>NW_025964383.1:24570049-25825049 GCF_023055435.1 Haliotis rufescens | reverse complement strand
GCAAAGGGAAAGAACTGCTTAGTGAGGTTGCAGATTATAAACATATGGCATATTGCATGCTGTTTCTTTAGTTAATCTGGACTCAAGTCCAACATACCCGATGATTGGCATAAATCACAACGTGGAACATTGGCTTCAGATTGTACCCTGTTGGGACTTTCCGGGGTAGAATAGGTCTCCAGCGACCCATATTTGCCGTAAAGGCGACTATGCTTGTCGTAAAAGGCGACTAACGGGATCGGGTGGTCAGGCTCGCTGACTTGGTTGATACATGTCATTGATCCCACTTGCGTTGATCGATGCTCATGATGTCAATCACTGGATTGTCTGGTCCAGACTCGATTATTTTACAGACCGCCGTCATATAGCTGGAATATTGCTGAGTGCAGCGTTAAACAAACAAACAAACAAACAAACAAACAAAACTGTTGGGACTCTCCGGTCTCGGATCAAATGGATCGGGTGGTCAGTCTTGGTGACTTGGTGGACTGCATGTCATCATAACCTGACAGCGTGGATAGCTGCTGTCTACATCAATCACTGGATTGTCTCGTCCAGACTTGATTATTTACAGGCCACCATCGTATAGCTGTCGTGCAGCATCAAACAACAAACAAACTTCAGGAATGATGATGTATTACTTTCTTTCTGTTACAATACATTTAGTGCTGGTGCGACAGTTAAAAATGTTAAACCATAATTGTGTTACTGAAACTGATATTACTGCAATGGCTAGTGACCATTCAAGCCCCTATTAATGGCCAACCATGGGTTGACTGTCTCATGAAGAACATCATCCGACACTAGTCTACTGATTGGACATGTAACTGAAATACTGTTCCAAGCAGTGCTGGCTACAACTTACTCAGTCACTGACTCCTGAAATATGAAACGTGTATCTGGAACATTAATGCTGTTATTCCTCTCTTTGTCTGCTCGTATCCCTTGAGTGTCACTGTACATGACTTCATAATTCCTTGGGGGCGGTCGGGTAGCCTAGTGGTTAAAGCGTTTGCTCGTCACGCCGAAGACCCGGGTTCGATTCCCGACATGGGTACAATGTGTGAAGCCCATTTCTGGTGTCCCCCGCCGTGATATTGCTGGAATATTGCTAAAAGCGGCGTAAAACCATACTCACTCACTCACTCATAATTCCTTGATGGAAGTTAGTAATGTCTTTGTACGAGGGGGTTTTATGAAACGTCACAGCTTTGAATATTTGAAAAACCAAGAGTTTGCGAAATCAAGCTGGAACTTCACCAGCTGAATCTACTTTCAGGAAACTATATACCAGAAGTGTCCAAGTTGAGGGGCACAGTCTGCTCCAGTTGCATGCAACCAGCTGATAGGATGTACTCAGCATGTTTGCATAGATAGTACAATAACGATGACAAAACTTATTTCTTCCGTTGAATATTCAATATAATTACAATTAGATACACACTGTTAAAAAGTTTGATGATCTTCTATAGGCTTGGAATCATTTTGGGAGTACGATTCAAGGTGTAACCTATTGATATAAGTAAACTGGACTGTTTTCTGTGTGCTTTCCATTTTCTGAGCATACTTAAAAGGGGCGGTGGAGTAGCCTACTGGTTGAAGTGTTTACTCATCCTACCAAAAGTAGCCTACAGCTTAAAGTGTATACTCATCCTGCCAAACGTAGCCTACTGGTTAAATTGTTTACTCATCCTGCCAAATGTAGCCTACTGGTTAAAGTGTTTACTCATCCTGCCAAAAGTAGCCTACTTGTTAAAGTGTTTACTCATCCTGCCAAACGTAGCCTACTGGTTAAATTGTTTACTCATCCTGCCAAATGTAGCCTACTGGTTAAAGTGTTTACTCATCCTGCCAAAAGTAGCCAACTGGTTAAAGTGTTTTCTCGTCCTGCCAAAAGTAGCCTACTTGTTAAAGTGTTTACTCATCCTGCCAAAAGTAGCCTACTTGTTAAATTGTTTACTTATCCTGCCAAATGTAGCCAACTGGTTAAAGTGTTTACTCATCCTGCCAAAAGTAGCCTACTGGTTAAAGTGTTTACTCATCCTGCCAAACGTAGCCTACTTGTTAAAGTGTTTACTCATCCTGCCAAAAGTAGCCAACTGGTTAAAGTGTTTTCTCGTCCTGCCAAAAGTAGCCTACTTGTTAAAGTGTTTACTCATCCTGCCAAACGTAGCCTACTGGTTAAAGTGTTTACTCATCCTGACAAATGTAGCCTACTGGTTAAAGTGTTTACTCATCCTGCCAAATGTAGCCTACTGGTTAAAGTGTTTACTCATCCTGCCAAACATAGCCTACTGGTTAAAATATGTACTCATCCTGCCAAAAGATGCCTACTGTTTAAAGTGTTTACTCATCCTGCCAAACGTAGCCTACTTGTTAAAGTGTTTACTCATCCTGCCAAAAGTAGCCAACTGGTTAATGTGTTTACTCATCCAGTGAAAGGTTTGATTCCCCTCATAGGTATGAAATGTGAAGCTCATTTTGGTGACCCCACTGTGATATTTCTGGAATATTGCTAAAAAGATGCGAAACACAACTCGCTTACACGCCAAGTAAACTTGAGATCGTTTGAAAAATGAGAAGGATTTGGAAAAACATAAGGTACAATAATGGATGTAAGATGCTTTGAAATTGCATCAGTTTGAGTGACACCGATCTCTGATGAAGGTTGTGGAATGTCCCCTTTGTTTATAAAATAATGAAAAAAGAGGTGTTGAAATACCCACTTATTTCTATATTCTTCTAACAAACTATGTTAACATTACAACAGATACATATTAATTCAACTCTTTCTTTTGGCACAAGATAGACACTATTGTGAACTTTTTGTTGCTTTCAGGTGTGAGGACTTCAGTCAGTATGATTCATTCCCCCGAACAGTTTTCAAGCAGAGGCAACAGTGGCTTACAAAATGAATCTTCATTGAACTTCTTGGAGGACTTTTATCAAAACATTAATGATGGTTCTTTTGATCTGATACCATTTGGCTCAGCTAAACAACCACAGAATAGAATTCAGTGTCCACAATGCGGAAAAACCTTCTCAAGTAGAAGAACACTCAGTTTCCACAAAATTGCCGTGCATGATAACGTCTCCTATCAGTGTGTTTGTGGCAAGGTGTACAAGTATAAACCTTCGATATTGCACCATCGACAGAAATGTATCGTGTATCAAAGTTGTCGTGACAAACACTAACCCTGTGTTGTGCTGTGCTTACATCATTGTCCCTGTGGTAGATAAACTGAATCTCGAAATGCCCTTTTTGTTGCTTTCAGGTGATGGGAATTCACTCAGTTTCAGTGAGTGTATAGCAGACAGCATTTTGATAAAACGGGAGGAGGAAAGAGGTCATGAACATATGTCTTCTCAACAGTTTCCAGATGGGTATGAAGAGGGCACATATTCTTACAGTGTGCTTTCAAAGGGTGAAGATAGCCACCTTGATTTTCTGAAGGGAAGAAGTCATTTTGCACCTCCTCCAGAACATACTTCTTTGAGCCACCTGGAAGCTTCTGTTGAAACTTGGTCGCCTGAGGCATTTAGTAAGGTTCACACACAACATCCACACCATGGTTATCATTCACTCCCAGGAATCCCTGCTACCAGTTCATCTGCAGAACATGTGGTTGGTGTATCACATAACTTACCCCCAAAGAAGAACAATAATGCATATAGTCTCAGCTTAGAAAGCACTTATTTAGATTCTGAAGTAACCAGAAATATTGAGACCAAGTCCGATCTGTCATTGCCAGGATTGGTAGAAGCTGCTTCAGTGTCAGAACAGCATTCATCGTGTTCCGGATCATCTAAGCGTGGTTCAAAAAAAGACCATGCAAGGCATAGCACCTCTGCACAAAGTACATCTGATGAACTAAGATGCCTAGATCCTGAGAATTTGACAAATCAAGTTGTGTCATCTTTTTTCCAAACAGCATCTCTGAATGTTATTCAGGAACCTCAGCCTTCACAACTAGGAATTCGACATCCAACTAGTCATGCTAAGCCACTGGCAAGACCAGTGCTGAATAAGACACCATCTAAGGTGAGCAGTGGATCCAGAAAGGGCAAAAGG
Organism: Haliotis rufescens; assembly: GCF_023055435.1. Taxonomy (NCBI): domain Eukaryota; kingdom Metazoa; phylum Mollusca; class Gastropoda; order Lepetellida; family Haliotidae; genus Haliotis; species Haliotis rufescens. The sequence goes on along the minus strand of NW_025964383.1, from coordinate 25,820,977 downwards.
CTGGATGTGCTTTGTGAGGATGAGGACTATGAACCAACATACCGTCCACAATGTTCCAGGACATCCACCAGCTTCACATGCACCGAGTGTGGACAGACATTCACTCTGGGCAGATCTTTGAACAGACACAGATTCAATGTTCATGGCCTCAGCTCTGACTGTTAGAACAAAGACTTTAACATTATCATTATCGATCTCTATGGCTTGTGGACAACTGATATGGGTCTAGCATCTTGACTGTGACTCACAGCTGCATAATACATCTATGTTTTAGTTATTTCTTAATGCATTGATATGTTCACTGGTGACAATCTTTCATGGATTTGGGAAACAGATCGGTAATCTCCGTAAGTTGATTTATTCAGCTTTGATACCCAGGGTCCCTTGACTCTTGCTGTTTCTGTTTTAGTTGATTGAGGACAGTGTTCATCTGCGATTGTGGTGCTACACAGGATTTTTGATTGTGCAATACTTCCAGAATTTACTCATGGGTTTTCATTGACCTTCCAGAGGATCAAGGAACCTTGTGCAATCAGGTGTGAATGACTACTTTTGATTATACAGGTATCAGCGCCGAAGCTGTGAGGTAGTTTGTAATCATGTGATGCCCTTGTGTTTCTTTAAAGGTATTTGTACATCTTACAAACAAGGCTGGATCTTTTATTTACTAGTTTGTGACAGAGGTCTCTGTTCTAAATAACTTGGATAGTGTTATTTTGCTGCATAGGTGATGTAGTTGGGCATCTCCTTGGTTTGCTGGTTGCTTTGCCATACATTAAGCTTGTGTTTAATCCCTGCAAAATGTGCATTTTGTTTTGCCATATTTTTCCTTTGCACCTATGATTTGGGTCTCATAAACTTCCCCAAATTCACTCTCAACTGGGGGGCACCGGAGGCCCAGTCGTCTAAGGCGCCGCGATTCGCTGTGCAGAGTTGTGTCCCGTGGACACGCCAGAAACCTATGATTGTGGGTTCAAATCCCGGTTCGCCCCATTATGTTTCTAGGTTTGTCAGCACCATACCCATGCTCGTGGGTTTCGCCGAAGTGATAAACGTCTGAGACCTGCATCACTTCGGGCTTTCCTCCCACATTAAGCTGACACGCCGCGATATAACTGGAATACTGTTAAAAGCGGCGTTAAACCCAACTCACTCACTCACTCACTCACTCACTCACTCACTCACTCACTCACTCTCAACTGGAGCATGACTGCCAAGGTTAGGTGTCCATTCCCTGGTGTACAGTGCTGATCTCACATTCTGTGGATTGCATGAAACTGATCCAAACCTTTTGTTACTTTCAGGTCAAGGAGTTTCTGATGGTTTCATGCAGGTCCGAAATGACAATACAGGATATCAGAAAGATCCAAGTTTATTGTCAGGTTTCCCATGGAACATATCACTCACGACTGCCACAAGCACAGGTTTCTTGAATTCGACTGCAGAATCTGAGGGCAGTGGACGAGTGATATGCCCTCAGTGTGGAAAGGTACTGTCCAGTAAAAGGACGTTGAAGTACCACACAGCAGCCTTCCATGATAAGGTCACTCATGCTTGTGTGTGTGGCAAGGTCTACACCTATCGATCAGGCTTGGTGTACCACAGACCCAGATGTCCACTTCTCACGCAACATGTGGTACCAAAGTGAACTTAATTCTCAAGGACTGATCAGCCAACTTCTCCCCACTCGTTGACGAACAATAAAGAGATGCTGAATGATCTCTTGTAGAAGAGAGAGTGAGTTTGGTTGAATGTGTCCTGTGAACAGTATTTCAGTTTCATCACATGATTGCTTGATATGGGTGGAAAGCCCACAGTGATGCAGGTTTTAGACAGTTACCACTTTGGTGAAAAACCCATGAGGGGGTGTATGGTGCTTACGAACATAATCAATGCTTAACAGCGATTTGAACCAAAATCACAAGAATCTGGGGGGGCGGTGGGGTAGCCCAGTGGTTAAAGCGTTCGCTCTTCATGCCGAAGACCCAGGTTCGATTCTCAACATGGGTACAATGTGTGAAGCCCATTTCTGGTGTCCCCTGCCGTGATATTGCTAGAATATTGCTAAAAGCATCGTAAAACCATACTCACTCACTCACTCACTCACTCACTCACAGGATTCTGGCACTCCAAAGGAAGAAACTCTGCATAAGGAAGGAATGATGGCACCGCCCTTGCCAACTCCTAATAAAGAAGAGCCCACTGTGTGACTGATCAGTTCTGTGTCACTGTGCCCAGCTCTTCATTCATGCACTGCATATTCAAACTGAACATTTTCGCAAGCAATTTCCTATTTGTTTAGAACATGACTAAGTAACAGAAATTATTACAATACTTCAAGGGGTTTTTATTCATTGAGACCAAATATTTGATCATATTTCAAATGTTACAAAATATGGACACTTCGTTACCTTTATGCTAAACATTTTATTCATTTGGTGTGTTTCCTTCTCCAAGCAAATATATTGTATGTTTTGTTATTATCTTTTGCCTTAACAGTGTCAGTTTAACATGTCTCTGTTGTTACTTTATTATTAAATATGAAAATGATGTTTCAAACTAGCCAAAATGTTTGTGTTATGATAGTGAGGTCTGTTCATTCTAAGTATACTGTAAATCTGGAAAGTTTTGCGGGCAGCAAAGTACTGCAAAAACTGCGAGTAACATGCACTTGCAATAGTTTTACGATGAGTTATATTTGTGGTTTCAACAAAAATAGGTAAGGAGGCATATTTCTTGTATTTACTTCCACATGTTGTCAGTCAGCCAACTGCATAAGTAAACCAATAATCCCTCACATCCTGTTTCCTTAGTGACACATGGTTACTCAGTCTCAGCAGGAAAAGTCACGACCTGCCTCACTCGTCAAGTTGACCTAACACCGAGTAATCCAGTCATACACCAGCCAGTCGATACTCTTGTCAAATGCCACCACATGTGTCTTTAGTTAAAAAACACTAACACTGAGTTACCCTGTCATCATGTGGCTTCCCACTTATGAAAAATAACGTGCAGAAGTAGCTTTGATCTTTGGTAATCTCACCAACAGGATGTTGCAAATATTTTCAGTCACAGTTGAGGCTAGTGTTAGCCACTTGCAATAATTTCATGGTGCTAATCTTTCCAGATTTACAACACTGTGTAACAAGCTGGCCGTGTCTGCACGGTTGTTTGTTCAGTACTGGTATATCTTATGTTCAGTCTGATGTTATCCCTCTCCCCTCTACACTGTGAGGGATGATGATGCTATCCATATAAGACACTACGTGTTTTCATCGGATGCCATGTTACAAGGAATCCAGGGGCTATAACTCTAGCTGGATTATAAGATATAGCACTTTTCACAAGCAGAGATATAGAACAAGTATGAACCTTAAACGAACAAGAGTGTTTCTCAACATTGCACACTACATACGCCACCACTGCTTTCGGAGACCATGCTCCTGAATACTCACATTATATTTTCAAGGTACCTATAGTCTGGAAGGTAATTTAAGGTACTGACGTTTACTACAATATCTGAAAAACTATCGGACCTACTCCAGTCAAAGTTGGTATGAGATTATTAAACAGGTGCATGAATAAACAATCTGTCTATTTAGCTATCACTATATTTCATCAACAACCAGACCTGTTCGTCACGGGTGGAACGAGCATTCATTGAAACAGCCATCTGCATAATGCTACACCTGCGTCACAGGGCCATATGACACAGTTGAACCAATCAACTCAACTCGAAAGTTATATATGACTGTTTAATAATCTCTTACCAACTTTGACTGGAGTAGGTCCGATAGTTTTTCAGATATCGTAGTAAACGTCAGTACCTTAAATTACCTTACAGACTATAATCGTGTGGACATTTACAATGCAATGACTGTCCAACATCAAATGTCACTGATATTGGTGCGGTGGATCAGTGTATTTGTTAAATCATATTACCGTACTACTATTCCTTGAAGAAATAGGTTAAGGATATACTTCCTGGTTGGTTGTTGTGGAAAATTCCTCAGGTGATAAGATAGCCCAGTCATTGACGCTGTGTTGGCTTTTTCTGGGTACACCTGAGGTAACTGTTTGAATGGCATGTACAATAAATAATGATAATGTGTAGATTTATGATGCACCTAATCCACACCCTAGAGCATACTCAAAGAGCTACTTTATTACCTATGGATCTAGAGTTCACTAGACTTCCATTTTACAATATATTCATTTTCCAGTAAGCAACCGAAAAAACTTACAAAAAGGGCATTTATTTAATTTGTTCAGTTGTTCTCTGTTTGTTTTATGCACATGGTTATTATTATCACTGAGGGGCAGTGGGGTAGCCTAGTGGGTAAAGCGTTCACTCGTCACACTGAAGACCCGGGTTCAATTCCCCACATGGGTACAACGTGTGTGGACAAGGCAAGACAAGCTTTGTTATGTTTTTGTCCAAAGGGTATATTTTTTTATTGTTCAGAATATTTTGTGCTAAATTTGTCAGATACTGTTCTTGGTTTTGGGACACCCCTTCAATGCGAAAGAATGTTTACTTTTTTCTGATTTTAGCCTTTGCAGTCAGTTATTAATTAATCTGAAATGAATGATGTCAAAATGTAAAATGGCAGCCACATTTTGAATGGTACAGTTTTAATTACAGTTACATATTTCATGTATATATATTATGTGGTGAATATGAATGTGACTTTTTGTGACCTGTTTTATCAATATGGTTTGTACAAACACAATAAATTGTTTTCATGAAACTTCTTTTTCTTTGTATAATTAGGGATGGACTGGATCATATATGAATGGTTAAATGAAGATGAGTGATGACACCAGGTGTTCGCAAAAAGGGTTAGGGTGTCCTGCCCTACAGATAGAACCCGCCACTCAGACAATTTCCAACCATTCACATAATTTGCATAACAAAGCAAATGTTTGATTTTTGATGGTAAAAACACACCAGACAATCCAGTGACAGATAGCTCCCATAACATGATTGCAAGGATGAATAATTGTAGAGGAGCATTTTGACACAGTACGTTGGTTGTTTAGACACTCAATACACCAATGCTGCCTTTACATTCCGCAACTACTTGTGAGTGTGTTTCTTGTTTAGCTCGGCAATATTCCAGCTGTATGATGGCAGTCTGTTAATAATGATGGACCAGACAATCCAGTGATTGACTTGAACATTCATCTATGCAATCCGTCTTGTCAATATGACAAAACGTCGATGCAAGAAAATAACCAGTCTTTATAACTTCCTGAAACAGATTCAGTTGGGCAAAAATGGCAAACGTTGCTTATGGGATCAAATACCCTGAAATATTCATGACTGAGAAAGCTTTCTGCTTTAAATACTGAAACTGTTTCTTGTACAGAGAGATGTGTCCTCCCTTGCCCGTTTTCTCTTGTTGAACACTTTAGGTCGTACTGCAAAGTATATAGAGGATATTATATTTGTGTTCATGTCATACTATGTTTAGGACACGAGTGTCCTCAACATAGTATGACATGAACGCGAATATAATGTTCTATTTTTTACCGAAGATGTCTGCATACAGAGACGAATTTTAGCGTTTACCTATCACAGCAAGTTGCAAGCATTGTCGAAAAGTAGGTTCTTACATATTGTTGCCATGGAAACCAAACTTGTAACCTGAACCATTCTTTTTAAAGATATTAGGAGTGGCTGTCTGTTGGAAAGTCCAGGCAAAAGATTCAACTTATGATAAAAGAGAAAAAAGCAAAACAAAAACAAGCAGGCCCAAACCGTTCACAGATTGCAGGGCAGTCTTTTGTGTGTGTCAGTTACCCCCTGGATGGTCAAACCCAAACAGCCATTGCCTTGGCTGTGGAGGCAAGGGCTAGGGTCCTACATCACTTCAACGAGGGGTCTGTCACTTGATACAGACTACTTCAAAGGCCCTGTGAGCCCAGGTAACAGACCACCTCCGTGGTCTGGTGGTAGAGCGTCCGCCCGGAGAGCGGAAGGTCCGGAGTTCGATCCCCGGCTGTGTCATACCAAAAGACGTTAAAAGATGGTACTTGGTGTTACCCTGTCTGGCGCTCGGCATAAAGGGGCTAAAACAAGGACTGGTCGGCTCGGAGTCAGTATACTGTGTCTGAGTGGGGTGTTCATGTTAAACTGCGGCATGGTATCTCAGTGGGCTAGCACTATAAATCGGCATCGGTCCGGACTAGTACAAGCAGCCACACACACAAACACACATACATGCACGTCGCTATATAAGTGCAATAATCTTGGACGCGACGTTAAACCCAATTTCACCTCACCTCACCCAGGTAACACCGACACTGACCTTTGCAGTTGAAAGAGCGTTGCCCTTTGAGCATGCTCTTACATATCTTGTCTGACTGAAGAAGCTGAAATTTGGCAGGTTCCTGCTTATGAAGACATCTTATCTGCTTCAAATCAGTGTGATTTTATTGTAAGTTTTCTTTTTAGGTATAAATCTTGTTCTTAGGACCCATTGGGCACTGGGCATAATCTCTGTGATAATGTCATGACAAGATCCAAGGTCCACTATTAGCACTCAATATCGTTGTCCTCAACGATGTTGCAAAGCTACTTTTTTACCTTTTCCTACAAGCATTTGTAACGTTTATCTCACTTGGATATGTTTTACCAAAACAAGGTTGAAGTGTCATCGGCTTATTACTTCATAAATCAGGTGAGCTTGCAGAGCCTTGTGGCGCTAATTTTCAGCTGTATGTATTCATAACAATAGGCTTTACATTGAACACGTGAATGCCATACATGAAGTACAAATTGGTCAAGCTTTGGCTTTGTTACTTTCAGGTTATCCTATGATCCAGGGACAAGTTTGGGGACCTCAAGTTGGACTCCCCATGCCAAACTTTATGCATATGAGCCCGTCAATGAATGCAGTGCTTCAGTCTGTGAACCTACCATCTGGTGGTTCAACTGTTAGGAAGAAAGCATGGCCGTGTCCTCAGTGTGGGAAATCCTTCTCAGACCAGGGGGCTCTGATCTACCACAAGGAGGCCATTCATGACAGGAAGGTGTTTCAGTGTCAGTGTGGAAAAATCTACAAATATAGAACTGGACTTATTGGTCATCGCAAAGTGTGTAGTGTCTTAGCAATGGGTGCTAACAATGGTGGAATGAACTCCTAGAGCCTTTGTCATCTCAATATTGTGTTCGTAGGTATCAGTCAATATTCTTTTGGATATGAGGATTTTGATTGCATAACTTGAGGTTTCAAGGATGGTGTTGTTTGTTTGTTTGTTGTTTAACGCTGCACTCAGCAATATTCCAGCTATATGATGGCGGTCTGTAAGTAATCGAGTCTAGACTAGACAATCCAGTGATTAATATTATGAGCATCGATCTACGTAAGTGGGATACAATGACATGCATCAACCAAGTCAGCGAGCCTGTCCACTTAATCCCTTTTGTCGCCTCTTACTACAACCATAGGTTGCTGAAGACCAATTATGACCCGGATCTTCACAGGTACCCAAAGAGAGTAATACAAGCATTGTCGAGCATGATCTGATCCTCTTATGCGTCCTCTGTAGTAATCAGATGCTCAATTACTGGATTGATGAGGACAATTATGACCCGGCTCTTCACAGGTACCCTAAGAGAGTAATACAAGCATTGTCGAGCATGATCTGATCCTCTTATGCGTCCTCTGTAGTAATCAGATGCTCCCTTACTGGATTGATGAGGACACACCAGGTTACAAGGACTGGAACAACTATCCACGCAAACCTTAAGTTATTCATGTTTCCATCGGTAATTAACCTGAACATTATTTTGTCACTCACACGTGTGTCAGCAAAACATAATTCACAACTATACACCTAGAAATAAACCACCACATCTTCATTTTCAAACATACACTTGACATTGATCTCATTTTGATAAACATTGAAGAAACCACTGATACCGATTGATATTCATGTACCAGAACACCATATCTTTCCCAGACTGTCGCAAGTACTGAGTTGTACCAGAGGAACTTTTGAAGTAGAACATTTTCGATACATGTTGGGGCACAGGTGGCCTTCCGAGGTGCTGCCATTTGCTGTTCAGAGTTGTGTCCCATGGCACTCCGGAAACCGATGATCCTGGGGTGAATCCTGGTTCGACCCGATTATGTTTTTAGGTTTGTCAGCACTATACCCATGCTTGTGGGTTTCACCGAAGTGGTAAACATCCAAGACCTACATCATTTCGGGCTTTCCTCTCACATCAAGCTGACACACTGTGATACAACTGGAATACTGTAAAAAGGGGTGTTAATACCCATCTGACGAGGATACATGTCGCTGGATGACTGATTTTGTTTTCTGTATGTCAGTATGAGTGTCACTTTGGTAACAAACAAATGTGTTTCGTGGGAAGCAAAATGCAGGATACAAAATAAAAAGATGGCTATTTCATGTGGACGTAAATACAAAGTGATGCATAACTTTCTTTTCCATATGACATGTTACTGTCAAACTGTCAAATTGGTCATTTGGTAAAATGACTGAACCCTAGTTATTTGGTTAATTTTCTAAACTTGAACATTTTTCACTGGATAAGAAGACTAGGAAATTGGAGACTATTCATGACTTGATGTTGCAAAATGAACATATTTCTAAACTGTTCCTATTCTTTACTATTGGTATCCACATACCAGATATACATTTCATGGCACCCAGCACTGTGGCATCCAGAAAACAGCTTAACAGGGCTCAGCATCCTGGGTTCAAAAAGCAGGTTGGCTCTCTCACAGTACGCCATTATGCATTTAAATCCAACATGTAAACACCATACTGACAACCATTTTGATATGGCTTTCTTGTTCATTTCAGGCTGTGGATCCTTTCCAAAAGTACACACGTCCGATTATCTCCCAGTCGGAGATCAAACCTATGGCAGCCATCTTGGGTCTTTTTCCGAACAATTGTCGTACCCTCAGGGATCAGGAATGTTACAGATGGGATCTTTTCAGGGCCTCCTGTCCTCCCGGGGACATGTAGAACTACCAGGCAGTAGTGTTAACAGCAGCTTGTTGTTTGAGTCACCCACCCCTGGAAAAGCTAAAAGGAAACGAACAGCATGCCCTGTATGTAACAGGCTGTTTTCTGATCAAAGAGCCATGTTGTATCACAAGGAGTCTGCTCATGAGGACAAAGTGTTCCCCTGTGAATGTGGGAAGGTGTACAAGCATAAACCCAACCTTATGGCACATGCCAAGCGGTGTGGCTATCGTTTGACTTTCGTTCAGAAGGTGGACTGATTCCATCGCAACTGTTTAATGCTTTAAATTCTCTTCGTAAATATTGTTTGGTTGGTCGAATGTTTAGACTCTCACAGCCTTTCGCAGGCTCTTACTTTATCGTCATCTCATTGACACATACAGGGCGGTCGGGTAGCCTAGTGGTTAAAGCGTTCGCTCATCACGCCGAAGACCCGGGTTTGATTCCCAACATGGGTACAATGTGTGAAGCCCATTTCTGGTGTCCCCCGCCGTGATATTGCTGGAATATTGCTAAAAGCGGCGTAAAAAACCCATAGTCACTCACTCACTCACTCACTCACTCATTGACACCTGCTTGTGCAGTGATATAAAGGATCCTGCTTTCATTCTTTTCTTTTCATCTCATTGACAAAGTGTCCAAGCCCATCTGGTTCTCACAATACCATCAATACTGTTGAGACACTGCAACGGCCTGGAGAACAGATTATGCTGACTGGGATACATGTTTGTTCCCTCTTTCTGAACTGGAGATTATTCTTGATGATTTTGTTACTCTGGTGGGTGGGTGCAATCAGCCATGTGAACAAAGATGCTGCCAAAATTTACTCAGGTTCATAGTTGAGGGGTCACACAGATTTTTGTTGTTGTTGTTGTTTAACGCCTCACTCAGTTATATTCCATCTTTATGATGGCGGTCTGTAAATCCAGCGATTGACATCATGAGCATCGATTCACGCAGATAATAAGAGATAAAGTATTAGAGATAAATATTTTCAAACGTCACATTTTCACTGCAAAGAGTGCAGTTCAGTTGCATCTAGAATGAACCATGTTATACCCACATTGACTGTTCCTTGTCATGCATTGCTTGTACTGTACATGGGCTAAACAACTGGTAAGGATAAGAATTTATGGATAAACAACTTCTTTATTACAATTAAGAGCGACGTTTCGGTGTAGGTTCTAATAAAGAAGTTGTTTAAACATAAATTCTTATCCTAACTTAGTACTCCAACTTCTAAATGCCTATCCTATCAAAGAAGTTATACAACTGGTTGCACTCGGCGTGTGTTCTGAGTAGCTGTGTCAATCACCTTCAATCATGCACTTTTCATTGTTTTTAACAGTTGTCAATTTTCCCACTTCTATTAAAGCATATCCCGACATGGGTACAATGTGTGAAGCCCATTTCAGGTGTCCCCCGCCGTGATATTGCTGGAATATTGCTAAAAGCGGCGTAAAACCATACTCACTCACCCACCCACTCACTCACTCACTCACTCACTCACTCACCCACCCACCCACCCACTCACTCACTCACTCACTATTAAAGCATCCAATCAGTGTGACATAGGCACACACATGTTCACATTGTCACATACTCAGACCTCACTGACGCTTGTTGACATATTTTCATGTTGGACACCCTACACACCTAGGTGGCCCTTCAATAATGACGTTGAATTTATATGATTACAGCAATAATTGGAAATTGCTTTAATAGCCAGGTTAGAAGCTGAAGTCACAGTGAAGACAAAGCACTTCATGGGCACATGTGAATAGAGGGGAAGGATAGGGCAATCGAACAAACCTTTCTGCCATCCAAGATTCAGTACTTGACCCTTGATTGCCTTACAAAAAGATCACAAGTGTGTTATCAGAAGTCTGTTTGGGGTACCTGGTTACCCAGAGAAAATAGTCTGCATTCCAAATACATTTGTCATGTATATTTTTTAGTTAGTTCACATTCACTATAGTCATGACTGACATTATACATATATGTGACAATGTTCTTTTAGCAATAGAAATTTTAGTCCTTTTTGAGTTCATGTGGAAACACAGTCACATGATGTGTAGTCCATGTGATAGATGTAAATACAGTGATTTATAGACGAATGTCACACATGATTTGAATAAAAGTCATGGTTTATTCACTCTTATGTCGTATGTGTATGTGGTAGTTATTATGTTTCCAAAATTTGTCACTCAGTTGACTAGCTTCACTCACACAAAATTGACTCATTTTAATTTATCCTTGAGCTACGACCCTAATCGGTGTCACTTAGCTGTGGTGTTTGATGTTGACTGATAGCATCCAGTTACCCTTGCAAGTCATGTATCAACAACAAAAACACATGTCAGTCTGGTTGCAGCTCTTTACTTTGTATCCTTTATTATGATATCGGGGGGGGGGGGCGCTCACAGGTGGCCCAGTCGTCTAAGGCGCCGCGATTCGCTGTGCAGAGTTGCGTCCCTTGGGCACGACAGAAACCTATGATCAGTTCGCCCCGTTTATGTTTCTAGGTTTGTCAGCACCATACCCGTGCACGTGGGTTTCACCGAAGTGGTAAACGTCTGAGACCTGCATCACTTCGGGCTTTCCTCCCACATTAAGGTGACACGCCGCGATATAACTGGAATGCTGCGTTAAACCCAACTCACTCACTCACTCACTCACTCACTCACTCACTCACTATGATAAGCAGTCTCTGCTAATACTTTTTCGAAAATGTCCTGTTTGCCAATTATAACCTGTCCTGTTTGCACTATTTCAAATCGGATATCTGGCAGTCACAATCGGGCAAGTCTGGCGCACGGACCGGTTTCAGATCCCTGGTCCAAAATACTGCAGAAATTCTGTTCTATTATATAGGTGAGGATGGAAACCATTGATTCCATGTTAATTTGTATTTTGAAAATGTCATTTTGGACATAAATAACATCATTGTACCAAATATGACACACAATTTGCATGTGTATATATTTTCATAAATGGACATAGTTCATATGTCCATCAAGTGAAAATCAGACCCAGATGCTTATTTAAAGGAGATACTCAGAAGACATTGACTGAATGAGATTACGTTTGTACTGGTAAACAATACACGGGCGGGCAAGATCCCATTACCCAATAAGACAAGGACTGGTCGGCTCGGAGTCAATATACTGTGTCTGAGTTGGGTATTCATGTTAAACTGCAGCATAGTGTCTCAGTGGCCTAGCACTATAAAATCAACATCAGTCTGGACTAGTACACGTAGCCACACACACATACATACAAGTGCACGACCAACGCTATATAAGTGTAATAATCTTGGACGCGACGTTAAACCCCATTTCCCCTCACCTCACCATTACCCAATATTTTGTCGCAGGAGATGACTAAAAGCGGACCGGGTGGTTAAAATGTTTGACTTGCTGGGCCGTGCCCATATTATTCTCAGGTTTTGATGGCTGCTCGCCTTTCGAACCACTTGATTGGCTGGCCAATACTATATTATTTACAGGTGACCTTGAAAAAGTTGTAAGAATGTTGACTGAAGTTTAAAGATTTAACAATACACTTACATTACACTTCCACTGATTTACCCACCTGAAAGATGAGATCAGTAAAAGCGGATCCTCTGTTTCATATTTAGATCAATGTATAAATATTCAGAATGACCACAAACTATGCACAAGACTGTATGACAAGAGGAAGACTTTTAACTCTCTGGTGGTCAAAGCTCCCTTTGTGAGGGCGGTTTTCTGGCAGCTCTAGACTTTGGTGTCCACATCTTGCAGTCAGACGTGCTCTTTTTGGAGGGATGTGAGCCAAGGCTCAAAACACTCAAGAGCGATATCAGTCTTGGCCTAGGTCACTCTAAAGTGATCTCAGCTAAGACCCAAATCACTCAAGAGTGAATTGTATGGGTCATTGAGTTGGGCCTCCTTTTTACTGGTGAGTGAGTGATTGAGTGAGTAGGATTTTATGCCTCTCTTAGCAATATTCCAGCAATATCACGGCGGGGAAAATGGGCTTCACACAATGTACCCATGTGGGGAATCGACCCTAGGTCTTCGGCGTCACAAGCGAACGCTTTAGCTACTTGGCTACGCCACCGACCCCATATTTGTAGTGCGCTTGGATTTTCGCGAGCGCTTGGTGTCGTCGGCGTTGTTGCTGATTCGTGGACACCTGCTTGTGGTGTGGTGTGGTGTGGTGTGGTTGGTGTGGCGTGTTGTGTGGTGTAAACCCAGTTTTAGCAGAGACTTCTTGTGATAATGGAGCGTTTTTTGTCGCTTTCGTTTTAGAAGTGGTGGTGTGGATGGCTTTCGCGAGCGCTTGGCGTCGTCGGTGCTGTTGCTGATTCGTGGACACCTGCTTGTGGTGTGGTGTGTGGTGGCGTGTGGTGTGGTGTAAACCCAGTTTTAGCCGAGACTTCTTGTGATGATGGAGCGTTTTTTGTCGCTTTCGTTTGAACTTTAGTACAGTGTATCGTGAAATATGTGCATACGTATTGTCAGGACCATTATGTTCATGCTTGAAATATTATGAGGGGTGGCTTATACATAATATATTAATGACGAGGACTCGAGTACTTGTCTGTTTGGTAAAGTACATTCACTGCCTAACGAAGGAAAAATATCTATTTGGGTGACTCAGTTTTTAACACAACAACATTGTCCAATATTGTTACTCTTCTAATCCAAATACCAAATATTCACAGCTGGAAAAACGAACTATTGTATTGTTGTTGTGCTACACAAAATATATATAAATGTTGAAACGCATGTTCAGTACCTGTTTTATTATAATAATGTTTGTTGTCCTTACGTGTGGCCGTAAATGCTATTCAGGATAGTTAAGTAATAATTGCTGAACATTTCTCTTTCCAGAGCGAGATAGTGAAGACGTGACACAGGAACAGGACCTCCTCTACTGTAGATCCTGCAGCTTCTTCACCATCAGCCAACACGACCTTCATCAACACATGGCGTCCCACGCAGCAGGAGATGCTGGAGTCTTCTCGTGTGACAGCTGCAACCAAACCTTCACCACCCAGCACAGGTACTACCTCCACCTGGTCCAGCAACACGACTACAGGGGACAGTTTGAATGTGCACATTGTGGTCTGCAGTCCGCAACCTTTGACGAGCATCAACGCCACGTGGACAACCACGCCCACGAGTTATTTCTTGGCTCTGCCTCTTTCCTTCAGTGTCCAAATTGTTTCAAGCATTTCTCTCGCAAGCATACTTTACAGCATCATATGAGGAATTGTGGTCTTCCAACAGATCTGCATAAAGCATTTTTATGCAATATGTGCAATACTAATTTTTCGTCCAAGAGAGCTCTGAATACTCATGTGAATGGTATGCATAAGAACAAGCTGTATGTGTGTGGTGTATGTGGAGAGAGGTTTCGGTGGAGAGCAGCTCTACGAAACCATAGGTTAAAAAGTCCTGCATGCCAGGTGAAAAAAGCACAAAATTCGTAAGTTGGGTAGACAGATGCAAAATCCAGATAACTTTATTTGCGTCGAACGTCAGGACGAAATGTTTGGAAGGAAGGCTTTATGTGTGAACCATGATATTCTTTAATAAATATTCTTTTAAAGATATATGCATCACAAGTACAACAAAAAATAATCTCTTCAGCAACCCAGTCTTGCCGTAAAGGGCGACTATGCTTGTCGTAAGCGGCGACTAATGGGATCAGGTGGTCAGGCTCGCTGACTTGGTTGATGCATGTCATTGATCCCAATTGTGTGGATCGATGCTCATGATATTAATCGCTGGATTGTCTGGCCCATACTCGATTATATACAGACCACCGTTATATAGTTGGAATATTGCTGAGTGCGGCGTTAAACAACAAGCCACCAAAACCACCCTTCTAAGTGAATGAGTTACTTGTGTTTAACGCCGCTTTGAACAGTATTCCACATAGGACACACAGTTTTATGAACTTTGCACGAGTGTTATTTTCGCCAAAAGCACCAGAATAGGCGATTAGAATCCAGTGTGTGTACATGGCGCCCAGTTAACTCAGTCTACTCCGTGTAGCATTTTAAGAAAGTTTTGAAATAAATGATTGTAACAGATGAAGGTATTCTTGTATATGTCTCCCGTGTAATTATCGAGTTTTGACCGGGAAGCTGAGTGACCTGAAACATGAACAACTCTCCGTTCCAACAGGTATGATGTCACAATTTCTTTGTTTGTTGTTTAACGCCGCACTCAACAATATTCCAGCTATATGATGGCGGTCTGTAAAAAAAATCGAACCTTGACAAGACAATCCAGTGATTGACATCATGAGCATCGATCAACACAATAGGGATACGACTGAACCACTGTGGAATTTATCTCCCGATTACTTAAAGAAACACACTACACGATAAATATATTATTACACTACTGTGTTTCCATATTGTAAATATGTTAGGAATACAAAAATATATATTACGCTCTCATTATAGCCTACAATTGTTATTTCTAATATGATATTTATGATACAAAAACACACGATGGTAATGATCTCTATGTAACTACACTATTCCATCTATGTCTGAACCCAGATATATGAATAGCTTCTTGAAAGTCCTGGCGGGTTATCAAAGCCCATAGTGCGAGTACAAGTGTTGAGTATGAACTCACACTAGTACTGTCAGGTACATTTGGGTCTTTGAATGTGGTCACTGATCGATTTCTATGAAATCTTCGCTCATTACATCAACTCCTACCTCATTTCACGGATCCCAAATGAAAACTTAAGACAAATAATTCAATATTATCATATATTTAGTTAGGCACGCACGCACGCGCGCATTCAAACATATTTACATCGCTTAAAATTCCAGCTAACGCCGCTCGAAAGAGCTACTGCGTCGGTGAAAAAAGGTCAACATATTCATCATTAAGTGCAGGTTAAGTCTTCAGATGGGACTTAAAGTACATGATTAGTTTCCGTGAACTGATGTTCCAGAGGTAGGGTCCAGTTTTCAATGGTACGATCGCCATACGTTTTCGAAAGCGAGGCAATGCTATACATTAAAAACATTAAATTGATATTTTTCTTGAGTGAAACAACATTGAATACCCATCTACCCTCAGTCTGCTTCAATGACAGTGTTTTTTACTGTAAGGTTATGAGGATCAGAAAGAAAAAAGAATTTGTTTGTCAGGTCACTAGACGAGATAACCTTAATAGACAGGAGAACGCAAATATCCCACTTTTCCTTGCACTGCAATGTCTATTAGTTTGACCGTCATCAGTAAATTGTGTTTGACCAAGCTTCTTTTGAATTTGACTGACGTTCGCACCATAGATTATCTGAATTCTTGTAGAACTGGCTACAAATCTTTCAGAATCCAGGAAACTAAAGTTCTTGAGAATAGTGAAATACACAGGTCTGAATGCAGTGAACTTGCAGAACTAATTCTTCAAATTACCACCAGAATAGTCACTCATGAGGTTATAATTACATCAAACAGACACTTTGAAACTTCCTATTAAGGTTGTTGACTAGATATCAAGATGTGAAAAGCAATATACAGATTCCCCCAAAATATAATTTTTTTCTCTTTGAATGTATTTAATATTCAAACTAACTGAAAATACAGTGTTTTACTTTATGATAAAATGGTGCAGCCAACATCTTGTTGGTGCAACCTGATTAATTTACTTGGTTGCACCTAGTGCAGGTGGTAAATCAGAATGAAATCGTTCCCTGTATTGTTACGTGTCGATTCCCAAATTTAAACAACATGTTAACCCAGAAATCTGTACGTAAAAGAAGTTAGTTTGAAACCAACAAGCAACAAACAAGTGGCATACAATCAACAAATGTATTACAAAATTCACTGAGCTCGCAAAGCAATACAAATCGCTGCACAACAATTACGATGGCAGTTAAAAATAGAGTGGTGGTACAATATTCAATAGCAATATATAATATCATAGCAGTGGTCAGTATCAAGTACAAAAATATGTGGTGAAAGCAAAAGTCAGTGATAATAATATATATTCACACAGCGGCGACAATGGTCAAGCTTCCGAGATGGGCTATACGGGGAATCAGGGATGATGAGCGATCCTCACATGAAAGCTCCTTCCGATGTCTTGAAAATGTGTGAGAGATACGTAAACACGTTCTTGTCCCACTATGTATACAGCCTAACAAGCTACTGGAAATTTCTATACCTGCCCTCACCACACAGCACATTACAGAAATTGTCCATATCATACTATCACAGTCCGTCCACGGTATACCTGACCGGAAGTTAACACGCCACACAAGCATCTAAATATAGTAATTTCCTGACAACTGATCACTGTCCAAACACGATGCAATGAGCGTCTACCAAATCAAACAGAAACAATGCAATACAGCTACAATCACTGTTAAACAATAAAATAGACTTCCATATAACAGTATTGTACATTTTGTTTGTTTGTTTGATGTGTAACGCCACTCGTGCAATATTTCAGCTAAATGATGACAGCCTTTAAATAATCGATCCACGTCATCGGGGTGCGATGACACACAATCAACCAAGTCACCGAACCTGACCACCCGATCCACCAAGTCGCCCCGTACTGCAAGCGTAGTTTGGTGGGTAACTATTCTACACTGTATATGACCGCCTCCGTGGTCTAGGGTAGAGCGTCCGCTCGTAGAGCCGAAGGTCCGTGGTTCGATTCCCGGCCGCGTCATACCAAATGACGTTAAAAGATGGTACTTGTTGTTGCCCTGTCTGGCGCTCGGTATTAAGGGGCTAAAACAAGGACTGGTCGGCTCGGAGTCAGTATACTGTGTCTGAGTGGGGTATTCATGTTAAACTGCGGCATGGTATCTCAGTGTGCTAGCACTATAAATCGGCATCAGTCCGGACTAGTACAAGCAGCCACACAAACACACACACGTACATGCACGTCGCTATTTAAGTGCAATAATCTTGGACGCGACGTTTAACCCCATTTCACCTCACCTCAACTCACCTACACTGTATATGGCACTGTATACATATATATCGGAAATATATATAGTCCATGAGTGAGTGAAGACTGTTTTACGCCGCTTTTAGCAATATTCCAGCAATAACACGGCGGGGGACACCAGAAATGGGCTTCACACATTGTACCCATATCGGGAATCGAACCCAGGTCTTCGGCATGACGAGCGAACGCTTTAACCACTAGGCCACCCGACCGCCCCCATCTTATTTGAATGAAGGTAAGCAGAAAGCGATTAAGAAAGTGCTTCGTGCCAACACAGCCAAACTGTGCCAAAGTCAGAGGGGGGCACGGGTGGCCTAGTCGTCTAAGGCGCCGCGATTCGCTGTGCAGAGTTGCGTCCCTTGGGCACGCCAGAAACCTATGATTGTGGGTTCGAATCCCGGTTCACCCCGATTATGTTTCTAGGTTTGTCAGCACCGTACCCGTGCTCGTGGGTTGCACCGAAGTGGTAAACGTCCAAGACCTGCTATTTGTGACGTGTCAGTTTTACCATTGTCATATGCCACAACATCTTCCATTCAATGAAAACAAAAGGCAACATAACGCTTTTCATATTAAAAAATATATATCTGTCAGAAGCAGAGTTCACTGTACGATAGTTCTACATCTAGAGCATGTGTTTATGAATCACTATCAAATAATGATGATATCAGGTGTTTGCGAAAAGGTGAACGTATCCTGCCCTACATGTGACACATGTCACAAACACACGCAAAGGCAAGGCAAGTGTTCATTAGAAATAATACGGTAACATATGGTCCAAGTGAAAAAAGGGAATTGCATCGGGCATAATTTTTCTCACCAATGCGTCAAATTTGGAAATATCCCCAGCATGTCTACCCTACATTTTATTGAAAGCATTGATGAGGCCTTGAATATAGTTACTCTGAAGAAACAACTTTTGAGCAACAGTCGCGATTCATAAACACATATTCATGACATAATCGGAATCGTACAGTCGTACACTCGAGGTTTTTATATCAATATGGAAAGGGTTTTCTAGCTTTTATTGAAATCTTGGTAGAAAGAAAATGCAGAATATTGCTCGACATAAAAGGAAAGTTGTCTCATAGAAGTTGAAGTCATCCATCTTGTCATACAGTCTTGTTCACATTCTTATGTCACTATGATTCCTTATTCTTACCTCTGATTCTAAATAGAGTGGTGGGGTAGCCTAGTGGTTAAAGCGTTCGCTCGTCACGCCGAAGACCCGAGTTCGATTCCCGACATGGGTACAATGTGTGAAGCCCATTTCTGGTGTCCCCCGCCGTGATATTCTGATCGATATCAGATTATCGATGTCCCATTGGCTTTCTCGATATAATCATTATTGTTGTCTGTGTACGTTAATCCTACCACAGGGGGCACGGGTGGCCAAGTCGTCTAAGGCGCCGCAATTCGCTGTGCAGAGTTGCGTCCCTTGGGCATGCCAGAACCTATGATTGTGGATTCGAATCCCGGTTCGCCCCTTTATGTTTCTAGGTTTGTCAGCACCATACCCGTGCTCGTGGGTTTCACCGAAGTGGTAAACGTCTGAGACCTGCATCACTTCGGGCTTTCCTCCCACATTAAGCTGACACGCCGTGATATAACTGGAATACTGTTAAAAGCGGCGTTAAACCAAACTCACTCACTCACTCACTTATCCTACCATATGTACATATATTTGGATGTATTATATATATTCACTCAGTATGGGGAAAAAAGAAGTAGCCACAAGAAGTATAAACAATAAAAAAATTGTTATCAAGGTTAACAGATTAAAGATATTAAACGTGTCAGGTGTTCTGGATATTTGAGGCTCCCTGACTGGCCAGTGAGAATCAGTATCATTTTCAGTTATCCTCCAACAACTATATTTTTACTAGGCATATCCATCTGAAATATAGAATAAAGTACTATTATGTTCAAAGGGGTACACGTTTTTAATTTGGCGTTAGTTGTAATGTTATGTACACATCAAGTCAGGAAACAATTAACAGTAAACTTTTTAGTCCCGACTATTTGCTGTAGTTATACTGTATATATGCTTATAACGAATTACGGTTATAACGAACTCAAATTAGAAGTCCCTTTGAGTTCGTTATAACCGTAGTTTACTGTATATTGTTTTTGTTTAGAACAATGGAGTAGTTCAAAGAAATACGTTTTTGACACGTGATGGTCCTGAGATACTACATTAATCTTCTGAATGGACCTAGACGGTCACGTGACTATGTCGTGCATCGGCTTTCGACGAATGCTCTCAATCAGGTGCACCAGCCAAACTGTGCCAAAGTCAGAGGGGGGCACGGGTTGCCTAGTCGTCTAAGGCGCCGCGATTCGCTGTGCAGAGTTGCGTCCTTTGGGCACGCCAGAAACCTATGATTGTGGGTTCGAATCCCGGTTCGCCCCGATTATGTTTCTAGGTTTGTCAGCACCATACCCGTGCTCGTGGGTTTCACCGAAGTGGTAAACGTCCAAGACCTGCATCACTCCGGGCCTTCCTCCCACATTAAGCTGACACGCCGTGATATTACTGGAATACTGTTAAAAGCGGCGTTAAACTCAACTCACTCACTCACACAAAGTCAGAGGCATAGAGCTGTACATACATAGAGAATCTCACCGAGTGCCTTTTGATATCAAATATATCATCACGAGTTATAAAAGTGGAAAAAATCCGAGGTTTTTTTCACTTTTATCAACGAGTGTTCATATATATTTGATATCAAAAGACACGAGGTTGATATTTTATCTATCATTCAACATCGTTCTTCAAACCTTTTCAGTATATAACTAGTGTCATGGTAACCAATGATGTCACAATGGTCTGCAAAGCATTGTGATGCAATTTCATTGCAGCGATATATTTTGTTTTGTTTGTTTGTTGTTAAACGCCGTTCTCGGCAATATTCCAGCTATAAGACGGCGATCTGTAAATAATCGAGTCTGGACCAGACAATCCAGTGATAAACATCATGAGCATCGATCCACGCAATTGGGATCGATGACATGCATCCACCAAGTCAGCGAGCCTGACAACCCGATCGCCTTTTACAGCAAGACTTGGTTGCTGAAAACCTATTCTACCCCGATATTCCTGTGGGAGCCAGTTTTTGATGATAAAGGAATATTCAGCACACATTGTTGAAGTTAAAGAGTGATTTTGTCGTTTAGCCTTATCTGTCCGTCGGTTGTCAACTTTTACATTTTCCACAAGGCATAGATGACATAGATGATCACAGTTATAGCATCTAAACAATTCTCAGACAATGTTAATTTTGGATGTTACGGCATACTGCAAATGCCATATCAGTTCATTTTTATTCGTTTCTGAATATAGTGTCTTGAAATAAGATGTGCAATAACAATAGTCTACGCACTATATCACGTTATGCTTTGCTGTGTATGATATTTGGAACAGCTTCAATGAGTGAGTTAGTGAGTGAGTTGGGATTAACGCCTTTTAACAGTATTCCAGTTATACCGCGGCGTGTCAGCTTAATGTGGGAGGAAAGCCCGAAGTGATGCAGGTCTTGGACGTTTACCACTTCGGTGAAACCCACGAGCACGGGTATGGTACTGACAAACCTAGAAACATAATCGGGGCGAACCGATATTCGAACCCACAATCATAGGTTTCTGGCGTGCCCAAGGGACGCAACTCTGCACAGCGAATCGCGGCGTCTTAGACGACTGGGCCACCGATGCCACAGGAACAGCTTCAACGACCTGCATGTACCACAGTGGCTGCGGATAGTCTCAGGACATTGATCTTGACATGTAAATATTGAATAGTAATTTAGGCATTTTGTAAATGCGTCACTGATGATTGCCTCAGTGAAGATCCGGGTTGCAGTTGGTATTACCCAATCCATGCTTGTCATAAGAGGCAGCTAACGGGCTCGGGTTCAGGTGGTCAGGCTTGCTGACTTGTCATCGTATACCAATCCCTCATTTTAAGCATTCTCACAAACTATATATTTCAACCCCCCAACGCCTAAATAACCATCAGGAATCACATATTCATGTTAGTAAAGGAATATATAAAACAAATATCCGCTTACATAGTGTACAGGCGGTACGACACTTGCGCAAGACACTTCTCTTTCCACACATTTGTCGCTTAGCCATGTTGTAACATTGAAACGAATCTGAAAAAATATAAGATGAAGTTGCATTTTGAACTGCATTGCATGGAATTCTGGATTTTATTTCACCTACTTCACCTACTACTTTCGCGGTGCAGAGGGAGAGAGAGAGAGAGAGAGAGAGAGAGAGAGAGAGAGAGAGAGAGAGAGAGTGTGTGTGTGTGTGTGTGTGTGTGTGTGTGTGTGTGTGTGTGTGTGTGTGTGTGTGTGTGTGTGTTTGTGTTAGTGTATGTGTGCGTGTGCTCGTGTGTGTGTGTGTGTGTGTGTCTTCAAGAATAGTTGGTGTTATTCTTTCTTTTATTTGAAACAACTCTTTTGAACATTTTATAGTAATGAAATAATTTTGTTTATATTTTAGTTCCTTTACTCAATCATCGAGGTGTAAAGTGACATCACCACACTTTCTGAGACTCAAATATGTCAATCAAAATTATTGCTGGAATGTCAGGACGTCCGTTTTCAGATGTCAGGATTGTAAAAAAATGAAAAAATACATCCCCGCACTCTTTCTGACAGTACAACAAGTGATCATAGTTCTCCTGTGTGGGCCATTACAAACTTGTACAAAACATAGCCTCACCCTTGCTATGAGGAGAGGGACATGACATTGCACTCTATTACTTCTATTCGCTTACTTTTGAATAAAAGGGCGGTCGGGTAGCCTAGTGGTTAAAGCGTTCGCTCGTCACGCCGAAGACCGGGTACATGGGTACAATGTGTGAAGCCAATTTCTGGTGTCCCCCGCAGTGATATTGCTGGAATATTGCTAAAAGCGGCGTAAAACCATACTCACTCACCTTGAATAAAAGCGGCAAAACCCTTTCCATATTTAAAAGAAATCTCTCCCAAAAGTAAATATGATGGTCCATTCCGACCATATTATGAGCATGTCTATGAATCACATAATGACATAAATAAAGACATAAATACTGATTCTACAAAAGTAGATCTGATGGTCCATTCCGACCACATCATCAGCATGTCTATGAATCACATAATGACATAAATAAAGACATAAATACTGATTCTACAAAAGTAGATCTGATGGTCCATTCCGACCATATCATGAGAATGTCTATGAATCACATAATGACATAAATAAAGACATAAATACTGATTCTACAAAAGCAGATCTGATGGTCCATTCCGACCACATCATGAGTATGTCTATGAATCACATAATGACATAAATAAAGACATAAATACTGATTCTACAAAAGTAGATCTGATGGTCCATTCCGACCACATCATGAGCATGTCTATGAATCACATAATGACATAAAAAAAGACATAAATACTGATTCTACAAAAGTAGATCTGATGGTCCATTCCGACCACATCATCAGCATGTCTATGAATCACATAATGACATAAATAAAGACATAAATACCGATTCTACAAAAGTAGATCTGATGGTCCATTCCGACCATATCATCAGCATGTCTATGAATCACATAATGACATAAATACTGATTCTACAAAAGTAGATCTGATGGTCCATTCCGACTACACCATGAACATGTTTATGAATCACATAACGACATAAATAAAGACATAAATACTGATTCTACAAAAGTAGATCTGATGGTCCATTCCGACCATATCATGAGCATGTCTATGAATCACATAATGACATAAATAAAGACATAAATACTGATTCTACAAAAGTAGATCTGATGGTCCATTCCGACCATATCATGAGCATGTCTATGAATCACATAATGACATAAATAAAGACATAAATACTGATTCTACAAAAGTAGATCTGATGGTCCATTCCGACCACACCATGAGCATGTCTATGAATCACATAACGACATAAATAAAGTCATAAATACTGATTCTACAAAAGTAGATCTGATGGTCCATTCCGACAATTATCATGAGCATGTCTATGAATCACATAATGACATAAATAAAGACATAAATACTGATTCTACAAAAGTAGATCTGATGGTCCATTCCGACCATATCATCAGCATATCTATGAATCACATAATGACATAAATACTGATTCTACAAAAGTAGATCTGATGGTCCATTCCGACCATATCATGAGCATGTCTATGAATCACATAATGACATAAATAAAGACATAAATACCGATTCTACAAAAGTAGATCTGATGGTCCATTCCGACCACATCATCAGCATGTCTATGAATCACATAATGACATAAATAAAGACATAAATACTGATTCTACAAAAGTAGATCTGATGGTCCATTCCGACCACATCATGAGCATGTCTATGAATCACATAATGACATAAACAAAGACATAAATACTGATTTTACAAAAGTAGATATGATGGTCCATTCCGACCACATCATGAGTATGTCTATGAATCACATAATGACATAAATAAAGACATAAATACTGATTCTACAAAAGTAGATCTGATGGTCCATTACGACCATATCATCAGCATGTCTATGAATCACATAATGACATAAATAAAGACATAAATACTGATTCTACAAAAGTAGATCTGATGGTCCATTCCGACCATATCATCAGCATGTCTATGAATCACATAATGACATAAATACTGATTCTACAAAAGAAGATCTGATAGGCCATTCCGACCACACCATGAGCATGTCTATGAATCACATAATGACATAAATAAAGACATAAATACTGATTCTACAAAAGTAGATCTGATGGTCCATTCCGACCACATCATGAGCATGTCTATGAATCACATAATGACATAAATAAAGACATAAATACTGATTCTACAAAAGTAGATCTGATGGTCCATTACGACCATATCATCAGCATGTCTATGAATCACATAATGACATAAATAAAGACATAAATACTGATTCTACAAAAGTAGATCTGATGGTCCATTCCGACCACATCATGAGCATGTCTATGAATCACATAATGACATAAATAAAGACATAAATACTGATTCTACAAAAGTAGATCTGATGGTCCATTCCGACCACATCATGAGCATGTCTATGAATCACATAATGACATAAATAAAGACATAAATACTGATTCTACAAAAGTAGATCTGATGGTCCATTACGACCATATCATCAGCATGTCTATGAATCACATAATGACATAAATAAAGACATCAATACCGATTCTACAAAAGTAGATCTGATGGTCCATTCCGACCACATCATGAGCATGTCTTTGAATCACATAATGACATAAACAAAGACATAAATACTGATTCTACAAAAGTAGATATGATGGTCCATTACGACCATATCATCAGCATGTCTATGAATCACATAATGACATAAATAAAGACATAAATACTGATTCTACAAAAGTAGATCTGATGGTCCATTCCGACCATATCATCAGCATGTCTATGAATCACATAATGACATAAATACTGATTCTACAAAAGAAGATCTGATAGGCCATTCCGACCACACCATGAGCATGTCTATGAATCACATAATGACATAAATAAAGACATAAATACTGATTCTACAAAAGTAGATCTGATGGTCCATTCCGACCACATCATGAGCATGTCTATGAATCACATAATGACATAAATAAAGACATAAATACTGATTCTACAAAAGTAGATCTGATGGTCCATTACGACCATATCATCAGCATGTCTATGAATCACATAATGACATAAATAAAGACATAAATACTGATTCTACAAAAGTAGATCTGATGGTCCATTCCGACCACATCATGAGCATGTCTATGAATCACATAATGACATAAATAAAGACATAAATACTGATTCTACAAAAGTAGATCTGATGGTCCATTCCGACCACATCATGAGCATGTCTATGAATCACATAATGACATAAATAAAGACATAAATACTGATTCTACAAAAGTAGATCTGATGGTCCATTACGACCATATCATCAGCATGTCTATGAATCACATAATGACATAAATAAAGACATCAATACCGATTCTACAAAAGTAGATCTGATGGTCCATTCCGACCACATCATGAGCATGTCTTTGAATCACATAATGACATAAACAAAGACATAAATACTGATTCTACAAAAGTAGATATGATGGTCCATTACGACCATATCATCAGCATGTCTATGAATCACATAATGACATAAATAAAGACATAAATACTGATTCTACAAAAGTAGATCTGATGGTCCATTCCGACCATATCATCAGCATGTCTATGAATCACATAATGACATAAATACTGATTCTACAAAAGAAGATCTGATAGGCCATTCCGACCACACCATGAGCATGTCTATGAATCACATAATGACATAAATAAAGACATAAATACTGATTCTACAAAAGTAGATCTGATGGTCCATTCCGACCACATCATCAGCATGTCTATGAATCACATAATGACATAAATAAAGACATAAATACTGATTCTACAAAAGTAGATCTGATGGTCCATTACGACCATATCATCAGCATGTCTATGAATCACATAATGACATAAATAAAGACATAAATACTGATTCTACAAAAGTAGATCTGATGGTCCATTCCGACCATATCATCAGCATGTCTATGAATCACATAATGACATAAATAAAGACATAAATACTGATTCTACAAAAGTAGATCTGATGGTCCATTCCGACCATATCATCAGCATGTCTATGAATCACATAATGACATAAATAAAGACATAAATACTGATTCTACAAAAGTAAATCTGATGGTCCATTACGACCATATCATCAGCATGTCTATGAATCACATAATGACATAAATAAAGACATAAATACTGATTCTACAAAAGTAGATCTGATGGTCCATTCCGACCATATCATCAGCATGTCTATGAATCACATAATGACATAAATACTGATTCTACAAAAGAAGATCTGATAGGCCATTCCGACCACACCATGAGCATGTCTATGAATCACATAATGACATAAATAAAGACATAAATACTGATTCTACAAAAGTAGATCTGATGGTCCATTCCGACCATATCATCAGCATGTCTATGAATCACATAATGACATAAATAAAAACATAAAAACTGATTCTACAAAAGTAGATCTATGGTCCATTCCGACCATATCATCAGCATGTCTATGAATCACATAATGACATAAATAAAGACATAAATACTGATTCTACAAAAGTAGATCTGATGGTCCATTCCGACCATATCATGAGCATATCTATGAATCACATAATGACATAAATAAAGCCATAAATACTGATTCTACAAAAGTAGATCTGATGGTCCATTCCGACCATATCATCAGCATGTCTATGAATCACATAATGACATAAATAAAGACATAAATACTGATTCTACAAAAGTAGATCTGATGGTCCATTCCGACCACACCATGAGCATGTCTATGAATCACATAATGACATAAATAAAGACATCAATACTGATTCTACCAAAGTAGATCTAATGGTCCATTCCGACCACATCATCAGCATGTCTATGAATCACATAATGACATAAATAAAGACATAAATACTGATTCTACAAAAGTAGATCTGATGGTCCATTCCGACCATATCATCAGCATGTCTATGAATCACATAATGCCATAATTAAAGACATAAATACTGATTCTACAAAAGTAGATCAGATGGTCCATTCCGACCACACCATGAGCATGTCTATGAATCACATAATGACATAAATAAAGACATAAATACTGATTCTACAAAAGTAGATCTGATGGTCCATTCCGACCATATCATGAGCATGTCTATGAATCACATAATGACATAAATAAAGACATAAATACTGATTCTACAAAAGTAGATCTGATGGTCCATTCCGACAATTATCATGAGCATGTCTATGAATCACATAATGACATAAATAAAGACATAAATACTGATTCTACAAAAGTAGATCTGATGGTCCATTCCGACCACACCATGAGCATGTCTATGAATCACATAATGACATAAATAAAGACATAATACTGATTCTACAAAAGTAGATCTGATGGTCCATTCCGACCACATCACGAGCATGTCTATGAATCACATAATGACATAAATAAAGACATAAATACTGATTCTACAAAAGTAGATCTGATGGTCCATTCCGACCATATCACGAGCATGCCTATGAATCACATAATGACATAAATAAAGACATAAATACTGATTCTACAAAAGTAGATCTGATGGTCCATTCCGACCATATCACGAGCATGTCTATGAATCACATAATGACATAAATAAAGACATAAATACTGATTCTACAAAAGCAGATCTGATGGTCCATTCCGACCATATCATGAGCATGTCTATGAATCACATAATGACATAATTAAAGACATAAATACTGATTCTACAAAAGTAGATCTGATGGTCCATTCCGACCATATCACGAGCATGTCTATGAATCACATAACGACATAAATAAAGACATAAATACTGATTCTACAAAAGCAGATCTGATGGTCCATTCCGACCATATCATGAGCATGTCTATGAATCATATAATAACATAAATAAAGACATAAATACTGATGTGAACGTATAAAAATGTTGTTACTCATATTGCTGAAATAGCAGTGAGCTCGTAGTTTGGGCATTAAATATTCGTGTTGCATGTGCGAAAATTATATAACACATATAAAGTATTTCTATTCATTTTAAATTTGACCTACCTGCATTTAGCAGTATTCCAGTTTTATCACCGCATGTAACCTAAATGTCGGGGGAAAGCCCGAAATGATTCAGGCCGCAGACGTTTACCACTTTTGTGAAACCCACGAGCACGGGGCTGACACACCAAGAAACCTAATCGGGGCGAACGGGATTCGAACCCACAATCCTAGGTTTGAGGCGAGCCTAACTCTGCATGGTGAATTGAGGCACCTTAAACAACCGAGTCACCCGTGACATATTGAACATTTTGTGTTAGCGACATATCATGAGGGATTATATACTAGAATTGCGACATGACAGACTGTTTTGATCAGGCTTTGGTTTGTTGTTTAACCCCGCACTCAGCAATATTCCAACTATATGACGGCGGTCTGTAAATAATTGAGTTTGGACCAGACATTACAGTGATTAACATTATGAGCATCGATCCACGCCATTGGGATCGATGACAAGCATCAACCAAGTCAGCGAGCCTGACCACCCGATCCCGTTAGTCGCCTCTTACGACAAGCATAGTCCCCTTTTACAGCAAGTATGGGTTGCTGAAGAGCTATTTTTGTACTATTCTATCTTCACGGGGCGATCAGGGAATGATTGGGTGGACTTGTGTTTTCTGTCCCCGGAACGGTTTTCCCCTGCATAAATCTGTAAAGCAATGTTCGAAATTAATAATCTTACCTGCCGAGCACCAGTAAACATCGGACCTCCCCCTCTTATGCTTTTTCTGGTGTCCCTTGTAGATAAGACAAGAGCATAACTTCCACCCCCTTAGTCTATAACACAATCGTGATTTGTCCTCTCTGTTTCTTGCAAACGCTTCACATTTAACACCGCATTGTATTAAACCTTCACATTTTAAGTTGATTACGAATGTTGGGTGTCTTCTGCTTGATACCGCTAGACGTGATGCATGGTCTATTGATATTTGAGATGCACGTGCAAAGGCAGTTATCACTCCTATTATTACAATGAAACCTCTTGCCATCTTCTCGAGGAAATGCGGATCTGAAAATAAGATGCTTATTTAGACTTATCATATGCATAATGAACGTGATTTGGGGGCGTTTTTCAAATAGCTAAAATAAGGGAGTTAATGAGTTGAATTGAACGTCGCATTGGTGACAGTCCTGTCGAATTGCAATGAGAACAGTAAATGTACCGTACAACTTGTCAACAAAGGACAATAAAATATCTGTAAATTATTCCAGATTAAAGATATAAAGATTTTAAATCACGGTGTCTAATACTGCCTCTGCTTCCTGCTCGAAACCCCATTGGAATTTACTGGATCAGCTATGATACTGATGTTTATAAACATAAAATTGCTCAAATATACTCTAAAAATGAAACGCATAGATGTTAACAACTTTTTCAAAAGTAAATTTCGTGAACTAAAAGTATTCATGTGGTACCGTTTAATAAAAATAAAGCATCTTCTTTTTTTGCTTAGAAAGTGGCGCAAACGTCATTGATACAGTTTTCCATGTGCATAATTTGTTTGTGTTTTTAAGTTATGAATTGTTCACAGATTTTGTGGACAAGTTTATGACACATCTTTAACAAAAATATTCAGTTAACGAAGTAAATTTTTGAAATTTTCATGCCAAGACCTAATAATAATGCGAGAAATAATGCTATTGGTGTATTGTAAGGCATTTCAGCGTTACCCACAGCACAATTTCCCGATTTGGGGAACGACGTCGGCAGCATGGCACCACAAGAGATCGTACAAGATCAGAAAGATCCCGCACCACCGCAGCAACCCAGGGTTCTTGCACCCCAGTCCTTCAAATTCGAAACGGGGCTTGATATGGCTGGAATATTGCTAAAAGCGGCGTAAAACCACACTCACTCACTTACTCAAATTCGAAACAGGACACTCTCTGCAAAGCACATGGCAACACAAATACCTGGTTTTCGTCCATATAAACTGGGCCGCAAAAGTAGTATAGGTCGAGTTCCATGATCGATAAAAAAAATAACAAGAAAAGGTTTTGTTGTGAATTGTAATATAATCTAGGGAGGGGTAACAAATGATTGATCAACCACAGTTTGAATGAAATTGTGCAATCACAGGTTATGTAAGCTCAAGGTAAACAATGGTGGGGTAAGAAATTGACGTGGACTGGAATCCGTTGCCACTCGTCTCTCGGGGCCTTCTGCAATTCTTGTCTGTTTCATATCAGGTGAGTGGGCAGGCCAGGGCAAAACGTCAACGTTCTGCTGGTTTACAAAGTTCCGAGTCAGTCTTGCAGTATGGGGCCTAGCATTTTCGTGTTGTAACAATGTCCCCTGCTGTTTGTTTTGTAAGCACTACTGGCTGCAACACTTGGTCTCTGTACTGCACAGCGTTCAGGTTTCCCTGTATAATCACCCTGTATAATCAGTCTTCTGATCTCAACAAATATCGCCCCACACCATGACACATCCCCCGCCGAATGGATGGACCTCTCGAATACACGCCGGAGCCAAACGTTCCCCTCTGCGTCGATAAACTCGTTCTCTGTCGTCATTTCGAAACAAGCTAAACCGACTTTCATCAGTAAACAGCCCTCGACGCCAATTTCTCACTTGCCAGCGTCGAACCTGACTCGCCCATCGCAGTCTCAGGCGTCGATGTTGACCGGTCAGTACCATTCCGCCAGTACCAGCAGCACGAAGTTGGCTAATGGGATGTTCCAACGCTGTTGCTGCCGTCGCCGTTACGAATCTGTTTCGCAGGTGAATGAGCCGTATCTGACCGTCTTCCAGTGGTGTTGTCACTCGGGGTCGTCCGGTTCTAGGCCTGTCCTGTGTCCTTCCTGTCTGCCTGTACCGTTGAATCACCTTGGTGTACAAGCAAACCTTCTGCAAATTGTACCTGTGTCGCCCCCATTTCGGCCATACCGATGGCTCTCTCTCTCTCTGCTCCTGTGCCAGTCGTGGCATTTCATTTGTGTGCTTTCATCACGTGTGGTTACACACTGCAGACAAACGCATTTATACAGCTAACATGCACGTACAGTTTATGCAATAGGCGGGAAACCTGTTTCACCACTTTTTTTGTCACCGCACGAGCGCCGTTAAAGGTGGCACGTTCGGGTGAGGTGTTTTTTGGTACCTGTTCCTGGGCAGTCATATTCCCAATACCCACTTTCCACTAGTTATCGCTGTTTTTAGGAAAATTACAAATTGCCAACCTATACTTTTTAATTTGCCGCTTTGTTTTTATATGATCACATATTGCGAGCTGACAGAATTCGAGCGACGAAACCCTTTTCATATCCAATTGAAATATCTGCATGTGTTTATGAATCACTATCAAATGAGTTCGCGAAAAGGTCAGCGTTTCCTGCCCCACCGGTCGCACGCCTCTTGCCGGTGTTCCCTCCTAGGTATTGCTGGAATATTGTAAAAAGCGACGTAAAACCATACTCATTCACTCTCCAGGGCATCAGGGAGTCATCCCACAGATGACATCCTTACCCTGTCAGCTTGCTGACGGACCGCCTCCGTGGTCTAGTGGTAGAGCGTCCGCCCGGAGAGCGGAAGGTCCGGGGTTCGATCCCCGATCGCGTCATACCAAAAGACGTTAAAAGATGGTACTTGTTGTACCCTGTCTGGCGCTCGGCATTAAGGGCTAAAACAAAGACTGGTCGGCTCGGAGTCAGTATACTGTGTCTGAGCGGGGTATTCATGTTAAACTGTGGCATGGTATCTCAGTGAGCTAGCACTATAAATCGGCGTCAGTCCGGACTAGTACAAGCAGCCACACACACACACACGTGCATGCACGTCGCTATATAAGTGCAATAATCTTGGACGCGACGTTAAACCCCATTTCACCTCACCTCACCTCAGCTTGCTGACGGGGTTAACCTCTTTGGTCATTTGGACAAGGCCCTATGTGTGTTTGCTTTGCCACTACATTCACCTCACGGGGGTAATAAGAACAATGACTTGAATCCTTAAAGATAATCCCCAAATATACACAATATTAGTCAGACAGTAGAAAGGTCATGATGCCCACAGTACAATTCTTGTGATTATCATTATCTTAAAATCGTGTGTTCCACATCAAAATGTAGAAATAGCTCTGCATGCGTAACTTTACACAATTTATATCAACTTAATTAGATTAAATAACAGCGACAAAACCTCTTCCGTCAGTTTCCATGAGGTGCAATATATTATTAATCGATCATGTTTTTTCTACCAAGATTTCAAAGAGCACCATTCGACTCTTGCTCTCAGAGTGAGTGAGTGAGTATAGTTTTACGCCGCTTTTAGCAATATTCCAGCAATGTAACGGCGGGGGACACTAGAAATTGGCTTCACACATTGTACCCATGTCGGGAATCGAACCCGGGTCTTTGACTTTAACCACTAGGCTACCCGACCGCCCGTTTAAAGGGGAAATGAGGTGAAGTTCATATCCAACCGACCATTCAGCCCAGCGGCGACCGCCTTGTTGCGTTTGAATTTTAACTTCACGGCCCTGAAACGCGTATTGGCATCTTGTGAAGGAATGCCCAGTCTTAATTTACCAGCATGCCTCACGTGTAAAGCACGTTCAGTGAATACATATCGAACGTGTAACGCGTTACGCCCCTGGAACGAAACGAAACATGACAGACGAATGGAAGACGTTTCTATTCCTTCCGTTATAGTGAGTGAGTGAGTGAGTGAGTGAGTGAGTGAGTGAGTTGGGTTTAACGCCGCTTTTAACAGTATATCAGTTATATCGCGGCGTGTCAGCTTAATGTGGGAGGAAAGCCCTAAGTGATGCAGGTCCCAGACGTTTACCATTTTAGTGAAACCCGAGAGCACGGGTATGGTGCTGACAAGCCTAGAAACATAATCGGGGCGAAAGGGGATTCGAACCCACAATCATAGGTTTCTGGCGTGCCCAAGGGACGCAACTCTGCACAGCGAATCGCGGCGCCTTAGACGACTGGGCCACCCGTGTCCCCTTCTGTTATAAACCTCATCCTATTGTTCTCCAGTCGGGTTAAATCTCATAAACAGGGATGCTTGTTTAATTAAACACTTGGATTATTTGAACGCAGATTAACAATTAATGTATAGATAATGCTAAAATGTGACACAGAGGCTGATTTTATATGCTTTCAGGAAGCGTATTTCTAATATTTGAACGTGGCGAAGATTTGTCCAAAATTTTCTCAGGAGATATTATCATTAAAGTCAGATCTTAGCTCTCGCTACCGCTAAACAAAGATCTGAGGACATCCGATTTCACAACACGTCAGAACGACCTTTCGCGAAATTAGGGAATACCCAGTTTTTGGTTACATTATTAGAAAACACATTCCGACTGTAAATTTCCTGTTCTGGTAAGCGACGCTCTGATTGGTCGGATGAAAGATCCTACTGAGGTGACCTGTAATGGGATGTCCTCAGATCTTTTTTCTTCGAACAAAGATCTGACTTTAATTAGATTGTTTAGGACAGTCCAAACATAACTGTCAACATTTGTATGTCTGATATTTATAATACCATTATTACCAACCTCAAAATTTGACATCTCTAATGGACCCAAACCGGCCTTTACTCTACCCGGTCCTTTCTCGTCAAAATCATTTTTGATTTTTCTGTAAATGAACAACGAAGTGCATGGCAAGAACTGACTTTTTCTCAATATAACATAACAATGTCTCCCAAAATAAAGTCGGAATAGCTTTGCCCCGTTCCTCACTTTTAAGCCATATGTATTTAGCATCTCTACAGGATGCATGGTATTGTGGTATGACAGTATGTGTAACGGAATATATCTATGAATAATTATTTGATCACTGCCGGTTTGTAATTCAGAATTATCTAGTCTGAATAATCAGTGCAACAGAAGTATATATGATCACATTCCATCCTGTAGCAACCATAACATTTCCGATTCCCTTGATGGGATTCGAACTACGGACCATCTGACTCCAGGTCGGGTGCTATTTCGACATGATCATTGAGGTTAACCCATCGGCATAGAGGTTAACCCCATCAGCATAGAGGTGAACCCCATCGGTATAGAGGTTAACCCCATCAGCATAGAGGTTAACCCCATCGGCATAGAGGTTAACCCCATCGGCATAGAGGTTAACCCCATCAGCATAGAGGTTAACCCCATCGGCATAGAGGTTAACCCCATCGGTATAGAGGTTAACCCCATCGACATAGAGGTTAACCCCACCCGGTAAGGCGGTCATTTGTCGGAAGGCGCTACGCCCTGCCACATAAAGTATATTACCTTAGAGTTTGGTGGTAGTTAGTCTGCAGTCGTTTCTTGTGCACTTGATCCTCAACTGCATCGAATACTGAGGATATAAAAAGTCAATATGGTTTTATAGAGGCACTCTCAAAATCTTATTCAATATTAATTTCTTCATGACAGTACGGGCAAATGTACTATCGCTTTCTCGACCGAACTAAATGTCATTGAAAAAAATCCAAGTTGTCGAAAGCGTACATTACCTATCGATGATAACAAATAAAATGACAATACTTATCATCAATAGCGATATTAATCATATCAATCAAGTTTCATTCATCTTTCAGGACACGGGTGACACGGTCGTCTAAGGCTCCATAATTCGCTGGGCAGAGTTGCGTCCCTTGGGCACACCAGAATTCGAAGATCGTTGGTTCAAGTCCTAGCTCGCCCCAATTATGTTTCTTGGTTTGTCAGCACCATTCCCATGCCTGTGTGTTTCTTCGAAGTGTTAAACGTCTGAGACATGCATCACTTCGAGCTTTCCTCCCATTTTAAGCCATGATGTACCTGGAGTACCGTTCAAAGCGGGGATAAATCAAACTCACTCACTCATTTACCTTTTAGGGCATTTACATGCCGGGCAACTATAATCAAATTTTGAATACCACAGCTGCCCTCATAAAGTTCCAGATTCTTGGTTCTTCCTAGAATTGAGAAAACATGATTATGATGACTCAAGAAAAGAAAAATAGGAACAAGATTGATGCAGTCTGAAAAAGGCATTCTCTAAACGAACAAAAAGGATGTTGTCCTAACTGCGCTTCGGGGTGCCAACATCTTCCCGAGGCAGGAGAGTTAAATGACTATAAAAGTCCAGTTTTCCCCCTTGCCGAACTAGGCTGGTATTATGGAGTTACATTTTGGCTGGACTAACGAGTCTATGCATAGTCCAATCAAAATCGCGCAACGAAATCGAAATCCGGTTCGTAAAATGTCGTGCAGATTTCTGCACCGCCAACTCGTTTTCAACAGATTCTTTTCAAGTCTTTTCATGTTTTTAATCAAGATGCTCACGTGATTTGATGCACTTCGCTATGTGAGTCCCGATTTTATCACAATATAGATCTTGATTGTCGATCAGATCGTTTTGACTGGGCGCCGCAATTTTGGTTTGAAGCAAATGCAAGTGATACGAGAGGTGGAATCTGATTGGTCTATAGGAGAGGCTTAGAAGGGACATAACTCGTAATAACCAATGGTGGCGCTAAGCTCGAGCCCAGGAATTCCAACCTACTTCGGCAAGGGGGAAAACTGGACTTTTAAAGACAGTTAACTCCCTTGCCTCGGGAAGATGGGGTGCCAAGGGACCCTACAA
Source organism: Haliotis rufescens (assembly GCF_023055435.1). NCBI lineage: Eukaryota > Metazoa > Mollusca > Gastropoda > Lepetellida > Haliotidae > Haliotis > Haliotis rufescens. Next base: position 25,784,635 of record NW_025964383.1, on the reverse strand, counting down.
CATTTGCCAAAACACATTGCCGTTCTGTGTTGTCATGGTCAGTGTAAGTCAATGAGTAAGGGGTCCGACGACCGTTTTACCTGACTATCCCCACAGACATTCATGTACCGGTACACTCAGGTACAAGGATTAAAGCAGCACAAGCAAAGTTTCAGTTCATCTAAGAAGATACAACTATTTGGACAGGACCAGACAGGACAGACTCATCACACAGTGGGGAACTAGATCGACCGAGGTTCGACTCTGACTTTGAAACCCGCGCACTAATCTCCTAATGTTGATGGTAGGTATTTAAGGCTTTACCATCTGACCTGCTTTTATGACAAATCAGCTTTTGAATATGAATCAAGTAAAATTTCAGAGGGAAGATATTGTTTTCATTAGAAGATTAATATTTTCTATATCACGGTATCAATTAATAAACATGTTATTAAGAATGTCAGATGACACATAAAAGAAATAAACGATGTCTGATATAGCCTTTATCTCCTTTTATACAAAATTCATGCATCAGTATCAGTAACAAATAAACTAAGCGGCAAAAGAAAGTATAGGTTGGCAATTTGTTATTTTCCTGAAAACAGCGATAACTAGTGGAAAGTGGGTATTGGGAATATACTGCCCAGGAACAGGTACCAAAAAACACCTCACCCGAACGCGCCACCTTTGACGGCGCTCGTGCGGTGCCAAAAAAATGGTGAAACAGGTTTCCAGCCTGTTGCATAAACTCTACGTGCATGTTAGCTGTATAAATGCGTTCGTCTGCAGGGTATAACCACGCGTGGGTAATAACGGCGACGGCAGCAACAGCGTTGGGAAATCCCATTAGCTAACGTACAGTACTACGACGACTTCGTGCTGCTGGAATCCGAGCGTATAGTCCTTTCCGAGGAATGGTACTGACTGCTCAACATCGACGCCTGAGACTGCGATGGGCGAGGCAGGTTCGACGCTGGCAAGTGAGAAATTGGCGTCGAGTGCTGTTTACTGATGAAAGTCGGTTTAACTTGTTTCGAAATGATGGCAGAGAACGAGTTTATCGACGCAGAGGGGAACGTTTGGCTCCGGCGTGTATTCGAGAGGTCCATCCATTCGGCTGGGGAGGTGTCATGGCGTGGGTCGGTGTTTGTGGAGATCAGAAGACTGATTTGGTGATTATACAGGGAAACGCTGTGCAGTACAGAGACCAAGTGTTGCAGCCAGTAGTGCTCCCGTTCTTACAAAACCAACAGCAGGTGAAATTGTTTCAACACGACAATGCCAGGCCCCATACTGCAAGACTGACTCGGAACTTTCTTAACCAGCAGAACGTTGACGTTTTGTCATGGCCTGCCCACTCACCCGATATGAATCCTATTGAACAGCAGTGGGACCATCTTCACAGACAGATTAGAACACGCCATCAGCCTCCCGTCAACAGACAAGAATTGCAGCAGGCCCTGAGAGACGAGTGGCAGTCCACGTCATCAGAAGACTGACGTCATCGATGAGGCGGCGTATCACAGCATGCATTGAGGCAGCTGGACGTCATACACGTTATTGAAGGCAACTGTGTCGACAATGAACTTGTGGTGTTTTCTGACAATTTTTTGGTGACATTTCAGACAACTTTTGAAAATGAAATTTCTTACCCCACCATTGTTTACCTTGAGCTTACATTACCTGTGATTGCACAATTTCATTCAAACTGTGCTTGATCAATCAAGTGTTTTATGTATGCCAACTTCAAATATTAATCTGTGTGCGGTACACCTAGATACCGCCAAATATGTTTTACATTTCCCTTAATCAACTTTCGAAAATAATGTTCTGCAAATGTACGACATTAAAATAGCTTGTCAAATTCACATTTGTTTGAGGAACTTACAATGGATCTCCATTTATAAAAGATTAAGAAACATCTGATCTCAGAAGCATATAACATCAAAGGAGAAAATGAGTGAGTGAGTGAGTTGGGTTTAACGCCGCTTTTAACAGTATTCCAGTTATAGCACGGCGTGTCAGCTTAATGTGGGAGGAAAGCCCGAAGTGATGCAGGTCTCTCTTTTCGTTGATGGATGCATTGCTAGTATGGCAATACGAAGTTAATTTGTACTGGAAGTACACTGTTCTTTTCTGTGAAAGCTTTTTTCCTTTACTAAGTACAGCAATTTTGGTTTAGATTTATGTTACACCTTCATTTATCACTTTAAAAACGCTAACTAATTTATATAAATTTGAAATCATTTATGGTATTTGAAAACATAAAACTTTTGGAACCTTTTCACACAAAAGCCTTGTGTATGGAAACATCGATCATCGATAGTCTAAGCATTGATACATATTAGAATGTCTGCCGATAACCCCTGAGAATTGTATAAGTTCCATATCAAAACAACAGCTTATCAAACATGATAAAATCAATTTAAAAACACACACGGTTACGTAAACCACTGTGTAATGGCCACGCAATCATCGGTCACAACAATGAGTACTTCCTAAGATTCTCTGGTTCCGGAGTAGAATAGGTCTTCAGCAACCCATGCTTGCCGTAAAGATTATTATGCTTGTCGTTAAAGGCGACTAACGGGATCGGGTGGTCAGGCTCGCTGACTTGGTTGATACATGTCATCGTATCACAATGGCGTTGATCGATGCTCATGATATCAATCACTGGATTGTCTGGTCCAGACTCGATTATTTACAGACCGCCGTCATATAGCTGGAATATTGCTGAGTGCGGCGGTAAACAACAAACCAACCGACCAACCAAGATTCTCTGGTGTAGTACAAAGGTGACTCGTCTTCAGCTAAATGGCGGTATTCAGCCTTACTTCAGGGCGGTTCCGTTGACAATGAGGTTGTGCCAGGAGGTTCATTTCCACAGCAGACCGCCACGTTAATGGTAATCATAATTACAGATCGGGGTTATCCTCTAGGTTCATGCAGTTTGCAAACAGCACTGTCACCATGAACATATTTTGGAAGCCATGGACAGTGCAGAGTAACACACGACAACCGGTAGTGACAGTAGATGTTATAACCACACACGATCTTGAAGACGAGACCCGTGAGGATCTGGGATGGAATAGGTCTTCAGCAACCCATGCTTGCCGTAAAAGGAGACTATGCTTGTCGTAAAAAGGCGACTAACGGGATCAGGTGGTCAGGCTCGCTGACTTGGTTGATGCATGTCATCGATCCCAACTGCGTGGATCGATGCTCATGATGTCAATCACTGGATTGTCTGGTCCAGACTCGATTATTTACAGACCGCCGTCATACAGCTGGAATATTGCTGAGTGCGGCGTTAAACAACAAACAAACGAACAAACACATCTTGAAGACGATAGGGGTAAGATGGGAAATTTCAAAGTTTTTTTATCAGTAGTGCGTAATACCACCACGACTTGCCAAACGTTCATTTACTCGACGATGCATACTGTTTATGAGTCTCTCAATGGCAATTTGAGGGAGTCCGCCCCACTCCTCTTGCAGCTCCTTGCCACGTTCAGCCAACGTGGTCGACGGCCTATGTCGTTGACGCACACGACTCCCTATCATGTCCAAGACGTGATGAATAGGGGAAATGTCCTTGCTGGCCAGGACATTCTGTGGGTCAGTTGAGCATTGACGATTCGTGCACGGTGAGCACGGGTGTAGTGGTCCACAAAGACAAAACGTCGACCCACGCGCCTTGCAAATTGGACAGCAAAAGGGTGTTAATATGGTGTCCCGACAGTACTGACCAGTGACCCTTCATTGCAACATGGAGTGGGATCCGCTCAGTCATGGTGATTTCACCTCGCACCACAACGGATCCACCGCCAACTCCATAATGAGGTCTCAGTCTGACATTGGCATCACGGACATTTCGGTGACGTCAGAGACGACCACGCCTTTCTTGGAAAACACACTGCACTATCAACATCATTATTATTATAATTATTATTATTATTATTATTATTATACTAAATGAAACTTTTTGTCTGAAAAAAGTAGATTTTTATTAATATTTCATGATTTGAAATCAGATACACAACTTGCTTTGAAAAAAGATACTTTTAGATAATTATCTCAAGGTTTCATATTTTATCTCTCTTGACCCCTTACTTATTAAATAGAATCTGACGATCCACCCTTTGATATTGCTTATAACTGTACATTATCTAGTTCAGTCTATCGATTTATCTAAAAAATTAAATTGTAAAACAAAATTTCTGGTTTTGCATCTGCAGCAGTTTGGAATAATATTTGACAGAAACTAAGACCTAGCTTGCGCCTGATCTACTATCTGCTATATGATCAAGCTTACAGATCCATCCGCAGAGACGGCCATATTTTTTTAATTTTTTTTTTATCGTGTGACATAATGCTATCAAACCAAACAGATTACTCCTACTATAGTCATACAGTGGGTGAGTGAGTGACTTGGATTTAACGCCGCTTTTAACAGTATTCCAGTTATATCACGGCGTGTCAGCTTAATGTGGGAGGAAAGCCCGAAGTGATGGAGGTCCCAGACTTTTTCCACTTCGGTGAAACCCACGAGCACGAGTATACATATAACACTGAGCCATGCATCAACCAAGTCAGCGAGCCTGACCACCCGATCCCGTTAGTCGCCTCTTACGACAAGCATAGCCGCCTTTTACGGCAAGCATGGGTTGCTAAAGTCCAATTCTACCCCGGATCTTAACGGGTCTTTAGCATACTTATGCCATTTATATAGCATAATTATATGCTTTAGAGAATAAATAATAATATCATGATCATAATGATAATGATAATGATGATGTGTTAGCTTCTTCCGTAATGTAATCATAACATTTCAGGATGTTTCTTTTAGTCTATAATATGTGCAGAAGCATTTTGAACCATGTGTACATATTGTTTGGAATATTATTTGACTTTAATTTGTTTAATTTCTGTGAATGTAGGTCATACAGACAGAGGCTTTACACTAAATGTTTAAGCTCCCCTGAGTATTTGTTTTAGTGAGAGCGGGTGGTACGCGATAGTCAAAGAATTCTATACCGAAACGTCGCCTCTACAGTAAGAACAGAAGTTGTTATCAATAAATTATCTCTACTTTAACAGCAGAGTAGAGTGTGGCAAGAGCGCAAGTTTAACTGTAAAGAAGTGTTTCACAGCCGAGATCCATGTTTCAGGTACTGATGTATGAATATTATGAATATAGTCCGGCAGAGAGGACAAAATCCAAGAATTGGGGGATAAAGTTTTTTTTATTGCTGGATTTGTTTAAGTACACATTCTAGGTTATGAAATTGACTGATGACACTCTGTCATCTTTGGGCATTTTAAAATATTCAAGATGGCCGCCAAGATGGCCGCTAAAACATGAAAATATCTCTTCCTCTTCCGTTGTATGGAATATGGGACTACTTTTGGTGCATATCACTATTGTTTTGCCTTCAACATATTAGAATATGTTATTCTTAATGAAATAGTTTCATTTGGAAATGTAATTAATCAAAATAATAGGCAATATTGTCTATGAAAAACCCCAAATCAGTATATATCGTTATATATACATTTGTTATTATATTATTCAGTGTCAACTGGGATGCTTGTGGATTTTCTAACGATTGTTAATGTTCTATAGTTACAAAATAAGATAAATTCCCACTGCATTTTGAAATCAAATTATAAAAAAACAATAAAGATAAATAAAAATAATAGTAACCTCAAAAGAGGTGCAAATAAAGCAAAACCTATTATGTCTGTTATACACATGGTTATGTTAAATTGTGTTAAATACTTTTAAGAAATTCATGCCAAAACAAACTGGGCCAAAAAAGATTGGGCCAACTTTTTTGGAAAAAAAAGAATGGAACAATTAATGACTGGTCCCTTTCAATGGCTGCCTCAAAGCTTGAACTTGACATCTCAGCATGCACTGCAAACACGAAAACGACGGGTTTTTTTCGTATATGGTCATTGGACGGAAAAACGACTAAAAATTCATTAAAATTGATTAATTGGTTAGCGTCTAGAAAGTGTCCGGGAAAGCGTCGCGTTTTTCAAGCGTAAAATGGACGGAAAAACGATGCTTTTAGCTCCGCCTTGTACAACTGTTAACGGCCAATCAGATGGCGCTGGTCCCCCGACGCAGGTGATGCCAAAGGCTTCTTTTCGGAAGCATTAGCTTCGTATTTCTGGCATGCCTTGCTCTAGTATCTGTCGCGCGCAGTGCAGCGAGATTTGCTGATTAGTCAGTTTTAGGATATGTAACATGGTAATGGAATTCAGACACGCGCCAAGAAGTCAAACCAAACCATGCTACCAAGTTTATTGAGATAACATATCCCTCCGCTATGCACAGTTACCTCTATCGGATAATGGGTTGTGTTTCATTTGGTTATAACAGTAACTAATTTTGTAATGTGAAGTTTACACGATATACGGCTTTTCCATAGGACGAGAGGTGGGTCACGTGACGTTTATCAGGTGACTGTATTCTAGAAATTACGTAAACACTGACTACTTCCACATTCCTGGGGAAATCCCTGGGAATTCCCAAGTACGAATTCATACAGAAGCGTTGTTTTTCATCATTTAGACCCTTTAATTTTGAACGTAGCGTCTTAGCATACTCTGGGATATTTGGGTTTGGTTGCATGCCCGTTCAAGGATACCCATCCTAGAGAAAAAAAAACAACCCAAAAATCCAAACTATCGTAGTGACAATCTACAGCAATCTATGAATTTACCTTAGTATCTATTTGACACATCTTTAGAATCACCTTTCAATGATCGGCCAATTGATCAGTGATGACAAAGGCTTGAAATCGCCACAGGTTAATTAACAACTTCGGAAATATCTCCCGTCACGTTTATCGTGTCGGCCATTTTGTACTTGATGTAAATGTATTACAACGCTGTCATTGTGATTGACTTACTGAGGTAGTTCTTAACGGACCTTCTCATCTAATGAGGATATTTTTTGGAATACATTTCTTGTAAACAAACTAAAACAGATGTTCGATTCCTCGCTTTGGGGGAAACTATTTTATTCCGGAATGGCCTATTAAAGCTTATAGTAAGTCAAGGCACAATGCGTGTATATGATCTGTTATTATAAGTGTTTAACAAATACGGTTTTGGGCGTTAATAAAATACACTGACGCAAGTATATTCTAATCAAATCAATTGGATAATTGAATATGCTTTATTTTACATATTACATAACATCACTACACAAAATTTGGACAGTTGCAGTAACACACTACGGTGATCGCATTAAACACCACTTTGAACAGTATTTTAGTTATATCACGGTGTATCAGACTGATGTGGGATAAAAATCCGAAGTGGTTCAGGCCATCCAACGGGTGTTCGCGAAAGGTGAGCGTATTCTGCCATACAGGTGGCACCCGTCACAAACACATGCAAGGACAAGTCAATTGTTCACCTGAACAAAGCACGGAAACACACAATGATGCCCGTCCTCACTATTATCGAGCATGTAAATTATATTGTCCGTCAAAAACGTGGACGAGTATAAACAATATGTTCCTACAGGTAATACATGTCATACATTTGACAAAATGTATTGGCTCAGAGCATTATTGTTCATCACAGCGTATAGACTCGGCATGCAGATGAACTCATCAGCGCATTTTTACACTTTATCTTTTAACTGGCATGTTAAACTTCTATTTCATAACTCAGTTTTATTTGCACGGATCACTATGGAATCTTGGAAGGGACATTGTCGCGTTGTCGTATTGCCGCATTGACGCCCTTACAAAAACAAGCAAAACGTGTCGAAATTAACCAAAGCGCGACAGTTCGACAACGCGATATTTTGGCCATTTGTCGCATTGTCGCGTTGTCGCATTGTCGCTCTTTGAATAATCTTTTTCTAAATTTTACAAAAGGGCGACAATGCCGTAACGCGACATTTTTCAATGTCAAAATATGTCTCGTTGTCGCATTGTCGCCCCATCACAAATATGTATAAAAGGCGTAAAGTTCAGTTAATGTTACAGTTAGGTAGCGGTAACCAAGTTATATCTGTCGATGAAGTTCAACTTGATACATGTACGTCTTGAATTGAAAACACAAGTCCGTCCGCGAGTCCATAACGTTTTATGGCGAGCTCTTCTCTATAAGTGCTTAGTGTTCAACTCCCAGTTTCAAACACGTTGTACCTCATCAACAATCCACATTCCTCTAGTGCAGTGATAGTCCGGAAGATCTTACTCTTGACCGTATCAGACAACTGACCTGTGACCTCATTACACCCCCCATGAGGTGTTTGCAGAAGGGAGAGGGGCAGGAAATGTGTGCTCCAGCCCAGCGCGGAGCTCGCGACACACTGTATACTGCATGTTGTATACAGTATATTGCAGTTAATATACTGTATACTGCATGTGATACTGATTTGCGGAAAAGCTGCAACTTTCAAGATTCAAGATTCAATTTGCATTTATTTCATATACAACAGACCGCCGTCATATATCACTGGAATGCTGCTGAGAGCGGCGTTAAAACAACTTGTTTTCATAATGGAGCGCTGCAGTCATTTAAAATGGACCCGTATACATGTGTTTTACCAACTCAATCACTCTGTTTCGAATATTCAGCAGCAAAAATATATAATAACCAGCTGTGAGAAGAGATATAAGATTTTTATAAGCAGTCAAATATGGATGATAAAGGACCCCTCACTGATTAGGTTCTTGTTTACTTAAGAGCAGAGTTGGCCATGTTAGATGATATAACGGTGTCCTCCCAGATCGCCTAATTTCTCCCCACAAGGTACCAAAATACAATTAGGTGATGTGGGTATGCCATGCCTGGATGAGATTTATAATTAGGTAATGTGGGTAGTTGGAACAGTCCACTTTACTGAATGAAGGGATGACAAGACAGCCAGAGATACATAGTTTTACATATTTTAATCAACAAGATATTATAACAAGTAGCCTCTATCAAAAACTATGTGTCTCTGTGTCTCTTGTTGAATTAGCATTAGATAAGGTTGAGAAATAATTTGGAAAGTGTGTCGTCTCCTACCCCAGCTGGCGCCATCACAAATCGTCAATCACCCACTGACCCATAGCCCCGACAGCTGAATGTCCTGCTATTTTTCACAAATTAAACTACCACTTGATTTAAACATATTTTATTTCGGAAAAACAAATGGATTAGGCACAAGTGACACACTTACGAGGCCTTCTCCTATTACATTGTAGCTCCAGTGTCTGCTTCAACCAACTCACTAACCGTGTTATTGATGATGAAGAAGAAACCTAAACTGATTGTATGTATGTGAAGAAAACCTTGAGCCAATATTCATTTTTGGAAGTTTAGAATAATCAATTATAAAAAGAATGCCGTGCTTGTTGACTTTATAATGTTTCGACAGGCATTTTGCCAGTTATCTTGCTTATTTAAGAATCAAATTATGTTTTAAATGATACCAGTTCATTTAGAATACCATATTCTAATTAGTTGAAAGCAAAATATTAGTGATTTGCTCCAAAAGTGGTATCATATTCCATACTGTTAGCAAGGAAGCGATATTTTCATGTTTTGGCGGCCATCTTGTCGGCCATCTTAAATATTTCAAAATGCCAAAAGAAGACAAGGTGGCATCAGACAGTTTCATAATCTAGAGTACATCATTAAACAAATCCAGCAATAAAAAAAACTTTATCCCCTAATTCTGGGTTGGGGGAAAATATTCATTTTTTCTGCCGGACTAATATGAGATAATATTAAGATGTTTAGCTCCGTAAGAGGACAGCTGCCGACATTTTACTGAAGTGTCGAAATCAAGAATGTCCCCCTACCCACGTGCGCAAGGGAGTGAGTTGGGTTTTACGAGATCGTGAGATCATGTAGCCCCAAAAGCTGTTTTACTTAGAAGTTTCAAACCAAGAATACAGCTTTATAGTCTCATTAGGTAGATCCTCATGAAATAAAAAAATTTGGAGATGTTTGCACGTCAAGTATTATTAGTAGTATATACGGATTAAAAGGAAATGCAGCAAAGGGGGTTTGGGTGATACTTGCATGTGAGACTGGTTAGGCCCATATTGCCTCCTCAGCAAAAGTGTTCCTCAGTCCAACACACCACTTCTACCCTAAGTTTGCCTAACGGGCGGTCGAATAGGCCTGATTCTACCAATCGACTGGTTATGTCAACGGCATGCCCTGTTCATATACTATTTCGCATAAACTTTTGGTATTTAAAAATAAATTTATTCGAAAAAAATATAAAGTATAAGATATGTATGTATAAATCTAAAAACTTGCTTAAAGCCCCCTGCCCAGAATGCGGTGGCTCATGGGCCAATCTAGTGATGTTGACCTTCGATTCTGTACGTCCCAAGTTGATTGACAAGGGCCGAACCAGCCTGACCTTTAATTTGGTAGAAAGCTACAGCTTATCGTGTCAAATTTGTTGGAGTATACCACCCCTTCATCTTCGGTCTTTGCAGCTTGGAGGTCCGCTGCAGCATAAGACTGCCAATGTTGACACTCTAAAGTGGGTGGAGAAAATGAGTACTGAATCATTTTCCTTTTGACATGGCTTCCCAAAACCCTAGTTCAAAACGAAGACACAATAGAGACTGACAACACCTCGTCTGACGAGAATACATCCATTCGATCTAACTACTGACCACGTTTATTAGAAACTGAAGCATGTGACAAAGAACTAATTGAACTGAATCCGATAATTTTCCAAACTGCCATTATTGAAGTCTGTGCATAGGAGGTTAAAATGCCGTAAAATGATCGTCCCCATGTGTGACACGTAATCCTATCATAATCGATGTAACTTTCAGCAGCCAGTGTTTTAAGCTAACTCATTGCTGAGTATGATTTACCATTGGCTAGCCAGCAGCTAAAGTGATGACGTAAATCCTGTATCGTACAGGAAGCTGAGGCACTGTAAGTCTCAAGCGAGGTGGCCTAGCTATAGTTACTGGTGGCCTATAGCCCGTGTTTGAAACTGTATAAATGACATTGTTATACTCACATATGTTTGACAATATATATCAACTAAGTGGCTGAAATAACGCCAATGCGACGTTACATTTTAACTCGCTCACTCTACACGCAGCCCAGACAGCGAGTGGGATTTCTCCCAGGAAGCGCTGCCTAGTCGAACCCACCTAGAACTTTTCAGACAATGTGAATACTACCCAACACTGCAGCCTTCTGCATTATCTAGAATTATCAGCAAACCTGGTTGCTCTCTATACATGTCTTGCCATGCAGCATAACAATACACACGTGTCTTATACGAGGGATGGTCAAACAGTTCTAAACCTAACAAACAACACCAGTAATTGTGAAAGTTTTTAATTTCATTTTTAAACACAATCTCCTTGCTTTGAATACATTTTGCATATCTACAGTGAAGGAGGAACTTTTCTGAAGCTACCCTGAAAAAAATCACCGCAGCATTGAGGTAATCGTTGTCGTCAAGGCCCTTTCAACGAAGTTGTACTTTCAGTTCAGGAAACAGGTGTAAATCACTTGGTGCCATGTCTGGCGAGTACGGGACCCACATTATCGAGAGGTGTGAGTAGAGGCATTGCCATGAAGTAGTAGAACTCCAGCAGTCAGCATTCCTCACCGCTTTCTTTGATCTCTCAGGCAATAAAGCAAATCAGCATTGTAGACACGTGTTATCGTTTTTGGACTTTCTAAAATATTCAAGGATCACACCCTTTGCATCCAAGAATACAGTGGCCATATCTTTTTTCACTGATCTGGAAGACTTGAATTTCTTTGGTGAACTAGTAAACAACTGTAATTAGACTGCTTAGGCTATCTCAATCGCCTAGATGACGAATGCGATCGTTTGGAAGTTCATCCCACACCCGAAGCACATGTTCATAATTCGCTGTGTATGTTGAGCGAGATTGCATGTGATCAGTGGTGGCAGGGTGAATGATGCGCCGTAAAATCCTCAGATTTGTTAGGATTTAGCTGACAGAACATTTTGCTCTCGTGACGGGTTACTGGTACACTTGGGGCGTTTTAACAGACGATTAATTGCCTTGACGGATTTGATTTGACCACTAGACACATTACGTATGTCGTCTAGTGTTTGTTCGTAATCGTTTTGTAGGATGGGATTTCTCAAAGAGTGGTGATGAGTCACCGTCATCCACTTATAATGGCTCACTTTAGAATGAAAACATTAACACGTGCCAGCAAATGTTTATACTTTTTTCATGATGCAAACTGGTTATTGCATACATATAATTGCATTTCAACAGTGTCTTGCTTGTATGATGCCACTTATGTTCGGAGTCCTAGCTCTCTCCTTTGGAGAGGATTCGTGTTAAATAGAGGATTCATCACGAGTGTTTTTTAATATGGGAAATATCAACCGAGTCTTAGTTAATCGGTATTTGCCGAGCCTTTGGCGAGGCAAATACCGATTAACGGGACGAGGTTGATATTTCCCATATTAAAAAAACACGAGTGATGAATTCTATTTATCATTTTCACATTTTTGCTTCCAAATTAAGGAATAATTGCATTAAACATTAACATCAGCAACTTGTCGAAATCTTACGTATAGATCGTGCGTAGTGATACATGTTTTCCATAGCCATGTAAACCAACATAAACAATTCGCTGAGAAAAAAAGTTCCTCGGATTATTTTAAACAAAATACTTGAACAGACTTTTGCAGAATAATTGAAACTTTAATAACGGTAACAACAACGGTTCTGTGTAATCTGATTATATCTCTGGTGTAACTTCACTTATAATATATAGTTTCAAATCAAACCGCTCGCTCTTCCGGTTCTCTAATTTGCATATCTAATTTGCATACTTATGTCATTGGGGTATGACATACATGTTTTTATGTCATAAGCTTATGTCATGGATAAATGCTTAAGTTAAATGATAAATTGTTGTTCCATTGTCAGTCTAGGAAGGAATGACGCAAGAGTAACGTCACGTCCGAGTCCTTATTGAGTCCCCAGTCCCTGTGGCACACACGCATTACACAGTTTTCAATATCACTCGTGTCTTTCAGAATCATGCCTACAATGTTAATGGGATTACTGATGTCAGCATGAGGCGACCGTCCAAGACCTGTGTCCTGTGTGTGAAGGTTATTATAGGCCAATTGTGGCAGGTGTCTGTTCCAGTTCGTATTCGTTACCTCGTCATGAGGGGTCGGGCGAATGTACGAATGGCGCTTTCTGCATAATTAGCGTGCCTGCCCTCGCTTTGACTGTCACTTTTATAGGTTGCTTTTACACACATTCTTTGAAGGTACACTGTCTTGGATTTCTTACACTGAGGTTGAAAGTACAACAGTCGAAGAGATTGTCTCTTTATGTCCTCTTTCCACTGCATGGTCTTGAACTGAGATATTGTGTTGCGGAAGTATTCCACTATACACGGACACCTTTCCGTCTTTTGTTAAAGTGATGAAGGCGTGCGGAGGCTAAGCGTTCTAAAAAATACAACCTAAATACAGTTATCTTGTCAGCTTACATGTTGTTGAGCTGCAGAGCGCCACATACGGTTACATATTTTCACGTTTGTGATACCGTGTTTCCTCGTGGATTTCATGGTCCGCGACAGAGAATTCTTAGAATGCTCTCAAAAAGACCTTTTTATGGCCCAAGTCGGTTCCGAGAACAATTACTCTGCATCTCTAACAAAAGTAGCTTGGTTTTAAAACTGGAATGGTGAGTGAGTGAGTATGGTTTTACGCCTCTTTTAGCAATATTCCAGCAATATCACGGCGGGGGACACCAGAAATGGGCTTCACACATTGTACCTATGTCGGGAATCAGAACCGGGTCTTCGGCGTGACGAGCGAACGCTTTAACCACTAGGCTACCCGACCGCCCTGGAATGGTGAACGACTGTTTTTAACGAATCAGTTTTGAGTGAGTGAGTGAGTGAGTGAGTGAGTGAGTGAGTGAGTGAGTGAGTGAGTGAGAGAGTTGGGTTTAACGCCGCTTTTAACAGTATTCCAGTTATATTGCAGCGTGTCAGCTTAATGTGGGAGGAAAGCCCGAAGTGATGCAGGTGTTGCACAAGATACGTTGCATTAATTTCATGAGAACGTAATAGATTTCACCCTTGCCACTGCTGCGGACACTGGATCTTAGGGTTGTGAACCAAGACTCCAACGCCCAAATTTTATTTAACGCAGAGGCTTCCGTTAAAATCTTTCGATTAATATTAATAAAGAAATCATAAAACATCGTTGATGGAGGGAATTTAGCATGGCTACATTTTTTTTACCAATTCCAAACTGACACTGTCCTACGTATGAATGCTTTTGAATTGCTAACGATTGAGACTGTAAAATCTGTAGATTTGTTGTGAAAGTACTATTTGGAGTACCGATAATACTGCTCTGCCTAGTGTTCTATCATCTGCATAGACGAATGTTGGAAAATGTTAACAGAGTGGACTTATTCTTCGAGCAGAAATACGCACATATTCCGTCTGCAAAGGTTCCCATGGTCTTCACAGCTGATGAAGTATGTCATGAGAAATGTCATGAGAAATAACTGTCTTACTCCTCACCCTAAACACATCATGGAACAAGTGTAATTACAAAACATATTGTGAAAGTGAATGTCTTCACACAATGAATGCGTAGACTAATACCATGGTAACAGTGCAGACACCTGGTGTCATCACTGTCTTTCAGTGACCCATTCAAATCATTTTACAGCTATTTGGCCCGTGGTATCTGTTTCGTCGGATAATCAAGACTGGTTATCTCTGGCGTTGACGTTTTATGATAACAAGATGTATGGTTTTTTTGTGTGTGACAAAGAAGCTATACAATATAACAGCGACAAAACCCTTTCCATTTTCATAGGAAAGTCCCAGTTGACGATTCCGACGACATCATGAGCATGTGTTTATGAATTACTGCCCCGTCGGTGGCAATGTCACAAACACATTCAAAGGAAAGTCAATTAGTCACCTACAAAAAAAAGGTAACATATGGTACAAGTCAAATTAATGAATTCCATCGGGCATACTTTTTGTCACTAATGCGTCAAATTTGGAATTGTCTTCCACAAGTCTACCATCAAATGTTTTGCTTTACAGAGGCCTTGAATGATGTAATCTGGTCATAGAACATCTGAGTCATATGACTCTCTTTGAAATATAGGTTGAAAGCAGCATGTTCTAATAAGTTTATAAATTTGAAGTTGACACGATATACGGCTTTCCCATTGAACGAGAGATCGGTCACATGAACGCGAAATTGACATTCAAAAGTGCGTGAAGGACACAATTTGACGTTCATACGTTTTTTCACGACACCGTGGTCTTGAAATGACGTGAAGGCTGACGGACTACTTCCACATTCCTGGGGGAACACCTGTGAGTTCCCCAGCACGAATACATACAGACGCGTTCTTTCTGATCACGTAGACCCTTTAATCTTGAACTCAGCGTTTTAGTATACATTGAGAAATGTCAGAGAGTTTGACTGCATGGTCGTTCACGAATATCCTCGCTTAAGCCCAACCTAGAGAACACAACGAAGAAATGCACATCCAAACTATCATAGTATCGACTCGATCCATGTCTTGACTACAGTGGCAGTCTACAGCAATCTATGAATTTACCTTCGTATCTATTGGACACATCTTTACAATATTCACCTCTCGGTGATCGGCCAATTGATCAATGATGATTAATGCTTGTAATAGCTAGCCAGAGGTTCATGAACAACTTCGAAAATCTCTCCCTTTACGTTTATCGTGTCGGCCATTTTGACGTCTTTTACTTGATGTAAATGTATTACGACGCGCTGTCGTTGTGACTGACTTACTGAGGTATTTATCAACAGACCTTACTTATTTAACTTACTTATCCTCTACGTCTACATTAAGCATCAAGGAAGCAAAAATATTTTGGCGATTTTCTGCAATTTTAAGATTTCATAAGAGAGCTATCCACTAATTTCTTTCTTTTTTTGTATTCATTATTGAAGTGATTGGAAGGTTATGATAAAAAGAATTTTAAGTACGAACTATCATCACATATTTACCGATATAAGTGGTTTTTCACTCAGTTCGAAGATTCGCTTGATGTTTGGTGCTCTGATCATCACTAATATTACAGTAACCTCGCCAGGAGTATTATCATAGTTGAAACATGCGATTTTATAGAATAAAAATTGGTATGTAATGACGATTTTGCCGTAATCTAATATTGGGATCGTGATTGGTAAAAATCAAGCATATGACCAAAGGCAGCCAATTAAATTACGGCAATAGATACCGTCGTCGTGTGTGATATATTTCAGATTTAGACGAAATCTTTGGATAAATCGTGTCATTATGAACGTTTAAAGGAGGAATTAGCGACCAGTATTTAAAATATGGCTTTTACGACCTGTGCCAAAGATTTCCCATGCATATATTTTGGCATTAAACATCGTGTCCAAGCCTCACAATGGAGGCGACAAATGCCGAGATTTCATTTGACTTACATTACACGATGGCACGAAAAGATGGAAACAGCAACAGAGATGTAACAATTTTTAGAAATATGTGTGTTGATTTTCTTCATTACTTTATTTAATTTATTTAGGATTTGCTTGAAACGGCTTTATATTGCTGTTTGACATGTTCGATATGGACCCTTTATGCCCAGATTATTTTTTTCAAAGACACTGCGGAAAAATTGTTCATAACTTTAAAATCTATTGATGTAATATGATAAATTAAAATGAAATACGTATTGTCTGACTTTGTGAAAAGTGATAGATTTAATATGAATGATATGACAGGTAGGTTTATGAAACTACATATTATTTTGACGTGTCTACGGTGTGGTCGACCGCCTCCGTGGTCTAGTGATAGAGCGTCCGCCCGGAGAGCCCCGACCGCGTCATACCAAAAGACGTTAAAAGATGGTACTTGTTGTTACCCTGTCTCTCGGTATTAAAGGGCTAAAACAAGGAACGGTCGGCTCGGAGTCGGTATACTGTGTCTGAGTGGGGTATTCATGTTAAACTGCGGCATGGTATCTCAGTGAGCTAGAACTATAAATCGGCATCAGTCCGGACTAGTACAAGCAGCCACACATACACACACGCGTACATGCACGTCGCTATATAAGTGCAATAATCTTGGACGCGACGTTGAACCCCATTTCACCTCACCCACGGTGGTCGGTACATCGGCCGGAGGTGTTGAAAGAGTCAACGGGAAGAGTACTTTGAAGCTGGACCAGGTGCCACCAAGCAATCCCATTGTTATGATTCATTTTACCATGTTTACAGCTTAAAATAAACTTCAGGCCGTTGGGCCTGCTGAAATATTAAACTATCAGCCCGAGAACAAATCTGTCGGCCTCGGGCCTGCGGGCCGATGTCTATTTTGAACACTGTCCCGGCAGATATTTGAAACCCATATCCTCTGGTATTGGCGTATCGAATTCGCATCTAGACTCAGACCTACAATAATAGGTGTACACATCTGAAGTAATTCCTGGCGCCACACCACGTTTTATATCTTTTCCCATTACAGGGAACACAATCTGGTGTTAAACGCTATCCTGACGTTTCTAAATAAAATGGATGTTTATCAATAAAAACTATTCTTGTGTAAAATGTGCAAGGTGTAGATAAACATTGTCAAAACATTTGTGATTGTGTTGTCGCTATTTTGCATAGGGCTGTTTAAGCTTTCTTTGTTTTCTATACAAATGAATGTTATGTGTTAAAATTGTATTGTCTAGTGTAGTTGGTTCAGTTAATACTGCCCTATAGAATTTATGATAATATGTACTTCATTGTTGAATAGAGGGATATAAGCATTATATTAGCATACTACATGCAGAGTGACTCAAAACTGCAAAGAGTCATGACTCACCAAGATATTAACACCAATACCAAACCTGCTCACTTAAACAAATATTAAAAGCTAAACATGATGTTGTTATGATATATGTATAGATGTAAAGATGCACACAAAAACGAAACAATATACACAAAACTCATTATTTACTCTCTGATAATAGGAAATCGTAGTTTTTTCCTCATCCCAAACTAATTATTGTAACTATAACTTCTTTGCGATAATTAAATTAAAACTTATTTTCGCTCAACTTGAAAATAAGCCCTGTAATAATATTTACAGTTTAACTGTTACTACAAATAAGTTCTTGACAAAGCTGCCCTGTCAAAGATAATCTGGCTTACGACGTAGATATGCGACCGCCCAGGGTTCGGCGAGACGCACGTGCCCTTACTTTACTTCTCGATCTACATTCGTGGGGATTTGAACACAAAACTGTCACCCAGCCTGCACTCAACTATAAGACATAAACGTCGCCGCCTGTTTCCGTGTGTTCTACATGCATGGGGAAACTCAGAGTGAGTGAGTGAGTTTTACGCCGCTTTCAGCAATATTCCAGCAATATCACGGCGGGGGACACCAGAAATGGGCTTCACACATTGTACCCATGTCGGGAATCGAACCCTGGTCTTCGACGTGACGAGCGAACCTTAGAAGAAAAAAGGAAATTCTTTCCAAGAGGGAAATTATTTATTATCACAACTTTTATGGCAAAATACGAATAAAAGAATAGGGAACACTCCGGTGGATTATAAACATTACTCGGGAAAAGGTATTAATTTTATGTATGATTTGATAGACGAGAGTGGAAATTTTCTTCATCTTTGAGATCAAAAATAGATATATGAGTGTAAAACACATTTTCTTAAGCTACACCTGTCCCTTATACAATATTGAAAACTTTAGGGGGTGGGGGAGTAGAATATGTTATATGAATATCATATATTAAATAAGGTACCCAGCAATAGGATATCCCCAAAATACATTCAAAGATATGGACTAGAACATGCCCTTAACATGACGGGGAAAGATTTGCAAATGATAAATCTTAGCCCCCATAGGTATAACGTGTCCTCAAAACAAAGATGGTTCCACTACAGTCTTACCAACAAACGAGTTGCTCTACAACATGGGATATAAAGAATAATTCCTTTGCAATTGAGTAAACGAGTATAACACACTTTGTTGCATATGTTCTTTGGTTGTGAAATTGTAGAACATGCCTGAAACAACCTTGAAAAATTGATCAAAGACAAAACTGGAATAGAAATTGAATTTTCAAAACTGATAATTTTATTAGGATATCATAAAAACTATGTGATGGTTCAAATCATATTATAACTGTAACAAA
Organism: Haliotis rufescens; assembly: GCF_023055435.1. Classification (NCBI taxonomy): domain Eukaryota; kingdom Metazoa; phylum Mollusca; class Gastropoda; order Lepetellida; family Haliotidae; genus Haliotis; species Haliotis rufescens. Next base: position 25,765,441 of record NW_025964383.1, on the reverse strand, counting down.
GCAAAACATATTCAAATCAATGCTTCCCGACTCCCAACAAAATTTCCAACACATCAAACAAGAAATAACCAACTCATATTACATCGACAGAAATATATCATATTCACAATGTAAATACACACAGTTCCTAAAAGTTTGGTCATTCTGTCAATATCTATTCGGGTAAACCCACGATATGTTACAATGAATGCTAAATATATTTTTGTAACTAAGTTCGTTTAGTTTGTGTGGATGTCAAAATGAAAGAAACCCAAAACGGCATGTCAATTCGGTTTCGATTTTCCCCCTCGCTGACATTGCTTTACACAAACTGTCCCCTTCCCTAAATCGGCGTTCTCGCTTAGAAATTGTAAGACATGACACGTGGTACAAAACATCACTTCACTGACACGAAGATTATGTACTGTCAACGAAACTGACACAAAGATTATGTACTGTCAACGAAACAAAATGGCGGACGTCTCTCCACTATGACGTCACAACTACAACTCGGGCTCCAGCTGGGATTTCAAAATGCACACGCGCTGGTCGTGAGCCTAGGATCCCGTTCCTCAAAGCGATCTTAGTGCTAAGTTGGTCGTAACTCCCGTACTTTATCATAGGCTTACGATCAACATAGCACTTAGATCCCTTTGTGGAACAGGACCCATGAAATAATATATGACTCTATTTTTAAGTGTAAATATGTTCTTTGTGAGACTATAGATTTCCTTTAAAGGCTGATGCAATCCTCAATGTACAGGTAAATCTCGTTTCATTTTAGTGAGTGAGTGAGTTGGTTTTAACGCCGCTTTTAACAGTATTCCAGTTATATCACGGCGTGTCAGCTTATGTGGGAGGAAAGCCCGAAGTGATGCAGGTCTCAGACGTTTACCACTTCGGTGAAACCCACGAGCACGGGTATTGTGCTGACAAACCTAGAAACATAATCGGGGCGAACCGGGATTCGAACCCATAATCATAGGTTTCTGGCGTACCCAAGGGACGCAACTCTGCACAGCGAATCGCGGAGCCTCAGACGACTGGGCCACCCGTGCCCCCTCGTTTCATTTTATATTTCCCCAAGTATAGGAGAACGGAAACATGCCGGCCATTTCTCAACCCCGGAGGTGAGAGTGTTAAGACTAAACGTCGAATAGCTTAATAATATCTTCGATCAGAATTCTGAGAGCAGATATTAACGACGGACTAATAATTAACGTATTAAAAGTCAGGCCCAAGCATGAGGACCACCTCCGTGGTCTAGTGGTAGAGCGTCCGCCGGGAGAGCGGAATGTCCAGGGTTCGATCCCCGGCCGCGTCATACCAAAGGACGTTTAAAGATCAGTCCGGGCTAGTACAAGCAGCCACACAAACACACACACACACGACATGCACGTCGCCATATTGGTGCAATAATCTTGGACGCGACGTTAAACCCCATTTCACCTCACCTCACCCAAGCAAGACAATACAAATGTTACTCCAATAACTTTGATTTTCGAGGACATTGCACCTTCTAGGTACGTTTACAACCGTCTAGTAAGCTGTAATTTGGATACAGTGGCCCTGCATATATGCTCTTCCACATACAATCCTTGTCATAGGATGGATCAGCAACTGAAATTATAATAAAAAATGGTAGACTGTAGCGCATCTGTTTGTTCCTGGAATGCTTTATCAGATAAGAAAAGCCTTCCAATAGCAAACCAGAATTAGCAATAAAAATGTCATATTTTTGTTAAATAACAGAGACAAATCCTCACAGCATTTTCATAACATTTCAAAATGATACTTTCACAAGTGGTTATGCAGGGGTTGATCATGAAAACTGTGACACTACTGGCAGCCATTCCAGTATATATAGGTCAAATGTTGAAGTTGCGCCAAATATCGCAATATGGCATGTGATGTGCATACAACACATCTGTATGTGACACGAGCAATGGGCAAACAAATACTATCCTCAATATTGCTGACATGGAGATGATGTTGTTTTCACCTTTGCATATGATTTCACACCACGCTCATCCATATTCCAGTGGACCGCCTCCGTGGTCTTGTGGTAGAGCGTCCGCCCGGAGAGCGGAAGGTCCGGGTTCGATCCCGGGCCGCGTCATACAAAAAGACGTTAAAAGATTGTACTTGTTGTTACCCTGTCTGGCGCTCGGCATTAAGGGGCTAAAACAAGGACTGGTCGGCTCGGAGTCAGTATACTGTGTCTGAGTGGGGTATTCATGTTAAACTGCGGCATGGTATCTCAGTGAGCTAGCACTATAAATCGGCATCAGTCCGGACTAGTACAAGCAGCCACACACACACATACACGTGCATGCACGTCGCTATATAAGTGCAATAATCTTGGACGCGACGTTAAACCCAATTTCACCTCACCTCACATATTCCAGTGGACCGCCTCTGTGGTCTAGTGGTAGAGCATCCGCCCGGAGAGAGGCAGGTCCGGGGTTCGATCCCCGACCGCGTCATACCAAAAGGCGTTAAAAGATGGTACTTGTTGTTACCCTGTCTGGCGCTCGGCATTAAAGGGCTAAAACAAGGACTGGTCGGCTCGGAGCCAGTATACTGTGTCTGAGTGGGGTATTCATGTTAAACTGCGGCATGGTATCTCAGTGAGCTAGCACTATAAATCGGCATCAGTCTGGACTAGTACAAGCAGCCAAACACACACACACACACACACACACACACGTGCATGCACGTGGCTATATAAGTGCAATAATCTTGGACGTGACGTTAAACCCATCTTCACCTCACATATGCCAGTGATGTACCGTCCGCTTGCACATTAACAAGTATGGACCAGACAAACCAGAGAGTGACATTATGAGAAACGTCGGGTATGAAGACACCCATAAACCAGGTCAACGAATCTGGCTATCAGATTAACTTAGTTGCATGTTATTATATATAAACATGGGTTGCTTGGGGCTAGTCTTACCTGGTATCCCCATATGGCTAACCCACTGTCGCAATGGATACATCACTCTAGGCACATAAGACCGCCTCCGTGGTCTAGTGGTAGAGCGTCCACCCGGAGAGCGGAAGGTCCTGGGTTCGATCCCCAGCCGCGTCATATACCAAAAGACGTTAAAAGATGGTACTTGTTGTAACCCTGTCTGGCGCTCGGCATTAATGGGCTAAAACAAGGACTGGTCGGCTCGGAGTCGGTATACTGTTTCTGAGTGGGGTATTCATGTTAAACTGCGACATGGTATCTCAGTGAGCTAGCACTATAAATCGGCATCAGTCTGGACTAGTACAAGCAGCCACACACACACACACACACACACACACACACACACACACACACACACGTACATGCACGTCGCTATATAAGTGCAATAATCTTGGACGCGACACTAAACCCAATTTCCCCTCACATCACCTAGACACATTAAGCTGACTTTGACCCTACAAGTCTTTGTTGTATCCCTTATACCACAGCAAGCAGATCGAACCCCCGACCTTATTCTCTCCACACAGACTCTCTACCCACTACACTAGAGGAGCGGTTAGTTAGTGTAAAGAATATATACTTACAGTGGACACATGCAAATCGGCACTTTACTAACATATATCCTGCGTTCCTTTCGCATTCGCCCCATCTTGCCCATGGCTGACACTTTATGAGCTCTGTGAAAGAAGATGGCAGGTTAAAGATCCGAGCTTCATGCTTGGTTATCTATCGTATGTGCGCTTTTATGACGTCTGGCTGGTTCGTTGGTTGGTTTATGGTTCAACGCCGCACACAGCAATATTCCAGCTATATGAGTGAGTGAGTGAATATGGTTTTACGCCGCTTTTAGCAATATTCCAGCAATATCACGGCGGGGGACACCAGAAATGGGCTTCACACATTGTACCCATGTCGGGAATCGAACCCGGGTCTTCGGCGTGACGAGCGAACGCTTTAACCACTAGGCTACCCGACCGCCCCTCCAGCTATATGACTGCGGTCTGTAAATAATCGAGTCTGGACCAGACACTCCAGTGAATGATATCATTAGCATCGATCCACGCAAATTCGGATAAAACCGAAAACGAATCACGGTTTACATGGTTGCTTTATGATTATATTTCTTTAATACATAGGGATTTAAACTCGCGATTTGAATTTGCGCTAACAGTAAAGAGCCTCCACACTCCAAAATCCAAATATTTTTTTTAGAACGACACAAACCGGAAGCAACCAGGTCACTCGTTTTACTCATCAACTCGATATTCCGACGTAACTGAAAACTACCAAAGTGTAAGACATATTAGTTTCTGTTAATAGTTGTATGACAATAATGAACGAATGTAGAATGTAGCTGTGTTGACCAGCGAAATTGCAAAGATGACGTTTTTGGATCAGTTGGTAGTAATAACGCCACGATTTGTCAAACATGCATTCACACGACGATTCCCAATGGCGATTTGAAGGACCCGGGTCCACTCCTCTTGCAGCACCCGGCCAAGTTAAGCCAACGTACGTGTGGTCGGTGGCCTATGAGGTTGACGCACTCATCTCCCTTCCATGACCCAGCTGGGGGCACGGGTGGCCCTGTCGTCTGAGGCTCCGCGATTCGCTGTGCAGAGTTGCGTCCCTTGAGCACGCCAGAAACCTATGATTGTTGGTTGGAATCCCGGTTCGCCGCGATAATGTTTCTAGGTTTGTCAGCACCATACCCGTGCTCGTGGGTTTCACCGAAGTGGTAAACGTCTGAGGCCTGCATCACTTCGGGCTTTCCTCCCACATTAAGCTGACACGCCGCGATATAACTGGAATACTGTTAAAAGCGGCGTTAAACCCAACTCACTCACCCATCACGTCCCAGCTTGGTTTCGGATCAATCGATCCCCGACACTTGTCGTTGTCCTGGGACGCAAGAAAAGGCGCGATCCCTAACCTTTTGGGTTTTTTGCTACCTGATGCATAGTCTGCTAATCACAGACTCTGAAACAATGAACGTATTGGCCACTGTACACTGACGTCTGCCAGCTTGCTTTCAGCCGGAAGACTCTGCGCAAAGAAGTTGCTGACGCCGCCATCCCTAGTTCATACACAAACAATGAATGAAATCAAGTAAATCACAAGTATGTGATAAGAATCAATAGATTGACAGAAAGATTGGTCCACAGAGATTACTCGAATTTCCTTGAAAGTGTCAAAATATGGAAGGTCACCCAAAGCACTGCGTGAGCCACTTGCGAACTATAGGATTTGCTTTGGTGTTACGTTTTACAGACATAAACATACTTGGGTCGCTCGATTCACACAATACTTGATATGAACATTTATATTTCATGATCCTCTACCTTGTTTTAAAGAGTATATTTTAATCCCCTGTAGAAACTATACACATAATCGCATAACACACACACACACACACACACACACACACACACACACACACACACACACACACATTTTGAAAATGAAAATGAAACTGAAAATGTCCAAAAATGAGGTGAACTATTTTATCATACCGCATTTAAGATCTAATGCTTTTTGAAAATGAGGCTTCGAGGAAGAAGAACTGTGTGAAACATTATTTCAGTCATGAATTCTATCAATTTCAATGGAAATCCATTTTTAGTGAATATATGATTCCGTTTTTCTAATATTATACATGTTCGTACCTGTAGAGCACCATGCTGTCTCTGATGGCCCGATCGCATCCCCCGCTTGTTCGAATTCGTCCCAAATCAGACACTCACACTGCATTGAGATCGTGCCTAGGTAAGAACACAGTCTCCCAAGGAAAGGATTTATAAGTATATATGCACACATTTCAAGGCATTGAAATGAGCTTTTAACCTTAAATGGTCTAACTTTTGGCGCAGTTATGTGACTTGGACGAGCGTGTGCTCTTTTAAAAGTTAATTCATAGATTTTCGAATCACATGCCACCAAGAAGGTCAAGAAAATCATTGACATGGAAATTGTCTTCATCCCAGATGACATTTTCACCTGCAAAGAAGAGAGCAAAATGTATTATATGCATAGAAGATCATGAAATACTTCAGTTACCAATTTATAACCCCAAATATCGAAGGATCTCGTTACTTCTTCTTTTCTTCTATTTTTTATTAAAAGTGTTATCAATCTACATTTTCAATCGGAAATAACAGAGGAAGAGAGATAAGCGATTGGAAAGCTGATGTTTGGTTTTAATGACCCACCATAGTTTTCATACATTATACTCACGTTGGAAATTCAACCTTTGGCGTTCAGACCCAACGCTTCTTTACAATGACATGAAATGTATGCGTTTTTGCGTCATAGAATTAGTGTTAATATGTTATGTAAAAAGTTTAATGAGCTAGCATTAAGTTAATGATTGTTCTAAATAGCTGAATGATGTGTTTAGTAACATGATGCAGTACTGGCAAATGTGTTGTTTGAAACCAGGGCATCGTTCCACAAAGCCATCGTAGCGCTTTTTGCCCTTTGTGCCCAAATGGAATCTATTTCGATGGGTAATCAAGACTGGTTATTTTATTGCATTGACGCTTTGTATTTACTTGAACTGGATCCATGGATCTACTTGTGGACTGAAATCCCCTTGTGTCATCGTAAGCTCATCAGCCCTATGCTGAGTCTACAACAACAAAGATGTTTTGGCCATCCCTCATTTTCAGTTATCCATTCATATAATGTTCACAGCTAGTTTTCTCTTTATGCCAACTGGAATCTGTTTCGGCGGATAATCGAGGTTGGTTATTCCCTTGCATTGGCGTTTTATATTTATGACAGTTGAGAATTATTATCGCTTTGTGGAACGGGGCTCTGATATAGGATTTCCTATGATGTTAAAATGGACGATATAAACTTCCCCAAATTCACTCTCAACTGGGTGGCCCAGTCGTCTAAGGCGCCGCGATTCGCTGTGCAGAGCTGCGTCCCTTGGGCACGCCAGAAACCTATGATTGTGGGTTCGAATCCTGGTTCGCCCCGATTATGTTTCTAGGTTTGTCAGCACCATACCCGTGCTCGTGGGTTTCACCGAAGTGGTAAACGTCTGAGACCTGCATCACTTCGGGCTTTCCTCCCACATTAAGCTGACACGCCGTGATACAACTTAAATACTGTTAAACGCGGCATAAAACCCTACTCACTCACTCACTCATTCATTTTATGCCAACTAGAATCTGTTTCGGTGGATAATCGAGATTGGTTATTCCCTTGCATTGGCGTTTTATATTTACGACAGTTGAGTGTTATTATCGCTTTGTGGAACGGGGCTCTGAGATAGGACTTCCTATGATGTTAAAATCGACGATATAAAATTATATCTCTCAAGAGTTTCTCCAAATATTACGTTGTACAAAAAGATGAGGTGAGGTGAAATTGGGTTTAACGTCGCATCCAAGATTATTCGACTTATATAGCGACGTGCATGCATGTGTGTGTGTTTGTGTGTGGCTTGTATTAGTTCGGCCTGATGCCGATTTATAGTGCTACCACACTGACATACCATGCCGCAGTTTGACATGAATACCCCACTCAGACAAAGTATACTGACTCCGAGCCGACCAGTCCTTGTTTTAGCCCCTTAATGCCAAGCGCCAGACAGGGTTACAACAAGTACCATCTTTTAACGTCTTTTGGTATTACGCGGCCGGGGATCGAACCGCTCTCCGGGCGGACGCTCTACCATTAGACCAGGGAGGCGGCACTATTGTCCATGGAAGGGTCACTGGTCAGTGCTACGAGGCAACGTACTGGCACCAATAGTTTGTGCGCTATGTTGTTCCACGTTTTGTCTCTCTAGATGATAACGCTGGTGCCCATCGGGCATATAGCGTAGGTTATAAACTCCAGCAGCAAAACATCACATTGTTATTTTTTTATGTTGATATGTTTTGTGTTACATTGTCAGGAATGTAGTACTATTTAACGTAAGCAGTGGTGAGGGAGTTACTATATTTAGATGCCAGTGCGATATGTAAACTTCCGGAATACCGCTAGAGCGTTATAGAAACACATTGAAAATCACGTATACCTATGGTTGATTTCAGCTTACCTGGTTGAGGAAAGAAAATTGGACGATGATGCTTTGGCTTTGATCGAAGAAAGGCCTGATGCTTTGTCTTCAATGATATTAGAATTTGAAAGAGCGAGATAATTTCGGCTAAATAAAATTGAAGCTGAAAAGAATAAAAAGAATAAAAAATGAGAATTAAAGCCAATAAAAATATTAGGCTAAACAACTTGAATTACAGAATGGTCTCTCTCATCGTACCTCAAAAGGTAATGGATCGTTTGGTCTTTCCAAGCAGATTAGACTTTCACTGAAGGTGATGTGAAAAGGTGACTGACAGTTTGAAATGGCCTCAGGATCTTTGGACCATATTGTTGCAAAGGGTGTTAAGGAGAAAAGCTGAGGAAGTTTATTTTGTCTTACCTATTGATAGGATTTCTGATTATCAGGTTGTTAAGACTGGAGTTTGGAAGGCTTATTAATTGGTTCCTGAAGCCTACAGGTAAAAGTTTACGTCTGCTAAGAAAATGGATGGTTATACTTTTTGCAAGGAAGTTTGCAAGAGAGAAGTAAACTCTGTTTGATAGGCGGTGTGCCCTCAAAGGAGGTCAGTGGTGATTTTGATAGTTTGAGGCCGTTGGTTTTGCTTGAGGATTTTAAGCAATGTTTGTCAACAGACAGTCAGACATATCTTCATGAGCAGAAAATGGATCAGTTAAACAAGACTCCTACTCTTGCTGATGATGATTCGCTAACACACAGGGTTTAATTTTAAGCAATCAGGGTTTACAGGAATTGCTAAAGAGTCTTCTGGCTCTATGATTTATCCTGAAATGCAAGGAACAAATGCTTGGGTGGAGGGATATTGGGGAAGTAATAAGGCATTCTTAATAATTGATTATGGGGCAGTTTCCTTATTCTGCTATTATCAGGAACAATGCATGAGAACTCTTTCGTAGTCATCTTATGTCTTCATTATCACAGTCAATGACACTCGCCGACAGTTCAAATGTATTATTTCGGTAGCTGTTTAAAAAATGACTCAACAGAAACATTGCAGTTCAAACTCGAATTCCTAGGCAGAAGAAGTCCCGTTTACCTCATGTGTGTTGTAAAACAGAGTAAAACGGAATACCGGATGGTCAGGCTCGGTGACTCAGTTGACTACGTACGGTACTGTAAAATCTTACAACAGTAAAACGGATATTTTTGGAGAGAAGACAATATCCAAGACAAGATGAGCTTGTCAGTGTTGCTAACGGACAATATGTCATTAGCCATGTGACATAACCTACCTTTTACGTATTGAAACTGATCAGTTTTCACTCTAAACGAATACCGCATCCACAGCTGTCTGAAACATCGATGTGAATATATGTAGGCTTAACTGTCTTGAAATGATAAAGGCATTCCTGAAAGGTTAAATATCCAATGAAACCATAAACAGCCCCTGAGGTCAAGTATTTCTGCTAACATTTTCGCAAATCAATAATTCAACGGATATCAAAGATGATAGTAAAGCAACCTTAGTAGTATAAGTCATGGGGGTTCTACCGCAACTCCACTGGAGCCAGATTTATATACCTATACCACCACTACAGGGGGAATTTTTTATGCAAAAATGAGGTTGCGATTCAACGATCGTAATAAGTCGTATTAAAAGAAACATCAATATTAATTAATAATGGATACAATTTACTATAGCCCAAGAGGATATTGGAAAGGTATAGGAGCAATAAAAAAATTAGCCACCGCGGCTAAGGTATCTAAAGATGTGGCCACGGATTGGTTAAAGATACAAGCGATGTGGCAAATATATTTACCGGCACCACGTTATATACCAAGGAAGAGGTTTGATATTTTTACAAAAAAATGAAGTTCACCGGGCTGACCTCTTGTTTCTTCCCCATGATAAGGTAAGACGCAAAATGTATAAATACGCTTTAACTGTAGGGGATGTGGCTAGTCGCTACAAAGAGGCTGAGCCATTAACCTCGAAGGATTTAACAGAAGTAGCTAATGCACTGAGCCGCATATATAATTGCAGACCACTAAGCTATTTCAACAAGATTAATCGGGAAGAAACCAAGTGAAATATGTGACTTCTGAATCTTCAGCACCGAGGAGAGGCAAAGAACAAATACTTCCGGATAGAGTAAGCGTAAGATATTTATACCAGCCTGGTGAACTCGAGGAGGCCTACGTTGTGCAACCGATCTGATTTGGTCCCTTAAGACATATAACATTAGTCAATTGGTTATGAAAGAAGGAGAGCCTATTCTTTATTATCTTAAAGATGGACCGGGCAGGGCATTTGTACGAGAAGAGTTGCTCATAGTTCCCAACAATACAGTATTACTGCCCTAAATAACCATAAGCGTAGGTAGTTACACCATCCTTATCAATCCATCTCTTTGTATCTAAAGGTGATAATGATGCCTTGTTCATTCTTAATCCATATATCCTATGATTGTAACTTCTTAAAGAGTTCATCTCGTGTTTGAACGTTCTACCCTTGAATAATGATTCTTTATACTGTTCGTGTTTGATATGCTTTTTTACCACATACTTCTTAACACCCTTTGCTTTTCTTATCTCTCCATTATCGGACTTCTTTATAGAATACATCTTAGGCCTTAATCCGTGTCAGTATATTACACCTCGCATCTATCGCCATATTGCTTCTGAAGTTCGTTGTAATAAAAGTCATACATTAAGTGTTTTGACAAGTCGAGAATACTCATACCAACTTACACCGGACCGTTGAATTTTATATTACTCTTCTGCATATGCAACGCGCCTAAGTAGTTATCGAATATCTTGCTTCTGTTAAAAGCCGGACTTGCTATAAGTTTCATGAGTCTTTCTTCCTCATCAGACCTGACTAATTTAACATCAACAGGCTTCCTTAGATTCTCCATAGTTTTACCAAATACTGAGTTATTCATGAGCTTATATAGGTTCTTTTCAAAATAGCTGGTAATCTGAGGGGATATCATCCACTTCAATATCATCGACCCACTCAAAACCACCAGTGGGTTGACTCATAGCCTATCCATACAAATTGTTGGTGTCAAGACATAATATATGCGTGTTGGGTTTACTCGGATCATATCCTTCCACTAATTTATTATTAGCCTTAGAATACCTTTTTCGCTACCGTTGATATACCACCTCTTAATTCTTTCTCAATAAACAGGTGCATATCATAATCGGTGAGTAATTTTAATTCTATGCCGGTCTTCTTCAACAATGCATCCCACGATAGTCTGGGACTGGAATCCATATTGTTTTAAACATGTCTGTCTAAATATCTCGAATATATCGGCGAGTAACAGTACATCGGTTTTTAAGTACAGATCATGATAATCGCCTAAATTCTTACAACCTAATTTATCCCGGCATCATAATCGGCATCGGTTATTTTCGATTCTGTTAAGTTACTGTAGAATGATTCAAGGGTTGGTAATTTAGTTTCGTCTAATCTAGACAAATCATCCATATATTCGTAAGAATATACACCTTTTCTCGGCAAATGACGTGTTAACCTATCAGTATATTGATTTGTTATTGCAAAGTCATCGGGATTGTTCCCATTGCTAAATTGTCCAGGGAAGATAACAGAAACTGTACGGAGTCTATGAATCTAAGTCCATTACTTTGATTTATTCTGGCTTTCCCATCCTTGTCCGTATAATGTATACGTTTAGTCAACGAGAACGATATATATTTTTCCATATTATTAGGAATGCACGTTAAGCCATCGTCTGTCTTTGAGATAGCTTGCATGATGAGATGAGAATCGTATCCTCTAAGGTTATGAAACACAACAGGGATGGGTATTGTTTGAGAATTCATTTTTAGTTTCCAGTTACACTCGTTATGCGCGGCTCCCCGATAATTACCCGTGACGTGTCAATGATCTCTTACGGAATCCCCATTCAGGGGTTTATTACAAACATGACAACTCTTTGACCTCTTATAGGCCCTCCAATCATCCCTCGTTATCCACATTGGTTTCTTATGCGATAAATTTTCCCTGATCATTCTCTCTTCAATTTGTAGATATTCTAGGAACTTTCCAGCTGCATCGGGACCACTGTAAATCACGGGTGGGTTTGTTTTCCTATCATACCTTACAACTATATATCCAAACCCACAAGGAATATGTTCTTGAGTTTTGTAAGTAAAACTATCCTGATTATATTGATTATCTTGATTATTTTCTATAGGTTTGATAAGCGCTTCGAAGTAAGCATAAATTACGTATGGTACTGGCATTTGATTACAATAATGTTCAAATTTTAATATATTTTCCCCCTCTTTAGGCATATCAATCCTGATAGCATTCTGTCCAACACCTCTGCAGTCTTCTTTATTCGCTTCTAATAGATCTTGTCTGCTGTACCCATGTAGGCATCTTTCACAGAAATATTTCTTTTCCTTATGTGTTGTTTGATCGTATAATAGCCTGCTTAAAATTTTTATCCACGTATAATGATACTTACCATATTTTTCAATTAGAAATGAATCGATTCTGGGAATATGTTCTGGAGCGGAGCTTATCCTGTGTACAACAATTCCTTTAGAAGAATGTCCAAAGACATTTATAGCTAAATTATTTTGCTTTTCAACCTTATCAATTTCTGAGATTGGTGTAGGTTCGTCTATACCATCAAAGTTAAGTCCATCGTTTTGGGGATAGTTCGAAGGTCTGTTTGCAATTTTAGAATCTACGGGGAACAATGCAGATCTTATCATCATTCTTAAACAGTCATCGGATTTATTTTTTAAATTAATTATGGCTTTTTTCTTTTTATAATACGGTGGTAAATCTATATAAGATCCACCTTTGAAGGGCATATAATTTGATATGTCTAACTATCGATTTTTTCCACACCCCAACCGGAACCTCTATTAGTCCAGCATTCTAAAGTTTCCTGTATCCTGTCATGGTGACTGATTTACGACACCCATTGTCTGAAGAACATTTGATTGCAAAGGCTCTTTACCCTGGAGCCATGACATCTATATGCCTTGAAACATTTAGTTGCTGTTATTTATAAGATGCTAATCCTGATTGTTAATCCCCAGTTTTGTGTACTTCGACCGTCTGCCATCCTGAACAGGATGTGCAAGTATGTCACTGATGATTTATTGTTTACATTTATATTTATTACTTACTAAATGTCAGGTGACCTTGGCTATATAAGCCTTGGTCCAGAATGAGAGAGAGAGGAGAGAAGGAGAAAAGAGAGATAGAGAAAAGAAAGGTCTACCCTTAGCCTAGCTAGGGTTAGGCTGGGTGCTCTGGGGCACCTAGACAACAACCACTACCACTATGTGCTGACCTGGCACATAGTGTCTTTTGTATGTATATATCGACATGTATAAAGTAAAACTGTATATACCGCAAGCCATCGTCTCCAAGTTGTCACTTCCTACAGGAACCATACGTCGGCCCCTTGCATATACGAGTATGCAAATTGTTCATTAATCAACGTCACAGACCGCCATGCGTTGTTAATTTGGTGGAGCTATCGGATATGACAGACTTCTTAGTCTGTCCTTTCCTGTACCTCTTTGCAGCATGGCATATGGTTCACAATACTGTAGGAAGTGACAGTCTCTTATTGAAAGGATATACTACCTTCCTGAAGGCCAATCGCCAAGAACAAAGAAAAGGCCTCTAACAAGATTGAAGAAAGAACAAAAACCTCTCCGATCAAGAACAAGTTCTCCGGTCCCTGCTCGAATATCTTAGCAACACTGCTAAGACTTCCCCTTCAAGATGTCGTTCCTGCACACGACCCTAGAAAAGAAGTATACACGCCTATCCCACAGAGACCCATCCACAGCCATCTTCATGCAGAACCTGCACAATACAGAAACCGCCTCACGGGCACCTACAAGATGGACACTGTGTACAAGATATCTCATTGGGACTTACTAATTTGTGTTTACTTACATGGACTCAATCAAGGATATATATTGTGTGACTGTTGAATAGTGCAACCAGGTATGTTTAATCAAAGCCAGTATATTAATGCCAAAATGTGTCTTTCAAAAATTCAGTTTTATATATGTGCAATATACTCCAAATTACATCTTTAGTCAAGCTAGATCTTTGAAGTTATTGTGTAGGGAATCTTTGAAATGTCTCCAGGCCACGCCAGACATATAGATACAGCTAGGGCCCAGACAAACCTAAGCTGTAGGGTTATCGAGTCACACCTTAAAGCTCGACTAGTAATTTCAAAAATCTAAACGACAAAATTTGTCATTTATTACAAGTAATTAATGTGCACAGTTTGGTACAAAATTGAATGTATTGTCTAGGACTTTGAATTCAGATTAGGGATATTCTTGGGTGAGCCACCCCCACACATATGTTTATTGTATGTCAGTATTAAGTAATTAACAGCACAGCAGTATTCAGCATTTCAGAGTTTTGATGTCGGAATTAAGGATTTTTTTTCTTCTTGGGCATCGCACCCGCAATATCTGGGCAAGCTCCGTCAAAGACACGGGAAGAGCACCCATTGTACTTAAAAGGGCAAACGTACCCACAAGTACCGTTTGAGTCACGCGGTAAAGCTAGACTCCTTGTTTCAAATTTCTTTATGCGAAATATTTGCTGAGATGTTTAATTTGTACTTTTTATGACATTACTCATTATCATTATTCGGTACTGAGTCCTCCAGCCAAACCAGACTCCTGAATTCAAAGAACCTTCAGTGATATATTTATTGAATCTGTGCAAAGCAGTAATTACCTTGTAGTGAAATTGCACATTACAAAGATCACTTGGTTAGTTTTCAAACTGGCACTAATTCAAATTGGCTAGATGATCACTTTCATATCGCCATTGCATAGATATATTTGTTGCATAAGGATTTCATGTAACTGATTTTGTTCACATTTGCATGGTCGTTTTCGTTGGTGAAAAAACTAACACATATCAATTTGGACTCATGTAAGCTTGGGGTCCAAGCTTCACGTAACGGAGGGAAGTTGTCATGGTGACTGATTTACGACACCCATTGTCTGAAGAACATTTGATTGCAAAGGCTCTTTACCCTGGAGCCATGACATCTATATGCCTTGAAACATTTAATTGCTGTTATTTATAAGATGCTAATCCTAATTGTTAATCCCCAGTTTTGTGTACATCCACCGTCTGCCATCCTGAACAGGATGTGCAAGTATGTCACTGATGATTTCCTGTTTACATTTATATTTATTACTTACTAAATGTCAGGTGACCTTGGCTATATAAGCCTTGGTCCAGAATGATTGAGAGGAGAGAAGGAGAGAAGGGGTTTGACTCTCTTACCAAGCAGACCTCTCACCCACAGCGCAGAGTGTGTACCGACTCTCTGTGGCACCCTCAGTTATTATCTAAGTATATTGTAAATTGTTAATTGTTCTTGTAAATAAAATTGTGATTAGTCTCCTGTGACTCTGGCTCTTTGCTGACTAATTCCCCAAGAAAACCAGCACGCCTTTTGGAAGGTATTGTTCACCCAGAACAGTTCCATGATAATCCTCTGAATTGATATATCTAATGACGCTCTTAAAGTATCAGATTCGGTTATAACTTCTTGATTGCTCCGGAAATATGGTTCGGTATATTCAGTGCTATCGTCTGTGTTATTTTTACTCAAGGACATTTTAATCGTCAGCTGGTATTTTATACTATGTAAATCATCTAACTCCTCGCTAATTTTGCTCGTTATGATGGGCTTAACATCATTAACATCCATGTTTGAATTAATTTTTAATTAATATCTGCTTGTTGTTTTTTATCAACATCATCTTGTTGTTTTTTTATCAACATCATTATTATCTAGTAAAGCGATCAATTCAGCCTTTCTCATTCGAGAATAACCTCTCAGCCCACTGTTTTTTGCTTGAGCTTTGAGTTCTCTAACAGTCTGGGGTTTGTTGTATTCCAAACCGAGTAAATCGATCAATTCATCTTTTCTCATTCGAGAATATCCATGTAGACCACGTTGTTTTGCTAAAACCTTCAACTCTCTAACAAAAACCATTGTGGTTTAATGGTATACGCAAAATGAGTCAAATGACTAATTGGTTGTTTTTCATATATCTAAATACGTATTCTCCCCAACCTATTCCTTTCATTGATGTAATCTCTCTTCCTAGCATAAATAATCTGGTTCCTGACCCTATCAGCACCGTGTTTCTTACATAAACAATAACGACATTTGACCCCTATCCCACATACAAAACATGTATAGTTGATGTTTCCCTGCCTGATGTAATAAGAGTGGATGCCACAGTAAATACCAACAGAACGTCAGTTACATTGAGTCGACTTCCCCATGAGTGTAAATCTGCAAAGATTCATGGTTATACATCTATCATATCATTTGTCTAAATGCAATTCACATCTCCACTGGTGAGTCATCGCTATTTATAGATTAGTTGCTATGTAATGGACACTAGCTTCTGTGTAGCTACAAATAGACAACAGTCAGCCTGACATAACTTAACAATCAGTCTGCGCTATGTATAGATTAGCAGTCAGAGTGGCATGGCTGATAGGTCATGGTTTATGCGTAGTTATTGTGTAACCTAAAATAGCCACACCAGATAGTCCCAACATGATGAATGCCATCTCACGTTATTTTTGTTCCTCTGACGGTGTATAAAACTGACTTATTGTTGGTTTTGGCATTGGGTCAAGTTTTTTCCCATAAACGAGGAAGTATTCGTGCATGGCATCCTTGAATTAAATGTCCCTGCCTACGTATTTCTTCATTAATAAAATCTAATCTCTCCATTCTGCGCCTGGTCCATTGTGACTGGGCTGCTTTGAGTTGTTCTAATGCTTTATTATGTCGTTTACGCTCCAAACCTTTCATACTAGAAAATAAATTTACTCCCTGAAAAAGCTAGAGCATTAACAACAGCTCCACCGACCATCATCGCAATTGATGCCATAATTATATGAATATAAAATATTCAAATGTTTAATTACTTCATTATGTCTTCTGGGATAAGCCCTTGTTTGATAAGCATATCTTTTGTTGTCATAGCCAATCCAATATCGAGAATCATCATACCGATATCATAACCATTAAAATCTAGCTTGGGTGGTGTGGCTTTAGTCATCATTTTAGCCAAGCCACTGACCACCGCTGAATGATACTTTGCGTTTACCAACATTTTACCGTCTGTAACTGGAGTAGTCATGCTTCTTATAGCATTATATGGGGGCTAACCTCTAATTGAACTTGTTGTGACATCAGGGGTGATGTTTTCTCTTCTCCGGTCTTATAAAACAACCATACAGCCCACCCTTTCTTCTGGCTGCGATTTTTTTTAGGTTCTTCATCACTCTGACTGGTAGTATTTCCTCATTCACTCATGATTGTATTTCCGCAGTCTGTTGTGATTGTGCAGTCGGTGTTATATCCTCGTTCACTTTTTCCGCAATCTGTTGTGGTGTCACTTGTGTCATTTATATTATTAAGTGGGCACGTATGTTTAAATAGACAAATGTTTAAATTGACAATAGCTAGCCTTTATTAAAGCTGTGGTGAGTGGAGGTAAGAACATTCCGTATCTATAATAAAACTCACAGCTTACTGAGCTTATAGCGTGTTCAATGAATGGGTCTTTCTCGAGAGATTCGCATAAATACATGCGATGTTCTGCCGGGATAGGAAGAAACATACTAGCTACGACTGTGTATAGTTGTAACATAGCCAAACCTATTGTTTTAGTTACGGTAGCTCCCAGTCTAGACTCGTAACGCACGTACAGTTTTTAATTTCTTCGTGGTCATGTTATCAATTTTTTCAATGGTATAATTTTCTCCCAAATATTGAGAACATTTTCCACCGGCTGCCAAAGCAGCGAGTCTTTCTCTATGTTTATCTAAAGATTTATCTGTCATAGGTTCTGGCTCATCATCTTTAAGCATTTGTTCAATGAGTTTGTCGCATTCCATAATGTAATACCTAAGGAGATATTTAAGTCTAACATAATAAAATATGACATATCCAATACAGCCCATAATAATAAACTGTTGCGAAAGAATGAGGATTTCAAGCCACATTATTACATCATAATAACCGCTAATTTTCCATTTATCATATTTTTTACTATATTTGCTATAATTTTGATATCTTTTTGCTATAGTTGCTATAATTTTGCCATATTTTTGCTCTTTTTGCTACATTTTGCTAAGCAATTGCATAAACAGATGGTTGATTGGTTTTTAATACAAGTTTACAGTGCTTCTTTGCTGTTAACAGTTTTCTGACTTTATCTCGTTGACTTGACATAAATAACATCATTTTCGCGTAAACATTCCTCGAATGAAACTCCGTCTTTGCAATGAAACAAGGCAACCCATTTGGTCTGCTCTCTGAGATCTTTTAGGACAGAGTTGTATTTTTGAGTAAGTACCCAAACGCTATGCTCCATATGCCATCCGGAGAATGCTACATATGAAAGCATATCTTTCTTTTTGGTTAGTTCTTTACTCGGGCTGCAGTCGTCTATTATGAAAAGGGTTGATTCTCCTTTGTATTTTTCGTGACATACTCGTAAACAGTCTTGTAAACGATCGCCCGGATCAACTCTGTACACCCCATCATCATTCATTACCCAATCTCTCAATAGGTATGTTTTATTAACGCTTATAGTCGGACACAAAAGAATAATATGGTTGAAAACGTCCCGATAATGACTTTGCAAAATATCTAGAAATAAAAGCTGTTTTTCCACAACCCGTTTGCCCGCAGATGATAGCGCAGTGCGGTTCTTTAGGTAAAAGATTATTAATAGATTGCACAAATCGTCCATTCTGTATATTAGTTGCGCATCCATAATCCCGTACAAATATATGTTGAATTTACCAGCTGATTCCTGGAGCTTAGTTATCTGTATAGTGACATCCTCGCTTGCATTTTCTATTCTCCTCCCACTGCCGTGTAGTTGGTCATCGTCCGTGATTTGCATGTCGAGCAACAGCGCATACTTCTCATCCCAGTGTTGATACGCTAGCCTTCCTTGACTATATAGTTGATTAGGAACGCCTTCGATAGTCAATTCTACTTTTGTAATCTTGGGATTGTAGAACTTGTCGGTATTTCTTTTAAATGCATCGGAGGGGTCCTCGAACAACATTAAAATACCCTTCAACGATTTCTTGGGACATTTAGATTGATATTCCACGTTGTATCCTTTTTGCTCCTCATGATCTATCAGTGTCAAAGCATGTGATCGTATAAAATGGCTAAAGTTCCTGTATACTGGTTACGAATTTGTCTGGCTAATTCAGGATCTGTTATCAATCCAGCGAGATATTTTCAATGGAATAGCTAGCATCTTCAGCAGCTCTGATTACTCTACCGTAGTCATTAAAAGTGAGTTCGTATTCTAACCTATCGCCTAGGGATGCTTGATAAAAGGGCATGTGGGTATCTAGTAATTCAAAGTCTAGCGGAATATAGAATCGGTTACCTAATGCGCTGGCAACAGCGAGATCTTTTATCGCCATTTTCAGCACCTACATGCAGTTTCAATGTGTTCAGATTACAAATACCTTGGTATTGTAAGTTTTCCTGCTGTTTATCCATTCTCCAAAGATCCATGTAACAATAGTATACATCGCTATCGTCGATACTCAAAACCTCATTACCGCTAATTTTAATCGCGATTTTCTTAACGATAGCACGACCTATGTTCTGAACAGGCTCCCTGTTAACGTCGGTAGAAGTCAAACTAATCGTAAATGCTAGTCGGACAGTTCCTGGAACTAACACATCGTGTACGCCGAGATTAGGAAAGCGAACCAGAAGCGTTTGATTCTGATCAATGGTACTCTGGTTATTAGTTATAGTTACAGACTGACGAATTGCTTTGACCCCTAATGGATCTAGAAGTCTACGTTGTGGGTTTAACTTGCGTTAGTATTGCGAAGACATTGTTATATTGAAATTATGTAACCTTATGTTTAATATAAAAATGGATGATTTTAATCTAGATGACTTTGATAACCCTAGTACAATCGAAGAGGGTACTGATGAAACCAGCCTTGGTGACATGAATCTTAACAATGAACTTTTACAATCAACTGTTAATGATTATTACGATACCTTTAAAGATGTTAGTCCTATTGTCCGGGACTATTCAAACTTTGAGATAGATAGTAATTGAATATTGCGAATGAGTGGCTCTCCGTATATTGATCTTATGAATTCTCGTACTCGTAAGCCCTTAGCCTTGTCTATGATAGCCGCTAAACATGGCATCAACTTTGTTTGTAATGAATTAGGTTTTGTAGACTACTCACGACGAGAAAAACTTTCCGTGAAGACTACTAAGGTTCTTCGGACTGTGCGTGATGAACTCGGTACCATAGATAATTTGGAAGAAAGCTTGAAGCTGGCCTCAGATGGACTCGGAGAAATCTTGGATACCTACTACGATAATTCCATGGTCAGTGTACCATCCTCGGAGTTCAGTATTAGGGAATTACCAGGTCTTGACAAGGCAATGCAAACAATGCGTGGAGAACTCGTCAATAATATAGCCAAGCTATCCCAACTCCACAAGCATATAGCTTATGAGAAAACAAAACTTGAACAGGCGGGTGATGAATTCAGTAGACGTCGCGTTGCAGAAAGATTACGTAACTTAGAAGACGAAAGATCGGCCCGTCTCGAAGCTGCTTCGAGTAACAGAAAGGCACTTCGTTCACAAGTCAGTCGAATTCGAGAAACTATTGATCAAGTCCTCAACGATGACACTACACTGGCCGATAAAATTAAAACATTGTTCAGAGAACAGGGAATAACCATTGCCAGTATTTTAACCGCATTGGGATTTATTATATCAACTTTGACTCTCGCGTTACCGGTGGTGGTACAGGAGGTGGTACACCACCTAGTGATAGGGATGGTATAAAAGAGTGGATAAAAAAGCATTTAAAAGAATTAGGTTCAGCACTGGGAAAGCTCGCAGGGAAAGCCGCGTCTGCACTTCCCGGTATAATAGGGAGTATAGTTTCCTGGCTCTTGAATGTATTAGCTAAGACCACCACTTGGCTTAGTCAAAACTTGTGGGCACTGATCGTAGCAATTGCAGGGTTGTTGTATGTATCCACTAAGAACTATTTAACCAAATCATGAGTAAACCAGCCGCGACTCCACCTACTATAAGCGCTGTTCTTTCATTGATATGTTGTTGATTTTTAGCTGCAATATGTGGTGGTACTTGAGGTTGTGCGTTAGTAGGAGTGTTAGTAGATATCTGTGGCTTGACTATTCCCGTTTTGCCTGTGTTTGTTTGCGTTATTAATTGTTAATATCTGAATTTGTACCTGGTTTTTGTTGATCGGTAGCAATAATAATTTTATTATTATAGGCTTTCACTTGACTGATCTAAAGTTCCATATTACATGTATAGTCCCGGTGCATAAACATAGTCTACTTTGGATTGAGCGTACTGTAATACATCTTGATAACATTTTATAGAACATGGTATGTCAACTGGTGAATTAATAGTATCCTCTACGTTTGTGACAAACTGTTTTTGTGCATCGAGCCCCATCCCAGAACCAATAATGGACGTTCGTGTTTGCGATTGTGCACCGAGAATTGCCAATACATAAGTTCTTTCTTATTGATTCATTAACTCTTACAATTCCTGGGTTAGTAAAATTATTTTCTGTTTTATCATATAGAAATTCATTTCAAGCGTTTGCGGTATCATTCAGTTGTACAAATTTTGTAACAATATAAGCCAAACCACCCTTAAAACAAATAAGATCTCCTTTCCAATCGTTACTCGAAAGTTCCCAGCCATGACCAATATAAGTGCTGCTAGAAATAATCATGAGTTACTTATACATGGATACACTCGCATTATATCTGATGGGTATTACAGCATATGCTCACTCAATGATGATTTTTTAAGCCTTTGGGAGTTGCTCTCACACAAAATGAGTCGAATGGGATGCTGATTTTGAACTCTGGAGAAAAGCAAGTAATTCTTTCCTGGAACAAAGCAGACACACTTGGATTTGTAATAGGAGACGAAAGATTAGCAACAGAAATAAAACCCAACAAAACAGCACAGGGAGCTAAATTACCCTATAAAGAGTTGTTCATCCATCTTGATCAAATAAGCACTACGGATAATATTCAACTTAAAAGTCCTTCAACTCTACTCAGAGCTGTTCCAGTCAAAGATGAAAAAAATAATAGCGATATAACGGAATCTTTCTCAACATTACAAAAATTAAAGCGGGGTATTATTTCAGATCTCAAAATTTCTGTATTAGATGTAAAACACCAACCTGTACATATAGGATACTTGAGTGTAACAGTCCATATTATAAATAATCGTTGATTCATCAGACCCTGGAACACTCAGACAATGTAATACAATTGCGCTTTCCGATCTCGGAGACACAGAAGGATTCGGTAAACACGGTACTGATGGTAAGTTATACGCTTTACACTTACAAGATAATGCATACAAGCGGAAAGAAGTTACATTCACAGATAATCTAGGAGATTTAACCGATGTCAACATTAGTAGACTTCATAAAAACACTTCGTACAATCTTACTCTCAAAGATGATAATAAATGGACTATATTCGAAGCAAACATCGAGTGGCTACTGAATATCGTCATTACTCCACCGTATGTGATGATGGGTAAAGCACATAATTTAACTGAGATTATATATAGTGGCATCGTACTCGGGGCCATCAAAACGAAAAAGTGTGGTAGTCTCTCCCCTGCCAGAAAGCCCAGGTCATATGTTATTTAGTCGTCCAGCAGTAAGATATTCATAGCAAGACCAATTAAAGACTATTATATGACCATAATATACACTATGAGTTTATCTCCAGCGCTCGATGAGAAGATGGATAGTGTTGATGGATTTTGATTACATCAAATAAGCAACATAAAACATCGAATAGAGAAGGAGAGGGAATTTAGACTTGGATTATATAAAAAGTATCGCAGAGCCGTGAATGCTCTCGACGGAGTTGACACCCCGCTTGTAACGGCTGGCATGGGACTCGGTGTAGCCGGTGTTGGTTTATTATCAACTATTATCGCCACGCCTATTGTACTTGGCATGAAAATAGTGGCTGGAGTCTCAGGACTGGCAGGAATAGCGATAAAGTTCATTTCTCGTAGGTTGCAAAAGAAAGCATTAAAACACCATAATATTCAGATACTCGCCGAAGCAAAGTTGAACAGCATTGAGGATCATATTTCGACAGCAATGGCTGATTGTAAGATATCTGAGGAGGAGTTTCGTTTAGTGTTGTCAGAACTCACCAAATACAATGCAATGAAGCAGGAGATTCGACCCATTTCCGTAAGACCAGTGGTATTACCGAAGACGAGAAAAAAAAGTTCATAGAACAGGGGAGGCAACAAGCGCGTCAATTATTCCATGCCAAAACCAAAGAACTGGTTGGAGATTAAAAATAGATTGCTTACTATCATTAGATCACATTTGAAGAATGCTTACATAAATATATAATAATGGAGAATTACAAACCAACAAAGGAAGAACTCAAAAAAGCTATTGAAATATTTATGCTCAGGGACAAAATTATCAAATGGAGAGAATTACCACAAGGTATATATTATATCAGTGATGTCAAACCAACCAAATACGGTCATTAATTGTTTCTTTCCAATTACCAAGAAGAGTATATAGTCTGGTCTCCTAGTAAAATGAACGAAGAACTTAGTAAAAATGTTGAATATCACTTTGTTAAAAATAATGGTACAAGTATTAGTAAAAATAATAGAGAATATTTTCATTACAATTTAGTTTAATCTCATGACTATCGTTGAATCGCATCATCATTTACACATATATTCCCCCTGTAGTAGCAGTATAGGTATATAAATCTGGCTCCAGTTGAAGTGAGCCAGAACCCCCATTATCTATAAAAAATTATATCATAGAAGCATTGATTGACTCCAGGTGGTGGTGAGCTAGAGTCAATTTAGTTTAATCTCATGACTATCGTTGAATCCCATAGTCATTTACAAAAATTCCATCTGTAGTGGTGATATAGGTATATATATCTAGCTCCAGTGGTGTTGCGGCCGAACCCCAATTACCTATACTACTAACCTTTTATGATAATGTTATGCGAAAATAAGAGCTGAAAAGCGCACTTGCCTGCTTGTGTGTGCGTGTGTGCTTGTACCAATCCTGACTAATGCTTGCATAAATAGTGCTAGCCCACTGAGATATCACGTTGCAGTTGTAACTGGGATACACCACTCAAACACAGTATACCGTTCTCCCAGCAGACACTCTAACCACGAGATCACATGATTTGTTTGTTTGTTGTATAACGCCGCACTCAGCAATATTCCAGCTATATGACAGCGGTTGGTTAAATAATCTAGTCTGGACTAGACAATCCAGTGATTGATATCATTAGCATCGATCCACGCAATTGGGATTATGACATGTATCAACCAAGTCAGCGGGCCTGACCACCCGATCCCATTAGTCGCCTTTTACGACAAGCATAGTCCCCTTTTACGGCAAGTATGGGTTGCTGAAGACCTATTCTACCCCGGAATCTTCACGGGACGAGAGACCACTTGAGGCGGTCGTGAAAGTAAGATAATGCACACGCTTGTTTTACCCATTAGCAATCATGCTGTTTGTTGTTTAAGCCACCCTAAGCAATATTACAGTTGTATCACAGCATTCCAAATATTACAGTTGTATCACAGTATTCCAAATATTACAGTTGTATCACAGCATTCCAAATATTACAGTTGTATCACAGCATTCCAAATATAAGAGAGATTTGACCGGTGATATATTACTGCAAGAAAGGGCAGCTTTGATAGGAAATCCAAATTATTGAAAACTTTCAAGAAAATATCTGCAACTATTTTTACACATTGTTACCAAGAAAAAGACACTGCCACTGATGGTACAAACTCCCATCATGTGTACCAGATGCCGAGCCCTGTTGAGAGGTATTCTGCATTGTAGAACCCTGTATGCAATGAAATGTTTATGCCGTACACGGATGACAATATTTCAATGTTGAAATTTATTTTTCGTCTATTATTTTTGCAAAGAGTAAAGATCAATAAAATATTTAGCCCTAAGCTCTCCAGGCATTTAAACAAATTTCAAAATATGTCCATGCTTGGAAATATCATCTTTCGAAGATACAAAAAGCTTATCATTTCGTATAGAAATCACTGATTTCCTAGACTCGAATTGCAAAGTTTTTCAAAGATTGTTAGTTAGGATATTATTATACTTTTCATAACGTTTTCTTGAAAAGAAATAAAAGTGACACAACCCTTTCCACAATTATTTTTTCGATTAGCTGCTAAAAAGCGACCGCATTGCAGAACTCCAGATAAGCTTTTGGTGTTGTGGGTATTTTACCCATGCATTTTAAAATCCTTGGGTATCAGTAATTCTATCTGGGTATTCAAATTTCTGTTACCCTCTAGTTTTTACACATGTGGGTATTTAAGTTAAATATCTACAAACACTATTCATCTAGTCCCTGCAAACTGATGTCGCGTGGGTTCGAGAGCTTTATAAACTCCAAAATACCACATACTCCCACAAGAAAGTGTGATGGCAAATGGTCATGATGTAACTGTCTTGTGGAGTTTGGCAAGGTTGACGGAATGCCCGTTTATAATTTCAAAACAAGTTGCTGATTTGCAAGTTTCTGAAGGTGTAATTACAAGTTAAAAAGGTGTAATTACGACTTATAAAAAGTTGTAGTTACATGTTTTTAAGGTGTAATAACTAGATTTAAAGGTGTAATTACAAGTTTAGAAATGGAAATAACAAGTTTTGGAAAGGTGTAATTACAGGTTTGAAAAGGTGTAATATTGAGTTAGAAATGTGAAATTTCACTGAATGATCGAAACATTTGAAGTTCTGTATTGCCTGAAGGACAGACGCAGAAGTTATAACTAACAAGTTATTTACAAGTTGTAATTACACTTTTACAACTTGTAAATACACCTTTACAACTTGTAATATACAACTTTAGAAACTTGTAATTACACCTTTAGAAACTTGTAATTACAACTTTATAACTTGTAATTGCAACTTTACAAACTTGTAATTACACCTTTACAACTTGTAATTACACCTTAACAACTTGTAATTACACCTTTACAACTTGTAATTACAACTTTTAAATAAAAAATGTCATCAATGAGTTTGGCCCTAATAGGCTTTCGTAGATACGTTTGGATTTTATTTTACTGCATATTTCTGCATTTCTGATGCGTATTTTACGCAGATACGCAGCTTATCTGGGGCTCTGGCATCGGACATGGCCGAACATATACACATTCTTAACATGGCTATATACTCCGAAGAAAGTCGATAAAAGTACGCGAAATTCAAGTAGACTAATACCCCCTGCTTTGGCTCTTCCACAGCATACCTCTGTCCTTCTTAAAGTTGGTGCCTCCCACACACAGGTTATTGGACAGCAAGTTAATTTGGACGAGACTGTTGATTTTCAAGGGAATAAAAATATCTTTGTGTTGAAATACTGTCAACATTATGCCATGTAAAACTTTACGTTTGTTTTGTAACCAGATTCTTTGTTTTGACTTCACATCCAGGAAGCAACAGTAACGAACGACATGAGTTCAAATAAGTTGATTATTTATTCAAACTGTTTTCTAAATAGATATTAAATGTTTATCTATTATTATTATCATTATTATTAACATGTTTCTCTAATCGAGTAACGGGGGTAAAGGAGATATTTTCACTCGTGGCTATGGGGGAAAGGAGATATCTTCACTCGACACATGAAATATCCTATTTATTATGTACTTTTTGTGACTTTTTCTACCGGAAAATTAAATTAGTTCATTACAAATGTAAAACCTTGAAACGTAAATTCTCCCCATCTGACATACCGTGACATGTTCCCGCGGCAAAGGTGTTAACTGACTATGACAGTTAACACCTTTTCTGCGGTAAGATGACACATGGAAGGTTTACCACCCTTTGTATTTGCGACTTAAAAAGTAGTTTCGTGTTTGCCAAATCTTAAAAAAAATATTCTGGAAAACTAGGCGCCGCTGTTGGAAGCGATGGAATACACGCTGGTCGGGTAACAAAAATTGCGCCTTGCGAAACAAACAGTCTCGATTGACAATATCAATGAGAAACTTGAAAATGGGAGGTGAAAAAGTGCTATGTTCACTGCAGCGAAACAGTAAGTGTTATGTTCACTGCAAAGAAAATATGACATTTCTCAACCTCAGAAAACTCAGCTTTTCACACTGAAGTATATAATAAATACGGTCATTAGATACTTCACAAACGTAGTTGAAGCATTATGGAAACTACGACTTTAGTCTCCAAAGCCGTTCTCCCCGAATGATTCTCCCCCACCCCCACCCACCCCTCCCCAAACTATCCAACACCCATTCCGGTGGTTATTTAATTGACAACTATATAGTGACTGCAAATATTCTTGAAAACTAGGTTTGGGGTGTAGAATATTTTATGATATACTAAAAAAGGTATCCAATTATATGATATCCCCAAAATACATTCAAAGAACTAGATCTAGATCTTGGCTTTAACATGACGGAACACGATTAATCGTAGCCCCCACAGATATAATGTGTTCTCAAAACAAAAATGGTTCCAATGCAGTATTATACAACTATACATAGAATTATACCAACAAACGAGTTACTGTACAAAATGGGATATAAAGAATCATTTCTTTGCAATTTTTGTAAACGAGAAAAACAAACCTTAGTGCACATGTTCTTTGAGTATGAAATTGTAAAACACATCTGGAACAACCTTACAAAATGGATCAAAGATAAAACTCGAATAAAACTAGAATTTTCAAAATTGACAATTTTATTAACATATTAACAAAAAAGAAATGATGTACTAAATCATATTAATACTGCAACAAAGCAAAACATATTTAAATCAAACATTTTCGACTCCATACCAAATTTCCTACACATCAAACAAGAAATAACCGATTCATATTACATCGTCAGAAATATATCTTATTCAGAATAAAAATACACACAGTTCATGAAATTTTGGTCAATCGGGCACCACCCATTCGTGTAAACCCATGAACTTGCACGATCCAACAGAAACGGTTGTGTCACCGAAACATGACATGAAATACCATGACATGTCTTAAACTGTTCCACTAAATTATATTTCTGCAGTCTCTCCAGTTGAATCTGTTCTGAGTTTACATGTGAACTTATGTAATTCGGGTGTCAAGGCTAGCCCTTGCTTACGAATTCTGATGATATAACCAATCATGAAGTGAAATTAGCTCACCTTACAACAGAGTGAGTGAGTATGGCTTTTCCCTGCTTTTAGCAATAGTCCAGCAAAATCGCGACGGGGAACACAATAAATGGGCTTCACACATTGTGCCAATGTGGGGAATAGAACACAGTTCTTCAGTGAGACGAGCAAAAGCTTTAACCACAAGGCTACCCCACAGCCCCTAGGGCTTTTGATATCATATTGACCTGTTTTCTTTTGAATATTTAAGTGATTTATGGATTTTCAATCTGTTGAAAAATTTGAATATTTGCCTATATGCTGGTACTATATTAATATTATATCCTTTTATGTTACATAATACATTTCCTATTTGATCACAATTACAGCAAACAAAGAAGTAGTGTAGCGGGTCTTCACAGTGGTGACCACAGGAACAACCTGGGCTGTCAGTTCTGAATTTATGTCCGTTTTGGTCACAACATCCGAATATGAGGCGGCAGTGGATAATTTGACAGAATCTGGTTCAAAATCTGTATTCAAGAAATGTTTGTAATTGTTATTGCATGATAATACACTTCGAAAATTTGAGTATGAGCCAGGAAATTTAATTAACTTGATGTCAACATTTTAACCTGTTTGAATCAATGCAACTGTATCTTCTCATGATTACATCCTGATATATTAGATATGAATGCGGGATTTTGATACTTCTTTCAAGAAAGACAGAGCAATGAGGGGAGGTGGTGTAACAATCTAAGTAAAGGACACACTGTATGACTTATCACTAACTGGTCTTGAGGCGGCATGGGTAAAGACAACATGTAAAAATCAAAATATGCTGATTGGTGGGTCTACAGGATTGATACACGAAATTCATACTTGGAATATATCGACGAATCTATTGGCAAAGAAATAGATCTCAATAGTGATACTGTTATTGCAGGGGCAAAAATCCGCAAACTAAGAAATAAAGTTACTGCCTCTGTTTGCCGGGCTAAAGAAAATTATATAACAGAATTCCAGGGATGAAATTGAGGTGGCAAATAGTAATATGTCAATTAACAGAAAAACGTCCAAAATATAATGTTTCTCTTAATTCTGTACCAAGGTAAAACATTCGATGATAACGAAAGAATTGCAAAGGTTGTTAACGATTCCTTCTCGCAACAGTTCACTGTAACTGATCCTGATAAATTAATTATTAATTCAATGTAGTGGATAGTATTACCCTTAATAATAAAGAAGTACAGCTCATCTTACTTTCAGTTGATGCAACAAAGGTGGTTTGCCTTGAAGGTATCAGTAAAAGGGTCATCAAATTGTCAGCTAAAAGTACATCTAAACCCTTAACTACATTTTTTAACATGTCATTACATTCATCCAGTTTCCCCCAATCCTGGAAGGGAGCATTTGTAAAACTTGTTCATAAGAGGGGTACAATATAAGTGAGTGAGTGAGTAAGTATAGTTTTAAGCCGCTTTTAGCAATATTCCAGCAATATCACAGCGGGTAACACCAGAAATGGGCTTCACACGTTGTACCCATGTCGTCAATCGAACCTGGGTCTTAGGCGTGACGAGCGAACGCTTTATCCACCAGGACCGCCCCGGATACAATATAAACAAATCTTCTAATCTCAGACCTTTTACATCACAAGCTGCTAAGCCAATTAGCAAAGTAAATATGTATTCAAGGTTTTCAGTGTCAGTGTCTTTTCATGGTCCCGTGAGCCGGGTAGTGTAGGTATTTGCCTAATGATGAACTTGTGATGACAATGATATGCCCGGTCGCGCTCGCAAGACGGACGACCAACTGCCTAATTGTCAGATAATGTAGCTGACATGAATCATGAACTTGATGAAAGTGCCCATTCTAATAGTGCATCCGTCTTGTCGAGACTTAGTAATTGGCAAACTGCTGAATTAGAGAAAGTAAAACGAAGCATGAACTTTATGTACATAAGAAGCAGTTAGAGGAAGACAGAGAGAGAGGTAGCTGTCCACGTTAAGCATATGGATGATGAAGCATCCGGCGTTAGAGAAATTAGGAGTATCAAGCAAGAGAAGTAGGGTGTCACATGCTGCTGAAGAACAAAACAATAGCCCGCAAGGTGGCGGTGTTTCAGTTTTCAACAGTCACTGACAATGAAACACAACCGAGTGTCAGGAGAAGCTTTTTGAAAACCGTACGTAAACGACATCACCATTGACAGTCAAACTTCGTATCAACTTGAATGACAAACCTTTGACAAATGGCTCCATATCTAGATATGTCAATAATTTTTTTGTAGTATTATCTTACAAAATCGAATTGATCGTGTTTGGCGTCTGCATGACAGTGGGCGGAGCTTACTTAGGGTTGCACTATAAATAGCAAAGCACGTGGTCATGTGTATGTGACACATTCGATGCATTTTTTTGGTCAAAGTGCATTATGGTGTATATATTTAGGACAGAACAGCGGCACAACAGCAGTTCCGGTTAATGTAACAGTAGTGATACATAAATACGAAATTGACGTTAGTTACATAAGTATTAACGACAAGATTATTTCCGTTCAATCCGAAAATTACAGGTATTTGTTTAGTTTTTGTTTTGGACCAGACAATCCAGTGATCGACATCATGTGCATCGATCCACGTAATTGGGACCGATGACATGCATCAACTAAGTCAGCAAGCCTGACCACCCGATCCCATTAGTCGCCTTTTACGACAAGCATAGTCTCCTTTTATGGCAAGTATGGGTTGCTGAAGACCTATTCTACCCCGGATCTTCACGGGTGATGAGGTCCCAGCAGGATAACCTTGCCTTGCATATTCTAGAAACAGACACTCAAAGAGTTGAAGTGAATGGTGTCTACTGATATGCAACTCAATTGTTGAGATTTCAAAAGAAGATATGATCCTGACGCTTCAACGTATGGATCGCCGTAACTGAATCAACCAGCAAGTGCAGAAATTCACAGTGATCTTGTTCACAACTAAGTTGATGCTAGGCTAGTACAAGTTGTAACGAAGAAGACACGAAGACTTCCGAGTCAGGGTACATTCCCCATCACGTTGTGAAACACAATGGTAAACATTAACATGACAGTAAAAATCTCAAGAAGATATTGCTACCTGGGCCACAAGTCAGGACAATCCCTACTTCTTATGAGATTTTGACAGCATTCTGTTCCCATTGATGGGGAGACAAAGGCTATTTTCCATCAAGTGTTACTTTTGCCGAGGAACAGATCACTCCTTCTTTTCTGTGGCATGACATGAGATGTTATGGTGAGCCAGATATTAATGAATGGCAGGCTTTCGCTTACTCTGTACTTCCAAGCTCTCTGTTTCCGGAAGAATGACTTTCCGATCCACTCGCTTGAGGTGGCTATTTAGCGCTTATGTCCTTGACGAGGACCTACATCGCATGATGGGATCATCTTAACCCATGACAATCCACATTCCTGATGCTCGTCTGGCGTTTATCGAGTCGTAAGTAACCACTGGGCTATACCTCCTGTTGAAAAAGAGTCAAAAGAACGATAACATATGAACAAACTGATGTATACAAATGGACATATGAATGGAAATGGTCGAATAACGAACGTTATGTAGTTAGTTAATTCTTACAATAAATTAATCCCAACCTCTTGTTTCATAATGTGTTATTTCATATGTAGCACTGCAACTTTCATTAATCAATACAAGTGTTTTGAGCAAATGGATATTAAAGTATCTATGCTAAAATGCACACCGAACACAGAGAATCTGTTTTATGGTAACCTAGACTTGTAAAACAATTATAGACTTGCATGGGTGATTTTGGATAGTTGTGCTTCATGGTTAGACTAGTGAGAATATATTATTGATAGAAGCAAGCAACTACATTTCAATTAAATAGGATCGCCAGTGAGATGGACATTTGAGCCTGAACCTGGAGACAATCTAGGCTTGCTTCATTTAGGGCTGTAACAGTTAGGGCTTGGCGGAAGAGCAAATAATATGGTTCAGGGTGTTTGAGAGAGACTGTATGACAGACTAGCAGCCCGAAGGCTCTTTTCCCTCATGATCTTTAGGACCAAGCAAATCAGGCTATCTCAGACTGCGACTCGACACCTGTTTGCACCCATCAGATAACAGTCACTACAGTCACTACTTCTCTCTCTCCCAATGAAAAATGTGACAAGAAATGTCGGGAGTGTTTATTTTTACAAAATTACTATTTTGATACCTGTTTTAACTTCCAAGTAATCAGCGTTTGTGGAGTTACTGTGATTATGAAATACGTG
Organism: Haliotis rufescens; assembly: GCF_023055435.1. Lineage (NCBI taxonomy): Eukaryota > Metazoa > Mollusca > Gastropoda > Lepetellida > Haliotidae > Haliotis > Haliotis rufescens. Next base: position 25,732,870 of record NW_025964383.1, on the reverse strand, counting down.
TATTGATCGCGTTTACGATCATGTGTTGAAATATAGGACTCGTGGAAGTGGTCAGCCTTATCATATGCAGTCGAACCCATTCATTGGCACATAACGATATATTGTACAAACCTATTAACACTTACTGACGTCAACAATAACGTCTCTTTTTTATATATTTAACTATTTTTTTATATCAATCGCATTGATAATGTCCACACTGCGTTGATTTCCTTTTGGTCAGGACAAACCCTTAACTTTGAACACTTGACTTTTCACGAACGGTTACGTTAGTGAGTTGTTTTGGTGGTAACGTACTCACACGTTTCGAGTAATTTCGTTCATACAAAATGCTGAAGATTGAAATGATTTGTTGGTGCTTTCTTTACCCTTTTCGATTTATTTAAGTCCTAACATTTAAACCATACACAGTATTAATTAATTATTCGAATTACTGTGACGGGCCAATATTTTGTCGATATATTTCTCAGATATGCACTTGAGTTGTCTTCGTTATTTTATATCTCCAGGCAAATAAATAAAAGACTATTCTACCATATCTTAAAAAAGACTATTCTACCATATCTTAAAAAGTATTTCGGCTCAAAGTTTTAAATAAGAAATGAAGTTGTTTCTATCAATTTCACAAAGTATTAAAAATTAAGCGTCAGGCCACAGACACCACAGACACCGGTACCGAAATTAAGCACAGTAAAATTCTGACTCTCAGGCACAATATAGTAATAATTAAATAAGTGGAGTAAGATTCAACACAGTTTTAATATGCTGGCGCTTTCAACTCGTACCGCGTACGAGTCTCATCAGGCCATAACTGAATAACGGACATGAAGTAGTAACATATAGTTACGTGACGTCATAACATTTAAGAAACTATGACGTCACAATACCAAGGTGACAATGGACAAATAACTTACGCCTTTACATCCATGGTTCAACGATACCTGCCTATTTGGAATCAAAGTATTGAAATGGAGAAGATATTAAGCAAATACAAAATTATCAACAGTCAAAGACAACCAAAAAATCGTAGAAAGATTTTGAAGTTCTTAATTTGATTCTGTTGTCATCACTCCACAGGTTTCCAAGTGACAAACTTGCAGCAATATAATTGAAGGCTGTTCAGTCCAAATTACCAAGGACACTAAATTTACTGTAAAACAAACTATGACTTGTGATACTAGAAATGTTATTTACTTGATTGTTTGTAGTGGATGCAATGAAAGGAATATCGGAAAGACAGAACTTAAATTAAAAAGAAGAATGAATCTTCACCGTTCACAAATAAAGCAGCCACACAACCGCACGATTCCATTCAGTGAACATTTAGAAGCATGTGGAAACGGATTCATAATGTCCACACTGCATGTAGAAAAGAATATTTCTCAAATATGTGATGCTTGTGCAGTTTTTGTTGCCACTGTGTAGCGTATGTGGAGTTGTTGTGATTATCAAATACGTGTATTGATCGCGTATACGTACATGTGTTGAAATATAGGACTAGTGGAAATGGTCAGCCTTAATATGCAGTCGAACCCATTTAATTGGCGCAATCCGATATATTGTATGTGTGTGTGTGTGTGTGTGTGTGTGTGTGTGTGCGTGTGCGTGCGTGCGTGCGTGCGTGCGTGCGTGTTAACTTATTGGCATATTAGTTATATCTGTTCCATGTGATGTCATGTTGATTACCTCCAATAGACAACATAATGTTCAACCTCCAATAGTTTTCAACTTATGTTCAACCTCCAATAGTTTTCAACTTATGTTCAACCTCCAATAGTTTTCAACTTAAGTTCAACCTCCAATAGTTTTCAATCAATGTTCGACCCGTAAAGATTCCGGGATAGAATAGGTCTTCAGCAACCCATGCTTGCCGTAAATGGCGACTATGCTTGTCGTAAAAGGCGACTATGCTTCTCGTAAAAGGCGACTAACGGGATCGGGTGGTCAGGCTCGCCGACTTGGTTGATGCAGGTCATCAATCCCAATGGCGTGAATCGATGTTCATGATGTCAATCACTGGATTGTCTGGTCCAGACTCGATTTTTTTACAGACCGCCGTCATATAGCTGGAATATTGCTGAGTGCGGCGAAGTATCGATGGCTGAATTCCTTACCATGAAGTATGCGCTATGGCTCAACATGTGAACCACAGACGATGACCAACTACACGGTAGTGGGCGGAGAAAAGAAAATGCCAGCGAGGGTGTTACTTTTCAGATAACGAAGCTGAAACGGCTGGTAAATTAGACATATATTATTCAACTCATGTTCAACCTCCAATAGTTTTCAACTTATGTTCAACCTCCAATAGTTTTCAATTTATATTCAACCTCCAATAGTTTTCAACTTATGTTCAACCTCCAATAGTTTTCAACAAATGTTCAACCTCCAATAGTTTTCAACTTATATTCAACCTCCAACAGTTTTCAACTATTGTTCAACCTCCAATAGTTTTCAATTTATATTCAACCTCCAATAGTTTTCAACTATTGTTCGACCTCCAATAGTTTTCAACTAATGTTCAACCTCCAATAGTTTTCAACCAATGTTCAACCTCCAATAGTTTTCAACTAATGTTCAACCTCCAATAGTTTTCAATTTATATTCAACCTCCAATAGTTTTCAACTATTGTTCAACCTCCAATAGTTTTCAACTATTGTTCAACCTCCAATAGTTTTCAACTAATGTTCAACCTCCAATAGTTTTCAACTAATGTTCAACCTCCAATAGTTTTAAATTTATATTCAACCTCCAATAGTTTTCAACTAATGTTCAACCTCCAATAGTTTTCAACTAATGTTCAATCTCCAATAGTTTTCAATTTATATTCAACCTCCAATAGTTTTCAACTAATGTTCAACCTCCAATAGTTTTCAACTAATGTTCAACCTCCAATAGTTTTCAACCAATGTTCAACCTCCAATAGTTTTCAACTAATGTTCAACCTCCAATAGTTTTCAATTTATATTCAACCTCCAATAGTTTTCAACTATTGTTCAACCTCCAATAGTTTTCAACTTATGTTCAACCTCCAATAGTTTTCAATTTATATTCAACCTCCAATAGTTTTCAACTTATGTTCAACCTCCAATAGTTTTCAACAAATGTTCAACCTCCAATAGTTTTCAACTTATATTCAACCTCCAACAGTTTTCAACTATTGTTCAACCTCCAATAGTTTTCAATTTATATTCAACCTCCAATAGTTTTCAACTATTGTTCGACCTCCAATAGTTTTCAACTAATGTTCAACCTCCAATAGTTTTCAACCAATGTTCAACCTCCAATAGTTTTCAACTAATGTTCAACCTCCAATAGTTTTCAATTTATATTCAACCTCCAATAGTTTTCAACTATTGTTCAACCTCCAATAGTTTTCAACTATTGTTCAACCTCCAATAGTTTTCAACTAATGTTCAACCTCCAATAGTTTTCAACTAATGTTCAACCTCCAATAGTTTTAAATTTATATTCAACCTCCAATAGTTTTCAACTAATGTTCAACCTCCAATAGTTTTCAACTAATGTTCAATCTCCAATAGTTTTCAATTTATATTCAACCTCCAATAGTTTTCAACTAATGTTCAACCTCCAATAGTTTTCAACTAATGTTCAACCTCCAATAGTTTTCAACTAATGTTCAACCTCCAATAGTTTTCAACTAATGTTCAACCTCCAATAGTTTTCAACTAATGTTCAACCTCCAATAGTTTTCAATTTATATTCAACCTCCAATAGTTTTCAACTAATGTTCAACCTCCAATAGTTTTCAACTATTGTTCAACCCGTGAAGATTAGCTGGAATATTGCTGAGTGCGGCGATGTATCGATGGCTGAATTCCTTACCATGAAGTATGCGCTATGGATCGACATGCGAACCACAGACGATGACCAACTACACGGTAGTGGGCGGAGAATAGAAAATGCTAGTGAGGGTGTTACTATACAGATAACGAAGATGAAACGGCTGGTAAATTAAACATATATTTGTACGTGATTATGGATGCGCAACTTAATATACAGAATGGAAGATTCGTGTAAGCGATCTATTAATAATCTTTTACCTAAAGAACCGCATTGCACTATCACCTGTGTGCAAACGGGTCGCGGAAAAACAGCTTTTATTCTAGATATTTTACAAAGTCATTATCGGGACGTTTTCAACCATAATTATTATTCTGTGTCCGACTATAAGCGTTAATAAACATACCTATTGAGAGATTGGGTAATGAATGATGATGGGGTGTACAGAGTTGATCCGTGCGATCGTTTACAAGACTGTTTACAAGCATGTCACGAAACATACAAAGGAGAATCAACCATTTTCATAATAGACGACTGCAGTGCAAGAACAGAACTTACCAAAATGAAAGATATGCTTTCATATTAAGCATTCTCCGGACAGCATATGGAGCATAGCGTTTGGGTACTTACTCAAAAATACAACTCTGTTCTGAAAGATCTCAGAGAGCAGACCAAATGGGTAGCCCTGTTTCATTGCAAAGACCAAGATTCATTTGAGGAATGTCTATGCGAAAATGATGTTATTTCTACCAAGCTCGAGCGAGATAAAGTCAGAAAACTGTTAGCGGAAACGAAGCATTGTAAACTCGTATTAAAAACCGATCAACAAGCTGCATATGCAATTGCTAAGCAAAAGTATGGCACAAACAGCAAACTTATAGCAATATTTAGCAAAAATAGCAAAATTATACCAACTGCTTGGTAAAAAAATAGCAAAAATAGCAAAATTAAATAAATAAATAGCACTAGATGAATAAATAACCAAAAGATTATGAAAAGTTAAGTGTGGAGTATGGCCACGGCTTTATTCATGAAATTACAGGTGGATGATATTTTGCATAACCCTGCAGGTTTGGCGAACCAAAATCAGTGAATGCCGGCCCAAAGGCAATCGGACAAACAGAAAGCGCGACTCGAGAGGATAAACACACAACGAGTCATCAAAAGGCGAAATGACTTTGATTCCCCCCAGTGTAGACCAAAGGAGGTCATTAAGCAAGCTATGCCCTCACGGGTAGCGCTCATCGAAGGCCTCCGGAAATTACTATGCCCAACCCGCAAGTATTACGCCACAGGACTGTGTCTATACACAGACCCTCCATTACTTAGCACAGAAAAACTTCACTTTAATTGTCAGTAAACACCTTTGACCGGTCATCCAGAAGGAAGTACTCCAAAGCCTCCTGATAGGTATTGACAAATATGGAAAGCCCTACATCTGAAAGATGGACACCATCATGCCTGTACATCCCCAAATCCTGTGCCCGAATACCATTCTTTTTGGCTCACCCTCCAACCCTAAGCACTACACTAATGCCTGCTCTATTCAAGCGCTTCCTGGCTTCCTCCACCGATCTGTAATTTGCGGCCCTATGCCAATACTGTCTAGGAAGTAACTCAGACCATACAAAGACTTTGAAGGGAAGTATCTTAGCAAAATATGTGACATCCTCTGTGACACTGCGATCCAAATTCCTAATATGGGAGCTTACCAGATCATTTGAACCTAAGTGGAGAATTATGACACTTGGAGGAGGTTTCCTTTGAAGCTGGGTCAGCAATAGCTGCCTGAGCTCTCTCCGGTGCATTCCTCTCTTGCCAAACCAACTTAAGGTGAACCCCAATTTATGCAAGCCGAGATGCCTCCCTAATTTCAATCTGAAACTCTGCCACTGAGCCCAATAGACAAATGATGAGCCTACAATCCAACAATCTAAAAAAGACTTAATTAATGCATGAACAATTTTTCATACAACATACAATATCCAAACACATTGGTAAAGCAGGAAATAACATCATTAGAATGAAATGGAGTAATTAGGAAAATAACATATACATGAATGCATAAAAATGAAAACTACATGATATATGATCATGATGAAGCTGAAGTTAGTTAAGAGGGTTTAGTAATGACTTCCCCTGTGTAAGAAAAGTACATTAATGGAATGAAAGCATAATTATACTGCTCAGACAATTCTAATGTAAGAAACATATGCAGCAGACTGCCAACGACCCCACTGCTGTATTGCTTCATATGATGAATTGCATATCACTCATAAAGCCACAGGCATCTGCAGCAAAATCTTGTAAGATATTGGAGCTCTGACATCTACTTTCATTGTAAAGCGTCTGCTACCTTCAAGCATCTTCCGGACAATGAAATGAACTGACGGATCCGGCAAACCTTGTATCTTGTGTTGATAACTTAAGGCTGAGACATGTAGACTAAAAGTAGCTGAGGAAAAAGATCTTAGTGAAAGATATGAAATGGACTGTATTAGCTGCTCTACCTAGACAGGCCAAACTTCTTGTAAGCCTAAAGCCTGACGGAAACTAGAAAATGAATGTATTGCACTCATATAGGTCTTCCTGGTACTTGTAGCCAAGGATGCCTTAATCAATCTATGGGACTCAGCTTCAAGATTTTCCAAACTCCTGGTGACACTGGTGTTGCTTCTCGTTCCGCCTCTGGAGCCAGCTGGTGAAACCTGGAAAACTGGAAACGCAACAGTGAATCAGGTAACTCATTACACTTTCCTTCAATGTATTCTGCTGTAATCGTTATGTTGAGCTCTAAACATCGAAGAACAAGATGACTGACCAATGACATAACATGTTCACACTTTGAAGATAAGGTGTTAATAATTTGCACTACTGCTTGGTTATCAGACTGGTACAATAATTTCTTATTTGCCAAATATGGACCCCATGTTTCAATGGAAACCACAATAGGTTAGTACTCCAGTAGTGTTATGTGTGATCCTAATCCTGTGGTGCTTTTTCTTTTGGCATGTTGACGAGATGAGGTGTCTCAAAAATGCTCTGCCTGTCGCGACTGCATTACACAAAAATCAAGGACTGAATCTCTGTGAGGCTCAGCTTAGAATGTGACAGAGCATGGTTGATCATAAGGGAAGCCTTGAGTATCTTTCCTTGTGGTGCCCTTACACACATATTAATAGAATCTAACTCTAATCCAAGAAAGGTAATCTTTGTTGTTGGTTCAACAGTTTTTTCATGCGCTAACGGCACCACCAATTGATAACAAATTTGCTTAAAAGCATCCAAAGTGTCTTTACATTGACAAGTGTCTGCTGGTCCTCCAAACCAGAAATCATCCAAGTAGTGCATTATGTTGCCATGGCCAGACTTGGATGAAAAAATTTCAAATAAGCCACAACTGATTTCGACAACCCATCGGGAGGCACTTGTCAAAATAAAAGCTGTCACCTAGCTTAAAACCAAGGAGACTAAAATCACTGGGTGAAACAATTAAAAGTCGAAAGGCACTTTTGATATCTGCTTTAGACAGTAAGGTTCCTTTTCCTAAGTCCTGAATCATTGACACAGCCTTATTGAATCTTGCATATTCTACTGAACTGATAGACTGGTCAATAAAATCATTAACACTCTGACCTTCTGGATGGGACAAGTGGTGAATCAATCTGTACTCTCCTTGAACACTTTTTGGAACCAGACCTATTGGTGATAGTTTCAAATCAGAAAATGGAGGAAATCAAAAGGGCTGTCTATCCTACCTAAAGCTAACACTTTTTGCACCTTTTGCTGGGCTATTGTGAAATTTTGGTCAATTGATTTCAGATTTTTAACAGAGGTAGTCAGCACTCTCGGTCATGTATAACAAAACTTAAAGCCTGCCTGAAATCCCTGTATTAGCAGACGCACTACTTCCGGGTTGGGATAATTTCTTGCCAGTTGTTGAAGCACTTGGAGTCTGATTGGGGTCCTGCCTAGTGTATACAAATTTGCCAGATTGTGTTTTGGACAGACAGTTAGACGCAGGGTGGAAATTCCCTCAACATCTGGAGCAGGTGTGTTTGAACTTGCACTTGTCTCGACTGCAATACCTGTAGTTGTAATCATGGCATGTTGAGTTTCTGTTTGTGTTCTGGGCATGAAATGACTGGCGATCCTTCCTGGGGAATGAGACAAAATTCTGTGACGGAACTTGCATATATAACATCCAAAGCTCTACTTGATTGACCCCCATGAATTCTGTGGATTTCGTGCTTGACGCAGTCTGAACTGCTCATCATATGTTCTCCAACCAATCCCAGTATGACGAGATGCCCCCAGTCGAATTGTGTTCATGTATTTGAGCATTCCTTGTATCTGATATACACTGTGAATGCAGTTGAGTACTCAGTTATGGTTTCAATCACTTTATTTGAAGCATTTGGTTTCAGTTCCAAATGACCTTCTGAGTTAAGGAAAATGGCTGATGTACAAGCATAATCTTGTAATTCCCGGTCAGATTTCAGCAGCAATGCAAGATTGATATATTCACCATTACATATCTTTTGCTTGATACTTGAAGGAACGTTAGCCCCCAAATCATCATCCCCACATTGTGTCATGGGAGGGGTAAACTCACTCCCGGTGAACAGTAAGGGAGGGAAACATGGGGGCTGTGCGCGTGAAGTGACTGACTGTGTTTGTGTACTGAACGGCTGAGTGGGTAAGGAAACCAATTCTGTAATATTGTTTGTAACTTCTGGATTAAACGATATGTCAACAAACTCACCCTCAGTCGGTCTTGACCCACTCGCATTTTCACCTGACGAAGTCTGGGAAGGCGCCGTCCTGTCTGCTTGAACTTGACTGGGTCCACGTGCTGTCCCCAAGTTATCTAGCTGTCCCATCGCTGCTTCGGGCATGCCCAGCATTGATGACTGTGAAGGGGCCTGTTCCTTGCGTTTCTTTTTCGTGGCCGCACTTGTCCCATGTGTCGGCCCCTTTCTCATTGGTTTCCCTCTCCCTGACATGCTGCAAAACACGAAAATATATGCACGAACACGAAAAAACAGTTTGCCTGTAAAGGCCGCCGAAAGCGAAAGGCAGAGGGGAATTCTTTCACATTAAAGGTTTACTTCAGTTATTGTTGTAAGATGTATTAACAATCTTATTTCGTTTATATGTAAGTCCCGTTTCGTCTCAAGTGCCAATGCCACTTTTGTACTAACTGTTTTTGGCGCTAGTAATTAAAGCATGGCGACCATTGCCTATGAACTAAAACATGTCATTGTTTACCGTTCATCAAGCTTATAAATAAGCAACTATCATAACATGGTGGCAGCGGTAAACAAGATTAATCACCAGGATTAGGCCATAAGTAGCGGACAGCGCTAAACACGCAAGTTTGACCATCAAACGAACTTTTGCCATACCGGCAAGAAACACATGTGTAACCTAGTTTCGTTTTCGAACTTTTGGTGTCATCATTAACCAGAAGCATGTCTCGAATTCCTCTTATGGACTGGCAACAGGCGGATATCAGCGAATCATTCAGTTTATTCAAACAGACTTTGCAATTATTCTATGAGGATGAAGAAATTACTGACAAAGAAAAAATCGCTTTGAAGATAAAACGTGGACTTGGCAACGAGGGTTTACGTCGGGTGAACGCTTCAGGTTTGAGTGAACGTGACCTAAAAGATCCAGATAAAATATGGACTTATTTCGAAAAACAACTCAAATTACAAGTTAATTTTAGAGTGTATAGACTTGAGTTGATGCAATTCAGACAAAAGGAGGAAGAAAACATAGATGAATTTGTAACCAGGTGCTAGACACTAGCATTAAAGTGCGAGTTCAATTAACTCGAACTTCAAGAAAGAATATTGGAATTGCTAATTGCTAGCACTCCTTTTGAGGCTCTACAACATGATTTGCTGAAACAACCCAAAGGCTATAGTCTCTCCAATGCTCTAGAAGAAGGTCGGCGATATGAAGCGATCAGCGCAGGTAATCGTCAAGTCAAAGATCTCAATCCAACACCAGCTACCACTGCCGAAGTAAACGCCATCAACCACAAGTATCGAGCATGTCAGAATTGCGGTCTGAAACACAAGCCGAAGTCCTGTCCAGCTTATCAAGACACCTGTAATGCTTGTGATACCAAAGGTCATTGGTCCAAGTTCTGCCGAAAAACCAAGCGGAAGACATCTCGACAAGGTAGACACCGATCGAAAAGTAGACATAGACAGAAACCAGCAAAGACCTTCAACTCAGTTGACAGTAACCATGGTAACAACGATCCAGTTACTACCGATGATGAAGATTACTCTGTTCTGTATCATGCAGTCACCATATCCAACCAATGCATGGATGATATCGACACAAGCCGTGATTCAGCTTACACAGATCTCAAGGTCAAACCTCCGATGATCTTCGTCTAAAGGTCGACACTGGCGCGGCTGGAAACACACTTCCTGTTCGAACATTTCGACAAATGTACGGAGATCGTCCATATGCGGATATTCTCCAACCTGCAGACGGTATCAAGCTCGTCGCTTACAACGGTCTGGAGATCAAGTGTGTTGGTACCATGTCAATCAAGTGTAAATTCAGAGACTCCAGTTTTGAAAATACGCTATTCTACGTAGTCGACGTTCCAGGTCCCGCCATCGTTGGTCTTTCGTCATGTGAATCACTCAACATAGTCACAATCAACTGTGATGAAATCAAGCCAGAAACAGTTTCTCCCATCAACAGTGTGGAAGATCTGAAACAGAAGTATCCTCAACAATTTTATACTATCGAAAACTTTCATACATCTGCTAAACTTACCTTGAAACCAGATGCAGAGCCTACACCTGAAGGATAAAATCAGAGCTGAAATAGATCGCATGGAAAGCATCGGGGTGATAATACATGTAACAGAACATACAGACTGGTGTTCCTCACTCACGTACGTCACCAAGAAAAGTGGCTCCTTACGCATATGCCTTGATCCTTTTCACCTGAACCAAGCTCTAAAAAGATGTCCAACCAAGATACCTACCTTGGAAGAATTGAATCCGGAGTTTGCCAAAGCCAAATTCTTCTCCAAGCTAGATGCCAAGGCAGGCTATTGGTCTATACATCTCGACGAGAAATGTCAGCTCCTGACAACATTTAGGACGCCGTTTGGCAGGTATTGCTTCAGACGACTCCCGTTTGGATTATCTGTCAGCCAAGACATTTTCCAGCAGCAGATGAACGAGATACTCGAAGATCTCACCGGTGTGGTTGGCATCACCGACGATGTGTGCGTCTGTGGTGAAACTGAACAGCAGCATGATAGCAACCTCATCAAGCTGATGACCAGAGCCAAAGAAAAAGGACTTGTCTTCAACTCGGAGAAATGTCTGATCAAACAGAAATCTATCCCATTCTTTGGTAACTTGTACACCGACAAAGGAATCCGTCCAGATCCAGCCAAAATATCTGACATTCAGAAAATGCCTTCACCTGTCAACAAAGAGGAACTACAGAAATTCCTTGGCATGCTTACCTACCTGAGTTCGTACATACCTAACTACAGCTCAGAATCCAAGGTACTACGTGATCTGTTGAAGAAGGACGCTATCTATGTGTGGGAACCTGTTCACGAACAATGTTTTGATCGTCTGAAGACTCTCGTGAATGAAGATTCATGTCTCGCCTACTACGACATGGACAAGCCATTGACTCTTGATGTCGACGCATCAATGAAAGGACTAGTTGCAGCACTTCTCCAGGAGAAACCAATCGCTTTCGCATCGAAATCCCTTACACCTACACAATCAGTCTACTCAAACATTGAGAGGGAAGCCTTATCACTTGTTCATGGAATACAAAGATTTCATACTTACCTGTATGGACGCCACTTGCATGTTATCACAGAGTACATGCTACTTGTGATGTTACATCAGGCTCCACCGAGATTCCAGCGAATGTTCTTGAAGCTCACAGGATACAACTTTGATCTATCATATCGACCTGGCAAGGATATGACGTTAGCAGACACCTTGTCGAGACTCCCGAATCCTGAGAACACAGCTGAAATCCAACTTGATACCAGAGTGGATGGAATCAGTCTCTACGATGTTGATGATTGTAGCATGGATCTAATCAACTTTGGAACTTCAAAGCAAGAACATCTCAAGAAAGCTACATGTGCAGATACTACTCTCAACCTACTGAAGGAAATGGTACATACTGGCTGGCCCGAGAACATCAAATCTGTCATGCAAGCACTAAGACCATACTGGTCATTCAGGGATCAGTTAGCAGTTGAAGATGGCATCATCTTTAAAGGTTGTCAAGTGCTCATACCAGAATCTCTTCAGGAAGATATTCTCACACAGCTTCATGCTTCACATCAGGGTGTTGAGAAAACCAGGAAATTGGCTCGTGAATCAGTCTACTTGCCGTTAATCAACAAAGACATTGAGAAATTAACCAAATCTTGTGCTTCTTGTCAAGAACTGATGCCACAGAACAAAGCTGAACCACTGGAACCTCATGAGATACCATCAGCTCCATGGCGCAAAATTGGAACTGATCTTTTCCAAATTCGAGACAAGCACTTTCTCGTTGTCACAGACTATTTCTCAAAATATCCTATCGTAAAGCAGATACCACATCCATTAAGCAGTCAAGCAGTGACTAATGAACTGAAGTTCATGTGTTCTATCATGGGTAAGCCCGACACTGTCATTAGTGACAACAGAACACAATATAGTGGGCACCCGTTCCAACAGTTCTGTCTGAACTGAGGAATCACACATGTGACGTCGTCGCCACACTATCCAAGATCAAATGGTCTGGCGGAGAGGATGGTCGGAACAGTAAACCCAATCGTCAAGAAATGTCTTATGAACGGCCAAGACATTGACAAAGCATTGTTACATCTCCGTGCTACTCCCATCGCAACTGGACTCCCATCACCAGGTGAAAAGCTATTTGGTAGACCTCTCACTACCACACTGCCCTCTAGGCAGGAAACAAGTGTTCGTGCAGCGGAACAGCATGAACGACTAAGAGAAGCTCAATCATCCATGAAGAATCATCATGATCGTACCTCACTACATCATGAACTACCTCCACTGCTCCCAGGACAATCTATCAGATTTCACAACCAGGAAACTCGAACATGGATTCCACGGACTATTGTGAAAGTTGACCAGTACAATCCCACATCATACATCATTTCAACAGCAGCGGGAAGTGTTCTACGTCGCAACCGAAGTCAACTTCGAGAAACAGCTACAACACAATCTTCACAAACTACAGCAGCAACTAATCAAAGAAATCTCCCTATCAAGCTCTCCACTCCACAACCAGATAACAACAATAACAAGTCAATAACAACAAACAACAATCCAACAACTCCTAAGAAGAAAGTCACTTTCACTACCAAACCAGTCACCAAGCTCATCTCAACTCTATCACCTCAACATTCAAGCAATCAGCCACAACCCGAACAGCATTTGAAGAAATCAAGAAGTGGTCGTGTAATCAAGACACCACAGAAACTCTGATCCAAAGACTGATCTAATATCTTCAGCTAATGTGTCTGATAATGTAAAAAAATTCTGTTATCATGGACTCCAAAGTTAATTTCATGTGTTATTGCAAAAGTGGATTGCAATGTGTGTTTATTTCTTTATTTCAGGTTATCAGTGCAAATGACTCTAATCTGTGAACTGTACTACAAATCAGTAATTGTTCATCTTAGCCATCCAGTGTATTGAACATACACATCCCCATTGTGCAATGGAGTTACCAGACTGTTTCACCATATACAACTCCGGTATTTTATCTAGTCATTATCCAAAGACTCTAGATACTCAAGGTGCTATAAGCATTTGTGTTTATGTATAACCTTCTTAAAGGAGGGGGATGTTGTAAGATGTATTAACAATCTTATTTCGTTTATATGTAAATCCCGTTTCGTCTCAAGTGCCAATGCCACTTTTGTACTAACTGTTTTTGGCGCTAGTAATTAAAGCATGGCGACCATCGCCTATGAACTAAAACATGTCATCGTTTACCGTTCATCAAGCTTATAAATAAGCAACAATCATAACAGTTATCTCCCTTTGCCATGCTACTAATGTATAACCTGAATAATCTCATGGGAGCCGGCCTGAAATGCAAAATTATAGCTTGTAGGCCCGAGTAACCTCCATGAGCCTGCAACATAAATACTACAGTGCACAAGTTAAATGATGGGTCACCTATCTCAGGATTGCCAAAATGAAATAAACCATTTTATCATATAATGGGTAAGTTTCTCGGCAGGATAAAGCCAACGGATAAAAACCGATATCCGTTGGGGTCATATGCGGATAGAGATGCAAATATCAAAGGTCAAGTAGGGACTACTTTCACTGTTTATAAACAAACAGGCGTCGCCCTCGTCATTCGGCGATCGAGTCAGAATTAACCATCGGGAATCTGGATAAACTACAGGGATAAATGCTATCATCATCATCAAAAGAACAGTCTTATATAGTGAAAATCATAGTCTAAATGTGACGTAGCTAAGGCATTTTATAAGTTTTGGCAACTTTGGAGATATAAATTTCGAAACAATTTTACGAGGGCACGAGGCCTAGCCGGATCAGTAGCCATATCTGTGCTTGTAGACCTCTGCGGCTTGAAACCTTTTCCACAAATTAAAATAGTTAGATTTGGCCGAAATATGTTTGAATTGTTACCTTGTTTCGTTTTGTCGCTGTGTGTACATCTGACTACACTTCTTAACGTTATGACAGGACAGACCGACTGTCAACAACGTCTGACCGTGGTCGTGACGTCTCATAGACTAGGGTTAGAGTAGCTTCCCTTTGAAAAAGGGCAGTTACTCTAGCGGACAGACCGATGGATTGCCGCGAAAGGCAATTAAAAACAATTGTTTGTTTTTTTACGTATATGTTGCTTCGACACTGTATAAGAGACAGATTTCAGTTGGAACTATATTGGCCAAGGCTCGCTAAATACAATGTTTATTCCTAATGCAGGATATTTACCATCCCCAAACACACTCGCGTGATAACCTCTATTTATCCTGCAAAGATAAAATTAATTATAGCAAACTTAGAGCAAAATATAGCAAAAATGCGATAATTTGAACATTAGCAGTTATTATGTAATAATGTGGTTTGAAATCCTCATTCTTTCACAACAGTTTATTATTTCGTGCTGTATTGGATATGCCATATTTCATTTTGTTAAACTCGTACCAAATTTAATTGATAAGACAAAATATATAGTTCACTACAGAAATCTCCAGTTATATCTATCGTTAGGCATCAAAATAAAGAAAATACACAGAGTTCTAAAGTTTGATCAAAGCCCTTGGATGAAACCTTATATAAAACAGAACACAGATTTAAGAAAGATGGCTACCAGTGATTTTGAAAAGAACCTATATAAGGTCATGAATAACTCAGTCTTTGGTAAAACTATGGAGAATATAAGGAAGCGTGTTCATGTTATATTTGGTCAGATCTAATGAGGAAGAAAGACTCGGGAAACTTATAACCAGTCCGGCTTTTAACAGAAGCAAGATATTTGATGACGACTTAGCGGCGCTTCAAATGCGGAAGAGTACTATAAAATTCAACAGACCGGTGTACGTTGTTATGAGTATTTTTGACTTGTCAAAACACTTAATGTATGATAGGTGCGAGGTGTTATATACCGACACACATTCTTTGTTGATCGAAATACAAACCAAGGATGTATATAAAGATATGGCAGAAAAAATAGATATGTATGACATGAGCGATTACCCAAAAGATAATCCACTGCACAGCGTAGTAAATTTAAAGGTGTGTTAGGTAAGATGAAGGATGAATATGCTGGGACCCCTATAGCGGAGTATAGACCTAACATGTATTCTATAAAGAAGTCTGATGATGGAGAGATAAGAAAAGCTAAAGGCGTTAAGAAGTATGTGGTAAAAAAGCATATCCAGCACAAACAGTATAAAGAAGCATTATTCAATGGTAGAACATTCAAACATGAGATGAATGCTTTCAGAAGTGTCAGTCACAGGATAATATGGATTAAGAATGAACTGGACATCATTACCCCCCTTAGATGGAGATGGATTGATAAGGATGGTGTAACTACCTATGCTTATGGTTATGGTTGTAATACTGTATCGTTGGGAACTGAGCAACTTTTCCCCGTACAAATGCCCCGCCCTGTCCATCTTTTAGATAATAAAGAATAGGCTCTCCTTCTTTCATAACAAACCGACTAATTTTATGTATCTTACGGGACCAAATTGGATCGGTTGCAAGACGTTGGCCTCCTTCGAGTTCACCAGGTTGGTATAAATATCTAACGATCGTTGAATCACATCATCATTTTGACACATAAAATTCCCTCTGTAGTAGCAGTATTGGTATATAAATCTGGCTCCAGTGGAAGTGAGCCAGAATCCTCATCATCTATACTACTACATGAAAAACCCCAATATGGATGTCATCCAATACATCAGTTTTTGTTTCTTGGAAGCCTAGTCTATCATTGTTATCAGGTAGATCCTTGAACTCGAGGTAATCTAATCGTGTTCTTATTCCACCCACATTCAAATTTAAAAACGTAGGGCCATTGGTATAAGCTTTGATTTTATCTTCACGAATGCTTAGTAGTGGTATACATGGATTTACATCATGATGGTGTATGTTGGGCAGTTTAGGAGTCCCATCGCTTGAAGTGTTAAAAACAAGCATCATACATTTTGCAAACACTATTCGTATATATTTATGGCACAATGTTCAATTGTTCTCAGTCCTAATTCAACCTTATTGAGACTAAGTGTAGCACAACCAGCATGACTAGTCTCAGTCACATCAACAACATCATGTTTTGCGATATGGTGACAGTGTGGGGTCACGTTTCCAGTAACAGCACCAACACAGTTCATACAAGCAGAGTCATCGGCTGGTACAGAAGAGTCAGGGAGTGTCTTAGTGATCCCAGTTGGGATATCATATGAAACATTGTGAAAGGTTTCCTCCCTGTGTACTATCGACACAGGGTCACACACCATGTGGTCCACACTTGACAGCGTGCTATCGCGGTTACCAACAGTATTTGACATCCTACAGCATACAGAATTAAATTGCCTCACCGGAATATCCTGCAGTACATGGCTATAGCTGTACACGTTTCAGGCTGTATGTGTTTGGGGATACTTGTTGACAGGCTGGTGACAGACTGGTGACATGTTGAGATCGCCTTCTGTCCACCAGCATATTCCGACGCACGGCTGGGCTTGGCTTGACGGACGAACTTTGCTGGGGGGCCCGATAAGGGGGAGGGGGGGGGGGGGGGGGGGGGGGGGGAGAGACAGCAGGTTAGGGTGGTACATTATCAATAAAGAGTCAACACATCTACAGATGTGTGCGCTCTCTTGCCAGAACTTGCTTCCCTCAGTGGTGGTGTTAATACTCCCCTTCTGGATTTAACCAGTTTCTCTGGGAACTGTCCGTTGATACTGTTATGAGTACTCTTCAAACTTTCAGCCGCCCCTAACTGCATCTCTCTCCAGTGTGAAACTTAGCTATGAGTGGGCGGGGCCATGCATCAGGTCCTGGTTGATATTTTTTATGACCGATCCTGTGCACCCGTATCAATTTGATAGAATTATTATGGACTGTTATGGGTGAACAAAACCGTCCAAATGGCGTGCTGGATTTCTTGGGGGAATTAGTCAGCAAAGAGCCGGAGTAACAGGAAACTAATCACAATTTTATTTACAAGAACAATTAACAATGAACAATTTACAATTACTTAGAAAATAGATGAGGGTGCCACAGAGAGTCGGTTCAACCCTCTGGGCTGTGGGAGAGCGATCTGCCTGGTATGAGAGTCAAACCCCTTTCTGCCCTAACATGTTACTTACTTACTTACTTTGGAGATTTAACGTGCGCTTTCCGACTGATGCGTATTTCGCACACGGGCCCGGCCAGGCCATTTAATGTGTATCCGAAAGGGGCGAAAGTGGTCTGTGCAACCCAAGAGGGGGGTTTTAGGGGTTGCTTATATAGAATTTGGGAATTTTGAGATTTGGAATAGATGCCGATGGGATTGGGGAGGAGAACTAAGGGAGCTGGGTATGGTGGATGTTTGTTTGTTTATGTGATTTTGATTTGGTAGGTTATTGTGTTTTTAGATGCGTTTTATTAGTTCCGTTTTTATTAAGAATGCGCCTAAGGCCTTGAAGTTTTCTAGTTTATTTTGTGGGTTTAGTATTGCTTCTAGAGTTAGAGCCTTGTTTAGATTGAGGGTGGTTTGTAATGCGGTTCGGTGTGTTAGGTAGTGTGTGCAGTGGATGAGTGCGTGTTCTGGGGTTTCTGGTTGTTTGCAGTGTGGGCAGTTACCTGTCTGTAGTGTGTGGTTTTTTTTAAAATTTAGGTGGTTATTTAGGTTGTTGTGTCCTGTTTGGAGTTTAGTGATTACTCTGTCGATTTTTTTGGATGGATGGAGAATTTTTGGTTTGGTTAGTGGTTTGCTGAGCACTTTTTTGATTTGGCTATTTGAGTTTAGATATAGGTTATGCCATTTTTTTGTGTATTTTTGCTTGTTTACACTTTTAATTTCTGATTTTGAGATGGGTAAGTTTAAGCTTATTTCTGGGATTTTGAGGGATAGTTTAGCTGCTTTATCGGCGTTTTCATTACCGTATATTCCTACGTGGGCGGGTATCCACAAGAAGGTTATTTGTTTGCCTGCCTTAGTTAGGTCGTTGGAGCTTTTAAGTATTTGACATGTGATTTCTGTAGGTATTTAACAAAAATTAGAACAATAAAATGGAATATGATTGGTTGATACACGATGGGTTGTGCCCTATGCTAAATGAATGGCTAGACAGAGGGGAATACTTAATCCTGTTAATCCTGTTGGACTGGCACTAATCTTGTTGACATATGCTTTGAAAGAGATTATGGTGTCACTATAGACGAGCTTGTGTTGGGGATAATCCTTAATGCACTATAGACGAGCATGTATGGGGGCTAATCCTTAATGCTCTATAGACGAGCCTGTATGGGGGCTAATCCTTAATGAGTCTAAATTGAAGTAATTGCTGAATGTTATTCTCATATAGGTGATGACAGATTTACTTAAATAAAATAGTTCAAGGTAATCTATAAGACCATGTAGACATATCTTTTGTCTGGGAGATGGGATCTTGATACCTCAGGCTAGCATGTATCTAAAAGCTTCAAATCTATTAAACTATGTAGACATAACTCTTGTCTTATTGAATGGTATGTCTAGGAGATGCGCTCCCGTTACCTTACGCTAGCATTTATCTAAAAAGGTATAACTGAAACTACTGATATTTTATATGTGCATTTTATCTGATGATGAGCATTACTTGCTAAACTATAATTATATGAAATGATGTATAAATAATACACCATGATAACTCCTAAAAACACTTGATGTGGATCTAATTATTATAGGACAACTTAGTTTAAATGTTATACCATGATAGATTCACTATCCATATGGAGCTCGTGCTTAATAAAGTCCATCGGGACCTTCTCGCACTCTTCAAGAGGGGCTTCATGAATGTTTGTAAACACTAGATTGTCACGCATGGACCTACAGCGTCAACGACAGACTCTCGACGCCTGACATTGTCAAGTTGGAGCTTTTCAAAATCAGGACTGTGCTTATCAAGTTGGGCCTTCATCATATTGATTTCGTTCTCTATCTTTGACTTGTCAGCTACAAAATCTTCACAGCTTACACTAACAAAGCTCACACTCTATTCAATATCACCAACCAACACGGAGTGTCAGGGTGTCGAGATCTTTCACCTTCAGTTCAAACTCTGTAACATCATTCTCATTGCATCAAGCTTGGTTAGTTTTGTATCTATTTTTTCAAGCTTGGTCATAATGGCAGACATGTCAAGGGTAGGGTGGTGAGGTAGCAGGGCATAAGGGCTAGTTTGTTTAAATACTGGCCTGGTGGCTGGTGATACATCTGGGGTGGATACAGCGCTGGGTGTGGGGTGTACACGGTTTCCAAAGACTCCTCCTCTAGGATACCTGGGTCCGTGGTTGTCAATAGTGTTTTCTGCTGGGGTGCCACCTAAAGTCGTGTCAGAGTCTTTTGCTGTCTGTTTTCTTGCCTTATTTTCAGTTTCTGGTTTAGGGGACATTATGTATTCGGTTTACTAGTATACCTCATGCTACATGTAGTCACAAGACACTACTGGAACAAGATTGAGGTGAAATCGTTACCTGCTCGTTACAAAAACACACCTATCACCGCCATCTTGACACGTCCAGATGCAGATGTGGCAAGACGGCATCGATTGCATCAGTCATAATGACAATACACTGGAAAGGATTCAACATAAGATCTTGACCATCACCTACAGATGTGTGATCGCCATGACCTCATCCTACCTTGGGATAATCCTTCGTGGTCTAGTGGTAAAGCGTACGCCCGGAGGGTGGAAGGTCCAGGGTTGGAACCCCGGCCGCGTCATAACAAAAGACGTTAAAAGATGGTATTCGTTGATCCCTGTCTGGCGCTTGACATTAAGGGGCTAAAACAAGGACGGGTCGGCTCGGAGTCAGTTTACTGTGTCTCAGTGGGGTATTCATGTTAAACTGCGGCATGTTCAACGTTAAACCCTCTTTCACCTCACCCCATCATCTCTTGGCGATCTCATCACACCTTATACACCTGAAATACAGTTACGGTCAGCTAACAACCATCTACTGACAGTACCAAGAGTCAAAAGATCGCTTGGACACAAATCCTTTTCTTATTCTGCAGTAGTACTTTAGAACAATTTGCCACTGGATCTCAAGACTGATTTCAAACCGGGACTAAAGACCCACCTTTTCACCTGTTCTACAATCAATAAACTCTCAGTTACATCACAGAACTGTATATATGTATATTGAATTATATTTTTATCTTTCCAATCATGTCAGGCTACGAACAACCATTTGGTTTATAAATGGACTCAACATTAGTTGGAAACCTGAAATCGATCCGTTTGTTGTTGGCGAACATTTCTTATGAATATGGAAAGTTTTTTTCCGCTTTTATTTACTCATAGGATTTTATAAATGCAGTGAACAGAATTCAGTGCAATTTTAGAGTGATTATCATGCATTACTCTGAAGATAATCAGTGCAATGGTAATGTAATGGATTTTTTATGTTGTAAATTTCTTCCCCCGCTGGAATACATAATGTTCCAGCCTAATTCGTAAAACAGAAATGTACCCTTGCTAGTTATCGCTTTTCACTAAGAACCACTTCTTTCAAACCGGTATCTTTGTAAGATTCGGGTATAGTGGCAGTAAGAGTATTCATAGCTGCAGGTGTTGGGAGTTGGAGAGCCTTATGTTCTCATTCATATCATATCGGCACCACAGTCGCCACTTACTCAAAACAGTGTATTCCCGCAGCTTTCGAAGCCAAAACCATATCAGTAACGCCAGTTTAATGCAGTGCACTACTTTCGCAAGGTTGCATGGCTATATGCGACCCCTTCAAAGAATTCCTTACCACAGAAACACATGAAAGCTTACCATTTTTTAAATTTCATTTCAGGCAAAACAAGATCTCTACGTGAACGTTTGCAGAC
The DNA here is from genome assembly GCF_023055435.1 of Haliotis rufescens. Classification (NCBI taxonomy): domain Eukaryota; kingdom Metazoa; phylum Mollusca; class Gastropoda; order Lepetellida; family Haliotidae; genus Haliotis; species Haliotis rufescens. The sequence continues at coordinate 25,711,434 of NW_025964383.1, read as the reverse complement.
GAAGCGGAGTAAGTGGTGTATTGTATACACGATACACATGGCACAAATAAGTAAGGAAAAGCAACGTTGGTGATGAAAGGAGGGTTCCACAGTCGATATGCTAAACTCAGACTTTTCTAAGGTTCCGTCACTTATTTTAGCCCCTTAATGACGAGAGCCAGATAGGGTAACGACAAGTACCATCTTTTAACGTCTTTTGGTATGACGCAGCCGGGGGATCGAACCCTGGACCTTCAACTCTCCGGGCGGACGTTCTACCACAAGACCAGGGAGGCGGTCTAACTGCGAAGTAACCATCATATAAGATAAAAAATAATGAGTTATAACAGGTTGGAAGAAACATTCTCCTTGTGAATCGGTATTTGTAAAAAAAAGCATAAAAAACATTATATCTAATTAGAACCCCGGACTATTTAACAATGAATGAATGAATTCACCAGACAGCGAACGGGATGGAGTCGGAAAGGATTTAGAGGTTGGTGTGTAAGAGGTTGGACTGTACCATCAGGCACAATTGTTTTCACATCTATAACTCATACTATTTGATGTGGTGGACATCTTGGTAAATAGAGGTTATCACGCGAGTGTGTTTGGGGATGGTAAATATCCTGCATTAGGAATATACATTGTATTAAGCGAGCCTTGGCGGGCCTAATACAGGATATTTACCATCCCCAGACACACAAGCGTGATAACCTCTTTATCATATAATGTCATTCTTTAATTCTTTGCTTGAAAATCGCTTTCCCTCTCTCACAAACATTACCGAAACATTGCGAGTTTTTTCTGGAATGCGCGCATTAATATTTATTACGTTAGAGGGTAAGTGATGTGTCAGTCGGACAGTGACAGTAGCCAATATAGTTCCAACTGAAATCTGTTTCTTATACAGTGGCGAAGCAACATATACGCAAAACAACAATTGTTTTTAATTGCCTTTCGCGGCAATCCATCGGTCTGTCCGCTAGAGTAACTGCCCTTTGTCAAAGGGAAGCTACTCTAACCCTAGTCTATGAGACGTCACGGCCACGGTCAGACGTTGTTGACAGTCGGTCTGTCCTGTCATAACGTTAAGAAGTGTAGTCAGATGTACACACAGCGACAAAACGAAACAAGGTAACAATTCAAACATATCCAACTATTTTAATTTGTGGAGAAGGTTTCAAGCCGCAGAGGTTTACAAGCACAGAGGTGGCTACTGATCCAGCTTGGCTAGGCCTGGTGGCCTCGCAAAATTGTTTCGAAATTTATATCTCCAAAGTTGCCAAAACTTATAAAATGCCTTAGCTTCGTCACAGTTAGACACTGATTTTCAGTATAATGGACTGTTCTTTTGATAATGATAGCAATTATCCCTGTAGTTTATCCAGATTCCCGATGGTTAATTCTGACTCGATCGCCGAATGACGAGGGCGACGCCATGTTTGTGTATAAACAGTGAAAGTAGTCCCTACTTGACCTTTGATATTTGCATCTCTATCCGCATATGACCCCAACGGATATCGTTTTTGTCCGTTGGCTTTATCCTGCCGAGAAACCTACCCATTGTATGATAAGTTGATTTATCTCACTATTTACGTTCGTCCCCACTCAGTATCAGGTACGACATGCATTATTGATAAGTGACTTGCTATAGCAAAGATATCAAGAAAAGTATCCATTTTCCGATAGTCGCCGTTTATCTCTGTTCAATAATGAATTCTTTCTGTGCAACAAGATATTGTATCTAAGGTTCTAAAGCAAATAAGGTTATAACGGTTGAATAATTGAAAAAGCTTATTCTGTTATCTTCCTTATATCCTTATATATCAGGACTATTGTTGATATTATATTCCACATAAAGATGAACCTAACATGAATGGAATATGAATACACAATGCCATTTAGAAAGTGGTCAAATGTAACAAATGTTATATTTGGATAACATTTTTTTAGTAAAGTGCAGATTCGAACCCACACTTGCCAGAGTGAGGCACCTAAACACAAAGTCAGCAATCTAACCCACTCAGCCACCGAGGCTTCCACTAAATGAAAGTCCGACAACTGGTAGTCTAGATCACGTACCCCTCTGACAAGTGTATATTGGCATGGCTCCCATGGCCGAAAGCTGAGTGGGTTAGATCGCATACTTTGTGTGCTGGCGATTAGGTGCCTCACTCCACCAAGTGTGGGTTCGAATCCCGGACGGGACTCAACCAAAAAAAGTACTAGAATCTGTACTTTACTAAGAAAGTGTTATCCCAAATATAACATTTGTTACATGAATGGAATAATTCATGAACATCAGAATTGAACACAGCATAACAGGAAGCATTAAATAAAGTTAAGTAATCCAAACATATCGTCATTGGCGCATTCGCCGAAAAACAACACAGGAAAAAAGCAGATTCACAGACGACGACAGACAGATAAGCCAAAACTCATACACTGCAAACCATGTGAACATTACTCGTCAAAGATGAACACAAGGCCTCTAAAACTGCAGGGTCTTCTTTCATCTGTCCTCTGGAACCCATACTTGTCGGTAGAGACGACTAACGGGATCGGTTGGTCAGGTTCGCCTACTTGGTTGATGCATGTCGAATCCCAATGGCGAAAATCACTAACCACGATGTCAATCAATGGCTGAGCAATATTCCAGCAATATAACGGCGGGGTACACCAGTAATGGGCTTCACACATTGTACCCATGTAGGGAATCGAACCCGGGTCTTCGGCGTGACGAGCGAACGCTTTAACCACTAGGCTACCCGACCGCCCCTGTCAATCAGTGAATTATCAGGTCCAGACTCGAGTATTTTCAGGCCGCCGTCATAAAGCAGGAATATTGCTGAGTGCAAGCAAAACGTGTCCTCTTTATCTGGGCGATTGAACCAGAGCAAACACATCCTGTACCAGACGTAAGGGGAACATCACTCTTTGTGGCTTGGAGAAGCTGGTCGGTCGTGGCCAGGGCATTGCATGTATTCCCAAGCATCATGAGGAGGTTCTGGAATCGTTACCAACGCCAAGGGCCAACACGTGCCTTTCCTAGATCCGGTAGACCACTGGTGACCACCCTAGCCCTGGGCCCGGTTCCTCAAAATAACCTTAGCTGAGGTTACCATTAACCGCTACGGTCAGAATGGTTTCCTGAAGTGACACCTGTTTCACAGTCGTCGAAAGACGAAAACGCAACGAAACATACCTCATCGGTGTATTTGTATGATCATCACAAATATGTTGATAGTGTCGATTGTCTTTTTATATAGCAGGTCATCCTCTACAGCATCCACCATACCAAGTTTGCTAGGGTATTCGCCCAGGAAATGAGTATCCGCCTACGTCAGGCAGACATTTGATCCAGACGATCCTTTCGAAGAGTTATTTTGAATGACCAACATCCGTCGATTTCGAAGAAATTGGTGCCATGTTCACACACTATGTGATGATTCAGCAACGTCTTTAGTTTCGTCGTGCACATGGAGCTGTCGAGTGTACAGGCGTCCACGTCAACGTTTTGCAGGCGACAGATTCGGCGGACGTTTGTCAAATGAGATCACAGACCGTACAGTGAGGTTAAGGCACGTTCTCATGTCCAAATGAGACTAACTGGTCACTGTATTTAGTAAGCATTATGCAATGGGACATATGTTATTTTATCATATAATGGGTAGGTTTCTCGGCAGGATAAAGCCAATGGATAAAAACGATATCCGTTGGGGTCATATGCGGATAGAGATGCAAATATCAAAGGTCAAGTAGGGACTACTTTTTGTGTTTATAAACAAACATGGCGTCGCCCTTGTCATTCGGCGATCGAGTCAGAATTAACCATCGGGAATCTGGATAAACTACAGGGATAATTGCTTTCATAAGCAAAAGAACAGTCTATTATACTTAAAATCAGTGTCTAACTGTGGCGTCGCTAAGGCATTTTATAAGTTTTGGCAACTTTGGACATATAAATTTCGAAACAATTTTGCGAGGGCACTAGCCCTAGCCAAGCGGGGTCAGTAGCCATATCTGTGCTTGTAGACCTCTGCGGCTTGAAACCTTTTCCACAAATTTAAATAGTTGGATTTGGCCGAAATATATTTGAATTGTTACCTTCTTTCGTTTTGTCGCTGTGTGTGCATCTGATTGCACTTCAAACGTTTTGACAGGACAGGCCGACTGTCAACAATGTCTGATCGTGGCCATGACGTCTCATAGACTAGGGTTAGAGTAGCTTCCCTTTGACAAAGGGCAGTTACTCCAGCGGACAGACCGATGGATTGCAGCGAAATGCAAGTAAATTTTGTTGTTGTTATGCGTATATTTTGCTTCGCCACTGTGAAAGAAACAGATTTCAGTTGGAACTATATTGGCTACTGTCACTGTCCGACTGACACATCACTTACCCTGTGACGTAATAGATATTAATGCGCGCATTCCAGGAAAACTCGCAATGTTTCGGTAATGTTTGTGAGGGAGGGAAAGCGATTTCCAAACACAAAATTAAAGAATGACATTATATGATAAAGAGGTTATCACGCTTGTGTGTTTGGGGATGGTAAATATCCTGTATTAGGAATAAACACTATGTATTTAGCTCGCCAAGGCTCGCTAAATACAATGTTTATTCCTAATACAGGATATTTACCATCCCCAAACACACTCGCGTGATAACCTCTATGTATTTTAACAATGACTCAGGTTATTTATGGATTCACACGGACCACACATCAATGCAACGTAATATGCTGTGGATCCTGGCCCTGATTACAAAATAAGCCAACAATTATCACCACATTGTCATGTTGATTTTGTTTGCTAGAGTATTAGTTTAGGTAGGTCTACAAAATATAACAAAGCATTGTTTAAATCTTTGGAATATATCTATACGAAGCAATAACAGCAGAATATGCCAATCAATCAATTATGACGATAGTTTTCATACATGTTGATTATTATTTTAAAGACCTAAGTAAGCCTTTCAAACCAATAAGGAAGAGGACATTAGAATGTGTGCTGCATGTTACCATTGCTAAACTTGGATAGATATCACGGTCCACTTTGTACATATATACAAGTCTCAACATTTATCCGGGGCGGTCGGGAAGCCTAGTGGTTAAAGCGTTCGCTCGTCACGCCGAAGACCAGGGTTCGACTCCCGACATGGGTACAATGTGTGAGGCCCATTTCTGGTGTCCACCGCCGTGAAATTGCTGGAATACTGCTTATTATATTATTATAAACCGAGGGCCAAGAGAAACGTTACCAACAGTAACTGATTTGCCACTTTGAAACAAAGATGACAACCTGTTCAAAAATAGTAAAGAACACATCTCACGAAAACAGCCTTCATGTTTTCTGTCGTTTTTTGCGCATGCTTTGCGGATTTTGGGAGATATTGGTGTTTTTCAGCAATTTTTAAAACATTCTTTCCCAAATTATCGTGCAATTCCTGGGTATAAATTACGCACGGGTCTGTTCCCTATCATTTGTTGCGATGATTAACACCAACGAACATCCCAAGACTGACCGCTGTCCAGAGGGAGAGAGCCATAGGTGCGCTGCAGATGGGAACGACACAGAGAGCGGTTGCCATTAACGTGAAATGCTCCAAGATGACCATTACCAGACTGGTGGCACGTCTCCGACAGACTGGGGCAGAACCGCAGACAGACAACGGAGTGGCAGACCAAAGGTCACGACCCCGCAGGATGACCGCTTTTTATGGGTACTTCATCTGAGGAACAGATTTCTTACTTTGACGTCATCAGCTGCCAACAGCTTAGGACATCCGGTCAGCAGACAAACAGTGACCAGACGACTACGACATTATGGTCTTCCTTGCTGCTGTGACGAGCGAACGCTTAACCATTAGGCTATCCGTCCGAACCCGTATGGGTTGGAGCACCCAGACCTGATGTCTAATCGGACCCTAACTAACCATTTCAACGATTAGACACCAGGGCCCACTTGCAAAGAACAGTCTTAGTTACAATCGATCTTAGGCGGCTACAATCAACTTTACAATCATCATACAATTGTCCTATTCCACTTTCACAAACAGATCTTAGCGCGATTGTAAGACAGCTTGGAGTTAAGATCGCGAGCTTAGCTAAGATTGAAATCTTCAACGGTGGAGGTACGAATATTTTAAACTCGACTCCTGTCTACAGTTGTCTACAAACGCGCATAGTTTGCTGCGCATACAATAAGTGGAACCGGTAACAACACGCAACACGTACCTCCCTCCATCGCACTTTGCACAGTTTCAAGAAAGGTCCCAATTATTTGAAGGAAACGATTACTAGAATGAGTGCTCTGACTTATTTAAACCATGTCCCACATTTACAACACCTTAAATGCTTTTAAAACATTGTAAATATATATTTAGTTGTGCATTTCATACATTGTCTCCCATGTCATCGTAGCAGAAGACTACATTCGTTTTTTCGCCTTCAGTGCGGACTTCGCGAGTTCGTGGTTCATGAATTTGTTCTATCATCAAGGAAATTAAATTATAGGGGGGGGGGGACACAGAATGGAAGCTCTGTTAACTTAAAATAAAAGAATTAATACAGACGTTGTAACACCTGTGTTCATCATTGATTTTCAGTAATCGATTCATTTCATTTTTCACAGGTAAATTTGCCTTTTACGTCCAGTGAAATCTATTTCGTCCGATAATCGGACCTGTTACTCTCTGGTTAACGTTTCATATTAACTCGATGTGTGTCTTTCTTGGTGAAGCACCTGTAGATATACAGTGTCTGATGTTATAGTCAAAGATTGCCCAACCAAACCTGAGAACCTGACATAGTTGTCTCCCCTTGATGTGCACGCCTAAAGCGATAGATTTCAAAGGAGATATAACTTCCGACGTGTCAGCGATCGGTGAGGTGATGTGAAATTGGGTTTAACGTCGCGTCCAAGATTATTGCACTTATTTAGCGACGTGCATGCACGTGTGTGTGTGTGTGTGTGTGTGTGTGTGTGTGGCTGCTTGTACTAGACCGGACTGATGCCGATTTATAGTGCTGGCTCAGTGAGATGCCATGTCGCAGTTTAACATGAATACCCCACTCAGACACAGAATACTGACTCCGAGCCGACCAGTCCTTGTTTTAGGACTCTTAATGCCGAGCGCCAGACAGGGTAACAACAAGTACCATCTTTTAACGTCTTTTGGTATGACGCGGCCGGGGATCGAACTCCGGACCTTCCGCTCTCCGGGCGGACGCTCTACCACTAGACCACGGAGGCGGTCGTCAGGATCGAGTAGCCTATAACAAAGGTATATTGTCACCGTTTGAATATCGCAGATAACGTTGATTATTCAATCAGTATTAACGTTCTCGCCTAGGTATCCTCCTAAAACTTCCATGCCATCGTGAATGATTACCGGAGGGCGGTCGGGTAGCCTAGTGGTTAAAGCGTTCGCTCGTCATTCCGAAGACCCGGGTTCGATTCCCGGCATGGGTACAATGTGTGAAGCCCACTTCTGGTGTCCCCCGCAGTGATATTGCTGGACTATTGCTAAAAGCGGCGTAAAACCATATTCACTCACCCACTCACTCATTGAATGATTACCCTGTTTAAGAAATACTGTCTTCGGTTGTGTGGAGTCAGGCAACCAACATTTATTATCTATGCACATTGTGTGAGTGCCAGATGCTTCAGCTAGGGCAGGGCAGGCTTACCCTCCCCGCGAACACCCGGTGTCATCACTGAGTTTCAGTTATTTGTCTCTTACGCCTAATGGAATATGTATGGCGTATAATCGAGACTGGTTATTCTCTGGCTTTGACATTGTATATTTTAACTGACATACAGAACTACGATTTTCTTATGTCAAATGAAACATGTGTTTCCACGTTGCCAAAACCCTATATCATATGGTATCTCGCTGTCGGAGATTAATGTATTAATGATGTAAATCTACATCTAGTGCTTTCGTACATACGTCCTTCTGTCTGTCCGCCTGTCTCTCTGCTCACGTCAGCAGCTTGGTAGTGATTCATAAACACATGTTCATGATATAGTGCAAGCACATCTTATCACAAAAGGATACAGAGGACACACATGACAAATGAACTAAAGTTATCCAGATGACATTTATTAATGTTTCACCGTGTTGACGTTAAAACATGATATATTTCTCTCCCTTTACAGTTCTTGATATTTTTCTTCCATATAAAGAGGACATATTAGCATTATTTCATCACCTTGATCAATCACAACACTACATTCCCTCTTGCAGAAACAGTAACATTGTGAGGTATAACAATATCCGCATAGGAATACATAACAGTAATCATAACAGAAAATATTTCAAAAGAGTTTCCTCCTTGAAAAAGAAAAATATATTTCCTTTTACTCAGTGAGAACATGTCTGGCAGCATACACCCAACAATGAAGGTATTCTCTTTCTTAAACATACTTCGTCACAAAATTTGAAAAAAACATAATACTCCTGATTTTGTCCAGTCATTTGGTTCCTGAACTTGAAAAGAACGTTTTAATATTGGTTATTAAATTATCATGTTTACAGTTACGTACTGATCTGCATCCCTTGTGTTCTAAGAAGTGCTTATTACCATTAGCCATGGTGCGTAGCCCAAAACCCATAGACACATAGAGAATCTCACCCGAGTGTCTTTTGATATCAAATATATCAACACTCGTTGATAAAAGTGGCAAAAATCCTCGGCAAGCCTCGGAATTTTTCCACTTTTATCAACTCGTGTTGATATATTTGATATCAAAAGACACGAGGGTGAGATTTTATTTATCATCCAACATCATTCTTTCAACTTTTTCAATTTGTAGACAGTAATTAGTAGTGTCTTCAGTGTAAAAAGTACTGAAAACAGCTTCAGTAGCAGAGCCATTAGTGATGTCATTTGATTGTGACGTCATGGTAACCAGTGACGCCACAATGGTCTGCAAAGCATTGTGATGTTATTTCATTGCAGCGATATCTACAGTGTAGATATCGCTTGGATGAGATCAAGCGATATCTCCTGTGGGAGCCAGTTTTGGATGATAAATGTATTTCCCTGAATGTGATAGTATTTCTCACTTAATTCTTGGCTTCCTTCTTCACACAATATTTACTATTAACCTGTGTATTTGTGTTTGATGTTAAAGGGCGCACTTTAATAAACTGAACAGAATTGAAAACGAACCAGGAATAAATCTTGAAATATTACAAAAACAACTTGAGCAATGACCGATTTTAATTAGACCAGACATAGACGGAAAATTAAGAAAGACGACAAAGGAAACAGGAATACCACACAGTAATTACATTTACGTCATCAGTGTAAGGAAGACACATAGGGTTAAAATGAAAAGTCAATATCTGGTATGTCCGCCATTGGCAGCAACACAGGCCATGCAACGTCTTCTCATTGATCGAAAAAGTCTGCGAATAGTGTTCTGGGGCATTCCATATTTTATGTAGTGTATCTTCAAGTTCTCTCAGGTTCTGTACTTGCGGATGACGTGAGAGGCGTTGACCCAGGTAATCCCATAGATGTTCAATTGGCGATAGATCGGGTGACAGGGCTGGCCATGAAAGCAGAGGCACATTATTGTTCGCTAGGTACTGTGTTGAAACACGTGCTGTGTGCGCTCATGTATTATCTTGCTGGAAGGTGTGCATATCCTGGTGCTTTTGACAGAATGGTATAACGTGATTTGCCAATATGTTATTCCTGTAGTAAAGGGCATTAACTCTTCCACGACAAACATGGAGCTCTGTTCGATGGTTATGACTGATGCCGCCCCACACCATGACACTCCCTCCCCCAATCGATCTGTCTGTACAACGCAGTCATTGTGGTAACGTTCTCCACGTCGACGCCACACTCGCAGTCGACCGTCAGCATTCCGTAAATGAAAACGGGACTCATCAGAGAACAGCACACCATGCCACTGCCGCAATCTCCAATGACGATGCCTTTTGGCCCAACGCAGACGTTCATTTCGATTTCGATCAGTGAGTATGGGTTCAACATATGGACGTCGAGCACGTAGCCCTGCTGAGCGGAGACGTCGACGTACGGTGTCAGCGCTGATCAAACCCCGTCGGCTGGTAATCTTGGCATTTCTAGTGTCAGTAGCCTTTACGTCTGCAGCAACAAGTGATGTGGCTTTTAAAAGTCTGTCTTTTGTAGCCCTATTCTGCATGCTTCCTGTGAAACAAAACACGTTTTCCATGATATGCACGCAATTTGTTGCGTTTTGGCGATGTCGCTCACAAAGAAATTCGGAATGTGTTTTGACGAGCTGTTCTTCTTCATGCTTCGTCCAGAACGTCGTATATTACTCATTCACTTATGTATTTTCATATGACTTAAGCCCGGATAAAAATACATCCATTTTCATGGTGGTGCGTTTTCAATGCTGTTCAGTATATATTCCAACTATAGGACGGCACTGTAAATGCAGTACACTCCGGTTATAACGATGACGCTTATAACGAACTGACGGATATAACGAACTTACTTTTTAGTCCCGACTATTTGCTGTAGTTATGCTGTATATATGCGTATAACGAACTACGGTTATAACGAACTACAAATAGCAGTCCCCTTGAGTTCGTTATAACCGTAGTTTACTGAAGTCTGCGCCAGATAAATCAGTATTAGTAACGATTCACCTGTCAAGGCTTTTTCGTATTCTGCGACCACATTATACCGGAGCCAAACCCTGGACAAGGCATTTTGAAAGTATATGCAGCTATCTAAGTGGAAAGCCTTAATACAGATCAACAGACGGACATATGAACACCCCGTAAATTAGGTTTTGTGGGTTATGTCATTGTAACATACAACAGTGTTGGCGAAGTGAACAAAGTAATACAGCAAAAGTCTAAACCCGAATAACATAGTGATTTAAAGGATAAATGATTGGGCGTGCTAGAGTGATGCGCTACTTTCAGTTCTTGTTTCTTTTGCAATGGGACAGTTTTCTGTATTCGATGGCACGACAACTGATTTTCATTTTCTTTGATACACATACTTTATCATAAGTGGGGCCGGCATCTGAAACGGAGAAGATATCAGACAACTGTTATTTCAAACGAATGTGCATCCGGAAATAAAATGATATGTACATAAAGTAAATCAATAATAAATAATTAATGATAATGTAGAACAGGCCTTCTATAAAACGTTTTACCCATGTTATACCTGTAAATATAGATACGTCCGTGTGAGCCAAAGTTGGTTAAAGACATATTCCTCTAGCTCCCATACACTTTTCTTCAGGTTATGACCTGAAGATGACCTTTACAAGTAACGTGGCTGATCCACCAAAACTTCTACAGCTTTTAACAGCAAAATGGTCCAATGCACAGCTAATGTCTTGCCACACACGCCCATTAAATGTATTTAATTTCATATTGTAGTTTTTTATCATAAAATGTTAACCATGGTTTGAGTGTTTTTTGCTCGATAGTTGAAGAACACACACACATTACTGTTCAAACTTCTAAATGCCTCTCAAACAAAAAGCACATAAACCTGTTTAATAACATATAACTGTTAATTAATATGAGTTTCCTCCTCTTCCTTTGGGGTGTAGAAAGTGTCGAATTTTGGGGAGGTACAGAACTGAATAAATATCTTGAGAAAAAGGCATTTAACTGAAAGTGGCAAGTAATACTTTACGAATGGCTTTCACTGAGGGCTTTGCCCTGCAGGTAGGTCATTTATAACTTCTTCCGGTCTCGGCCCCTTCACAAGGATAAGATAAAAATAGTTCTTAGGTTATCGTTGAAACCTACTTCTTTTTCAGAGTAACCGCCTCCGTGGTCTAGTGATAGAGCGTCCGCCCAGAGAGCGGAAGGTCCGGGGTTCGATCCCCGGCCGCGTCATACCAAAAGACGTTAAAAGATGGTACTTGTTGTTACCCTGATGGCGTTCGGCATTAAGGGGCTAAAACAAGGACTGGTCGGCTCGGAGTCAGTATACTGTGTCTGAGTGGGGTATTCATGTTAAACTGCGGCATTGTATCTCAGTGAGCTTGCACTATAAATCGGCATCAGACCGGTCTAGTACAAGCAGCCACACAAACACACGCATGTACATGCACGTCGCTATATAAGTGCAATAATCTTGGACGCGACGTTAAACCCCATTTCACCTCACCTCTTTTCAGAGTATGGCAATCAGGATGACGTTGATCCTTTACAAGAGTGACATGATTCAAATATATTCCAAGGCTATGACGTAGATATATATGATACGATAGCTCTTGAGATTTCAAAAATAAAAGAGTGGCGGCGATGGTGGCAGCGGTGGTCGCATTCTGACGAGACTTTTAATCATCCCCTTTACATAGGTTGCGAAACAGACTGGTCATAACCATTTCTACTTACATTTCATACATGCGACTCCACACCTGCACCACATGTACCGCGGATTTTTCTCGCATTCGTTTCCTCTTGCCCACTTTACACAGTGAACACGCTCTAGAAGAGAAGGTAATAAAAATAAATAATCTGATGTTTGACAAGTTAGACAGTAATTGGGTGTCTGGTATAGAGGGTAGACAGTGACATGCGCAGTGATATCGGAATGGCTCGAGGTCATGCATTAGTTACAGAAATAACACGTTGTGGTTGGAAGGCGCAATAAGTCTCTACGATAGGTGCCCGGCTAAGTGAGTGAGTGAGTTGGGTTTATCGCCGCTTTTAACAGTATTCCAGTTCTGGCGCCGCGATTCGCTGTGCAGAGTTGTGTCCCTTGGGCACGCCAGAAACCTATGATTGTGGTTTCGAATCCCGGTTCGCCCCGATTATGTTTCTAGGTTTGTCAGCACAATACCCGTGCGTGGTTTTCACCGAAGTGGTAAACGTCTGAGACGTGCATCACTTCGGGCTTTCCTCCCACATTAAGCTGACACGCCGTGATATAACTGGAATACTGTTAAAAGCGGCGTTAAACCTAACTCACTCAGTCACTCATAGAGTGGTAGGGGGAATGTTGTTTTAGGGATCGAAGACACCCACACTAGCGGTTAATAGTATGATTCACATACCAGGGCACAGTCGCGCATTTCAACTTCCCGATTTTGCAAGCAAGTAGTTTCCTACAAGCACGGAATCCTAACGTGATTAAAAAATCCGCAAAAATATCTTCAAAATATCGGCACATTTTCAATTTAATAGATTCTTCAGAGCATTCTGTGGGAACATTAATATATCCGAACAACATTCGACAATACAGACATTATAAAGTGACAACATATGTTTGAAAAAATATGTTACCCAATGAACACCAGCTCCTCATTTGCAGGTCCTTTTTTATTACATCCAGGCAACCGCATTCTTTTGAAGCAGTAGATGAATTTAAGGAGAAGCAATGTTTAACAATATTCCAATGCTGGATAACAATATCACGCTTTGTGAAACAATTGATAACTTTTGCCTCTGACATATTTTGCGTCATCGCAAAAAACAAATATATCATCATTCTTCCCATGACGACGCTGTTGTCATTCTTCATTCCTATGGCTGTACCTGAAAAGGATACAACGAAATATAAATAAATAGACTAAAAAAATCATGATCGATGACTTAAATGTATAATCGTTCTCAAAGCTAAACTTGGACAGTACTCTTCTCTCCTCGTATTTCATTGGACCATCATTACCAGGAATCATCCTTCGATGACTGCACAGGGGGAAGTTGGTAGGAAGCAACTACAATTTTCCCTCTTGACAGTAAAAAGTGCGATGTCACCCGAGCACATGAAGCATGACTAAGGCAATTCTTTAGCTCTATTATTAAATATTTTGATCAAAATCGAACTTATATCATGCACCGAAGGCCCCCCGGATCATAATCATTATAATATTTATATGCGACACTCAATGAAAAGTTCGATAATTTTCTCTTAGTATTAGTATGATTCGACTAACGGAATCGGTTGGTCAGGTTTGTTGACTTGGTAGATACATGTCATCTTATCCCAATTAAGTGGATCGGTGCATATGATATCAATCACTGGATTGTCTGTTCAAGACTCAAATATTTACAGACCGCCGTCATATAGCTGGAATATTGCTGAGTGTGGCGTTAAACATCTAACAAACAAACAAACAATATTTTGATGTCATATGGCGGATCGCGACGAGACGAAAACTAGGTGTTTTTTCAGCATAAAAACGACATTTATTCATACAAGCGTACTTCCTGTGTCAATTTTTGCTATATTGGGCTATTTGTATCAAAGAGTAATCTTTGTGTGATGAATATATTCTGAGATATTGAAGAAAACAAAAGTTGAGTTGATGGTAGTTGCTTTAACACTGAGGAGGTTGCTGATGTTCTATGTGAGTGAGTGAGTGAGTATGGTTTTACGCCGCTTTTAGCAATATTCCAGCAACATCACGGCGGGGGACACCAGAAATGGGCTTCACACATTGTACCCATGTCGGGAATCGAACCCGGGTCTTCGGCGTGACAAGCGAACGCTTGAACCACTAGGCTACCCGACCGCCCCTGATGTTCTATGTAAGCTGACTGCCGTGATAGATGTTGCTTGACAACATCTACTTTATACCTTGTTCCTGGCTTTCAAGTTGCCTTTAAGGCCAGAAATGAAGCCATGTTGGGGATATTTATCCTTCTACGAATGATAGGAATAGTGCTGAATCTACTTAGCACTTCTTGGGCTTTGCGTATAAAGACACTTTGCAATAACATTACCTATAGCGTTGTTGGCCATTTCAAAATGCAATAAATAATTGTCAACTTCTTTTTCTTGAAAAAGAGGAACTAATCGGATATTTTCACATCAAACGAATTTTGATAATTTGGACCAGTTATAAAATTCCATCCATTTAGGACCAATCTATTTTTATACATCTTGACACCAATACATCTCAAATGTTGGTCACTATACATTGACAGTGAGATAATCTGCCAATAAAATGTGGGTGGACCACCAAGAAACGACAAAAAACGCAAGGAGGTGTTGAGCGTTGCAGTGTGGGGATGTAAAAAGGGTACACGATGTCAGGATGTTCATACAGTTTTTTTGGCTGATATGATGCTATATACCATATATGTGTGAAGTATTAAAAACACAATTAAACCAACAGAGTCATATTTTTATCAACGTGTTATTTTTAACCATATTATTTCAACACGCATCTACAAATCTTGATTGTATTTGCACACTTGTATGATCATATCTGGCATTTATAAGTGTTTTTTCGGTATATAAGGATGTATACAATAATGCTTCCCAAACATAAATACAACAATCGTATCACAATATTAACACAGAGAGAAAAAGTAATTGGCAAAACCCCTTCTCTCCCTGCCAGCTGCCATCCAAAGTAGGGCTGTCCTACAAGAAAAGTTGTAGTTCTTCCCACTGACAAAGCCTCAAATACCATTCATTATATTTAAGCATCACTACATTAACTGCCTGATTAGAGTACATCATTATTACATGAGAAAAGCCTGTTAAGAGCTGCCTCAGTAGGTCAGTCACAGTGGCAGTTTGTAGTTTGTTTGTTTGTTTGTTGTTTAACGCCGCACTCAGCAATATTCCAGCTATTCTACCCCGGATCTTCACGGGTCCCTCTTTTGTACTGGATTCCAAAAGCCATAAATAGAGAGATAGCGTTGGGTCAACCAAATCCCAGTCTCAAAGGTTAACAATAATCCTAAATCCAATAAGAATGACTTTTTATATATTCACAGAAAGTAATTTTGACAAGGGGAAGAAATACCACGTGGATCCTAAAAATCTCAACTCAAACATTTGATTTTTCAACTTTGTACACCGCTATCCCACTTGACGAACATTAGGCAAAACTTCATACCTTGATCCATGCCATTGGGCAATTGTCACCTGACGGGGTGACCATCTGAGGTTCAGGACTATTTGTCCAAACTTAATAGCAAATACATCTGAAGTTTGCTGAGAAAAATAACATGTGAAATGCTGGACAATATAGCAATATTCCAGCAATATCACGGCGGGGGACACCAGAAATGGGCTTCACACATTGTACCCCTGTGGGGAATCAAACCCAGGCCTTCGGCGTGTCGAGCGAATGCATTTACCACTAGGCCACCCCACCGCCCGTTCACAATTGTGAAAAACAGCAAAAATAATCAACAGAAATATCGCAATTCAAATTCGGATTTATTGTCCGAAGAGGTCCCGTGTACCGCCCGTGTTTCGTAAGAATGGACAAATCGGGTGGTGAGGCTCGGTGACGTAGATGGTGTGTGTCATCGTACCAGTACTGTTAACCCGTACATAGTATCAAATCTCACAATTGTAAAATGGATATTTTGGAAAGCTAAGGCAATATCCAATATTTGTCAACAATAAGATGAGCTTGTCAGTGTTGCTAATGGACAATATGTCATTAGGCATATGACATAGTAAGCACAACCTACCTTTGTCAGTCTTGAAAGTGACCAGTTTTCGCTTCTTAACGAATGCCGCATGCATAGCTCACTGAAACATTTGTGAGCTAAACTGTCTTAAATTGTTAATGCAGCATTCCTTTAGAGGTTAGATATTCAATAAATAGGTAAATCCAGTAATTGAGAAAAACAGTTTCAGGATATCTACAAGATTATCTATCTCCTTACACAAGCCGTGGCTGAAGAACGAACTAACGACTCACCAACCTTATGATCTCCGATCAGACGCTCTATCCACTAGACGGAGGTAGACGCCAACATTAAGATACACTCGTTTTACCCATGAACCCACCATGGCAATTGTTGGTAAAGCCACCCTAAGCAATATTACGGTTATATCATGCCGTCCCTTATCTAAAGGGACTTGGCCAGTGATTCCCATTATATTACTGCAAGAAAGGGTTTCGTGATTGGAAAGACAAAATATACCTTCAAGAAAATACCTGCAAACATTTTTACACTTTGTTACCAAGAAAAAGACATCACTTTTAAATACCACTGATGGTACAAACTCCCATGTGCCGAGCCCTGTTAAGAGGTATTCTGCATTGCAGAACGCTTGATGCCCCATTGAATGTTTATCTCGTACGTACGCCAATATTTCAATGTTGAAATTTATCTTTCGTCTTTAATTCTTGCAAAAAGTAAAGATCAAAAAATATTTAGCCCTAAGCTCTCCAGAGAGAGAGAGAGAGAGAGATTCTTTATTTCCTCCAGATGCGATTCCGAAGATTACAATGAATATATATTCAATTACACGCAGTTAACACAATAAAAAAAGGCACAACATATTTACAATTACACACAGTTTATCAAATTCAGATACCTAAGTGATGACAGATTTTCACTAGAAGATATATATCAGAAGATGCTTAGTTTGTACAGATACGAGGAGAACTGAAGTATAATAGTTTCCCAGGTGTGTTGATCCAGATTGTGAGTAAATTTTGTTTCAGCCCCAAATATGACTGATAACATATCTGTTTCATCTTGCATTTCAAAATCAACATATTTTTGAACGTCAAGTACGTCAATGAGAGAAGAGAAAAACGCATTTCTTTCTGATATCAGCGCTTCACAATGTAAAATAACGTGGCTGTCATAGTCAAAAGCATGCCTATTACAGAGCATGCACTCTTTCGAAAGTTTACTACGTGATGAGACTTTCACACAGAGTTGTAAAGCAGGTCGATATTCCGGGTACAGAAAAGCTAATTGCCAAAGTACATGGTATGTTAATTTCGTATGAATTCTCTTATAACGGGACATGCTTGCGTTATTTGATACATTTGTGAGCCATGATTGTTCTTCGTATTTGCATATAGTTTCGTTAACACGATTTCTCCATTTCAATTTTGGAGGGAAAGTACCGTACTGAGTATATGCACGAAGGTAGGGACTCAGATTGTATTTATCAAGTGTTGATTTAAGATCTCCACAGATTGTCTTTGAATTGACAGGGCTTGCAATGGACGCGCAAAAAATATCTTTTGCAAAGTTATTACAGTTCAGATTGCATAAACGACCAAGAAATAAAAGTTTGCATTTATCAATATATGCAGTAATTGTCCAAAGTCCAAGGTTCGAAATAGTAGATTCTGAGGGAGATCTTTTATCAAGACCCTGTACAATGCGTGCAAAATATCTTTGCGTTCCTTCCAACAGAGCGGCATGTTGACCCTTGATGTCATAGAGTAATTCACATCCATAAAGGCTGGTTGTGAGTATCATTCTGAGCCATATTTTCACACTTGAAATTGGATGAAGATCATAACTATTTAATCCTAAAGATCTTAGGGAGTTAATATTTTGTCTTGCTTTCTGACAGTACTTTTCAATTCTTGTTTTACAGGACAGATTGTATGTTAGAAGTATTCCACCATACACCGTAGAGTCAGTTGTAGTGATGTGTATATTACCAAGTTTACAATGACAGTTATATCCCTTGCGTTTTGCTTTGGTGAACACAATTATTGCACTTTTTGATGGATTATATGTTAGGCGCCACCTTGAGGCATATGTATGTACAATATCAAGGGATGTTTGTAAGCCTCTCGGTGATGCGCTAATAAGTGTAGTATCGTCGGCAAGCAAGACTGCAGGAATATCCATACCATATGCACGGATGCCACATTGTGCTTGTCTAAGGGCTGTAATGATGTCATTTATAAAAACAAGAAAAAACCAAGCAGAGATTACTCTGCCTTGGCCAACACCTTGCTGAACCATATATGTGTCTGATTGTTCACCTTGGAAGGAAATATAAGCATAACTATTTGTATAACAATGATGTAGTAATTTCCATGTATTACCTCTAATGCCCAGTTTATGTAGTTTGTAAAATAATCCATCGTGCCATATCCTATCGAATGCTTTTTCATTATCTAAGAAAGCTGCATAGACTGCAGAGTCCCTTTGTATGTAATACTGAATGCCTTCGATCAAAGTAAATACTGACATAATAGCTCCATGTTCTTTTCTAAAACCAAACTGTAGCATATCAGGAAAGTCTGGGTTAAGTCTACATAGTTTGTCTTCTATACGTTTGAGCAGTATTTTTTCAAAGAGTTTACAGAGACATGATGTGAGAGTAATACCTCTATAATTTCGAGGGTCAGATTTTTCATTCTTCCCCTTATATATTGGTATGACCATACCAAGTCTATAATCATAAGGTACATATTGTAGTTGCATCATATGATTAAAAAGTATACGTAAGGAATAAATAAGATGTTCTCCTGCATAGATAATATGTTCATTTGTAATCTTATCCGGACCTGGGGATTTATTCCTGCTGAGGGATTTGACGGCCTCTCTTATCTCTTGACATGTAAATTCTTTTTCCAATTCCTCATCAGGCCTCTCTCGTACTTGTTTAAATATCTGTACCTTACTAGTTATATCTTCTTTAAATACATCATCAAATCCTTCGGAATGGTAGGGTTTGGCTAAATCTGAAAAATATTTACCCCATAATCTGCAAATAGCTGAGGGTGTAGAACCACATTCATCCTTATAGTTAAGTATAGGTATCTCGGCCACCCTCCCTCGTTGTTTTCTAACAGTTTTATAAAAAGAATTTATATCAAGTTCAGCTGACCTCTCAATTTCCCTTAGGGTATTCTTTTTGTTGGACCTTTTCGATTTTCGATAGAGGCGCCTGAAGTGTCTCTTTTCAGTTTTATAAGAGATGCGCGAATCTGAGTTTTCGTCCCTGGGTTTACCGTTATTTAGCCATGCACGTCGAGCAACCCTCATACGGTAATGTGCATCATTTAGTCCGTCAGGTTTCCAGAATGGTTTAAGATAAGGTTTATATTCACATTTAGGGATACATTTGGAACTTGCAAGTAAAAGGCATTTACTTATATGGTCGCTATATGTGTCAACATTTTCAGGCTGACAAGACAGATTACAGTCGTGAAAGGAGTTAAGATATGTACCAAATTCACACTGGTACATGAGTATATCATCTTGACTTGCTTTGTTCCATTTTGGAACAGGGGGGTTAATATTGAGATTATTTCGACCAAAGGCTCTCAATGACATAGATAATAAACATGGGAGATGATCTGACACCGTATAAGGGCATGTATCTATAACATGGAGATCGGTAACATGGTCTTTTATCCACGAGGGTACCAGGATATAGTCAATCATACTCTTTAAGGTGTTATCCTTGGATCTACATGTATAACGTGGGGAATGGGTTGCGAACTCACTAATGGTGTGTAGGAGGTGTCTATCAGATATAGCAGTGCTAACTAGCTTATCCCGGGCAGAGAGATTGTGCTTACAAATATCTGCATTAAGATCACCAAGGATAAAAGTAACACCCTGTTCACAGAGATCATCATACATATCTATGAGTTCGTTAAGGGCGTCACAATACACAGAATGTAGTACATTAGTTGAAGGTAGGCGACATGCTATTACATAAATATCACAGAAGTGTCGCCGAGTTAGTTTGATAGCTATTGCGTGGTCTGTGCTTACAGTGATAGTGTGAGCTTTCCACTCGCTGTTGCTATTAACTAAGATTGCTAATCCATCTGATCCCCGAAAGCAGCATGTTTCCGGAGAAACAGCATTATAGGATATCAAATTTAGATCCTGAAACATATTTAATTTAGACATTCTATTTGCAGGCAGCCAATGCTCCTGTAGGGCCACAACATCAACATGTCGAGACAATGTCTGACGAATATAGTCCGTACCGTGGAGAACTCCACGTACATTCCATGTTAATAATGATAGCGTCATTAGGAGTACACCCACCTTGATCACAGTGTCCTTTCTAAACTGGATGTGACACATGAATGTTTTATTACCTGTGGGTATGAGAGTCGGCGTTACGAGATGGCATCCGGGTCTTGGGCACATATTCTCTCGTTTTAATACCTGGAGGCCAAAAATCTGGATTAGTACAAACGAAGTGTTCATAGTCGTCATAGTCGATGTTCACTTGCACAGTGTAGGTGTGTTGGTAGTTGTAGGGTTGATTCTTCTTCATTAGTCGGACAAAGGTGACACGCACACGCATATCCTGGGCGTACTCGTATATCAGATCTTTGACAGTGTCAAATGGTTCATCAGCTTTGATGTTGTACAGAACTAGTCGTTTTGTCCGGATTCTCGGTACACCTTCTAGGGCGTGATACGTCTTTGCCAGTGATCTGATGGGGTACGATTTCGGTTTCTCGTGGGTGAGGTGGTTATCAGTGGGGGATCGGTGGGTTTTGCTCGATCTCACCTGTTGCCACGGCTCTGTTTCACGATGTTCATCCTGGTAGGTGAAGTCATAGTCGTAGTTCCGTTCAGTTAGATCAAGGTAATCGTGTCCTGTTTTATCCTTGCCCGTAGCGATGTTATCTTGGGTAGGTGTTGTCTCACGATCACGACGCTGGGTGTCTGAGTGAACACATGGCTTTGGTCTGTCTTGCACTGATCTGTCTTCATCCGTGGTAATATCAGGTGTACCCGAAGTAAGACCCTCTGGCCCATTTGCCACAACAACAAGTGTTGGTTTCTGGTGACCAATTGTATCAGCGTATTCCCACAGGGATCTTCTATCAATTGTCATAAAACATATTTGATGGCAAAGCGTTTCAAGAGTTGGTGAGTCAGGTCATTATTATCATAACGTTTTATTTTAACGAGGTTTTTTTATGAAAATATAAGCGAACAAACCATTTCCCTAATATCATTTATGATTAGCTGCTACAAGCGATCGCATTGGACAAAAATGAACATATATACATTCTTAACATTGCTATTTACTCCTATGAAAATCGCTAAAAGCATACGAAAATCAAATAATGTCAACCCCCAGCTCTTCCACCGTGTAGAACTGCCATGTTTACAGCATGTCACATTCCATTAGACAGCAAGTTCATTTTGAACAGATGATAGATTTTTCAAGGGAAGACTGTTTGATTTGCAGTCTAACTGGGATACAAAATGTCTGTGAAGCAAACACCGTTCTATACCATGGTATACGTGCTACGCCTCAGATGTGTTTGTTTGTAGTTATATGATACTGTCTTGTGTCCATTGCACTAGCGTATATAGTTGAATATAAGAGCTACGTGAAGAACAATGAAGGACGAAGCATGATTTAATTCACGATAAAACATTTTCTATCTATCTATCTATCTATCTATCTATCTATCTATCTATCTATCTATCTATCTATCTATCTATCTATCTATCGAGCCTAAACAATAAAGTTGTATGTTTTCTTATTTACTAACTAACTGCTAGAATGCCCTCACATAATAATATACCTGTTCATATATTGAAATATGCTTCAAACAGTTATTTCAGTACTATACTGGCGGCCTATTCACGGAGCTGTCTCAGCGATAAGATTGGCGTAAATGTGTGGTAGCGAAAAAAATCTTAGCTACGCCTATTCTCGAAGCTGTCTCAGCGCTAAGTTTACGACATAAATTAAGACAAGGTCGGATCTGTCTCAGGAGCTTACGACATGTATAGTGGCGGCCAAAAGACGGCATTGTGAGGAAAATGATTCCACAGTTTTGGGTATTCTGTATTATTTCTTACCCAAAAATTGCAAAACACGAACATGCTATCCCAATGATCGTGACCTTTTCTTGTCATGGGCAGTTAATTTATATGGAGTGAGAGAGGTTTCCCTTTGACTATGGGTACGAGCTAGATGTATGTATGTATGTATGTATGTATGTATGTATGTATGTATGTATGTATGTATGTATGTATGTATGTATGTATGTATGTATGTATGTATGTCATTTGCGACATCCCGCAACTACAACGTGGCTGATGCAACGCTCCCTGTAAACAAAATCGGTGTTGCTATGTGTCGCAAGTGTGCGATCATTACTTCTTATTAACGCATATATTTAATCGTATTCACATGTTCGTTTTCCTTGGGCATCATCTTTTCGAATTCTATATATTAGTCTTCAATACTTTCTATATATGTCTATAAAGGACAGCAGCTTTACGAAAACATCCTTCATTGATCAATTCTACATAACAATACCATGAGGCTACATAATTTTCATAACATAAACATTTATCTTCAACGCCAAGTACAATCCTTCCAAAACACTGGCAGATAATTAGATAAGGCTTGTTATAAAACGGTTGGCCAATTGACCTTCGATCTTACCTGGCAGTGATAATCTGTCAATCGTCAAATAAAACCGACAAAACAGTTTTCATAATCATCAAATGTAAGTGTACTGTAAACAGAGTCTGAATCAAAGAAAACTTTCCATCTGCGAAATGACCTCAACATTTAACATAGCCTATACACGTCAGGTATTGAAGGAAGTTAATGTGGTATATTCTTGAAAATCGAAATGTGTCTCGTGAACGTCTTGACATGACACAACCATGACAGACGATAGGTAAGTAGTGACGTTTCAGCACACCTGCCGGAAACTAAAAATGCTGTCATGTGCAATAAAAATCAAATAAGATGTAAGGATGGATTATCATAGCTCAGGCCCCGACGCACACAAACCTGCAACCATGTGTCATCATGTTGCAATGGCAACTAAACTGGACTTCGAAAAGAAATTATTTGAGCAACATCAGGAAGCGCTGTCCTTTGGATGATCCGAGCAAAGATTCACAGCCCCTCACATTTTGATATAGGAGAGAATAGCGAAAGACGTTCAAGCAGACTCAGACTGTCCATGGACGGCGCCCAGCGTCTTTTGCTTATTTGATTAGTGCGCCAGTTATCTTTTGGTTTGTCAAAGCCAAAAGAGTAATTCCTTCGGCCGTTTAGTCAAGGGTTTGGGACTAACTACACTTCGAAGACGGGTCTCTTTTTCTTGTTGGACTACCTAAAAGATAGATGATCTTGTAACCCCCGGAGTTCCAAGGTTGACCTCTTCAGTTGAAATACCTTTACAATGATACCATGATCTGAAATTTCTTGTTCTGATTGTTTGGTGAAGCTGAAATTTGGTATGCAGGTTCCTTCTTATGAAGACACTGTATTTTGCTCATATCAATGTCATTTTAGCGTAAATCTTTCTTTTTTTTAAATATACAAAAGAACCAGAAATGTTGTCTGAATATAAATTTGACTACGAGAAGATTAAAATTTATTCAAGGAATTACTATTTGCACCAAAGGTCAAACGCTTGCACTCAGGAATAACCTCCAGAACTGATAAAAGAGAGTACCAATGAATTTACGACTATTATCAGTAACTTTGATAAGGAGAGAAATGGATATTTAAACGGCAACGAGGTAGTTCTGCGGTACTGACCGGGATGTCCTGACAATAGAATAAAAGATGCGTTGTCCCAATCAATTAGAAAGAATGCATAGTTACTTTCAGACAGCATGAATATTTCATAAAGATAGGTACAATGTGAAATTATAAGTGGCCCATAATGATGGAGCTGTAGCTAACCTGAATATATATATATACAGTGAAGTTCTAATTCTCAGGATGACCGCCTCCGTGGTCTAGTGGTAGAGCGTCCGCCCGGAGAGCGGAAGGTCCAGGGTTCGATCCCGGGCCGCGTCATACCAAAAGACGTTAAAAGATTGTACTTGTTGTTACCCTGTCTGGCGCTCGGCATTAAGGGGCTAAAACAAGGACTGGTCGGCTCGGAGTCAGTATACTGTGTCTGAGTGGGGTATTCATGTTAAACTGCGGCATGGTATCTCAGTGGGCTAGCACTATAAATCGGCATCAGTCCGGACTAGTACAAGCAGCCACACACACACATACACGTGCATGCACGTCGCTATATAAGTGCAATAATCTTGGACGCGACGTTAAACCCAATTTCACCTCACCTCTAATTCTCAGGCATACTATAGTAATAATTAAATAAGTGGAGTAAGATATATATATATATACGTTAGTCCATCATCTTCTTTATATCAGTTTCATACAGTAAAATTCTAATTCTCAGGCATACTATAGTAATAATTAAATAAGTGGAGTAAGATTGAACACAGTTTTAATTGGCTAGCTCTTTCAACACCTACATGTACCACGTACGAGTCTCATCAGGCCATAACTGAATAACGGACATGAAGTAGTAACGTATAGCTACGTGACGTCATAACATTTAGGAGAACTATGACGTCACAATACCAAGGTGACAATTAGGAGATAAACATACTGTGTTTTCAATGTAGAGCTAGGTTACCTGTAGATTTAACCCCGCTAAATTGAATTTGGAACCGAACGCGCAGCGTGAGGTTTCAAATGTTAAATTTAGCGCGAACTCTTTGGTGTTAGCAAATATACTGAGTGAAGCGGCATGGATTGAGTTCAGTGTTTTGAGCGGGTTATCGATCTGAATTACGGAATCACCGAACAAAATATGGTGCTGTATATACTCAAGCAGTTTGTTTACACCGTAATACTTCACTCGAACATATGACAGGCATTGAAAGCATATAAGCACGGCAACTTGGTAAGCTAACATGAGGTGAGCATCCCTAAAGAAAACAAAGCAAGCTTTGCAAGGCTTTCGCTCTACATCGCGCGTCACCATTATGACGTCATATCGCTCATTGCGACGCAAAAGATATGACGTCACAGTCGTATATAGAAAAGCGCCAAAATTTCAAGCTCTCTGTTGTCTCCAAAACGTAAATACATTCCCTTTGTTGACTTCTGTCGTGTTTTTCTGCACGAAATGTATTGCCACACATCCTTTGAATATTGTAGTAACCGCATCTGTGCATTTTATAACCTGTAATTGTAGATATAGTTATTTAAATATGCCTACCGACAATGACTGAAAATTGTACTATTCCATGAATATTAGCTTCCACGGTGATGCGGTCGTCAAACCAGCTGTTTCAATCAGAGGGGGTTTATTGTGATTTAATAGCCTCTGATTGACCAATCAGAATCGAGTAAATTCCAAATTCATGGTAGAATGGACAAATAACTTACGCCTTTACATTTAACTTAGGCGCGTATTTATGAATGAAATGTTGCTCTCTTTGAAACAATGTAGGTTCATGATCGAAATTTAACTTATATGGCGGGGAAAAAAAAGGCTGCCGCTTCCACATGTATCTAAGTGTTCCCTGAGTGGAATCGTGCGGTTGTGTGGCTGCTTTATTTGCGAACGGTGAAGATTCATTCTTCTTTTTAATTTAAGTTCTGTCTTTCCGATATACTTTTCATTGCATCCTCTACAAACAATCAAGTAAATAACATTTCCTTTATCACAGGTCATATTTTGTTTAACAGTAAATTTAGTGTCTTTTGTAATTTGGACTGAACAGCCTTCAATGATATTGCTGCAAGTTATGCAACGTTTGTCACCGCACTTAGAAACCTGTGGAGTGATGACAACAGAATCAAATTTAGAACTTGTCAAAATCTTTCTAAGGTTAAATGATTGCAACAAAGATGAAGAAAACGCTTTTGAAAAGTTGCGACAAAAGGAAACTGGTTCCTGAGATATAAAAAAATAGGGGAACATTTTTTTCAAAAATAAGAAGCAAACAGATCACATCCTTCCTGCATCTGTTAATAAACACGCTGTGATGAGGAATCAAGCATCCTAGTTAAAAATGTCCAAGACAAAACACAACAAGTCAAAGGTTGTTAAATGCGGGAAAACCTTTGCCGATGCAGTTGCAGTTGGGAATTCTGAACCAGTTCATTCACAACAGCAACCCCTTTCACAAAAGAGATGCGAAGGCGCATCAGTAATGGATACAAAGGTGGGGATAAACTAAAGAATATTAAAACATATGGCCGACGGACCAGGACGTGATTATATAAGACCACCCCCACGTCATGTTCATTTAATCTACACAATGATACATGCCATAAAGGTCATCAGTTGAAGTGACAATAATATTAATAGCAGCTGACTCAGCATAACTGATAAATGCTACTGAGCTTATAATGAAACTCGGGGACTTCAGTCCACCAGCAGTAACATCGGCCCTGTGGAACTCAGTATGAAAGGTCTACGCCAGAAAATAACCAGTCAAGATTATCTGCCGAAACAGATTCCGATGAGCGTAAAAGGCAAAATGGTGGTTAAAATTATTGGATCATCGTAAATCAGTTATGACACCGGGTGTTGGCGAAAAAAGAAAGCATATTCTGCTCTACATTGTGCATTAAAAAGTCAATGGTTGTTGCCTATTGCTGCAAATGTAATAATGGTACACTCGTACATGGACAAATGATTACAATTACATTTTCAGTAAGACAACCTTGTTTTACGTCATCAGAATTGTGTTCAACGTTTTGTAACACCAATGGTGGGATCTCATACATCTAATTTCAGTTATGTCGCAAATTCAGCAAAACTACATAATTTAGATGTGGGATCTTTACGTTTAGATCGAAAGTCGTATATACACATACATACAAATAATACACTTAATACACATTACAATTTCGTAATGGTACATGCTGAGTAATTGACAAAAATGACGTTTCAATTTTGCTACCGTGGCAAAAGCACACGAATTCTGTCAACATGTCTAGAAACTGAGGTCATCCATGCAGCTAGACATCAGAATATAAGGATAGTATTTGTACTCTCATTCCATAATCAACGAACTTACCATTTATGAGGGTATATATATTAACGATTTGTGTGTGTGTGTGTGTGTGTGTATATATATACCCATATATATACCCACAAGTAGCTAGAATATTGACGTAAATCCTGTTCGAACATTGTGCAGATATTAATGATCCAGGATGCATATTTCATAATTCATATTTCGAAGACCTATTTGTCTTCAAATACTCTCATCGCTATATAACCCAAACGTTGCTACAGTTTGAAGTGAAGTTTACTTTGCCCTGGCTCGCCCTCAAACTGATACGGAGAAAGGCAATGTGTCAGTGTCGGCCGTGTTTAAAATCTTATCACATTTCTGGGAACAGTTGTTAGAGACACCATAGCTGTAATCATCCTTGTCACGTGCTTACACACTTTACAGAGCGTGTTGTTTCAAAAGGGATGTTATGGTTCAGGCTTTTCACAGCTGGTTGAAGTATAGCTGTCAGTGTAAACATGTTTAACACTTGAAAGTCGCTTGGTCACTGAAGTATGAACCTTCATAGAGCGAGAGCTAAACAATATATGAACGTCGTTGCAAGTGAAAGGGAATTCTTAAACAGATAAAACAATTCTGATTATGTTCTCTGTTGGTAAATGACGAAATTATTATCATCGAACAACTAGTGGTTTTATGGTTCATGATTCCACTATTGACAATATTGATATTACAGACAAAAGTTCAAAAATACATTGGTAAGAAAAGAGGCAGATTTTACTGCCTCTTCATTGCCTTTTCCAAGGCATTTGACACTCAAAGGTGAGGTGAAATGGAGTTTAACGTCGCGTCCAAGATTATTGCACTTATATAGCGACGTGCATGTACGTGTGTGTGGCTGCTTGTAAATTACTAGTCCGGACTGATGCCGATTTATAGTGCTAGCCCACTGAGATACCATGCCGCAGTTTAACATGAATACCCCACTCAGACACAGTATACTGACTCCGAGCCGACCAGTCCTTGCTTTAGCCCCTTAATGCCGAGCGCCAGACAGGGTAACAACAAGTACCATCTTTTAACGTCTTTTGGTATGACGCGGCCGGGGATCGAACCCCGGACCTTCCGCTCTCCGGGTGGACGCTCTACCACTAGACCACGGAGGCGGTCGACACTCAAAGAGATTAAGTTCCCCACGCTCATTGTGGGCAGTTGATATTAATTTTACCTGTAACATTGGCACCCGTCAAGGACGTTATATATAAACAAGTTATGTACCCTCATGGAAAGAGAGGGTGGTCAAGGTATTACTGTTACCCCTGCTAATAATGATTTGTGTTCCCTCGTGTTTGCTGTTCATGTGTCAGCAATATCCGACACATACAGAGAAAGATAACTTAACGATAAAGATTTGTAAACATACTGGCATGAAAGTAAATCTGAATAAAACTAAGATTATTGTGCTTAGAAATGATGGTCCCTTAAGGTTGTACGAAAAACGGTTTCATGATGGTACACCTAGAGAAACAGTATATTTATATACATACCTGGGACTTGTACTCACCCCTAAGTTAATCTGGAGCAAAGCTCAAACTTGTCTCGTATCCCAAGCAAATAAGGCAAATATTTTCAGTTAATAATTACCAATGGAAACTTGGTAACATCAGTTTCCCGATCTATTTAAGATATTTCATTGTATGATAACACCTATTCTATGTTATGGTTCTGAAATATGGGGCACCATATATTGTAATACTATTGAATCTGTACGTATTACATTTTATAAATCGAGTTTAAAGGTTGGTAATTCAACTTGTAATAACATGGTTCTTGGGGAATGTGGGAGAATGCCTTTGTAGATTGTATATATCACAAAGGCAATTAAATATTGGTGCAGAATATCACATTTAGCAAACAGAAAGCTACCAAAACAATGTTACATTATGTTAAAATCCCTGGATGATGTAGGCCGTAATACATGGGCAACAAATAAGACATATTGTATTTAAATTTGGATTTGGCTTTGCCTGGATAAGTCAGGAAACAGGAAACCAAGCAGCCTTCATTGCTCTTTTTAAGCAAAGATAACATGATAATAGGTCTTCAGCAACCCATGCTTGCCGTAAAAGGCGACTATGCTTGTCGTAAAAGGCGACTAACGGGATCGGGTAGTCAGACTCGCTGACTTGGTTGATGTATGTCATTGATCCCAATTGCGTGGATCGATCTTCATTATGTCAAGCACTGGATTGTCTGGTCCAGACTCGATTATTTACAGACCGCCGTCATATAGCTGGAATATTGCTGAGAACGACGTTAAACCACAAACAAATAAACAAACATGATAATCTCTTTCAGCCACGGCAAGCATCTTTACATGCAAATCATAAGTGTTTTTACTTTATACAGTTTATATCACTGTTAAATATTGAAAACAATTTAAGCATAGGTGATCTTTCTCAACATTTAAGAACATCCTATTCTAGATTTAGATGTTGCAATTTCAAGCTTGCTGTTGAGATATGAAAATATAATTTATTATGAAAGATACTGTATGTCACGCAAGCTTAAAGACTACTGTGCTGTTGAAGGCGAATTGCACATTTTCTATGTATGTCACTCCTCCTCTGAATTACGAAACAAGTTTATTGTACAGTAGTTTAGGAAATATCCTACAATTTACAATTTTGTTTCTATAATGCAGAGCAAGAATATTGGTGTTATCAGATTTTTCAGTCTGTCTCTCAATCTGTCTAAAGTACTCGAAGTGCAAATATGGATATAAAACATTTTAAGACTTGACAATAACTTGTTCCCTGGAGTATAAAGCTTCATTGAGTGAGAGCTAAACAATATATGAACGTCGTCGCAAGTGAAAGTCAATTCTTAAAGTGATTATACATTCTGATTATGTTCTCTGTTGGTAAATGACGAAAAAATGGTTCCAGATTAGTTGACATCAAATATTGGTCAAAGCTCAAATTTGTAGGTGATAGTGAATGAGTGAGTTGGGTTTTCCGCCGCTTTTAGCATTATTCCGGTTATATCACGGCGTGTCAGCTAAATGTGGGAGGAAAGCCCGAAGTGATGCAGGTCTCAGACGTTTACCACTTCGGTGAAACCCACGAGCACGGGTATGGTGCTGACAAACCTAGAAACATAATTGGGGCGAACCGGGATTCGAACCCACAATCATAGGTTTCTGGCGTGCCCAAGGGACGCAACTCTGCACAGCAAATCGCGGCGCCTTAGACGACTGGGCCACCCGTGCCCCCCTTGTAGGTGATAAGGAAAAGAGAATAATCTGGCTGTTTTGGCTGTTCTGGAAACATGATTTGGTTTCTGTAGACTGCGGTTGTGTTTTACTTTAAATAAAACTTTAAAACTACCACACTTTAACCGGCTCACATGACACATGGAAACACTTAATTGCAAAGGTTTTTGATATTTCTCCACGTGAAACACCAAGATTGTTATCAATAACATCAATTTTATCGCCGACGTTGATGTCATCTTCCTTTATGTGCTTCTATGGCCGTATACTAACCATAAAAGATGTAGAAGTACTGTGAGGCACATTATGAAGTTGCTAAAGTAGAAATTTGTTTGGGTAGCAGATATAAAAGACAACGGAGAATGGCTTGAAAATTTGATCCAAAAATCAAACAAACAGTAATGACCTCCAGAACTTATCTTGGATAAAGTTAATAGCTACCGAAATTATACCATTGAACTTTCGACAGTCATCAGGAATGCACTGGCGCTTAATCAACTATTAAGAATGCATTCTTATCACTTCCCACAATATTCCCTGTACCCCAGCATGTGTATATAATAGAGCCAGAAGGCTCTGTAGCTGACCTGAATTTCCTTGAATATTATGTATGATCAGAGGGAGTGAGCGAGTCGTGTTTAACGCGACTGTTAACTGTATATTCTAGTTGTATCATTGCGTGTCATCTTAATGTGGGTGGAAAGCCGAAGTGTTGCAGGCTCAAGACGGGTACCTACGATCACGGGTATGGTGCTGACAAACCTGGAAACATAATCGGGGCGAACCAGAATATGAACCTACAATCATAGGTTTCTGGCGTCCCCTAAAGACGTAAGTGAGTGAGTGAGTGAGTGAGTATGGTACGCCGCTTTTAGCAATATTCTAGCAATATCACGGCGGGGGAGACCAGAAATGGGCTTCACAAATTGTACCCATGTCGGGAATCGAACCCGGGTCTTCGGCGTGACAAGCGAACGCTTGAACCACTGGGTGCGGCGTAAAACAACAAACCAACCAACCAACTAACCTGCATGCTCAAGTGACTATAGAGGGACAAACTGACATCGTGACTACTATAACACCATAGGCAGCCAAGGCAGCAGTCCATAAAGGTCATCGGTTGAAGTGATAAATATTATGATGCACAGCAAAATATTAAATGTGTCATGCCAGGCACATCACCAAATGGGCGAAAATATTACATTTCCAATATGACAACCATGTTTAAAGTCATCAAAATTATGTGATAAACTTATTAAGGAACCATTGCTGGGATCTTAAATATACAATTTCATTTTCATAATCAGAGAAGTTATGTCGAAAAAGAAGCAGAAAACATTACAATGTCATTACGTCAGATCTCAGTTCTCGCTACTGCTAAACAAATATCTGAGGATATCCCATTGCGGATCACGCCAGGAAGACCTTTCATCCGACCAATAGGAGCGTCGCTTCAGTGTCTGTCTCTAGCTTCAGTGAGTGAGTGAGGGAGTGAGGGAGTACGGTTTAACGCCGCTTTTAACAGTATTCCAGTTATATCGCGGCACGTCAGCTCAATGTGGTAGGAAAGCCCGAAGTGATGCAGGTCTCAGACGTTTACCACTTCGGTGAAACCCACGAGCACGGGTATGGTGCTGACAAACCTAGAAACATAATCGGGGCGAACCGGGATTCGAACCCACAATCATAGGTTTCTGGCGTGCCCAAGGGACGCAACTCTGCACAGCGAATCGCGGCGCCTTAGACGACTGGGCCATCCGTGCCCCCTCTAGCTTCAGAGAGATAAACATTTGAACGGAATAGCCTTTACATTGTCCATAGGAAGTACTGCCATACAATCTCGGCAATCTATTAGACATAACAGAATGTTCAGTTTTCACTTTTTAAATCGAAGATTTTGTAAAATTATTTTTCAAAGGGAAGTCTGGAAAGGAAGTCGCCAGTTTGAAACTTGTGCTGTATAGCTCGAGAAAGCTGCTTTCTGGTTGGCTAATGTTGACGTCTTGTTAGTCATTTCATTTATAGGAAACACTCGCGAAAGGTCGTTCTGATTTTAATACGATTGAAAGGCTTATTAATCGCTTTGAGATGTTTACATGGTGATCAGTTAGTAGGTTACAAAACAATTGATTCAAGGCTGGACCCTAACTAGATTTGACCTTTGCCGACCTTGGCGGACATTTTGAAAAATCCATGCAGAAATGACCAATTCGTTTTTGGTGTTACTTTTGTATGGATGTCTGCAACACTCAGCCATTTACAAATTTTACTACTTTTGCGAGTTTTTTTGCAAAATATATATGTTATGAGCCACTACTTTCTGGATAAGATAAGGCGAGGTGAAATGGGGTTTAACTACGATTATTGCACTTACATAGCAACGTGTATGCATGTGTGTGTGCGTGCGTGCGTGCGTGCGTGCGTGCGTGCGTGCGTGCGTGCGTGTGTGTCTTCTTGTACTAGTTCGTACTTATGCCGATTGTATAGTGCCAGTCCACTGAGATACCATGCCGCAGTTTAACATGAATACCCCACTCAGACCGCTACTGATTCCGAGCTGACCAGTCCTTGTTTTAGACCCTCCACGCTAAGAGCCAGGACAGGGCAACAACATCTACCAACGTCTTTTGGTATGACGTGGTCGGGGATCGAACCCCGACCTTCCGCTCTCCGGACAATCGCGCTAGTACAAAGCAACGGAGGCGGTCACTATGTTTGGGGAGAGCATATGTCGCAAATTTAAAAGTTTAGGTGAGCTAAACACGATCACACCTTAGTTTTACGCCAACTGATTAAAACGTTTGTGTAAAGTCAAAGTAGTAATCGTTATAATCATTCTTATCAGTTAGATTCTGATTTTGATCCTTCTTGATTTGCTTTAATTCTGCTTGTCTCCATTCTGAAGAAGAGGAACTAAGATCGTGCTTCAAGGTAAGACGTCCGTAAATTTGAATCTCTTCGGGGTATTTTTGTTTAAACTCAGAGTTGCCCTTCTAAGAAACAATGAACAGTAGATATTTTAAGTTGTTAATGGTGTCAGATATCCGAAAACTAATTTGTGTGATCATCCTAAGAGGGCGGTTATGAAACTGGACCTGTATTAGGTTATATTTACTCCAAATTGTCGAACACCGTCGTTTCTTTTTCGAATATCTTGTCTTGAAACCACAATGTGCACTGTTCTGTAGGTTCCAACTCCAGTAAAACATATCACTGTATTGCTGCCTTTGTGCTGCACACTGTGTGGATCCACTCTTATGTGACGTTCTAAGTGCCCAATTCTTAAGATTCTATAAGATGGTTTTCAACATTATAGTTTATGGAAGCAAATACTGAAACAGGGCCCCGTTCAACAAAGCGATCATAGCACTAGACTGTCTGTGAGTTGCGATCGTCTTAGCGCTGCGATGGCTTTGTGGTACAATGTGTGAAGCTCATTTCTGGTGTCCACCGCCGTGATATTGCTGGAATATTGCTAAAAGCGGCGTAAAACCATACTCACTCACTCACTTTGTGGAACGGGCCCGGGGTTTCATACAACATATTTGCAGCACTGCAT
The DNA here is from genome assembly GCF_023055435.1 of Haliotis rufescens. Classification (NCBI taxonomy): domain Eukaryota; kingdom Metazoa; phylum Mollusca; class Gastropoda; order Lepetellida; family Haliotidae; genus Haliotis; species Haliotis rufescens. Next base: position 25,677,150 of record NW_025964383.1, on the reverse strand, counting down.
CATGTTGTTATAGCTATTTAGGACAATGATAAACTTAAAGATAGATAAGACAAACTTATTTCGTAATTGTAATCACCCATTAACACTTATTCTATCAAGCAAAGACGATTACATTTCATGTCATTGTAAACCCGCAGGCAGTGATTGAACATTCGTCACCACTCGCCTCGTTCCGTAATCTGCAAGTAGACTCGTCCCCCTATCGATGAATGTTATGTGCGAAAATACGACAAACCATTCAGAATGCGCGCATCATTTCAAGTTCATGTGTTCAATCATTGTGTATAATTCCGCATAAAAATCTTACAGAATATCCTCCAATCACAGCCTGCAGATATCGCTCGATCTGCACTGAAGGCTCCCTACGAAAACCGCACTGTCCAAACTGGTTCTGATTTGGTGTAGTAGAACCTGTATGACATAGCTGGAATGGTGTTAAAAGCCAACATTCCCTCTCTCCCTCTGCTAATTCAGATTCAAAATGTAGATACGTAACATTTGTAATATAAAATAAATGAAAAGAAGTATTTCATTAACTTCTATGTATGTAATACATTTTGGTCTCTTCCTTCCAGGTTAAAATGCTATCTGGGAAGACAATTTCCTTGCCTGTGGCTTTCCTGACCTTTTTGGTGGCATGTGATTCGCGTTTCTATGAATTAACTTATAAAAGATCATACGTTCGTCCAAATAAAATACTTGGAACATCGGTGAGAACAATTAAGGTTAGAGGGTCATTTCGATGCCTTGAAAAATGTGGATATCTGTTTGGTGATGATGTCGACGGGAAACTATGTTGTTACTTTGACACTATTTCAATGGAGTGTGAGTGTCTGACTTGGAAACTCCATCAAGGAGTGGAGCGATTGATCGCATCTTCAGAGAGAGGCTGGTGCTCAACAGGTACGGACATGTATGAGAATAGATAAAACAATTTGTTATTTGTTGAGAGAGTGTGTTTATTACGGTAAAGGGGCCACCGGCCCATTATACATGAAATTTGACATAATAAGCGCTGAAGCGCCACATAATATGATTACAGTTTCTGTTTACGCAAATATTAAATGTTGGACATCCATATTATGCAAAATATTTACTACGTTTCTTTAAAGCTAAAAAGATAAATTTAGCCAAATTATTTATGACCGTGATTTTCCGTGATGTGAATAATAAAATAAGCTTTTTGTTCGATGGGAATTTATAATAAAATTCTAGAATAAGACTTTCTCTTAAGTCCTGATAAAATGGACATTCAAGACAAAAAATGAAGTTCTGATTCAATATTAGGTATTACACTAAAGTGACTGGGGCGATTCTTACGGTCAAGTTTGAGACGACGACCGAACTTGTATTTGTGGCAATAAATGGATTTTCATTTGTTATTGACATGATTGAAATTATGTTTCACACAATTCTACCTGGAAGCCTTATTCTCACAACGTAATTGATAATAAAAGCGATACCATCTGTATTTTTAGACATTATATTTCAAATATAATGAAATATGGTATGTGACTTTTATGCCACGATATGTATCGTTCGTACTGGGGCTCAATATGTGTGTTCATATTTCGAAATTTTGTCAAATGTGACCCAACTGTGTCCATGCTGAATAATCCTCTCCTTTGAAAATTAGGTGATGATGAAGGTGGAATTTGTCATGCATGTTCCTTCTAATGATGACATATTATGTTCAAATCATTGTCACTTAACAAAATTAATTAGTCGCCCTATCAAATTTTTTTGTTTGTATTTTTTACAAGGTATATGACTTTCCCATTGGACGAGAAACCGGTCACATGACCGCAAAACTGTTGTCTATAGGTGAATGAACGACACATTTTGACATTCTTGAAATATGCACTCATGAACTATTTCGAGATTCCTTGGGAAACCCTGGGTATTCCATAGCACGAATAAATACAGAAGCGTTGTTTCTAATCGGTGACACCCTTTAATCTTGGACGCAGCGTTTTAGCATGCATCGGGACAAGTCAGAGAGTTTGGATATGTGTCCGTTCAAGAATATCCTCGCTACGACCCATCTCAGTGGAAAAAAACCCGAAGAAATGTACTCTCAAATGACCGACTCGAACTGTGCCTAAACTGATGGTCTGCAACAATCTATAATTTTAGTGACTATTTAACACATCTTTATGATCACCTTTCAATGATCGGCCTATTGATTAATGATGACTGATACTTGTTATCGCCACGGGAACGGAAATCTGCCTTGTAAATCACGTAAATGTAGTACTACACACTAGACCCGTGAAGATCGGTGGTAGAATAGGTCTTCAGCAACCCATGCTTGCTGTAAAAGGCAACTATGCTTGTCGTAAGAAGCGACTAACGGGATCGGGTGGTCAGGCTCGCTGACTTGGTTGGTGCATGTCATCGAGCCCAACTGCGTGGATCGATGCTCATGATGTCAATTACTGGATTGTCTGGTACAGACTCGATTATTTACAGACTGCCGTCATATAGCTGGAATCTTGCTGAGTGCGGCGTAAAAACAACAAACAATCAAACTACACACTGCCATGGTGACTGACTTACTGAGGTAGCTCTTAACCGACTTTTCTCATCTACTAATGATATAATTTGAATCTATGTGAGGTAACCAAACCACCAGAGATGGTACTGTAGAGCCATTTGAGCATCCATACGCTCGTGCCATCTATTGTTTTGAGGAACTATCTTCTGCCGCGACACAACTTGTTGCAGTATGGCTGATAGAATACATTATAAGAGTTGACCATCACTTTGTATAAGTCCACTGGAGTATGAACCTTCATAAAGCGAGTGTCGACATTATATGAAGGTTGGTCAAAACTCGAGGCGATGAGGGAAAGAGAATGATCTGGTTGCTTCTGTTTTGGCTTGTTCTAGAAACATGATTTGTTTGATGTAGATGGGGTTGTATGTTACTTTAAATGAAAACTTGATTTTATTTATTTAGATTGGTTATGTTATTTGAGGCCTTGTCAGTGGGTGGGAACAACAGCTGACATTACATGTGGGGCAGTCAGACTTTGGATAACAGCTGTCAGGGATAGAATGGGTTAATTCCAATTGTATTTCCATGTTTTTAGTTCCAGCATTCTACCAATGACAACATCGAGCACTGACTTAACCCACACTTGTAGACATTCAACAGGTTCTTCTAATCTATTGACCCATTGTTTGGGATACTCTTCCATAGCATCCATACTTACATATCACAAAGTTGTGATCCACATTAATAGATGTGAGGTGAAATGGGGTTTAACGTCGCGTCCAAGATTATTGCACTTATATAGCGACGTGCATGTACATGTGTGTGTTTGTGTGGCTGCTTGTACTAATCCGGACTGATGCCGATTGAAATTTCCATGCCGCAGTTTAACATGAATACACCACTCAGACACAGTATACTGACTCCGAGCCGACCAGTCCTTCTTTTAGCCTCTTAATGCCGAGCGCCAGACAGGGTAGCAACAAGTACCATCTTTTAACGTCTTTTGGTATGACAGGGTCGGGGATCGAACCCCGGACCTTCCGCTCTCCGGGCGGACGCTCTACCACTAGACCACGGAGGCTGTCCAAATTGATAGAGGGTTGATATTAGGGCGCATATTTGAATAATTGACGAAGATGTCAACAACAGAGAAGTCACCTGTGATTAAATAATGAACGGGTTGGTAACACTATGACGAGTCTTTGCGGCCACAATTAGTGGAATTACATCACGAGCTGTCAAGTCCACGTTCTTAAACACGTTCCTATGATTGAACAACTTGGATGAGATGGTGTTCGCACAGGAGAATGAACTAGTTGGAGGTTCTTGAAATTTGACATATTGTGGGATATTTAGATAAGTGATGTTTGTCTGAGAATGTTACTTATTTAAAAGCATCAGTTCCCGTGTTAGCAGATTTCAAATTCAAGAACATGTGGAACTATTCTAATTTGATTGAGTCCATTCTTAAACTGAAATTACCATACATTCAGTTGAGAAAATGTAATGGGCCCAAAACAGCAAAATATCCCCGACCATCCAAATTTTGCACGGGCCACTGTCAACATTGGTCATGCGTGAAATTCCTACGCACTCACGAGCTTCCATATGTTAGTAAACGCGCCCATGAGATAGCCACCCATGAAGCTCGGAAGACATCGTAACTTATCTTGCAATCTTCTTTCACAGAGAACCTGATGTGTCAGCAATGGGCAAGCTGTGGTGAATGCAAAAGAAACCCACACTTCATGTTGAGGTCCTGCCGATGTGCATGTACATTCTGTAAGTATATATTCCCTTAAATGACCGCTTCCCTGACGTAATGGATAGCGTACGCCCGGAGAAAGGAATGTCGGTGGTTCGATCACCAAAAAAAGACGTAAAAGGTAGTGCTTGTAACCCTGGCTATTGGCATTAAGAGGATAAAACAAGGTATCCATGTTAAATTGCAGCATGGTGTCACATCGGGCCAGGACTATAAAAGCCGGCATAACTCCGGACAAGTTCAAGCAGCCACACACAAACAAACGTAGAAGCACGTCGCTATATGAGGGAAATAAACTTGAACCCGTGTTTTACCCAATGTCACCTCACTTCAACTCAAATCGCCTCACTTCATCTCAATTCGTTTGTCGTTTGCAGACTGAGCAACAGATATCCAGTGTTTCTCCTGGTGGTACATATACTGAGGGAAACAAATAAGGGAACACCACATTATCACACTATTCCTTTATATATTTCCAGATTTTCACCCACAGAGCAATTCAAAGCATGGGAAGAAACCTGGAAACGAATAAAGGAACGGGTACTTTCAATGTGCTCCCTTATTTGTTTCCCTCAGTATATTTGTGATTTATCTCGTCTTCAGCAAATGTGGGCCTTTTTCTATTTTTTCGGTCACTGCTTCAAAATAATTGTTTTCTATGAACGGAGGAGCCAAAACTATCATTTTCCAATATTTTCTCGAACATATTATCACTATTGGATTCACCGATTGAAAGGTGTCGTAGTTATATCAGCTTAATGTGTGAGGCAACCAAATGTTACAGAGGTCTTAAATGTTTACCACTTTGGCGGCATACATACAGCGTATCCTGCTGCTGAATCAATGGCCATCATCAGGTCTCCATGGGGATACCAGGTTAGAATAGCCCCACACACCATTTTCGTAAGATGCGACTAAATTGATGGGACGGGCCTATTCGTTAACTTGGTTGATGGGTGTGATCGTACCGACGTTCCTCATAATGCCAGTCATTGGTTTGTCATCATTATAAAATTTGATATAGTTATCATGTGGTATGCATATCGATATCATATGCCATATGTGGCACTACTTAAACCTTGATGTGTATTACTGCGACAGCTACGTGCCAATAGTGCCATAGTATTCATGATGAGTGAGTGAGTGAGTTGGGTTTAACGCCGCTTTTAACAGTATTCCAGTTTAATCGCGGCACGTCAGCTCAATGTGGGAGGAAAGCCCGAAGTGATGCAGGTCTCAGACGTTAACCACTTCAGTGAAACCCAGTAGCACGGGTATGGTGCTGACAAACTTAGAAACATAATCGGGGCGAACCGGGATTCGAACCCGCAATCATAGGTTTCTGGTGTGCCCAAGGTACACAACTCTGCACAGCGTATCGCGGCGCCTTAGACGACTGGGCCACACGTGCCCAAACCACTCTATGAACAAAAGTTAATATGGTTAGCTTAAATTGCCGGTGTTCTATAGCCATGGTTACATGAACATGCCTTAGACGACTGTGCCACCCGTGCCCCCGTATTCGTGATGAACTTCTGCACAGCCACTTATGAAAGTATCCTTTTGTAATTATATGAACATGTTGTGAGGCTTTGACTGTTCATAAAAGACCTATAATATTTGTATTGCTACTCTTCTTTACCTTTGAGTGACGTTTCTTATATGATAAAATATTCCAGAAACATGCAGGTGAGCTACAGTATTTTTTACTCTATTTTTCTCCTTTCAGATGCTGATCCATCCCTCGACAAAGTTTGTGTAAGGAGGATATTATTCTCAAAGACACAGTCTCGTGAATACAACATTCTAAACCCATGTAAACGCACCTAAGATGTGCAATGTCTAATAAAGTCGACATTGTTAGAGTATCTTATGTATGTCCTATACACATCCTGCAATGTCTAATAAAGTCGACATTGTTAGAGTATCTTATGTATGTCCTATACACATCCTGCAATGTCTAATAAAGTCGACATTGTTAGAGTATCTTATGTATTTCCTATACACATCCTGCAATGTCTAATAAAGTCGACATTGTTAGAGTATCTTATGTATGTCCTATACACAAACTGCAATGTCTAATAAAGTCGACATTGTTAGAGTATCTTATGTATGTCCTATACACATCCTGCAATGTCTAATAAAGTCGACATTGTTAGAGTATCTTATGTTTTTCCTATACACATCCTGCAATGTCTAATAAAGTCGACATTGTTAGAGTATCTTATGTATTTCCTATACACAAACTGTAATGTCTAATAAAGTCGACATTGTTAGAGTGTCTTATGTATGTCCTATACACATCCTGCAATGTCTAATAAAGTCGACATTGTTAGAGTGTCTTATGTATGTCCTATACACATCCTGCAATGTCTAATAAAGACGACATTGTTAGAGTATCTTATGTATGTCCTATACACATCCTGCAATGTCTAATAAAGTCGACATTGTTAGAGTGTCTTATGTATGTCCTATACACATCCTGCAATGTCTAATAAAGTCGACATTGTTAGAGTGTCTTATGTATGTCCTATACACATCCTGCAATGTCTAATAAAGTCGACATAGTTAGAGTGTCTTATGTATGTCCTATACACATCCTGCAATGTCTAATAAAGTCGACATTGTTAGAGTGTCTTATGTATGTCCTATACACATCCTGCAATGTCTAATAAAGTCGACATTGTTAGAGTATCTTATGTATGTCCTATACACATCCTGCAATGTCTAATAAAGTCGACATTGTTAGAGTATCTTATGTATGTCCTATACACATCCTGCAATGTCTAATAAAGTCGACATTGTTAGAGTGTCTTATGTATGTCCTATACACATCCTGCAATGTCTAATAAAGTCGACATTGTTAGAGTATCTTATGTATGTCCTATACACATCCTGCAATGTCTAATAAAGTCGACATTGTTAGAGTGTCTTATGTATGTCCTATACACATCCTGCAATGTCTAATAAAGTCGACATTGTTAGAGTGTCTTATGTATGTCCTATACACATCCTGCAATGTCTAATAAAGTCGACATTGTTAGAGTGTCTTATGTATGTCCTATACACATCCTGCAATGTCTAATAAAGTCGACATTGTTAGAGTATCTTATGTATGTCCTATACACATCCTGCAATGTCTAATAAAGTCGACATTGTTAGAGTATCTTATGTATGTCCTATACACATCCTGCAATGTCTAATAAAGTCGACATTGTTAGAGTATCTTATGTATGTCCTATACACATCCTGCAATGTCTAATAAAGTCGACATTGTTAGAGTGTCTTATGTATGTCCTATACACATCCTGCAATGTCTAATAAAGTCGACATTGTTAGAGTGTCTTATGTATGTCCTATACACATCCTGCAATGTCTAATAAAGTCGACATTGTTAGAGTGTCTTATGTATGTCCTATACACATCCTGCAATGTCTAATAAAGTCGACATTGTTAGAGTATCTTATGTATGTCCTATACACATCCTGCAATGTCTAATAAAGTCGACATTGTTAGAGTATCTTATGTATGTCCTATACACATCCTGCAATGTCTAATAAAGTCGACATTGTTAGAGTGTCTTATGTATGTCCTATACACATCCTGCAATGTCTAATAAAGTCGACATTGTTAGAGTATCTTATGTATGTCCTATACACATCCTGCAATGTCTAATAAAGTCGACATTGTTAGAGTATCTTATGTATGTCCTATACACATCCTGCAATGTCTAATAAAGTCGACATTGTTAGAGTGTCTTATGTATGTCCTATACACATCCTGCAATGTCTAATAAAGTCGACATTGTTAGAGTGTCTTATGTATGTCCTATACACATCCTGCAATGTGTAATAAAGTCGACATTGTTAGAGTATCTTATGTATTTCCTATACACATCCTGCAATGTGTAATAAAGTCGACATTGTTAGAGTATCTTATGTATGTCCTATACACATCCTGCAATGTCTAATAAAGTCGACATTGTTAGAGTGTCTTATGTATGTCCTATACACATCCTGCAATGTCTAATAAAGTCGACATTGTTAGAGTGTCTTATGTATGTCCTATACACATCCTGCAATGTCTAATAAAGTCGACATTGTTAGAGTATCTTATGTATGTCCTATACACATCCTGCAATGTCTAATAAAGTCGACATTGTTAGAGTGTCTTATGTATGTCCTATACACATCCTGCAATGTCTAATAAAGTCGACATTGTTAGAGTGTCTTATGTATGTCCTATACACATCCTGCAATGTCTAATAAAGTCGACATTGTTAGAGTATCTTATGTATGTCCTATACACATCCTGCAATGTCTAATAAAGTCGACATTGTTAGAGTATCTTATGTATGTCCTATACACATCCTGCAATGTCTAATAAAGTCGACATTGTTAGAGTGTCTTATGTATTTCCTATACACATCCTGCAATGTCTAATAAAGTCGACATTGTTAGAGTATCTTATGTATGTCCTATACACATCCTGCAATGTCTAATAAAGTCGACATTGTTAGAGTGTCTTATGTATGTCCTATACACATCCTGCAATGTCTAATAAAGTCGACATTGTTAGAGTATCTTATGTATGTCCTATACACATCCTGCAATGTCTAATAAAGTCGACATTGTTAGAGTGTCTTATGTATGTCCTATACACATCCTGCAATGTGTAATAAAGTCGACATTGTTAGAGTATCTTATGTATGTCCTATACACATCCTGCAATGTCTAATAAAGTCGACATTGTTAGAGTATCTTATGTATGTCCTATACACATCCTGCAATGTGTAATAAAGTCGACATTGTTAGAGTATCTTATGTATTTCCTATACACATCCTGCAATGTCTAATAAAGTCGACATTGTTAGAGTATCTTATGTATGTCCTATACACATCCTGCAATGTCTAATAAAGTCGACATTGTTAGAGTGTCTTATGTATGTCCTATACACATCCTGCAATGTCTAATAAAGTCGACATTGTTAGAGTGTCTTATGTATGTCCTATACACATCCTGCAATGTCTAATAAAGTCGACATTGTTAGAGTGTCTTATGTATGTCCTATACACATCCTGCAATGTCTAATAAAGTCGACATTGTTAGAGTGTCTTATGTATGTCCTATACACATCCTGCAATGTCTAATAAAGTCGACATTGTTAGAGTATCTTATGTATGTCCTATACACATCCTGCAATGTCTAATAAAGTCGACATTGTTAGAGTATCTTATGTATGTCCTATACACATCCTGCAATGTCTAATAAAGTCGACATTGTTAGAGTATCTTATGTTTTTCCTATACACATCCTGCAATGTCTAATAAAGTCGACATTGTTAGAGTATCTTATGTATGTCCTATACACAAACTGCAATGTCTAATAAAGTCGACATTGTTAGAGTGTCTTATGTATGTCCTATACACATCCTGCAATGTCTAATAAAGTCGACATTGTTAGAGTATCTTATGTATGTCCTATACACATCCTGCAATGTCTAATAAAGTCGACATTGTTAGAGTATCTTATGTATGTCCTATACACATCCTGCAATGTCTAATAAAGTCGACATTGTTAGAGTATCTTATGTATGTCCTATACACATCCTGCAATGTCTAATAAAGTCGACATTGTTAGAGTATCTTATGTATGTCCTATACACATCCTGCAATGTGTAATAAAGTCGACATTGTTAGAGTATCTTATGTATGTCCTATACACATCCTGCAATGTCTAATAAAGTCGACATTGTTAGAGTATCTTATGTATGTCCTATACACATCCTGCAATGTCTAATAAAGTCGACATTGTTAGAGTATCTTATGTATGTCCTATACACATCCTGCAATGTCTAATAAAGTCGACATTGTTAGAGTATCTTATGTATTTCCTATACACATCCTGCAATGTCTAATAAAGTCGACATTGTTAGAGTATCTTATGTATGTCCTATACACATCCTGCAATGTCTAATAAAGTCGACATTGTTAGAGTGTCTTATGTATGTCCTATACACATCCTGCAATGTCTAATAAAGTCGACATTGTTAGAGTGTCTTATGTATGTCCTATACACATCCTGCAATGTCTAATAAAGTCGACATTGTTAGAGTGTCTTATGTATGTCCTATACACATCCTGCAATGTCTAATAAAGTCGACATTGTTAGAGTGTCTTATGTATGTCCTATACACATCCTGCAATGTCTAATAAAGTCGACATTGTTAGAGTATCTTATGTATGTCCTATACACATCCTGCAATGTCTAATAAAGTCGACATTGTTAGAGTATCTTATGTATGTCCTATACACATCCTGCAATGTCTAATAAAGTCGACATTGTTAGAGTATCTTATGTTTTTCCTATACACATCCTGCAATGTCTAATAAAGTCGACATTGTTAGAGTATCTTATGTATGTCCTATACACAAACTGCAATGTCTAATAAAGTCGACATTGTTAGAGTGTCTTATGTATGTCCTATACACATCCTGCAATGTCTAATAAAGTCGACATTGTTAGAGTATCTTATGTATGTCCTATACACATCCTGCAATGTCTAATAAAGTCGACATTGTTAGAGTATCTTATGTATGTCCTATACACATCCTGCAATGTCTAATAAAGTCGACATTGTTAGAGTATCTTATGTATGTCCTATACACATCCTGCAATGTCTAATAAAGTCGACATTGTTAGAGTATCTTATGTATGTCCTATACACATCCTGCAATGTGTAATAAAGTCGACATTGTTAGAGTATCTTATGTATGTCCTATACACATCCTGCAATGTCTAATAAAGTCGACATTGTTAGAGTATCTTATGTATGTCCTATACACATCCTGCAATGTCTAATAAAGTCGACATTGTTAGAGTATCTTATGTATGTCCTATACACATCCTGCAATGTCTAATAAAGTCGACATTGTTAGAGTATCTTATGTATTTCCTATACACATCCTGCAATGTGTAATAAAGTCGACATTGTTAGAGTATCTTATGTATGTCCTATACACATCCTGCAATGTCTAATAAAGTCGACATTGTTAGAGTGTCTTATGTATGTCCTATACACATCCTGCAATGTCTAATAAAGTCGACATTGTTAGAGTGTCTTATGTATGTCCTATACACATCCTGCAATGTCTAATAAAGTCGACATTGTTAGATTATCTTATGTATTTCCTATACACATCCTGCAATGTCTAATAAAGTCGACATTGTTAGAGTGTCTTATGTATGTCCTATACACATCCTGCAATGTGTAATAAAGTCGACATTGTTAGAGTGTCTTATGTATGTCCTATACACATCCTGCAATGTCTAATAAAGTCGACATTGTTAGATTATCTTATGTATGTCCTATACACATCCTGCAATGTCTAATAAAGTCGACATTGTTAGAGTATCTTATGTATTTCCTATACACATCCTGCAATGTGTAATAAAGTCGACATAGTTAGAGTGTCTTATGTATGTCCTATACACATCCTGCAATGTCTAATAAAGTCGACATTGTTAGAGTATCTTATGTATGTCCTATACACATCCTGCAATGTCTAATAAAGTCGACATTGTTAGAGTATCTTATGTATGTCCTATACACATCCTGCAATGTCTAATAAAGTCGACATTGTTAGAATAACTTATGTATGTCCTTGTGGCCTGACTGTAGTTGCAAACTTTCAAATTTAAAACGAAGAGGTTAACCTAGAAATCTGTAAATGAGTAAACAACCACACAATATTAATGAATAATTTACAAATTAAATTGAAATACACAGTTGCAGGCTTACAAAGGTTCACAATAGGAAGTACAATGGGTCAAATAAGAAAACAGCAGCAATCCAAAAACAGGCCCTATAAAAAAAGAAATGCTCCGGGTGAGGATCGAACTCACGACCTTCAGATTGCTCTGACATAGGACGTATGACTAGTGTCCCAGAAGAACACGAATGTCCAGACTTTGTCAGGGTCGAATGTCTTGAAATAGGCATGGGCTCTGTTCTTTAATCTGGAATAGGGTTGGGGAATAGAAATGGGGTTAAACGTCGCGTTCATGATTATTGCGCTTATACAGCAACGTGCATGCAAGTGGGTATGTGAGGCTTATTGCTCTAGTCCGGACCAATTTCATAGTGCTAGACTACTGAGATACCAGTGCTTTTGTTTTCTCCCCTTAATGCCGATCGCCAGGCAGGGAAACAACAAGTACCAGGTTTTAACGTCTTTTGGTATCACATGGCCGGGGATCGAACCCACGACCTTCCGCTCGACTGGCAGACGCTCTATCCACGGAGGCGGTCACACTCGATAAGTTGATAAGTCGAATCGCCCTCATCTCGCTCTCATATATATTTGTTTGTTGTTTTACACTGCACTAAGCAATATTGCAGCTGTATGACGGCAGTCTGTATTTAAGTCAGGATCAGATAATGCAGTGATTGACATTATGACTGACCACCCGACCCCGTTAGCATGGGTTGCTGAAGACCAATACTAACCCGGATCTTCAAGGGCTCTCATATATGTACAGCCAGCCTTCAAGAAACTGGCACGGAACGAAACTTCTCGAATTATGTAGTCCATATCTTGTTTAAAATCACCAAGGGGGGTAACTCTAATAAACGTACTGCCAATGCTGCCACAAAAACAATCTAGTCACAACAGCACTCAATATTGTACGAGCGCTTCATTTGCTGCCACTGACCATCACTACCTACAAACAAACTTTACACTTTGAATAAATCTACGTTAATTTATCGGCGTTAAAAATGATATCTGAATGTATAAAGGTGTGATTTTGACCATTCGACTTTTAGCCTTCAGTGTCTCAAGGCCGAGGTTGAAAAATGTTTCTGTTCTCGTATACTTGTAGAATTAGAAAATTGAACCTTTAAGATTTATCTGAACATTGAAGTTTGATTTGCGTTCTGCTTCATCACAGTAATTATGGAAGTTTAAATGAGTTAAACGACAGACAACACCCTAAATGGTAGAGAGGAGGAAGGCAAATAGTAAAACATTATAAGCATTACCGTGGCAACAAGACTTAAAACTCGTGTCTACACTATTGCTGTAAGGTCTCATTACACTCGATACTGATTTGGATTGTCTTTATGAGATTACAACGAACGTTTTCGGACATCATTGGCCATTCGTAACCGATCATACAAATTTCAAGATCCATAGTTAATGTTGTCCCAATTTTGACTTAAATTACAACACGTGTCAAGCAGTCTTATTCCAGCAGCTAGAACATCGTAATCATTATATATCCTGATCCTGATAATCAAGGACCTCATCTTCCAGATGTCATGTATTTCCCCCATCATATCGCAGACTGTTGGCGAGTGGTACCGTGTTCCTAGACATGCATGGTTGAGGTGAGGTGAAATGGGGTTTAACTTCGCGTCCAAGATTACTGCACTTATATAGCGACGTGCATGGACGTGTGTGTGTTTGTGTGGCTGCTTGTACTAGTCCGGACTGATGCCGATTTATAGTGCTAGCCCTCTGAGACACCATGCAGCAGTTTAACATGAATACCCCACTCAGACACAGTATACTGACTCCGTGCCGACCAGTTTTTGTTTTAGCCCCTTAATGCCGAGCGCCAGACAGGGTAACAACAAGTACCATCGTTTAACGTCTTTTGGTATGACACGGCCGGGAATCGAACCCCGGGACTTCCGCTCTCCGGGCGGACGCTCTACCACTAGACCACGGAGGCGATCACATGCATGGTTGAAAAACAGGGGATGCTTAATAAGTATCAAGCGAGAGTATGGATGGTAATAAAGGTGAACCAATATTTTCCATAAGTTGATATGACATATATTTTAGTGAATTCATCTTCATTTGAACTTGTATTGCAGCTTTTATGATGTACGCTCAATAGAAATTCAACGTATACACTTGACTCGAATATCAAAGTAGAAATGTATATGGATAGCAGAGATAAAAGCCGGAGCCTGAGGTGAATATCTATCCAAACGTTTACACCACTTACATACATCATTAACTCCCAAACATATCTTGTTTAAAGCTAACAGCTACAGAAATTATATCATTGAACTGTCGGTGAGTACCTGTGACTATAATAATGAGGACATACAGATGGCTTCGAAATAGCCACGATATATTGATCCTGATAATGGCCCGTAATCAACTATTAAGAAGGCCTTATTGCTTCCTCCAGCATGTGTTCTTGGAATTTCAGAAGTGACCTGTAGCTTGCCTCATCTTGATCAGAGAGGAGATACAAAGCTAAAGGACATGCAAAAATGAATACATCTACGAAACATACAAACGTCAGGTTAATTACACTATCATACAGGCTTAACTGCCAAAACAAGGACAAAAAAACAGCGTGACTATTATTGAAGCCTTGGCAGCCAAGGCAGCAGCACATAAAGGTCATTGGATCGTTAACACATATTGTAATACAGAGAAAAATATATAATACTAGTTTGTTATTGTTAGGCGTACCACGCAATTACTGTATCTCAAATGGTACAACAATGACTGAGCAATGGGCGAAAAACAGGGTGATCAACTAGATCCCTTTGCTGATATCTTAAATTTCAGTTTCCTAATCAAAAGAAGTGATGTTGAGAAAGTATCAGGAAATCTATTGTGACATGTTAACATGGAGATCAAATGTCAAATAAGACATTTGCACAAAACATACTTGATGCAGATCTCAGAAGAAATGAACTCAAAACAGTGAACTTCCAGGGGAGCAGGTCATCGTCTAACACTTTGGGCAATCCGGACCATTAGCAAACACTTTTGTACACGATGAACATGGAAAGAGGTTGGAAGGTGATTTGGGAACAGCAAAAATGTTCAAATCACCAGCTTCACCAAACAAATAGGGACCTTTCTCAGAAATAACAACCTCCAAACAAGTCAGTCTTCATGGCAGCAGGCCACTTTCTAATACTTTTGGCAATCCACACATTTTTCCTGATGAGATAAAAGTTGCCGCGTTGAACAATAAACAAACAAACAAAATCGAAAATCGCCCTGTGATATCTTTAACTGTTTTGTAAAAAAGTCCACGGGGGCTTATGGGTAAGCCAGTTGGAAGTACATTTAATTGTTATATGACCATATACACACGTTTAGTGGTTCAAACTCCTTGAATTTCCATATGTTACGCGTGAAGATCCGGGGTAGAATAGGTCTTCAGCAACCCATGCTTGCCGTAAAGGGCCACTATGCTTGTCTGTCGTAAGAGGCTACTAACGGGATCGGGTGGTCAGGCTCGCTGACTTGGTTGATACATGTCATCGATCCCAATTGGGTGGATCGATGCTCATGATATCAATAACTGGATTGTCTGGTCCAGACTCGATTATTTACAGACCGCCGTCATACAGCTGGAATACTGCTGAGCGCGTTGTTAAACAACAAACCAACCAACCATGTGTTACATGATAATTTCTCTATAACAGCGGGAGGTAAACATCGCTTTGTGGCTGTACTTGATGTGGTAGACAGGTGCCCGTCATATAGCTGGAATATTGCTGAGTGCGGCGTAAAACAACAAACCAACCAAACATGTGTTACATGATAATTTCTCTATAACAGCGAGAGGTAAACATCGCTTTGTGGCTGTACTTGATGTGGTAGACAGGTGCCCGTCATATAGCTGGAATATTGCTGAGTGCGGCGTAAAACAACAAACCAACCAACCATGTGTTACATGATAATTTCTCTATAACAGCGAGAGGTAAACATCGCTTTGTGCCTGTACTTGATGTGGTAGACAAGTGCTAAAATTGACGTACCTGACAGTATCCGGCCATATCACCCTTTAACCTGCTTACATAGTCACGTGACACAGCTTATGGACACACTTGATTGCAAAAGTTGCATATGGAACACACAAATTGTTATTTAAATTAAAACACTGATTTTGTCGCCGCGTTAATGTCAAGCACAAAGGTTATCATTGGCATTATCTGCCATTATTGCCGTAAATAGCACCAATTACCAAGACCTGCATATCAAAATAGGTGTACAGAATAACAGAGATGAAAGATACCGGAGTCGGACGTGAATGTTGATGAAAATAGTAAAGTGCTCACACTTTAGACCAAATATCAATTTTTAAGAGTGCGTTATATATTTCTACACCCAGGCAAGTGTTCTTGGTATTTCATGGGAAATACTAGAGCTAGGAGGCTCTGTAGCTAGCCTGGATTTGTCTGGAATATTTTAAGTGACCAGAAACGAGATAGAAGGGTAAAGAAGGATACTCAAAAGAATAGTGAGTGAGTGAGTTGGGTTTAACGCCGCTTGTAACAATATTCCAGTTATATCACGGCGTGTCAGCTTAATGTGGGAGGAAAGCCCGAAGTGATGCAGGTCTCAGACGTTTACCACTTCGGTGAAACCCACGAGCACGGACCTTTCGCTCTCCGGGCGGACGCTCTACCACTAGACCACGGAGGCGGTCGTAAAAAACATAGGCAGTGATGGAACAGTTAACAGTGGATGGCGTTCACACAACCCATCCCGACATACGGTCACTTGACTTTCAGCTACAAATCAGAACATGCGAAAAACGACGGTATTTGTAATTTGTTTATTACATACATCCTTATCTCATTTCATACTTAAACATTTCTTTCATCTTCAGAAAACGTACCGTCAGCGAGGGTTTTTATATATGAGCAATTTAAAAACACTGACTAGTATCGTCAACAACCACAAGTAGCTAGAGTATTAACGTAAATCCTGATCGGCCATCAGTCAGAAATTGCAGGTCCAGTATTTCCCTATGATCGCTAGTGAGGTTATCACAGAATTCTGTGAACAGCTGCTAGAGACACATCTTTGATCGTCCTCTTCGTGTTTCATCAAAGTTCTTCTTTCAAAATAGTTTTCGCAAATGTAAACGTTTACATGAGCTAAATGCCCTACAATGACCTACTGCACGATCACACTAAGTAATTCAAGCACTAATCGTTATCATCATCGCGTTTTTCTTATCAGTCTGATTTTTTTAACGAAATTTAATATCTGAAGCCGAACTACGCTTTTTAATCCTGTACAAATTGCTTAAGTTCTTCTTAGTCTCACTTCTCAAGAAGAGACACTAAGAGGCTGATTAAAAGGTAAGATGTCCGTCAATTGGAACCACTTCATGGTATTAATGTTGTGTGCTTGTTGTTTAGCGCCGCACTCAGCAATATTCCAGCTATATGACGGTCTGTAAATAATCGAGTCTGGACCAGACAACAGAAGTTGTGGACCAACAAAAACACACCAAGAAAGGTTGGTTGGTTGGTTGGTTTGTTGGTTTGCTGTTTAGCGCCGCACTCAGCAATATTCCAGCTATATGACGGTCTGTAAATAATCGAGTCTGGACCAGACAACAGAAGTTGTGGACCAACACAAACACACCAAGAAAGGTTGGTTGGTTGGTTGGTTGGTTGGTTGGTTTGCTGTTTAGCGCCGCACTCAGCAATATTCCAGCTATATGACGGTCTGTAAATAATCGAGTCTGGACCAGACAACAGAAGTTGTGGACCAACACAAACACACCAAGAAAGGTTGGTTGGTTGGTTGGTTTGCTGTTTAGCGCCGCACTCAGCAACATTCCAGCTATATGACGGTCTGTAAATAATCGAGTCTGGACCAGACAACAGAAGTTGTGGACCAACACAAACACACCAAGAAAGGTTGGTTGGTTGGTTGGTTGGTTGGTTGGTTGGTTGGTTTGCTGTTTAGCGCCGCACTCAGCAATATTCCAGCTATATGACGGTCTGTAAATAATCGAGTCTGGACCAGACAACAGAAGTTGTGGACCAACACAAACACACCAAGAAAGGTTGGTTGGTTGGTTGGTTGGTTTGTTGGTTTGCTGTTTAGCGCCGCACTCAGCAATATTCCAGCTATATGACGGTCTGTAAATAATCGAGTCTGGACCAGACAACAGAAGTTGTGGACCAACACAAACACACCAAGAAAGGTTGGTTGGTTGGTTGGTTGGTTGGTTGGTTTGCTGTTTAACGCTGCACTCAGCAATATTCCAGCTATATGATGGCATTCTGCAAATAATCGAGTCTGGACCAGACAATCCAGTGATTGATATCATGAGCATCGATCCACGCATTTGGAATCGATGACATGCATCAACCAAGTCAACGAGCCTGACCACCCGATCCCGTTAGTCGTTTGCTCCAGTTATTGCTGTTGTTGTAAATATGGCAACACTCGAGCCATTAGCACCGATGAATGTAAAGTCGCCCTCACCAAGGCCAGCACCACACCGGCCTTTTAATATACTCAAGTTCACGGCACTGCAAAGGTGTAACTTGTACTTCTCAATTTGGTCAATATATTCACCAAGATCAGAAAAGTCATCAATTCCTAGTCTTGCTGCAATATCGTCATCAACCGAATCTGCTTCAGTTACCGTTCTTGCGCTAAATTCGCCACTAATCCGTATGTGAGCATCTCCAAATTTATTCAGTATTTCAAACACCGATTTTGTTATTCCACGGTTAAGAAGCGTGTCTACATACCATGGTTATCCACTTGGGTTTATGTGAACACAAGAGTGTCTTTTTTCTAGATTTAAGAATGACTTAGCAAATACAACAAATACAGTACACATGTACATGCCCTTTCACATACTTGACTTATGAATTTCTGATTAATACAATGATACCACCTGACAGTCTTCCAAGTACTGAAATTTTCTCGGCTAGGAGTAGATAGAATTTAAAAGGGCCATAGTCTTGTTCTTTGCACCAAGTCTCAATAAGGAGAATAACGTCAAACTGATTAATATATGCAATGAAAATGCATAAGAAGTCCAGAGGGTCACTCATATGAGACTACCAGGGCCTTGGCCACACCTTAATGCATTTCCCATTGGTTCCTGTTGGTCGTGTGTACTGGCCTGCTCACTCGGCCTCTCGGCAGATGCTGCATGATGGTGTTGAATCTTAAGCTCCATTCACATGGAGTATATTTACTCATGAAAGCAAAAGGATATTTACATTGCTCCACATAAAATTTATGCAAGGCAGAAGTAATATCATTTCATAAATTAATTGTGGACTTTATCATTTGAGGCCATGTCGCTGTCGAAGATAGTCAACCATACTTTCTTAAGCCCCATTCACATGGACAAAATTTACTCATGTAAGCAAATTTACTCATGGAGTATATTTACTCATGTTAGCAAAAGTATATTTTCATTGCGTTCATATGAAGTTTATGCAAGGCAGAAGTAAACATCATTTCATAAATAAATTGTGGACTTTTATCATTTGAGGCCATGTCGCTGTCGAAGATAGTCAACCAGAAGCGAAAGAGAGACTTTCCATACTTTCTTAGTATGGGATTAGTCTTAGGATTATGCCAGGAAAGAGAACTGTGGCAGAGAGAACGTTCTCAACACTGGTGGAACAATGTCGTCAAACGATCATTTGATGATAAACTGTGGATCGATAATTTTCGCATGACACGCGAAACATTTTATGTTCTTTGCAAGGAACTACAGCCGTATTTTCCTGCACAGGAAATGTATGTGAGGGAACCAGTGGAGCTGGATCACAAGGTGGCCATAACACTTTACTGGCTTGCTCCAGGAGCATTTATACTTATGAGTAAATATACTTTTACTAGACCTCATCAGATGTAGCAAATATACTTTTACTCATGTCTCTTTACTCCTGGAGTATATTTACTCACGTAAGCAAATGCGTTCACATGCCACCATAAGTAAATTTACTTATGTAAGTATATATACTCACGTAAGTAAAAGTGTCCATGTGAATGGGGCTTTAGGCACCAGATTCTGATCTTGAAGCTGAGTTTCCACAATCAGCCTGCCTTTGTAATAGTCTCTCTTGTTTTGCTGTCGTATGTCCTGTAGTACTCTTCTCTGGAAACTAGTTAGGTCATTGGCAATCAATATGCTGGCGGTTTTTAGTAGACGTCCTAATGAGATTGCTTGAATTTTTATGTCCATACTAGCAAAACATACAATAAATGTATGGGCCTGTTGTGAATATGGGGTCTTGATACGGTGAGCATTTACTACGTCAGACTTGCAAAGGGTTGCTTATCACTTGGGTTGAAAATGTTACAGACAGTTTCTTTTCACAAATTTTCGTCTTCTTCTTCATTTTCGGATATATCAAATGAAAGTATATTGAGCTTTCTACTGTGTCTGTTCCATATCCTGGATATCTTGCAATATCCCCACGGTCGACTCTAAAACGTGTGTTTACCATCATAAACTGTACTTAATTCTGCAGTCTGAATTCAGGAACCATTGGGACTACACTAAATAAGAACCAGACTATGCTCTGTGTCATGGAAAGACATTAAACGACTCCAGCAACTTTTGCTGATTGATGGTCCACAAACAGTCCAGAGCCCACAGTGACGACTAGAGAGTATAGTTCTTCATACCGCTTTGAAACGTTTGGCCAAATCAATTTGTAATTTGGAAACAATGGAACTGATGCCTTAACTTTTAGTGACATTCTCAGATATAATCAGTTTGACAAAATGTCCAACAATATTTCAAATTTAAGGAACCACCAACAATTTCATTTTCCTATACAAACACCATTTCATCCAGATTGTTCAATTATGGGAACGTGTTGCAGAACGTGGATTTGGGTGCTCGTAATGTAAATTCCATTACTTGAGGCTGCCAAGGCTCATCATACTGCTATCAACCTGTAGGTCTAATAATCACAGGGGACTTCTCTATCGTTGACAATAACAACCTTCGTCAGCTATTCAAATATGGACCAAACTATCGTCAGCGAGCTCCAACCATTTGGGATCACAACTTTAAAATCATTATGGATGCAGTTGAAGCATATAGGCCGGACGAGAATAGGAGCCTGTTGAATGTCTTTCAGGGCGGGTTAAGTTCTTACGTGGTGTTGTCAGTGGTAGAACGCACATACTTAGAAATTGGAATACATAAACCCATTCTGTCCCAGCCAACTGTTATCCAAAGTCTGGCTGCCCTACATACATACAATGACAAGACCTCAGATAACATAACCATTATATATAAGCATCACTATATTAATTGTTTGATCAAAGAACTTGGAATAAATGGCATATCAAATAATGCCACACATGAGGCCAGTATGCTAACTGAGGAAGAAATCTGCCAAAACCATGCATCAGTACAATCAACTTTTGACTTGACTCTAAAACCTGAAGACATGTCCATTCCTCAATCGTACTGGATTCCACAGCTCCATATAATCCGTACAAAGAGAGCTATATTTCAGGGTCCAGCAAAAGTACCTGCATGCTGTCAAAACGTTTGATTTTTCAACTTTGTACACCACCATCCCACATGACAGACTAAAGGGAAAACTTTATTCCTTGATCCATGGGGATTTTGTTACAAAACGTGAACATAAATACAGTTATGTATCTGAATTCAGAGGTCCACGACAATTTGTCGAAAATGAAACTATATGCCATCTGAAGTTTACTGAGAAAACAATATCTGTAAAGTTGGACTTCCTCATAGATAACATCAATGTAAAATGTCGGGGTAAGACATTTAGGCAAGAAGTAGGCATCCAATGGGTACCAATTCTGCCCCCCCTTCTTGCGGATCTGTTGCTTTTTACACATGAATAGGAATTTCTGTGGCAAAGTCAAAACAGGGTATTTTGGTCAGAACGTTGAACTTAAGCTCTAGGTACATCGGTGATCTGATGTCGTTCAATAACCATCAAAGAGCCAGTTCACTTTTTCTATTTTACCCGCCTGAACTAGAAATAAAGGAGACGAGTAGGAACTGCCTCCTCTGTTTCATATCTAGACCAGGGGCACGGGTGGCCTTGTCATCTGAGGCTCCGCAATTCGCTGCGCAGAGTTGTGTCCCTTGTGCACTCCAGAAATCTATGATTGTGGGTTCGAATCCGGGTTCATCCTGATTATGTTTCTAGGTTTGTCAGCACCATACCCGTGCCCGTGGGTTTCACTGAAGTGGTAAACGTCTGAGACCTGCATGACTTCGGGCTTTCCTCCCACATTAAGCTGACACGCTGTGATATAACTTCGCACACTCACTTACTCATATTTAGATGTATGCATACGGATTCAGAGTGACCAAACATTCTGCACAATACTGTATGACAAGAGGGATGACTTCAACTTTCCAATAGTCAACTTTCCCTTCATGTCGAGCAATATTCCAGAAGCTTCAACCTTTGGTGTTTGCATTCCACAACCTTTGCGATACAATCGAGCATCCTCTTTTTACCAAGATTTCAAAAAGCGTCATACGACTCTTGCTCAGAAGTTGTTCGATTCCTATTACAACATTCAAGGCCTCAGTAAAGTTTCAAAAAGTCTTATGTAGAAAAGTGGAGGAGATTTCCAAATTTGACGCTTCATTGGCAAAAATGATGTCCTATACAATTCCCTATTTTTACTTGTACCAAATGTACCCGTGTTTTTAGGTGAACACTTCACTTGCCTTTGCGTGTGTTTGTGACGTTGCCACCGGTGGGGCAGGATACGCTCACCTTTTCGCGAACACCTGGTATCATCACCATTGACTAGTGTTCATATTTACGTGTATCATGAAATAGTCGGAATCGAACAATCGACTCTGCCTTTGAATATGGAAAGGGTTTTGTCGCTTTTATTTTGTCACCCGGTACCAATCATGTCGTCTTTGTAAACAACCAGGCACTAGAGGTAGCCTAGTCGCTGAGACATCTTCCATCCAGACACGTTCAGTTCCCAACATATGGTGTCCCCCGCCATGATAAAAGACAAGCTGTTTCCCTCGGTTGTTCCAGATACAAAACCAGAAGGCTAAGTAGATAGGTAACATCTGTATACAATACAATAAGTGACGTACCAAGTAAGGATAACATTATATGATGAGTATAACAATTATGAGGTGAGGTGAAATGGGGTTTAACGTCGCGTCCAAGATTATTGCACTTATATAGCGACGTGCATGTACGTGTGTGTGTTTGTGTGGCTGCTTGTACTAGTCCGGACTGATGCCGATTTATAGTGCTAGCACACTGAGATACCATGCCGCAGTTTAACATGAATACCCCACTCAGACACAGTATACTAACTCCGAGCCGACCAGTCCTTCTTTTAGCACCTTAATGTCGAGCGCCAGACAGGGTAACAACAAGTACCATCTTTTAACATCTTTTGGTATGACGCGGCCGGGGATCGAACTCCGGACCTTCCGCTCTCCGGGCGGACGCTCTACCACTAGACCACGGAGGCGGTCGTCAGGATCGAGTAGCCTATAACAAAGGTATATTGTCAACGTTTGAATATCGCAGATAACGTTGATTATTCAATCAGTATTAACGTTCTCGCCTAGGTCTCCTCCTAAAACTTCCATGCCACGGAGGCAGTCTACAATTGTGAGCACTTCTAAGTGCAAGTTGTGTCTTTAAAGTATGTGCACACAGACTACTTAACATGATCGATAGTTTTGGCAAGGGTTTTGTTGCTATTTACTCCCAAAGTGACAATATTAAGCAACGAGTCCCTTTTCACGCTAACCTTGAGACTTTGGGCTATACAGTAAACTACGATTATAACGAACACGCTTATAACGAACTGACGGATATAACGAACTAACTTTTTAGTCCCGACTATTTGCTGTAGTTATGCTGTATATATGCTTATAACGAATTACGGTTATAACGAACTAAAATTAGTAGTCCCTTTGAGTTCGTTATAACCGTAGTTTACTGCAATTGATAAGTATTGCATAGTCTTCTTTGTATGTAATACATTTTGCTCTCTTCATTGCAGGTGAAAATGTCATCTGCGATGAAAACAATTTCCATTTTGCTGACCTTCTTGGTGGCATGTGATTCGAAAATCTATGAATTAACTTTTAAAAGATCACACGCTCGTCCGGATAACATAACTGCACCAGAAGTGAGACCATTTAAGGTCAAAAGTTCATTTCAATGCCTTGAAATGTGTGGATATCTGTTTGCTGATGCTATCGATAAGAAACTGTGTTGTTACTTCAACACAATTACAATGGAGTGTGAGTGTCTCACTTGGGGAACCCGTCTCGGTCAGGGGCGAGTGATCAGGTCATCAGAAAAGGGATGGTGCTCAACAGGTATGTATCAGGTTCGAAAACCAAAATCATATTGGGGACAATAAAATTTTTTTCAATGAAATTTAATTCAGTATTTCCTTGAATCCTTATTCTCAAACGTATTTGATGTATAATATAAGCAGTGTGGTACAAAATTTGGTTGGTTGGTTTGTTGTTTAACGCCGCACTCAGCAATATTCCAGCTATATAACGGCTGTCTGTAAATAATCGAGTCTGGACCACACAATCCAGTGATTGATATCATGAGCATCGATCCACGCAATTGGGATCGATGACATGCATCAACCAAGTCAGCGAGCCTGACCTCCCGATCCCGTTAGTCGCCTTTTACGACAAGCATAGTCGCCTTTTACGGCAAGCATGGGTTGCTGAAGATCTTTTCTACCCCGGATCTTCACGGGTCGTGTGTGGTATAAAAGGTGTGTGGTACAAAAGGTCAGCATTATTTTTTAACATTACTCGACCATGTTACAAATATAATGTGTCTGTTATGCCATGTTTGTTTTGCTTGTTGTCTAACGCCGCACTCAGCAATATTCCAGCTATATGGCGGCGGTCTGTAAATCGTGTCTGAACCCGACAATCCAGTGATTGATATCATGAGCATCGATCCACGCAATTTGGATACGATGACATGCATCAACTGAGTCAGCGATCACCGCCCGATCCCGTTTGTCGCCTCTTACGACAAGCATAGTCGCCTTTTACGGCAAGCATGGGTTGCTGAAGACCTATTCTAACTCTATGCCATGATATGTGTATTTTGAAGACATGTATATATGTTTATCTTTTGCGATTTTTCAAATTTGACCATGCTGTATCAAATGCATTCTGCCTGTGTGACTTTATCGTTATGTTGTTGTTGTTGTTGTTTTGTTGTTTCCAATATTGTGAAAGACAGTTTCACATATTGTTTAAGCATTGTATTTTCAAGAACCGAAAGACAAGGAAAACGAAAATTTGTTTGCATGTTAAAATCGAAAAGGTTCCCCTATACATCTTTATCGGTATTCAACATGGCGATGCAGAAAACGTTTCAAATGTTTGAACAATACTCACTGAAACTTCGCATACCTTTCGCTTAAAATGCAACAAAATTACTCATTAACCTGGTTAAAAGGGTATGTATGAATTATGAATTCAGAATACGTCTATGTCACGGTGAACTTGCTTGCAACGAGCAGCACATGCAATGTTTACGTTGTTACGTTTAATTCCACCAAGGGACATCAAATTTGGTCAACATGCTGAATAGCTCTTTAGAGTGTGTGAGTGAGTGAGTTGGGTTTAAAGCCGCTTTTAACACTGTTCCAGTTACATCGCAGCGTGTCAGCTTTATGTGGGAGGAAAGTTTTCCAGTTTACCAGTTGACCAGTTCGGTGAAACCCACGACCACTGGTATGGTGCTGATAAACCGTGAAACATAATCGGGGCGTACCGGGATTCGAACCCACAATCATAGGTTTCTGGCGTGCCCAAGGGACGCAACCCTGCACAGCGAATCGCGGCGCAGTAGACGACTGGACCACCCGTGCCTCCAGCTCTATAGAAAGTTCTTGAAATACTTTTTACTGATATTTCAGTTTAAATTCACTCTGAATGTCATACACTCAATGTATTGTGCTCGATATAACGCAAGTCTTAACAGTAAAAGGATGACATTTGGTACATATCATCCTTTGGGTGGGATATGGAATTGTAAGTTTTTTTGCTCGAGGTCAACGTCATTTTTAGGTAGTTCCGCTTGTTTATGTCCTGAACCAACCATATGTGTTTGTGTGAGAGAAAGCGCCAATGTGTGTACAACTAGAAATAATCAAGTACATTTGTATGTGATTGGCTGAAATTGAAAGTCAAGGTCATTCATCCGGAAGTGCACATAACTTTCTCATTATGGTAGTTATAAGCATCGGACTTTCTGTTACAAATGTTTTGCATTCAACATGTGTTTCCCAACACCCTGATGTGACGTTAATGAACTATAAGTGTCATTTAATGTATTATTTAATGCAGCTAAACCGGAAGTGCATATAGTTTCTTATAAATATTGTTGGATGCATGTGTTTTTTTGGTCTTGAAGCGGTCTTGTGTTAGACAGGTGTTTCCAAAACCACCAGAGTTGTAATTAAACAGGAAACGCTTACAAGGTTTTTATAAAGGTAGCTACAAGCATTGTACCTTCTGTTACAACGTTGTACTGCACTAGGCATGTGTTTTCTAAAACGAGGTGAGGTGAGGTGAGGTGAAATGGGGTTTAACGTTGCGTCCAATATTATTACACTTATATAGCGACGTGCATGTACGTGTGTGTGTGTGTGTGTGTCTGCTTGTACTAGTCCGGACTGATGCCGATTTATAGTGCTAGCACACTGAGATACCATGCCGCAGTTTAACATGAATACCCCACTCAGACACAGTATACTGACTCCGAGCCGACCGGTCCTTGTTTTAGCCCCTTAATGCCGAGCGCCAGACAGGGTAGCAACAAGTACCATTTTTTAACGTCTTTTGGTATGACGCGGTCGGGGATCGAACCTCGGACCTTCCGCTCTCCGGGCGGACGTTCTACCACTAGACCACGGAGGCGGTCTTTTTAAAACGAATGGGTGTTATTGAAACAAAAGTGCTTATAGCCTTGGTATTAAGGTATCTACTTGTACTCGTTTCAAAGTTAATTGCATTTGGCACATATTTACCCAAACCGGAAGTGATGTTATTAAACCGGAATGTTTTTTATCTTTGTTACGAATGTAGCCACAGACATAAAACTTTGTGTTTCATGGGTGTACGCATTGGACAAGTGTCGATTGTCAACTGTCGTCTAATGTGGTCAAGTGAAAATGGTTCATGATGAGAAAGTTTTGGGGCATGAAATTGAGGAACAGATGAGGTTGGGACTGCCTCTGTTTTTGTACGTAATGCAAATATACCTTTAGAGTTTATGTCGCAGATTCAATCTTTATTTCACATACTTAGAGGCCACAGGCCTATAATACATTACAAATTGTCCAGTAGTGAGTGTCTTGCATTACACACAAACTTTTTTCCAACAGATTGTCAAAACATTCATAGCATGATATATGTACTTTTAATTTGATAGATGCCGCAAACATTTTCTGTTGTCATGAGTACACTAAAATTTAATAGAGAAGGAGAATTGCTAAACTTATCAATATACTTACGTCCTACCTCCGAATATATGTGGCAAAAACAAAATGGTATTCGTCTTCTACTTTGTTTAAGTTGCAACACTGACAAAGTCTGTTTTCACGTGGAATACCTGCATATGTTCCAGTCTCAATATATAATTCATGTGAGCTACAATGCAATCTTGCAATACCCTGAATTTACTAACGTTTACATTTTATAAATATTTTTCAGTAACAAAACGCTTCTTAAATAAAGAATAGCACCTTTGTTTACTAGACAATGAAAGAGACGCATGCCAATTCTGAATGTACGTGTACTTCAAGGTTTGCGAAAAAGATTAATGAAGTTGGGTGATATGCCATAATGCTGATGTAATATTATGTTTCCATAGCTACAAGAGTTAAGAATGTTTCTAACGTTAGTTACCCAATTACAAAAACCCCGAGGGTCAACACGTAGCATCATATCATAACATTTCTTCGGTTACCTTTCAAATGGCATACGTATAAATTTTAACCAATACTTAATAATATTACTCTGATCTTTGCAAACATATGTAAGGGATCTCGTCCACTTTCTCCAAACGCCATTGAACTTGGGGAAGTAGGTTTGACCCCAAGAAATCCCTTACATATATATAGACGTAGTTTCTCCACTGAATCATATAATCCGCTCCATATAGTAAAATTGTACCTATTTTTTGTTTCGTATATATTTTTTTAAATGCGGTATACGAAACATCCCCAAGTGTTTTAATATTTTGAAGGATTCCAATTCAAATCTTTTTTGCTTGCGTTGCAGCAGTATTTGCATGCAAAGTCCATGTCAGCCTGTTGGTAAAATACACAACTAGATACTTATATGATGATACACATTCTATTTCCTTTCCTTGGTAATACCATTTTTCTCTCTTAGATAAAGTGCCACCTTTCTTGAAAACAATAGTTTTGGTTTTGCCGACGAACCCAAATTTGGACAATAATGTTCCAATTCACCAATTGTTCTTGTAGACCAGGTATTGTGCTTGAAAACATTACTTTATCATCAGCAAATGGAAGGAGAAATATCTTTACTGTTTCGGGGTGAAGCTGATGCCATTATTACAAATTATTTGTATTTGTTGTGCTAATTTATTAATAAAGAATGAAAATAGAAAAGGACTCAGCGTGCATCCTTGTTTCACACTAACATTACTTTCATACGTATCAGGGGGCGGTCGGGTAGCCTAGTGGTTAAAGCGTTCGCTCGTGGCGCCGAAGGGCCGGGTTCGATTCCCGACATGGGTACAATGTGTGAAGCCCATTTCTGGTGTCCCCCGCCGTGATATTGCTGGGATATTGCTAAAAGCGGCGTAAAACCATACTCACTCACTTACTCACTCATACGTATCAGATATAGTACCATTAATTCACACACCAACCGTTACACTGTGATACATGCTTCACAACAACTTACCAATTTTAACTTGTTTCTGTTAACAGATCAAAAGCCTTGGAGAAGTTGACAAAAAGTACATAAAATTCTTCACCTTCTTTGTCAGATATCTTTGTATTATTGAGTGTAACATAAATAAATTATCAATTGTAGAGTACCCGATTCTAAAACCTGACTGAGCTTCATCAATTTTCTGAAAAGTCTCAGCCCCAAATACTAAATTCTGTTATTTATGATATAAGTAAACAATAACTGTTTGTCTCATTCAATGAACCTTGTTTGTGAAGTGGGATAATAATGCCAAGTGCCCAGTCTTCAGGAAATGATCATGTTTTAAGCATCATTTTGAATAAAAGGTCGAGGTATGGAATAAGAATATCAGTAGAATTTTTAAAGAATTTTCTTCTCTATGTGTGTCACTTCTAAATGCCTTTTAAAGACCTGATGGTTTGATCTTTGTCGGGGCTAATTGCCTTGCTGGCTTCCATTTGCCCCTTGCTATGTCCATTCTTACACCAATCAGTTGACATCCATATATTTTCTTCCCTGACGGTATCATATCCAGATGACTTTCCATTCTTAAGATGGATAATACTCTCAAGGATTTCTTCACGTGTTACAGGCCTATCGAGTACCTCTCGCGATATTACATAATCATCATCATTATCTAATTCTGCTTGCAATTCATCAATTATTCTTCTTCTCCTTCTGGTGTTGAAGGGGGGCACGGGTGGCCCAGTCGTCTAAGGCGCCGCGATTCGCTGTGCAGAGTTGCGTCCCCTGGACACGCCAGAAACCTATGATTGTGGGTTCGAATCCCGGTTCGCCCATATGATGTTTCTAGGTGTGTCAGCACCATACCCGTGCTCGTGGGTTTCACCGAAGTGGTAAACGTCTGAGACCTGCATCACTTCGGGCTTTCCTCCCAGATTAAGCTGACACGCCCCGATACAACTGGAATAATGTTAAAAGCGGCGTTAAATCCAACTCACTCACTCACTCACTCTGGTTCTTTAAAATGCTCATACCAATCCTAACTATTAATGATATTTTGCTTGTGCCGTTTTTCCGCAAGACCTTTAATTGTTGCCCAAAATGCTTTCGAATTGTGAATATTTTGTTCCAAAAAGGTCAGTATATTTTCATAATACTCTGATTTCTTACGTCTACGCATTTCGTTATATTGATTACAAACACTGTGATAGTTGTCTGGTGTGTCCAAATCTTTCCTTATCCTAAATGTATTTAAACATCTGCATCTTTCTCGCTTTAAAGACTCACAGTCGATATTATACCATGGCTCTTTGTAGTTAATATTGCCAGACCTTTTCTTCATATTCTCAGCAGCTAAATTAAGCTTCAGTAAAGTATCGCACACTATCATTAATACTAGAAAATGCTGCATGTGCTGCTTTTTTAAATAAGCCTACTACATCTTCTGATGATAATTTTCCGATCATAATATACTCTTACAAAAAAGAAACGCAAAAGGGATATTTTTGGCCATAAAAGCAAACTTAGCGGACCAAGAGGTGCAAAATGAAGAGGTTTAATGGGTTGTAATGTCAGTGACACATTTCCGGATCAAAATGATCACAACAAGGACATGCAAACCATTAGTCGGGAAACACTTACGATTCGGAAAAACGCACCCAGTGCATTAACAAAAGGGCCATGGAGCTGCACTATAACGGTATTAAAGTGCAGGGTTTTTGATTGCCTGGCATCTGCGTCAATCGACAATTCAACAACATGCCAAGATTAACAGAAGTGAAAAGAAACAACGTCATAGGCCGCTTGCAGGCAGCCAGGGTTTTCAATGTAGCGCCCAGCACCATCACAAGGATCAGTTTCAACAGCATGGGTCAACACGTGATCGGCCAAGGTCGGGACGACCATGAGTAACCACACCCGCCCAAGATCTCTACATCCGACTGCGCCATCTACGTAAAAGGGCGACCACAGCCAAATTCGAAATACCCGGACTGCGCAGAATATCCGACCAGATCGTACGAAACCGTGTAAGAACGGCAGGTCTACGAGCAAGACGTCCAGTTCGACGCGTCATATTGAGTCGACAACATCGTCAAGAACGACTGCATTGGTGTCGTCAACACAGGGCATATCCTCACTGCGATGGAGAGATGTCTGGCTCAGCGACGAATCAAGATTTCTCCTCCGTCGAGGGGATTGAAGAGCAGTTTGTCTACAGACGTCGTGGAGAACGTTACGCCGGAAACTGCGTACAGGAGGTGGACAGGTTTGGTGGGGGTAGCGTTATTATATGGGCGGCCGTCTCTCATCATGGCAGGACAGGTTTGGTCCATATCCAGGGCAATCTTACGGCTCAACGATACATCAACGAAATTCTCCTGAGACAGGTCCTCGCAATTGCAGCCAACGGCAACGGTGTATTCCAGCAGGACAACGAGGGACCGCATACAGCACGGATCACAAGAGCCTGTCTACACAACAGCAACGTTGATGTTCTCCCCTGGCCCTCCAGATCACCGGATTTAAACCCGATAGAGCACCTTGGGATAAATTGGATAGACGGCTACACCGATATCAACCACAACCCCAGACGTTGCAGCAGTTGGCTTCTGCGTTGCAGGCCGAGTGGGCTACCATTCCCCAGGATGTGATTCGCATACTCGTCTCTTCCATGGGCAGGAGATGTCAGGCCGATATCGATTCCAACGGGGGAAATACGCGTTATTGATGGTAGTTGTCCTTCACCTTGGACTTTTCCTATGTACCGAGAACTGAGATGACTACAATCACCAAGTGTTCTCTCCACAACATTTTGGCTCAATACCTTGTACGGTTCCTCGTATAAATGTATTTTCCTAAACCACACAAATCTGGCTTTGCGTTTCTTTTTTTTAAGAGTATATTTCCTAGTCTTCATAACTCGTGTCACACGTTTCATAAACACAATCATGTCAAAAGTGTTGTTTCTACTACCACACAGCCCATTCAAACAACGCACTATATTCTCTTCCTTTCCTTTTGGTAACTGACCCGTGAAGATTCCGGGGTAGAATAGGTCTTCAGCAACCCATGCTTGCCGTAAAAGGCGACTATGCTTGTCGTAAAAGGCGACTAACGGGATCGGGTGGTCAGGCTCGCTGACTTGGTTGATGCATGTCATCGATCCCAATTGCGCGGATCGATGCTCATGACATTAATCACTGGATTGTCTGGTCCAGACTCGATTATTTACAGACCGCCGTCATATAGCTGGAATATTGCTGAGTGCGGCGTTAAACAACAAAACAACAAACCAACCAACCTTTGGGTAACTGTCAGTTTGAGTCACGAGAGGAATGACTACGCACTCATGCGATAAGCAAGCATAAAGCTCGGAAGACGTTGTGACTTAAACCTGTAATGTTCTTTCACAGAGTCCCTGTTATGTCAGGCATGGGCAAAGGGGGGTGAATGCAAGAGGAACCCAGGATACATGCTTGGATCCTGCCGATTTGCATGCACACTCTGTAAGTATATATTTCCAACAACAAGTAGGAGAGGTGAGATGAAATGGGGTTTAACGTCGCGTCCAAGATTATTGCACTTATGTACGACGTGCATGTACGTGTATGTGTTTGTGTGGCTGCTTGTTCTTGTCCGGACTTATGCCGATTTATAGTGCTAGCTCACTGAGATACCATGCCGCAGTTTAACATGAATACCCCACTCAGACACAGTATACTGACTCCGTGGTGACCAGTCCTTGTTTTAGCCCCTTAATGCCGAGCGCCAGACAGGGTAACAACAAGTACAATCTTTTAAAGTCTTTTGGTATGACGCGGTCGGGGATCGAACCCCGGACCTTCCGCTCTCCGGGTGGACGCTCTACCACTAGACCACGGAGGCGGTCCACAACAAGTAGGAGAGAGAGAAAGGTCGGAGGCTCTATAGCAACTGATGAAAGTATTATTTTTCTTAATGATAATAACATGCTGTGTTACTTTGTTCAAACCAATGATGTATATATATTGCTAATTCTTCTTATCGTGATCTTATGACTTTTCTTATGCGATTCGGGCGGTCGGGTAGCCTAGTGGTTAAAGCGTTCGCTCCTCACTCTGAAGACCCGGGTTCGATTCCCGACATTGGTATAATGTGTGAAGCCCATTTCTGGTGTCCCCCGCCGTGATATTGATGGAATATTGCTAAAAGCGGCGTAAAACCATACTCACTCACTCTTATGCAATTCATTATTTTCACTTGTACCATATGTTCCCAGGTTTTTTTCAGGTGTTGCATGTGTTTGTGACGGCTGCCACCGGTGGGGCAGGATAGGCTCACCTTTTCGCGAACACCTGGTATCATCACTATATAATAGTGATTCATAAGCACATGCGCATGCCATAGTCGGAATTGTACAATCGACTCTGCTTTATGCAGATATTGTCGCTTTATTTATATCTAATCAAATATTCCAGAAACATACAAGTGAGTTTCAGTCTGCTGACTACATTTTTTTTATAATTTCAGTTGCTGATCCCTCCCTTGACAAAGTGTGTGTATGGAGGAGGCTGTTTCATGGTCCACCGCTTCCACAGTACAGCATGCTAGACGCATGTAAACGTGCCTAGGATGTGCAATGTGTTAGAAAATCTAAGTCTTGGAGTACTGTCTTGTGTGTTGCCTCGCTGGGACCTGATTTTGAATACATCTACGTTAGTTATTAGTCAGTCGCGTCGTGAATATATACTCTCAGTATATATATTCCTGATCGAGGATATATTAAGCTGTTGGACGTTTAGTCTTCACTGGCCTACAGCCGGGGTTGAGAACTGGCTATGCAGAGTTTCCGTTCGCCTATACTTGTACAAATAGAAAATTAAACGAAAACTCACTTAACGTGAGATTTGCCTTATAGTATTGATGGTTTCGAGTGAAACCAGAGACGACATCCTTCATGGAAGGTTAGGTGAGGTGAAATTGGGTTTAACGTCGCATCCAAGATTATTGCACTTATATAGCGATGTGTACGTGCGTGCGTGCATGCGTGTATGCGTGCGTGTGACGAGCGAGCGCTTTAACCACTAGTGGTCTCCACTGGGAATTAGTCATGGTACTTTTCATTTGATAGCAGTGTGAAATTTAATTTCAAACCTCCACATCATAATTCTCTAAAGAAAATAGCAATGGAAAAAACGTACACAATTCCTGAACTGGATCGATCCACATGCAACAACTTAGTCAGCAAGACCTATTCAAGCCCAGATCTTCACGGGTATAAAATACGAATTGGTCTCTGAAAATCAGTGATGATAAGCTATATCACTACAGCCTGTAAACAATCTGGGTCAGACACATCAGGGGTTGACAGTTCAGGCAACATTCCACACCAGCAGGGTACTTTGACCATCTGCCAGACCACCTGCAATTCACCACCTGGGCCCACTTGCACAAAGCAATCTTAGCGCTAAGACCATCGTAAGTCTATGTTAAAGTATGGGAGTACGCTCATCTTAGCACTAAGAACGCCTTGTGCATGTGGGCCCTGATGTGTTATTTTAGGTGTGTCTTATGACTAGCCAAGGATGCTTGGGACAGGGTTTTAAAGCATTTTCTATTCTGCACTACTGACTGTTGTTCAGACCACAAAACATCACCAAATATATTCATCTTTATTTCCCCCAAACATACATTTGATAAAGAAATTCAAATAAAATACAAACAGGAAGTATGTGACGAAGTGACGATGTGAAGAATTGGGTTCTTCAGAATGACTTCCAACAATGTGTTCTATTTCCCATCTGCTATCATGACAGACACAGAAGGGACAGCACCAGCATCTCTCTGCAACCCGATAGAAGAGGGTGTGATCCTCTTGACTCAAGTGTAGGAACTGAGGGTCATTTAAGTGGATCTCGGTGAGCTCAACTCGGTGGAAGTTGAAAGATTGAGGAGGTCCTGGAGAAGCTTCTTGCTCTATCCCAATCTTGTGTTTAAAATTTATTCCTGAGAACCTATTTCCCATCAGCTGCTAAGGCAGCCATTATAACACACTGTTTTCTGTGGTTTATCAAACCTGGCCTGTACTTATACACTTTCCCACATAGACATTTAAACACAGCGCCCTCGTGGATAGATTCCTGGTGGTATTTCATGGAGCTGTGTTTGATGAACATCTTGCCACAGTAGGGACACGGCCAGCGTCTCTGTGCAGCCCGGGATGAGAGGATGTGATCACTGTGACTCAAGGGCATGAACTGAGGATCACTGAGCTGAATCTGGGAGAGCTCAACTGGATGGAAGTGGAGAGATTGAGGCGGTCCTGGAGAAGCTTCTTGGTCTGTCCTGATCTTGTCCTCATCCATAGAGAGGCCTGGGAGTGTTGGCGCCAGATTTGGAGAAGGTGACAGACCTACAAAACATCAAGTTGAAATGGGTTAAAGGCGCCTTACTGCATGAGTGCTTGTTTAAGTGTTGCATCATAAATCATTGTAACAATTCTCACAAAATCTCCATAAGTGTGTCCTTAATCTGATTCTATGATTCTAACTTTGTAAATCCATTTCCAGACACACATTGTAAATCTCTGTACAACTATTGTGACCAATATTTATTGCCGAGATCAACCATTTTCATAACTTTGCAATGCAGTGCTTCCTTGTTTCTCTTCTTTACATACATTTGTGAGTCTGTAGTTGCACTTGTACAGAAAAACAATTACGTATTAAAAGAATACATAAATGTTTTGCTGTACCACTTTGTGAATAATAGCATTTTAGTGAGTGAGTATGGTTTTATGCCGCTTTTAGCAATATTCCAGCAATATCACAGCGGGGGACACCAGAAATGGGCTTCACACATTGTACCCATTTCGGGAATCGAACCCGGGTCTTCGGCGTGACGAGCGAACGCATTAACCACTAGGCTACCCGACCGCCGCAATAACATTTGAAACAAGATGTAAAAAATGAACAGTGGATCTCACATAAAAATGGTTTGTGTCAACGATAAAAGGTTAATGTCGGTTGCATCTACAGATCGACAAAAAATATATTTAAAGAAGGGAAACAAGGAAACATTGCAACGGTGTGATTTCTTTATTTTCTTTATTCAGGTATAATTCAAGCTTTTAAATACAAGCAGAATCCATTTCTTATAATTTTGCCTGAGTATCATTATGAAAAATACAGGGTTTTACTGAAAAAAAATATTCCCCCTGATATGCATATATACTGAAAAGAGACACAAATAATTGACACTACAAGACATGGGGATAAGAAGGATTGGCTCAACATTGTAGATTGCATGTTACACAAAGGAGTCATTTCTATCGATACATTTAAAGTTCAGAGTATCAGTTGTTGTGTTTCTTCAATCCCAAACTCTAATCCCACCATAATGGCTAAAGGCTTCTGGGCAGTGACATGGCATTATTTTTAAATCAGTTAAAAGGTGCAACATGTCACCAGTCAGAGACACCAATGTTCATTCCCCAAATTATCACTGAATATCACTGGACACACAAATGGATGGACCCAATTAAGTTCCTGTTCATTAAATGTTGATCCAACAGAAACATGGTGCAAAAAAATTATACAACCAATTTAATTATGGTAATATAACCGATACTTCCTTTAACCCTTTAAGAGTACAGCTCAAAGGTATATGATGCTTCACAAAATAAAAAATGGTCATTATATACATAGTAATGAAATACAGTCGACATTCATTATATCAAATGTAGTTTTCTAAACATAAAATCCTATCTATCTCATCAAACCCCACCCATGGTCCAAACTGCCCCCACTGCACTCTTAGTACTCCCAGTGGTATTATTATGATACTATTAGTGCACGTTTTTACAGCTTTTGACATGTATACAGCTCAACACTTGACTTGCCTTTGCATGTGTTTGTGATGGGTGCCAGTGGGGCAAGATACATTCACATTTTGGGAACACCTGCTATCATCACAAACTAAGCTAGAGAATAATCAGTTTCAATTATCTGCATAAACAGATTCCGTTGGGTGTAAAAGGCAAAATCCTGGTGACATTTACATGAATGATATAGTTTATATTTATGATATATTAGTAGAAATCAAAGGACTCTGTATGGAAATACATGTTCATAGCTTTCGGCCATGGGAACTGTGCAAATTTAAACTTGTCAGAAGGGTACACAAAGTATACAAAGTACGTGATCTAGACTACCAGTTGTCGGACTTTCATTTTTGTAGAAGCCTCGGCGGCTGAGTGGGTTAGATCCGCTCGACTTAGTGTGCTGGCGATTAAAAGCTCACTCTGGCAGTGTTGGTGTGAATCCCAGATGGGATTCAACCCGAAAAGTATGAGAATCTGTACTTTACTGAGAAAGTGTTATCCCAAAAATAACATTCGTTACTTTTGACCACTTTCTAAATGGCATTGTGTGTTCATACCTTTATGCCTGTCCATGTGCCCATTAACCGTATTCGACATAAT
This sequence comes from Haliotis rufescens, assembly GCF_023055435.1. Classification (NCBI taxonomy): domain Eukaryota; kingdom Metazoa; phylum Mollusca; class Gastropoda; order Lepetellida; family Haliotidae; genus Haliotis; species Haliotis rufescens. The sequence goes on along the minus strand of NW_025964383.1, from coordinate 25,639,704 downwards.
AAGCGCCCATGGCGATATTTCTTAATATATTGGCTAGTGAACAATCCCAATTAGCCCCCTTTCTGATTGATCCATGTAAACAAGACTTATTTATTCGTATATATTACGCACTCGTGTGTTATATGCACCCTTAATTATGGGCAACTAAATTCTGGAAAAATATATCTGTCATATATAAACATTTTAGGCTGTCACCAAAATACTATTCTATTAAGAGCCCCCTATTTCTAATTTTGAGAGCGCCCTGGGCGCTTATTACGTCGAATACGGTATTATTAATTAATTTTGAAACAAAGTACCAATGACTGTTCATTCTGACAATATTTCTTAGCCAAACACCCCGCCTAACATCTTTTGATTGTGCCACAGTACCTACGAACCAAGGAAAAACGGCTTCTTTCTTTACAAGATAAAACACACGTGATGCATAGTCCAGTGTCTCAGGGGGCACGGGTGACCCAGCCGTCTAAGCACGCGATTCGCTGTGCAGAGTTGCATCACTTGGTCGAGCCAGAAACCTATGATTGTGGGTTCGAATCCTGGTTCATCCCAATTATGTTTCTAGGTTTGTCAGCACCTTACCCGTGCTCGTGGGTTTCACCAAAGTGATAAACGTCTGAGACCTGCATCACTTCGGGCTTTCCTCCCACATTAAGCTGACACGCCGTGATATAACTGGAATACTGTTAAAAGCGGCGTTAAACCCAACTCACTCACTCACTCCAGTGTCTTATGAGGAGCCATGCCTTCTGATTTGCCAATCAACCTCCCCATCTGCCTGGTATAATGCACTAATGGTACCCACTAAAATTCTTACTTAGCCATTATGTGGATTTGATTGCGCCATTTGATAAACAGAACATGTCTTCCTGTGCCGCCAAAATCCATTCCTAGATCTGAAACACCTTCCACACGGGCAGTCGAAGGTCATGTTCTTGTGTATGGTACGGTAGTGGTGCTTCATGACGCGGCAACTAGACAACAACTTGCCACAAGCAGGACATGGAACTTTGTTCCCTGCTCCTTCTCCTCGCCCAGCAGAGGTGAAGGACGCCTGCCTCAGAAGGTCAGTCATGGTATAAGAGTTCGCTTCGATGTCATGTGACAGAGGTTGTGTGAAACCAAATGAACTATCATCACCTGAAAGTATACAATGTTTAGATGCTGTTTAGCTCAAACCAGCAAATAGGATTGAAATGTCTGTTACATCAGGATTTGAAAATTTTAACGAATACGTATCACAATATGTTTGGAAAATACCGGTTTATTGCCAGGGTGAGGGTGTGTGTGTCAAAATCATGCATAGTTTCATCGTCTTGCCAAGTTACATAAGTCACAAGTCGAATTGAAATTCAGAAATTAGCAACTGAATTCTGTGACCAAAACAGCAAAACCAATCACGAACAGCTTATGGACATAATATGTATATAACACATGAGTTGTGACCATGGCAACATTTATCAAAATGGCAGACAACTACAAACTTCTTTGAGTGGCATTTAGAAGTTGGAGTGATGAAGTAAGACGAGTTCTATGGATGAAATCAGCCATCTCCGACCACACCCAAACCCACCCCGATCACAACATCCAGTGGAACAACATCAAGATCCTGGCCAACAACCAATCAGACTACAAAATCAGGAAACTCCTAGAAGCCATCCACATCAAAAGGATCCAGCCAGCAATGAACAGAGACCAAGGCTATTACATCCCGCCTGCTTACCATCACCTAATTGCTCAATCCCTTTGTCCATCCAATTAATACAGTGGCTTGCATCATCTCCATCAGTCTGCTTGTTTACTCTGCTAGTATACTCTGTGTTCATTAGTCATCCACTGGCTTCCAATTAGCTTAATCACCTCTCTGTGTCCATCATCTAGTCACTGTAACAACTTAGATGTCAATAAGTGTATATATACCTATGTTGTTTGGCCCTATCCATCACTTGCTTGATAAAGGTGTTAGGATCTACACCGAAACGTCGCACTAATTGTAATAAAGAAGTTGTTCATCCATAGAACTCGTCTTACTTTAACTACAAAGATGTCAAAAATATGCGATCCGATGTATGGGTCCATTTTGGTTAATGATACCGAAGATCAATGACGCATCAGTGACAAAGATGATGTCCAATCCATTTCCTTACTTTGACTCGTACCATGTTTCCATGTTTTATCAGGTGAACAACTGACTGATGAATATATGGTGTGATCCTCTAATCTTCATCACAGCATCCTTTAGAAAAGTTGTGTAATATGCATCAACATATAATCAGCATTACCCTGTCTGGTGCTCTTACCCTTAGCATTAAGGGGCTAAAACAAGGACTGGTTGGCTCGGAGTCAGTATACTGTGTCTGAGTGGGGTATTCATATTAAACTGCGGGATGGTAATTCAGTGAGCTAGCACTATAGATCAGTAACAGTAAGCAGCCACACACACGTGCATGCACGTCGCTATATAAGTGCAGTAATCTTGGATGCCATGTTAAACCCCATTTCACCTCACCTCGTTCAGTTCTATACTATGCATCAAAGGTCATGTTATGGTTGATGATACAGCAAAACTGAGACACAGGCCAGATGCCATCCAGCGGTTTCTTCTACTGAGAGAGTGAGTGAGTGAGTATGGTTTTACACCGCTTTTAGCAATATTCCAGCAATATCATGGCGGGGGACACCAGAAATGGGCTTCACACATTGTACCCATGTCGGAATTCGAACCCGGGTCTTCGGCATGACAAGCGAATGCTTTAACCACCAGGCTACCCGACCGCCCTGAGAGAGTGAATGAGTGTGGTTGTACATCGCTCTCATAACATATACTGACAGGAGACACCACAAATGGACTTCAAACATTTTTCTTCTATTTATTCAAATATAGGTATCTAGACTTCAAGGAATTTAACAATGACCATCTGTATTCAATGTCAAGGAATGATTGAAGGATACAAGGTTTCTAGATTCTCAAGAATCTCAACGACATCAATCAATAGCAAATTTCAGAGAACAGTTTCAGCTTTCCACCATGGTCTGCAATATCCCAGCCATATGACTACTTTGTCTAAAAAATCCAATTCAAGCCAGGCAAACTAGCAGGTTGATTGCTTGAATAACGATCCATGCTTTCAGATGAATTGAGTTCACAAATAGTTACGTTAAATTATAATTAAGTTCAGACAGCACTAGCAAGCCTTCCTTGGGTAGACCAGAGTATGCCTGGTTCAGAAGTATGCCAGTGTATCTGGACAGGAGCGAGTTTGGTTTTACGCCGCTTTTAGCAATATTCCAGCAATATCACGGCGGGGACACCAGAAATGGGCTTCACACATTGTACCCATGTCTGGAATCGAACCCGGGTCTTCTGCATGACAAGCAAAACGCTTTAACCACTAGGCTACCCGACCGCCCCTATCTGGACAGGAACCATGGAGAAGGCTTCACAACTGTGAGGAAGTAAAACTATTGGCAGGATGAGTGAATATTTTAACCGCTTGGCTATATCAAATCCTCTTCCTCATCAGGCATTGAGCTTTCCTGAAGACAGACTTTGTTTTCAGATACAAATCAACTAACACTGGCGTTTTGTTCATTGACCATGCGATAGACCACACAGTTCTTTCTATGGCTCCAATACCCATTTCTAGACTTGAAATTCTTTCCACAAGGGCAATCGAAGGTCATGTTATCGTGAATTGTACGGTGGTGATGCTTCATGGCACTGAGACACGAGAAGAGCTTCCCGCAGATGCTGCAGGGAACTCTATGACCCGCAAATCCTGAAGTCGAAATGGGATGAAACGTATGTCCAGAGAACAATCTGTTGATGGGGAATGGATGTACCGCGTCACTATCTTGCTCAACAATGGATCGAGTGAAACCAACTGAGCATTCATCACCTGAAAGTAACAAAAGGCTCCAATAAGTTTCACATCATCTCATTTATGCCTGTTCTGTTATTTGTTTGTTTATTGTCTAACAGAGCACTCCCCAAAATTCTAACAATACAACGGCAGTCTGAAAATAATCGAGTCTGGGCATGACAATCCAGTGATTGACATCATGAGCATCAATCTACGCAATTGGGATATGCTGACATGCATCAACCAAGTCAGCGATTCCATTAGTCGCCTCTTATGACAAGCATAGTCACCTTTTACGGCAAGCATGGGTTGCTGAAGACCTATTGTAACCCAGGTCTTCGCTGGTTGCCTCTTTGTTTGTTTGTTGTTTTACGCCCACTCAGCAACATTCCAGCTATATGACAGCAGTCTGTAAATAATCATGTCTGGACCAGACAATCCAGTGATTGACATAATGAGCATCAATCCACGCAACTGGGATACGATGACAATTATCAACCAAATCAGCGAGCCTGGCCACACGATAGTTGCCCCTTACGACAAGCATAGTCTCCTTTTAAGACAAGCATGGGTTGCTGACGACCTATTCTAACCCTGTTCTTCACGGGTTCACCTCTAACTTGTGTCACCTACACAACAACAGAGATAAGAACGGTCTAAGTTATATAGATATCTTTGTGCAAATGAACCCAGCTACTCATTCAAAGGCCTTTTCTAGATTTTTCTTCCCAGCAACTGTCTATTGTAACACTGATGCTTTTCAACGTAATGAATTTAGTTGCTGTTCTATTAAAAGATCAAGGGAATTTTAACCAAAAAAGTGAGGAACATGATAACCTGTACTCCCAAGTAGCGATTAGGTTCTGCAACATATTACCCATTTAGATAATTGTGGGTCTGACCATCACAGAAAAAGGCATTCGCTAAGTCAACTAATTGTTTTTACAAAGTCATGTAAAAATATCTGGGATGGTTAAACTCTTCTTCAATTATTTGACACAATATCCTGAAATGATGTCACATTGCTAATGGTGCTTTATGCTGCTTTGAGCAATATTTAAGCAATACCACGGGGTGGGATGGGGTGGGGGTACCATTGTAACCATTTGGGGAATCGAACACAGGTCTTCAGCGTGACAAGCAAACACTTTAACCACCCCCACCCCTACCCCCACCCCCACCTCTCTGGAACAGCGTGAATGAATGAGCTCATCTGGATCTAGCAAAAAGGATCAATCTCACAGAGACACACCAAAAGTAATTTCACTGATAGCTGTTTAAAACAGAACAAATGGTTGACTGCTGTTTTATCTGATTCAAACTGCCTGAGAATATTTAGTCTTAATTTTCTGATGAAAGGCATTCCATAAGGCACTGCATCAGACACTTTAAATATCACCAGATTTTACAAGTAAATAAAAATGACAAAAACCCTTTTCATAATCATAGGAAATCTCAATTAACAGATGAATGTTAATGGTCGATTAAAGTGAGTGAGCTTGCCTTAAAAGGAGACTATGCTTGTCATAAGAGGTGACTATCGTGTGGTCAGGCTCGCTGACTTGGTTGATGTATGTCATCGTTTCCCAATTGCATGGATTGATGCTCATGATGTCAATCACTGGATTGTTTGGTCCAGACTCGATTATTTACAGACTGCTGTCATATAGCTGGAATGTTGCTGAGTGCGGTGTTAAACAACAAACAAACAAAGTGAGTGAGTGAGTGAGTGAGTGAGTGAGTGAGTGAGTGAGTGAGTGAGTTGAGTGAGTGAGTTGGGTTTAACGCCACTTTTAACAGTATTCCAGTTATATCGCGGCGTGTCAGCTTAATGTGGGAGGAAAGCCCGAAGTGATGCAGGTCTCAGACGTTTACCACTTCGGTGAAACCCACGAGCACGGGTATGGTGCTGACAAACCTAGAAACATAATCGCGGAAAAACGGGATTCGAGCCCACAATCATAGTTTTCTGGCGTGCCTAAGGAAGGCAACTCTGCACAGCGAATCACAGGGCCTGAGATGACAGGCCACCCGTGCCCCCTGGTCGATTAAAAATACTTGTAGTTAATTTCCATAACAGCCTCAGTGAGGATTCCATGGCACAAAGAGTTCCAAGTTCCCATATAGTTTTTGAACGAGTCTGTGAAACCAAGACACGGAAGACCCCATGATACAGATAACAACATTCACCCATGCAGTCCTTTACAGAAATTCACCATGTTCAAGAGTGATCAGATGCTGTGTTGCGCAGTTGACACTGTAGTTTTTCCAGTTGGTAAACTTCACACTTTGATCGATGATTCAGAAGCCCAGGTCTGTATTTGTAAACTTTTCCACAAACACAGGAGTGTGTTATTTTATCGTGGACGGCAGTTTTGTGGAAGCTCAGTGTGGAGCTGCCAGAGAACACCTTGTCACACTGGGGACATTTGAGGGCTACTTTGTGGGGCCCGTCAGACAAGCGGGGAACTCGGGGACTATACGTGACCCTCAGGGAATTGGGGGTCTGCCTCAACATGGACAGAGATCGTCCAGCAGCTCCTCCTGAAGCTCGTCCAACATCCCCTGCCAGGAAGTGGCTGAAACCAACTGAGCTCCCTGGACCTGCAAGTAACAAAAAGCTCAGCTGAGTTTCGGTCATGATTGTAATTATAGACTGAGTGAGTGTGTATGGTTTTACCCCACTTTTAGCAATATTCCAGCAATATCACGACGGGGGACACCAGAAATGGGCTTCACACATTGTACCCATGCCTGGAATCGAACCCGGGTCTTCGGCGTGACGAGTGAATGCTTTAATCACAAGGCTACCCGACCACCCCTTGTAATTATAGCACCACAACGAGTGAGTGAGTTGGGTTTAATGCCGCTTGAAACATTATTCCAGTTATATCATGGCGTGTCAGTTTAATGTGGGAGGAAAGCCCGAAGTGATGCAGGTCTCAGACGTTTACCACTTTGGTGAAACCCACGAGCACGGGTATGGTGCTGACAAACCTAGAAACATAATCGGGGCAAACCGGGATTCGAACCCACAATCATAGGTGTCCAGGGGACGCAACTCTGCACAGCAAATCGTGGCGCCTTAGACAACTGGGCCACCCATGCCCCCTGCACCACAACAAACACTACTGTCCACAATGGATGTGATGATACTCTGTGTGAAGATATGAGTCCAGTATTGTGAGGTCCTAAGTATATATAAGGGTGATATGTAAATTTACTGTGAACTACCACTTTGTGTTAGATTGTATAAGAAGTATCAAGCCACAATTTCCTTTATGAATAATCAACTCAAATCTTAATATGTTTTGGTTGGTCTTTTTACAATTCCCTTTTATGAAGGAATAGGCCACCAAGCAGCACAAGCATCAAGTTTTCATGTATGATGTCATGACCTTGCTTCTGAGATATGTTTTGTTTGTCGACAATGGCTGTTTCTGGTAGTTGTGTGCCGATAAATTTGGTCGATACTTTCTTAACTCGTGATGTTTCTTATTGAGGTAAATGAACTGCTGAAAATTTTGATATTTTGCAAGCTGAGATTTTACATATACTATATGTAATTTAAAATATATGCAAAGCCTACTTGTAAAACAGTCATAGCGAGTTTCATTTTGGGGTGTCCTTCGGCTATGCGCCTGTCAAATAGGTTCAACAGTAGCATTGAGAGCTTTAATGCAGCAATCAGCAATGTTCCAGCTGTATGACAGTGGTCTGTAAATAATCAAGTATGGACCAGCAAATCTAGTGATTGACTTCATGAGCATCAATCTACAAGATTGGGATACCATGACATTATTTTAGTCAAGTTGCTGAGCCTGACTACCCAATCCATTTCTCGCCTCTTTGGATGCTATTCAGGAAATGTCTGGAATTCAAACTGCAATCAGCTGATCCTGAGCTGACAAGGGGCGACAATTGTAGCACCTAACGCAGCAGGTCAACTAAGTAGATGTCAGACCAGATACATGACTTTCAAGAACAACATGCTTTGGCTTAACATCTTCAGGCTCTGAACCAATGGCTCTGTTCATCATTTGGTTTACATGCAATACACTTTTATCTTGTTAATGTATTCCAAACCAATATGATATTCACCAGTGTCACACAAGCTTCCGGTAACTCAAGATTTACACACCGGCCTGGGCCATGAGTGGACAGCGTTGTTTGATGCCCCTTTTCATTATGTACCCAGGGTTCCGTTGTACAAAGCAATCTTAGCGCTAAGGTTATCTTAACTTCCATACCTTAACATAGACTTACGACAGTCGTAGTGGTAAGGTTGTTTTGTACAACTGCTGATCTGATCTGCCCTGATCTGCTTTTCATGGAACTCAAGCATTTCTCTGTGATCTAAGACAGAGGACTCATGGCAGTAATTCAATGAATTAAAACAAAGGAGGGGTGAAATCATAAGGACTCAACCTTACATTCTGCTTTGTTCTTGCAATTGCACCTTTATATCCCTATACTACTGTAACTCGTCCTCTGTTACCTGGTTTGTGGTAAGTGAATTCCAACACAACTGTGATCTACAGTATCTAGTTGGACTGGTTATACATGATATAAAAACAGAGCCCGATGTAAGTCTGGCTTTCCTATCTGCAGCTTGTGTGACATGACCTGGATACACGCGACTTTTGACCAGGGCTGAATGCATGTGTGACTTCTTTGTCAGATATTACACATCTCGTGTGACATGACCTGGTTACATGGGACAATTGACCAGGGCTGAATGTATGTGTGACTTCTTTGTCTGATATTACACATCTTGTGTGACATGACCTGGTTACATGGGACAATTGACCAGGGCTGAATGTATGTGTGACTTCTTTGTCTGATATTACACATCTTGTGTGACATGACCTGGTTACATGGGACAATTGACCAGGGCTGAATGTATGTGTGACTTCTTTGTCTGATATTACACATCTCGTGTGACATGACCTGGTTACATGGGACAATTGACCAGGGCTGAATGTATGTGTGACTTCTTTGTCTGGTATTACACATCTCGTGTGACATGACCTGGTTACATGGTACAATTGACCAGGGCTGAATGTATGTGTGACTTCTTTGTCTGGTATTACACATCTCGTGTGACATGACCTGGTTACATGGGACAATTGACCAGGGCTGAATGTATGTGTGACTTCTTTGTCAGATATTACACATCTCGTGTGACATGACCTGGTTACATGGGACAATTGACCAGGGCTGAATGTATGTGTGACTTCTTTGTCTGGTATTACACATCTCGTGTGACATGACCTGGTTACATGGGACAATTGACCAGGGCTGAATGTATGTGTGACTTCTTCATCTGATATTACACATCTCGTGTGACATGACCTGGTTACATGGGACTTTTGACCAGGGCTGAATGTATGTGTGACTTCTTCATCTGATATTACACATCTGGTGTGACATGACCTGGATACACAGGACTTTTGACCAGGGCTGAATGTATGTATGACTTCTTTGTCTGGTATTACACATCTCGTGTGACATGACCTGGTTACATGGGACAATTGACCAGGGCTGAATGTATGTGTGACTTCTTCATCTGATATTACACATCTCGTGTGACATGACCTGGATACACGGGACTTTTGACCAGGGCTGAATGTATGTGTGACTTCTTCATCTGATATTACACATCTCGTGTGACATGACCTGGATACACGGGACTTTTGACCAGGGCTGAATGTATGTGTGACTTCTTCATCTGATATTACACATCTCGTGTGACATGACCTGGATACACAGGACTTTTGACCAGGGCTGAATGTATGTGTGACTTCGTCATCTGATATTACACATCTCGTGTGACAAGACCTGGATACATGAGACTTTTGACCAGGGCTGAATGTATGTGTGACTTCTTCGTCTGATATTACACATCTCGTGTGACAAGACCTGGATACATGGGACTTTTGACCAGGGCTGAATGTAATTGTAACTTTTTCATCTGATATTATACCTTGTGTGACATGACCTGTATAAATTGGGACTGTTGAACAGGGATGGGTGTTTGCGTTAATTTTCATGTGATGTTCATTAAAAATGGTTACTAGCTTACATGACTCATGTGGATAGCTTGAGAAAACAATTTGATAGGACATGACTGTGCTGAGCCAATATTCAGACTAGGCACAGATGTTGCAGTTGGTGTCCCTTGAGACCTAATCTCAGAATAATTTGGGTAGTCCTTTAACGCAAGATTAAAATTTGATTCAGCAGACATAGCACTTTATCTGAAAATGTTGAACAAAAACAAATATGTTTTTATCATACAAAACTTTATTATCACTTTATAAACATTAAAATCACTTTTTGCCTTTTTGCTGATAGTCTGTACAAGCATCATGGATCAAGGCAAAGATATAACTGTGGATCATTCCACATAACATCTTGACAATATCGTACCATAAAATCTCTAGTACAAACTTAATGCAATGATAAATTCTTACCCACCCACCTGACGCTAAACCACCTTTCTCATACCATGTTATTGTCCCAAGTACCTGCAGATGAGGAATAATGCTGTGTGTGTTGTCTTGATTCTTATCTTGGTGAATTATTAAAATATGGTCAAGCTACAAAAAAATTGCAACTGGTGAAGTTGATCATTCTGGATCTGTAGCTGATCAGTGCTTGCCAATCCAAAAAACATGTCGGTGTTAGGAACATGCTTGTCATGATGTGAAAAACATTAGTTGACAGTTCAATGTAAATATCAGCCTTGAACAGTTTGCTAAAAACACAAAATATAACAAATAAAAGGACTCCCACCTTTTAAATGAGGATGAAAATATACTCCCCGCCAAAAGAAACGTGAACCATAGACACATACAGAGAAGTGTGTACGTTAAGAAGAGATGTTTCCAGTGTGTACCACTTAACGACAAAACTATCAGTCAAGTGTAACCACAGTGTGTCTTGATTCTTATCACGATACCAGATTTTTAAACTTTACACGCTTATCCAAAAACAAATGTTGCATTCGAGTCTTGGATCTATTGACGTCACATGTGATGCGTTCATGAGCGTCAGTTCACACACCATACAGGTATGTTCATGTGCATCAAACCAATCTAATATCTCTTGAATGTGAGTAATTCTTCATATATTAACCAACATGTATGGTATTCATGTTTCTTCTGTCGGTGAGTATATAATTAATTGATCATGTATGCAGAATCAACTGAAATAGTGACTCATCATGGGCTCCGTACGTTCTCCATTAGAGTGAGTGAGTGAATTGGGTTTAAAGCCGCTTTTAACAGTATTCCAGTTATATCGCGGCGTGTCAGCTTAATGTGAGAGGAAAGCCCAAAGTAATGCAGGTCTCAGACGTTTACCACTTCGGTGAAACCCACGGGCACGGGTATGGTGCTGACAAAACCTAGAAACATAATCGGGGCATCTAGGGATTTGAACCCATAATCATAGGTTTCTGGCGTGCCCAAGGGACGCAACTCTGCACAGCAAATCGCAGCGCGTTAGACGACTGGGCCACCCGTGCCCCCTTCTCTATTAGAGCTATGGCCATGGTTCACAATTGGCTTGTATGATCCAACAACTGAGGGTCTCTAAACTGAATACTGTATTCAATGAACATAATGCTACCTCCCTCACTGATCATGCCCAATTACCGCTGTGGCTCAACCACGACCACTTCACCTTCCTTCTCATCTATGGTTGGTTGGTTGGTTGTTTAACGCCGCACTCAGCATGACTGACATCATGAGCATCGATCCAGGCAATTGGGATCGATGACATGCATCAACCAAGTCAGCGAGCCTGACCATCCGATCCCGTTAGTCACCTCTTTCGGCGAGCATAGTCGCCTTTTACGGCAAGCATGGGTTGTTGAAGATCTATTCTACCCTGGATTTTCACGGATCTCTCATCTATGATTCATGTTGAAGAATTTATCTGAGTTTAATGCTGCATCATAGAACCACACATAAAACATGTGCTTAACATTATTATGCAGAGTACTGTTCTCATTATGACAATGTGTGTGAGTATGGTTTTACGCCCCTTTTAGCAATATTTCAGCAATATCATGGCGGGGGACACCAGAAAATGGGCTTCAAACATTGTACCCATGTGGGGAATCGAACCCGAGTCTTAGCTGTGACGAGCCAACTTTTAACCACTAGGCTACCCGACCGCCCCCATTATGACAAAGGATGACTTCACAATGTTGGCCGATTTCAGCCAATGAGGTCAATGTAAAACATAAAAGCCCTCGACAGGCTGGAGATGTTTATCGCTCAGGCGTCACATAAGCACAGGCTGAAGATGTTCACTAATTGACATCACATAAGCACAGGCTGAAGATGTTCACTAATTGACGTCACAAAAGCACAGGTTGAAGATATTCACTAATTGACATCACATAAGCACAGGCTGAAGATGTTCACTAATTGATGTCACATAAGCACAGGCTGAAGATGTTCACTTATTGACGTCACAAAAGCACAGGCTGAAGATGTTCACTAATTGACATCACATAAGCACAGGCTGAAGATGTTCACTAATTGACGTCACATAAGCACAGGCTGAAGATGTTCACTAATTGATGTCACATAAGCACAGGATGACGTTCACCACTTAGACATCACAAAAGCACTGGAATGTGCTGACACAGCAAACAGAATCACCAGTAGTGCTTCAAAAGTCGAATGTCGGAAAAACATCATATTTCCATCATTTTTGGGTGGGAAGGTTAGCAAGCTGCTCATCACAATCCAGCTTGAGGCATTGCATCTTGTCCACACACTGCTAGAATCACTATCCGTCTGTAACCAGCTGGTTATTATGGATACAGGTTCTCCTTCAAAAGGAACAGAAACCTTTCAATGGTTTCACAGTTCAAAATCAACAAATAACAATTCAAATTGTTATATCTTTGGTCTGAATATAAATTATCAATACTAGGGCTGGGACGATACACCAACTGTGTGATCCGAAATGTATCACGATACCTTGTTCACGATCCAACACATTTCACGATACTTGCATGTACCTATGTTTCTGTGATGAGTAAGCTATCTTTCTCATGGACAGGATGACCAAATACCTGGCACACTAACGATTTACAGTTGGCAGTATCAAGTATGGCGCAGTGAGTTTAAATATTTATGTTTTCACTGCTAATTTTCACTACAAACCAATGTTGGTGTAACAGTTATAAAAGCAAACATTTAATGTATGAAACAATATTTTTACCTAGTGTGCGACTGTGATCGATACTTGTACCAAGAAGTAAAAAATCACGATGACCTATGCAACAGATATAAGGACTCCCACTACTGATCAATATACATAGATTAAACAAGGTGAATTGGAATTATAAGAAAAAACAAACCAAAAGCCTTTCTTGGTGTACACGTGAATGATCCGGGGTGGAATAGGTCTTCAGCAACCCATGCTTGTGACTATGCTTGTCGTAAGAGGCGACTAACGGGATCAGGTGGTCAGACTGGCTGACGGGGTTGATGCATGTCATTGATCCCAATTGCGTGGATCGATGCTCATGATATCAATCACTGGATTGTCTGGTCCAGACTCGATTATTTGCAGAATGCCATCATATAGCTGGAATATTGCTGAGTGCGGCGTTAAACAGCAAACCAACCAACCAACCAACCTTTCTTGGTGTGTTTGTGTTGGTCCACAACTTCTGTTGTGCTATGTGTTAATAAAATATATGCAATGGTAATAACTTCTGTTGTGCTATGTGTTAATAAAATATATGCAATGGTAATGGTACTACTTTCTTAAAGAATCTTTTGGCAAACATCAATGATTTCATAATTAGGTTTGGGGTGGGGGTGGAATAAATCTAGGAAACTAAAGAAATAATGGTTTTTTATCAGAAATCAAACTTTTGGACAGTTCCCGACATAGAAGGAAATCAGTGGACCCTGGCACCTCTTTGTTTGTTGTTTAACACATATATGACAGCAGTCTGTAAATAATCGAGTCTGGACCAAACAATCCAGTGATTGATATCATGAGCATCAATCCATGCAATTGGGAAACGATGACATACATGAACCAAGTCAGCGAGCCTGACCACGCGATAGTCTCCTCTTACGACAAGCATAGTCTCCTTTTAAGGCACGCATGGGTTGCTGAAGACCTGTTGTAACCCAGATCTTCACTGGTTGCACCTCTACTTGTGTCACTAACACATCTATTTTGAACAGAGATAAGAACAGTCTGAGGGATATGGATATATTTGTGCTATGAACCCTGCTACCCATCAAAGACCTTGTCTGGATTTTGTACCGGCAACTGTCTATTGTAACACTGACGCTTTTCAACGTAATTACCTTACAAGAATAATCGATATGATAAAATAAGTGTTAACAATAGCACTGTTCTGAATGGTGTGATCAAAATCAAAGCTTTCATGAAAACCAACCCTGTTCTAAACACAAAACTCAGAAACACATATGTTCACAAATGGCCCAGTAGTTAGATGTCATTATATATATTCATGAATCATCCCAGGAAATTTTTTACAAACCCTTCTTTCCTCAATTCTTTTGATGATATCAGGACAAAACACATAGCACAAAAAGAATGTCATGAATCGAGATATCATTCCAATGGCACGTTGTGACCGGCCTCGCTGGACGACATCTGTTTCCACAATTCACAGGTTTGATGATGTCTGAGCAGTCCCGGACCGTACCTATACTGTTTACCACAGACACAGTAATATGTCTGCTTGTCATGCACTGCTGCCTTGTGAACCAGCATGGCTCTCTTTGTGGTAAACATCTTCAAGCATATTGGGCAGTTTATAGCAGGGTGTAGAGAAGGTCCACTTCTATCCCCTAATCCCGACTGAGCACGGGAAGCTTGACTTATCATCTTATGGAAGTCATGGAAAGGTGAATGTCCAACTCCTAGGTCGGACTGTAGACTACCAAAGTAAGCCTGTCTTGCTATGGACTCCCCCCTTCTGGCAGACTGACCAACACTGACTGAACTCGGGTGACCTGCAAACAGGAAAAGTTTGTTCTTGTTTCATTAAAGAGCCACTGGCATCATCAACTCTAGCAACCAACGTCCAGCTGGATATGTACATGCACAGAAACAGCTATGTGGTGCATGGTCATTGGCTAAACAAACCGTGTTGAGAACTGATTTACTTTGGCTTACCAATAGGCCAGTGTTGTATCCGTCTCCAGGAGTGAGTGAGTGAGTGAGTATGGTTTTACGCCGCTTTGCTTATGTGCTTAACATTATTATGCAGAGTACTGTTCTCATTATGACAATGTGAGTGAGTATGGTTTTACGCCGCTTTTAGCAGTATTTCAGCAATATCATGGCGGGGGACACCAGAAAATGGGCTTCAAACATTGTACCCATGTGGGGAATCGAACCCGGGTCTTCGGCGTGACGAGCGAACGCTTTAACCACTAGGCTACCCGACTGCCCCCCGTCTCCAGGAAGAACAAGTCATTAATGTCAGACTGTTTTCCAAATGTAATGGTACTCTTCTACAACATAAAAGCTATCATGCATAAGTTGTGCCTGCCAAACAGACTGTAATCTGTAATGTAGTGACAAAAGGTGTTGGCCTTTCTAAAAAGATGAAACGTCCCACTGTACAACAGCTCATCGCATGACATTTCCAGGATGCCAAAGTTCAAAGATACAAAAAGTATAATGCTTGTAAATAATGTAGTATTCTCAACTACATCAAAGTTATCATGTGTAAGTTCTGTTTGCAACTCAAAGTGTTCAAATTAAGAGCCATCCCACGAATCTGTCTGTCTTTGGGCAAGGTGTGTTTGTCTTAATGTCCCATTTCTAAAGCAGTTCTCCCCTTGATCGATGCATATTCAACCAATCTTTTTGAATTGAAGCACAAATGAAGTGAAATTACAACTGATTCGATAGTACTGATTTTCTGGAGCCATTACTTCAGTAAACCTACTTTCTCCACGCTGGATATAAGGGAGAGGTCCATTTCAGTGTAAACACATGTAAATAAAGTCTGCAACATGTGACATGATAACCATGTTGAACACAACGTGAAAAATAGTTATTCTAGGGCATCAGTTGCTGTCCTTCTCGATATTGTCCTCCACATACAAAGGTGACACTATCTGAAAACTTTTCATCTGAACAAATAAGGTACCCATGACTCTCAAGTCTCTGGAAAATGGTCATCCTGTATACATCACCCATGTATCTGACTTTGGACAAATGGACAAGTGACTTTATGCCTTCTCAGTCCAGGCTTGTACTTGTAGCTCTTGCCACAGACACAGACATTGGCCACATTGTCATGCACAGCCTCCTTGTGGTCCATCATGGAGCTCTGGGCAGTGAACATCTTGTGACACTCCGGACACTTCACTCCTTCAGGTCTTTCTCCAGAAGCAACTGGGGCAGTGTATTCATGGACAACAGAGTTCGAGCTGGGATTGAGAAGCATGGCAATAATACCAGGCGGTTCTTGAGGATGGTGAACTGAAGGTCCTCTGCTTAACTCCATAAACTGTCTGTCCATTGCAATGCCTGCCTGAGACTGACTGAAATCCCCTGAACTTCCATAACCTGAAAGTAGGAAAAAGTTCAGGTAAATTTCAGTTCGGTCTATTTCTCTGGCAAGGCTTGCTCAAAGATGCATTTACCATCAGTGCCACTTATTGGATTTAAACCATTTTAAAAATGTAGTCAAGCAGTATCTGTATGTAGGGCATCAGAGAGCTTCATGTATATGTCAGGCTTACAAGATTGATTCCAAGTAACCATTCCATCAAGGGATACCTGGAATTACTCCTTATACACGAGTCATGATATATGTCATCTGTATGTAGGACATCAGAGAGCTTCATGTATATGTCAGACTTACAAGATTGATTCCAAGTATCCATTCCATCAAGGGATACCTGGAATTACTCCTTATACACGAGTCATGATATATGTCATCTGTATGTAGGACATCAGAGAGCTTCATGTATATGTCAGACTTACAAGATTGATTCCAAGTATCCATTCCATCAAGGGATACCTGGAATTACTCCTTATACACAAGAGTCATGATATATGTCATCTGTATGTAGGACATCAGAGAGCTTCATGTATATGTCAGACTTACAAGATTGATTCCAAGTATCCATTCCATCAAGGGATACCTGGAGTTACTCCTTATACACAAGAGTCATGATATATGTCATCTGTATGTAGGACATCAGAGAGCTTCATGTATATGTCAGACTTACAAGATTGATTCCAAGTATCCATTCCATCAAGGGATACCTGGAATTACTCCTTATACACGAGAGTCATGATAAATATTGTAACACAGGACACAGTGTATATTATCTGTAAGTGGCACCTTAGGAGCTGTTGTATCAATGATAACTTTTGGATTTCAACGACACTTCTGCTATTCCTAAGGTGAGATTGTATGGGTGGTCGGGCTAAGTGACATGTTTGTGTTCTATTGTACCCAACGGCATTGGACATCATAAGATCAATCACTGGATTGGCTGGGACTGACTTGATTATTTACAGGCCACTATGACCTAGGTATAATTCTTCTGAGTGCAGTGTTACACAACAAACAGATCTGTAAGTCTCAAGACTACCAAACACATTGTTGCAAATAGCGTCAGCAAAGATAATAGACTCAAGCCAATATCTAGTAAAGAATAGATTCTACCACTTTTGAATACCCGAGCTAATGAAGAATTATTGTTGCCTTATTGACTTTTGTTTTGTTTGTTGTTTAACGCCGCACTCAGCAATATTCCAGCTATATGACAGCGGTCTGTAAATAATCAAGTCTGGACCAGACAATCCAGTGATAAATATCATGAGCATCGATCCGCGCAATTGGGATCAATGACATGCATCAACCAAGTCAGCGAGCCTGACCACACAATCCTGTTAGTCCCCTTTTACGACAAGCATAGTCACCTTTACGGCAAGCATGGGTTGCTGAAGACCTATTCCTCCCCGGAATTTTCACGGATTGTTGCCTTATTGAAGAGTTATAACATGCACTGATTGGCATTGTTGACAGGTGACATTCAGGACCAAAAATCAACTGGTCAAATGATAGTTTTTATCAGCCATAAATTTAACCTATAAATGTGTAAAGGTAGTTTTCAGGAAAGTTAATCATCCCTATTTCTTCACTCTGGGACAGACAAAGTATCTAGAATGTTGGGTGTCCACAAAAGAATTAGCTGTCAGATTGTATGTTCTGAAACAGTAACCAAAAAACATTCCATCTCTTACAAAAGTCTAGTTTGTTTGTTGTTCAACATTGCACTCAGCGATATTTCAGCTTCACAACAGTGGCCTGTACATAATCAAGTCTCGACCTAGACTTGACAAACCAGAGACTGGTATTATGAGTAAAATATTTTCTATAAACAATAAAAGATACAACTCTATGACCTATCAAGTAGTTTTGGCAAGTGGAAATTCTTATACTTCCGAAGAGATCTACAAACACTGTTCAAATAAAATAATAACATATGACAATGGCACCTCATTTAACAGTTGCTATTCATAGCACAGCACTGGTTATTAAATTAACATATGTCCACATAAAATGATGCAACAAAGATGACAGGCAGTTTCACCTCGGAATGAGTTGCCAGACTTTACAGACTACAAGCCTTCTGGTGTCTCTGCAGAACACCCAAGTATTTATACATTCTCCCACAAACACAGGGGTAGTTAAACTGTAACTGTCAGGCAGTATTTGGTTGAAACAGACTACAAGCCTTCTGATGTCTCTGCAGAGCACCCAAGTATTTATACATTCTCCCACAAACACAGGGGTAGGTGAACTGTAACCGTCAGGTAGTATTTGGTTGAAACAGACTACAAGCCTTCTGATGTCTCTGCAGAGCACCCAAGTATTTATACATTCTCCCACAAACACAGGGGTAGGTGAAGTTTTCATGGTTTGCCTCTCGGTGTCTTTTAACTCCACGAGCTTCCGTGAACATTTTCCCACAAACATCACAGGAGAACTGACCCTTAGCACCAGCAGATTTCAGTCTGGTTCCTTTGCTCCCAATATCAAATATCAAAGGAAACCCAGTATCTCCAAAAGATTGCCAAATATTTCCTGATCCTGAAGATTTGCTTGGAACAAGTGGTCCTGCTAAAGATGTGACGAAACCTGATGAATCACCTCGATAGCCTGAAAGCAACAAAATAGTGATTCTGTTGAGTCAAATTGATCCTTGATGAACACAAGTATTAAAGGTGTTCACATGGAAGAACATTTGTCAGACACTATCTTCCATAAACATGAATGAATATCATGTCACATGACTGTATTATCTCTGTCCTTTGTAAAATGAATCTTTCTAAACAAGACAACTCAGGGGTCAATAATGTAAAATAATGTAAGCAACGATAGTTGAGATATGACACATCCCTGGAGGTCACTCATCAAGTACCTATCCCCATATGTTACTCCTCATATCCATCAACCATTGTGACCATCCAATCTCCATCAGTAACTCCTCATATCCATCAACCATTGTGACCATCCAATCCTTATATGTTACTCCTCATATCCATCAACCATTGTGACCATCCAATCCCCATGTGTTACTCCTCATATTCAACAGCTATTGTGACCATCCAATCCCCATGTGTTACTCCTTATATTCAACAGCTATTGTGACCACCCAATCCCCATGTGTTACTCCTTATATTCAACAGCTAGTGTGACCATCCAATCTCCATCAGTAACTCCTTATATTCATCAACCATTGTGACCATCCAATCTCCATCAGTTACTCCTCATATTCAACAGCTATTATGACCATCCAATCTCAATCAGTATCTCCTAATATTCAACAGCTATTGTGACCATCCAAACTCCATCAGTATCTCCTAATATTCAACACCTATTGTGACCATCCAATCTCCACCAGTAACTTCTTATATTCAACAGCTAGTGTGACTATCCAATCTCCATCAGTTACTCCTAATATTCAACAGCTATTATGACCATCCAATCTCCATCAGTTTCTCCTAATATTCAACAGCTTTTGTGACCATCCAATCTCCATCAGTATCTCCTAATATTCAACAGCTTTTGTGACCATCCAATCTCCATCAGTTACTCCTAATATTCAACAGCTATTATGACCATCCAATCTCCATCAGTATATCCTAATATTCAACAGCTTTTGTGACCATCCAATCTCCATCAGTATCTCCTAATATTCAACAGCTTTTGTGACCATCCAATCTCCATCAGTTACTCCTAATATTCAACAGCTATTATGACCATCAAATCTCCATCAGTATCTCCTAATATTCAACAGCTTTTGTGACCATCCAATCTCCATCAGTATCTTCTAATATTCAACAGCTATTGTGACCATCCAATCTCCATCAGTATCTCCTAATATTCAACAGCTTTTGTGACCATCCAATCTCCATCAGTATCTCCTAATATTCAACAGCTTTTGTGACCATCCAATCTCCATCAGTATCTCCTAATATTCAACAGCTATTATGACCATCCAATCTCCATCAGTATCGCCTAATATTCAACAGCTATTGTGACCATCCAATCTCCACCAGTAAGTCCTTATATCCAACAGCTAGTGTGACCATCCAATCTCCATCAGTTGCCTGTAACAAGGGTACATTTTCAGTGGAGCCCGACAGTCGAACATAAGCTATGCGTAGCTCCTCTGTGACTGTACAGCCAAGCAGCATGCCAATAGGATCACATAGGTATGCCTTTCATCATGGGTAGGAAAGGTTAAGCATTTCTCAAGAATTGTGATCAAAACCTTACCTGAGCAACACTACCCATAGTTGTATGGTGAAAAGTGAAATTATTTTCAGTACTTTTCACTGAATATGTTAATTCTGCTTCTTACTGGTTCATCGTTTTTATAGTTTGGAATGTGGCCCTTTGCACCAGGATGTGCTGAGAATCAATTGAAGATGGTGTCATACCTGACAGTTTCATGTGATGTCATTATAAGAACAGGTTGGTGAAGCTGATGTCTCCCAATACCCCATATTGATGCTTTCATCATTGTATCCAAATCCCAACAACCATTTTCCAACACAACACTTATTATAAAAGGTTAATTTACCCTCTTAAATGTAAATTACTCTTCAATCTCATACATGTAATTGCAATCATTAATACAGATGCCAACATGAGCTCCCTACATGAGTGAGTGAGTGAGTATGGTTTTACGCTGCTTTTAGCAATATTCTAGCAATAACACGGCGGGGGACACCAGAAATGGGCTTCACACATTGTACCCATGTCGGGAATCGAACCAGGGTCTTCGGCGTGACGAGCGAACGCTTTAACCACTAGGCTACCCGACCGCCATGAGCTTACTTTATACCTTTGTTGTCAGCCATCCTGAACAAACATTGCAACTATGTCATTATATATTTGTAGCCATGTTTATTTAATCCTTGTAATGTGACCTTGGCTATACAAGCTTCGGTCCACATTGAGTCAAGTTTGGTTGGTTGCTTGGTTGGTTGGTTTGTTGTTTAACGCCACACTTAGCAATATTCCAGCTATATGACAGCGGTCTGTATATAATCGAGTCTGGACCAGACCATCCAGTGATTGACATCATGAGCATTGATCCACACAATTGGGATCAATGACATGCATCAACCAAGTCAACGAGCCTGACAACCCGATCCCATCTGTATATAATCCAGTCTGGACCAGACCATCCAGTGATTGACATCATGAGCATTGATCCACACAAATGGGATCGATGACATGCATCAACCAAGTCAGCGAGTCTGACCACCCGATCATGAAGTGCTGATCTGGCACATTCTTGTTATTGAACAAAGATGTTTTAAATAAGATGAAAGTAAATCTCTGTACTGATATATATTGCTGTGTTGCTTTTGTCTCTCCAACCATTGAGCTATGCAACATATTACATTTTAATCATGATATGCATAAACATCACTTATTGTGATACTTTCCTCAGAAAATAAGAGTATGGGTAAGATAAATAAAAACCTACTCAGAACTACAGATTATCTGTCCCTAAAGAAATAATGTTGAAAGTCCCAGACCGTGCTTCAGAATTATGTTTGTTTGTTTGCTTGTTGTTTAATGCCGCACTCAGCAATATTCCATCTATATGACGGCGGTCTGTAAAATAATAAGAGTCTGGATCAGACAATCCAGTGATTGACATCATGAACATCGATCCACACAATTGGGATACGATGACATGCATCAACCAAGTCAGTGAGTCTGACCACCCGATCCCGTTAGTCGCCTCTAACGACAAAGCATAGTCGCCTTTTTCGGCAAGCATGGGTTGCTGAAGACCTATTCTACCCCAGATCTTCACGGGTCGCTTCAGAATTACTTCGAGTTCTTTGTTTCGCGCACTTCAAGACAAGCTACAAGTTGGCACTGACAGGAGGCGAAGAACAGAACACAACAACTTTTCCTCTGGTTTAAACCCGTGAAGATTCCGTGGTAGAATTTTACTTGCCGTAAAAGGTGACTATGCTTGTCGTAAAAGGCGACTTACGGGATCGGGTGGTCAGGCTCGCTGACTTGGTTGAGGCATGTCATTGATCCCAGTTGTGTGGATCGATGCTCATGATATTAATCACTGGATTGTCTGGTCCAGACTCGATTATTTACAGACTGCCGTCATATAGCTGGAATATTGCTGAGTGCGGCGTTAAGCAACAAACAAACCAACCAACCAACCAACCAACCAACCTCTGGTTTGATCAAAACCTCTGGACAAAGGTTCCAGGTCTGGAAGATGAACTGTAGGTTACACCACTGGTCACATCTACAATGTTGCTTCTCTTGGACACATGTGCCCATAAGGTTGACATTACCTTTCTATTGCAAACAAAAGTCTAACTATATTTTCCAAGCACAGTTGACCTGACCGGTGCTGAACCTTCTCATCTCTGGAATGACACATGTGCCTGTACATGATGTCCCTCACCTTTCAGTTACAATTATAATAATAATGAGTCCACTTGTATGGCGCCAAACTTCATAACAGCTCGTGTGCTCATGGCGCTTACATTATTACCCCAGTCAATGGATCAGTGAGCACTCGATTTTCATTCTCAGCTCCCTGGGGAGTATACAACCCAAGCTACCTGTGAGGCGCTAGAAGGTTACCAGCCATCTCATCCTACCGGGTACCCACTCACTGCTGGGTGAACAGAGGCACATTTCGAACAAAGTCACTTGCCTAAGGAGACACCACATGTGGTACATGTGCTCTAGTGTGGGGCAGGACCGAAGCCCTAGAAACTCTCAGGAGTCAAGCTGCTGAACGTGGTCACCCATCCATCTACGGTACTCTCCGAGACCGACATTGCTTAACTTCACCTGATTAGTGATCTGTGCACATGGTTTTTTACCCATTTGTTTACCTGTGCACTGTGCACAGGACCACGTGCCGCCACAATCTTGTTCTGCTTTATTCTCTTGACACAGTTCACCTGATAGGTGCTGAACCGTCCCACATCTCTGCTTTTGACACATGTGCCTGAACATTCAGCTTTCAGTTACCATCACACACTCTTGACCTGTTGCATTGTCTTCACACAGTTGACCTAACGGAAGCTACATACACACTACAGCATTTCTGATGTCTCAGCAGAGCTTGAGGAAACGTGTACACTTTCCCACAGACACACACATATGTGACCTTATCGTGAATGGCTTCCTTGTGTTGCTTCCTGGAATGAGCACGCTTAAATACTTTGCCACATTCATTGCATGGGAAAACTGCTTTATCTGACTGAGAGTGACTGTCACCAAATCTATACAACAATGGATTGAAGCTTAAGTTTAATGCTGAAGACTGTTCAAGTATTCTGCTTAAGTACAGTCCCGCCTTGTCAGGACCTTCAACAGAGTTGTGACCATGACCTTCAGGTCTTCCTTTACCTGAAAGCAACAAAAGGTCAAGGTCAAGGTCAAGATTGTTGTGTTCCTGTTTATGTGTTTTGCTCAATTTATGCGAAATAGTTGAGCAGCCTTCAAAGCAAGGGTGGATATGATGTATGCAACGAGCACCAAGAACATTACTTTTCTACAAACTCAAAGGATGCTTTTTTGGCACAACTGACAAAGCCCATTGATATTCATCATGCACTGGTCAAAACATTAAGGCATATGGTCCTTTAATTCATTTCAAAGTAAATATGGTTGGTAGGGTATCCTGATGGTAGTCATGCAGACATCATGGTTTGCCTTCCCAATTGATGACTGCAATCATCAGTAGCATAAACGCTCATGGTATATAAGACCTTTTTTAGACCATTTAAGACTTTTTCCAGGCAGGACTGCCAAAATAAGTACCTTTTAAGAACTTTTAAGAACTTTTAAGACCTTTTAAGACTTTTTAAGACCATTTAAGACCTTTTCCAGGCAGGACTGCCAAAATAAGTGCCTTACTAAAGAAACTAGAATATGCATGAGTGCTCACGCACAGACAAAGATAGAATTTACTCTTTCAGCTGGGTTAATGACCTATACTAAAAATAACTGCAACCAGTGTTAGGTTCTTATCTTTTATTTGATCATTCTAAAAAGCTAATACAAAACAGAAGCCTGCTGTATCATGATGCAAATCAAGGAACATATTCTTCCTGTTACAGAAAAAAAGTCGACACAATTTTGCATAGCCAAGACCAGCCACTGCAATCTCATATTATTAAGAATACCTTGACTAAATGTGACAAGTACTAAGAGTTATTTCACAATTCATTCAGAGCTTATTTGATATCTTCTTAAACATCTGGAAATGTCAACAACACATGCATCTCTTTGGATATTCACAATATCCAGTCCTAATTCTTGTAGAAATTCATTAAGATGTAAAACAGGACAACAAGAGTCCAGTCAATTGGCAATCCTGGCAAGTTTGCCTAATGTCATTCAACACCCACTTTGGCTGTCTGTTAACACACATCTTATGATGTATATGAGTCTAACAGTTATTGATAACCTGACACAGGGATGCAACCCAGGGAGTTGTCTCTGTATAACAACAATCATTATGTGAGGACCTTCACTGGAACTGGGCACCACACCATGGAGCAATGGCTCCGAAGACATCAATGACATGTCCTACCACGAAGACATTTCAATTGCTTATCTTCCTTAAGGTCCGAGAAGTCAGTCATTTCTTTCAGCTCCCAACCTGCGTCACAACCATCAAGAACTCTCCTTCAACACTTTACTTGCTGATGGGCAAATCTTTTCATGATGACGTAGGGAACACTGATATTTGTAGACCTTCCCACACGCACAGGCATATGTCACGTTCTCATGCTTGGCCTTCATGTGTCTGGATCTACAATAGGCATCACTGAAGATCTTGCCGCAAAGCTCACATCGATAAATGGCTGGCTTATCGGAACTGTCTGTTTCATTTACGTTCTCAGCCGCAAAGTATCTAGCCAGGCCATAATCTACATGTCCTGCGCGTCGGAATAAGCTGCCACCTCTGGAGTGTAGATGCTTCCTTCCAGGCCAAGTGACGAACTGTTCTAGGTCTGAAAAGCAACAAAAATGTCGAGATGACAAAGACTGTAGCTACACCATAACTATACCGCTCCCAAAGACAGCTACAACATGAATTAATGGCATGAAGAAATACCTTTAACCAAAATCATGCTTTGCCCAACCATGGGAGTTTGTGACCCAGAGGGTTGAAAATATTTACAGACAGTAAAATTCTGGAAACAAAGATTTTATAAAGAAAAGTCTATACATGCGTCAGAATTAGAAAAATGTGTGCATGAAAGTAATTGTTGCATATCCATGTACAGTAAAACATGTTTATAGCGCACTCCAGGGACTGCTGAAATTTGTTTGTTACACGAAGAGTTTATTTCTCCTGAAAACTTGTACGCCAATGGGGATTCCCTCGCTTTTCATAAATAAGAGGACATATCATTCGCACTGCTAGTGAGTGAGTGAGTTAGTTGGGTTTAACACCGCTTTTAACAGTATTCCAATTATATCATGGCATGTCAGCTTAATGTGGGAGGAAAGCCTGAAGTGATGCAGGTCTCAGACGTTTACCACTTCGGTGAAACCCACAAGCACTCGCAGGGTGCTGACAAACCTAGAAACATAATTGGGGCGAACCGGGATTTGAACCCACAATCATATTTTTCTGACGTGTCCAAAGGACGCAACTCAGGACAGCGACAGACGACTGGGCCACCCGTGCCCCCTCACACTGCTAAAAGATCACGAACGTATCTGGTACTCAAATTCATATCAACATGTTGGTATTTTCCTAAAAAGTTACAGAATAACTTTGGCAATTGAAACAATAAATATTCCAGGAAAAGAAGTCTCTATGGGTGAACAGTCAGATTGATATAGCTGATAAACTGTTTACAGAATTTGTTACTCATGTTATTTCATATGAAAATATAAAGTGAAACAGTACTTTTGAAACAGCCTGTTCAAACCATACAATGTTGAGTTTATTAAAAACATATGAATCTACACTGGTAGTCTTTGAAGGGACATACATTATTGGATCTTGTACCAATTTTTCAGCATACCGTATTCGACGTAATAAGCCCCCACGGCGATATTTGCAAATATATTGGCTAGTGAACAATCCTAATTAGCACCCCTTCCGATTGATCAATGTACACAAGACCTATTTATTCGTATATAATACGCACTCGTGTGTAATATGCACCCTCAATTATGGGCAATTAAATTCTGGAAAAAATATATCTGTCGTAAATTATCTTTCAACTCTGTTGTTTTCACCAAAATAATATTCTATTTCTAATTTTGAGAGCGCCCTGGGCGCTTATTACGTTAAATACGGTAATGGATTTTAAATTGGTCGATATTTGATCCAATAAAACATGCTGATATTTAGTACTAAAAGAATAAGAGAAAGGATAGAAGGAGAATGTCCTTTCAAGAAACAGAACAGATTGGTAGAAATGTCCTGAAACCACTAAAGACCATTTATCTCAAGTTAATCCCTGATTGAGTGAGTATGGTTTTATTCCACTTTTTTAGCAATATTCCAGCAATATCACAGCAGTGGGGAAACCAGAAATGGGCTTCACACAATGTACCCATTGTGGGAATTGAACCCGGGTCTTCGGCGAGACAAGTGAACGCTTTAATCACTAGGCTACCAGACCAACTCTCTGGTTGAACAATGGCTTAATGTACAAACCACCCACAGCCATATAACCTTGACGTTGAGTGATATAGAGAATATCACCCGAGTGTCTTTTGATATGAAATATATCAACACGAGTTGATAAAAGTGGCAAAACTCCGAGGCTTGCCGATGCCGATTACAAGATGCCAGTAAGCTTTCTTAATGTATGAAGAGAAAAAGAAACATGTCTGGTGGTGAAAATGAAATGGATGTGTTTAATATGGACTCCGAAAAGAAACGTGGCAAGCCTTATCCCTGCTATTCATAGTACCAAATCCTATTTGACTGACTGTTTGAAAGCCCGTGCAAAACGAGCAGGCCCTTCATCATGATTTCCAGGCCTCCTGAACAAAAACATACCAGCATACACCGCAAACATTACTTCCAGATCTAGACCATAGCTAACCACAAAACATTTGAGTTTTTGTAACCTTGTAACCTTGAACTTCGACCTTCTCATGGCATGTGCAAACAAATTCACCCGTGGAAGAACTCCATTTTTTAACGATCAATGTCAATAATCTTGCATATCACATGCAAACTTTTCACAATTACCCCAAAGGTGACATTGGCCTTAGACAGAGGTGCTTAAAACGGTTCGTCGGCAAATACATTTTGGCAGCCAACCCATGAAGATCCGGGTCATAATAGCTCTTCAGCAACCCATGCTCGCTGTAAGAGGCCACTAATGGGATTGGGTGGTCAGGCTGGATGACTTGGTTGATGCATGTCATCATATCCCAATATTGTGGATCGATGCTCATGGTATCAGTCATTGGATTGTCTGGTCCAGGCTTGATTATTTACAGACTGCCGTCATACAGTTGGAATATTGCTGTGTGGCGTTAAACAACAAATACAAAACAGTTTGGCAGCCATCTTGATGAAATCGTTGAAGTGCCAACATGTTCCTACACATGTGCCTGAATTCTCACTTTGTTCAATCTCAATCCAAACTCAAGACAAACTACAGTGGTAACAAACTCCTTATCTCAAAAACACCCTTTCCTTGTGTTTGTGATCGTCCCTTTTCAAACAATAAACAGACAAATCATTTTGATTCATAATTTAGTTTTGTGAAGAAAAACAACAAACAATCAAGTAGGCTGATACAACACATTTTCTTAAGTGCTTCTCCAACATATTTTGAACTAAAAGAGAATTGTAAGACCTCAAGTCAATCAAAATATGATTTTGAACCATGTTTTACGTCCTATATCTTGGCCAAATATAGCATGTTAAACAACAAATAAAATGGTCCTCTGTCACAATGAGTGAGTGAGTATGGTTGTACGCCGCTTTTAGCAATATTCCAGCAATATCACAGCAGTGGACACCAGAAATGGGCTTCACACATTGTACCAATGTCGGGAATCGAACCCAGGTCTTCGGCGTGACGAGCAAACTCTTCAACCACTAGGCTACCCGACAGCCCCTCCTCTGTCACAAAGCAATCTCATTGGTATGTGTGATCATCGTAATTCTTGTGTGAGAGTTAAGATTAACTCATCCCTACGATGATCCTTGAACAGGACCCTGCCCTGCATACTTCAACTCCTGGACTCTGCCTATAGAATGGACACACATGACAAGCTGATTATCAGGTACCATTCACTCTTCATGAAGTACATGATGTCATCACAGATTGTGCCATGAAGCATGACCAGACAAGTGTATGTGTCAACCTTGCTCCAGACAGGTTACGAATGTCAACAGTGAACTGGGGTACATACTGACAAGACCCGTGAAGATCCGGGGTAGAACAGGTCTTCAACAATCCATGCTTGCCATAAAAGCACAAGAGACAACTAACAGGATCAGTTGGTCAGGTTCGCTGACTTGGTTGATGCAGGTCATAGTATCCCAATTGCATGGACCGCCGGCATATAGCTGAAATATTGCTGAGTGCGGCATTAAACAACAAACAAACAAACAAACAAACATACTGACAAGTGTAGGTCTTCTTGTCTTTTGGTTTGGTTTGTTGTTTTACGCCGCACTCAGCAATATTCCAGCTATATGACGGCAGTCTGTAAATAATCGAGTCTGGACCAGACAAGTGATCGACATCATGAGCATCAATCCACACAATTGGGATCAATGACATGCCTCAACCAAGTCAGCGAGTCTGACGACCCGATCCTGTTAGTCGCCTCTTGCAACAAGCATTTTCGCCTTTTACGGCAAGCATCTTCTTGTCAACCCAACAAAGTCTGGTTATGAATGTCCAGCCGAGTTCCACAAACTACACGTCCGATGGTGCCTAAGAAGTGAACAGCGGTACATATATTCCCGACCACACTGACAAGTGTAGGTCTTCTTGTCGTGGTTGGCTTCCTTGTGCCTCTTCCTCCAGTGGGGAGCAGTGAAGACCTTGCCGCATTCTTCACATGGATACACCACCGACTTGTCCTGAGAAGAACCCTCCAGACAATCCATACCCTGTACGGGCAAATCTGAGCCAGACCTCCCTGACCTCTGATCTGTTACATCATAAAGATGATTCAAATCCATGGTTTCAAACGCTAGTGCTTCAGACTTTATGACTTCAGGCCTATCAATACCCTCGGTGTTCTGCGAGCCCAATATCCCTGTATTAATACATTTCCTCTGCCTGCTGATATGATTACTGGCAATTTGAGGATAGTCTATATTCAAGGTGATACCAAGTGGTGGCCTCTTAACTTCAGTGCTTTTGGCCATACTGTAACCTGCAAGGAACAGAAGGTGGAATCAAAATAATTTTAACTGAAAAGTGTTTAGAATTAGAATTACAAAATTTGGAACAGCATCAATAGAAGAAGGACAAAGCTGAGCACATGAGCACTTCAGGAACATGATGAAAACCAGGCCATGACAATGAACAGTCATTCTTACACACGATTAATCAAAAGCATTTACCTTCAAGTCTAAGAGTGAGTGAGTGAGTGGAATGGGTTTATGCCGCTTTTAGCAATATTCCAGCAATATCGCGGCGGGGGACACCAGAAATGGGCTTCACACAATGTACCCATGATGGGAATCGAACCCGGGTCTTAGGCATGACGAGCGAACGCTTTAACCACAAGGCTTCCCGACTGCCCCTCAAGCCTGAGGAGCACCAGAAACAAGACAAGAAAGTTCACACAAGCCTCCGAGTAAAATTGTCATCACTAAGGGCTACCAAGAAGCTTCCAGGCCTGAGTGAGTGAGTATGGTTTTACGCTGCTTTTAGCAATTTTCCAGCAATATCACGGCAGGGGACACCAGAAATGGGCTCCACACATTGTACCCATGTCGGGAATCGAACCCGGTCTTTGGTGTGACGAGCAAACGCTTTAACCACCAGGCTACCCAACCGACCCCTTCCAGGCCTGAAGATTCATGTGACAAGGACATGTCAAGGGGACTTACCCTCTTGCACAAAACACTTCTGAGTAACAAATGCAAATACAGTAAGCTAAGTTTATAACGAATATGCTTACAAAGAACTGACGGGTATAACAAACGTATTGTTTGGTCCTATCCATTTGTTGGATATATATACAATGTACACATGCTAATAACAAACTATGGTAATAATGAACTACAATAAGTGGTCCTTTGAGTTTGTTATAACCGTAGTTTACTAAAAATAAGTGCAACAAAACCCTTTCCATATTGAAGAGAAAAAAGCAGAGTCTGTTTCTGTGAATAAAATATTGTCAGCTTCTGACTTATCCATAAACCTGTACAGATCTGAGGTAGAATAGGTCTTTAGCTATCCATGCTTACAGTAAAAGGCGACTATGGTTGTCATAAGAGGCAACTAAAGGCTCAGGCTCAGACTCGCTGATTTGGTTGATGCATGTCATCGTATCCCAATTTGCGCGGATCGATGCTCATGATATGAATCACTGGATTGTCTGGTCCAGACTCGATTATTTACAGACCGCCGTCATATAGCTGGAATATTGCCGAGTGCGGTATTAAATAACAAACAAACAAAACAAAACTTATCCATTAACTCAAGGATTGGTATGAGTGTAGTCACATAGTGTCAATATTCCATTATTGCACAAATCTGATTGATTCAGTCCTGGCACTTACTACAAGACTTCTAAATATGTACAAGCTTTACTCATTTTTAAGTCTTGTTCTGCCACACAGGTCAATATAATTTTTGAGGTGAGTCACTCTTGAAGCTTTTCACAGATGACTAGTTTTCATTTATAGAATGTTGAACTTACAACCTACGGGAGACAGTTCAATCTGTCTGAAATGAAATTATGATATCCACACCGGGGTAAGAAAATTTGATATAAGTATAACTGGATATAAGTTTCAAAATATTTGTTCATATCTTGATGATGTCTTTTATGTTGTACTGACGGGCTACAGCTAAAGGTATCATTATCTTTAGGCTAACATTTAGTCACTGAAATGAAAATATTTAAATATTTAATTTTTTAAATTTTCTTTCGATAGATAATAGAAAGGATCCCATGTTTTTCATTTTCAGAAACTGAGTGAGTGAGTGAGTGAGTGAGTGAGTGAGTGAGTGAGTGAGTGAGTATGGTTCTACGGCACTTTTAGCAATGGGCTTCACACATTGCACCCATGTTGGTAATCGAACCCGGGTCTTGGGCGTGACTTTTCAGAAACTGAAAACTGGACTATAGACTAGTGCTATAAGACTGTTTGGGACATATTAGATATTTCGTTTCAGTGTCTGTAGGAAATAGTAAATTAATCTCAATGTATGAATTACCACTGTCAATAAACTGTCTTCACTGCTGTTCTAATGCTGTGGATCTCCAGGCTTTACATATCTTTGTATGTCTTTGCAGAGAACACTGGAAAGAAAAGCTCTTCCCACAAACACAGGAGTAAGTCACTCGGTCATGCAGGGCTATTTTGTGTCTCTTTCTTGAGCCTTCCGTGGCAAATACTTTATCACACTGTGAGCATGGCCACATAGTCCTCCCAAGATGCCCAGGAGGCATAGAGTTATCTGCCCAGGAACTATACTTATCAAAGGGAGATAATGCGCCAGATTGGTCAGAGTTGCCATCTTGTTGTTCAACTGGCCAGACATGGGGTTTATGGTCAGAAAGTTGCAGTCTGAATTGTCTGTTTCCTGAAAATAAATTGGAAGGAAACTATAAGAGAATTTTGAATTGCAAAAAAATTGACCACTTTCAATATAAACCATAATATCTCTGACAAATGTACAGGGCCCACATGCACAAAGTGA
This sequence comes from Haliotis rufescens, assembly GCF_023055435.1. Lineage (NCBI taxonomy): Eukaryota > Metazoa > Mollusca > Gastropoda > Lepetellida > Haliotidae > Haliotis > Haliotis rufescens. The sequence goes on along the minus strand of NW_025964383.1, from coordinate 25,607,386 downwards.
TCTTAGCGCTAAGATGATCGTAACTCCCATACTTTAACATAGGCTTACGATAGTCTTAGCACTAAGATCGCTTTGTGCAAGTGGCCCCAGAACTCTTCCATCACTAACAATTAGTAGAACACTGTTGCTGCAGATGCTGCTGAAGTAAAAACAAACTAAAAAGTTATTTATTTTCCAAATTTATTTGTGAATCATAACTGAATAAAACAATAAGAGAAATTACCCAACAGCAGCCATGTTTCCAGAAAAAATCATAACTTGCGACAACTTACACAAATTGAAATACAAATCTTGTCAAACATAATAGTTAAACCCTCATTATGCCTTATCATATGTTTCAGCCATATTTCAGCAAAACATGTAAGGAAACAAAATCTGTCTCCCTTGATAAACGAGGCTCTAAGAATAATCTACACAGACTGCAAGGCACTTAGATGTAAAAGATCTCGACAGAGATTTACTCCATGTACAAAAATAATACGAAATATAACTGTAACCCAAGTACCTCTGGGTGTTCATATGGGATTATCATCCTATTCAATAAAACTTGCTCACTTAACTGCAAGTATCACTGATTCGATTAATACTGATTCATAATGAAATGGTTGTCAATTGTTTACAAACTGAAAACAGAAAACCTGTTATGAATGTTTTACTGATTTCAGGCATCTGTTAGTTTTACTGACAATTGGTAATCGACAAACCAGGGTTTTATTACTCGGTGAAACACAAGGATGGGATTGGTCTTCCTGGTTTGTCGGGGCGGTCAGGTAGCCTAGTGGTTAAAGCGTTCGCTCGTCACGCCCAAAACCCGGGTTTGATTCCCGAAATGGGTACAATGTGTGAAGCCCATTTCTGGTGTCGACTGCCGTGATATTGCTGGAATATTGCTAAAAGCGCCGTAAAACCATACTCACTCACCTCCTGGTTTGTCCAGGTAATATCATATCTCCATTCCCTAATGTACACATCCACCTCCTATTGCCACCAAAGCTTCACTGCGGCAATGACGTCACCATCTCCAGCTCCCGTATCACTAGCACACCACTGAATTTCTGTCACTCATGACATAGAACTCAATAACCTATCAAGATGACTCTTGTTAAAGAGAGTTCGGTATGGATCTAAATTCAAAGTCTCAATACCTTGACGCATTTCAAATACAGGATTTTACTATGAATCAGAACTTATTTCGAGCTGGATGTTCTTGATGTTTTCTTGAGATACTCTGCTCACATCCTGAACTGACTCCAAGCCGACCAGTCTTTATCTCCTGGCAGGGAAACAACAAAATAACATCTTTGGTAGGATCGAACCACCAGCCTTCCACTCTTCCACCCTGTCTATCCACCAGACCAAGGAGTGAGTGAGTGAGTGAGTGAGTGAGTGAGTGAGTGAGTGAGTGAGTGAGTAGCAATATTCCAGCAATATCACAGCGGGGGACACCAGAGATTGGCTTCACACATTGGACCGGGTCTTCGGTGAGACGAGCTAAAGCTTTTACAACCAGGCTTCCCGACCGCCCCGTACTTGGACGAAGCAATAGAAGTGCTACTAGGTGATTCACATTGTGTCACTACATGAGTCGAGTATTTGTGCTATCGTTACTTCCCTTGTCGGAGTGCCTGTAACCAATAGCTATCAATACTTTGATCGTATGACAATATTTCGTGTCATTCAAACTGGACTCAAAGCCAAGCTTCACTGACGAATGGGTCCAGCATATTTATGACAAGGAAATGGTATTCATTGTATTCATTAGGTACTTTAGTAAATCTGTCTTAAACACTGATTATTTTAAGAATGTGACATGATAAAGAAACTGAAATTTTCATATCGTGAATTTCATATATTAGGTCATCCCTATATAAGTACGAAAATCTTGAAGGTGACGTCATGCCCAATTTCACCTCACTTCATATAGTAGGAAAAACAAATGTTTTTCTTACCAGAGGCTCACATAACACAATGCTTATTCCCAGCACATTTTACAATGCAACACACTTGGCTAGTTCTCTGAGTGAGTGAGTTGGGTTTAACACCGCTTTTAACAATATTACAGTTATATCGCTGCGTGTCAGCTTAATGTGGGAGGAAAGCCCGAAGTGATACAGGTCTCAGACGTTTACCACTTCGGTGAAACCCACGAGCATTGCAGGGTGCTGACAAACCTAGAAACATAATTGGGGTGAAACCAGGATTCGAACCCACAATCAATCATAGGTTTCTGGCATGCCCAAGGCACGCAACTCTGCACAGCGAATCACGGCGCCTTAGACGACTGGGCCACCCGTGCCCCCCTAATTCTCTAAGGGTCGATGGTGATTATTTCAGTAAGTTACTATGCAAATGTTGATGAAAGGTTTATTTACTCTCACTGGAAAGATATATCTATAGTCAGATCGTAAAACGGACTTTCAACAGAGATTCCATATGATCATGGCAAGCGTCTTGTTGCTGATATTACTATATATATGCACCTGGAAGTATTCTCACTGTGAGCTGTTTAACATGCTTCAAGAAGATAATAAATGATCATAACATATAAGCTGCATTGAAACATACTGCTTCCACTAACAAGTGTGGGAGCAAACCATGTGACAGTTGTTTATTTCTGTCCCAAAGTCCAAAAATAGTGAGATGGAGATAAGTTTGCTGTCCGTGAACAGTATTTTTGTTACATCACGTCTTCCATCACAAGGATTTTATGTTACAGATGTCTACCACTCTGCTAAACTGAAGCATGGATACATTGCGGACAACCAAGGAGTGGTCAGATTAGACCCTCAAACCAACAGATCCTGGTGGTCCCAAGGGACACAACTCCACAACACCTTGGACGACTGGGCCACCCGTGCCCCCCACAGCACTAGTTGTGTTGAATAGTGTCCCCAAAGAGCTTTAAAGGCTCTGCTTGCTGAGCTATTTGACAGAGATGTCTGTGTTGGCGGAAGCCCCGGCGGTATTTGTACATCTTCCCACACGGACACAGGTAGGTTACTTTGTCATGGATGGCCTCCCTGTGGGCCTTCTTGGTGCCGGGATCAGTGAAACTCTTGCCACACTCCTCACACACATACAGACTCCGGGGATGGTCACCTGGCCATAACAAGTGACTAATTCCTGTCCTAACACCTTCTGCAGGGTCATATGCTGCTGATGGCCTACCATCCTTCTCTTCTGGTATTTGCAAGGCAAGTTCAGCAAAATTTAGTTTTGACCCACCATAATCTGAAAATAATAAAATAAGATAGCATTTTTTCTACAATTATGACTCTTGTCCTGAATAATATTTTAATTATGCTGATCTATATGCTGCAAGTTTTAGAATGAGTGAGTTACCTTGGCTACATATTCTTTTCTTATTTGGCCTTGACAATTTCACAGATGTTGGATACAAAGGACCGAGTGAGTCACCTTGGCTATTCATATTTTTCTTTCCTTTTTTTTGGGGGGGGGGTGCGGTGTGTCTTGACAATTTCACAAATGTTAGCGATACATGACTGATGCAAATATGTGTTAAATGACAAACGGGGAATATTTTATAATTATTTCAAATCTTATATTGAAGAGAGACTGCTTGGATCCTTGATTTTTTAACCCATCCCAGGACACGCCTTTCCTAATTATTATCTCCCAGTTAAAGATTTTTCCCAGAGTTGATTCCAGTCACAAAGGAAAATTGATCTGTTTGACTTACCTTTTCCTTAAGTTTTGTGACACACACCCTCAAAGAACTTAATTGCCAAAATGTTTACATCCGATTCAAAGTAATTGTCAGAAAGAAAACCCACAGATTTCATGGTACCAATGCACAAATGTTATCAAACTTAGCACAACAAAAGTTGTGGAGCATCACAACACACCATGGAAAGTGTTTGAACTGGCCCAATCTTTCTCATAGTTCATCTCATCATACCTCTCATTCAGAGTAAAATATATACAAGTAAGCGCTATTATTATTGACTTGAACTGTAAAATCCGTGAAAGTTGGTTTTTGTTACAAAGACTGCACGGAGCAAAGCATGGTTTGAAAGGGTCAGCCTTTTGATATTTTCTCAACGATCTTATTTAAAAAGTTATAACGGTACTAGCTGCTTCCTGGCGCCAGCAATGGAGTTTCCTGACCGGTCAGACCAAAGATGCTTCACTTTCTAAGCTTCGGTAATATTTACTGCCACTGTTGGCATGATCTTGTTTGATGTTCCAAAATTTCACTCGGAGCCAGAGTTGAGGTGAAATGAGGTTTTAACATCGTGCAAAGCAGAGTAGCAACAAGTGTCTTTTAGTATGACACGGCCAGGTATTGAACCCCTGACCTTCCGTTCCGTTCACCAAGCAACAACTAGGCCACGCATTTGTCCTTTGACGCATGCATCTAATCTACAGATTACAGATATCAGCACCAAGGAAACGCATGGTTAAAGTAATTTTCTTTTTGACACAAAAATCATGTTGCATATGAGCCATCAAACGTCATAACTCACGGCATGTCAGTACTACTCATGTGATAGTTGTGAGCTCAACAGACACGTTTTCTTGTGAGTTCTCAGTCCAGTCCTGTACTTATATTCCTTCCCACAAACGCACGAGTGAGTTCGACCCTCGTGATTTGCATCCTTATGGTTCTTCAGAGCTCCGAGATCTGCGAAAGCTTTGCCACACTCCACGCAGGGAAAGGGCTTCCTTGTCCCCGAGCCCTGACCACTGAAGTCCTGTGTGTAAGTACTAGGAGCAAAGGAGAACCCAGCTGCCGCCAAATCAGCACAAATGTCAACACTATTTATCCCCTGGTTTTGCCTTCTCCCATCATGCAATTCTCCACCTATCAACCTTGCAGCCATTGGCTGGTTTGACTGGTCAAAACCTGCAAATAACAAAAAAGTCAAGGCTATTCTTCTCTCATTTCAGGGTTTTATTCACCAAATTTAACAATTCAGTATTGATTCTTTTTCCATGATATTATCAAATCATCTCAAGGACATGAAACACATAACATGTACAGAAATCTTCAAAAGAGCTACCTCGATAAGAAACAGCTGATTGTAATATAGAGTATCAAATCGAAGTACAAGGGGTATCAAATACATATTTCCCTTTCTGACAAACAGTAATATCAGAGGAAATATCAGTGAGTGAGTGAGTGAGTGAGTTGGGTTTAACGCCACTTTGAACAGTATTCCAGTAATGTAATTGTGTGTCAGCTTCAAGTGGGAGGAAAGAGGAGATATGAATATATATATCATATACACACATTGAATATACACCATGACAAGCATGTGATGTGTATGTCATGTGTGTGTTATGTGTACAGCATATGTATGTTGTGTTTTGTTTGTTGTTTAACGCTGCCCTCAGCAATAGTCTAGCTATATGACTGTGGTCTGTTAATAATCGAGTCTGGACCAGACAATCCAGTGATTGACATCATGAGCATCGATCCGCACAAATTGGGTTGAATGACGTGGATGAACAGTGAGTCAGTGAGCCTGACCACCCGATCTAGTTAGTCGCTGTGAACAGCATGACATCCATGCTATGTGTACAGAATGATATCCATGTTGTGTGTACAGAATGATATCCATGTTATGTGTACAGAATGATATCCATGTTGTGTGTACAGAATGATATCCATGTTATGTGTACAGAATGATTTCCATGTTATGTGTACAGAATGATATCCATGTTATGTGGACAGAATGATATCCATGCTATGTGTACAGAATGATATCCATGCTTTGTGTACAGAATGATATCCATGCTTTGTGTACAGAATGATATCCATGTTATGTGTACAGCATAATATCCATGTTATGTGTACAGAATGATATCCATGTTATGTGTACAGCATGATATCCATGTTATGTGTACAGAATATCCATGTTATGTGTACAGAATGATATCCATGTTATGTGTACAGAATGATATCCATGTTATGTGGAAAGCATGATATCCATGTTATGCATGATATCCATGTTATGTGTACAGAATGATAGCCATGCTATGTGTACAGAATGATATCCATGCTTTGTGTACAGAATGATATCCATGTTATGTGTACAGAATGATATCCATGTTATGTGGACAGCATGATATCCATGTTATGTGTACAGAATGATATCCATGTTATGTGTACAGAATATCCATGTTATGTGTACAGCATGATATCCATGTTATGTGTACAGAATGATATCCATGTTATGTGTACAGCATGATATCCATGTTATGTGTACAGAATATCCATGTTATGTGTACAGCATGATATCCATGTTATGTGTACAGAATATCCATGTTATGTGTACAGAATGATATCCATGCTTTGTGTACAGAATGATATCCATGCTTTGTGTACAGAATGATATCCATGTTGTGTGTACAGAATGATATCCATGTTATGTGTACAGCATGATATCCATGTTATGTGGACAGCATGATATCCATGTTATGTGTACAGAATGATATCCATGCTATGTGGACAGAATGATATCCATGCTATGTGTACAGCATGATATCCATGCTATGTGTACAGAATGATATCCATGTTGTGTACAGAATGATATCCATGTTATGTGTACAGTATGATATCCATGTTATGTGTACAGATGTGTACAGAATGATATCCATGTTATGTGTACAGAATGATATCCATGTTATGTGTACAGAATATCCATGTTATGTGTACAGAATGATATCCATGTTATGTGGACAGAATGATATCCATGTTATGTGTACAGCATGATATCCATGTTATGTGGACAGAATGATATCCATGTTATGTGTACAGAATGATATCCATGCTATGTGGACAGCATGATATCCATGTTATGTGTACAGAATGATATCCATGTTATGTGGACAGAATATCCATGTTTTGTGTACAGAATGATATTCATGCTATGTGTACAGCATGATATCCATGCTATGTGTACAGAATGATATCCATGCTTTGTGTACAGAATGATATCCATGCTATGTGTACAGAATGATATCCATGTTGTGTACAGAATGATATCCATGTTATGTGTACAGTATGATATCCATGTTATGTGTACAGATGTGTACAGAATGATATCCATGTTATGTGTACAGAATGATATCCATGTTATGTGTAAAGAATGATATCCATGTTATGTGTACAGAATGATATCCATGTTATGTGTACAGTATGATATCCATGTTATGTGTACAGAATATCCATGTTATGTGTACAGAATGATATCCATGTGATGTGTACAGCATGATATCCATGTTATGTGGACAGAATGATATCCATGTTGTGTGTACAGAATGATATCCATGTTATGTGTACAGTATGATATCCATGTTATGTGTACAGAATGATATCCATGTTGTGTGTACAGAATGATATCCATGTTATGTGTACAGTATGATATCCATGTTATGTGTACAGAATATCCATGTTATGTGTACAGAATGATATCCATGTTATGTGTACAGCATGATATCCATGTTATGTGGACAGAATGATATCCATGTTATGTGTACAGAATGATATCCATGTTATGTGTACAGCATGATATCCATGTTATGTGGACAGAATGATATCCATGTTATGTGTACAGAATGATATCCATGCTATGTGGACAGCATGATATCCATGTTATGTGTACAGTATGATATCCATGTTATGTGTACAGAATATCCATGTTATGTGTACAGAATGATATCCATGTTATGTGTACAGCATGATATCCATGTTATGTGGACAGAATGATATCCATGTTATGTGTACAGAATGATATCCATGCTATGTGGACAGCATGATATCCATGTTATGTGTACAGAATGATATCCATGTTATGTGGACAGAATATCCATGTTTTGTGTACAGAATGATATTCATGTTATGTGGACAGCATGATATCCATGTTATGTGTACAGAATGATATCCATGCTTTGTGTACAGCATGATATCCATGCTATGTGTACAGAATGATATCCATGCTGTGTGTACAGAATGATATCCATGTTGTGTGTACAGAATGATATCCATACTGTGTACAGAATGATATCCATGTTATGTGTACAGAATGATACCCATGTTATGTGTACAGAATGATATCCATGCTATGTGTACAGCATGATATCCATGCTATGTGTACAGAATTATATCCATGTTGTGTGTACAGAATTATATCCATGTTGTGTGTACAGAATGATATCCATGTTATGAGTACAGAATGATATCCATGTTATGTGTACAGTATGCTAGTCTGTACACATTACTTTCAACAGATTGGAGAACAGGGATCTGTAGCTTTAGGAGAAAAACATTTTCTGACACTTTGCAGTTGAAGAAAACAGGAAATATTGAGCAAAAAACTTGATGTTATGAAAACCTCCTGGAAATATGTACAAAATCAAACCAAAATTACTCAAACATCATGTGAGCTAAAAGTTTAAGCCACATCACCTTATTCTCACATAAAAGATTGGCGGACACTTTTAAGGACGTAGATATTTGCCACTCGGGTGGTCATTAAATCGGCCTTAAATTAATAAAATCTCAAGATGGGGATAAATTTACCATGGCCCATCCAATAACTAGCCCTAAAAATGTAGTCATCATTGATGCAACTTAACTCTGTGTACCAATAGTAATTCTTCACAATTACAACACCGCGATTGCACTGGAGCATCAGACAGTCACGATTATACATGTATCAGCATGATAATGTCATACAAGATGATCAACTCATCTCCAAAATACACATTTAATCCAGCAAACACAAAATGTCAGTGAGAGATGAGTCTAGTGGCCAGTAGTCATCAACAGATCTCTAAGTTCTAACACCAGGATGTACGTGACCTATCTCCATTGACTGATGTGATGTGACATGTCATCTGAGAAGGTCAGCCTCTACACAAAATTTGGTCCAAATCCATTCATACTTTTTGAAGTAACTGAGCACCAATTCATTTGACCTGAGAAGAAATGTCTCCAAAAGCTTTTGGTCCAAATCTAGTAACTGTCGCTTGGGGTGATCCAACTGAAGTAATGTCTTGCCATAAAGTTTTCTAAAAACAAACCAACAAGAGCCAATACATCAAAAGTCCTTTTTACTGTCAGTCAATGCCCGACAATATGGCAGAGCACCCGCACACATCTTAATATGGAAACCTTGGACAAGTGTTGTGATACAGCATTGAACTGTTCTTGCAATACCACAATGCCACTTTTTGGCTGAGCATTATGTCCACTTCCAGAAAAAAGTATGAGAAATACCCATTCATTTAGGAGCCTGCATAGCTGACCAGTGCACTACAACCCAATGATGGGGATTCAACTTGGCCTTGATTGATAGGCGTTACTTAGATGTTGACTAATGACATAGTAGACACAATTTACTTGGCCTTGATTGATAGGCGTTACTTAGATGTTGACTAATGACATAGTAGACACAATTTACTTGGCCTTGATTGATAGGCGTTACTTAAATGTTGACAGATGACATAGTAGACACAATTTACTTGGCCTTGATTGATAGGCGTTATTTAAATGTTGACAGATGACATAGTAGACACAATTTACTTGGCCTTGATTGATAGGCGTTACTTAGATGTTGACAGATGACATAGTAGACACAATTTACTTGGCCTTGATTGATAGGCGTTACTTAAATGTTGACAGATGACATAGTAGACACAATTTACTTGGCCTTGATTGATAGGCGTTACTTAAATGTTGACAGATGACATAGTAGACACAATTTACTTGGCCTTGATTGATAGGCGTTACTTAAATGTTGACAGATGACATAGTAGACACAATTTACTTGGCCTTGATTGATAGGCGTTACTTAAATGTTGACAGATGACATAGTAGACACAATTTACTTGGCCTTGATTGATAGGCGTTACTTAAATGTTGACAGATGACATAGTAGACACAATTTACTTGGCCTTGATTGATAGGCGTTACTTAAATGTTGACAGATGACATAGTAGACACAATTTGCTTGGCCTTGATTGATAGGCGTTACTTAAATGTTGACAGATGACATAGTAGACACAATTTATGGATAACAGCATCTTTAATACTGAGTGAGTGAGTATGGTTTTACATCACTTTAAGCAATATTCCAGCAATATCATGGCGGGGGACACCAGAAATTGGCTTCACACATTGTACCCATGTCGGGAATCGAACCCAGGTCATTGGCATGACGAGCGAACGCTTTAACCACTAGGCTACCCGACCACCCTTCTTTACTACTGTAAAGGCGACGTTTCAGTTTATATCCTTAGAGGATCTATACCGAAATGCCGCCTATACAGTATTGTTGTTATCCATAAAGTGTGTCTACTTTGACATTTATGCCGTATTTCCATCATGAACCGACCCGTGAAGATTCCGGGGTAGCATAGGTCTTCAGCAACCCATACTTGCCATAAAAGGCGACTATGCTTGTCGTAAAAGGCGACTAACGGGATCGGGTGGTCAGGCTCGCTGACTTGGTTCATACATGTCATCGATCCCAATTGCGTGGATCGATGCTCATGATGTTAATCACTGGATTGTCTGGTCCAGATTCGATTATTTACAGACCGCAGTCATATAGCTGGAATATTGCTGAGTGCGGCGTAAAACCACAAACCAACCAATCCATCATGAACCAGAAATTTTACAAGTTCTAAGACTTCAGCCAAAGTCCACAGTGGACATGACCGATTCTCCTCCCAATTCTGGACATGTGTTATCCTCTCCTCCAGGAGGACGCAGGATGTCAGGATGCAGATGGACCTTCAGGATTCATTCCTGCTGCACACATCTTATTTTGTCTGAGATGTTTATGCAAGCTTGATCGGTATTTGTAAATCTTCCCACAGACACAGGCAAAGCTGAGCTGCTGGTGGATGGCTTCGACGTGGAATGTTCTGGCTCTGTAAGTCATGAACATCCTGTCGCAGTGGGGGCATGGAAAGGATGGTTGCAAGTCACCCCCACCTCCACCAGCAAACTCTGCAGCGTGAGAGAACTGGCCACGATACATGCTTGTCATGAGCATGCCACCAGCAACACCAGAACCATGAAAACCTGAAAGTAACAAAAATTCCTTCTGTACACTGATCCTTGACAATTCACAAAGAACAATATCCATACCAATGACTCTATTAACGTCACACATCAGTATATCCAATCCATCAAGAATTCACTCCAGATATTCAGAGAGAGCAAACAGAGGTATATTCTCCTTCAATCCTAATATTGAACGTAGTGTTGAGGAGGATCTGTGCTTCCTGTCGCAGCAGCACAAGAAAAACTTTGTCTTAGGTGCTGCTGTAGCCCTGTTCGGTATTTGTAAACCTTGCCACATACACATGAGAAGCTCCTGTGTTCATGGATAGCCTCAATGTGGTACATCCTCGACCTGGAACTGACAAACACTCTATCACAGTGGGGACAAGGATGGGAGCCTTGGCCACCAGTTGAACCTTCTGCAGGTCTGCCAGCAGCAGCACTGAGGAACACACCAGAATTGGGGATAGCTGCCGGCAGAAAACTGCCATAATCTGAAAGAAACAAAAATGCTTGTTCTAGAAAGTGTCCATTTTGATGTTTGCATTTGCCACTCTAAAAATCCTCATTGCCTTCCATCTTAAAAGAAAAACAACCTCTGAACAAATCCAATTATATTTAATCTCTTTATTCCCTTTTTCTATCAATCTGGAAAAGAAACTATTGCAAGGAAGACAAAGCATACTTGGGTGTCCAGATCCTTGACAATTGACTAAGAACACCATGTCTAATTAATTTTTCTGGCTGTTTGGTCACCCTTGCCAGTATGACATCAGCGACAAAGCATCATGTTGATCCACAAGAACCCAATTTACCAAGGATACATTTACCGTATTCAACGTAATTAGCGCCCTGGGCGCTCTCAAAATTAGAAATAGGGGGCTCTTATTAGAATATAATTTTAGTGAGGAACAAACAGAGTTGAAAGATCGTAAATTTCGTGGTTTATGCTGACAGGCTGAAATGATACAAAAGAAAAGTCTGTGCATATTATATATGACAGATATATTTTCCAGAATTTAATTGCCCACAAGGGTGCATAAAACACACGAGTGCGTATTATACACGAATAAATAAATCTTGTGCACATTGATCAATCAGAAGGGGTGCCAATTGGGATTGTTCACTAGCCAACATATTAACAAATATCGCAGTGGGCGCTTACAGGAGCGGGGCGCTTATTACGTCAAATACGGTATCCCAATGTCTCTATCATAACAGCAAAGGCTGTTGCAATCCATCAGCTCAATCCTGTGTATCATTCATCATTCACACAAATATCCCAGACGCATTCAACCTTCTGTACAGTGAGTGAGTGAGTATGGTTTTACGCCCCTTTTAGCAATAATGCAGCAATATCGCAGCGGGGACACCAGAACTTTCTGTACAGTTACTGAAAGGACTCTTGTGGAGTGCCAGAGCTCCCCATTGCAGCAACACAAGAGAAACTCTGCCTCAGATGTGTCTGTAGTCCTGTTCGGTATTTGTAAACCTTGCCACATACACATGAGAAGCTCCTGTGTTCATGGATAGCCTCAATGTGGTACATCCTCGACCTGGAACTGACAAACACTCTATCACAGTGGGGACAAGGATGGGAGCCTTGGCCACCTGCTGAACCTTCTGCAGGTCTGTCAACAGCAGCACTGAGGAACACACCAGAATTGGGGATAGCTGCCGGCAGAAAACTGCCAAAACCTGAAAGAAACAAAAATGCTTGTTCTAGAAATATATTTGTGTAACAAATATTTAACAAGCCGTCCTGATGATCACAAGACATTCATTCATCCATAAGCACTTGAGTTCATGTGCTGAAATGAAAACTGAATATCTGAGGCAGTGACATCACAACAAGTTTGGAGGTGTGTTCTCCGTTAGGAACAACGAACAGGACTTCTGATGGCGAATTAAGCCTGGTCGGTAAGCATAAGCCTTTCCACAAATACACGAGTTTCTGACTTTGTCGTGGATTGCTGCCTTATGATTGTATCGGGCACCATAGTTGGTGAAAACTTTGTCACATTCTGAACAAGGGAAAGACTGACTTTCGTGCACACTTAAGTTCACATCCCTAGAAGGATTTGTGAAAGCAGAAGAAAGCCCTTGTAAGGATGTCCCCATTCCTTGATAAGGATCTGTAAATGGGCCAACTCCAAAGGATCTCCCATAACCATGAAAATCTGAAAGTAATAAAAACCAAGTCTAAAACATTTTGGTTGATCATTTAGAACTAGTGGGTAATAGTGGGGCACCTTAAACAGATGGATAACTTCTACAAATAACACCCATAAAAGCTCATTCAATAATCATAAGCAATCCCTGCTGTGCATAGTCCATTATGAAATACTGACGATACAAAAAGAATGTGTTAATGAATCACTTTAAAAAAAACATTAACACGAACACACTGAATATACTAGTGACACATCACTGTATAAAAACCAAACACAAAATCGTAATAATAAACATGAACCAAATAACCAAATATCCACAATGTTTCTAAATCTCCAAGAATGAATGCACTATTATAGAACGTTGTTGTTATACACGGCAGTTGAATTGACTTCACAAAGTTTCAACTCTTGACCCTTCTTAACCTTCTGGGGCGGTCGGGTAGCCTAGTGGTTAAAGCGTTGGCTCGTCACGCCGAAGACCTGGGTTCGATTCCCGACAATGGGTACAATGTGTGAAGCCCATTTCTGGTGTCCCCTGCCGTGATATTGCTGGAATATTGCTAAAAGCGGCGTAAAACCATACTCACTCACTCACTTAACCTTCTGAGGACAATAATTTCTAATGCCATACAACTTTGCAATTGTTTCACTAAAATCACAGTCAAATCCCAATGATTTGAACAAAATCGACGTAAGTACCAATTGTTATGACATTCTGAAATTTAACGGCTGAGAAATGGCCAGAAGATGTTTCAGCTTTCAGTATGGACTTGGCACAAAGGTCAAAGCAAGGTGAAATATTAACATACATTGATCCAGTGGTTTCCGAGATGATGTTCACAGCGACAGGGTATTCATTTCCAGACAACTTACGATCATGGTCAAAGTGCAAAGGTCAAAGAGCAAATAAAGGTCAAAATCTAAGATACAGCGAAAGACGGAAGATGCGTTGGGTCCAGATACCAGCTACACATGTACCAAATGTCATGATATTCCAAACAAAGCGGTTGAGCAAGCACCATACGAAGATACAGCTTTCAGTATGGTTGATGAAAGTGCGTAAGTCAAATCAAGGTGAAAATTTAAAATATCTAAAACAGCTCCAGAACTTGGCTGCACGTTTTCACCTATATAGCTTGGCTGCATGTTTTCTTGTGTCGGAGTAAGCCTTGTCTGTACAGATAAACCTTGCCACAAACACAAGCGTGTGTGACTTTATTATGCTTGGCAGCAATGTGATGCCACCGCGCGCCATGACTTGAGAAGACTTTATCACAATTATGACACTGGAAGTTGCCAGTATTTCTGTCATGAGTGCTCCCAACATTGAAATGAGCTGAGTCAGCATAACTGTCTTGTGTCAGAAACAGGGAACTACTGCTGTAACCACACGGATCTGAAAGTAACAAAAAGTCTGCTCTGATCTCTCTGGGGGTCATTTTTCAAAAATATTCTAAAGGCATTTTTTTACAATTTCAAATATTTTATAAACATTTTTTTTAAATTTCTACGATGATACAGAATGATGACTGACATTTTGAGATTAGTGATTAGTTTCAATGATAAAGCAGAGGCAATCACGATATATATTTTTAAAGTGAGTTTGAAACCTGCATAATTTGTCTTTGTCCAAGTCTGATGTATTTGTATGTCAATATGTCAAGTGTATGTCAGATGTGAAACTCAGTGTACATTGATTGTGCGATTGTAAGCTACTGCAGAAGGTGAGAACACATGTAGTTATGCAGATGAAAAACAATCCATCTGAGGTAAGAACTCCACATTCTATCCAAAAATTCATCTGTCTGTCTTTGAGGGGATTCTGTCAAAAAATGTCCAAAGAGTGAGTGAGTATGGTCTTACACCGCTTTGACAAATATTCCAGCAGTATCATGGCAGCGGACACCAGAAATGGGCTTCACGCGTTCTACCCATGTGGAGAATCGAACCCAGGTCTACGGCGTGATAAGCGAACACCTTAACCACTAGGCTACCCCACTGTCCCATATGTCCAAAGAACCAACGCCTGTGAACACAGCCAACAACAATACTGAGCAAGCCTGGTCATAATGTGTGACCTGATTAGGTAGTGTTGCATCCCAACAGTATAGAATGTTGATCATACTATCAAACACTGGTTTGCTCAGCCAAGAATTGATTATGTACACACAAATAGACCGCAGCAAAAACGTCTCAAGAGGAACCACAATGAGGTTTGTTTGAAGATGTGTAGGCATTCCTAGGCATATAATCAGTTACATCATGATTTGCAGCATGCAACTCAATTGCGCAAGTATTTCCAAGGGATTATCAAACTGCCCTACAGACACATTCAAAACTAGGACTGGGACGAGTCCAAATTTACTACCCGAGTACCCTCCACCCTATTACCAGACCAAACCCGGGTACCACTGTAGATATTTAGAGATAGGTACAAACTGTCCGATTTGGAAAAGTTTGACCTTAGCCCTGGCAAAATGTATTTAGATACACATGTAAAACGATCTGGTCATGCATACACTGAAGTTTACTGCATGAAGTTTTATCTTTATTCAAACATACAAAAGTCAGAAGGAATGGGTGCATTGTCAGAAAGAAAAGTGACTTACAGTGTAACCATAGAGTCTTAAACAGTTTTTGTCATTAAACAATATGTCACGTGACTAACCATGAGTCCGGGGAGTGCTATGGGTACCCGGGTCCTACTTTGGACCCACCCGACCGGAGAACCCAAGTTACCCGTCCCAGCCTTAATCAAAACCATAGTGTCGAAGTTGAAGGGACCTACGTAAATAATTTGAGTTATCCGAAGTTTGACACCACCAAAAATATATAAAGAAGGAATACGCCGGGACCAAGCTTTTACTTTGAGACACGAGTAAGTTCAAAATCAAAGTTCGACACAATGGTGTTTGACTGTAATTTCTAAGAGCTGTGTTGACAATCTTTTGATGTCAAGGTTGGTTGGTTGGTTTGTTGTTTTACACCGCACTCAGCAATATTCCAGCTATATGACGGTGGTCTGTAAATAATCCAGTCTGGACCAGACAATCCAGTGATTGACATCATGAGCATCGATCCACGCAATTGGGATCGATGACATGCATCAACCAAGTCAGCGAGCCTGACCACCCGATCCCGTTAGTCGCCTTTTACGACAAGCATAGTCGCCATTTACGGCAAGCATGGGTTTGATGTCAAGTGTGTGCTGCTAATTCAACAAGCCTGGACATCAATAAGTTGATGACTTCAACAATGTTAATCAAGAACATTAAACTCATCAAAAAGGAAACACTTTTATTTTAATTGTAAAACAGGTACAGTCATTATACAAACATATTAACTAATTAACCAGTAGCTTCAGGTGTCCGGGGAGAACTTTCATTTAGTGCACTGACACCTTGAAGATAATTATCCTTTCACAAAAGCTTGGAAATAACAGACCTGATCTCACAGCAAATCATAAAACATTATCACAAATAAATGTTCAAGTCAGAAGCTGACACAATAGCTCCCTTAGCCATGTGAGCTTGAACTTGGAAAGCAAGACTTGGTCTGAAATGTACTCACTGGACACACGTGACTTTGTTGCATCACGCACGTAAGAAATCACTATGTTCTCATGGTTGGTTGGTTTACGCCGCACTCAGCAATATTCCAGCTATATGACGGTGGTCTGTAAATAATCGAGTCTGGACCAGACAATCCAGTGATTAATATCATGAGCATCGATCTGCGCAATTGGGATCGATGACATGCATCAACCAAGTCAGCGAGCCTGACCACCCGATCCCGTTAGTCGCCTTTTACGACAATATACTAATATACTAATATTGCATCAGATCAATTAATATGCAATTCAAACATTATGGACTGGTATTCTCTGGTAATCTCTGATTGGACCATATTTTTATGATACTTCAGTCCCTGGCCCTGGGCACTTAAATATTACTGATTTGGTAGTGATGTCCTTTGGCAATTCTTATATTGCATCAGATCATGTGTATGCACTTCAAACATTACGGATTGGTGTTTTCTGTCAATCTCTGATTGGTATAACTGACTAACATTATTTGGTAGTGATCTCTTTTGGCAATTCTAACACCGGTTTGTTGGTTGTTTGTTTTACGCCGCACTCAGCAATATTCCAGCTGTATGACAGCGGTCTTTAAATAATGTAGTCTGGACCAGACAATCCAGTGATTGATGTCATAAGCATCGATCCTTGCAATTGGGATACGATGACATGCATCAACCAAGTCAGCGACCCTGACCACCCGATCCCGTTAGTCGCCTCTTACGACAAGCATAGTTGCTGAAGACCTGTTCTAATCCGTGTCTTCATGGGTCTCTAATACCCGTATTGCATCAGATCATCAAGTATGCATTGTAGATTTCAAACAATATGGCTTGGTATTCAAGGGCACTGTCCCACTGGGCAATATTTCCATCAGTCTAGGTACGTCTGCACTTGCCTCTTCATAAATCACTGACTGGTATTAGTGTTTACTGGTAGAGATCTCAAAGGGCATAGTTTCTTATGAGCAGTCAGACCAGTGATATAAGTGTACACCTTCCCACAGGCACAGGGGTAGGTGGCTTTGCGATGTTTAGCAGCTATGTGATTCCACCTGGATCCTGGACTGGCGAAGGTTTTGTCGCACTGAGAACAAGGGAAGCCACTTGTGTCTGGCTCAGTGTTACGTGGGGCAGCAACAAACTGCTGAAATGCTCTATTGGGCAAAGATGGCGGTAGGCGAGCCTGTTGCATGTACAAGCTTGGTCTGCCTTCAAAGCTGCTGCCATAACCATGAATATCTGAAAGCAAAAAAAAAGTTCTCATCCACTTCTGTCTGTTATAGTTTTGAAGGTCCACAGAAAATACAATTGGTTAGGTTTTCTTTGCAGCAAAATGAGGGCAGTATCGCTTGTGTCGGGTTAGGCTGGTCAGATAGAGGTACTCCTTGCCACAAAGACAAGAAAACTTGGTATCAGTATGCTTGGAGGCAAAATGGTTCCTTCTAGATCCAATACTAGCGAAGACCTTGTCACAGTGTGAGCAAGGGAAGTTGCTGGACACAGACAACAAAGCTGCATTAGGAAACTGATGCTGATCATTTAAGGCAATCTCTCTCCTATCCTGGACAAAATCCCCTCTTGGCCCTGTTGCCACAAGACTGCCATAACCAAATCCTGCAATGAACAAGGAAAGCCTAGTCTGAATGTTTTGTAGACAAGATTATATCGAGCGAGGAATGATCAGTTGGCTTTAAGGGCGCAGTGAACATAAATTTAATCACAAAATAAGGTCTCAGTTTAATATGTTAGAAAAGCAAGAAGTGAGTCAAGTCTACATGTCTCCCACTTTGGAGAAACCCATAGCGATGATGGTGCCGCCAAACCAGGGATCATAATCAAGGTAAATCTGGGATTCGAACCCACAATCATATAATACCTGTGCACCCATTGGATGCCACTCTGCAGTGAATTGTGTCCTCAAACAACTGAGCAACCCATATCTGAAACGATTTAAGCTGTAACTTTGTTACTTGTAAGGTTTCTATCAGAAAAGAAGAGCACTTAGACCATGACCAAACAGTTACCAACATCTATAAACCATAAACTATTCCCAAGAAATAATATTGCAAAATGAAACATATGATCATGATTTCCCAATAACCAAATACCGTATTCTATGTAATAAGAGCCCAGGGCACTCTCAAAATTAGAACTAGGGGGCTCTTATTAGAATTTTATTTTGGTGGGAATAAACAGAGTTGAAGGATCGTAAATTTCGTGGTTTACCCTGACAGCCTGAAATGTTTATATACGACAAATATATGTTTCCAGAATTTAATTGCCCATAATTAAGGGTGCATAAAACACACAAGTGTGTATTATACACCAATAAATAAGTCTTGTGTACATTGATCAATCAGAAGGAGTGCTAATTGGGATTAATCACTGGCCAATATATCAGCAAATATCGCCGTCGAATACGATATGTCAATTCTGAAGCTCCTTCTGAAGAAATACAAGGAAGAGGTGACTCAGTCACCAAAAGCTACCTTTCCTTGCACCGGACACCAAAACCAAGAGGTGAATGTGTGCAGCATTACAGGTGGGGTGAAATGGGGTTCAAGATCATTAAACTTACATGCGACATGCCTGCAAGTGTGTGTGTATGTGTGTGGCTGCTTGTACTGGTCAGGACTAATGTAGGTCTTATAGTGCCACCCTCCCCGAGATGCCATGCTGCAGCTGAACAAAGATACCCTGCCCACATCCTGAACTAACTCCAAGCCGACCAGTCTTTATCTCCTGGCAGGGAAACAACAAAATAACATCTTTGGTAGGATCGAACCACCAGCCTTCCACTCTTCGAGCCTGTCTACTTCCAACCTGTCTATCCACCAGGTCAAGGAGGAGTGAGTGAGTTTGGTTTAATGCCATTTTAACAGTATTCCAGTTATATCACGGCGTGTCAGCTTAATGTGGGAGGAAACGCCAAAGTGATGCAGGTCTCAGACGTTTACCACTTTGGTGGAACCCACGAGCACGGGTATGGTGCTGACAAACCTAGAAATATAATCGGGGTGACCGGGATTCCAACCCACAATCATAGGTTTCTGGCATGCCCAAAAGATGCAACTCTGCAAAGCGAATCGCGGCGCCTTAGACGACTGGGCCACCCGTTCCCCTAGACCAAGGAGGAGGACGCAGCATTACAGATCTGAAGTATGACGTATTGATTCAAATTCTCTTTTCAAACAGCTGTTTAAACCTGTATGTGTGTTCCATCTTCAAGTAAAATCAGAACCAGTTCAAACATAAGTGAGTTAGCTCTGTGTCATGCAAATATTGTTTTGTAGACATCGCTCCTGAGATTGCTGTCTGGCACATCCTTCAAATGGTCTGGCAGTGGAATAAACTGCGTATTCACATGTTCACCATGGCCATGTTTCTCATTAACAGACTGCTGAAGTTTCGAGTTCTCTGTATCTTATACAAGTCAGCAATTCGTCCAGCCCTATCACTGTGGCCAGTGTACAATCAATTACGAATTTGCATGGCAATGACCCAGATTTACTCAGTTTAACCTTTATAAACGCAAAGATATTGAAGTCATGAAGAACATGATAAAATTGAAATGTGTGTGTAATGTGGAGGCCAACATCGAGAAATATACGAGCAAAACAAAGATGAGAAATCGAACCTTTATTGCAGGTATTAGTCTTCCTGCTCATCGTGTGTCAACATACAACTTGATTATCAGGGAACAACTGATGCAACAAGACAATGTGGTTCAGTTTCATGTAAAATAAGTACAAAGGGCGGCAAAGAAGAAAAATAACGTTTGGTCTGCCATGAGCTTTGTTGGTATGCCTTTACTTGGATCAGATATTATAAGCGTATGATTCTGCACATTAACAGAAGTCTCAAGCAATTGGGAGTTGTTTAAGTTGTTAAATCTTTAAAGATCACTGTTCTTAGTGAGTGAGTGAGTGAGTATGGTTATGCGCCTCTTTCAGCAATATTTCAGCAATATCAAGGCAGGGGACACCAGAAATAGGCTTTACACATTGTACCCATGTAGGGAATTGATCCCGGGTCTTTGGCATGACGAGCAAACGCTTGAACCACTGGGTTATCCCACCTCCCCATCACTGTTCATTCATCTATGTACTGAGCAAACATTTTGACCACCAATATATTCAAGGATGGAAATGCATTTCTGTAAAAATAAGTCATTTAACTTGACTACATTTCTTTATTACCTAACCATTCATTAAAATGCTAGCTTCCGATTGGTGAAGGAGTGGCAATCATTTTCCATTCTGCCCGCTCATGTCGCCTGCTGAGAAATCAGTCAGAAAATGGCTGAATATTTGTTGTCTAACTCAGTGAGCGAGTATGTTTTTTTGCCACTTTTAGCATTATTCCAGCAATATCATGGCCGGGGACACCAGAAATGGGCTTCACACATTGTACCCATGTCGGGAATTGAACCCGGGACTTCGGCGTGACAAGCGAACCCTTTAACCACTAGGCCACCCGACCGCCCCTCTTACTCAGTGAAACTTTGGACATATATTCCGTGTCTGTATGAATCAATGTCAGTGAGATGAATGTGTTGTCTACAGTTGAGCCTGTGTGTGAGCCTATGTTGGTTGGTGGGTTTGTTGTTTAACGCCGCACTCAGCAATATTCCAGCTATATGACAGCAGTCTGTAAATAATTGAGTCTGGACCAGACAATCCAGTGATTGATATCATGAACATCGATCCACGCAATTGGGATCGATGACATGCATCAACCAAGTCAGCGAGCCTGACCACCCGAACCCGTTAGTCACCTTTTACAAAAAGAAGCATAGTCGCCTTTTACGACAAGCATGGGTTGCTGAAGACCTATTCTACCCCGGAATCTTCACGGGTACCCCAGGCCATCACACAAGGGGTACCTCACACCATATACCCCTCAAGATCAGTTAACAAGTTATCTCATTCTTTGATAACTAGTTGAATGCATGTGGTAACTTCACATTTACGACAAAATAAAGACAAAATACCCAATACATAAAAGAAGGAAAATGTTCCTGAAATAAGATCCTCGAAAAACAAAGACTGGATGCAGTGTTCAAAACTAGTACAAAGTCCAGACAGTCTTGGGTTGAACACCAAATGACACATCATCAATGATGAAAATGTTCGGACAACGGCACCCGTCAAGCTGGATAGATTTCATTTGTTGAAACTGCCTCATATCCTAACGTAGGTGGTCATAGGCTATGCTGTAGTTGCAGCTATAAAGGTGGCACATGTCTTCTTGTGTTTAATCAGCCCTTGACAATACATGTAGGTCTTGCCACAAACACAGGCAAACTTAACATTGTTGTGTTTGGCTTGAATGTGATTCCATCTGGCCCCGTAGCCAGAGAACACTTTGCCGCACTGAGGACAAACATAATTTCCTTGGATTTGACCAGTGTTTCTAGAGGGTGTTAGGATGGGAATGGACTGGTCACTGACTTCTTGCAAATATTGCCTAGGTGGAATGATGTTTAGGTTCTCATAACCATGAACACCTGAAAACAACAAAAAACATTTCTGTATTCATGGTTTTAACTTGCTTTAACGATTCTGAAAAATGGTTCCAAAATAATTTGTTTCCCATTGCAAAATAAAACAGAAAAATGGTCCTCCATTATGAAAATGAAATACCGTATTCGACGTAATTTGCTAATATATTGTCTAGTGAACAATCCCAATTAACACCCCTTCCGATTGATCAATCTACACAAGACTTATTCGTGTATAATACGTGTGTTATATGCATCCTTAATTATTGGAAATAAAATTCTGGAAAAATCTATCTGTCGTATATAAACATTTCAGGCTGTCAGCATAACCACGAAATTTACGATCTTTCAACTATCGTTTTTCATCAAAATAATATTCTTATAAGAGCCCCCTCTTTCTAATTTTGAGAGCGCCCAGGGCGCTTATTATGTCAAATACAGTAAATTTTGTGGCTGACGACTGCCACTGTGTGAAGAGACAGTGACAGAAAATGCTGCATTCATATTGCAGTCTCTACTATCAAACACCATGACCCCAAAAATAAAGTCACAATGTTTCTCAATTTCTCTGGATGCTCACCAGTGAAGGATTTCAAACCGGAAAGCAAAACATTTGTATGCTTTTTCTGATAAACAGAATAATAAATGACAATCATCTTTTATTTGAGTGAGTGAGTGAGAGAGTTGGGTTTAATGCCGCTTTTAACAGTATTCCAGTTATATCACAGCGTGTCTGCTTAATGTGGGTGGAAAGCCCCAAGTGATGCAGGTCTTAGACGTTTACCTTTTATTTGAGATGACCTGGAGCATTTGTGCAGTGGCATACAGAAATAGAAGAACTAGCTACATGAGACGTGTAGTCGTAACGGAGCTTCATCTGGTTTCATCCTTATCGTGCTTATTACTGACCTTACAGCATTCGTGTAGAATTTTAGTCATACATTTCAGTGCCTATTAAGGCTCTCTCATCGAAATTCAAGGTCATGCAAATTAATAGCACATATTTTCCCTTTCAGTTTGATCCAGCCAACAATTACAAGAACCATATAAAGGAGTGAGTGAGTTGGGTTTAACGCCACATTTAACAGTATTCCAGTTATATCGTGGCGTGTCAGCTTAATGTGGGAGGAAAGCCCCAAGCCATATGAACGAAATAACCCCATAACAAATAGATTTCATACAAATTGCTTCTTTTGAAGTTTTTGACAGCATGGCTTTGTTAAACTATTACCGTATTCGACGTAATAAGCGCCCCGCTCAAATAAGCTCCCACGGCAATATTTGCTAATTATACTGGGTAGTGAACAATCTCAATTAGCACCCCTTCCGATTGATCAATGTAAGACTCGTGTGTTATATGCATCCTTAATTATTGGCAATTAAATCCTGGAAAAATATATCAAAATTTACCAAAATATTATTTTAATAAGAGCCCCCTATTTCTAATTTTGAGAGCGCCCTGGGCGCTTATTACGTCGAATACGGTAACGCTTTTTTAAAGGCACACTAACCATTTTTAAGGCAGAATCTCAATTCCATAACTTTTCAAGAGACACCTAAGATTCAAGACCTCTTAAAGCTTGTGTAAACTCTGTTCATTCAGAAGTAGTAGATCCTTCTTGTATTCTCCTACATGCTTCATTGCTTTACTACAGCCCTTCACTCCATGTTGTCCCCAAAAAGAACTTTTCAAGTCAATCTGGGTGAGTGTGAGTGAGTATGGTTTTACACTGCTTTTAGCACTATTCCAGCAATATCACTGCGGGGAACACCAGAAATGGGCTTCACACATTGTACCCATGTCGGGAATCAAACCCAGGTCCTCGGCGTGACAAGCGAACGCTTTAACCACTGGGCTACCCGACCAAGTCCATCTGGGAAAGCTCAACAAACAAAAGAGATGGCTTGATCCTAGGAAACCGTTGAATATTTGCAATTCTTTTTATGCCTCAGAAGTCCAGTTTTGTAAGCATAAGCCTTGCCACAGGGACATGTATAAGTGAGTTTGTCGTGTATTGCTGCTATATGGTTAAGCCTGGCCCCAGCACTAGCAAATACTGCTTCACATTCAGAGCACGGGAAGCTCCCGTGGGCTGGGTCGCGATAAGCTTGTGTACTGTGGTATAACCATTCTCCACCAGACTCTCTATTACTTGTGCCATAGGCCTGGGAACTGGGACCAAAACCTGAAAGCAACAAAAAGCCTGCTCTAATGTCCTCTAAACAGCACAAGGTGGATAATGAGTGAGTGAGTGCGTATGGTTCTACGCTGCTATTAGCAATATTCCAGCAATATCACGTGGGGGGGCACCAGACATGGGCTTCACACATTGTACCCATGTCGGGAATCGAACCCGGGTCTTCAGCTTGACAAGCGAAAGCTTTAACCACTAGGCTACCCGACTGCCCCCAGGTGGATAATGACAAATGGATGGCTTGAAGACTCTTTCATCAAACTTCCGATTAGGGGTCGTCCAGAATTGTCTGAATTTAGGAGAGAGATTAAATGAGTGTTTTTTTAATTGTTTTTAGAAATTATTCCAGCAATATCACATCACGACAGAGAACACCAGAAATTGGATTCTCATATTCACCTATGTTGGGAATCCAAACCTGGCCTTTGGCTGATCAACGAACGCATTACCCACTAGGCTACCCTACTGTCCGGAGAGTGACAGAAGTCAAATTACCACAATGCTACCTCTGCATGTAACCAAGACACATCAACTACACACTTGGCAAGTCTTCTTGTGCCTTATCAAGCCACATCAACTACACACTTGGCAAGTCTTCTTGTGCCTTATCAAGCCCTGCTGGTAACTGTAGACCTTGCCACAAACACACACAAAGGGAACCCTCTCATGCACAGACACATAATGGTTCCTCCGAGCTCCTTGACTAGCAAAAACTTTATCACACCCAGGGCAATAGTAGCTTCCCTCTATTGGCTCAGGCAAATGTCTGGTGGTCACATGACCATGGAAAGGATCGGGTGTGGAATAAACGTCAGGATGTCTCTTGTTAACCATATCATAGGTCTGTTGATACTTAAACCCCTTGCCATGAAAATCTGAAATAGCAAAAAGATACTGTTCTAGACCAGTTTGATTTTAATAAAGAAAACAAAAGACTTCTAAATACTAAAGGAATGTTGCAAACAAACCCAAATGATTAATTTGGCTTCTGTTCTTGTGCTGTGTTGAGTCACTGTACTTTGTGTCTGATGTTTTGTAATTGTAGAAGGATGTCGGAGACCAACAAAAGGATGCTAGACACATACAGAAGGTTCTTTGAGACCTACAGAAGGATGCTAGACACAAACAGAAGGTTCCTCGAGACCTACAGAAGGATGCTAGATACATACAGAAGGTTCTTTGAGACCTACAGAAGGATGCTAGATACATACAGATGATTCCTCGAGAC
Organism: Haliotis rufescens; assembly: GCF_023055435.1. NCBI lineage: Eukaryota > Metazoa > Mollusca > Gastropoda > Lepetellida > Haliotidae > Haliotis > Haliotis rufescens. Next base: position 25,581,666 of record NW_025964383.1, on the reverse strand, counting down.
CTACAGAAGGATGCTAGACACATACAGAAGGTTCTTTGAGACCTACAGAAGGATGCTAGACACAAACAGAAGGTTCCTCGAGACCTACAGAAGGATGCTAGATACATACAGATGATTCCTCAAGACCTACAGAAGCATGCTAGACACATACAGAAGGTTCTTTGAGACCTACAGAAGGATGCTAGACACAAACAGAAGGTCCCTCGAGACCTACAGAAGGATGCTAGATACATACAGAAGGTTCTTTGAGACCTACAGAAGGATGCTAGATACATACAGATGATTCCTCGAGACCTACAGAAGGATGCTAGACACATACAGAAGGTTCCTCGAGACCTACAGAAGGATGCTAGACACAAACAGAAGGTTCCTCGAGACCTACAGAAGGATGCTAGATACATACAGATGATTCCTCGAGACCTACAGAAGGATGCTAGACACATGCAGAAGGTTCTTTGAGACCTACAGAAGGATGCTAGACACAAACAGAAGGTTCCTCGAGACCTACAGCAGGATGCTAGATACATACAGAAGGTTCCTCAAGACCTACAGAAGGATGCTAGATACATACAGATGGTTCTTCGAGACCTACAGGACGCTGGGAACCCAGTGAAAGTTGCGGTCAGTGGGTATATACCAGGGATGATTCAGGTACAAATCCTCACAAAACCATGACCTTGTTGACAAACTTTTCAATACAACAAACTGTTTACAGTAACCTTCAGTTGACTCCTTGCTCTCGAGTCTCAAGTCACGATCAACACATGCATGCAGCTTTCCCTACAACATATTTCAACACTGACCCTCCACTGACTTAGTGTCTTCAAACGCAGCATTGTGCACACGTCTTCCGATGCCTCAGCAGACCCTGGCGATACAGATACACCTTTCCACACACACAGGTATAGGTGACTTGATTATGTTTAGCAGCAATGTGATGCCATCGAGCCCCGTAACCTGTAAAGACTTTGTCGCACTCAGGACACGGGTAATTGCCGGTACTGGTGTCCCGAGCTATGCGTGGGGGAGGGCCTGATCCGACGTGCTCAAAACCGTAGGTTGACTGGACATACTTGTTACCATAGTTACCAAAGTCATCCACGCCTGAAAGACAAGAAAATTGGGCTCCAGTTTCTTTCCGATTGTAGTCTTAAATGTTTTACAATGTTCACAATTAATCATGAAAGTCAAAGTGTTCTTGTCATAGCTGTAAAAGTTCCCTGGATTTAAATACAATGGGAGCAAACATCAAGGACATCAAGGACGCCAAGCAGGCCAAGGACGCCAAGGACACCAAGGACGCCAAGGATGCCAAGGACATCAAAGACGCCATGGACATCAAAGACGCCATGGACATCAAAGACGCCAAGGACCAGCCTTAATTTCAAACAGTCCCATAATGGAAATGCAAACAAAAAGCAATAGTTATAAAAACAAACTTTTATTCAGATCAAATGGTAAAAAAGAAATGTACAAATTGATCAAATTATTTGATCTGTACATCAATAACATTTCTACTGTTTCAGATATATGCCCTTGTATTATAAGCCACAGCACATCAGCTCTGCTGATCTTGCTTCAAAAATACATATTTATATATATAATTCAATTTTCTAACAGTTATCACAAACATACAATGAAAGCAGTCTCACATGAGAACTGAATATTGATGTATCCAGTGGTTACACAACAGTGTTTAAGTACTCAGCACACAGAACCAAGATTATATAAAAGTGCTGTAGAACCTTTGACTTTGAGGTAACGCTACGAACAAAACAAAACAGGGACCAGCTCCCAGTACATACACCATCCATCAATGCAAGAACATTTCAAGTGAGTGAGTGAGTATGGTTTTACGCCGCTTTTGGCAATATTCCAGCAATATCACGGCGGGGACACCAGAAATGGGCTTCACACATTGTACCCATGTCGGGATTCGAACCTGGGTCTTCGGCATAACGAGCGAATGCTTTAACCACTAGGCTACCCGACCGCCCCAGAACATTTCAAGATATGAACACCGTGTCATGCTTTGCTACTCAAAACCCAAGGTATGTTAATATTGCCAACGTGTTTTGGGGGCGTTCGTTGCTTAATGTCATACTCAGCAATATTCCAGCTATATCATGGTGGCCTGAAAATAATCGGTCCAGACAATCCAGAGACCAATATAGTGAGCAATGATCCACATGTATCAACTAAGTCACAGAGTTTGACCACCCGATCCATTCGGACGCCTCTTAAGTTGTTGGGGGCCAATTCAATCCCGGAATCCCCACTGACACTGCGAACAAAACAGCAGCTCTTTTGGCTGCCAATTACTCTCTATAAGCAAGAATAAATTATTAAAATCACATCCAACTTTCTCAAACATGTGAGGCAGGAGGTATATTATTTGGATGGTTTTTTTTATCATTAAAACAAACAAACTGTAAACTGTGTCATGGTCATATCATGATCTTTGACTCAATAAAATAAGCATCACGATTCATAATTTCTGCCATTTCACGGCACTTGCGCAAACTTCCTGCTCAAGCTGACCCTGTTAACAAGAGGTAATTCACAACAGATTTTCAAGGACAAGCCAGATCAATACTTGGAGGACATGAATGTGGTTTTATGTTGATACTGCACAAGTCAAATAACAATACAGAGACACAAACAATGCTTCACAAGTCCCCAAACACTGACACTGGTTCACAAGTCCCCAAACACAGACACTGGTTCACAAGTCCCCAAACACCGACACTGGTTCACAAGTCCCCAAACACAGACACTGGTTCACAAGTCCCCAAACACCGACACTGGTTCACAAGTCCCCAAACACAGACACTGGTTCACAAGTCCCCAAACACCGACACTGGTTCACAAGTCCCCAAACACAGACACTGGTTCACAAGTCCCTAAACACAGACACTGGTCCACAAGTCCCCATACGGTTGAGAATCTGGAAGCATTATCTGGTTACATGCAGCACTGGTCAGAAAGAAATTGTGGAGTAGTTAGATATAACTCCAACTGTGCGTATGTATTTAAACTGAACAGTAGTCTTGCTACGAAGAAACATCCAATGGACGCCATGGTTTTGTTTTCAACAAAGGCATCAGATCATAAATCCTTTTCAAAATACTCAGATCTTTTCTGTCAAACAATGCAACCAGGTCTCATGAGATGTTGACCAAAAGTTCAGAAACACTAGTAAAGTCAAACTGAGATCCATGTCTTTTCATTGCATTCCTTTGTGGACAAATTAAAGACAAGCTATGTTTTTTTTGTATCCTGGTTGGACACTTGGGCTTCAGTCCTCAAAGCGATTTTACCACCATCCAAAGTCTAAGCTTAAGTATGGGAGTTACGACTGTTTTCTGAAGGATGTGGGTTTTCCATGTTTTCCTTGCTCCTTGGCAGGACTCCAGCCACCTTTTCACAACGGGCTCTTAGAGCGACAACCATCGTAAGTCTTGTGCTAAAAGATGTGAGTTTGCTATGTGTTCTGTGCTCCCTGGCAGGACTCCTGTCCGCTTGTCACAACGAGCTCTTCGAGCTACAACCATCGTAAGTCTTGTGCTAAAAGATGTGGGTGTGCTATGTGTTCTTTGCTCCCTGGCAGGACTCCTGTCCGCATGTCACAACGAGCTCTTAGAGCTACAACCATCGTAAGTCTTGTGCTAAAAGATGTGTGTTTTCCATGTTTTCCTTGCTCCTTGGCAGGACTCCTGTCCACTTGTCACAACGAGCTCTTAGAGCTACAACCATCGTAAGTCTTGTGCTAAAAGACTTGGGTGTGCTATGTGTTCTTTGCTCCCTGGCAGGACTCCTGTCCGCTTGTCACAACGAGCTCTTAGAGCTACAACCATCGTAAGTCTTGTGCTAAAAGATGTGGATTTGCTATGTGTTCTTTGCTCCCTTGCAAGACTCCTGGTGGTTCTGCAGCCCCTCCTGGAAGCGATACTGAGCACCGCACACGCAGTCATAAGACACATCCTTGTGTATCCTACTTACATGGTTGTACCGTCCTCCCGAGCTGGCAAACACACGGTCACAATGGGGACACTCATACTTTTTAAACTTGCGATCATGCTGCCTTAAGAAGAAAGCAGTTTCACTGGACAGTCCTGCATTCTCAATTTGAACCTGGACAAAACGAGGCATTCCAACACCGCACCTGCCTGAAAGCAACAAAAATCAAGTTGGTATACAACTGCAAGACAGCTTGATTCTTGTTCTGGCGTCTCCTCGTGCCTGTTCCCTCCTTTCAAAGTGTTAACCTTCACGCTGTTGCTTTCAAGCATATACCAAGTACCCTTTGTCAGGCGTCTCCTCGTGCCTGTTCCCTCCTTTCAAAGTGTTAACCTTCACGCTGTTGCTTTCAAGCATATACCAAGTCACCCTTTGTCAGGCTCATGAGGGCATCCATGGACTAATCATGTCCTCCAAAACGTCAAAATATACTAGATTCTTATGACAGCTCCTCAAAAGTGAAAAGTTTCTGTCCTTCACATATTAATTCACTGTTCCGGCATTTCAGACTATTCACTTAATGTGTCGTAAAATAAACTTTGAACTTTCTTTGAAAATGTCTGGTACCAAAGGATCGTGACATCCTCTGGCCAGTCTACGCAACCACAAAACACCAATGACAACTTATAATGAGACTTCAAGGGAAGAACCAGCACACCTTTTACATAGTGCAACACAGCCAAATATTTCACATTCACAGTAACTTTTTTCTACATTTACAAGAACATATTGGAAGCATGATTCAATCGGACTGTTCTTCACAAAATCTGTCCCTTCCTTATCACAATCAGGAATATACTGAAGTCACAACTTTTGACTGGAGGAATCACACTGATTCATCTTGGCTTTCAACATTTGAATCCACATGAGGTATCACTTTTGTCTCCACAGTATTCTCAGCTACTTTATGTGTCGATTCCTTTGCAACAACCATATTTGAAGAAAAATGATGGGGTGACGGCGTTGCTGCCTTGGTATCTAATGTCAGAGAAAGGGGTTCAACTTGTTGGGGTACCATTTTTGTCTCAATAGCACCTGTGGCCACATGACGTGGTACCACCGTTGTGTCAACAGCCCTTGAAGCACCGTGATGTGGTACCACCATTGTGTCAACAGCCCTAGAAGCACCGTGATGTGGTACCACCATTGTGTCAACAGCCCTTGAAGCACCGTGATGTGGTACCACCATTGTGTCAACAGCCCTTGAAGCACCGTGATGTGGTACCACCATTGTGTCAACAGTATTTGAAGCCCCGTGATGTGGAACCACCCTATCCACCTGACTCAAGTACGCAGGACACAGCTTCTGATGTCTGAGCAGACTTGGCCTGCGATTGTATGCCTTCCCACAAACACATGCTAGACACACCCTCTCATGAATGGCTTTGATATGATAGTATCGGGAGTTCCACAGGGTGAAGACCTTTGAGCAATGAGGACAAGGGTAAGAACGATTTTTGGGATCCCCTGCAGGCGCCATACATGACTGAGCAGACAAAGCAAAGCGGATGCTGTCATCCACACTCGCCATATGTGATAACGCCTGTAGAGATGGTCGACCCCAACGCCAATAACTTGGAAAACCTGAAAGTAACAAAAAACTTGATTTCAGAAGATCTCATGGGTGATGGTTTGCCTGTCCTAGGATGCAGCAGAATACAAAACTTCAAGCAACAGGAAGAGATTAGGAAACACTTAACGTTAATTTTGACATCACCAGCGAGTGTTCAATGTCCTTATGCTAATGTATATTGAAAGGGTAAAAACCTAGAAAAAAATCAGACAAGAGTGAACAACCTGACTGGACTTCCACCCATCAGACACGACAAGAACATTTCAAAGACAGGTAAGTGAAGACATCACAAAAATGGGTACACATGCATAATACCAGACACCTATCCGCTTTAAATAGAGCCGAACGCGACAGCATTTCTATTTGAAAAATAGGGTGTTAAACTATTTGAAAAAAAAGAGCAGAAAAATGACCCTGTTTGTATTTGCATGGTTTAATATGACTAAACCTTGAAATTTCATATAAAAGTGAAAATTAGACATCAACATAAAAAAAGCGCTCAAAAATAGAAGTTTGATCATGGCGAGTGCCAACCTCATCAGTGACATCCGTCAGAGCCACATTTCAGCAAACACTTTGTATTTGGCATCTACTTTGGTAATTAAACATTATATTAACTTACGAAAGCATTTAATTCAAGCCATTGTGTTGGGGGGGGTTGGAGACAAACCAAAAACCCCACTATTTTTGCAAGGCAACAAAAAATGTCATCTGAACAACTGAAACCGTTACAAAGGAATGAGCTTGTGCACATGCCTTACCAAAATGGCGGAAGGTGTCCGGCAAACTGCATTTTTGCCCAAAATGAAATGGCAACAAGTTCCTGTTGTTCAAGTGCAGGTGGTGGGAAAGATGGTAATGTTTGTTGATTTCCACTGAAACTATTTGAAGGAGAAACTGACCTCTGGCTTTTCTTTAGCATGTCACAGAAAATGTTTTCAGCTGTATTCCCAGATGTTTCGGGATTTTTTTACCCAAAATATTGACAGGATAGAGATGCCTTGTGTGTGGAGCCTGGTTTACAGGCTGCTGCTGTATGGCTGGAGTACTGCTGTGTGGCATCAGATAATGAACACTTAATTTTTCATGCAAATTGTTCTGAGTGGTGGGTGCTACCGGTAGGGCAGGACATGCTTACCCTTTTCATGAACACCCAGTGTCATTGACTTTCAGTGATCCATTTATAAAATTATATTACTATTTTGCCCTTTTTGTTGGTTGGTTGGTTGGTTGGTTGGTTTTACGCCGCACTCAGCAATATTCCAGCTATATGACGGCGGTCTGTAAATAATCGAGTTGGGATCACACAATTGGGATCAATGACATGCATCAACCAAGTCAGCGAGTCTGACCACCCAATCCCGTTAGTCGACTCTTACGACAAGCATAGTCGCATTTTAAGGCAAGAATTTGCCCTTTTCAACAAGTGGAATGTTTCAGCAGGTAATCGAGGTTGATGATTCTCTGGCATTGGCGTTTCGTATTGTATTCCTAGCTGTCAGGAAAATGCTTTCCCCAGGAAACTGAACGGTTTCCTTTGGAATGGTGGGACAAGAGTTGACTTGTTGTGGTTGTGTACCATCAGTCAGCAATAGCAAACACATTTCAATTGAGGCAAGTGAATGATTCTTTTAAACAAACTTTTCAAAGAATCTGTGGACAATATGTCGATGGATGAGATTCACATGAGTATGTTTTTATGCCGCTTTTACTAATATACAGCAACATCACGGCATGGGACACTAGAAATGGGCTTCACACATTGTACCCACGTCAGGAATTGAACCCAGGCCTTAAACTCCAACAACTCGACACCACTGCCCCGTGATTCACATGATGAATTAGGTGTATGGTTTATTGATAACTTTGGTCACAAAAAGTGTTGTGTGGAATTGACAGCAGTGAACCTCCCTGGCAGGTTATCTTGTGGGCTGACGGCAATATACCACAGTTGCCTGGCACATAGTTAACCTCAAAGTTGCCCTTGACTTGTGTGTACAACATCCAAACGTGTAAACCAAGAACCTAGAAATATCTCTGCTGATTCGTGAGCTCGTTCGTGAAATAGAAATTAGAAATATTCCAGCAATATCACGGCAGGGGACACCAGAAATGGGCATCACACTATGTACCCATGTCAGGAATCAAACCCAGGTCTTCGGCATGACAAGTGAACGCTTTAACCACTAGGCTACCCGACCGCCTCGGTAAAGAAAGAAGGGACAGTGATTTTCTTCAACTGTAGGTTATTTGGAAAAATAAAATCTTAGGCGGGTGTTTGGTAGGCGGGCATGAAAATCTAATCATTAACTGACAACATTTGTGTATTACACAGCGTGCACATACACTCCAACCCAGCAATAGTACAGCAAGGCCGTATTATGTCACCATGGTCACCCACTTCACTTTTGCGGTGAATGGCATAACAAAACTGATCCACAACTAATGATCAATAACCCTTTATTAGACAAATCAAATTTGTTTGTTACATGTAACAGTTCTGTTCAACAGGAATACTTTAACAGGTCAATATACAATATCTTAGAATACATTGTGCAAACATCACATGGTTCATATTAGCTATATTGGTTGGTTCGTTTGTTGTTAAACGCCACACTCAGCAATATTCGAGTCTGGACCAGACAATCCACAAATTCATATCAAGCATCGACCTTCGCAATGTGGGATCGATGACATGCATCAACCAAGTCAGCGAGCCTGACCACCTGATCCCGTTAGTCGCCTTTTACAACAAGTATATTAGCTATAAATGTGCAGTCATGGAGATTGCAGTGTCTGTTTGAAAATCACACAAAACCATCTATCACAGGTCACTTTTCTGTTGAAGACTGTCTGACTTTTAACAGCTGATGACCGGATAAAGAGCATTAAAATATAAAGGTTTGTTTTATTGATGATAAACCAATCCGATAAACCTGGTATCAGGATTCGATAAATATGCAAATGAGGTCGTCTAGCAGGAACTACTTTCAAGCTCCATACATCAGCGTGATGCCTTCTTTCTAGACACGAACTATTGAATAATATTGCTGATATGCTTTGATTGGGATTCCCAATCTGTCGCAGATGGCAACAAGCATAAGACAAATTGCGTGGTTCTACCAAAATGTTTATTCATACACCGTTTCTGAAAATACTTCCTTGAATGAGTCACATTACTACCCTTGTATGTTTCCATATCGAAAATATCATAGAGTAAGATTTTTTTTTCAAAATGGTATTATGCTCAGCAAAATATATTTATAGCTTCTATTGTTTTCTGGATGCAAATAAGTTTACAGTGAGCCAAGCGTTCTATCCATGAATGTTCAAAACATGCATCTGAGTGTGTCTTGTTTCCTTGTCAAAACATCAGGGTTTGCTGGCTCAAGGGAGGTAACTCTGACAACACCTCTGGTGTCTCGTTCACCATTATTGTTTTCTATTACAGCTTTGGTTCATCAAAAAGGGTAGAAAGTGTTTGGTCAATCATACTCATAGGTGTCACATGAAGTTAGAAATAGTTCATCAATCATGTAACAGACATTATGCAGGCAAAATTGTAAAGAGTACTCAAGCACAACAAAATAGAAATTACAAACTTAAAGACAAAACTTAGAATACATATGCAACCAGAAACTTCAGTGCGATAAGTGTGACTGTATTTATCATTTTCACACTTAGATCTTGTGTCAGGCTTATTACACATTTTTGGACATATAGCATCAGGCAGTCTTGGATTGGGATTCAAGGGCAGAATCAAGTGGTTACAATGTGGGAGAATGTGGATGAATATGTCATCACCGGTCCCTGTTTGGATTCAGGGGCGGACGGTTGAAAATCAAGTGGTTACAGTGTGAGACCTGGTTCCGTATGTCATCATCGGTCCCTGTTGGGATTCATTGGTCCTATGTCTCCAACACTTGTTGACAATCAAGTGGTTACAGTGTGAGACCTGGTTCCGTATGTCATCATCGGTCCCTGTTGGGATTCACTGGTCCTATGTCCCCAACGCTTGTTGACAATCAAGTGGTTACAGTGTAAGACCTGGTTCCGTATGTCATCATCGGTCCATGTTGGGATTCACTGGTCCTATGTATCCAACGCTTGTTGACAATCAAGTGGTTACAGTGTAAGACCTGGTTCCGTATGTCATCATCGGTCCCTGTTGGGATTCATCGGCCCTTGTATCCAACGCTTGTTGACAATCAAGTGGTTACAGTGTGAGACCTGGTTCCGTATGTCATCATCGGTCCCTGTTGGGATTCACTGGTCCTATGTATCCAACGCTTGTTGACAATCAAGTGGTTACAGTGTGAGACCTGGTTCCGTATGTCATCATCGGTCCCTGTTGAGATTCACTGGTCCTATGTCTCCAACGCTTGTTGACAATCAAGTGGTTACAGTGTGAGACCTGGTTCCGTATGTCATCATCGGTCCCTGTTTGGATTCACTGGTCCTATGTCTCCAACGCTTGTTGACAATCAAGTGGTTACAGTGTGAGACCTGGTTCCGTATGTCATCATCGGTCCCTGTTGGGATTCACTGCTCCTGTGTATCCAACGCTTGTTGACAATCAAGTGGTTACAGTGTGCGACCTGGTTCCGTATGTCATCATCGGTCCCTGTTTGGATTCGGGGGCGGACAGTTGACAATCAAGTGGTTACAATGTGAGACCTGGTTCCATATGTCATCATCAGTCCCTGTTGGGATTCACTGGTCCGATGTATCCAACGCTTGTTGACAATCAAGTGGTTACAGTGTGAGACCTGGTTCCGTATGTCATCATCGGTCCATGTTGGTATTCACTCGTCCGATGTATCCAACGCTTGTTGACAATCAAGTGGTTGAAATGAAAGACCTGGCCGAATGTGACATTCCACCACGACAGTGTAACTACTTATGCAACCAGTGACTGGTCTGTCTGGTCAACACTCAATGATTGACAGCGTCCATAGCTAGAATAAAGAAGTTGTCATCCATAACACATCTCGTCTTTACTGGAATAATGCAGACTGTGATGTAATACAACATTCACTCACTCACACAGACCTGGTTGCAATCAATCAATCCAACAATCATTGCAACTACTGAGAGCTAAATCACACAAATCTTGCACTATGGATGGCTACAGCCATTACAGGGAAGAGCAGCAACAGGCTGTAAAGGTGAAGTGTCCCTTTTTCTGAAGGAAATACCCCATTTCCAAACTATGTCCAAGTGTTCAATAGAGTTTATGAAACTGAACACCAAAGTTAAGGCAAGGGTGTCAGTGGCAATGAAAGTAATTACCGTACTCGACGCAAAATAAGGCCCTGGGAGCTCTCAAAATTGGAAATAGGGAGCTCTTATTAGAATATAATTTTGGTGAGAGAAAAAAACAGTTAAAAGATCGTAAATTTTGTGGTTTGTGCTGAAAGCCTGAAATGATACAAACCGACTGAGTATGGTTTAAAGGCGCTTTTTGCAATATTCCAGCAATATCACGGCAGGGGACACTGGAAATGGGCTTCACACATTGTACCCATGTCGGGAATCGAACCTGTGTCTTCAGTGTGACGAGCAAACGCTTTAACCACTAGGCTACCCGACCGCCCCGAAATGATACAAAAGAAAAGCCTGTGCGTATTATACACGATAGATATATTTTCCAGAATTTAATTGCCCATAATTAAGGGTGCATATAACATAAGTGCGTACTATACACGAATAAATAAGTCTTGTGTACATTGATCAATCGGAAGGGGTGCTAATTAGGATTGTTCACAGCCAATATATCAGCAAATATCGCCGTGGGCGCTTATTACGTCAAATACGGTAGTTGCCTTCACTGGTTATGGTCATTCCTCGTGGCCATATACATGATGCACCTCTTTCTGTGGAGGAACAAGCCAGGCTGATACTTGTACACCTTGCCACAGATGCAAGCAAACGTTTTATGTTCATGTATCGACTCAATGTGATAACCTCGAGCTTTGGCCGTGGCAAAACTCTTCTCACAATTGGGACAAGGAAATAAGCCTTTCTTATATTCCACACTGGAGGCAGCGTGTACATTGTGATGGAGTTTCTGTAAAACCAGACTCTGACCAAGGTCAAAGCACATGGGCAAGTTTTGAGGAGGATTTGTAAGAAGCTGCTCTTGCTTAGCGGTCCTCCAGCTACTTTCAGGCACAGTTAGAGAAGTGGCAGCTTTGTTTCCACCCAAACAACTCGTACCTGAAAGTAACAAAAAGGCTGTGCTAATTTCTGACTGCTCATTACAGGTTAAAGCCATGATGAAAAGATATGTTGTGTGACTTCATGCACTGCATGAGATGGACAAAGAATAAGAGGCTTGGTGAATTAGATACAACATTTATTCCGGTAACAGGAAACAACACTTGCATGAATCCACTGAATCAATGAACAGTGTCACAACCAATGGTTTCTTTCAAAGAAGCTTCAATATTACCGTATTCGACGTAATAAGCGCCCCGCTCTAATAAGCGCCCACGACGATATTTGCTAATATATTGACAAGTGAACAATCCCAATTAGCACCCCTTCCGATTGATCAATGTACACAAGACTTATTTATTTGTGTATAATACGCACTCGTGTGTTATATGCACCCTTAAGTATGGGCAATTAAATTCTGGAAAAATATATCTGTCGTATATAAACAGTCAGGCCGTCAGCATAAACCATGAAATTTATCTTTCAACTTATCCTTTTTCCACCAAAATAATATTCTAATAAGAGCCCCCTATTTCTAATTTTGAGAGCGCCCTGGGCGCTTATTACGTCGAATACGGAATTAAGATGTATGTAAATCTGATCATGATACAAAACAGTTTCAATAATAAGTCAAGCTTCTTGATCTATGGAGGTTTACTCTATCTGCCTTAAAATAAGTAAAATTTTATAAAACAACCTAAATTCCTGAACTTCAGTTAAAACAGTTGTCATGATTCCCATAAACAGAAACAGTAAATGCAAAAAGGCAAATCCACAGCTGGGACATCAGAACACCAATCATAATTCAAGACAAAATGCCATAAAATGAAACTCGCTTCTTAGGATATATGGCAACAACCATCAGTTGTAACTGTAAACCTAATGTTGACAATAATTAGTCTCTACCACAACGAAATATATCCCTTATTCATCACTAAACAACTCGCAAACCAGAAGAGCACTGCCTGTCATGGACTTACATTACAAACAGTAAAATGTGATTCAATTGTGGGTTTTCTTCACTTCACTGACTGTTTCCAGACTGCTTACTAATACATTACTTAGTTATCAACATTTATGGGCTCTAATCTCAGTTGACAATGCAATATCACACCGGGAACAAATGCTCAGTGTCAGATTTCCACTACATTTGGTTGTGCATGTTAACATTAACAGACATCTGATGATGCATGGCACAAAACTTCTGGTGGCCAAGTAAGCCTGTCCGGTATTTATAAACCTTGCCACAAGCACACTGAAATGTCTGTTTTCGGTGGACCACTTGTATATGATTAAATCTTGACCCATGACTTGAAAACGACTTGTCACATTCTGGACATATGAACGAGTCAGTCCTTCGATCACCATCGTGTGACGGACGCCGGACATTGGCGTTTATTAACGGACCTGGAAAGTGTTCTACCATCTGACTGACTCTCTCAACTAAAGACCTCTGAGAGGAACTCCATCCGATATCTGAAAGTAACAAAAACTCTGTTCTAGTTTGGTTCACAACTGAAATCACACAGGAGGTTGTCCTTCACATCTGTTACAATTGTCAATATGTCACATTCCATGTCACAATAACCAAGTTCCTATTCATAATAAAGGCCATTCGAAAAATCTAATGACACTTGTCCTTTCAATACAAAGAAGTTGCAAGCATGGCCAACATCAGAAAAACATCCCATCAGGTGATAAGCTGGGTACAGAACAAAATCATTTGCACAAGTCAATAAATTTAAGAAGGAAATTCTTACAGAATAATTTGTGTTGGACTGAAGGTCAATACACAAAAGTAGATGGCTAATACAGAAGCGTGAGGAAAGAGGAACACCTGATCTGCATCACAAGAGTAAGCCCAACTGCTGATATCAATGTACACATAAATGAAGGTCATCGAGGAATGCCCAAGTTACCTGACTATCAAGGCTCAGGGTGGTGGTTGGTGCACAGGTTGTAAAACCAGGTCTGCTGAGTGAGACGCAGCAGGTCTTCCTGTGACATTATCGTAATCAGAAACATCAATTGTAAGGGAATAATGACACTAACCAAACATACCCAGATGACAGATAAGGTGGATGAGTGAGCCAGTTGGGTTTAATGCCACTTTTAACATTACTCCAGTTATATCACAATCATAGGTTTCTGGCGTGCCCAAGGCAACCCTGCACAACCGATCGCGGCACCTAAGATGACTGCGCCAACTGTGCCTCCTGACAGTTAAGGAATGGTGCACACAGCTGTTCATGTTGTGCTAGATGGTAATCAGGAACATCAGCCATTAGAGAAAAAGAACATGTTAACCACAGAGCCAAGATCAAGTCCCTCGCATATATCCTCTGTGCACAGCCAGCCAAGTACCTACGCTTGCTGAGCAAGATACACAATGCATGTCCGCCTGTGTCCAAACAGCCCAGTCCTGTACTTGTAGGACTTGCCACACACGCACTGAAAAGTCACATTGTCATGGATGGCTTCTCTGTGATAGTGCAACGAACGAGCATCAGAGAAAGATTTTTCACACTGTGGACAGGCATACTTCGCGCTATCAGATCGGTCTCTAGGATGAAAGTACTTAAACAGGGCTTGGGAAGCCATGTCTGGCAGGTCTAGTGACATAATGGGCGGGTGCATGCCCATATTTGGGATGTCTGGCACCCCAGTGGTTCTGATTGATGGATGCATGTCCATGTCTGATGGTCTCATTTCCACAAGATGGTGTGGTTGCTGGGTGTGTCCTAACGTTTTATAACCCATTCTATGTCCCCGTTTCTGATTTTGGTCCCGAACATCTGAAAACAACAAGAAAACTCTTTCTAGACGCGTCTTCCACTGGCTAGACACACTGTATGCTGAACGTGTATAATGACAAAAAGTGACGTCCACGACCTTCAGGAAGGTCAAACGTTCAAAGAACATAGTGCCATGTAAATAACAATAGAACACAGCCTGCATGAAGGAGTCATATCCTGAAGATAACCACTGTCAAGGTTAAGTTCAATTGTCAGATAAAAACCCAGATGCTTTTCAATGAAATTTCTATACAACAAGACTCTAAGCCAGTAAAATGCTCCACATTCTGTTCTAAGGAAGAAGTGTAGTTGTCCAACAGCAACTGCCAGTCACCCATGAACATGTTCTCCTCAGTCTCCCCAATGCTAGGACGACATGTAGGTGCAAGTTTTCCGATGGAAAATGAGACTGGGCCTATACTTGTATACCTTCCCGCATTCACACATGAACACTTTGTTCTCATGTACAGCCTCCCTATGATAGGTCAGAGCTCCTGAATCAGAGAAGACTTTGCTACATTGACGACATGGCCACGTTTTCTTCCTTGTCTTTCCCGTTAAATGATCAAGTTCACTGAGAGGAACCGGGAACAAGCTGGTACCAAAATTGAAAATGCCCCTGAGCGGATCGTGTGTTGCACCAGACATATAGTGGTTCATTGTTCCACCTGTGTTGCTGGAGCCATTCCCGTGAATTTCCCTACTGCCCTCGAAAGTTTGGGTCAAATTGGATTTTCCTGAAAGCAACAAAAACCTTGGGCTAGACATTTCAGCATAAACATATTTTGAGGTTAAATATTGAAGTAACATAACAAAACTACAAAGCTCATCTGAGATAAGCATACAGAATTGCCTCTCAAGTGTTCTCCAGAGTGTGAGTGAGTGAGTGAGTATGGTATTATGCCGCTTTTAGCCATATCCCAGCAATATCAAGGCAAGGTAACCAGCAATGGACTTCACAAATTGTACCCATGTGAGTCTAGTGGTAGATCGTCTGCCCGGAGAGCAGAAGGTCCGGGGTTTAGTCCCGGACTGCACCATACCAAAAGACGTCAAAAGATGGTACTTGTTGTTACCCTGTCTGGCACTCGGCATTAAGGGGCTAAAACAAGGACTGGTCGGCTCGGAGTCAGTATACTGTGTCTGAGTGGGGTATTCATGATAAACTGCGGCATGGTATCTCAGTGTGCTAGCACTATAAATCGCCATCAGTCCGACTTGTACAAGCAGCCACGCACGCACACGCTCGTCGCAATAGAAGTGCAATAGAAGTGCAATAATACCCAATGAAACCCCATTTCACCTCTTATCTGACAAGAGAAGGACCAGCTAATAACTGCACATCAAGTGCTAAACATTCATACTGAAAAGAGCTGAGACATGTCCATGTGTTCAACAATGAAGGCAGCATGAAAGCAAGTTTCCTTGTCAATGCTGTCAGCTCTCATCCACAGTACCACAGTTGCCTGGCACATAGTTAACCTCAAAGTTGCCCTTGACTAGTGTGTACAACATCCAAACGTGTAAACCAAGAACCTTTGAATATCGTGAGCTTTTCGTGAGTGAGGTGTTACGCCGCTTTTAGCAATATTCAAGCAATATCACGGTGGGGGACATCAGACATGGGCTTCACAAATTGTGCCCATGTGGGGAAATCGGACCCGGGTCATCAGCATGACGAGCGAACGCTTTAACCACTAGGCTACTCCAATGGCACTCTCTTCTCATGCATCATTGGGATGGCTTATATTTTTGTTTCAACAGTTTGAACACTGATAATCTCAGACCTTCAGAAGTTATAAACATCCATCATATTTATGTGACTATACTGTGGTATTTTGTTTCTGTCAATCTGTGAATCCTTTATGTCACATGGTTTTTATATTTATTTATTTATTTTGTTTAATGCCGCACTCAGCAATATTCCAGCTATATGACAGCGGTCTATAAAGAATCGAGTCTGGCCCAGACAATCCAGTGATTGACATCATGAGCATCGATCCATGAAATTTGGATACAATGACGTGCATCAACCAAGTCAGCAGACCTGACCACCTGATCCCGTTAAGTCACCTCTTAGGACAAGCATAGTTGCCTCTTACAGCTAGAATGATCTTCACGGGTCCAAGGTCACATGACATCGGGAGTAGATAAGGACAAAGTGGAGACAGTACGGATCATTAAACCATTTTATTCACTCATTAATACAACTGATGAATGAAATTCACACTGAGGCTGGCTCTTCTGAAAACTTTAAAATAACTAAAAGAAATTACAAAAGATATGTAATATAACAATGTTGAACCCTGTCATCTTGAACATATCGAGTTCCCTGGTTGTGGGAACTGAGCTGGTAAGGGCAACCACTTAGTATATATATATCACTATTTTTTTATTGGATGTGTTTACTTTTGGTTGAGTCAAACAGTCATAGGAGACAAAAATAAGCAAAATCCTGTCCCGATAAGTCAAATGCAAATCTCTCAAAAACATTCAATTAAGTACAGGTTAGAATCTGAATCCAATACAAGCTTGGTTGGTTTGTTTGTTGTTTAATGCCGCACTCTTTCTTTCTTTTCATGTTATCACCCGGACCCAGCGTTAGAAATTGGCACAAGTCCTATAGTCCTTGCCAAACTGGCCAATGGAAAAGGTATCAGAAGGACCAGCAGAAATTTGCTCTTTTTAAGTGTTTTGCTATATGTTATTATTATAAAGACTAGTGGACGAAAACTGTTAGTTTCTAACCCTGCTGCCCCAACGCAACTACTTGAGTGAGTGAGTGAGTGAGTTGGGTTTAACGCCGCTTTTAACAGTATTCCAGTTATATCACGGCGTGTCAGCTTAATGTGGGAGGAAAGCCCGAAGTGATGATGGTCTCAGACGTTTACCACTTCGGTGAAACCCACAAGCACGGGTATGATGCTGACAAACCTAGAAACATAATCGGGGCGAACCGGGATTCGAACCCACAATCATAGGTTTCTGGCGTGCCCAAGGGACGCATCTCTGCACAGCGAATCTCGGCGCCTTAGACGACTGGGCCACCCGTGACCCCGCATGATGAAGTAAAGCACCAGGCACCCCATATATTGTGTTCAACCATGCACAGGTCAGGTGAATTTTGACGATGACAACAGTTCCTGAGCAACAAATATCCCCAACTGACAGAACTTGAATATTATAGGATCCTTTAAACCATAATTATGATTAACCTTGCCCCATCTGTGAGAGATACAGTGAACATTTTCTCCTGTGAATCACAAGTCCTGTGCTGTATCGGTACGACTTCCCACACATACAGTTATACTCAGTGTTGTCATGTATAGCCTTCTTGTGATAGTAGACACCTGAACTATCACGGAAACACTTATCACAGAGGGGACACTTGTAAAGCTTTCTCTTTTTCTCAGGTCTTAACGGCATCAAGCCCTGGTTACACGAAACAACTGCACTATCATAGAAAGGGAGGTAACCCTGGCCTGAGCTTCCTGCATATTCTGACCTTGACCTT
This sequence comes from Haliotis rufescens, assembly GCF_023055435.1. NCBI lineage: Eukaryota > Metazoa > Mollusca > Gastropoda > Lepetellida > Haliotidae > Haliotis > Haliotis rufescens. Next base: position 25,563,545 of record NW_025964383.1, on the reverse strand, counting down.
CCCATACCATAACCTGAAAGTAACAAAAAGCCAATTTTGGAAATCCATCGCCAGCATGAAATGTTTTTAATCAAATGTTACATAAAGCTCAGTCCTTTTCTATGAATAGTCCTTTTCTTCCAGTACCTTTCATTTTGATGGTAAACTATACGATAAAGGTGAACAGTGTTTCACAGAGTTCTTGAACCAACTGAAAACATTTTTTTACTTCATGACACCAAGGCCGATTCAATCAAGTGTGATGACTTAACTGAACTGAAATCACACGTAGTATTCACTTTGATGACATCTCCAAGAACTTGACATGATCATAAAAGCTAGATCAGTGTTAAATTAGACAGGGTCCTGGGTTCTTCAAGGTTAGAGGATATAAAATTTGTATCTAGGGAACGCCCAAGTTTCTAAATTTTGACTTGGTTCATGACATGGCCCTCATTACTCACTCCTAATTTCAAACTTTGTAATATACTGATAGAAATAAATAAGGGAACACTCTTAGTTATAGACACAGTAAAATGATCTGCTATCAAGGGTTCCCAGCCTTGTTTACCAAATACGCTTTGTAATCAATGCACACAAACACATCTAAACATTGGATTCTGACATGTGTTGAATTTATATGCCGCGATTTCAAATGTACTGACAGTAAAGCTTATGTCCCTATATTTCTCATTGTTCCCTTATTCGTGTCTATCAGTATATTTGCAAGCTTATGCCCTCATTGACAAATGTTCAAATTTTCTTCTGGATTTGACACTGAATATTCCGCATAAAAGCGACACACTTTTCTATGCGAGACCAGTCCAGTCCTGTACGTATAGGACTTTCCACACACACACTTGAACACCAGGTTCTCATGGAGTGCCTTCTTGTGGTTGTACAGGCCCCCTCTGTCTCTGAACACCTTATCACATTGCTTACAGGGATATAATCTTTTATTATGTGTCTCGAAGCTTTTGTCAGTAAAACTTTGTCGCAATAGATTTTGCAAGTTGAAATTGTCTCTATCTGAAGACACAGCATAGAGTCTCGAAGGTCCAACGTCAATAAGGCTTGCTAAATTGCCAATACCAAGATTATCTGAAATCAAGAAAAAAATCTAAGTTGTACTTGCAGGCATTTTTTCACTGACTGATAGCAGTCATGATAAAGTGAATTCTAAATGGTCCCATCAGTGATATCAATGCCTTTTAGATAATCAATTTGTGCCCTGATTAAACTATTTGTGTTCATCAAAATTCAAAACCAACTCAAGACCTCAACGACCATTTTGAACACGAGTAGAAATGCAGGTGTTGACATACATGTATATTCCTTAAATATGTAAACAGCCTACAATGCAGGAAGGAAAATAGACGGATGCACTCCAAACAATTGACATCATCAGAACCTCTTCCCAACAGATCCAGACACGAACAAGGATGCCGGTTGCTGTTGAAAGACTTCGACCTCATCTCATACAAGCCTGGACGTGTCTTGTCAATGCTGGCATTGGCAGATCCAATACAGAGTGTCAGTTGATGACTGACAACCTGTCAGCCCTGCTGACCCGTGCACATGGGGCACGACTTCCTGTGTGTGACAAGACTAGTCCGGTATGTATAGGCTTTCCCACAGACGCAGGCAAACACCAAGTTTTCATGCAGTGCCTTGGTGTGGTTGTATAGGCCCCCTCTATCCTTAAACACTTTGTCACATTTGGTGCAGGGATATAATTTCTTGTTTGCTGGAATATGATCTCTATAGAAAGCCTGACCACATGAGTGCTCTAAGTTTGAAATAATTTCTGGAATATCTGAGTGAAATGCACTGGGTATTTTCCGAAAAGGTCGCACTTGAAAATTCGAGTTGCCAAAACTTCTTATACTGCCAAATCCTGCAACGGAGAAAAAAAAAATCATTTTGTAGTTGAGAAGTTGATTTCAATTCTCATTTATTTCATGGTACATTGGAGACAGAGCTGAACACGTCTTGTAAGAAAGCTGTTTCAAGAGGCGACTACGGGATTGGTGGGTCAGGCTCACTGACTCGGTTGATGTATGTCACTGTATCCCGAATGAGTGGATTGATGCTCATGATGTCAGTTGTCTGGATGTCTGGTCCAGATTCGATTATTTTACAGACCGCCGTCATATAGCTGGAATATTGCTGAGTGCGGTGTTAAACAACAAACAAAACAAACAAACACAAATGTATGATAGACTAAAATAAGCCTAAACCTTTCGGTGAAGCAAAAGAATATCAACTGGGTAGTGTCAGGTCTCATGATAAGAGTTTCTTTTATCCCTTATTTAATAAAGTTATTGTGTTTGATTCATACCAGCAAGCGAGTGTGGGTTTTGCCACTTTAGCAATATTTCAGCACATTCACGGCAGGGGACACCAGAAATGGGCTTCACACATTGTACCCATGTCGGGAATCGAACCTGGGTCTTTGGCATGACAAGCAAGCTCTTTAACCACTAGGCTACCGCACCAGCCCTGACTTCTATATTCCACTTCCTCTGACCCGACAGCAGAATAGGTCACATGTACAAGCTGTGAGTGAGTGAGTGAGTGAGTGAGTGAGTGAGTGAGTGAGTGAGTGAGTGAGTTGGGTTTTAAACGCCGCTTTTAACAGTATTCCAGTAATATCACGGCGTGTCAGCTTAGTGTGGGAGGAAAGCCCAAAGTGATGCAGGTCTCAGACGATTACCACTTCGGTGAAACCCACGAGCACGGGTATGGTGCTGACAAACCTAGAGACATAATCGGGGAGAACCGGGATTCGAACCCACAATCATAGGTTTCTGGCGTGCCCAAGGGACGCAACTCTGCACAGAGAATCGCTGCGCCTTAGATAATAGGGCCACCCGTGACCCCTTGTACAAGCTGTGATTTATGTTGCAGTGTGGAGATGGGTTGAGTTAAATGGTTGAGTGTGTCCACGCAGGAGCAACTGCATAGATTGTGTTATTCCAGTAACCAGTTTTGGTAACATTGTGAAGACATCCAAGCTTGAATATGATCTCTGTAGGTCATGTTCAGAATAATACCTTAATTGCCATGTTCTTTTGGTTTTTTTTGGACAAACTTGTCTTTGCATTGCACTGATGTCTTCACGACAGGAATAGTAATACCATTATCATTACTACCTCATAAACTCCATGAAGAAAGTGATGATCTACCATGATATTTTAAGTGATGTAAATACTGAAATCATGAATACATTATCCAAATTCCCTTTTTGTGCAAGTGACAATATTTGCTTTATATAGACATGAATTGGTCGAAATTAGGGGAGCTGCATGTCAAATATGCAGAGTTCACTCTAGATATTTTCTGACACGGGCCCTTATGTGAAAATTTCAAATATTCCAGAGGTACACCCACACTTGCCCATACAGCACAATGTTAAAATGCCCCATTGTGTTTGAAACTGTGGGCCTTTTTTTTTAAATTTAGGGGCTAAAAGCACATGGTCCAACCCTAGAATTATCCCTGAATATGGAATTTTTCCTTCACAAGTCATCAATACCTCACAAGTAGCACTGTAGCCCACACAATATGCAAAGGCATTTCATCCATGACGATATCAGACAATTCTTGAGTATGCAAAAAACATTGTTGCCCAGCTCGTGTGTTTGTCATTTCAATGTCAGCTCATAGAAAACAGATGGCTGAGAAGATACTTCAGCGCTGCAATGTTCTTAAAATATGCGTCTGGGGACCAGATACTTCAGCACTGCAATGTTCTTAAAATATTCGGCCGGGGACCAGATACTTCAGCACTGCAATGTTCTTAAAATATTCGGCTGAGGACCAGATACTTCAGCACTGCAATGTTCTTAAAATAATCAGCCATGGACCAGATACTTCAGCGCTGCAATGTTCTTAAAATATTCGGCCGAGGACCAGATACTTCAGCACTGCAATGTTCTTAAAATAATCGGCTGAGGACCAGATACTTAAGCACTGCAATGTTCTTAAAATATTCGGCCGAGGACCAGATACTTCAGCACTGCAATGTTCTTAAAATATTCGGCCGAGGACCAGATACTTCAGCACTGCAATGTTCTTAAAATATTTGGCCGAGGACCAGAAACTTCAGAGCTGCAATGTTCTTAAATAAATCAGTCATCTTTCCTACTGAAGCTGAGCCAAATGCAGAACACATTTCTTCTGATGTGTGACAAGGTTTGGCTTATATTTGTATGTTCTCTGACAGACACAAGTGTAAATGATGTTCTCATGTATAGCTTTCCTGTGATAGAACAGTCCACAGCTCTTGCTGAAGACCTTATCGCACTGTGGACATTGGTAAGCCTTCTTGGTGGGGCTTGGTCGGGCCCACTGAGCCTGTCCAGCATACTGCTCTAGGCTCACTGACGATGGGGAGGAAAACCCCTGCAATGAACTGGGAAGCGACTCTGAACGGCCAAAACCATGGAAACCTGAAAGGCATAAAAACTCAATTTGGACTTTTCTTTCCAATGTTTACCTTCCACAGTTTAACTTATATCGCCATGGGTAAACAATTAGGTGAAATTATGAGCAGGCTTCTTTCAGCATGTGGGTGGGTGGGTGGGGCATGGTTCATGCAAGTTGATTGCTCAAGTTTGACATCAGTCTTTCAAACACCACTCACACTTTATAATGCATATCAATCTGTTAATGATTATCCTAAATCCATGGAGCCAAAGTTTACCATGTCGGATGCAGATAGAAAATGGGCAAAATAGAGCACAGGCCTCAAAGTTGCGACTAAAACGGTAGCCAATGCGACCTAAATTTCAGTTTGTCTACTGTCTAAAATTCAGAGGTAGCCAAATGACTACCTAGAAAAATATCTTGTGGCGACTCTATTGCTACACATCTGTAGACACAAAAATAAATAACAGTTGATATTGGAAAACAACTGCTAATCATACTACTTGCAAATAATTCCTTCTAAAGTCAACAATGAACCAAAATACATAAAAATTAATGTAATTCATACTTTATTTCAGTTTACAATGCTCATTGGATGAGCGAGGATATACCTTTATAATCTAGCAACATAAATTGCATCATTGTTCAAGTCACAAGTAGCAAAATTCAAGTAGTTTCCATTAAGATACAATTTCAAGACAAGTGCTGTAACTTGTACATATCATGATAGTTAATTGATAAAGATAATTTCAAATGCTTTGGCTACCTACAATATGAGCTTGACTTCTTGATTTTACCACTGGCTACCTGGAAAAAATAGCTTGTGTGACTTAACATTCCAAACTCTACAAGTCAAGAAAGAAACCCTGTTGTGCAGTTCATATTTTATTTCATCACAATTGTCAACAACAAAAAACACAAGAAAAGAAATACATGAATCAAAGCACTTCATAGATTCCTCAATAAGTGAATAAGTATGGTTTTTGCAGCTTTTAGCAATATTCCAGCAATACCATGGCGGGTGACAACAGAAATGGGCTTCAAACATTGTACCAATGTGAGGAATCGAACCCAGGTCTTGGGCGTGACGAGCAAACGCTTTGACCACTAGGCTACCCCACCGCCCCTCATAGTTTCTTGTAGCAATCCATGTTAACTGTATAACAATGAGTTTTGTTTGTTTCAACACTAGACATGTTCACGATCTTGCCCATGTTTAATTGTTCTATCTTTTGCTATCATTGCAGGTGTCTTAAACCTCTAACCACAATCTGTCCTTAGCTTTGAATTAATTTGAAACCTTGATGCTGAGCAAGAGTGAGTGGGTGAGTGAGGGAGTGAGTTTGGTTTAACGCCGCTTTGGTATGGTGCTGACAAACCTAGAAACATAATCGGGGAGAACCGGGATTCGAACGCACAATCATAGGTTTCTGGCGTGCCCAAGGGACGCAACTCTGAACAGCGAATCGCGGCGCCTTAGACAACTGGGCCACCCGTGCTGAGCTTTGTTTCAGGTACTTGTTTAAGTAACTTGCAATTCCTAAAAAAATGTAATGAGTGGTTGGCAAAACCAAAATATAATAAGAAAGGGAAAGTGGATTTTCTTTAGTACTTATGGGATATCAGGGTTAGAATATGTCTCCAGGAAAATATGATCATTGTTCAAGACAATGGCATGGTGAGTGAGTGAGTGAGTATGGTTTTACGCCGCTTTTAGCAATATTCCAGCAATATCATGAGGGGGGACACCAGGCATGGGTTTCATACCTTGTACCCATGTCGGGAATCGAACCCTGGTTCTTGGCATGACGAATGAACGCTTTAACCACTAGGCTACCCGATCGCCCCCCAATGGCATGGGATGCTGCTCATGGTATTAGTCACTTGTTTGACTGGTCCAGACTTGATTATCATATCAATTTTTCTGTATATAAGTATAGAAGTCCTTCTCATTTCTTAACTGAAATGAAAATAGGAGAATACCTCAAGGACGCCAGGAACCCTAATATTCAAACACTGCTTGATTCAAAAGGAGCAATGTTTTATCCCAGACGTAGGACCTGGGGATTGTCCAGTGACTTATTCAGAGACCGCTGTACTAGCATCTCATAAGTACCCCACACTAAACAAACAGTCTCAAATCAGAACAGAAAGGTATTTACAAAAACGCATATTTATGCAAATATTATCAAAAAAACCAATGGCAATAGTGTCTTAATAGCAACATATATACAAAACGCAGTCCTATATAGAACACGAGTTGCACCAATTTCAACTTGTTTTCCAAGAACCTTGAAAAATAATCTTTGTAAATCGACGCTCAACAAAACCATGCAAAGAAAAATTCATCTGTGTTGCTAATCAGTCCACAGAAACAAATAAATTGTGCAACCAAAGTATGATTCCATAATCCTCAAGGCATTTCAAAGATGAACATGTCAGTGTGCAAGAATGAGTGAGTGAGTATGGTTTTACACCGCTTTTAGCAATATTCCAGCAATATCACGAAATGGGCTTCACACATTGTACCCATGTCGGGAATCGAACCCGGGTCTTCGGCGTGACGAGCGAAAGGCCTTAACCACTAGGCTACCCGACCGCCCCCAGTGTGCAAGATACAAAGCTTAACTATTAAAAGCCACATAAACCCCAAAAGTCTTTCATCATATGTCCTACTCAAAAAAAAGTTAAGGACCACCCTATCTGTCATATTGTTACCTTAGAAGGACTGACTGTTAGTTTCTATTGCTGTACATTTAAATCATATTTGCTCAGAGCAAGGTAAAACCTCCTTACATGAAATTCTTCTGTACTTATATCATGACAGACTGACCCAGTATTGACATTAGAAATACACTGCCTCCTGTTTTCAGACAAACTGACAGGTTTGAGACCATCACGAAACATCAACAAGAGTGAGTGAGTGAGTGAGTGAGTTTGATTTTACGCCGCTTTTAGCAATCTTCCATCAATATCACAGCAGGGGACACCAGAAATGGGCTTCACACATTGTACTCATGTCGGGAATCTAAGCCGGGTCTTCGCGTTTAACCACTAGGCTACACGACCGCCCCAACTTCAACAAGACCAGTTCAAATACAGCTCTGGTCTACTCTTGGCTCCTCCTTAATCCGAACATCCAACAGTTCACTGGGAGCTGCAGGCAAACCAACCGTCTCAACCCCAGCAGGTTTGGGATTTACTTCAACATCCTCGGTTTCCAGATTCTCTTCAACATCTTCAATTTCTGAATTCTCTTCCGCATCTTCAATTTCTGAATTCTCTTCCGCATCTTCAATTTCTGAATTCTCTTCAGCTTTGTCAATTTCAATTTTAGGCTCATCAGAAGTGTCTTTCTCCGTGCAAACCAGTCTGTGTTTTATCAACGCCTGACTGAAGGCAAAACGTTTATTACAGAGTTCACAACGATGGACTTTCGGCAAGTGTGTGAGTACGTGTTCCTGCAGATCCCTTCTCTGGGAGAAAGTCTGGCTACAAATGCCACAGATCAGCTTGTTAGAAGAACTTCCTTCAGATGACGTGGACTTTTCAGCACCAGTAGTTTTGGATTTCTTTTTTTCCAGTATTACTTTTCTCTTCTCTGGATGCTTGGCTTCGTTGTGCTGTCGGAGATGAAACTTGCTATAGAACGCTCTCTTGCAGATCATACATTTCCGAGAACTATCAACATGAACAAGTTTATGGACATTCAACTTGGACTCGCTAGTACAAGAATATTTGCAATTACGGCAACGGTAACACTTCTTTGCTAATATATTCTCATGGGATTTCTTTTCAGGAAGTTTCGTCTTACCTCTTTGTTCACTTTTTAACTTTAAATGCATAATACTCATCTCGTGTCGATTAAAGTGGCTTTTTCTGTTTGTGTGATAATCACACGTGTAACAGTTGAACCTCGCACGATCATCTACTTGGCGATTTTGAACTGTCGCTGCTTTTCGATCTTTGGCCATCAGGACAGATTTCAATGGTGGCCTGACCACTGGGCTTTTTTTCAAACCAGAACTAGATTCTTTAATTGGTAGAGCAGAGCAAGACGTCGTCACAGGAGCAGCCTCACTGCACTTGTTGCCGAAGTGCATGTACTGTACATGCCTCACCATGTTGCGTTGGTCATGTTCAATGTGAGTACACAGCAAGCAACTGAAAGTCCACCAACCATGTGACTTGCTGTATTTGTAACAGTCTTCAACGGACGAAGATGACCCTGTGAGTTGCTGGACAGGGATCTTATTGTGAGCAGCCATGATGTGCTGATCTATTTCAGATATCTTTGGGGACACATGCCCACAGACTGAACAAGAAAACATCACTTCGCCATTGACAATGATGCTGAGGACCTTTGGTGGAACTGGACTCTCCTCTGCAGCTTGGGCCGTTTGGGCTGTATCCTCCTTCCTGCTTGATGGGGTCTGATGTTTCAGTGTACTGTGTTCCCCCCTGCTGTATGCATGTTCTGATGCAGAAAAGGGCTTTAAGATTGTGTCAGGTTCAAACGTAACTCTCTCAGGAGCATCGCTATTGGGCACGCTCTTTGAGTAAACAAACACCTTCTTACTCCTGCCCTCCGTGCTGATATTCAACACCTCAATTGTATCATAATCTTCCAGACTTGACTGGGGTGAGCCTTGCATGTCTGGTATAGGCTTCTCTTTCTCAATGGACTTGGGTATGTTCTGACGATCAGGAGGGGTAGACAAGACGTGTCTGGTTCTAGGCCCTCCAGACCTTCCTCCATCCCGTTTAGGCAAGTGATGTGGAGTTGAGGCATGGGGAGCCTTGCCTTGTCCAGTGTACTGGACACCCGCCACTGCTGATTTGGGGGCAGTGGACTTTGGACAATTACTGCTAGCCCTTTTACTGCCTTCAGTCACATCATCCCAATCTGAAAGACCACCAGAAAAATCCTTCAACTGACAAATCTTCACAAAGGCAAGCTACAGTGAGTACTACTTCTGGGGGTGTCTCGGATCGGCCTTCATTAGTCATAGGAAATTAAGATTCCAGATCCCATCGACGACATTTCCATACAGAATATCGAAGAACAATGTATTGCTTAACTTCATGCACAAATCTAACAAGAGCAAACCAAGATGACATGCCTTCAAACACAATGGCTGTTAATCTACATTTTCAAAGGGGTGTGTCAACACCAACAGCACCAGGAAATGATACTGGTAGAAGAGCTTAAGTACTCGTCATACGACTGCAACAAGAATACAAGAAAGTGTTTTGTAAATTTTATAGTCTCTTGACTTGACAATAAAACCTTTGCCTCTACTGTAAATCTGCCCATCTTAGGACAAGTTTGGCAAATGAGAATCAATCACTTGTGGAATCAATCATTAATGTCAACCTATGAAGGATTTAACAAAAAACATAAAACTCATGTTCTTCAGGATTAGATACGAGGTTTATTTGAGATGATACTCTATAAAAATTACTTGTACTTGTCCTTATGTACATTAATGCTTAAGAAACACATTCCTGTATGAAGAAACAGACTGATGCAGAAAAACTATTGAGAATGAGAAGTCAGTTCCACACCGGGCACATCGACAATGTAATTGCATCATCAAAACAAAATGTCACTGGATCCAACAACCAAACTACTCATCAGGTTTCATGGAAGAATCTCAAACATTGATCACAACATGAAAACAAGTCCATGTTTATCACTGGCACTGAAATGGGGGAATAGTTTGGCTAACTGAGTCTATCAAAGTCCTCATTGAAATAAATCTGATCTGCAACCAGGAGTTATGGTTCCAGTCATTGCCTTGTCTCAATTTTCCCAAATGTCACAAACAGTTCTTCAGCATATACACCCCTGGAAAAATTGAACACTGGAAGTTCAGGATATATAAAAATAAGAAAGCTATGGTGCTTAATTTTTTTCCAGGTGTATATAACACTTGTATAACACTGTTTCTCAGTCATACCTTGCTTGGTAACACACAATGAATATATTCAATCCTTTATTTGTAATCTAGGTCTGACAGACCCTATTCCTCCTTCAAAGACATTCCTACTCAAGAACTTGTAACTTAGGTCTTAGAGGCAAATGCCCAGTGGATTTCCTGTGTCTAGCCAGGCCAGTTCTGTAGGCGTATGTCTGGCCACAGCTGCAGGCAAAAATGACCCCTCTGTGTTGTGAGTTCACATGCTCCTCCTTCAACTGTCGGGATGCGAAGAACTTCCCACACTCATCACACTGGGCATTCTTCTTCTTCTCCGGCAGCCTAACTTTCATGAAACTCGGACACGTGCGAGCATGTTCCATCAAACTCGTCTTGAAGTGGAACTGCTTCGAGCACCCAGGACAAAACTGAGGCCTGTCATTACGATGGAGATTAACAATGTGTTCCTGAAGAAGCTTATCACTGTCGAATCTCACACCACAATCCTCGAAGAGGCACCTTGGGTGTTCTTCTATGTCCATATGGGTGATCACATGTTTGTTCATATCGTCGCTACATTTAAACTCCTCTCTACAAATACAGCATGTGTTAGGACTCAGAACAGCGCCATCCTCAGGTCCTACAAGGGAGGTAACTGACATATCCGGCTGGGAGAAAACCATCCGATTCCCACCTGGTTCCGAACGCCCACTTTGGAGGTTTTCTGTGCAGATGAAAAGTTCACTGTCAGTAAGTTCTTTCTGGTATTTGGATCAATCATCATGACAAAAATATTGGGAGATGCACTTGCAAGTTAGAAAAATATCTCTGACCAGTTGCAGCTTACAATGTGATGACCGATAAAGCAAACAGGAAATATTCATAAAACTAGATTCCTTAAACACTGATAATGCTGACAAGCATGATACCTTCATAGGTGCATGCATATCCACTCTATCCAACAATAATCTCTTTAACACCAAAAGTGATCAACCTCACTGCCCTTAATGACTGACAAATCCAAGAATTCCAAAGACAACATAAACCAGCCTGACAATCGGTACTTATAGGACATTATTCCCTGGCCTCCACTGAGTAAAACCAACACCACGGAGCGGCCACCCTGCTCCCTCCACCAACATAGCTAGGATCTTATTCAAAGAGCACGCATGCGGCAGGGAAATTGAAAGAAGAAAATATTTGGGGAAAAAATTAAAGTTCCTATATATTATTTTCCTAATTTTTTTAAGCTGTAATTTAACATTTGCATTCAGTGGAATAATGCATAACTAATCAATACATTATTCTCTCCCTTGGATCCGTTATTAATCAAACTCAAGTAACCTCCGATTAGCAAAGACAATTTATGATCTTGATAACCTACATTGGGAAATTTGCCATTTCAATTTAGGTTTTAACAACTGCTGTTGAAGACATTGAGCCGAATATTGGCCTGGCTAAATCCCTGCATTCGTTAGCTGATGAAACGATTTATTGGAAGCAAACAACACAAGAGGTATCATTTTCATGAAACGGGAAGAACTGCTCAGCGACTGAGGATGTGCTGTAGCCCTTCCCAACCGACTTGGCGTACTTGTAACGGTACAGCATCTGCCTATGAGGAACACAGATCTTCTGTGGGTGGACATCGTCCTTATCAGTGTCTACGTCAATCTGGAATAACTCCCTTAGCTCCTGACAGTATTTCAATTTGGTGGATCCATGGGCGGCACTTTTCCCACATATTCGACACACTCTCGCCAATCGAAAGATGTGGTTTTCCAAACTATGGCCAGCAACTGAAGAACAATGGGAAAGCCATTGTCAGAATGTATGAACAGAACAACAACACATGGAATATCCCGTCTTCCTCATTCAACATTGTTTTCTAGTGGTGGGACGATACATCGATGGACCGCGATTTTTTACTTCCCGATACAAGTATCGATCAAAGTTGCACACCAAGTAAAAAATATTGATTCTTACCTTAAATGTTTGCTTGAATAACTTATTCTAGACACTAATTAGTCGTGAAAGTTAGTGAAAAATGCAAATACTTTCATCCGTTGTGTGCCATACTTCACCCTGCCAGCTGTAAATTGTTAGTGTTCCAGGTATTTGGCCATCCTGTCTATGAAAAAGATGGCTTACAGGCCACAGATAAGAGCACACGCAAGTATCGTGATACGTATCGGATCACACAGTTGGTGTATCGTCCCAGCCCTAATTGCTTCTGGCAAGAAATCGGGATGACAGATTGATTGCTCAACCAGAAGAATTTGAAACAAAACCTCCACATCACATCTACCCATGTTCTGGAGCAGGCAGAGTTTCCATATAAACTGCTGTTCACATAATTTTTTATTCAATCCGTAGTTCATTTTACACCTCCTCATAGGGATATAACCAAGTTTATCAGACACCTATAATGTATGTTTGTTTGTTGTTTGAGGCCGCACTCAGCAATATTCTAGCTATATGATGGCGGTCTGTAAATAATCGAATCTGGACCAGACAATCCAGTGATTGATATCATGAGCATTGTTCCACGCAATTGGAATACAATGACATGCATCAACCAAGTCACCCAGCCTGACACCCAATCCTGTTAGTCACCTCCTAAGACAAACAACTACACTTGACCATACTACTTTGGTATGAAATGTACAATTACAGCATTCATTCACATAATAGCAGTTTTTACAGCATGTTCACACTGATCTGAAGAGATAGCTACCCAATCTGCCAAGCTTTACTCATGGACTGGTCTTGGATTCTAAACTCAGGGATGAGAATTGATATTTTCCCTTTCAGCTGGAACATCTTTGCAATGGAGCGTGGTCCATTATTTGGGGCTGTTTATGGGGGAAGAAATCAGATTTTAACAAACTTGTGGTCACTAAAATCTGTGGATACCCGGAAGATTCTCATCCCTGTAAACTAAGCGCCTTTGGCAGGCAAATTCGAAAAATCATTATTTGGGATATTTTGAAAGCTATTACTTTCCCAAATTCTTATGTATTCAGTGCAATAGTATCAACTAAGCATAAAAGCCTCTTCTTTTTTATTGGTCCTGTTATCAGTGGTATACAAGTACCTCTACGAAGCAACAACAATAAATACAACTGTACAAACATGAACTGAGACTTTTTTAATTCCAATCTTAGGATTTTGTTTGACATTTGCTGCAGACTTGGAGATGACTTTCAGCAGTCGAGCGGGTCTGGCCAACCCTTGGAAATGTAATGTGTAGTTTGGGGGAGAGATCTTGCTTCTGTGTTTTTTCCAGTTTGCAAATATTTCATTAAGAGCCAAGAGAACATCAGACCGCGATTCCAGGTACATGTATTATAAGTTCAGGAAATATGCTTGCTCATGATAGATGACAAACTGTATTCCATAACCGATGAACAAAACTAACAAAAGAGATTTCTTGTAATGTCCGAAATAACTGCCTGCCCGTATCTGATCACTTTTCCGTCGGGCCGCATGAAATTTTCCTCCACCTGCCCGACTGTCTGGCTGATAAGTTTAAGACTACTTAAGAATTCAGTTTGATTATAACTTGTAGATTCTCAAATGACAGCTTGCATTATTACAACTGAATCATGACGCGATTTGTCTCGAATTCTGTGTATTTTTTCAATATTAATGTCTCAGTGCAGGCAGGTAACTTTGAAGATGGACAGGCAACCCGTATGAGTAACCTGAGTCTTGTTGGGTTTCAAAAATATTTCGAACAGTTTCTGCATGTTACACTTGTCTTCAGCTGTAGTCCAGCTTCCAGTACTATCTGTGCCAATGCTTTTCTTAACCACAAGCGAAGACAACCAAGTGACGCAAGACAAGATCATAGGAACAATAGTATTCCACACATCAATAACAGATTCAGAACTGTTTCTTGTTGAATCCACATCATGACCATCAAGCACATCAACTCCAAACCTTCAAATACTTAGGAAAGACATCTTGTCATACATAGTGTGAAGATGAATCCTTGTTTGAGATTTGATAGTCAAGTCTGAATATTTACTGCAAATGTATCGACAATCCATTCCACTGTTGCATCCACAACATCGCATCAACATTCACCAGGGAATGCACAGGCTAGTGTACAAGATATCAAGGATAATGCACCCCCCACCCCCTCATTCAATCTGTCAACTTCAAAGCCAATCGGCATATAAGCAACATGATCAGTACAATACTAAAAGCATGTTTTTTTATGCAATTGCTCTATTTCAGAACGCAATCAGAAACAAGATCTGTAAAGATCAAGTTTAGAAAATGTTATGCCCAACTTATATATAAATTTAAATATATATTTTTATTTAAATCACACCAATGTTATATTACATAGCCATGGTTGTGTCAATATTTTCATGCGTCGCCATCAAATATCACTTATTTTTTAATCTCCAAAAGAAAATATGGACATTTTAAGATATTTTTCAAAATTAGCATTCAAAATATTCACACAGACCACAATAGTCTACCCAAAACAATCAAAACCTGTGTGTGTCAGGTCATGGAAAAATATGCAAAATAAGCCTGTAAATAAACTACCAAATTTGAACATGAAGAATTTGCTGTTCATCCTGTGTTCCAAACAGTGCACCATAATCAACATAATCAATAGCCAATCAAAACCTGTGTGTATACATGTGTGTGAAGAAACCACCAATCACTGAAGACTGTCATCTACAAACCATCCAATCAGCTGTCAATGGCATTGTTTGTTGTGTTTAACTACTAGAGCATGTGTTAATGAACATGACCTGTACTTGAGGATATAATACACCATCAGAGATCATCCCATCAGGAAATAATTATGTTAAATATGGTACACCTGTGGCTAAGATCTTATTTTGCAGTATTTTACCATTGTTTTCGACCTGGTCTATTGTTGATGAGCTTGAGACGTCCTAGCCCAGGCCACAGTTGAATCAGGAAGCCAGTGTGTGGACTTACCTTGTGATGCCAGGAACCACGCCCCCTTCATCGCTGTACTGTGGCACTGGGTGTGTCAACATGACAAGTGACAAGACTGATGATGACCATTACCAAAAACAGTCCTTGCTGAATGCAATTTTTTAAGAACCTGTTTCAATTATTCTCCACACAGCAATTCAATGCCACTGCGACAATTACATTAAATCAGCAGAGAAAACAATTCCATCAATGACAGATATAATTGTCAATACACCATTACCACTGAATGAGTTTATGAAATCATTGTCAATCAAAAGAGCTGATAAACAGTCCAAAAAGAGATTTACCCGATTCACATGGTAGTGAACAGCCATACATCAACATTGTCACTTGTAGCTAAATATCGGATAGTTAACTTTACTTCAGAAACTGTGTTGGTTGTTCTCATATTACACATTTATCTCATTCAAATACACCAACACAAAACAGGCACAGCTAGCACACTGCAACAAAGATGACTGCTCAATTTTTTTTATTATTTTTTTTTTATTTTTTTTTTATTTTATTTTTTTTTGGGGGGGGGGGAGAGGAGAGGGAGAGAGGGAGAGAGAGAGAGAGAAGGGGGGGTGTTAAACAACATAACAGCAAAGACTGAAACAAAAGTTGATCAGTTCCAGGCTGAGATGATAACCTTTTCAGAAGACTTTAAAATACCAAATAAATAACACACTTCACCATAATCAGTGACTCAGTTAATCTGAGAACTTGCAAAATATTTTTTGTCACTGAAAGTGAAACATTGCTTTATGTCCACATTACATTTTTGCTGGATTCGCACAAACTGGGATTCGCACAAACACTATATCATCATCTTAATTGTAATGTGATTCACTGTGCCCATGAGAAATCAAATAATGCTTAGATTCTGTTTCAGTGCTAGATTGTTGTCACATGCTGTCAAGAATGTAGTATTCTGTGAAAAAGACTTGCCCCACCACCCCTGCATGTGTCAAAACAGAACAAAATAGGGACAGGGTGGAACATGTGGCAATATTGTTCAAGCCATCCACCACTGATGTGTACTGCAGATTCAACTTTGTTTTGTCATCACAATGTCATTAAAATTTCAAAAAGTGCCCACAATATCATTCTTTCCATTTTCACATCTTTTGTTTTTGAAGAAAACTAATCATTTTGTATTCTTGACAATGAGAATAATCGAACACTGTGCAAAATCTAGAACTGCCAGTCATTCCCAACATGCTTCAAAACTCACAAGTCCTGATACCTTCTTCCTTCTGAAATGTCAAATCCCCCCTCAGTAAAACTTTTTTGTTCTTTCAGATAGAACTCTGGCCCTGAAATCTTGCCTATACCAACACAGCACAACCTGAAGTCTTCAGATTGATTTCCAAGCTGACCGTTAGTCCCTTGTGAATTTACAACCTTTTAGCTCCCAATTTGTTTTTGCATGTTATCATCGAATTTGGGAATTCACAGCAGGTCAATTTCTCGACCATGTTGTAAAATAGATTTTCTTCAGGACTTAAAACCAAATGTGTGTAATGATGCACTTGTCAATATCTACTTCGGCAAAGTATATCATCGTAAATATTCTTTTCATACATGTCTTGTACTCTTGGCAATGCTTGGTAGGGATGAAAAGGGACACTAGCATGCAAGCCCCAGACAGTGTGGATAATGTTAGAGGTATCCCAGTAGAAGGCTATTGAGTGGGGTGTCCCTTTACTGTTGGAAATATTTCAGGCAAAGTTTGTTTTTAATTACCAATTACTACACTTGACCACCCTGTAAAAATACCAAGTAAACTAAGCATGAGAAGGCACATGATGAATTTGAAAAAAGATCACTGCTTCCTCCCGGAAAGACTGATGTCATTTTCGAGTTAAGTTTATCAGGCTAGTTCTATAGGTTTGTAAATTCCACACAAGTGAAATACATCTCCCCCACCCTCAGCAACATCTTTCTCAGCCTATTCACACCAATATCACACAGCTCTGCATCAGGAATGACCAGCAATTCTTAAAAGTAATGGTCAGAAATAGATAATTACCGTCGTTACTGTAATCTGCTTCGTTATCGTTATCGTCGCCATAGTCATTGTCTTCTTGAAACACTAAAAAGTCATCTGCACTTTGGTCACCATGATGAACTTGACTAGTACTGGGTTCGGCGTAATCTGGCACATGTGGAACGTTTTGATGGAAGGATGAGGATGAAGATGCGGGCGATTGAGAATGCGATGATTGTTGATGAGAGAGTCGATCTAGAGCTGCTTGGGACGTTTGCGTATGAGGTACACCTGATGAGAAGTCTATTTGCATGTATGGAGTCTCTTTCTTTGGCACGATATCATTCAATTCAGAGTCAGGTTCTATTTCTATTAAATCTGGATCTTCAGGTTCTTGTTTCACATTAACTGGAGGGTCAATTGCAGATTTTGATTCAGAGTTGTTGGACGGACGTGAAGTGTTTTGAGGTTGAGGTTGAGGAATGTGGCGAGATTGCACTGGTTCTGAAATCCTTCGACTCTTTGGAGCAGGAGAAGACACTGGCACAGAAAAGTCATACGATCTCTTATGAGTTACTGAATGATGTATATTTTCAGACATTGACATTATGATGTTCGGTTGTTCTGCTGGGGCTAAGGAACAGTCCACATCGAACACTGAGAGTTTTAATGTCTTACATTCACTCTTTGATATCATGCTTGAATTTGACGACACACCGTCCACTTTGAACGTCAATTTGTTTGATCTTAAAGCAACTTGAATATTGGCATCCTGCGTTGTACCATACGAGTTCACGGATGCCGG
Organism: Haliotis rufescens; assembly: GCF_023055435.1. NCBI lineage: Eukaryota > Metazoa > Mollusca > Gastropoda > Lepetellida > Haliotidae > Haliotis > Haliotis rufescens. Next base: position 25,545,445 of record NW_025964383.1, on the reverse strand, counting down.
GAATTCAAGATTAGATCTTGGCCCCCTTTTCAAAGTGGAAAATAGGTCACACAAATCCACTGGAATTGTGAATTCTAATGTTTCGATGAACATGCTTGAGTCTGTTTACTACAGCAACACACAAAAATATCACAATACAGCTTCCTTAATACCGGTCTCGAGAAGAGTCGAACGATTCGAAATCACCATGAATGACACAGCATGGGCAGGTGCGCGCTCAAATCGCCATGCATTGTTTCCCTCGAAAGCCGATCTGCAATCACACGTGTCTGTCCGAATACATCGAACAGATTTCTGAAGATATTATGCGTAGTATGTTGCAAGACTGTATTAAGCGACTTTTGCACCATTTATCGCTTCATTTACTTCGAGTATGTTGCGTATTTTCATCAAAATTCAGTCTTCCTATCTTCCCTATAACAATGTCGGCTTCTTCAACGATACTTCCGGTTATTAATATCATACCATTCGCCAAACAACTAGTATCAATAAAAACACACACGACGTGAACGACAGCCTGAATTTTAATAAATAAAAAAAACACAATTTTGTATTCATTCTTCTTGTTGGGATAATAACAACAGCCGATTCAAATAATAATTACGTTTGCAATGTTTTATATAATTTAGTAAAGAGGCAACGCTGAAGAGGCAATGCTTTCAGTTTATTTTTCGAATATTCCGTCTACTAGTTAAACGGAATCAATAATAAAACATAGGTCTTTTCGCCAAACCTGTATTTCGACATTTGAAATGGGTAAAATCAAATGTCGGTTCATCAACATTTATTTTATTACACGACACAGCATCGACAATAGCGTGGTACATTCAACCGAAAAGTTTAACCACATGAAATTAGTGTTAACACATTAACTCGGTCACTGTTCTATGTGCACATATTCTTCACATCAACAGGGCTGGAGGAGAGTTCATTGTTATTATTAAGCATTCAAAGCAGTAATATATTTTTAATTTAAATCTGTAAATAATAATAATAATAATGATGATAATAATTCTATTATTATTGTTGTTGTTATTATTATTATTATTTACAGATTTAAATGTAAAAAATATTACTGCTTTAAATGCTTAATAATAATAATAATAGAATTATTATCATCATCATCATCATACCATTATCATTATTATTATTATTATACGGTCACACAAATTTACTGTTTATTAACTTTTTTACTCCGGTCCTTTCAAACGATGGTTAATTTATTATTCGAATAATGTGATCTGATGAAACAGATATCTGACATGATGTTACAAACCTTGAGTTGGTTATATAATTTGGTCATGCAACTTATCGCTTTTAAGAGAACAACACTCCAATTTCGAAAGTACTGAAATATGGATAGGCTTTTTTCTTCGCGGATTATGGACTATAATCTCGACTGGATTGACTTGTGTTCGGCGCAATTCTCGCTGCGCTGCGCGAAGCGACACCTATCGGTGGATGGAAGAATAAGAAGCCATATATCATAACAAAGGATTTACAATAAAGAGCTGTAGCCAAACGGAAATGTGTTGTTGTTTCTGTTGATTAATGCATACACGACTTGAAAGGGTGAAGTTATCGGTCAACTGGTCAAGACGGATGCGGTACAGACCAACCACGAATCAGCTCAATTCTCTCGGATCTGGGCGACAAACTATCTCTTCTGGGCCAGAGGTAGAAACGACAAGTCATCCTCGACCCTCTATTTCCTGATGATAAACAGACCGCCTCCTTGTACTAGTTGCAGAGCGTCCACCATGGAGAGCGGAAGGTCCAAGGTTCTAACCCCGGCGCCTCATACCTAAGACGTTAAAAGATGGTACTTGTTGTTACCCTGCCTGACGCTCTGCATTAAGGGGATCAAAGAAGGACTGGTCGGCTCGGAGTCAGTATACTGTACTGTGTCTGAGTGGGGTATTCATGTGAAACTTCGGCATGGTGTCTCAGTGGGTTAGCACTATTAAATCGACATCAGGCCGGACTAATACAAGCACACACACACACACACACACACACACACACACACGTGCAGTCGCTATAAAAGTGCAATAATATTGGCCGCGAACCCTATTTCACCTCGTCTATGATAAACACCTGAACCTTTTCGACACCGTGGCATCGTTTTGAGACCGATAAATAACATGGATATAAAACGCCCCGGAATCGACAGGTATTACTGTGACTGTAAAAGAACATGAGACAAAATCATCTACGGAGTATTTAATAAGTTCCAAATTTTTTTTTAACGCCGCACTCAGCAATATTCCAGCTATATGGCGGCGGTTTGTAAATAGTCGAATCTGGACCAGACAATCCAGCGATTTACATCATGAGCATCGATCTACTCAAATGGCATACGATGACATGCATCAACCAAGTCAGCGAGTCTGACCACCCGATCCCATTAGGCGTCTCTTACAAAGAGAATATTTTCTATCTCACGTTTGATATTGATTCTATATAATTATGTACATAAGACTGAAAGTACAAGAGTTATAATTTCTCCCGCTGCAACTGTAAGTATTACTCATAAGCATCATAGATTTCCTAATGGTGGGTGACTCAATTCAATCACAGCTTTCTGTTTTATACAATAATCCTATAAATGTAAACATTTTATTCTAATTAAGAAAACATTTCCAGATGTAGTACAAGAGAACCTATTCGAAACAGAGAATGCATAAAACGAGAAATTATTCAATTTTTTAACACTACGAGATGTAACTATTTGTCAATTGTCTCAGAAGAAAGTCTTTTTGACTTTTACACACACACACACACACACACACACACACACACACTCGCTCACTGACTCCACTTTGTCTCTCATGCATAAGCTGAGGTGAAAAGGTGACTTTTGAGTTGACCCTTAAAGGCCAAGAGTTCTTCTGTCGATTGAAGGTTTAGTGGTACTTTGGTCCAAGTGAAATGTTCACATTCAGAAAATCATCTTCCCGAGGCAAGGGAGTTAACTGACTATGAAAGTCCAGTTTCCACCCTTGCCGAACTGGCAGGAATTGTGGAGTTACATTTTGGCTGGATTAACGAGTCTATGCATAGTCCAATCAAAATCGCGCACCGAAATCGAAATCCGGTTAGTAAACTGTCGTGCAGATTTCGGTCGATTGCAGAATTTGCAAAGCATGTGCACCGCCAACTCGTTGTGGACAGATAATGTCAAAGTCTTTTCATGTTTCTAATTTGATGCACTTCGCGATGTAAGACCCGTTTTATCACAATATAGATCTTGATTATCGATCAGACCGTCTTGACTGGGCGCCGCCGATTTGTTTGAAACAAATGCAAGTGATACGAGAGGTAGAATCTGATTGGTCCATAGGAGAGGCTTAAAAGGGACATAACTCGTAATAACCATTGGTGACTTTCAAAGTCAGTTAACTCCTTGCCTCGGGAAGATGGACAACGATTTGTCACCAGGTGATTTTGTTCTTGTCTGCGGAACCCGAAGAAGAGACTGGTCACTGGAGCGGAGAGATCTAGTTGGCTGGTGGGGATTTGGAAGCTGAGACAGACAGTGTTTGGCTTGTCTTTACACTCTCTCGTGAACATGGCGAAGGATCTTGTACTGGATTCTGAACTTGAGGGGAAGCCAATGAAGAGTTCTCATGACTGGAGTGATGAGTTCAATCGTTTAAGTTCTGGTGATCAATCTTGCAGCTGCATTCACGTCGTTTGGGCAAAAGATGATTCCGGAGACCAAAGAGTAGGGACTTGCAGTAATCGTGGCAAGATGTTACTTTCAATACGAACAGGAATATCCCAAATCGGAAACTTTCGAAATTCGTGATGTTTCGGCCAATAATGCAAACTTTCGTGGCTAATTAATTGGGTTGAAAAACATGAAGAATGCCAGGAATGGGTTACGAAACATGTACGAATTACAAGATTCATGCACGGATCACGAATTGTAAGAATCACCTACGACTAAGTTACGAATATGCCGAATGTTCTTACATAATTCTTACATGATTCGTAGTTGACTGGGGACATTCGTTGCTGTTTCGGGATATTTTCGGAATAAGGACAAGAAATTTTGGGAGCCACGAATCGCTAAGAATAGCCAAGAATGCAAAAGAATCCATTACGAAGCTGTTACGGAACATAAAAATTAATTACGAATTGATTACGATACAGCCACGAAATTGCAATTCGAGGACCATTTCACGAAAGTTTTTGACAAACAAAAACTTTCTCGCCGATTCGACAAACTCCCGCGAACTGTACGAATCTTTGGGAATGAAATAAGATTCATTTAAGAATTTCAAGAAATGATTGAGATTTATCTACGAACATGAAGAAATTCCTATTCGGGGTGATTCGGGATATTCGTGGTCGTAGTGAAATGGGAGCATAAACCCGAACTAGTGCAGATGTTATTTTAACATCCAAGTATCTGCGGATCATGCTGACGAAAATACGCTCTCCGACAGTTGATGCGTGGTTCCATACTAAGGGGGGATCGAACAAAAACCATGATGTTGCGAAATGGTGAATTAGCAGTGATTTCACTTTTGCCAAGACAGAATTATGGAGGCGAATGTGTTTTCTGAAGTGTATGATTGTTTGTTTGTTTGTTTGTTGTTTAACGCCGCACTCAGCAATATTCCAGCTGTATGACGGCGGTCTGTAAATAATCGAGTCTGGATCAGACAATCATAGTCGCCTTTTACGGCAAGCATGGGTTCCTGAAGACCTATTCTACCCCGGAATCTTCACGGGCCCTGAAGTGTATGAGGTACAGAGACAATGAGGGTATTTCATCGTTTGAGCGTTAGATAATTTGAAGACATCCACCTTTTAATACCGTTAACACACCCTTGATGAAAACGAGCATTCTGGTGAAGTAGAGTCCGGTGGCTTGAATGCCAGGTAAATCTGGGTACCATCTGCGTACAGGTGTACACCCAAGTTGAAAGATCTCACAATGTCACGAAGAGAAGCCGTATGGGTACTGAGGGGCCAAGTACTGATCCAAGTACTTTTGGTGAACGGAGCATTTGATATTCAGAAATATGAATGATCAAATTGTTAAAGTCTGTTTAAGTTGAAAGATCTCACAATATCACGAAGAGAAGCCGTATGGGTACTGAGGGGCCAAGTACTGATCCAAGTACTTTTGGTGAACGGAGCATTTGATATTCAGAAATATGAATGATCAAATTGTTAAAGTCTGTTTACCTTTTGGCCTGTAAATAAGAACCTATAAATCAAGCACTGAATAACCACTATGAAAAATTATTGTATTTTAGTGCTATGTAAAGTAAATATTTGTTCATTGGAAGGCTGAAGCATTATGCCTTGTAGTATACTTATGAACTATGTAGATATACTTATACACTGAAAAACGCCTGGTGTTTTTGTACTACTCCTACTGTATTTGAGAGTATGAAAAATAAATTAGTTTTACTTTTTTATTGACTGTTGTAAATATGGTTGCTGTAAACATATATCTAAACTGCCGGAATGAAAGTATACACATAAAAAATGGATTTGACAAAAACATTGCAAACATTTTCCCAAAAGCTGCAAAACGGTAGCCGAAACAATGCAAACTTAAGGCCCAAAACACAAATATGGTACCCGTATCTTTTCCAACGAATAACCATTTACTGATTTGTTTCATTTAATGTGTAGTTTATCTAGTAAAACTCCTACATGGGAAAATGGAAGAAAAAACATAACATGTGTGTGTGTGGGAGGGGGGGGGGGGGGGGGGGGATACAGTCCCATGACCTATTCCCTTCTTCTCCCCGAGATATAAGGGGAGGTGAGGTGTGGTGAAATTGGGTTTAACGTCTCGTGCAAGATTATTGCACCTATATAGCGTGCGTGCGTGTTTGTGGCGGTGTGCGTGCGTATGTGTGGCTGTTTGTACTAGTCCGGACTGATGCCGATTTATAGTGCTAGCTCACTGGGATACCATGCCGCAGTTTAACATGAATACCCCAGCTGCACAGTATACTGACTCCAAGCCAGTATGGTAAGACGCCTTGTTTTAGCCCCTTAATGCCGAGCGCCAGACAGGCTAACAAGTACCATCTTTTCGCGTCTTTTGGCATGACGCGGCCGTAGATCGAACCCCGGACATTCCGCATTCCGAGTATGCTTGAATATGACGATTATATACAACATTCATGCGCCTTATGGAGCGAAGAAGAAATGTTATACAGTCACATCATCTGTGTCGAGGAAGGGACTGTCATCACACGCCCCTTTCAGTTAACTGCAGGGGCGGTGGGGTCGCCAGGTGGTTGAAGCGTTCGCTCGTCACGCCGAAAACCCGGGTTCGATTCCCACAAGGGTACAATGTGTGAAGCCCATTTCTGGTGTTCCCCGCCGTTGTATTGCTGGAATATTGCTAAAAGTCACTCATTCAGTGAACTGCAAGAGGAGTTCCGGGATGTCACGTGTTCATGGTCACGACTCATGTGTGAACTTCTTGATTGCTACCTACTTTAGGCATGTGTTTTATTTTGACCGAGTATGAGGCCACGCTTAATCAATTATAGATTTTTATCCAATATTGAGTGAAATGAGGAGGGCTGCCTATTCTGGAGAGACTAGGTAAACTTCAGAACGGCTTGTCATCTTTACCTCCATCCTCGTGTGCACGTCACAGACATAGGCACCAGTACATCATGACTGTCGTAAAATAAGTATCACCATAACAGTCGTAAGATACATATCACCATGACAGTCGTAACATACCTATCACCAGGACTGCCATGATATACTTATCACCAGGACTGTCGCGAGATACTTATCAACATGACAGTCATAAGATACTTATCACCATGACTGTCGTAACATACTTATCACCAGGACTGCCGTGAGATACTTATCACCAGAACTGTCGTAACATACTTATCACCGTGACAGTCGTAACATACTTATCACCGCGGCTGTCGTGAGATACTTATCAACGTGACAGTTATAAGATACTTATCACCATGACAGTCGTAACATACTTATCACCATGACTGTCGTAACATACTTATCACCATGACTGCCGTAACATACTTATCACCAGGACTTTTGTAACATACTTATCACCAGGACTGTCGTAACATACTTATCACCAGGACTGTCGCGAGATACTTATCACCATGACTGTCGTAACATACTTATCACCATGACTGTCGTGAGATACTTATCACCAGGACTGTCGTGAGATACGTATCTCCATGACAGTCGTAACATACGTATCTCCATGACAGTCGTAACATATTTATCACCATGACAGTCGTAACATACCTATCACCATGACTGTCGTAAGATACTTATCACCAGGACTGTCGTGACATACTTATCACCATGACAGTCGTAACATACTTCTCACCATGACAGTCGTAACATGCTTATCACCATGACTGTCGTAACATACTTATCACCATGACAGTCGTAACATACTTATCACCGCGACTGTCGTGAGATACTTATCAATGTGACAGTTGTAAGATACTTATCACCATGATTGTCGTAACATACTTCTCACCATGACAGTCGAAACATACTTATCACCATGACAGTCGTAACATACTTATCACCATGACAGTCGTAACATACTTATCACCAGGACTTTTGTAACATACTTATCACCAGGACTGTCGTAACATACTTATCACCAGGACTGTCGCGAGATACTTATCACCATGACTGTCGTAACATACTTATCACCATGACTGTCGTGAGATACTTATCACCAGGACTGTCGTGAGATACGTATCTCCATGACAGTCGTAACATACGTATCTCCATGACAGTCGTAACATATTTATCACCATGACAGTCGTAACATACCTATCACCATGACTGTCGTAAGATACTTATCACCAGGACTGTCGTGACATACTTATCACCATGACAGTCGTAACATACTTCTCACCATGACAGTCGTAACATGCTTATCACCATGACTGTCGTAACATACTTATCACCATGACAGTCGTAACATACTTATCACCGCGACTGTCGTGAGATACTTATCAATGTGACAGTTGTAAGATACTTATCACCATGATTGTCGTAACATACTTCTCACCATGACAGTCGAAACATACTTATCACCATGACAGTCGTAACATACTTATCACCATGACAGTCGTAACACACTTATCACCAGGACTGTCGTGAGATAGTTATCACCATGACTGTCGTGAGATACTTTTCAGTGGTTGATATCATGAGCATCGATCCATGCAATTGGGATCGATGACATGCATCAACCAAGTCAGCGAGCCTGACCACCCGATCCCGTTAGTCGCCTTTTACAACAAGCATAGTCACCTTTTACGGCAAGCATGGGTTGCTGAAGACCTATTCTACCCCGGATCTTCACGGGTCAGTTAGTCATGTAACCAGGTCGAAAATGTGAGCTTATCCTGTCCTACCAGTGGCACCCGTCACAAAGACGTGCAAAGGCAAGTCAAGTATTGAAGTGAATACATTTCCGTATTAACGAAGCCTGCATATCGATGTTCATGCACAACAGACAGGGGGCTAACAGTGCTTCATTGTAACAGTAACGATTCACTCACTTACTTTCCAGTCTTCTTCTTATCTGTTGTTATTGCTTTTTTTATCGGTAAACTTTTTCTGACCTTTTTGCGCTCCGAATAATTACAATCCACCCCTCTTCCTACGATTGGGCCATGCTACAGTTGCGTGTTGTGCTATTTAACTGGTACAATTAGCCGTCATTATGCAATAGCAAAGCTGTTATAGCAAATAAAATACAGATATTAAATGTATGTAGTTCATGATAAACTGTTTGAATATATCTTTTTAAAAAATAGTTTCGCTTGCCACTAGACGGAAGAACGATTACCTAAGGTTGCTTTCTTTAAGGTAAAACATACATACTCACGTAAGTATTGTTCCCCAAATTTAACATGGAAATTTACATTTAGTGAAAATAGACTTAAGCACCATCCCCCCAAAAAGGTGCAAAGCTACGGGGGTAATTTTAATCCTGTAAGAAATGAGAAACAGCGTGTCATGAACCAGCAGACGCCATATTATGTGTGCATAGTTGTAATATGCCGTTAGGTTAGTAGTACAGAAAAATGTTCCGGAAAATTCCGGTTGGGCTCCTCACTGCGACAGCGCCTCTCTGTGCCGACTCCCGTGAATACAACAAGTCCACGTGTCACACCTTGCAAGCGTCGCCCTGAGCTTCAACGTAGGACTCGACAACAATGGCGTTGTGAATAATAAATTTAGCGCGCACCTGTATCAAGGTTTATAACCGTTACGAATGTAAGTACTGTTCAGAATGCCTTCATTTTTCTTGTGACATAATGTTTTCGTAACCGACAAGCATCTTATGGTAACTGTATCGTTATCTGTTTCAGTGTCCTAAGCTGTAACAAAGAAGGAAGGAGACCGGTTGAACATGGCGTGGAGTCTCATTTGCATAAAGGCCCAGAAATAGCTAAATGTATGAGCTCTGAAACCTGCAAACCTGTTCGCTGCTGAAACTTTTGAAGTGAAACTTTTATATTCTTGAGGAAAGGACAACAAGCATAATCTGCAACAATGTTTATCGAAACGCTCGAGTTCACTATTCCAATAGATTTGTGTGACCTATTTTCTACTTTGAAGAAGGGACCAAGATCCAATCTTGAATTCCCGGCGTCAGTGAACTCATATGGCACAACGCAAGACGCCAGTATTCAGGTGGCTTTAAGATCAAACAAATTGACGTTCAAAGTGGACGGTGTGTCGTCTGATGCAAGCATGATATCAAAGAGTGAATGTAAGACATTAAAACTCTCTATATTTGATGTGGATCGCACATTAATGCCTCAGGAAAGTTACTATTCTGAAGCACCTTCACATTCTGTTTCCATGTCATTTCCTGCCAAAAGATCACGAGATTTTTCTGCTTCAGTGAAATCACCTCCTGCAAAGAGCAGTAGGACTTCTTATTCAGACACCTCGAGGGGAAATACACCAGTTCAATTTCAAAATCAGAATAATTCTCGTACCTCAGAACAATTGCATTCTAGAACTCCAAGTGACTCTCGTGTCAATGTGAAACTAGAACCAGAAGATCCAGATTTAATAGAAATAGAACCAGATCCAGAACCGGATGACATTGTGCCAAAGAAAGAGACTCCATACATGCAAATAGATTATTCATCAGATGTACCTCATACGCAAACGTCCCAAGCAGCTCTAGATCGACTCTCTCATCCACAATCATCACATTCTCAATCACCCGGTTCTTCATCTTCGTCTTTCCATCAAAACGTTCCACATGTGCCAGATTACGCCGAACCCAGTACTAGTCAAGTTCATCATGGTGACCAAAGTGCAGATGACTTTTTAGTGTTTCAAGAACAAGATGATAACGACTGTGATAACGACAATGATGCAGACTTTGACAATGAAGGTAATTATTGATACTTTCAATTCTCTTTGTCAGAAAAGTTGGTCAATTCCAAGGTAACTCATACATTCACATATTGAGAGAAAGCAAATTGTAGTTAAGAGTTCTAGGCTTAACCCTGATAATGGGAATATAGTGGGCTTTTTTTGAGGTAATAAATTAAAAAACTACATGAATATATGTTTCCTAAGTTATTCATGTAAGGCTTGGGCTAGAACAGGAAAGAAAAGAATTCTGAAACACTTGAGACATTAAAATAATTCTTTGCCCACAAAGAAAGTATATTAAGGCCAGAGAAAACACACATGTGTTTCCTATTTAAGCCCATCCAGAACAGGGTAGGTAGGTTATTTTGAGATGTGTTTTTTCTTCTTTAAAGAACTGTAATTTGCAGTATTCAGTAAAAGTAAGATGAAGCTGGTTTCACACTTGGTAGCGAATTGAACACATTGTGGCATATACTGGGGGGTTATGAAAGCTATAGTGCAACTCAGGGAAAGACAGGAAAAGGTTCAGGTTTGGGGACATCAGATCAGGGACAGTCAGGAAACCTGAAACCTATGTGTTTTGGTAGGGGTTGGGCATTGTCATTCTGGGGGATAAGTGGACATTTTTTTATTGCAGTTGTCTTTGGAAAAGAGTCAATAACCACAAGAAACTTGCCAAATATAGTGTTTCAACAAGATACCATAATGACCCGTAAACAGTTCAATAAACAGTGATCAGAAAGAGTTCCCCAAAGATTGGAAATTAAGACAAGTAGCCCCTGACTTTAGACAAATGGGTTGTGACATAAATAGATTTGAACATATATTTACCAGGGAATGTAAAGAACTGCATTCTTTGAAAATAACATACGAGTATGATATGACTGGGAGTTCTATTCTTACTTTGCAGGAAAACTTAACACATTTTTAATATCAATAGTGTTATATTTCTCTGTGTTAAATTATTTAGCCATATGGTTCAATGTTAAGTGTGAAATTGGAAGTTTTAAAACAGATGCCCCCTTACTGAATTAGGTGCATGCATGCAGGTTACTTGTCTGCGGATATATCCTTTGTTTATGTATGATTGAAAATATCAGTTGTTACAGAGACTTTACAATTTACATTGGAATTGACCTGCTTATCTGTATTTTGTACAGTGCTTGAACAGTTTCATTCGTTGAGAACCAAACTCCAAGTTCTTGTTTTAAACTTCGATAATCCTTGCAGTACCTGGACGTCACCAACCTCCGTGTTATTTCATCAATTTGTGGACAAGTTCTTATTACTTGCAGTAATTTTTCATCCAATTCACCCAAGATTTTTGTGGCCACTTGTCATTTTGGTCCATCTTCCCGAGGCAGGAGAGTTAACTGACTGTAAAAGTCCAGTTTCCACCCTTGCCGAACTAGGCTGGAATTTCTGGGCTCAATAGTAGCGCCACCAGTGGTTAATACGAGTTATGACCCTTCTAAATTTCTCCTATGGACCAATTAGATTCCACCTTTCGTATCGCTTGCATTTGATTCAAACAAGATGGTGGTGCCCAGTCAAGATGATCTGATCGATAATCAAGATCAATATTGTTATAAAACGAGTCTTACATCGCAAAGTGCATCAAATCACATGAGCACCTTGATTAAAATCATAAAAGGATTTGGAAAATATCTGTTGACAACGAGTTGGCGGTGCACATGCTTTACAAATCCTGCAATCGATTGAAATCATCACAACAGTTTACGAACCGGATTTTGATTTCGTTACGCATTTTTTGATTGGACTTGGCATAGACCCGTTAGCCCAGCCAAAATGTAACTTCATAATACCAGCCTAGTTTGGCAAGGGTGGAAACTGGACTTTTATTGTCAGTTAACTCTCTTGCCTCGGGAAGATGATTTTGGTCAAGTGAATTAACACATTCTTTTAAGTCATTTTCAGATAATTACCGTGAAATCACATAATAGATATGCATTAAAATAACTTAACAGTTTCGTTCGGTGCTATGAAGCACCTCATGCAATAGCATAGCTTATCTCAAGCTCCAGAATATCAAAGGGAAATAATTCAAGTAAATTGTCTCCCCTTAACCCGCAAGTTGTTGCAGCTGATTGGTTGCTTTGAAATTTTCATTTTTTTCAAAATTCATGATATATTGAATTTGATACTGTTAACATTTGATGCTTCTTTGGTTTATTTGATGAAATAGAATGTGTTGTCCATTGTTCTGTACAGTTGATAGTGATTGCCAGTGATTGCCACTGTAGAACATTCAATAGTTGTAAATTTCGTCCATTTGTAGGATATCACTCAGTTGAACAATCAAGTCCTTAGTTGAGTTATAACGTAAGACCTTGATTGTATATCTTGATTTTTCAAAAGCTGTTTCTGACTACATCTAAACATATTATTAATGGACAATGTTCTCAACATGGTGTGACGATTGATCCAGCACTGATACAAAATGTGTGCAATATTAAACTGGCATCATTTCAGTTTTCACGCCAGAAAAGTACTCGAATTCTCCTTCCTGGTGTAAAATGACCCTCATTTAGTCCTGTATTAGTTTGACATGCACTCATGAATGATAGTTCTGGCCTGAAAGCTCAGCAGTCCAGGAACTTCACTTGAAATGATACATCATTCTAAACATGAAAAAATAAACAGATCGCTATAGAAGATCACCTTTTATTCAGTTAACAGAGTTTAGAAATGTGAGCTCAATTTGAAGAATTTTGTAATGAGTTTCTGACTAGAAATCACGATGTTTCCATTTCATTTGAAAGTTTTTGATTGTTGATGCATATTTTGAAATGCAGCAAGTAACATGGGTGAAAATTGTGACAGTTCGTATTTGGAAAGTGCATTAGAGTTCACAGAAAATTTGTTTCAAACATGATTGGAACCAGTTTGTTCAAACAATGTTTTGATGTCGATGTCATAAATGCACTTTCTTAATTTTTCTTTTGCAAATTGCTGCATTTCATCATTTGAATTTTAAATATTTATTGAAATGTTGAGTAGGCTAATTATTTAATGTGTGTTTTATGCACATATGTGACTGACAAGATTGATAATGAACTAAATAGCTATTCATTTGAAAGTTCATGAAAAACCAAATCAGAAAGTGTAAGACTGACTCTTCATAATCCATCTTGTCACTTGCCATGTTGACACACCCAGTGCCACAGTATAGCGATGAAGGGGGCGTGGTTCCTGATATCACAAGGTAAGTCCACACACTGGCTTCCTGATTCAACTGTGGCCTGGGCTAGGACGTCCCAAGCTCATCAACAATAGACCAGGTCAAAAACATTGGTAAAATACTGCAAAATAAGCTCTCAGTACCATGCTTACTGGTGTACCATATTTAACATAACATCCTCACTTGTACATCATTCAACATGCAACACACTAGGTGACCTGTGGGATTCTAGATACATCATAGAGAAAGAATGAACGCAATAATATTACCACTGAATTCATAAATGAGTTTATACATCACTGTTATGGGGTTTATTATGGCAAATATGGTACACTGTGTTCCAAGAAGTCTTTATGTATTTGACAATATGGTTATATTTCTTTTCTCTTGTTTAGAACTTGATAAGTATTTGAATATATTTGGTATTTGGCAACAATTTATATTGGTTCATTCTTATGACAGTTTGGGGTATTGCTTCAATATAAAACTTATTTTGCACATATTTTTCCTGACCTGACACAAACATTATGATGTTTCCTTTAAATAGTATACATGTAGAATATTTTAATTGAATGTATGTCATATGTATATGTCATCACAGTAAAATATGGTTTTGCAAGAAAGTTTATCATATTTGTAAATGAGGGTCTTAGAAAGTACACCAAATTAATGGTGCTGTTGTTTTTTTGCAAAACCACACTTCACTGTTGATGAAATTTTATGTTGAGTCTTTGCAATCTACCCAACTTTGCTTGACATTAACCTTGTGCTATCCCATAATATGCTGATTATTGCCATCGTGCCGAATTGATACAGATCTGGTGGAGGATTATCTCCCTTTTTACTCATTGTACTCAGTGTATCGCATTTGTGCACAGTGTATTTCAAAGAGATCTGTTTCGTGGTGGCACGATACACTATACTCTCGTCTTGATGAGCGACATACATATATATATATATGTACAGTGATAACTGAAAAGTTTATTTTGACACCTGGAGATAACTATAGTTGTGATACGGAAAAAACATTTAAAATACAGTGGAGACTTGTTTCTCAACTTGCAAAGCACGAATTTTTCCATTTAAATCGAATCATGCTGTTATTAAATGCTGAGTTTGATATTACTACTTCGATGCTTTGTAATGACCAACTTTCATGAGATATAGTAAGTGACTAGTTGAATTGACTGATATGTGATATTGACGGGTAATTACTTCTGTGGAACACTCATGTTTCAGTGGTTTGAACTTTCTAGTGTGGTATTGTCTGTCTGGCCATCCTATAGGTATAGTGCACAGAGTCTTACATTTGTTTCTGCATATGTATCTGACTCATTCTTATCTGATCGGCAAAAAACTGAAGAAATGTCAGTTGCACTTGAGGGAAGGTTTTCTGTCCTGTTGCATTGTGATTGGTTGTCCTTGGCTACTGTGAATGAAGAATCTTGTTGTCAGAGGTATAGAATTCTCATACACTGGATCATGATCATTATGGAAATGGTTAATCCTGTCCAGAATATTATATATCCCTGTGGTATGAGCTTTTTTGTGGGGGAAGAAAGTTGAAAAGACAACTGAAAACAGAACTTTATAGTGACCTTTTCCTCTGCACAGGAAACCTCAGAATTGGGACGTCAGGAAGTGAGATGTTTCCCAGGCAACTAGTTACCTCCCTTTACCAAGGAGAGCCAGAAGAGGGCGCTGCTGATTCTCAAATTGACTGCCAAATTTGTGGGATTGTGTTGAGTAGAGATGACATGAGCAAACACATGGTAGCCCACATGGATAGTGAGAACAGGTGCTTGTTTGAGGATTGTGGAATTCTCTTCAGCAATGATACTGAATTGCAGGAACACCTTATGGATATTCACAGAAATCAGAGACCACATTTCTGCCCAGGATGTCACAAACAGTTTCACTTTAAGAACAGTCTTATTGAACATGCCAAGAGATGCAATGAATTTCTTAATTTGAAAACTCCAGACAAAAAGAAAACCGCTCAGTGTGAGGAATGTGGTAATATGTTTGCTTCTAGACAGAAGAAGGAAGAACACATTCGTTCCCAACATAGAGGACTGAAGTTTGCTTGTGTCTGTGGCCAGACATACTCTTACATATCGGGATTGAAACGACACATGAAGAATACTGGTCATACACAACAAGAAGACAATTTCAAGATGTCTTGAAAAAAACTGACCTGATGAGATTATGCAGTCTTCTTATGATCTTGGTTGGAAGCAGGACAATAATGGTTATTATTTATTCATGAATTAGTTTTTTGTTTATGGCATGTAGGTGATATTTGTGGATCTGTTCACTTTTGGGACATTTTGAGAACATATTTGTCCTGAGTTATACCAATTTCTCTCTGTGCTATTTTGTAGCTGTTGTCGGTCGAAGTTGTAACATGGATAATACAAATAATAACTTGTATAAGATTTAACATAACTGCAAGGTTTGACATTGACCTCAGTCGACTTGTCAAAGACAAATTCTAAGGAATCTCAATTGAGTTTCGACTTCTGCTGCGCTTGTCTCAAATCTGGCACAAATCTCATTGCCTGCAGTATGTTCTTGACCTTCAGCGATTTCTAAAGGATGGTAAGCTGACATTTTATCCCAGAAATAAAGCTGTCTTTTTAAAAAAACATAAATATCTAAATGTATAAAATCAAATCCAAATGTGCCCAGAACCATGCTTAATGTCAGGGCACAAGCTGAGATATGCTTGACTTACCAAATCATCGTAGACTTCAGATAGGTTCAGTTCTTAATTTATTCTCTTGGGTTTTGGAGACACACTTAAGTTCAAACACTCAAAACATAGTATGACTTTCAGTAGAACCAGCATTCTAAGGTCTGGACTTTCTGTTGTTTTCAGGTTACCATGGTTATGGAGAATATGGGGCCAATCAGGTGGTAGCATTTACTGAGTATGGATCACCTGAGGACAATTTTGCTTCATTCAGTTCGAACACAATTGCTTTGGCATCAGATTATCAGACCTCCAACAGGTTCTACTCCAGATCCATTCCCCAAAATAAGAAAATATATCCATGTCCACATTGTGATAAAGTGTTCGGGAAGAGCTGTGGGCGTGACTACCATGTGAAGGCCATTCATGAAAAGATCACATTTGAATGTGTTTGTGGAAAGTCGTACAAGTATAGGACTGCACTTGTGTTTCATCGGAAAACTTGTGCTGGACATTTGTGTCTTGGATAGGTGTAACTCAAAGTGCTAGTAGTCTGGGTTTACACAATATCTACATGCAACATTTGGTGGACGTTTCCTGGCTGAGAAAGCAGTGTCATCTTTTTTACATAGGGACATCACAGTTTGAAGAATCTGGAACCGATTGCTCATCTTACTGAAACCATTTGTTCTACATTGCTGTGTTTGTAATCTCAAAATATTTACAGTGCATGTCACAACTGGCCAAACACGATGTGGTACATTATTTCTGACATGGCATTCATCGCATTACTAGGCTTGATTTAAAGAACTTGATGTAACTTGCACCATGTGCATCTTGACGTGAAAACCAGGTTGCACCAGACAAAACCAGGTTGCACCTGGGTCCCATAAATTTATCAAAGTTGTACCAGGCCAGTCTGCTGCCAGTGTCATTTAATAACACATTGCCTTCAAACAATAGGGACATGTCACACATTCTTGAAGTGCCCACAGTTTGATCATATGATGACGTCAAGCCAAAGAAAGCGTGACAAATTACACATCACACAGGGATCAATGGTGTAGCATGGTAAATATGCTTAGAGGTATTGAGTGTGTTTAAAGATAAATTTTGTTTGGACAATTTCAAACTTGACATTTAAAATATTTTGACATGCATTTGGTGCATGTGGACTAATATTAGGTTGCCTTTTTCAATAATAGGTTGCACTTTTGCAAGTTTTGTATGATTAATCGAGCCCGACTTACTGACAGACTCTGCCGTGTCTTTAACAAAAGCAAGTCCTTTCATTTTACCTCCATCACGTGTCTTGATGAATGGGACGCCTTGCTGTTCAAATCTCTCACAGGCCTTGTAGACATCTTATGACTATTTTTGAGTGAATAAATCAGATTGTGACAATATTATTATTGATAGTTTTAATAAAACTGCCAATGATAATTCTTTATATTTAACTAGGATAACAACTTACAGTTAACATTCATGAACCTGTTCGGAATTCAAATCAAACCATGCCGCCAAGAATTATTGATGGGCCTTTTTGATGTCGTGATATTGGAGTATACGATTCCAGCAAGCAACTGCTCTCAAGACAATATCGATATTTGATTTGTCTTCTGGGAATGTGGCATAAGCATCACAGATATTCAATGAGTTTTGGATGAGCATGAAATTGGAAGTCAACTGTGATTTTGAGGTTTTTTGACAAGGCTAAGAATGTGTCAATAGAAAGTTACTTGGTCATTGCATGTGCATTTTTAATTAAGATTTGGTGAATAGTGTCAGGCGAAAACGGACTTGAGAACTGGTTTTTTGTTACTTTCAGATTTTCATGGGTATGGCACTTCGTGGGTGGATAGTTCCCAAGTGGGAGGCAGGAGACATATCTTGCTTCCAGTTGAAACAAGTCGTATATCTAATTCAGAAAACATCAACACCTCCTTTTTTGTTCAACCATATATTCAAAATAGACCTAAGCCTTACAAATGTCCTTTGTGTGACAAGTCCTTCGTTGACGACTCTGGTTTGTTTTATCACAAGACAGCCGTCCATGACAAGGTGACATTCCAGTGTGTTTGTGGGAAGTCTTACAGATACAAGACAAGTTTACGTGTACACAGAAAAAAGTGTGATCTGTATTTGTCTCATGATCCCTAGGCATGTTCATATTAAATGTTTGAGTCAAAGGAGACTGGCGTTGTGGTTGATTATAGTATACTAGCAGTTGGGGGGCGGTCGGGTAGCCTAGTGGTTAAAGTGTTCGCTCTTCACGCCGAAGACCCGGGTTCGATTCCCGACATGGGTACAATGTGTGAAGCCCATTTCTGGGGTCCCCCGCCGTGATATGGCTGGAATATTGTTAAAAGCGGCATAAAAACCATACCCACTCGCTCATTATATAGATTCTAACAACGTAATGATTAGACATAAAAATGTTCATAAAAAGATCATCTTGATCTTTTCATTAGGAATGTATTTTTTCTTGTAAGCTAAAGGTGGATATTCAATGTCCTCATGGTTTCAACGTTTGAAGTTTGTTCTACATGCCCCCTGTGTGATGTTAAGGTATTGTTTATAGTAACATAAGACCTCACTTTCCACTATACATCAAGTTACTACACCTGTAGAATGTGTAGGCTGGGCAAAGTAATCCTATGGAAGTCATAATGTCATAAGGCATTATGTAATTGTTAAGATCATTACCTAAGCACTATGCCAAATGTTTGTGTATCGTTCTTGTCAATGGTAATAAAACTTCCCCAAATTCCATTTTGGCTTTTTTATTACTTTCAGATTACTATGGTTATGGAGGCTCAGATTTGGGATCTCACATGAACTATTCAGAATCTGGAGTAACTATTCCGACGTCTTCAGATCATTCAGGGACTCAGTACACAGATTTTCCGTTCAATGCACCATCATTTGATCACAATTCAGGCAGGCTATACCCATGTCCATATTGCAACAAATCTTTCAAGAAAAGGGGTCTTTATTATCATATAAAGGCAATACATCAGAAAATAACTTTTGCTTGTGAGTGCGGAAAGTCGTACAAGTACCAGACAGCACTGGCTTTTCATCAGAAGAAATGTCCCCTGTTTGGATTGCAACAAAGATAATGCTGTTCACTCAGTAAGTGAGAGAAGACAAGTCCAGTAAGCTTTGTCAATAGAAGCCTATGCATTAACTCGAAGATCTACTTTATCAAGTAAATAAAATTGATTTGTGGAGCTCGAATGAGTGAGTTGGGGTTAACGCCCCTTTTAACAGTATTCCAGGTCTCAGACATTTATCACTTCAGTGAAACCCACAAGCACGGGTATGGTACTGACAAACCTAGAAACAAAATAGGGGCAAACTGGGATTCGAACCCTCAAACATAGGTTTCTGGCGTGCCCAAGGGATGCAACTCTGCACAGGGAATCGCGGTGCCCCCTGTGGAGCATGAACACATACCAAAGGAGAGTATATCTATTCTTGACCTCAGGCACCAGCATTAGTAAATTCTTTTTTCTTTTTGTTGTAATAAATGGGTTTTTTTCTGAGTCCCTGTTACAGAATTGAGCAGGCATCCAGAGAATCCCTTGACATCAAGATAGTTAACCCCACTCAGAAAATTTAGGAAGCATTCTGCCCTTATTCTGTTAAGAAAATATTGAGGACTGAAATCCTAACTATCCAGCATTTCATGATTACCTTCCATGACTGCCACATTCATTTGAAAGTAAGCCATTGCATGATGATTCCTATCCTGCTCATCATTTCATCAGAATGTTCTGGCTCACAAGCTAGTTATGGTGATGTGTGGTATTTCATGGAATGTGTGACTGATGGAGAAATATGCGCCAAATATCCAAATCCCAAATCCATTTTGGCTTTTTGTTGCTTTCAGATGTCTGTGATTATGGAGACTCCGATTCAGGAATTCATAAGAACATTCCTCCCATGGGAGCTGTTGGCTATTCTCCTCAATGGGACTGTTCAGTTGCTCCACTAGGCAACACTCCATCCAAAGATCCCAAATCCTCCAAACTTTACCCTTGCCCCCACTGTGAAAAGTTCTTCAAAAGAAGCACCTTGTTCTATCACATTAAAGCTGTGCATGAGAAAATTACCTACCAGTGTCTGTGTGGGAAGGTATACAAGCATCAAACAACACTAGCTTTTCATCAAAAGAAGTGTCATTTTCTGGCGCAGAGATGATAGTCATATTATTGTTTCTTGTTTAACGCCGCACTCAGCAATATTCAAGCTGTGAATAATGGCCCAGACAGTCCAGTGATTGACATCATGATCATTGATCCACGCAATTGGGATAAGATAACATGCATCAACCAAATCAGCAAGCCTGACCACCCGATCCCATTAGTCTTACGACAAGCATTGTTGCCATTTATGGCAAGCATGGATAACCATATCAGATCATGAAGATCAATAGTTTTGCAAGGCTTACTCACTATTTACTTTTTATTTGTACTCTCCGAAATGAGCAGCTTTAACTGAGATCTTGTGGTTGCGACTGCTACTGAGTGAGATAAATGATCTGGCATATTGTAACTATATCCTGAAGCTAACATCGAAGGTCATGCTTTCAACGATTGTGCAAGGCTAGGTCACACAGCAGACGGCCATGACAGTTTAACCTGTTCGGGGTACAGTTATGAGACTCCACAAGCTGTGCATTTTCTGCCTGGATCTGACGTTTGTGGATTTGAAACTTTCATTCCACAATTATTACCTTGCTCTGCAGGCACCATACCTGTGGTCATGTGTCATTCGGGCTTTTTTTCCCCACTTTCCTTCAGTAAAGGTTAAGTATGTTGATGTGTCATGCAAAGTCTTGTCTCTGGAGTTTATACTGGCAGCAAGACAGCCCTTTTGTAGAAATAGCGGAATGTAACTTGTGTGTGTCTTTCCCCAGAAAGGGGCGGTCGGGTAGCCTAGTGGTTAAAGCGTTTGCTCGTCACGCCGAAGACCTGGGTTCCATTCCCGACAATGTACAATGTGTGAAGCCTATTTCTGGTGTCCCCTGCCGTGATATTGCTGGAATATTGCTAAAAGCGGCGTAAAGCCATACTCACTCACTCACTCACTTTCCCCAGAAAAGTAGCTCTGCATTCTTTTTATTGTTACAGGAAGTTCAAGATATTATTTTGTTGCGTCATGTTCAGAAGAAATTAATATAAGGAGTAATTGTGTTTTGTGTTAATTGCTGTCTCCCAGTTTTGTACGAGATGAGTGAAATTTCCCTTTAAAGAAGCTTCAGACATTAGGTGGCTTGTTTGTATTCTGAACGATAAGCAGTGACATTCGTGGCTAATCCCATATGTTATAAGTTAAGTTTTGCTTTTGCTTACTAGCAGTAATTTGATATCATGGGATATTATATATGAAGCCACGATACACCAATTTGGCTTTTTGTTATTTTCAGGTGTCCCAGGTTATGGCATGTCTAGGTATCCCCAGTCACAAGGGTATAGTCATGGTGGAGTCGCTAGTCAAATACTCTCTCATCCTGATGTGGGAGAGCTGTATCAGTATGACTGTGGGCCAAGTGTTGCCATCAACACAGGGCCAAGCCCCAAACTCTTCCAGTGTCCTCAGTGTAGTAAATCCTTCAGCAAAAGTTGGGGTCTGAATTATCATATTAAGGCTATTCATGAAAATGTGACTTTCTTATGTGAATGTGGGAGAACCTACAGGTATCAGACTGCTCTTGCGAGTCACCAGAAGAGATGCTCAATGCATAGGGAACACAAGGGCTCCTAGGTTTCTGAACATTGAGTAAGAACATAGTATTCACGAAACAGTAATAATACTTATAAAAAGTGGCAAGGAGTTGTCTCAAGAAAGGGTGTCCCATCCAGGAGTTAAGTTGAATTACAAAAGACTGTGATGTGGAAAGATTTGTTTCACACTGTTTATGGATCACTGCATTGGTACTGGTTGCACCAAGCTGATGTGTGTCCATTTATACTTTCAGTTTGATTATGTTGTTACCTGTGATATTGGTCATTTCATGGTTAGTTGACTGCTGTGTGAGTAAATCACATAATATGCAGTGGTATTGTGTAACAATCTTAAGAATACTCATTTAAGTCCAATATTACCAGGGTAAAATACATGGAAAACTATTTTCTTGAAAGCTCTTTTCGTGGGCCAGTTTTGTGTTTGGATTCATGTATTTAATTCATCAAGAAGTGTATGTCATGGTGATGAGAGATTTTTTTGTGAGTTCAACAAGAATGCTCGCATAAAAAATACATGCCACTGTCAAAATAATTTTCTTATGAATAAAACTTATGAAGACCACTGCCTTTGAGTTAATCAGACAGCATTGACTTGCACAGAAATAGAATACAGAATGTTTGTGCTCTTTTGTCAATGAAGCTTTACTGTACATTGTTACGCATCCAACATACTTGTGAAGTTGTCCGAACCTGCATGAAATACCTGTACAAGAACAAAACAGCAGATTCATCTATGAATGCAAACAAAACAGTACTCATTAGTTAACAGGGGCGGTCGGGTAGCCTAGTGGTTAAAGCATTCGCTCGTCACGCTGAAGACCCTGGTTCGATTCCCGACATGGGTACAATGTGTGAAGCCCATTTCTGGTGTCCCCCGCCGTGATATCGCTGGAATATTGCTAAAAGCGGCGTAAAGCCATACTCACTCACTCATTAGTTAACAAAGAGAAGAACTCTATCACACTGATAAAATGAGAACATGGATGTTTTTGTTACTTTCAGGTGACCTGCCATACACGAATTTCGGCTCATCCAAAAATGCCAGGTCTTACATGGGAGAATGTTTTCCTATAGCAGACCAATCGCAAGGCCGAAACACAAGATTCCTCCTCCCAAATATCAATTTCAGTTACACCTCAAATACCCAATCTGATAGAGCTCATAGTTTTGTTTGTCTGGAATGTGACAAAACGTTCTCTTCCCATGGCTCTAGGTTTAATCACATACAGGTGGAACATAGGAGGCAGACCTTTCTGTGTGTTTGTGGAAAGTTCTATAAGTATCGTACGTCTTTGATTCCTCATCAGAAGTCATGCAAGATGTACTTGAGCATGCAGGGTAACCACTAGACCCGGCCAAGTAATCCTTATTGGAAGTCATGCCAGATGTACATGGCTATATGGTGGACACTGAAAGTTGTGGCTATATGGTAGACACTGAAAGTTAGCCATTATCCTGCAGAGTAACCACAAGAGCAGGACAAGTAATCCTTATTGGAAGTCATGCCGGATGTACATGGCTATATAGTAGACACTGAAAGTCAGCCATTCTCCCTCAGAGTAAGCACTGGACTTGGACAAGTAATCCTTATTGGAAGTCCTGCCAGATGTGTGTGGCTATATGGTGGACACTGAAAGTTGTGGCTATATGGTAGACACTGAAAGTTAGCCATTATCCTGCAGAGTAACCACAAGACCGGGACAAGTAATCCTTGTTGGAGTCCTGCCAGATGTACATGGCTATATGGTGGACACTGAAAGTTTGCCATTATCCTGCAGAGTAACCACAAGAGCAGGACAAGTAATCCTTATTGGAAGTCCTGCCAGATGTGTGTGGCTATACGGTAGACACTGAAAGTTGTTGCTATGATGGTAGACACTAAAAGTTTGCCATTATCCTGCAGAGTAACCACAAGAGCGGGATAAGTAATCCTTATTGGAGTCATCCTTATACGGTAGACTCTGAAAACTAACAGTTTCATCACAGTAATGATGATAGTGGAGATCTGAAGACAGATTAATACAAATGGAAAACACCTCAATAGAGAGGCTACATCCACTGTCAGTTCTTCTGTTTGATTTGTTTGTTGTATTCCATAGTCTGCTCATGGGGAAGTCCATCCTTTTGTGGATGTTGTTCAAACTTCTAAATGTCCATCCAGACTTACTTCTTGGTGACCTGGAAATTACCAAGTCCAGCTCAGGCAGAATGGTGGTTGATTTCAAGCAGCGTCCCACATCTGACCATGACTTCGTTGCATATGACTCCAAGCAATAGCGTGCAGAGAACGTTCTGATCTGGATCCTCACTGGGTTGTGTGTGATCACACATGTAAATTTATGTCTTGTGTTCAGCATTGAAAGTTCCTGATGCAAGGCAACCAAGCAGTGCTTTTTGTTTGAACTTTGGTATAGTTGGGTGAAAGTCGCGTGCACTATAGCAATACATTGATGAAAACATAACTACTGTTTTGAGCTGAAATACTAACAAGTGGACCCAAGGCATTGTGTTCACTCACACAGGGTTCAAGAAGACAGTCTTGTTATTCATTAAAATCCCAATAAAACACAAAGTCTCTCTTGTTGTCTCTGTTGAGAATGTGAAGGCTGAACAGGATGGCTGAACGCGGGATATTCTGGTCAATTTGACAAGTCAGGATGCATCCTTGTTTATTTAAGATATTTCATTCACTGGGAAAACCGTTTGATAACCCAACACCCAGCCACTATGTCTTCTGTCTGTCTGTCAAACTTGCATCCCATGTGTTGATGCTAAACTTGTCCAGCCACTACTGATGGGTATTGGCTTGACTTTCATATTGCAGTTTTATGCCATAATGATTCAAGCATTGCCATGGTGACCTCAATATATTGCATGATTACTTTTATCTGTAATTTGTTTAAAGACTGAATGGAAATGGACCTACATCAGACTCTTCTAGATTTCTCCTTTCTTCCCCCCCCCCCCCCCCCCCCTCCAAAAAAAACCCCAACCCACACACACCTTTTTTACAACCTCATTTTATTGGATGTTGCTATGGTCACAATACATGCCTCATAGACACATTAAATACCAGTAGGCAGTTGCAAATAGTTTTCGCCTTTTTTATCGCAGGGAATTTTACAAAGAAAATTTTACAGACTCATTATACAGGTATTGGTACTGGTATTGTAATACATATTTCAGATTGTGGTATACTGGTGTTACCACACACCCCTAAAGATTGTTGGACACACAATTTGATATCACTGAAATAATAGTACACATTACATGTTAAGGATGGCTGAAGAGGTGCATGTTACGTTCCATGCTGCTTCTGACATGTTTCAAAATCAAAATCCATTTTTGTTTGAAGTAACACTGAAAAGCTTTTCAACCCAGACCACTTAAATTAGCTCTTTTTGTTTTCAGGCTATGGGTTCTGGAGGTCTCAGGGTGAAGTACATTCAGACCAACCGCATCTAGGAATGAACTCAAATCAAGATTTTTTCAATCCACATTTGCAAGATATCGTTCAGATTCCGTCATTTGACCAAAGAGGTTCATTAGGTCCAAAAGGGTTAAATATTTCAGGGGAGCAGCGATCTCGGTCCTATCCCTGCCCTCATTGTGGTAAAATGTTCTCAAATTCCAATGGAAGGATGTACCATGTCAAAGCCATCCATGAGAAAGTCAGTCTTTCCTGTATTTGTGGCAAGGTGTACAATTATAGACCTGCCTTGCTCAGACATCAAAAGACTTGTGTGGTGTTTCATTGCAATGACAACGTGAACTGAAAAAGTGTGAACAGTTTTTTTTACTTTCGGTGTGAGTTCTAGATGGCTCTGATCATTGCTTGAAGAAATGTCTGGGTATTTTTCACAATGCACCACTGGTTGTCAATACACACACTGACTGATAAAGCCATGCGCTTGTTTTGTGCACCAAAATCCACTTTTGTTAGTTTGACTTTATGTAGATACCAGATGCGCATTTGTTCATCTCATATGTTGCCTCTGTCACTGACTCTTACGTGGAATCAAAAGGTTGCCAAATTAAAATACTTCACCACAGTCATTATTAAGACGGATATGATATATTCACTACAGACCTGGCTTTTTGCTGCTTTCAGGTTGCCATGGTTTTGGACCGAGCCAGGCCTATGATCAAGATTACTATCCATACAATGATAACACTCCAACATCCAATGATAGTTTCTTCACAACTAGCTCCAACACACAAAGATTCCAACATCCTCACATGACATACTCTTTGCCTCAAGAACCTTCTGTAGCAACTCCAGCTTTTCCTTGTGCATCGTGTAATAAGGTGTTTGCCAGTGCTGGAGCTAGGCATAATCATGTGTCGGCCATCCACAATAAAGTCAAATTCCAGTGTCTCTGTGGGAAAGTATACATTTATAGGCAAGGCCTGATTAGTCATAAGAAAACATGCCCCTTGTTTGTTGGAACTTGAGATATTTACACAATCCAGCCTTGTTTACATTTCCAATGCAAGTCAACTATTTTTCAAATACTGACTCCTCACCCCCTCATTGGATGTGCCTTAACAGGGAAAGTGTAAATAGCAAATCATCAGTCGTCACAGTGTTTCGGCCATGATCAGAGGAATTTGAAATGTTTAAACTTTCGCAACTTAAAAAGGGACTTTGCTCAATGGACTGTGATCCCAAATGTCCTGAAGATGTTTTGAAGTTCGGTAATGATATAGAAGAACGTCCTATCAAGAGTCCTAAAGACTTTGTACCAGCAAAATCACTGTAACATGTTGAGCTTGAGATGCTATGATCAGGTAATCATTATCTGCAAGATTGGCATACATCGTACAAATTGTTTGCATGGCCAAATGGTTTTGAATTAATTCAATAGGAAGAAACTGAAATCAACTGGAACCTAGTTCTCTTGTCCTTTCAGGAAGTTATGGTGGCTCTGTTGAAGATGAAGATCCTAGGTGGTTCAGTCAAGACACTAACTATGAACAGCAAAAGCTTCTCGATAAGAGTGGTGTTAATATTCCCAACAGACTGACCCCGTTGGCCTCAAGGAACTACCCTTGTGCCCAGTGTAACAAGGTTTTCTCCAGCTATGGGGCCAGATGGCATCACATTGCTGCTATTCATAGGAAGGTTACTTATCATTGTGAATGTGGGAAGGTGTATAGCTACAGACAGAGCTGGCTGCATCATAAACACACTTGTTGCCTACACAAATGAGTGCTTCCAATCAATACAACACCCACACTTGTTGGGAATCCTGTATTGTAAATGTAAATTATCATTTACGGTTTTGTTATCTCTTACAAATTACCTGAACAAATGACGGTTCATACTTTGTACTGAACTTGGTAACAATGTTGCCTGCTGCAGGAATTGTGTGTGTTTCATAAGACTGACCTGTTATGATTGAAATAAACTGTCGAACTTTGCAGTTTTCAGTTTAGTTGTACTGTTCTGCTACTTACATTTTACTATGGAATTAAAACTTGTTAATGCATTGGGTGGGTGTTCCCATTTGAATGTTAGTGTGAGAACATGAAAACTATTTTCTATTATTAAAGGTTATTAGGGGAAAACAAAATTACTTTTAGAACATTTTCTTTGTCCTTTCAGGAATCTTTGCTGGCATCTTCCATCAACAGGCTCTTCTGATGCCAAAAGGAAAAAGCCCCTTTTCAGACATGTCCCTTGACAGAAATTTCATTAAGTCTCTCTCGAGAGCAGATCCTTTTTCACCTGCGGCAAACTTCCCCTGTCCTCAGTGTGACAAAGTATTCTCTGGGTCGGGGACCAGATGGCGACATATAGCTGCTAAGCACAAAAATGTTACCTACTCTTGTGTGTGTGGAAAAGTTTACAGCTATGGACACAATTTACTGGCACATCAGAAACTGTGTACTGTTCACCAAATTTCCCAATCTCAATAGTTTGAATCCCAGTTCGCCCCGATTATGTTTCTAGGTTTGTCAGCACCATACCCGTGATCGTAGGTTTAACCGAAGGGGTAAACGTCTGAGACCTGCATCACTTCAGGCTTTCCTCCCACATTAAGCTGACACGCCGTGATATAACTGAAATACTGTTAAAAGTGGCGTTAAACCCAACTCGCTCACACACACCCAATCTCAATAGGCCTCCAGTCCTGCTTTGACTGGCTTCTTTCTTATGGGGCATCTAAATGTGTGTTCTTCATTGACACATGCTATCCTGATCAATGTTATTGACACATGCTGCACTAATCAATCTTTGTATTACATAAGGTGGAAGCAGCTGCAACTGGTTTTGTTGGAATCATTTGAAGCCAGGTGGGCTTTTGATTAAAATGATGTTGGTGACTGATCAATTTGACTACTTGGTTGTAAACTGGTTGTGAATCATTGTTGGATGTGGACATTTAGGGATATATTGTGCAAAAAGGAAGGATCTATGGTCTGATAGTTGTCATGAAAGAGACTACATTCCTGGTGTGAGAATGCCATCATTCCTAACAACAATGTGTGAAATATGTCCAAGTACTGAGGAAAATAGTATATTTTTACAGTGAATGCTTTTCACATAGGAACTTGGTATTGTTCAATTTTTTATGGACAAATTGACAAGGGTTTTGTTTATTTAGTTGTTTGTTTACAACACAGTGGGAATGATGAAGATGAACTAGAGCCTTTGGATGTCTTTTCTTGTGTACCTTTTCAAAAATTGTCTGAGTTGTTAATTTAATCTTACTTACTGTTTTATGACAACTTTTAGCAAATGCTATTTGAAAATGCTTTACGTGGAAACACTTTGAGGTTTACTTATAAGGAATATTCGTCAAATATTGCTCTTATTCGTTTTAATTTTCATTGTGAATTTGTGCATATGAGGAGTCATATGTTGTAGATTAATCCCAACTGATCTGACTCTCAAACATTTATCTGAACAACTAAACCAGGTGATAGTTTTCTATCACATGTTCTTACCCATTCTTACAGTCAGGAGTATTTGTTATAACGAAGCAAAAGTTAATAAATATTGGTTGCCTCTCCAATTTTAAAAAAATATGTCTCAATAGTGACCACAGTGTAATCCTCAGAAGACTAAATAGTTTGCATGTCAAGATACCTCAGTGATTGTGGTTCTTTGATTATTGGTATGTGGGCAATGATTATGACATATCCTTCTACTTTGCGAAAAGTTTGTTTATCTATCCTGATGTTTGGGGGGTGTTTTCAGTTCAGTTACTTTGTTATCCTTGAGGTGTTCCATGGTGAATCTTGATCTAAGAACTGGCAGTGACAACAGTTGAGTTTAAGACAACTGATAGACGCTTCTTGTGATTGGTGTTCCCCGGATTGTGTTGACTAAAATGATCCATCAATAACCAATAACACTTTCACTTCATACCATTCCAAATTGTTGCTGTTCAGTTGATGTTCGTCATATCTGTTCACCCGCTTCATGCATCTTTATGTTAAAACCTGCGATCAAATACATTTATTTTGAACTAGAACCTATTTTCTTTGTTGTTTCAGGGTTTATTGCTGGTAACAATCAACTTGGTGCTTTAAGGGACTTCAAATTACATCAGATTTCAGGACAAGGGCACATTAGCAGCTTGTTTTTGGATAGAACTCTTAGTGAAATTAAACCGGGACATCCTCAAAAGAATTATCCTTGTGCTTATTGTACCAAAGAGTTCACCAGCTATGGGTCGCGTTGGCGACATATCACTGCCATACATAAAAAGATGACATTTGCATGTGTCTGTGGAAAGACCTACAGCTACAAACACAATTTAATGGTTCATCAGAAATCATGTTCCTTTTGTACTGCATGAAGGAGTAGCTTCTTCGTTTCATTTTTCATCCATTTCCTCCGGCAATCAAAAGTGGACTTTCTTTGTGTTTTCAGGGTGTTTAACAGGCAAGAATGAAAAGGGTCATATGATGGATTACTCATCACAAGTGCGCCATTTCCCTAGCGGCCAGAACGTGTTCCCCACCATCTTTGCTAGAAACATGAGTCGCTTCACTGTGCCCACTGTAGGCTCTGTCGTTTCCCCAAGCAAACACTTCGCATGTCCTGAGTGTACAAAGGTGTTTGCCAGTTACGGGGCCAGGTGGCATCATGTGACAGCAATACATAAGAAGGTCACGTTTCCGTGTGTTTGTGGCAAGACGTACCGATACAGACACAATCTCGTTTACCATCAGAAGTCATGTTCCCTCTGGGGATCGAAGTAGCACTTGTTCAAACATATATTAACCTTTGAATGGTGGTTTGGTATTTTTGGATCCTCCTTTTTAGAAGATATCTCCGCCCTACGTTGTTTTTAAGATTTTGGTTTATCGTGAATATAGGGCTGCTTTGAAGGACATTCATGTGCTATTCCTGTTTTAAAAGAGCTTTTTAAGGCTTTTGAATTGAAGGATTGATGAGGGGATGGTTCTCATGTCAGGGCTAACCGACAAAATGATGAGTGCTATACTACGTCTATAGTTTTTTGCTTGAGACACTGTAAAACGACTTCGAAAAGGTTGTGTTGATAATGTACTATCATGAGACAGATTCAATGTGTTTGAATGCCAAGTTTCTTGAGTCTCGTAGGCCTGTGCTTCTGAACTATGAAATAAGGATGAACAACTGACTGTTTTGAAGGCCAAGTTTCTCAAAATTAACCTGAAAAACAAAAGGTAACAATCATGTATTCCCCAAATATGATATTATTTGTACTATGAACATCACACATAAGATGAACCGTAACAAAGGTACTGAAGGAGATTGATCTGTGTCTGATGAAACATCTGTCTAAGAGCAGTTTTCTTTGTCCTTTCAGGAGGTTATGGCATCAGTTCTATGAGCAGATCTGGCCAGCAGGTACATCAGGTACATCAGGTGCCACCAGGGAGGGATCACTTTTCAAACTTTAGACCATTTACACGGGGCCGAGCTAATCCCGGATCTTTGACAAAACAGTATCCGTGTCAGCATTGTGAGAAGGTGTTTGCCAGTCCTGGGACTCGGTGGCACCACGTGGCTGCCATACATAAGAAAGTCACTCACAGATGTGTCTGTGGAAAAGTGTACAGCTATCGGTACAATTTGCTGACTCATCAGAGAACTTGTGTTCAGTGTGTAAAACCCTGACCTTTCTTTCACTTCACACGTGTGTTGCATTATTTCTTTAGCTTTCTCTCCACATTTAGCCTAGTTCGTGAACCCCAGCCTAATGAAATGTGTAGTTTCTGGACAGTGGTGGAATCTTAATGGTTCCTTACTTCTACTTGACTTGTGAGGTTTTATCAAGAAAAATCTGATGTCAGTACCAGAAGATTAGAGCCTGTTTTTTTGTGATTTCAGGAAATTGTGGTGGCTTTGATGACAATTCTATGAGAATATCACATGATCCAGGCCGACAACAGCAGGCATACAGCATGTACCATAATACCGTTGGGGCTTATGATGCTTCAAGGAACCCAGTTTTGTGTCTTGGTAGTGCATTGCATCACTCCACAACCAGACATTCAGGAGTTGTGCCCAAGCAGTTTCCTTGTCCTGAATGTGACAAATCGTTTGCAAATTATGGATCTAGATGGCATCATATAGCTGCTATCCATCGTAAGGTTACCCACCAGTGTGTGTGTGGGAAGATATATCATTATAAGCACAGCCTTCTGTTTCATCAGAGATCTTGTCCACATTGTGCTAATTCCTGAAGAATGTCTTGTTAATGTTGTATTCTAAGCTCTTGGGTCAAATGTCTGAAGGGGTTGTGTTCACATCGTGTTACGACCTAAAGAAAGTCATCATTGAACTTTTAATTTGTTGCATTCTAAGACTCATGGCTCAAACATAATCAGAGGTCTTATCCACAGTGTGTCAATTCCTAACGCAGCCGTCTCATGCATCACTGTAGAACTTGTTTAATGTCTGGTATTCTGAAGCACTGAAAACAATTTAACTCTAACTCGCTTCCTTGCACTTTAAAGCTCAAATGTCATAAGCGATCTTGTTCAAACTGTTTTCGTCTCTGAACCTCTTTTCTCTAACATCATCAAAGGACTTGTCGACTGCCACATGCTCTAAAGCTTGTTAATATGTGGTATTCTACACATCACCAGAACTCCTGTCTAAACCATACCATGCTCTGATACGCCCAACATCATTCCATTGTGTCATTGGTATATCACCTGAAACATGAAATTCTTTGCTCCCATCCGTTACCATTGAAAAGTGAACCATTACTTTACAGATGGATTAGAACAAAGTCTTCTTTATTCTTTCAGGAAAATATGCTGTGGATACTGCAGTTAGGCATTTGAGTCATTTCCGTCATCCTGGACAGGATCAGTTTTCCGTTTGTTACCCTGGTAGACCATTTAAAGATGGCAGTGCTAGATCAGTGGGAGGCACGGCCTCCAAGCAGTACCCATGTCCACAATGTGACAAAGTCTTTGCAAATTATGGCTCCCGATGGCACCACATTTCTGCAATACACAAGAAAGTCACTTACTCGTGTGTGTGTGGAAAAGTGTACAGTTATCGTTACAATCTTCTTACCCATCAGAGAACCTGTGTTCTTTGCAGCAGGTCTTGATGTACTGTCTCGAGTGTTAAGCTGGACTAGAACAAGGTTTTCTTTGTGCTTGCAGGAACTTTTGCTGTCGGTGGCATTCAACGTGTTCACCAAGTTCATCCAATTCCCACAGGACAAGCTCAGTTTTCATCCATGTATAGAAATAAACCATTATATTCTGGCAGCTCTCGAGCAAACACGAGAGGCACACCCAAACTGTTTCCCTGTCAGGAGTGTGACAAAGTGTTTACTAACTATGGTTCAAGGTGGCATCACATAACAGCAATACATAAGAAAATTACCTTTTCCTGTGTTTGTGGAAAGTTTTACAGTTATAAGCACAATCTGCTGTCTCATCAGAGATCCTGTATACAGTGTTACAAACAATGATAATAGGAGTTTCTCTGTGACGACTTCCATGTCAGGAAAGTGGGATGAAGGCTTCTTCAGTGGACAAATTTGTTCAGGTTCCACAACAACATTCTGGGATGTACCCAATAATACTGTATGGTCAGCCTTGCCTTGAGTTAGTTCGATATTCAAAGATGAGGGTATTTTGTTTCCAAGATATTTCAATTTTTATGGGTATGTGAGAGAATGTTTTTGTGGACTCCCTAGAACACTATCTTCTTTGTTGTTTCAGGCGGATTTTGTCATGGTGATATGACCTTTCAACAAGGTCATCAATTCCTAAAAGGACCAGATGAGCTCCTCAGCTTGTTTTCTCATAGACTCCCTCTCACCAGTAGGCTTGCAAATCCTCCTCCAGCAGAGACAAAACAGTTTCCTTGCCCACAGTGCACTAAGGTCTTCAATAACCATGGTTCTCGATGGCATCACATAGCAGCTATACATAAGAAGATTACCTTCACATGCTCATGTGGAAAGGTCTATAGCTACAAGCACAATCTTTTGTCCCACCAAAGATCTTGTTCTGCCTGTGTGAAGTTGTAACATTCTGGTTGAGTTCATAAAGGGAGAAACAATTCTGGTTTGAAAGTCAAAGGTCTGTGATTTCATGGAGATACTCTTGAGCTTGTTTGAGTTGATGGAGTGCCATATGAGTATGGTTCAGTTCACAATGAAATGTTTCATTTCACGTAGACAGATTGGTCTGGCTGAAATTGTTTACACTGACTACAGAATGTGCTCATGTTTATGGTACTTGGTGACTATAGATACTGTTCCTTTTGTGGTACTCCGATGTCTGTGATCATGCAGTTGTTATGAATGGAATCTGGATTCATTCACAGATATTCCCTGCTTTTCTACCTCGGTAATAATCAAACTGTTCAAGATGTCTGCATCTCTTGTTCTGATGAACTAGAACCAAGTTTTCTTTATGTTTTCAGGAAAATATGATGGCTCTGATGTCGGAGATTTGAGCACATTTTGGCAAGAGGCCCATCATATGCCGAACTTGCAGTTAGCCAATTTTGGAAATCGATACTATCAGACTCATACTGGTTCCAAATCACCTTCCAAATTTTTTCCATGTTCACAGTGTGAAAAGGTGTTTGCTAACAAAGGATCGCGGTGGCATCATGTTACAGCAATTCATAAAAAGATGACGTTTGAATGTGTCTGTGGAAAGTCCTATAGCTACAAACACAATTTATTGGCCCACCAAAGGTCGTGTTACGCCTGTGCGAAGGTGTGACCAGAAATTCCTCACAGCACCTGAGAAGAGTTTTGTTGAATACATTGGCCTCTTGATTCATTCACACACATCCCAACTGCTCTACCTCAGTACTAATCAAACTGTTCAAGATGTCTGCATCTCTTGTTCTGATGAACTAGAACCAAGTTTTCTTTATTTTTTCAGGAAAATATGATGGCTCTGATGTCGGAGATTTGAACACATTTTGGCAAGAGGCCCATCATATGCCGAACTTGCAGTTAGCCAGTGTTGGGAATAGATATTATCATTCTAGTTCCAAATCACCTTCCAAACTCTTTCCATGTTCACAGTGTGAAAAAGTGTTTGCTAACAAAGGATCGCGTTGGCATCATGTCACTGCTATTCATAAAAAGATAACATTTGAATGTGTCTGTGGAAAGTCCTATAGCTACAAACATGGTCTATTGTTTCATCAGCGGACATGCTGTATTTCTCAGGGACAAGCAAAGTAGGTATCAAGTTACACGATCATGCTGCAGTTCCATTTCAGCAGGATAGGTAGGGTTCAGTCGGTACACTTGTCATTATGACATGAACATGTTGGTTCCATTTTCTTTCCCACCTCTGAGTTTGTGTTTAGTCAAAATCAGCTACTGACATAGCTACCATGTTAGCATCTGGACAGTGTATTAGCCAAACAGTGTCGTTCATTTGAATAAGAACAGGGTTTTCTTTGTGATTTCAGATAGTTTCGGTGGCAGTGGTCAAGCTGGTGATTTGAACATCTTTCATCCAGGCCGTGTTAGCGGGTTTCCTCAGTTATATGTTAGGCCAAGGGTTGTCGATGCTGTCAAATCTTTTCCATGTTTGGAGTGTAATAAAGTATTTGCAAGTCGTGGATCTAGATATAATCACATAGCTGCTAAGCACAAGAATGTGATCTATTCATGTGTTTGTGGCAAAGAATTCAGCTACAAACACCATCTTTTGTCTCATCAGAAAACGTGTGGATTGCCCAAATTCTTAGGAAATGGCCTGCTGCCCTGAAGAGTGACTTGTTTGGAGGTTGTTATTTCTGAGAAAGGTTCATATTTGTTTGGTGAAGCTGGTGATTTGAACACTTTTACTGTTTCCAAATCACCTTCGTAACCCTTTCCATGTTCACCCTGTAAAACAGTATTAGCTTATGGAGAATCATAGTGGCATCATGTTTACTGCAATTCTTAAAAAGATAATATTTGAAAGTGTCTGTGGAAAATTGTATGGCTACAAACATGGTCTATTGTTTCATCAGCAGACATGCTATATTTCTCAGGGACAAACAAAGTAGCTGTCAAGCAAGACTGTCATGCCGTCATGTTCCAGTTCCATTTCAGCAGGTTAGGTAGGGTTCAGTCGATCATTATAACATGAAAGTTTGGGTTCCATTAATCGATCCCACCTTGAATAAGAACAGGGTTTTCTTTGTGATTTCAGATAGTTTCGGTGGCAGTGGTCAAGCTGGTGATTTGAACATCTTTCATCCAGGCCGTGTTAGCGGGTTTCCTCAGTTTTATGTTAGGCCAAGGGTTGTCGATGCTGTCAAATCTTTTCCATGTTTTGAGTGCAATAAAGTATTTGCAAGTCATGGATCTAGATGGAATCACATAGCTGCAAAGCACAAGAAGGTGACCTATCCATGTGTTTGTGGCAAAGAGTTCAGCTATAAACACCATCTTTTGTCTCATCAGAAAACATGTGTGGATTGCCCAAAGTATTAGAAAGTGGCCTGAAGCTCGAAGA
Source organism: Haliotis rufescens (assembly GCF_023055435.1). Taxonomy (NCBI): domain Eukaryota; kingdom Metazoa; phylum Mollusca; class Gastropoda; order Lepetellida; family Haliotidae; genus Haliotis; species Haliotis rufescens. Next base: position 25,509,438 of record NW_025964383.1, on the reverse strand, counting down.
GTTACTTTGTTTGGGGGTTGTTTTGTTTTTTTCAGAGCAAGACCCAGTTTTGTTTGTTAAAGAGATTGCTCATTATGATAAGGAACAGTGTTAATTTCGTTAATTTTAGTGGGCATCTTGATCTCATAAGTTTGGTGGCCCTGTTTGAGTTTGGTTGTCTGAAATAGTATTTGGAAGGGTGAGAACACAAGAAAATCATATCATGACTTGTTCAACTAATAAGTAATAGATACATTCTGGAAGTGACAGTCCTGGACTATGGATATTCAGACTGTTTGTAGATCTTTTCCAGAAGGAAACTTTCTTTCTGGTACGGTCACGGCGTTGTAGGAGATTGCCCTATACCATTAAACATTTTGATTCTTGTAGGGGACTTGGATGTCTACAAATTGAAAAAGTTGAAAGAATGATGTTGGATGATAAATAAAATCTCCCCCTCGTGTCTTTTGATATCAAATATATCAACCCGTGTTGATATATTTGATATCAAAAGACACGAGGGGGAGATTCTCTATTTAGGCTGATGTTGTTCAGTACCCAATAAGCAAACTTGTCATCTACCATACATTGCCATTGTTTGTTATGTTGATTTCCGTGAAGATCCGGGTTAGAATAGATCTTCAGCAACCCATGTTTGATGTATTAGGCGACTGCTTGTCGTAAGTGGCGACTAACAGGATCGGGTATTCGGGCTCACTGACATGGTTAATGCATGTTATCGTATCCCAATTGCGTGGACCAGTACTCATGATATTAATCACTGGATTGTCTGGTCCCGACTTGATTATTTACAGAACGCCGTCATATAGCTGGAATACTGCTGAGTGCAGCGCTAAACAAACAAATCTTAGTTAGTAAGTGACGTGTAAAAATCATGTTCTCTGTGACCTGCCAATTGTGTATTATTTTCCATGGAAACAATTACAATATTTAGAAAGTCCTGCAAACAGATGACTTGTAAATAAGAATTGTCTGTTGATGAAGGAGCTGATAGACTCATACAGAGCTGATCAGCAGATTTCATGTTGATTTTTGTAGTACATGTCATGTTTGTTTAATAATAAAACATTAACAATAAAACATTTGTTATTTCTGTATCTTTTCCTTACATACTATATGCTCCAGTGGTCAGAATGTGCTGGGATCAGAGCAGAGATTATGGAGTTTCAAGTTACAAAATGACATTCCATTAACAGGCTCAGTGCTGGTCCTTATGCAGAGGGGCCTTGGGATGGTGTGTCTTAAGACCGATAACGGAGATCATATTACCAAGCATAAAACACTGTGAAACAAAGTATACATGGGAGATGGATGGGAAAACGTTAACAGTTGCTGGATAACAAGTTTGAGATCCCCAACAAGGAGTGAGTTAGTGGTAAGAAGCTGACTTCGCCCCGATTATGTTTCTAGGTTTGTCAGCACCATACCTGTGCTCCTGGGTTTCACCGAAGTGGTAAACGTCTGGGATCTGCATCACTTCGGGCTTTCCTCACACATTAAGCTGACACGCCGCAATATAACTGGAATACTGTTACAAGCGGCGTTAAACCCAACTCACTCACTCACTCACTCCAGATCAGGAGAGCGGAAGGTCCGGGGTTTGATCCCCGGCCGCGTCATACCAAAAGACGTTAAAAGATGGAACTTGTTGTTACCCTGTCTGGCGCTCGACATTAAGGGTCTAAAACAAGGACTGGTCGGCTCGGAGTCAGTATACTGTGTCTGAGTGGGGTATTCATGTTAAACTGCGGCATGGTATCTCAGTGAGCTAGCACTATAAATCGGCAACAGTCCGGACTAGTACAAGTAGCCACACAAACACACACACGTGCATGCACGTCGCTATATAAGTGCAATAATCTTGGACGCGACGTTAAACCCCATTTCACCTCACCTCACCAGATCAGGAGGCGGGCACCACTTGTCATATCCAGCCAGTCCACATCTGGATACTGACTTACCCAGCTTGTTAGCTTCAGGATAGTGTAGAAGCCAAACAGGTGTTGTTCATTTGAATAAGAACAGGGTTTTCTTTGTTATTTCAGATAGTTTCGGTGGCAGTGGTCAAGCTGGTGATTTGAACATCTTTCATCCAGACCGTGTCAGCGGGTTTCCTCAGTTTTATGTTAGGCCAAGGTTTGCCAAAACTTTTCCGTGTTTTGAGTGCAATAAAGTATTTGCAAGTCATGGATCCCGATACAATCACATAGCTGCTAAGCACAAGAATGTGATCTATTCATGTGTTTGTGGCAAAGAGTTCAGCTATAAACACCATCTTTTGTCTCATCAGAAAACATGTGTGGATTGCCCAAAGTATTAGAAAGTGGCCTGCTGCCCTGAAGAGGGACTTGTTTGGAGGTTATATCTGAGATAGGTTCATATTTGTTTGGTGAAGCTGGTGATTTGAACATTTTTTCTGTTTCCAAGTCACCTTCCAACAAAAGTGTTTGCAGATAGTCTGGGTTTCCCAAAGTATTAGAAGATGACCTGCTCCCCTGAAAGTTCATTGTTTTGAGTTCATCTTTTTCTGAGAAAGGTGCGTTTTTGTTCAATAGATAGCTGATCAAGATTTGGAACAGTTCTAAGTTCATTCAGTTTTGGTGGGCATGGTGATCTCATAAGTTTGGTGGCCCTGTTTGAGTTTGGTTATTTGAAATAGTATTTGGAAGGATGAGAACACAAGTATATCATATCATGACTTGTTCAACTAATAAGTAATAGATACATTCTTCTGCCTGGAACTGACAGTCCTGGGCACCGTTCCACGAAGCGATCTTAGCGCTACGACTATCGTAAGCCAGTGTTAATGTATGGGAGTTACGATCACCTTAGCGGTAAGATGGCTTTGTGGAACATGGCTCCGGACTGTGGATATTCAGACTGTTTGTAGATCTTTTCCAGAAGGAAACTTTCTTTCTGGCACGGACACGGCGTTGTAGGAGATTGCCCTGTACCATTAAAACATTTGGATTCTTGTAGGGGACTTTGATTTAGGCTGATGTTGTTCAGTGCCCAATAAGCAAACTTGTCATTTACCATACATTTCCATTGTTTGTTATGTTGATAAATGACACATGTAAATCATGTTCTTTGTGACATGCCAATTATGTATTGTTTTCTTTGGTCACAATTAAGATATTTAGAAAGTAGTCATGGAAACAGATGATCTGTAAATAAGAAGTGTTGATGAAGGAGCTGATTCAGTGGTGATCAACAGAGTATATTTAATAAAAAAATATATTAATAATAAACTGTTTTGTTATTTCTGTATCTCTCCTTACGTGTGATTTGGATGTGCAAACATTAATTGCTGGATGAAAGGTTTGACTTGCATCAAGGGATTCTCACGACCACAGATGGAGACCGTGAAATTTGCGAGAGATGGCCTACCCTTACTCACCGACTTTCATGCTTCTAGGGGCAGTCGGGTAGCCTTGTGGTTAAAGTGTTCGCTCGTCACGCCAAAGACCCGGGTTCGATTCCCGACATGGGTACAATGTGTGAAGCCCATTTCTGGTGTCCCCCGCCGTGATATTGCTGGAATATTCCTAAAAGCGGCTTAAAACCATACTCACACACTCATGATTCTAAATCATTCATAGGGATGCATATGTCATAACTGCAATATCTTGGGTTTTTTAAAGTCATATTTGTTGTAGTTTGACTTATATGTCAACACATTGTTTTTGTAATCAAAATAGCTGCATCGCATGAAACCTCAGTGACTATTTATACATTAAAGGTATCTGACAATATACCAAATTGCTACCGAATAACCCTGGTTATGTTTATTGATATGTTAAATATAAATATAGTAAGCCCTGTAATTAAAATAACGTGACATCAGAATATATTTTTCATTGACAAAGTTTGTTATCTCTTTTTAGTCCACCTGAAGCGATTTAATGTCACACATTGGTCAAATGCAGTCATTCTACATATCATTTTGGAAAAAAAGGTTTATATAAAACGGATTTTGGGTGAAAACAGCTTTTCCCTCCAGATTTTGTCTTCTCTCTGACAAATGGACAAGAGATTGTGTGGATGTACAATGTGAGGAATAGAGGACCCTTGAAAGAAGTTTTCCTCTACAGTATCGTACACAAGTATGCCCCTAAATATTATTGAACACGGATTTGACGAGTCACATTCATTATTAACTTCATCAAACACGGCACGTTCTTGCCTGAATCCGTCAGTATGGCTTTGAATTTCCACAACATATTTAGACTGATTCTGCGGAAGTGACATACAACACACAATTCGAACTGCCTCCTTTTGTGTATGTCATTCCTCTGAGAATGCAGTAATTTTCTTTGTGAGGAACCTAGAATTTGATCATTACAGTGGAATGAGAACATTTCTCTTTGTCCTTTCAGATGGTTTGGGCAGCTACGTTCATCCCAATCAATTTGACCTACACCCTTACAACCTTCCAGTACACCAAGATCAGTTTTCTGATCTGTACTCCGATAGGAACATAGCTCGATCACAACAAAGTGGTGGACTTGGCCCAGGAGGCTTCCCCTGTCAAGAGTGTAGCAAAGTGTTCTCTAGTCACGGGGCAAGGTGGCATCACATTGCCGCTATACATAAGAAGGTTACCTACACATGTGTCTGTGGGAAGGTGTATACATACAGGCAGAACTTACTGCATCATCGCAAGTGTTGTACCCTATATCTTGAGTCATAGTCCACAAGTGGCCAGGGATTGATCTGTGGTCATTTTCACCAACAGAAATCATGCTGTGTCTCATTGCTGTCTTCCATTGTCTATGGTACTGTTGTAGTTTGCCTCTCTCTTGTGGGGGCGGTTGGGTAGCCTAGTGGTTAAAGCGTTCGCTCGTCACGCCGAAGACCCGGGTTCGAATCCCGACATGGGTACAATGTGTGAAGCCCATTTCTGGTGTCCCCCGCCGTGATATTGCTGGAATATTGCTAAAAGCGGCGTAAAACCATACTCACTCACTCACTCACTCTCTCTTGTGAGGTGGCCCATCTTGTAAAGTGCTGCTATTGTTTTGTGCAGAGTTCCGGATACCGAAGATCGTGCATTCAAATCCTATATCACTTTGATTATGTTTCTAGGTATGTCAGCACCATACCCATGCTCATGGGTTTCACCAAAGGGGTGAACGTGCGAGACCTGGTTATCAAATTGACATGTGAAACTGTTCAAGGCATTGTTAAACCAGACTCCCTCACTCCCTCTTTTGTTACCTGCATATGCTACAGGTTGTGACATGGCGGTCAGGTAGCCTAGTGGTTAAAGCCATACTCACTGACTACAGGTACGGACATTATAAAACCCTGTTGGGATCCCAGGTTAAATCAGATATCAAGGTCATTCAAGGTGATAACATGGAGCAGATTGTAAGGCTCAGGAACTTTGTTAAATGCTTACCAAGATGGCTGGGGATGTTGCTCAAAGTAATTTGCCCCGAACGGACTTGATTGTAAATATGCTGGGGTTGTTTTGAAGCTGGACGTCAAACAACAAACAAACATGGTGTGATGTCAATCAGATTTATTTATTATGGAAGAGTGCCCAATGTGTTCTGAGGTCCTGCCTGCTCTGCTATGTCGCTTTAGGCATTCACCCTTCTTTAAACCGACACTGCGACATGACTGACATACTGACAAAAGCAGCTTCATTCATCAGAACAGTTTGCTACCTGCAGATATTTACTGCATTTAGATCACATATGAAGTAACTGACCCGAAAAAAGCTTCTGTAGTTTTGGTTTCAGAAAATGTTTTCAGTTCAGACTTTCTGGAATGTGTCACTTAATGTGTGTTACTGTTATGAGAGAAAATCATTTGCCCCTTCTAACCCCATTCTTGAAGACATTAGACTTTTCTTGACACTAAACAAATGAAAAAAGAAATCTTTGTTCTTTCAGGTGATTTTGGCGGCTACAATGAAGTCTTTGCTCAGACCCCAATACCCTTACATTACAAGGGTTCTGCAAAACAAGATCAGTACTCCTCCTTATATTCAACCAGTAGACAAAACCCTGGCCAGCCAATGGGAAGTTTCCCATGTTCGGAGTGTGAGAAAGTGTTTGCCAGTCATGGAGCTAGATGGCATCACATAGCTGCCAAGCACAAGCAGGTGACCTACTCCTGTGTCTGTGGGAAGGTGTATCGTTACAGGCAGAGTCTCCTTCACCACAGACAATCCTGCTCTGTGTATACAAGGTTCTGATACAATCCTGCTCTGTGTTTGCAACGCTCTGATACCATCCGGATGTGTGTATGCAAGGCTCTGATACAATCCTGCTCCGTGTATGCAGACTCTGACACAATCTTGCTCCGTGTTTGCAAGGCTCTGATACAATCCTGCACTGTGTATGCAAGGCTCTGACACGATCTTGCTCCGTGTGTGCAAGGCTCTGATACCATCCGGCTGTGTGTATGCAAGGCTCTAATACCATACTGCTCTGTGTATGCAAGGCTCTGACACGATCCCGCTGTGTGTATGCAAGGCTCTGATACGATCCTGCTCTGTGTATGCAGACTCTGACACAATCTTGCTCCGTGTTTGCAAGGCTCTGATACGATCCTGCTCTGTGTATGCAAGGCTCTGACACGATCTTGCTCCGTGTTTGCAAGGCTCTGATACGATCCTGCTCTGTGTATGCAGACTCTGACACAATCTTGCTCCGTGTTTGCAAGGCTCTGATACAATCCTGCTCCGTGTATGCAGACTCTGACACAATCTTGCTCCGTGTTTGCAAGGCTCTGATACGATCCTGCTCTGTGTATGCAAGGCTCTGACACGATCTTGCTCTGTGTATGCAAGGCTCTGATACATTCTTGGTCCATGTATGCAAGGTTCTGACAATTGTGTTCAGCATAATCAATCTCTGTAGTTTCAAGATTTATTATGTGTACTTCATCCAAACTATAGCAAAGACTACACAAGACCACTGTGTTCTAAAGTGTGTCAAAAGGGGATGCTAAGTGGTGACTCGTTACACCAAAGACCAGGGTACAATTTCCCACATTGGTGCATCATGTGAAACATATTCTTGGACAAATTGCGTGGATCAATGCTCATGATATCAATCACTGGATTGTCTGGTCCAGACTCGATTATTTACAGATCGCTGTCATATACCTGGAATATTGCTGAGTGCTGCGTAAAACAACAAACCAACCAACATATTCATGGTGACCCAAGCTGGCATAGTGCTGAATTTTCAAGCCATGTAAAAACCTTTCAGTAATAAAATAAAGGTTTGAACAAATATTTACTGTTGCTGTTCTGTGTCTATTATTTCCTGGACTGAAGGCTGCATAACAGCCTGTAGGATTGTGAACATTGATGAAGCTGTTGTGATGAATAGGCCATCTGCAACTGTAGGACTTACTCAAAACGGACCATCTGAACTGTGTCTCATAACACTGAGTGTATTTCCAAAACAGGAGTGAGTTGGGTTTACCGCCGCTTTTAACATTATTCCAGTTGTATCACGGCGTGTCAGCTTAATGTAGGAGGAAAGCCCAAAGTGATGCAGGTCTCAGACGTTTACCACTTCGGTGAAACCCACGGGCACAGGCATGGGGCTGACAAACCTAGAAGCATAATCAGGGCGAACCGGGATTCGAACCCACTTAACTTTCAAACCCACTTAACTTTCAGTATATATTTTTTTTAAAACCCAACATATTTATCCCTGAATAAAACCTCTGCAATTTGATGCAAAGTGGCTTGGACCCAAACCTGATTGGCAGTTTTTATTGAAATAATAATGGTCTGTATTAGAGAATTATTTCTTGTTGCTTTCAGGTTATCAAGGTGTGAACTGCAACTTTGCCCCTGTTAGATACTATGACTCTGTCAAAGGAAGGAGTGTGGACATGGACGCCTCAGCATATGCGTACAATGTGTCCAACCCCGAGGCTGCTGTTGGCGCCTATCCTTGCCCTCACTGTGATAAATCATTTGCTAGCTATGGTGCTCGATGGAACCATGTCGGGGCGGTTCATGAGAAGAAAAGCTACACTTGTGTTTGTGGGAAGATCTATCTGTATAGCCATAATTTGAAAAGGCATAAAAAGACATGTTCAGTGTTTGCATCAACAATTTGATAATCCATGAACTGTGGTTATTGTACGTTCATTTTCAATTCCAGTGATGTTTTTTACTTACAAACTGTGCAATGAATCTGCATTGACAGAACTACTTGGGTAGAACAGGGTTTCATTCCCAACAAGGTTACAATGTATCAAGCCCATTTCTGGTGGCCACCTGCTGTGATATGTCTGGAATACACCTGTGCACTCACTCACTCAACGCTGCTGGCTTAATGGCTTGACCTCAAGAAATAGATGCAAGCAAAAGTCAATTTAGTGATTTGTCATACACTGTAATTCAAAGGTGTTCTTATGGTGTTGTTTCAGTTTCAAACTGATGAGTTGATCATGAATTCCCTGAATGATTATGTTCAAAATCAGTTCTCTGTTGTGCAGGACCTTAAGATAGAATGTGACATTTATGTCAGTCTGATAAAAGACAAAGTTTCAAGGCCGGTTGATGTTGCAAGCTTTCCTTGGGGACATGTTTGTGTTACAGAGTAAAGTAAAAGATCCTTTTGGAATATTGCTGGTTAATTTGTGATTTATTTGAAGAGAACAGAAAAAAACCTTTAAAAATTATTTATTTTTATTCTCAGTCGTATTCAAGAGCAAATATTTTCAAACCAATAAAATCTGGTGATTGGCTGAATCTCTTTGTGTCACTGTACTGTGAGCGAATCCAGATTCTGCTCTGGTTACAAAGAGCAGTACCATCAGTTGCTAATCTGTCAATGAAGGTATCAGTTTGTTCAATTGATTCAGGAAAGATGATATGTTTGTAATGTCTCTCCTGGTGTTGTATTTTTCTGCTTTTGTTTCTTTATCACAGTTTTTGGTTCTCAGATTTGTTACATGATTCATGCTTTGTTGTGATTGTGAAGATGATGAGCTAAAAGAACCAAACTAGAGCAAACTTTTATTTGGTTTCAGATTACCCTATTCGTGACACCATTCTTGGATTTGACGATCCTAACCCTTTCCCCCGAGGAGACGTTCATGCCATTCTCACCGATCAGAATCAGTTCTTGAACTTGATGTCCCCTAGAGGTTCATTCTGCCCCACCCGAGCACCCCCTGACTCCGCAGGCAGCTACCCTTGCCCTCATTGTGTTAAAGTCTGTGCCACAGCTGGAGCAAGGCGCTACCATATCATGGCCATTCACCGCAAAGTTGTATATAAGTGTGTGTGTGGAAGAGAGTATACGTACAAACCCAACCTGCTGAGACACCAGAAGTCCTGTGCTGCTTATATGGTGGGACAGAGTTCCACATCCAGCACTTGATGCTTCTGTCATTTTCAGGATCAATGATTTCTCTGTGCTATCATTATTACATGAAGGGCCCATGACCAAAATCTGGCTGACAATATATGCTTAACCAACCTGTGAAATGTCAACAAGCCAGGAACTGGTTCTGTTGTTATAGATTCCTCAGAACCGAAATCAAGCGGTCTGGGTCAAGAAGAATGTGCAACATGGTTTCCCAGTTCATTACACCAAATTCTGGAACTGTGATATGCAAGTGACAAGACGAAATGCCTGCAAGCAGAGCTTGGAATAGAAGATGTCTTGTTAAAACAATATTTATTTATTCTTTGACCACAATCGTTCAGAGTAATTGTTTATCAGAATTCTGGTGTCACATCGGAAGGCAAGGAGCTTGGTGGGGTTTTCATGTACTTCTACAGTTATAATGACATTCATTTAAAGCACAAATGCATCTTCACTACAGCAGATGTTGTGGGTTGCCCCTTGTATGTCAGAAGATCCTACCAGTTGTCTAGAAGAGGGTGTTTTTGTTACTTTCAGATTATTATTATGGAGTTTTGGCAGGACCAGGCCAACCAAGTCGTCCTGCACAGCTTGGTGTTGACAAGCTCAGTGTTCAGGACTTCTATCAGTCTCCCGAAGTGAGATCTGGAAGCTATCCATGTCCTGTGTGTGGCAGAGTGTTTGCTGGGACTGGAGCCAGATGGAACCATGTGTCCTCTGTCCATAATAAGACCAAGTTCACGTGTGTCTGTGGGAAGGTCTACCTTCATAGCCCTAGTTTGATTCGGCACAAAAAGATGTGTCCATTCTGTGTCAACCCCAAAGTGTAGTTGCCATATATCATGTCTTCTCAATGTGGGGGCGGTCGGGTAGCCTAGTGGTTCAAGTGTTAGCTCGTTACGCCGAAGACCCGGGTTCGATTCCCCACATTGGTAAAATGTGTGAAGCCCATTTCTGATGTCCCCTGCTGTGATGTTGCTGGAATATTGCTAAAAGCGTCTTAAAACCATACTCACTCACTCACTCTTCTCAAGGTGACAAAGAAATCTGGTGTTTCCATTGGTTCATGCTGGCATATTTGGGTAGAGAAGGGTCGAGTTGTTTGTTTGTCATTCTGATGGTTTGATTTGCATAGTACATGGGTTCTGTGACTCCATAGAACCTGGAAACCCAAAGTTGTATTCCTAAAAGAACAAAGAAAACAAAACTCTATGAATGTTGGAATATTTGATTTGGTGTCACCGCTTTCTTTGTTTTCCCTTTTGTTGTGTTTAGATATTTATATATGGAAATACTTATCACACTGACCGAACCATTGCGGACTCCAGGTCAGAATAGGTTCCAAGTACCTAATACTTTAATACTTGTCACGAGAAGCAACTTGAAGGGGAACCGGGGAATCCAAACTGTTTGTCTTTTGAATCGTTGTAGGTGATAAACTAAGTGCATTAAAACACAATCCTCCACTTTTGCCTCGAATTGTTTTTTTCGCCGCTTGATTTTAGGTAGATTGACAATCCTTTTCTTCAATAATTTCCCTGGACATTTCTTATGCAGGCCTGTTGTAGACATGTATAAGCCAGAACACAAGGAATATGAAATGTAACAACTTGTGACTATCTTGCAAGGTACATGATGTTATGATTTCGCAAAAAGATTTTTTTTGGATTGTTACAAAGCCAGCTGTGATCTGCACAATGCAATTTACCATTTTGCTAGGTTGCTATTTATGCTTTCCGTGTTTTTGCTTACATATTTTGTTCATACTTACAAAATTTATGGACCCTCTACACTAGACTATACACTTGTTGGCGAACAAGGACAAACCAGCATTATTTAACATAGAAAAGAAGCACACATGAAAGAACTCGAGGAGAGTTAACATTGTACCCCTGTGGTATGGAAAGTTTATATAATTTTGCCATCCACTTGTTTATTTACTGGCTGCAGATATATTGCTTGAATAACTCCCATGTTTAACAAAAAACAAACAAAAATATATTCAGCAGTTGCTCGGAGTTCAATTTCAGATGTATTTCCGCAGGCACATGTTGATGATATTTTGGACCATAAACGACTAGAAAAACATTTTGTTACTTTTTCAGGTCTCCATAGTTCTCAACGATTTCTTGAACACCAATGGCATGATGGCATAAACGTCACCGAGGAGTCAGGAAAAGCTGAATATTCTTACTGGCCGCCACAAGGAAGTCTGAAGTTCCGTCGTTGTTTCAGACCACTGCCTGAGCCAATTGGATCCAGATTCCCTTGTCCAGATTGCAATAAAATGTTTGCAAGCGCTGGGTCCAGGTCCAATCATATAACGGCTATCCATGCCAAACAGACTTTCTCTTGTGTTTGTGGCAAGTCCTATCCTTACAGTCAGAATTTACTGAGGCATAAACGATCCTGTGCTGTGTGCGTCGTGGATCAGTCAGCATAGACCTTGACGTGGAATTTTGGGAGATTTTGCAGCTCTGGTTGTTTGTTTACCTTGATGTCATGTAAAGAATTCTACTCCACCTGGATGTCATTCCCCACGTCGTCATTTTCTGGTTCTCTTCTTATACCTCATTCCCCTGAACGTTTGATTATGTGGACAAAATCACAGGTTGAATTGCCAACAGTTTCTGACATAAATATGCTTTTCCATTGCTGATGCAAGCACGTCCTCATGCACAACTGCTCCTTCATGTTGGGTGTTGTTCCACTTCCTACTCCATGCAGAGTTATTCTTGATCACAACTGTAAAGATAAATATTTACCTTGTTGAAGAACAAGAACAGGCCATTAAAGACGTTTTTGTTACTTTCAGGTAACCAATGCTCAAACAGATATGTTGACAATGTTCGGTCCGGACAACATGAAGATTCAGATCAGACTAGTCAGTCCTGGAAGGAACAACACAATTTACGTTCTCCATCACAAGAAAGCCCTAACCCACCAAGCGGAGTGTTTCCATGCCCTCATTGTGAAAAAGTATTTTTAGGCTATGGTGCCCGATGGAGCCACATTGCTGCTATTCACCAGAAACTGGTTTACACTTGTATCTGTGGGAAGAAATACCCATACAGCCAGAGTTTGCAGAGACACAGACGAAAATGTTCTGTGTACATGGCACAGCTGTCTGGTGCTGACGAGATCTGGTGAACATGTCTTGAACACAGCTGTCCGGAGCTGACGAGATCTGGTGAACATGTCTTGAACACAGCTGTCTGGAGCTGACGAGATCTGGAGAACATGTCTTGAACACAGCTGTCCGGAGCTGACGAGATCTGGTGAACATGTCTTGAACACAGCTGTCTGGAGCTGACGAGATCTGGAGAACATGTCTTGAACACAGCTGTCTGGAGCTGACGAGATCTGGTGAACATGTCTTGAACACAGCTGTCTGGAGCTGACGAGATCTGGTGGACATGTCTTGAACACAGCTGTCTGGAGCTGACAAGATCTGGTGAACATGTCTTGAACACAGCTGTCTGGAGCTGACGAGATCTGGTGGACATGTCTTGAACACAGCTGTCTGGAGCTGACAAGATCTGGTGAACATGTCTTGAACACAGCTGTCCGGAGCTGACGAGATCTGGTGAACATGTCTTGAACGCAGCTGTCCGGAGCTGACGAGATCTGGTGAACATGTCTTGAACGCAGCTGTGTGGAGCTGACGAGATCTGGTGAACATGTCTTGAACGCAGCTGTCTGGAGCTGACGAGATCTGGTGAACATCTATTGAACACAGCTGTCCGGAGCTGACGAGATCTGGTGAACATGTCTTGTACGCAGCTGTCTGGAGCTGACGAGATCTGGTGAACATGTCTTGAACGCAGCTGTCTGTAGCTGACGAGATCTGGTGAACATCTATTGAACACAGCTGTCTGGAGCTGACGAGATCTGGTGAACATGTCTTGAACGCAGCTGTCTGGAGCTGACGAGATCTGGTGAACATGTCTGGAACATCTGTTCTTATGGCTGTAACATGTGATCAGCGTTTTATGTTCAAGAGTGTTCTTCTATGGCTGACCCTTAAGGTGTTGTCTTCTGATGTCTTCAGGAATTTCATATCGGCAGATATTTCTCTTCCAATGTTCTTCTGATTTTGTTCTGCTGTAGCTGACTCTTGAGTTAATGTCTTCTGAAATTGTGACTGTTTTGAAGGTCAGTCTCTGAGGTTCTTCATGTCGCCCTTCCTTTCCTTGCTGTTGCCATTCTGATGATATGATGGCATATCTATACATGACAGGGAGTGATGGTTTTCTTCTTAACCAGTTGTATGTCTTGTTTGGTTCAATAACTTCATGGGGGGAGCTTGGTAGTCTTGTGGTTAAAGTGTTTGCTTGTTACATTGAAGTCTGAGGTTCTAATTAAAAGGGAAATTGGTATGATGGGTGAAGTTCGTTCTGGTGTCCCTTTTTAAAATATTGTAAAAAGTGATATAAATTCTCACTAACCTCCTTACTAATAACTAGAAACAATATAAAAGTTGAAATACTTTTAATGTCAGAATGACATTAGGTTACACGATAAATCAATATGTTCGTATTGGTTGTTACTTAAGTCCATGCGATATCAGCACTTCTTGAGAACCTTTTTCTTTTGTTTCTTTCAGATGAACTTGTTCAGGATTGTCATGGTATCATTCCCAATTTCCATACCTTTGATAGGAGCTTTGCACTACCACAGGCTAGCTCAGGTCGGAGTCCATACAGAGTTTATCCTGAGCCAGTCAATGGGAACTATCACTGCCCTGTCTGTGACAAAGTGTTTGCCAGTCATGGAGCAAGATGGAACCATGTAGGCGCTGTACATGACCGACAGGTGTATGCTTGTGTGTGTGGCAAGAAATACAATTTCGGAACTTCCCTGTCCAGACATAAGAAATCTTGTTCTTGGTGCATCACAATGCCTCTCTGATGTAGCAGATGGTGATTGGTCATTCCTGACCAATGTAAATGCCAGATTGGTTATGGAGACTGTATATTACACAAAGTTTGTTGGCTTTGTGGTAGATGTGGGAGCTGGTTGTGAAGAAGACCTGATCGAGTTCCCCACATGGGTTTATAATCAAATCAGTTGTTGGTGAATGCAAATTTGACTTTTCAAGGGAAGCAGTATCATTATTCAGGAGACATTGATCATTGTTTTTGCATCATGGAAGAAACTCTTATAGGGGAATAACCAATATTTTCATCAGTTTGATCCATTTGTATCAAGGACATGATATGGCCAGATTTGTTAAAAGCAAATTCTAAGACACTTCAAATTAAGTTTACTGTTCCTGATATTGTTGCCGAAGGTTGTGTCCCTTTCAATTCATAATTTGTATACAAGGAAACATCTTGTGATGTTAAATACTAGCTGAAATACTTGCCAGCCCTGACCAAAACCTGCCTGCCCACTATAATCATATGTTTCTCAGGATAATTTAATTGAAAGTTTAAATCGAATTCAATGAATATGAAGTAATGCAAGAAAAGAAATAGCAAACACTTTTTAGGACAGATTTGTATTTACATCCTAGAATACATCATGTAAATAATGAGTATCATCGGGAAATATTTAGAATATTTTTACATATGAAATATAACCCGACCGTCGGGCAGGGGGATTTGAAAATCTGGCAGCCCGAGTTGAAATCAACCCGTCTCAGACGGTCGGGCAACACTGTTTCCATGCACACACATCTGCAGACAGTTACACCATATCTGAAACACCCAGAGTAGAAAGATGGACTTGAAGCATGAACTTGAACCTGCTTTTTGTTGCTTGCAGGTTTTGTCCTTGAGAACCCGTTCCCCGCAGGGCTTAATGTAGCCCTTGGACATATTCATGGCAGACCATTTGCAGAGCAAGCCCCCATTACTCTGATGAAATCACACGTTCCTACCCACACAGGGCTGTTCCCATGTTCTCAGTGTGACAAAGTGTTCTCTGGTCGGGGGGCCAGATGGAACCATGTTAAGGCTATCCATGACCAGGCCACCTTTGCCTGTGTCTGTGGTGTGACTTACAACTACTGCAATGCCTTGTCCAGGCATAAGAAGAAGTGTTCCATGTGTGTTGGGTATCACAGATAGGCGATTTCCCAGAAACTTCCTGTTGAATTTCTGTTATACTGGCTGGTGTATTTTCAGACCACATAGCATTTCAGGTCAGGTTCAACAGAACTGGAATATTTCTGTTGAACATACAGGATATCAGTGTGGAGTGGGTTAGAAATACTTTCCTGTTTGTCACAGATCTCTGAGTTTAGAGGACTCCTTTCTTCTGAATATCTTGCAGTAGCTAATGAATATGCAGTGTGTCAATGGGTACTTTTTGTTGTTTCAGGTTCAGTTGGTTATGGAGGTGCTTCTCGACAAGCTGTAACATTGCTCAGAGGGCAAGCTTATCATGGACGAGTTCCAATAGGTGTTCGGTTGTCAGAAGGGGGTCTGGATGACGGTGGGGGTCAGTGGTCGGTAGGGAGTCAGGGTGATGAATGGGATCAGTGGCGTCAATCTGATCCAGGGATCCAGGGGGGCCAGGGGACGTATCCGTGTCCGAATTGCGATCGGGTGTTTGTTACAAGCACTGCCAGGAAATATCATGTTGAGGCTGTACATGATCTTATGATCTTTACCTGTGTCTGTGGGAAGATGTACAAGTACCGATCAAGCTTACAGAAACATTTGAGAAACAGTAAAGTGTGTGCTGCACAAACAAGTCATGCAAAGTCATCACAGGGCAGTGAAGTGACGATGACAACTTTCCACTGATTCGAGGGCAGCGGCAATGTATTTCTCCTATATCTTGACTCTCTTCATATTGAGATCTGAAATACTTCATGATGTTACTTCTGTTGAATAAGTGCGTTTTGTTTGAGTTTTTTTCTAAAGCAAAGCCAGATGTTTTACTTATTATTTCAAACAATCACTTTCAGCATTTTGTGTTTGTTTCTTCACCTGATAATAACTTCAATGTGAAGTTTATGCGTTATGTGGCTTTTCCATTGGACGAGATGTTGGTCACATAACCGAAACTGAAGTGGCTCTCATTCTGTGAAGGTTCATACACCAATGAACTCACTCAAAGTGGAAGTCAATTCTTATATACTATCAAAACTGAATAGGCCAAAACAAATTTCTTTGGACATGTAGGGGCATGGGTGGCCCAATCATCTCAGGCGCCGTGATTTGCTGTGAAGAATTGTCCTTCAGGCACGCCGGAAACCTATCATTGAGGGTTCGAATCCCGGTTCGCACCGATTATGTTTCTAGGTTTGTCAGCACCATACCTGTGCTCGTGGGTTTCACCGAAGTTGTAAACGTCTGAGACCTGCATCACTTCGGGCTTTCCTCCCACATTAAGCTGACACGCCGTGATATAACTGGAATACTGTTAAAAGTGGCGTTAAACCCAACTCACTCACTCACTCACTCACTCATTTGGACATATGTTGATGTATGATACCGATGTTATTGCTTTTTATCAATTCTATGTAGTTCAGCATAAATCATCGTTTCTTGAGCTACATATGCAGGATTTTACTTTTATAATGTTAATAATGAGGTTTAGCAAGGTCACGTCTTGTTGGTCATTTTTCTACTGTGCAAGAGTCTCTTTAAAAGGCAACAGGAACCAGAACTGTTGCATGGTTTATATCAAGAAGATGGGAACATTCTTGTTCTGTGTACACAGGATATTACCCTGTGTTGGATTTTGTATACAGATTGTGAATACAGTACATGTTTGTACAATAATTGTCATAATAAACAATCATATGAATAATAGTATAAGCCTTAGCTTGTGTTTGCTACTAAGGACTTAAAAAATAGAAACAATCATTTCCGGTTGTTGTCTTTTGCATAGGGAGTGAATGTTGTTTTATGCCAACGAGTGGTTGATTGCATGGTGCAATCCATGTTTTTCTTGATAAGGTAACACACAATTATCCTGGCCACACACTGTTTGTTTTGTTTGTTTGTTGTTTTACGCCGCACTCAGCAATATTCCAGCTATATGACGGCAGTCTGTAAGTAATCGAGTCTGGACCAGACACTCCAGTGGTTGACATCATGAGCATCGATCCATGCATTTGGGATCGATGACATCCATCAACCAAGTCAGGGAGCCTGACCACCTGATCCCGTTAGTCACCTCTTACGACAAGCATGGGTTGCTGAAGACCTAATTCTACCCCGGATCTTCACGGGTCTTGTCACATACACTGACCACCTCATCCTTGCTTGTCATTCTGCATGACAACATCAGGCACTTGGGCTTTGTTAACCCTGAAATTACCACAGGTATAATTGAAGTTAACCAATACAGTTCACACAGGTGTCTGATACACTGAACACACCATTACGATCGATTCAGGCTAGTATTTACGATTTTGAGCCTAAAAATCCGCCAATAAGTTTGTCTCTCTCCCCTCCCCCCTAAATTACTAATTTTATCATTTCTATTTACACACATAAAATATTATGCAAATTGATTTTTGCACTGGCAACATGAAGCATTCTACTGCTGACAAATGAGAGCTATGTATTCATTTCACATCGTGTTTACAAATATCCATCAGTGATATGAGGTGTCTGATTGGTCATTATGTTAAAACACACTCAAGTCATTTTGTCGATTTATCCTTGCATCTGCAGAGAGGGAACTAATTGCATGTACACGACTATTACCTCAAAACTCGAAGGGGCGGTGAAATAGCCTAACGGTGAAAGCGTTCACTCGTCACGCCAAAGGCCAAGGTTCGATGATAAGGCTTGAATGTTGCCAAAGAGGATCTTAAACAATGCCACTCACTCACTCACTCACTCACTCACTCACTCACTCACTCACTCACTCACTCAAACACTCACTCACTCAAACACTCACTCACTCAAACACTCACTCAAACACTCACTCAAACACTCAAACACTCACTGGCCAGGTTGAAAACCAGGTCTGATTTCAACAAGGACGCAGTTGTCACCTAATTCTTGGTGCGTCTGTGATGATACTGCTTTAAGGATGTCAAACAACACTCGCTCGCTCACTGGTCAGGTTGAAGACCAGTTCTGATTTCAACAAGGACAAAAAAAATTGCCCAATTCCTGCTGCGTCCGTGATGATACTGCTTTAAGGAACACTCACAAGCCCACTCACTCACTCACTCATTCACTGGTCAAGTTGAAGAACTGATCTGATTCCCACAAGGATACAATGTGTTCACCCCATTCTGCTTAGCATCTCTCATTTTTCATTGTAGCTAGAACTAGCCAACACCCATACTCTAAAACCACAGCCTTTTATCACTGTTGGCAGGACACGGGTGACAATGTTGTTTCATTCCTACCCTAATCAAACTCAGTCTCTTCGTATCTAGCGATGTTTCATTTGTTACTTTCAGATTCAAATCAGCTTATCCCCAATGATGCTAGGTGGCCGTGGCCAAAGCTGGCCACATACACGTCCCAGTTTCCACCCAATGTACCGACTAGCCACCCTTTGTCAGTTCATGACGAGTCATCCCCAGGCAGCACGACCAAGAAGAAGTCCATTTGTGACATCTGTGGCCGGGTGTTCAATGATAGCACTGCTAGAAGGGTTCATAGGCAGGCTGTCCATGAGAATATCGTGCATGTGTGTGTGTGTGGGAAGACCTATCGCTACATGAGATCTCTGAAGAAACATCAACAAGCCGGTGTTTGCCCTGGAGAGGCCTCAGAAAATACACACACTGACATTATTTAGGGGGGAAAGGAAATTGGCTGATGTTGTTAGAAGGTAGAGCAAGATCTGGATGTAAATTTCTTTTTTAAAAATTATTTAATTTCCTGCATTGTGTATTTAAAGAGAAAACAGACAAGGTACAAGGAATTGCGGATTATATTCCCGAGTGAATGAATGGTGTAAGTCCCAAACCTTTAGCATTTGTTCACAAGAGACAGATAATCTTTAATTCTGAGTTCCAAGTTGTTTATTCTTTTTATTACTTACTGGCATTTTAAGAGAATGTGAGGAAAAGCATTAAATGTCAACACTTGAGATGAACTTCACTGAAGGCAGCCTTTTGTTCAGGTGATGTCATGTAATCCATTTGTGATGTCATTAAAAATGATGATGTCATATTGTATTTTCTTCAACAATGACGCACTGTGATGTCATAGCTTCAACTGACCAATCAGCATTGAGAATCACATGTTATTACACACGATCATTCTACCCTTATGGGAAATATTCAGTGTTTCTTTCTTCCAATCATGAACACTATGGCTTAAGTTAACATGTTACAGGAGTCAGTTGGATTTTATGCTGCTTTGAACAGTATTTCTGTTATATCATGGCGTGTCAACTTCATGTAGGAGGAAAGTCCAAAGTTTGCCTCTTTTGTAAAACCCAGCGTAATATTTTTTTCATATGTAGGAAATAGGATCTGCATGTACAATTTAGATTGTATCAAAATACATTTTGCCAGGACTATGGTCAAACTATTCCCAATCAGAAATTTTGTACCCATGACCTACAGCGGGTACCCGAGTACATTGGGTAATCAGGGGTTGGGTACCTGGTTAGTAAATTTGGACTCGTCCCTGCCCTTATATCTATATATTGCAATAAAAAAAGGTGCCAATGCACAGCCCTGCTACATACACACACCTGCTATTAAAATGATTAGCATCAAAATCATATGTGTCATGAAAAGATAAAGTCAACAGACACTAGAACTTGTTTTTGTTACTTTCAGGTTTTGGCTATGCAGGCTACACAGACAAAGGTTTTGGACAGCATGTGACCAAAACTCAAGCAAATATATACAGCTTTGGGCGAGCTGCATCTCAAATTACTTCTGAACACTTGGTATCTGTCGATACGGAAGATCCATTTTCACGTAGACTGTTGGCTTGTAATATATGTGACAAAACATTTTCCAACCCGGACACAAGGAGAATACATTTTGAAGCTGTTCACAGCAACATCACTTTTACCTGTGTCTGTGGGAAGGTGTACAAATACCGCAGTGCACTCAGTAGGCACAAGAAGTTCTGTGAGAAGGTCCTAGCTAATCACAAGTAGGTTCAGATCCAAGGTGAGGTGAGGTGAAATTAGGTTTAACGTCGCGTCCAAGATTATTGCACTTATATAGCGACGTGCATGCACGTGTGTGTATGTGGCTGCTTGTACTAGTCCGGACTGATGCCGATTTATAGTGCTAGCTCACTGATATACCATGCCGCAGTTTAACATGAATACCCAACTCAGACACAGTATACTGACTCCAAGCCGACCAGTCCTTGTTTTAGCCCCTAATGCCGAGCGTCAGACAGGATAACAACAAGTACCATCTTTTAACGTCTTTTGGTATGACGCGGACGGGGATCGAACCCCGGACCTTCCGCTCTCCGGGGTACAGATCCAAGCAGGAACTACATGTTGGATGTGCATTGAGTTAAACAACGATGTAGACTTCAGCTGAGTTTTGGAACCGATTTGGCAGACGATTCATTCATACTGTTGGGCTTGTACGGATTGTAATTTGGGAAAGTTGGTGGCTATGCCTCATTGTTTGCAGAGTAGGTCAGGTAGCATAGTTTGTGATGTGTTTACTCTTACAACCAAAGACCAAGTTAAAATGAAGCCCATTCTTTGTATCTGCCAAAATGGGACTGGACTATTTCTAAGAGGGACAAACAAAAAAAACTTGGTTGCTCATTGTCCACTCGCATGCTCACTCGCTCTCTGTCAGCTGTAGGTCAGAGAATATTGTTCATGCTGATGTTGGTGGTCTTTGGGTCTGATCTTTGATACTATGTTGTACACATCAGGCGACTTATCCTTAGAAAAGCACTCAAAGGATTATTACAAGGATAAGACTGGGGCTACATGTGTCTGTATCTAACTGAGAGTGGGACGAGGGGTCAGGCTGAAGACCTCACTGGTTACTCATTGGCCTCGGTCAGTTCCCTTCGCCGCGAATAGCTGCAAAATTGCTTATGCGGCATTAAGCAATATTCATTCACTCACTCGATCAGTTCCCTACATGGAAAAATATGCAAGAAAAAATGAACCACGCTGGACAGATACAGCTGACAACAACATGAAGCCAAATTTGGGAATCCTATCGAAATGGGAGCAACACTTACAATTTGTCATGTCATTGTACAATTAGTGAAGACATGAGGGTTCACTTGCACAAAGTGATCTTAGCTCTACGCCAATCGTAACTCCGATATATTAATATAGACTTGCAATAATTGTAGCGCTAATATCGCTTTGAGCAAGTGGGCCTAGGTGTGCTGGAAATGTTTGAGTAACCAGTTATGGCTGGGTTGAACAAGGTCATAAAACTTGATGACTGAAGTCAAACCTCAATGTCTCAATGTCATGCGTAACAACATCAAGACCTAACATAAAGATTGGCAACAAACAAGAACACAGTCTTCCTTTAAAACAGTCTGTCACGCAAACTTAAGGAGGCTACGAGGCCCAACCTGCCTTTTCAGAAAGAAATGTAAATAAGACTTGGCCATAGGACCAGTCACTTAAGTTGCAGACTGTGAAAGAAGAACTATTGTTCAAACATGTACCATATTCTACATAATAAGCGCCCAGGGTGCTCTCAAAATTAGAAATAGGTGGCTTTTATTAGAATATTATTTTGGCGGAAAAAAAACAAACAGTTAAAAGATCGTTAATTTCGTGGTTCATGCTGACAGCCTGAAATGTTTATATACGACACATATATTTTTTCAGAATTCTATTGCCCATAATTAAGGGTGCATATAACACATGATTGAGTGTGTATTATACACAAATAAATTGAAGTCTTGTGTACATTGATCAGTCAGAAGGGATTGTTGTTCACTTGCCAATATATTAGCAAATATCGCCATGGGCGCTTATTACGCCGAATACAGTATATGTCGGTGATCCAGAATTTGTCAGTTGTCACAATGCTGAGGATATTCCTCCTTTAGTGCTCACATCATGAAGAAAAGTCTCAACAGTTTTCTTTTATTCCTTGCAGGTATTGACATTGCTGACATCCAGGAGAAGGTCAGGCATTTTTCTCCCCGATTTGGTTTCGGAAATAGCACTCCTACCAGTTTTGGTAGTTTCCCCATAACTGGTGCATCATGGCTTAGCAGTAGTGGTGGTCAGCAGGACTTGAAGGGCTTGTTTCAGTGTGACATTTGTGAGAAGGTTTTCAGAAGCCAAGACAGTCGAAAAGTCCACAAAGAAGCAGTGCATGAGAACAAGACGTTTGTCTGCATCTGTGGCAAGGTGTACAGGTCTAGCAGTGCTCTTAGCAGACATAAGAGGATATGTAGTGCTTATCAGGCACAGTTATAGTAGTAGACAATTTGGGAGCCCATCACCCATTGGGTCAAAGCTGGAACACTTTGATGAAGCAGCATGGACTTGGGGATCCTGTTCTCTGTGGCAAGGTGTACAGGTCTAGCAGTGCTTCAAGCAGACATAAGCAGATGCGTTGTGCTTATCAGGCTCAGCTAGATTGGTAGGGAGCCCATCACCCATCGGGTCAAAGCTGGAACACCTTCACGAAGCAGCATGGACTTGGGGATCCTGTTCTCTGTGGCAAGGTGTACAGGTCTAGCAGTGCTTCAAGCAGACACAAGCAGATGTGTTGTGCTCTTCAGGCTCAGCTAGATTTGTAGGGTGACCATCACCCATCTGGTCAAAGTTGGAACGCTTTGAAATACTATTTCATGCAAGGAAGCAGCTGGCTTTCGGGATTCTGTTGACTTGTTTGTGGCAAGGTGTGTAGGTCCAGCAGTGTTCTAAGCAGCCAAGAGGATGTGTTGTGCTCTTCAGGCTGAGCTAGACTAGTTGCAAAACATGCAACACTTTGATGAACTTTGAACTACTGTTTTTGAAATATTATTTGCTGCCAGGAAGCATCACTAGTATGTTTGTGGCGAGGTGTGTAGGTCCAGCAATGCTCTTAGCAGACAAGTGGATGTGTTGTGCTAATCCATCTCAGCTGGACAACCAGGGTCAGTCAACATGGAACACATGTAATAGTACTTTGAAGTACTTTTGGATGTCAGGGAGAAGCATGGCCCTTTTCCTTTTGTTGTTGACCAATAAATTTTCAGTTTCATTTTAGCTCATTTCTACT
This sequence comes from Haliotis rufescens, assembly GCF_023055435.1. NCBI lineage: Eukaryota > Metazoa > Mollusca > Gastropoda > Lepetellida > Haliotidae > Haliotis > Haliotis rufescens. The sequence continues at coordinate 25,485,966 of NW_025964383.1, read as the reverse complement.
GCCAAAGAACATTAGCTGAGAGAACAGTGGTTCTTGATTCTGATGGGAGAGGAGACTGGTTTAAGTCATTGTGTCAAAGGACAGAATTATGAACCCTTGGTATATTACTCCAGAAATTTGCTCATCTAGGGAATAAATCCTTTTATCCACAGTCATTGCCTGGTGACAGCCGTTAAGTATAAGCCAAAGTAACCACGATGTGTGTCTCAATACATTTGCTGCAAGCTGATTAAAACATTGAAGTTCCAATAAGCATGACATCAGTTAAATATTTGTTTTTCTTGTTACTTGGTTTACGGATCCGCTAACCCTAAGATGTTGAAAAAATTGAAACAATATTTCCCATCGATTCTTTTAATATTTCACTGGGAAAAAAACATAGGTGTCTCAGGATAAGGTCCAGTTTCAAGGCCTGAAATGGTATGAAAGAGAGTAGGTTTGAAGTATGCTACTCCAAAGCAGTTGAGGACCACCCGATTCTTTTATTGTTTACTTTGTCTGTCTAGTTCCAGACTTGTGAAGATCCGGGGTAGAAGAGGTCTTCAGCAACCCATGCTTGCTGTAAAAGGCGACTATGCTTGTCGAATGAGGCGGCTATCGGGATCGGGTGGTCAGGCTTGCTGACTTGGTTGATGCATGTCATCGATCCCAATTGTGTGGATCGATGCTCATGATATCAATCACTGGATGATCTGGTCCGGACTCGATTATTTACAGAGCGCTGTCATATAGCTGGAATATTGCTGAGTGCGGCGTCAAACAACAAACAAACAAACTTGTTCCAGATTATCTTTTATTATGCTTAAATATCTGGTCATGAGTTCAACATACCCAACTGACCTCTTCAACAAATCTGTATTTTGTTTGCAATTGGATTTGAATTCCACCACCTGAAGATCTGTAGACAGTAATTAAACAAAAGACCTTTCATGTTATTTGCATTGGTAGAACCAGCTGATTATTCTGTATTTCATATCAGGTTTTTGAAGTGATGGTCTTGGTATATTTCTTAAACAAGTCTGTATTTGTTTTACGCTGGTATTCCTGCGAGGCTTCTGCAGCCTCACTGTTCTGTACAAGATGATGTTTGCACCGTCACTAGACCATAGCCGCCAACTGCTTTGCATTGTTTGTATTTGTTGTGAATTTGAAATTAAGTTTATTATTTAAGTTTATATTAAGAAATATGATTCTCCCTTATTTCATACAAATAATATGCCAAATTACGGACAACATTTGCTAAGACATGGGTAAGGAGACGGCCATTAATTGGCCTTTCACAACTTTCTCAACTGGTATGGACTCTATTTATGGTGTTGCTTCAGTCAAACCAAGACATTCCACTGGTATTAATATTGATTAAAGTCATTAAAGTCGATGACATAAAAAAATAGACACTAAGCAATAAAATTATCAGCTGAGTATCGGAATCACATAGCTGTATTGTACTGTGGAGATTCATATCGTTGGCTTTGGTGTCTCGACCAGAACATCGTAACAACGTACAAATTTGAATTTTGGAAAGTTGGCAGCTGTATTTGATTCCGGCTGCAACAATCACTGTACATGGGTCAAGCTATTACACATGGGAAGGACAGTGTTCGTTTTTCTGGACAATTGTTTTGATATTTTTACACCTTTTTTAAATGTACTACTCCACTCGTGATAGAGATATTTTTATCTTTCCATGATACAAAAATGATTCTCATAACATGTCAAGAATCTAAATAAATCTGACATATCTCATTATCCCTGTTTAAAGTTAAGTAGTATACATACATATTAAGTAGGGATGTCATGGATTCATGGATTCATCAGTGCATCATGTACTTACACCTGAGGGGGTGTCGTGGCCCAGTCGTCTAAGGCTCATGATTCGCTGTGCAGAGTTGCATCCCTTCGGGACGCCAGAAATCTATGATTGTGGGTTCGAAACCCGGTTCACCACGATTATGTTTGTAGGTTTGTCAGCACCATACCCGTGCTCGTGGGTTTCACCGAAGTGGTAAACATCTGAGATCTGCATCACTTCGGGCTTTCCTCCCACATTAAGCTGACACGCCGTGATATAACTGGAATAATGTTAAAAGCGGCGTTAAACCCAACTCACTCACTCACTCACTCACTCACTCACTCACTCACTCACACTTAATTCAGGTTACGCCTACTCATATATCGGATCATGTTTTAATTATGCATCAACCCACCCTAATAACTTCTAGGGCGAACATACCATTAAACAAAACACAAAATGATTGCAGGATAATATTGGAATAAGACAACATTAACCAGTCATGTAAGTTCAAACAAACAGGAAATTAGGGACCATTTGATATTCTTGGGAGGTCTGGGATTTTGTTTCGCAATTAGATGTTTTTTCAGGTACAGCTTCAAATAAGATATTTTTATGTTTAAAAGTATGAGCCTGAATTATTTTTAAAGAAAGACACCTCCCAACAATGTTATTTTTGTGGAGCGTATTTCTTATTTTTTAACAGTCTGAAGCAGAATTATATTTTCAAGAATTTTTGGGGACACTTTATTTTTTTCCTGTAAAATTCCAGGACAGCCCCAGAATATCAAATGATTGGTCCTTGAGCAACAACCTCTTGTCTCATGGAGAACGGGTGGTCGGGTAGCCTAGTGGTTAAAGCGTTCGCTCGTCACGCCAAAGACTCGAGTTCGATTCCCGACATGGGTACAATGTGTGGAGCCCATTTCTGGTGTCCCCCACCATGATATTGCTGGAAAATTGCTAAAAGCGGCGTAAAACCAAACTCACTCACTCACTCATGGAAAACATGAAACAACAGCACAACTGAAGCCAGGAGATATGTATGAGTATGTTATGTAATCCTGACATCTCTGAGATTGAGCATCCACACATGTTCTCATTGTTTAAGTATGAAACATTGCAGAAAACATCCATTTTAGTTTATAGAAGAGTCATGGAAATAAAGATATTTATTTATACCCTTGTTTTTGTTATAGATATATAAACCATTTAAAGTTTCTTCTGCTGTAAGTTAAGGTGAAATGGGGTTTAACGTCATGGTCAAGATTCCACTTATATAGCACTGTGCATGCGTGCGTGTGTCGGGCTGCGTGCCTGTCAGGCAGTGGGGCTGTGTGCCTGTCGGGCTGCGTGCCTGTCGGGCTGTGTTCCTGTCGGGCTGCATGCCTGTCGGGCTGCATGCCTGTCGGGCTGCATGCCTGTTGGGCTGCATGCCTGTCGGGCTGTTGGGCTGCATGCCTGTCGGGCTGTTGGGCTGTGTGCCTGTTGGGCTGCGTGCCTGTTGGGCTGTGTGCCTGTCGGGCTGCGTGCCTGTCGGGCTGTTGGGCTGTGTGCCTGTTGGGCTGTGTGCCTGTTGGGCTGCGTGCCTGTTGGGCTGTGTGCCTGTTGGGCTGCGTGCCTGTCGGGCTGTGTGCCTGTCGGGCTGTGTGCCTGTTGGGCTGCGTGCCTGTCAGGCCTAGCTGCTTGTATTAGCCCAGACTAATGTCAGTTTTGTCGTACTATCCCACTTAGATTGCATGTTGCGGTTTAACATTTATACGCCACTCAGACACTGGACTATTTCTGAGTGCTGCATTAAACAACAAACAATCAAACAGACACTCAGACACAGTATAATGACTCCAAGCTGACCAGTGCTTGTTTTAGCCCCTTAATGCTGAAAGCCAAGCAGGGAAACAGCTATCAAATTTCAATGTCTTTTGGTATGGCACAGCCAGGGATCGGAACACCTGTCTTCTGTTCTCCGGGCAGATGCTCTTTCCTTGAGACCAAGGAGGCAGTCCTAAATTATGTTATAGGTAAAGCTGCAAGACCGACAAGACAAACTTAACAAACACTGCTCATATAGCAACTTATACAGGTAAATATTTGGTGAATAAAAAATAATCTGATATGTCTTTCTTTTAATGATTGGGGGCATGGGTGGCCCAGTCGTCTAAGGCGCCGCGATTCGCTGTGCAGAGTTGCGTCCCTTGGGCATGCTAGAAACCTATGATTGTGGGTTCAAATCCCAGTTGGCCCCAATTATGTTTCTAGGTTTGTCAGCACCATACCCGTGTTCATGGGTTTCACCGAAGCGATAAACGTCGAAGACCTGCATCACACATTAAACTGACACGCCGTGATATAACTGGAATAATGTTAAAAGCGGCGTTAAACCAAACTCACTCACTCTTTTAATGATTTTTTTTTTTATCTTTAGAGAAAAAGATTTCTGAAGAAGTCTAGGTTATTTTATTCAAACATTCATTCAAAAATTATACACAGCTACAGTCCAGCCTTTTTCTCTTTATTTTTTTCAGAATATGATAGTTTGGCAGGAAGGGGTTATGAAGTCATGGCAGGAGGTAGCGGTGGTATGACAGGGAGTTACAGAGTGGCAGCAGGCACTGGGGATGTGGAGTGGCGAGATGGGAGAGTGTCCGAGAGTCACTACACATTCCCCTGTGAGCTGTGTGGGAAACTGTTCACAGATCAGTGGGTTTTAAAGCGACATAAGAAGGCAAAGCATGAACATGTGACGTATCCCTGTGTGTGTGGAAAGGTGTACAAGTATCAGTGTACTCTACACAAACATCAGAAAACCTGTCCTTTGTGTCCTCAGTGATGGTGAGACCATGGAACCACTGAATAAAGGTATTCACAATGATGTAACTTAGGTTGTAATGAATTTCATCCTTGCCTGTCCCTTGCATATTGGGATTCCGGGACGATAGGTTCCAGCATCCTTGCTTGGCTTCCTGTGGGGATTCCGGGACGTGATAAGTTCCAGCACCCTTGCTTGTCTCCCTGTGGGTATTCCGGGACATGATAGGTTCCAGCACCCTTGCTTGTCTCCCTGTGGGTATTCCGGGACATGATAGGTTCCAGCACCCTTGCTTGTCTCCATGTGGGGATTCCGGGACATGATAGGTTCCAGCACCCTTGCTTGTCTCCCTGTGGGGATTCCGGGACATGACAGGTTCCAGCACCCTTGCTTGTCTCCCTGTGGGGATTCCGGGACATGATAGGTTCCAGCACCCTTTCTTGTCTCCCTGTGGGGATTCCGGGACATGATAGGTTCCCGCACCCTTGCTTGTCTCCATGTGGGGATTCCGGGACATGATAGGTTCCAGCACCCTTGCTTGTCTCCATGTGGGGATTCCGGGACATGATAGGTTCCAGCACCCTTGCTTGTCTCCCTGTGGGGATTCCGGGACATGATAGGTTCCAGCACCCTTGCTTGTCTCCATGTGGGGATTCCGGGACATGATAGGTTCCAGCACCCTTGCTTGTCTCCCTGTGGGGATTCCAGGACATGATAAGTTCCAGCACCCTTGCTTGTCTTCCTGTTGGGATTCCGGGACATGATAGGTTCCAGCATCCTTGCTTGTCTTCCTGTTGGGATTGCGGGACGATAGGTTCCAGCACCCTTGCTTGTCTCCATGTGGGGATTCCGGGACATGACAGGTTCCAGCACCCTTGCTTGTCTCCCTGTGGGGATTCCGAGACATGATAGGTTCCCGCACCCTTGCTTGTCTCCCTGTGGAAAAGACATGAATATGATATTAGAAATATACATTTAAATTAGATACATAGAGTTGGAAGTGCTTAACCAGTTTCCAGGTGTATTGTTGAAGAAGAAATAACACTGAATGAAAGTGTACAATTGTATAAAAACATGCCATCAGGTCATCAGTTCACACCTCATGGGAATCAGCAAGCTTATTACCCATCATAAATTACAGATTGCTACCACTGCTCAACAGGTGTCGTCTGCTCTGTCATGTGACTCTGTAGCTTCAGCAGATGACACAACAGCCCTTCTTCCTCGAAGAAGATGTGCAAACTCAGACGATTACCCTCACTGATTGTACATACTTAGAACACCCATGCAAAGGAAAATGATTCTTATACTTGAATACTACCTCTAAGATCTCAAACACACACCATTGCACCCATATGAGAAAATTGATAGGATTGCTAACTCAGTGCATGACTGTTCTTGTTCAGAAACACTCCCATAGTTTAATCCCATCTCACCAAGAATACACTTTTCTTGCTTTCAGACTTTGGCTCGTTTCCTGTAATGTCCAAGGCCTCTGTACAGGATTTCAACCAAAGAGCTGGTTTGGAGACCGTGGGACCGTTTTCATCCAGTTTCAGTTTCCCCTATGGTTTCAGTGTTGACAATGTAGTGGTGAAGGATGCGTCAGCTTCTAAACAAAAATTGGCCATTCACCCCTGTGATGTCTGTGGGAAAATGTTCACTGAGGCCAGATATGCTGAGAGACATAAGAAGGCCACGCATGAGAAGCTGCATCATCCATGTGTTTGTGGGAAGATGTATACATACGATAGTGGCCTGCAGAGGCATCAGAAAATGTGCCCTGTCTATCTGGCTCAACAAGCTCATCAGCACCAAACCTAGAAACAGCACAGCACAGGGTATATGATATTAGGGTATGTTTACGGAAGCAGCTGATCAGATTCTTTTCCCCGAGCTTTTTTTCAATGGAGAATTTTCTGGATGGGTTCTGCTTCTTTGTTTTTGTCCCAAGTGCCTTGTTTATATCACCAGTAACCTCTTGCCAGAGTTAACGATCCCCCCAACTATAAGAGTGAGTGAGTGAGTATGGTTTTACGCCGCTTTTAGGAATATTCCAGCAATATCACGGCGAGGGACACAAGAAATGGGCTTCACACATTGTACCCATGTCGGGAATCGAACCCGGGTCTTCGGCGTGACGAGCAAACGCACCACTAGGCTACCCGACTGCCCCCCAACAATAAGACAACAATTAGTCATCCACTAATGTTGGTTGTTGTTTTTTTCATTCTACGGCAATGTTTTGTCTACTATGCAAAGATTATTGACATTAGAGATTATTTTTCCAAAGAGTTCATCCAATAAGCCCTGGGAATTCTTTGAAGAAAATGTATTTATCATCAAACTTGGTATATGCCATTTGTAGAATGGGGTCCAGCTTTGTTGTTTGTGGATTCGTGGTTAGAATTGGTCCCGGCAACCTTTTCAGGTTATCAGGCTTGGTGGCTTGGTTGATTACATTGTCATACCACGAATTTGTGGATTGCTGCTCATAATATCAATCACTTGATCATCTGGTCAAGCCTTGATAGTTTTGAGGCCACTGGCATATACTAAGAGTGTGGTGCTAAGCAACAGACATGCACATACACACACACACTCTATCTCTCTCTCTATCTCTCACACACACACACACACACACACACACACACACACACACAAATGAGAACATCTTTGATCAGTCAAAGGTCAAGGTCAGCATTCAGGTTTTTGTGAGGATTGCCTTGTGGAATTAAGGTCTTGGTGTTGTAATAGGTGATTGTACCTTGTCATGCCAAGAGCCTGAATACATGTCATTTAAGTGCAGAATTTAACCTTGAGTAACCCTCTTGGTGTTGTGTGCAGTTCTAAGGCTGCAGTGCTGCTTCAAAGGATGTTAGGTTTGTCTCTCTCTCTCATAAGGATGGATTTCCTGTTGTGGCAAGGTTAAACATCACTTCCAGTTTTCTTACTTGAATATGGGAATTTTGTCTTTGATAGTTGTGGCCATTGTTACAGAGGCAAGTTCAAGAATTCAAGTGACAGTTGTCCACTGTAAACAAATAATGTTGACAAGTTACTTCTTTTCATATATTTTGAAGTTCTTTTTATATATCTAAACAAGATACATATAATTTCAACAAAATGTGTGTATCCTACTATATCTGTTGTTTCATGTTCAAAGTGGGCTGGTGGTAATCAAACTTGGGTAGATTCTATTCTTTACTCGAGATGTTGGCAAGTTTTCTATGAATATCAAGCCGTGGTCTTTTGTTGTTTTCAGGTCATGGCAATCCACCATATCTTGACCCCTCATATCCTGAGCCTGGCTGTGAAAATATGAATATTGGTGGATATTACAGACAGTTTGGGCAAAATTTAGGCTGCCATGATGAGTACTCTAGTATGGGAGTGGCTGGGAATGGCAGTGTGAGCTGTAGTGATGGCAAACTCATGTATCCCTGTTCAATATGTGGCAAGGAGTTCAGTCGGCCAGATTATAGGAAGCAGCACAAGGATTCCATCCATGATAAGGTCACTTTCAAGTGTGTTTGTGGGAAGGTGTATACATTCGTACAGAACCTCATACGACATCAGAAGAACTGTTCCTTGCATCTGATGTCCTCAAATAGTTAGTGTCACAAACAAGTTTGACAAGCAGTGATGTGTGGGTCACTTTCAAGTGTGTTTGTAAGAAGGTGTATACATTCGTACGGAACCTCATACGACATCAGAAGAACTGTACCTTATATCCATTGTCCTCAAATAATTAGTGTCACAAACAAGTTTGACAAGCAATGATGTGTGGGATGATGTTATCAGAATCTTATCTGACATCAGAAGAACTGTACCTTATATCCATTGTCCTCAAATTATTAGTGTCTTGTTTTAACAAGCAAAGCTCTTTGGGAATTTGTATTCATTTGTGCAGAACCTGAGGCTTCAGAAAACCATCTTTCAATGAATGTTGTTCCAAGTTCTATGGCAATCAAGGCTGTTCAGAAATGTGTGTACAGAAGTCATCTGACATTGGAAGAACTGTACCTTGAATCCCTAACAATCTCTTGTCACCAACAGCTTACGACAAGCTACATTGTTGAGTGAAAGTGTGTACTTTTGTGCAGAATCGCACTGGAATTTCGGAAACTCTTCTGTGCAATTGTTGCCCCCTAACAGTTTGTGTTACCAACATTCTTTGACAAGTAATACTGTTTGGGCGTTTATGTGTTTGCAGAGATCCAGATGTGTTTAACAAACTGTCCCTGCACAGTGTTTGAAATAATTTAAAAACCCACCAAGAACAGTCGGGCAGGTGATCTGCAAGTAATGCCTGCCCATCTTTAAAGTTACCAGCCCGCATTCAGACACTATAAATATTTAAAAAGTGCAAAACATTTAAATAAGATACAAATCCCTTCTTGACTCAGTTGAAATAATGCAAAAAATTACTTGGGAATGTACAAGGAGTTATAATAAAATGCTGAATACAAAAGAAGACAGAAAAGTTACCAGCCACAGGCAGGCAGTTATTCCAGACACTGGTTTTATGCAACATTATGACAGCACTGTTATGGGAAGATGAATAAGACTACACATACAAGCTCTATACATTTGTTTCGGTCCTGGTAACATAAACTGCACAACACCTTTGTCAAGTATTCCATAGTGTCACCAAGAGTTGATCACCCAGAATGGGAGTGACAGTGAAGTGAGCCTTGTATTTCAAGTGGCCTGTTTTAAGGATAACATTAAGATTGTTCTTCAACTGTACATGTCTGTCAGTGTGTTGATGTTTTTCTTAATTAAAGACTAGAACTGAACTTTTGTTGCTTTCAGACATGGAAAATTCTGTGATTATGAGTGCGAGATTATCAAATGAAGCTGTCCAAGATGTTGACTTAGCCAGCTTTAGTTCGGGACAGTTCTACGAAGAAGCCACAGCTCAAGAAGAATGTGATTTGCCATTGCTCTTCAGCTATCAGAGGCACACTGTACAAAAGAAAAAGAATCTTTATCCGTGCGAAATCTGCGGCAAAGTTTTCACTGAGGGAAGGTATAGGAGACGGCACAGAGAGGCTGCTCACGAAAATCAACCTCGGCATTGTGTTTGTGGCAAATCTTACGTGTATGACAGAGGACTGTGGAGACATCAGAAGATGTGTCCTATATACCAGGCTGCCAAATCTAATAACCCCTGAGTGTCTGTGTTGATTTGATCGTTGTCATAGTGAATAACTTTGGAAGAAAACTGAGCCTTTGTCCTTTGTTACTTTCAGATTCGGGCCTTAAGTTTGCTCCCCAGCAATCATTCAAGTACTTTGATATGGAAACAACGAAAGTGAAGGATCCAGGACAGCCATCTCATGATTACGTGGTGTTCTTGGAGGATGGTAGCAACACATATCTACCCTCTAAGTTCACAAACGAAGGAGGCAAAGCTGTGTATCCTTGTCAGGAATGTGGGAAGGTTTTCACCCATCCACACTCGAGAAAGCAACACAGACAAGCCATTCATGAGAAACGGACGTTTTCCTGTGCATGTGGAAAGACGTTCACTTTCCCACAAAATTTGCAAAGACATCGGAAAAGTTGCCCCATGTTCATCAGTGGTCCAAGTTTCTAGCCGAAAATGACTTTCTGTGTACAGCGTGGTTACTGAATTTTCCCAACAAAGATGACCAGAGGTCTACTATATGCATGTGATTGGCACAACATTGTTTCAGTTTGTCTCACACACGCACACTTGCTTCTGACTCCGATCATCTTCTCCAGCTGACAATCTGAGCAGCTTCCCTAATCAGCTTGTCAGTAAGTACGCTGTTGTAGAGTGTCAAGAATTGGCCAGGTTCTCTGAGGTCCAGCCATTTGGAAAAGAAGTGTTTTCATGTCAGATCGATAATGCTGTATATGTGTGTCCTATGGCCATGTGATTGCTAGGTACTTTGAATGATGAACCAATGGGTTAAGCAGCGCCTGATCGATAATGCTGTATATGTGTGTCCTGAGGACATGTGATTGCGAGGTACTTTGAATGATGAACCAATGGGTTAAGCAGCGCCTGATCTTGTATGCAACTCCAGAATGACTCCCAGAATGTTCAGCAGCCATGACATACTGCCACAAATCATGGAACCATGTTCTTATGGCTGAAGCGTTCGGTCGTCACCCGGGTACAATTTCCCAACATGGATACAATGTGTCAAGTCCATTTCTGGTGTCCCCGACCTGATTTTGATGGAATTTGCGAAGAGCGGCATAAAACCATACTCACTCACTCCTATGTGTGGTTAGAGGCGGTCGGGTAGCCTGGTGGTTAAAGCGTTCGCTCGTCACGCCGAAGACCCGGGTTCGATTCCCGACATGGGTACAATGTGTGAAGCCCATTTCTGGTGTCCCCCGCAGTGATATTGCTGGACTATTGCGAAAAGCCGCATAAAACCATACTCACTCACTCCTGTGTGTGGTCAACTCTTTTTCTGGGGCAAGGAACCAGATGCCTTCATGGCCCTCAAGAATGAAAGAAGGAGTACAACTGCAAAGCATCATGGTACCATGACACAGATAAAGAAGAGACAGGAGCAAAGTCACTTGCTTCAGACTATCAAGGATCTAATTGTGCCCAGAGACTCCTACAAAACACATCAGCGCTAAGACTATTGTTACTGCCATACTTTGATACTAAGATTGGAGGGTGTGACAATGGCCAGGGTCCTATGCCACAAATGATCTTAACATGAAGAAGACGTGTTTTTAAAATACTAAACCTCAACACCAGAGAATATCCAGTCTCAATTATCTGACAAAACAGATTCCTTTGGGCATAAAAGGCCAAAAGATTGTAACTTATGTACACTTATTCAAACTTGTGACTAACTACCTATCTTTAGCATAGACCTATGACATTCTTAGTATTATTGTGGAATGATGCTCAGCATTTGGGAGCTCCCCTCCTTCATCATAGATGATGACAGTCATAGTCCACAATACCATCTTAGCGCTAAGACTATTAAATTCTTATCCTTCAACATTGATATTGACAGGCAGAGTGCTAATATTCTACAAAACCATCGTGTCATCCCAGTAATGCATATCCTCATCACACAGCTGCATAATTTGATGTGTTTCATTGTCACATCAGCCAACTATTGTTGCGAATTTGACACCTTTACAAGTTGATATTTTATGTCATTCTCTGTATTTGTTTACATGTAAGATCTCTTTTATCTTTCATCAATATACAGTGTATCTTAAAAATGAATGATCATGTCAGTGTATATAAATGACAAAGTTTTAGACTTCCTTAGACGATTGAAATAAAGATTTAAGAATATTAGAAGTATTTTGTTGCTTTGACGTGAATGTGGTATCTAGAATGCCTTGACAATCAGTTGAACGACAATTTGATGAATCATTAATGATTCTGGTTGATCTTTCAAATGAAGAAATTCAGAGTCATATCTATAGTTAAATGATATGTTTGTTTATTTGTTGGTTAACACCGCACTCGGCAATATTCCAGCTATATGACGGCGGTCTGTAAATAATCAAGTCTGGACCAGACAATCCAGTGACTGACATCATGAGCATCAATCCATGCAATAGGGATACGATGACATGCTTAAACCACATCATTGAGCCTGACCAGCCGATTCCGTTAGTCACCTCTACAACAAGCATAGTTGCCTCTTACAACAAGCATAGTAGCCTTTTGCAGCAAGTGTGGGTTACTGAAGACCTGTTCTAAACCCAGATCTTCACAGGTCGTTCGGGCCACAATGTGATCATATATGGCAGAGCCTTTGTTTCTTCAAATTCTTCGCTCGCTTGGAGGGAAGTGAGAATCCTTGATGCTGATTGCTAATTAGAAGGAGTTGTATGATCCACGCTTCTGTGGTCAAGTCGATAGAACATCCTCTGCCCAGAGATTGCAAGGTTAGAGGTTTGATCCCGGGCCACGTCATACCAAAAGATGGTTCTTGTTGTTACCCTGCCTGGCTCTTGGCATTAAGGCAGTAAAACCAGGACCCACTTGCACAAAGCGATCTTAGCGCTAAGACTCGTAAGCCTATGTTAAAGAATGGGAGTTACGATCATCTTAGCGCTAAGATCGCTTTGTGCACGTGGGCCTGACTGGTTCGCTGGTTGGAGTCTGTATACTGTGTCTGAATGGGGTATCCACGTTAAACTGTGGCACAGTATCTCCGTGGGCTAGCACTATTGTGACATTTCACCTCACCTCACCTCACCTCACCTCACCTCACCTCACCTCACCTCATCTCACCAGAGATGTATCATACTGGAGTAAAACATCTGATCACGATGAGATTGACTGCAGTGTTAAACACCATCCTCAAGGACAGACACTATATACTAAGTGAAGCCTTACAATCTTCAGTCAATGATTAAAATAAAGATATTATGCATGTTTCTATTCGCCAGGAAGAACAGACTTTATTCAAACTCATCCTTTTAATTTTGCAGCTGATATTAAAAATTAGATACAAATTGTATTCACAGCCTGACAGCATGTTTTATTGCTCAGTATTGATTTAATTGATTTGCGAAATATGACAAATATTGATCTGATATGAAAATATATGTGATGTTTACTGATGTTTAACCTGGCTGGTTGATATTGTACCTCATCTTTTTGGTTGTGTGTGTATGAGATAATACTCACTAGTTTGGGGAAAAGGGGCTTTTGTTTCCAAAAATTGAGTGAGTGAGTGAGTTAGTCAGCAATGTTTCACCCCTATTGTGAGTGAGTATAGTTTTTACGCCGCTTTTAGCAATATTCCAGTAATATCACGGCGGAGGCCACCAGAAATGGGCTTCACACACTGTACCCAGGCAAAGCAAGGCTACCCGATCGCCCCCAACCCTATTGTGACTAGATAAGGTCATGCAGTGGTTTTCTAAAGGGCTGCCATCATAGGACAGTAAAATTACTAGCAATGTATCACAGATTTTTGTTCAAAACTCTATTGACTGTCTCCAAAAATAGCATCATAGCAAAAGAGAGGGACCCATGTCAGACTGTGGCATGGTACCTCAGTGGGCTCGCACTATAAAGTAGAGACACGTAGACACACACCCACACGTCACTATGTAAGTGCAATGTACTTGAAGGCAATGTTAAACTCCATTTCACCTCAGCTCATCCTGTCAGCCACTAACAACCGCTACAATCTTAGACATGAAGGCTTTCTTGAAATCTGTTGTGTTCCTTTTGTTTGCTGTGTTGGTGATTGATTCTGTGACTGATCTGTGTATGAGCTCCAGATAACACCTCCTGAGAACCTTGCAGGCAGAGACTAGATGAGATCTTCTTGTTATTTCAGATCAGGAGCCAGAGCCCATTATCAGTGGGGGCGTTGGTCATGTTTCTGTTGATCTGGAACGGAATCCAAATTGGAATCTTAAGGAATCCAGGATTGGACAACCACAGGTTCCATCTGGTCTGCTGCCTGAGACCTTCCACACAAGTGTCTTCGAAAATTTGACTGATCAAGGCGGCACCTTGCCGTTCCGACGCCGCTACAAGTGTCCGCTTTGTGACAAGAGCTTCTATGAGATGCAGTCAGTGCGAGTTCACAAGGCCTCTGTGCATGATAATGTGTCCTATATCTGTGAATGTGGGAAAATGTTTGGCTATCAGAACAGTTTGCAGAGGCACAAGAAGTTCAGTTGTGACTTTGCGAAGTCACAGAAGTGAGACTGAACGTGGGGCTGGTGACCGAGTTCTGATATGATGCAGGAAGTTCCAGATTGGTGAAGGAAATGCTCCTTGGTTTGTCGGGATACTTGACATGGTAATGTCACACAAATACTGTTGAAAGAGGCTTCAACCATATTTCTATCATTCACCTTCATCAAAGGAAGAGGGACACAGGTGGCCCAGGGGGCGGTCGGGTAGCCTAGTGGTTAAAGTGTTCGCTCGTCACACCGAAGACCCGGGTTCAATTCCCGACATGGGTACAATGTGTGAAGCCCATTTCTGGTGTCCCCTGTCGTGATATTGCTGGAATATTGCTAAAAGCGGTGTAAAACCATACTCACTCACAGGTGGCCCAGTCGTCTAAAACACCACAGTTGGTTGTGCAGAGTTGTGTCCCTTTGGGCAAGCCAGAAGCCTATTATCATGGGCTCTAATCGACTCCCAGGCTAATATTTCTTGGTTTATCAGCTGAAATAATGTTAAGAGCAGCGTTAATCCAAAATCATTCATGGTTTGAGTTTCAGACAACATATGCAGAGCTCCAGATAAGGTTTTGGTGTTGTGGGTATTTTACCCATGCATTTTTAAATCATTGGGTATCAGTAATTCTATCTGGGTATTCAAATTTCTGTTACCCACTAGTTTTTACACATGTGGGTATTTCAGTTAAATATTTAAAAACAATATTCATCTAGTCCCTGCAAACTGGTGTCGTGTGAGTTCGAGAGCTTTAAAGGACTAAAAAATACCACGATACTTCCACAAGAAAGTGTGATGGCAAGTGATCATGATGTAACTGTCATCGTGGAGTTTGGCAAGGTTGACAGAATGCCCGTTTATAATTTCAAAATAAGATGCTGATTTGCTAATCAAATACGCAGGGTTACGCAAGTTTTATTTTTGTACCGTATCTGTAATGTTCGTTGCGTATTTTAAACGCTTGGATTTTATTTTACTGCGTATTTCTGCATTTTTTATGCGTATTTTACGCAGAAACGCAGCTTATCTGGAGCTCTGCATATGGTAATGTCTCGTGAACGCGGTTTACATACCATGATTTTCCACATTATGGTGTGAAGAAACACTTAGCTTAGAAAGCATTCATTCCATAGCCAGCTCCACACTAGTCATGGGAGAAAACTGTCATCTCAGTTGCGTTGTGTCATGTTCAAGAGTATTCCACTTATATAGCAATGAACATGGACGTGTGTGTGTGGCTGCTTGTATTTGTCTGTCGGTTTTATAGTGCTAGCCCACTGAGATACCACAGCGTTAGAAATTGGCACTAGTCCTATCGTCCTTGCCAAACTGCCAAATGGTAAAGGTATCATAAGGACTAGTAGAAATTTGCCCTTTTTTAAGGGTTTTGCTATATGTTATCATTATAAGGACTAGTGGCCAAAAACTGTTAGTTTCTAACCCTGTACCATGTTCACTTTGACATGGCACAGTATACAGACTTTGAGCCGTGCAGTCCTTGTTTAATCCCCTTAATGCCAAGCACCAGGCAGGGTAACAACAAGTACCATCTTTTAACTTTTAACTCTTGTAAGACCTGTGTCTCTTCAGGTTATCTTCCAGTCGGAAAGTGATTCCTAATCATGCAGCCTTGAAAACTTTAAACGATAGTATTCCAAACGATAGTTACGGGCTTTACGACTGAATCCATACAAGCTAGGCCTTCTATTAGCCATCCCAGAATGTTCTTTTGTTCAGGTTTCAATTTTTTAATCGAGAATTTGTCAAAATATGTTTTGAAGCATAGTCGCTAATTAGACATTAGTGCCATAAAGCACGAGAAAGCTGCTTTCTGATTGGCTTATGTCGACTTCCTGTCAGTCATTCCATTGGTCGGTCAAAGTTCACGAAAGGACGGTCTGACGTGACCCGTAATAGGGTGTCCTCAGATCTTTGTTTAGCGGTAGCGAGAACTAAGATCTGATTTTAATGAGATTGAAGCTGACATGCCGTGATATAACTGAAATACCCTTCCATATGGCATATAACCCCTAAAGTGGAGGCACATGTATACTTTGGGAATCAGATCGGTTAGTGAAGTCAATACTTTAGTGTCCCTCACACACTAACAAGCATTAGTGATGTAATATCTAATGACTTGTGCAGTTTTTTGTACAGTGCCAAAAATATATCTCATGTTTAGTTTGCCTAGAAGTTATTTTCAGTGTTGTATAACATTTTGTGACATGGATTATTTCACAAAACATGTACAAGTTTTCCATTTATAAAAACTATATATATTTTCTCTTTTTGTTGGGTTGTTCATAGAGTAATGACTGCTGATATCTCTGCCGACATTATTTACTCAAGTGCTGGAGAAACGTCATTGTCTGTGTTAAACAGTCTGAAATAACAAATACACTTGATTGCCAATGAAGGGTCTCATCCAAAAGTATCTTCTTATCCGATTTGCCACTTATCCGACAAAAGTTTTTGCAACTTTATTTGTTATTTCACATTGATACACATGTGAAATTATCAATTACCACACAAAGCATAGACACATAGTAATTATACATTTTTTTGGACAAGTTCAATAACTTATTGAATCAGTGCTATCATCTGACATCACAATATTCCAGCCATATGACGGCGGTCTGTAAAGTAATCGAGTCTGAACCAGACAATCCAGTGATTGACATCATGAACATCGATCAACGCAATTGGGATCGATGACATGTATCAACCAAGTGAGCCTGACCACCCGATCCCGTTAGTCGCCTTTTACGACAAGCATAGTCACCTTTTACGGCAAGTATGGGTTGCTGAAGACCTATTCTACCCCGGAATCTTCACGGGTCTCCCTGAGCTGGAGGCAAGTGGTCTAAAACCTAATGAGGGACACGTTAAACCCCAGGTATCCAGAGTGATCCTGCTACAACGAATTTATCTTACCGATATTTTAATGTGACATTGTAAAAGAATTTACACAAATTCAAAATTGATAGAAAATATTTGTTCGATTGAGCTGAGGTTAACTTGTGCCATGTCACGTGACTTCCATTGACTCGGAAAAAGCGTGCAGCTTTTTGTTTGAAGCGGGGTGTAAGAGATTTGTTCCCCCGTTGAGAAGTTTATTACCCTCTAATGCGGGTTACACAGTGTTTTATCAAGATCACGTGGACCAATCAGATCTCGTCATTCTGACATGGAGGTGTGATAAATGTTTTTATACAAATTGTGTGAGTGGTACTGATAGGGAAGGACATACTTACCCTTTTCACAAACACACTAATTTTCAGTGATCCATTCATATCATTTTCACAGCTATATTGAATCCGTTTCGGCGGTTAATCAAGACTGGTCATTTTATCATGGTGTAACGTTTAATATCTGCATTTTATCTGAATCCTAATATATCACTTGCTTTGGATCTAATTATTATATGAAAAGTTGTGTAAATGTTTAAGCTGGAGGGGAAGTTATCATGGTGTAACATTTATTCTAAGTTTTCATATAATAATTTGATCCAAATAAGTGATGTATTAGGATTCAGGGAAAAATGAATCATTTGGAAACTTCTATTTAATAATATCCACTTGTTCAAGCTGCCAACCCCTTTCCACAAAATGATCTAAGTGCTATGATTTTGTAAGTCTATGTTAAAGTATGGGAGTTACGATCGTCTTAGAGCTGAGATCACTTTGTGGATGGAGCATTTGTTTCTGTGACTTAAATGGTTTGTACAGAATCAGGTAATCAATGTTCTAATGTATTTAGGGGCGGTCGGGTAGCCAAGTGGTTAAAGCGTTCGCTCGTCACGCCGAAGACCTGACATGGGTACAATGTGCGAAGCCCATTTCTGGTGTCTTCCGCCGTGATGTTGCTGGAATATTGCTAAAAGCAGTGTAAAACCATACTCGCTCGCTCTAATGTATTTAAGTGAACATCAGTTTATTTTCAAGGGTTTTTTTTAACTGACTGTACTATGTTGTCACTTTGTGAGTTTATAAGCTGCTTGAAACAAAATTACGTCCGACTCCACCAAGTATTAATACATACTGCCATTATGAGCTGCTATTCCTCTTATTGACCTGGTGATGCATTAGCTGGCATAAAGTGGATCTGATAAAAATTCTAAATATCATTGTAGTTTACCAGATTTTATCAGATTCAAATTAGTGAGTCAGCATTTGTATCAGCTAGAAATCCTCAGGGAATTGTTTATCAACCCAAAGTCTAGATGTTGACAGCGGAGTGAAGCCCATAATGTCAGCCTCACAATCGGCTTGAGTGGGAGATCTTTTTATGACAAAGTACATGAAACTTCAATGTTTACTTGAAGATATCAACTAAATAAACATTGTACTGTTAGTTAAATATTGAGAATTCCATTTTCACATATTTAACTTACCTGTTACTTTACTTTAAATCAGCTGTTTCAGTCAGAGGTGGTTATTGAGATTTGAAACCCCTGATCTTCCAGCCATGCAGTATGGCTCAGTTGCCATCTGTAAAGGTTTCCCAGACTTACCTGTTGTTGTGTCACCTCTTCTCATGTCACTGTCTGTAAATATCGCTGTGCTATTCACTGTGCTTCTTTGCTGTCCCCACAGCACTCTGCTTCTTGATGAAGACCGCCATTACACCACACCACACTAGACATCTGGGACTGGCTGAAACTTGGACTTTTTGTTGCTTTCAGATGGAGGAGGTTCACCAGGTTTCAGTCAGTCTCTGGCAGTGTTTAAAACAGAGAGGGACATTATCACAGCTGGAGCACGAGCCTACTCCGCAAGCCTGACCAGCAAACAAGGGGCTATGTTCATCAGTCCCGAGATGGAATCGGTCCAGGTGTTTGGATGCTATCCTGGGGGCCTCCTGGACAACAATAAGATCCCCTGCCCAATATGTGGGAAGACCTTCTCGGGAATGGGCCCCCTGATGGACCACAAGGCTGCTGTCCATGACAATGTGTCGTATGTCTGCGTCTGTGGGAAGAAGTACAAGTACAGGCCCGGTCTGGTCCGGCACCATAGGTCATGTGCTTACAAGAATGGGCTGGGAGAGAGTTAGGGCATCTCTGTGGCTGTATGGCAGATGGTTCCTTAGGTTAGATTTGTGATTAACCTTTCAGAGATTTACCTTGCTCCTGGGGACTCTTGGTAATGTGAATGAGTGAGTTGGGTTTAATGCCGCTTTGAACAGTATTCCAATTATGTGACAGCATGATGTGGGAGGAAAGTCCAAAGTGATTCTGGTCTGAGATATTTACCAGTTTTGATGAAATCCACAAGCACAGGTATGGTGCTGACAAACCTAGAAACACAATAGGGCAAACATGGATCCGAACCCTCTTTCGTAGGTTTCTGGTGTGCCCAAGGGACGCAGCTCTGCACAACGAATTGCAGCACCTTGAATAGATGATGGCCCCCAGTGCTCCCCACTCTCAGTAATGTATTTGAGGGGTCCTGGGCATTTCATCAATTGACCACCATACCATCAACAAATGCTGAATGACAAGTGTTTCTATCCTTATAGTAAGTCTAGATAAACAGACATACTAAGGATGCCAGTCTTTTAAAGGGACAACTTGTTCTTATTATTATATACCGGTAATCTAGAAATTATGATTTAAATATTAATGATTATTTCCTTAGAGACTTGTGCAAGTCTAGATGCTTTATAGTTAACATGGATTGAGATGTTGTATTTTCAAATGAAATCCTGGGATTGAGTGAATAAAATCTTACATCGTGTGTCCCATGATTGATTGTAT
This sequence comes from Haliotis rufescens, assembly GCF_023055435.1. Classification (NCBI taxonomy): domain Eukaryota; kingdom Metazoa; phylum Mollusca; class Gastropoda; order Lepetellida; family Haliotidae; genus Haliotis; species Haliotis rufescens. Next base: position 25,465,928 of record NW_025964383.1, on the reverse strand, counting down.
TGTCAGAACAGAGCAATGAGGTGACTCTAACATACATGACTCTTTCGAAGTTTCAATTATCACAACATCAAAACATCTGGATACTCTTTTGCATCTTCTCAATGTCTTGCATCCAGATAAAACTTGCAAGGACATGACATCTGTAACACAGTGGTAGATGTGTGTGAGTTTGAGTTAAACGTTACTGTTCAAGATGTGTCATGGCATATGAGCGTCCATTTTCCCGAGGCAAGTGAGTTAACTGACTATAAAAGTCCAGTTTCTACCCTTGCTGAACTAGGCTGCAATTATGGAGTTATATTTTGGTGGGACAAATGAGTCCATGCATAGACCGAAATCCGGTTTGTAAAGTGACATGCAGATTTCAGTCAATTGCAGGATTTGCAAAGCATGTGTATCAACAAATGGGCATCAACAGATATTTTCCAAATCTTTTCATTTCAAGGAGCTCAACTGATTTGATGCACTTTGTGAAGTAAGACCCGTTTTATTACAATTCCGATCTGGATTATCAATCAAATAGCCTTCACTGGGCAATGCCATTTTATTTGAAGCAAATGCAAGAGATATGACAGGTGGAATCTGATTGGTCAATAGAAGGGACATAACTCGTAATAGCCACAGGTGGCACTACGATCAAGCCCAAAGATTCCAGCCTAGTTCGTCAAGGGTGGAAAATGGACGTTGAGAGTCAGTTATCTCCCTTGCCTGGGGAAGATGATGAGCGTGATGTTGGAGGAAAGTTCCAACGGATGCAGATTTTGACCACATTGATCAAACTCACAAGTGTGATAACACTGCTTGGCTGACCCATGATTCACAAGATCAATCTGTAAATCAAGTCATAATTAGTTAAAATGAAACTTATTACCAGCATCATCTGGCAGTGAACAACTTAATCCCAACAAATAAAGGGTTCATATCATGGTATTAAAATCATACTCTCTTGGTCACCCCTAGAATTCCATGCCAATCAACCTATGCTTGTCATGAGAGGTGACTAAATGGATCAGGTGGTCACATTCATGAGTTGGTTGAATACCTGCCATTATACCCCTATGACATTGCTCAAAATATGGATCACTTGTTTGTCTGGTCCAACTTGATTATTTACAGATCGCCATCATTTAACTGGAATATTGCTGAGTGAGGCATTGAAAAACAGACACACATCATTAAACATCTGGGGTTACAATGTGTGACCTGGATAGAACTATGAGAGAGGGCAATTGATGAGTAGCCTAGGTCTGGGTAATGTTTTAAAATGTCCCTTTCCATAACCTGCAAGAAGACTAACCACCCTTTGGATGAATGTTACAGGTGAAAATATGACAAACGAATCAGAATGCAAGTATGACTTCAAGTACTTCCGTCAAACGGGATTGGGTGGTCAGGCTCGCTGACAAGGTTGATGCATGTCATCAATCCCAATTGCGTGGATTGATGTTCATGATGTCAGTCACTGGATTGTCTGGTCCAGACTCGATTATTTACAGACCGCCGTCATATAGCTGGAATATTGCTGAATGCGGCCTAAAACAACAAACAAACAAACAACTTCTGTCAAAGAATCACTTTGGAATATTTTTTTTATTTTACATGTCTTGCATCTAAAAATATACCCAAAATAGAGTTAAACGTGGTCAATCATACTGTATAAATATTGTAATTCCAGATGTTTTTTAAATAGCATCTGGAATATATATGACATGGAGGAAATATACATGAATCATTACGCAACAAGTTGACAATTCTTTTAACAATGCCCATTTGCGCCAGTCACAAAAATGGCCACAAGAGGGGCACGAGTCGCTGTTCACCTTGTCCCAGAATAACACAAGTTGGTCACCAATGAGACGTGTCCTGGACTTGAGTGTGGCATAAATTAACAAAGAAGCAATGTACCATGGCATCTGTACATGATGACACCAATCACAGAGCCTGACCACCCGATCAGTGAAGTCACCCCATACTACAAGCATAGGGCCCATGAAGACGCCGGGGTAGAATCGGTCTTCAGCAACCCATACTTGCCGTAAAAGGTGACTATGCTTGTAAAAGGCAACTAACGGGATCAGGTGGTCAAGCTCGCTGACTTGGTTGATACATGTCATCGATTCCAATTGCATGGATTGATGCTCATGATATTAATCACTGGATTGTCTGGTCCAGACTTGATATTTACAGACTGCCGTCATATAGCTGGAATATTGCTGAGTGCGGCGTTAAACAACAAACCAACAAACAAGCATAGGTTTCTGGAGACCAAATCTAATCAAGAAACTTTCAGTATGTCAAAGAGAAGATTTTATGAGACAGGCACCATTATTCACTTGATTGAGTTGCCTCCCTTAGGTAGGATAGGATACAACAATCATGGGTGCGTCTGTGGGAAGAAGTACAAATACAGACCCGGTCTGGTCCGGCACCATAGGTCATGTGCTTACAAGAATGGGCTGGGAGAGAGTTAGGGCGTCTCTGTGGCTCTGTGGCAGATGGTTCCATTGGTTAGACTTGTGATTACCCTTTCAGGGATTTACCCTGGTCCTGGGGACTCTTGGTAATGAGAGTGAGAAATTCCTGCCTAGTTTGGCAAGGGTGGAAGCTGGATGTTTAGAGTCAGTTACCGTATCCGACGTAATAAGCGCTCAGGGCGCTCTCAAAATGAGAAATATGGGGGCTCTTATTAGAATATTATTTGGTGAAAAAAACAGTTGAAAGATAAATTTTGTTGTTTATGCTGACAGCCTGAAATGTTTATATATGACAGATATATTTTTCCAGAATTTAATTGCCCATAATTAAGGGTGCATATAACACACAAGTGTGTATTATACAAGAATAGATAAGTCTTGTGTACATTCATCAATCAAGCCAGTATATTAGCAAATATCACCGTGGGCGCTTATTAGAGTGGTGCGCTTATTACGTCGAATACGGTAACTCCCTTGCCTCGGGAAGATGATGAGCATCATATGATGACACACAATCACAGAGCCTGATCACCTGATCCATGAAGTCATGAAGTCATTATTCACTTTATTGAGCTGCATCCCTTAGGTATGCTAGGATACTACTGTCATGCGTTAGATGCAGTGTAATTGTGACCTTATCAGCACAGCACATACCTGTGTTTGTTGGTGTCACCATAAAGCCAAATGAACGGTAATCCATGATCCAGTTGGGGAATGAGACTTGTCTGAAAAAAGGGGATGTGTGCACGCCCTGCATCCCCGCCCTCTGGATATAAGTAGTGGACGATTAAACGGCGCATTGGTGAATCGTGATTTTTTACTTCTCGATACAAATATCAATCACAGTCACACACTAAATAAAAATTTCAATTCCTACCTTAAATGTTTGCTTTAATATCTGTTACACCAAACACTGAATCATAGTGAAAATTAGTAGTGAAAATGTAAATATTTTCATCCATTGCACCATACTTGGTTCTGCCAACTGTAAATTGTCAGTGGCAATCCTGTCTTTGAAGAAGATGGCATAGGCAAGCACATTTAAGAGCACATACAAGTATCGGGTCATAAGCAAGGTATCGTGATACGTATTGTGATACTCAGTTGGTGTATCGTCCCAGCCCAGCTGAATATGCCAGTGCATGTCTTCCACTGGCTTCTATTCAGACATTTATCTGACAAAGATCAGGGTTACTTTATCATAGGCGGGTTTTAGGAAACTTCCGATGTGACCTTGGACCCAACTCACTCACTCACTCACTCACTCACTCACTCACTGTCTCCAAGATCACTCTTTACTCGAGGCGGTAGGGTAGCCTAATGGTTAAAGTGTTCGCTCGTCTCGCCGAAGACCCGGGTTCGATTCCCCACATTGGTACAATGTGTGGAGCCCATTTCTGGTGTTCCCCGTAATGATATTGCTGGAATATTGCTAAAAGCGGTGTAAAACCATACTCACTCACTATTCTTGACTACCAGTTGAACAGAAGGAACTATTTCCCATATCACTGTTGACATAACACACTAGTTGGATACTTTGTCTCTTTTATTTCATAACCCACCTTCTCACACTGACTGAAACAAGATTGAACTTTTTATATCTTGCAGATGATGGAAGTTCAGTCAGTTTCAGTCAGTTTCGAGCTGACCATTCTGCCCAGCAAGGAGGAAACATATTTGCAAGTTCGTTCCTACAGAAAGTCCCACACATTAGTCAGATACACTTTCCACGATACAGCCCTTCAATGTCAGGGAGTTCCTTCCCGGATGTCCGATGTCCATACTGTGAGAAAACTTTCACAACCAAGCGAGCAATGACGGTCCACAAGGTGTCCGTGCATGATAATCAGTGCTATGTTTGTGTGTGTGGAAAACAGTACAAGTACAGATCGGGCTTACTGTATCATGGGCGGACATGTCCTGTGAAGCTGGCGTCGTCTACGTAATTGTTGGTAACTACTTTTTGAAAATATTTCAAGAATTTGTGGTTAATACATTTTTATTGCACTGTGTGTGTCCACACACTTCACCAACTATAGAGGGTAGGGAATACCTATGCCCAATAACTGTTCACAAGTAATTCAGAACATCTTTTCAAAGATCACAGGGATTTTTCCCACCCATTTAACAATCACAGATAATTATCATGTAATTTAGTTTCATAGAGATAAGGGTCGGGTAGCCTAGTGGTTAAAGCGTTCGCTCGTCACGCCGAAGACCCGGGTTCGAATCCCGACATGGGTACAATGTGTGAAGCCCATTTCTGGTGTCCCCCGCCGTGATATTGCTGGAATATTGCTAAAAGCGTCATAAAACCAAACTCACTCACTCACTCATAGAGATAAGGCATCATTCAGTCTGACTGTGACTTATATCTAAACCGTGTCATTATCAAGATTGTGTTTTTGCATGTATAAACTTGGACTGCATGTCGTATTATAGTAACATATAAATTTGGTGACCTCTTGTCAGACGGATCGTCTTGGGTGTTTCTTGATATATTTAGGAAAGTGTCCCCAAAATTTACTAATTTACTAATTTTGGTGCCGACATAAAAAATGGTAATGAAGAAAGACAATTCACGAGAGAGAGAAACGAAGTTTCACAGAAAAAGTGTAATTTTTTTGCAAATTCATAACAGGTCTGTTGAGAAGTAATGTATCACAGCTAATTCGTAACAAGAAATATTAAATCACAGCAAATTAAAAGAGCTATTCACGTATAACCTATTGGTCTTCCCTACCTGCAATAATACAACAACGTTCTTCTTTCAATACTGTTTCAGTTATAAAGATTTTGCAGCTTAGAGTCATGCTGTCTCACATAGGAAGACTGTTTGAAATCTCAACTCACATCAAACTTTGATAGGAGTGAGTGAGTGTGGTTTTATGCCTCTTTCAGCAATATTCCAGCCATATGACCTTCACATGGGTAGGCTGTAACAACATTGTGTGAGCAAACAGAAGAACCGCATCAGAGAACTTTAGATTGAGCATGGTAAAGTTGAATTTTAGAAACACACAACGCCACAACGCCACATGATCAACTGTGGTTGTCGTAAGAGGCGACTAACGGGATCGGGTGGTCAGGCTCGCTGACTTGGTTTATGCATGTCATCGATCCCTATTGCGTGGATCGATGCTCATCATATTAATCACTGGATTGTCTTGTCCAGACTCGATTATTTACTGACCGCCGTCTGGAATATTGCTGAGTGCGGCGTTAAACAACAAACCAACCAACTGTGGTTGTGTATTTTAGTTGTCAATGGGGTAACATGTGTACAATATTTTTCCCAATGACCATTTTTGGAATGAAACATTGTGTCAAGCAACATAATTTTTAAAAATTAAATAAAGTTAGCTTAATCCACTGTTGGTGGTTAATTTGTAAATTGTGTAATTTTCGTGATATAGTGAAAGGTTTGAACTTGTTTCAAAAGTAGTATCATTTATTTATGGTGTTTCCATAACTCTATTACCCATATTAAGAATTGATCCTTGGTCTTTAGCGGATAGGCCAACGCTTTGACCACTGGCTTTGACCACTGGCTTATCCCACCACCCATAAGATCTGTGAAATCAATCGCCACAGTTTGCAGTCTTCAGCAACCCATGCTTGCCGTAAAAGGCGACTATTCTTGTCGTAAAAGGCGACTAACGAAATCGGGTGGTCAGGCTCGCTGACTAAGTTGATGCATGTCATCGATCCCAGTTGCGTGGATCGATGTTCATGATGTCAATCACTGGATTGTCTTGTCCAGACTCGATTGTTTCCAGATCGCCGTCATATAGCTTTAATATTGCCGAGTGCTGCGTAAAACAACAAACCATCCAACCAACATGTGAAAAATTCAAAAACATGTTCACAACAAATTCAGAAGCCCATTTTGTGTCCAAAGACTAGTTCCGCCTTTTTATCCTTGCAGGTTCCAGGTCAATGGGTTTTAATCAGTCAGTGGCCTCAGACTTCAGCTTCTACGGAGACACCAGGAACATGTATGCCCGCCACAAGAATTCTGCCAATCTACCCAGAGCCTTACCAGGCCTCGACTCACCTCGATATCCCATTCCCGAGGCCACACGTTCTTTATCTGGATTGATGTGTCGGCAGTGTGGGAAAATGTTTGCAAGCTCGTCAACTTTGTCTGTTCACAATACTGCTGTGCACAAAAATGCCTCGTATGTTTGTGTTTGTGGGAAAAAATACAAGTATAGACCTGGCCTTCTGCATCACAAGACCACATGTACTGTTGTGGCTCGACAGAAACTGGACGGATCGGGGGTGCGCTGAGCTACGCGGGGTTACCCTTTGTTCAGCCTGTGTGTTCATCTGTTGAAAACTCAAGTTTGGGTGGTAGCCTCGTGGTTAAAGCGTTCGCTCGTCACGCCGAAGACCGGGTTCGATTCCGGACATGGGTACAATGTGGAAGCCCATTTCTGGTGTTCCCCGTCGTGATATTGCTGGAATATTGCTAAAAGTGGTGTAAAACCATACTCACTCACTCAATCAAGTTATCTCGAATATACTTGACTCCTCAAAGCAGTGGGCGAGGTGTGTAACCTTGTCCGAACTGTTGATACATCATAGTGATGAAGGCCTGATGTCAGGACATCTACCAGCACAAGCTATGACATCAATAGTAACAGCATTAGTAGCCGTTGTTAAACGAAAAATATTGTTATTCACTAACTTCGCTTTTATCAGTCTGTTCGGAATATATTCATAGGTTCTATGACATCAATAGTGACCTTAAATTTTAACAGCATTAGTAGCCGTTATTAAACGAAAAATATTGTTATTCACTAACTTCGCTTTTATCTCTCTGTTCGGAATATATTCATAGGTTCTATGACATCAATAGTGACCTTAAATTTTAACAGCATTAGTAGCTGTTATTAAACGAAAATCATTGTTATTCACTAACTTCGCTTTTATCAGTCTGTTCGGAATATGTTCATAGGTTCTATGACATCAATAGTGACCTTAAATTTTAACAGCATTAGTAGCCGTTATTAAACGAAAAATATTGTTATTCACTAACTTCGCTTTTATCAGTCTGTTCGGAATATGTTCCTAGGTTCTATGGCAGGCAGTAATCATGGACACCTCCCTAAGGACATTGCCGGACATCAAATAATATAAGGAGATGTCCAGGAACCTGCAGTGCAACAGTATTGCAGCAGACTATTGTGTTTATAACTACCGTATTCGACGTAATAAGCGCCCGGGGCGCTCTCAAAAATTAGAAATAGGGGGCTCTTATTAGAATATAATTTTTGTGAAAAAAAACATAGTTGAAAGATAAATTTCGTTGTTTATGCTGACAGCCTGAAATGTTTATGTATGACAGATATATTTTTCCAGAATGTAATTGCCCATAAATAAGGGTGCATATAACATACGTGTGCGTATTATACCGAATAAATAAGTCTTGTGTAGATTGATCAATCGGAAGGGATGCAAGTTGGGCTTGTTCACTAGCCAATATATCAGCAAATATCGCCGTGGGCGCTTATTAGAGCGGGGCGCTTATTACATCGAATACGGTATTGTGTTTATGACTTTTGAAATAGGGTCACAGTAGTAGTATTAATAATTATTTCCAATTGTATTGCAGTAGGTATTTTAGTCAAATAATACAAGGACTTGTGTATGAACATGCAGTGCAACAGTATTGCAGCAGTGTTTATAACTATTGCAACAGTGTCACAGTCGTGTTTATAACTATTGCAAAATATTCTTTAATTTTTGCAACGGTATTGCAAGAGTGAAAACTGTACCATGATTGAAGCAAAGGGACATTGCTGTACACAGAAAGGTACCTGAGGTAGATTTCTGTATAACAATTTACAGGGACAATACATCGACGGTTCTGTGTTTTTTCAAATCATGCATGAACTAATTTCCAAGTGTGAAGTCACATGCCCAATTCAATTTTCAAACCAAAAGGGATGCACGGGTGGCCCAGTCGTCTAAGGCGCCGCGTTTCACTGTGCAGAGTTGCGTCCCTTGGGCACGCCAGAAACCTATGATTGTGGGTTCGAATCCCGGTTCACCCGGATTATGTTTCTAGGTTTGTCAGCACCATACCGTGCTCATGGGTTTCACCGAAGTGGTAAACGTCTGAGACCTGTATCACTTAGGGCTTTCCTCCCACATTAAGCTGACACGCTGCAATATAACTGGAATACTGTTAAAAGCGGGGTTAAACCCAACTCACTCACTCACTCAAACCAAAACGACAGAGCTCCACACAGCGAAGCCAACAACACAAGTTAACTGACTTTAGTCTTGTTTAGAAGGCAAATTGAAGAGAAAATTTGTAAATTTTTCTTACGGACGAGTTGTAAAACACTAATTGTCAGCTTGATTAGAAGCCAGTGTTTACCAAGGCCTTATTTGCAGTATAAATAGGCCTCGGACATAGGAAGCCAATCACTCCTCTCACCTGAGTCCCTTGCATCCTGGTTGGTGCCTATGTCACACTGTCACATCTTACACAGCACCGTCCATTCATGTCCTTTTCATGTTTCATTTTTGATAAACATATCTCATGAAATGTTTTACTTTCATTTAGAAAATATTCTAAAACTTGAAAAAAAAATGTATTTGCATATTTATCTTACACGTGATGTAATCGAAGCCTTACGGAGAGCTTGCAATACAGTCACTTTGTGTATATTGTATAAGATATATTGTCATGCACCTGTTGTAGCTGTATATCTATATGATATGCAAAACAATATGTAAAGTGCACTGAAAAGCTTGCATTAGGCCTGTCTGTACTTATTTCAGAATACCCTATTCAAGGTAATAAGCGCCCAGGGCGCTCTCAAAATCAGAAATAGGGGGCTTTTATTAGAATATTATCTTGGTGAAAAAAACCAGAGTTGAATGATAAATTTTGTGGTTTATGTTGAGAGCCTGAAATGTTTATGTACGACAGCTATATTTTTCCAGAATTTAATTGCCCATTATTAAGGGTGCATATAACACACGAGTGCGTATTTTACGCGAATAAATAAGTCTTGTGTACATTGATCCATCAGAAGGGGTGCTACTTGGGATTGTTCACTAGCCAATATATTAGCAAATGTTGCCGTGGGCACTTATTTAGTCGAATACGGTAAGTGCAATGATTTACAAACGTGAGAAAAGTTTGGTCACATGATAAGCCTACACTCGCCGTGTGGTCACTGGAGCAAAAAAATTTATCTCACACAAGGTGGGACCCGGGTACCCACATGACTACCCGGACCTGTGGTTAGTCACGTAATATATTGTCTAATGACAAAAATTATATAGAAGTCTATGTGGTTAAACTTCATGTCAGTATTGTTCGCATTTCTTTCTGACTAGGCACACATTCCTTCTGACATTTATGTATGAATAAAGATAAAACATCAGTAAACTTACATGTATGTAAAAAGGTTTTGCCAGGGCTCCGGTCAAACTATTCCCAATCGGACATTATGTACCCAAGTCTTCAGACCTACAGCGGGTGCCCGGGTTGGGTCGGGTAATATGGCGGGTAGGTACCCGGGTAGTAAATTTGGACTCGTCCCAGCCCTACCAGAAAGGTACCTGTGGTCGATTTCTGTTTTCTGATTTTATCTAGGGGGCATTTCTATATACAGAAGGGTACCTGGGTATGACAATGACTCCTTCAGCTATTGCTACACCCTGGTACAGTGTGGTAGGGACATGTGTTGGCGCTGCATGTGTTTACGACACATGCTGTGTGATCAGAGTAACACTATGAAAAACCTTTTACTTTTGATAATGTAGTTTTCATCGCTTCAGGAGATATGTAGTCATGTTATTGTCATAGCTTTTGTAGCCTTTATTCATCAATAAAGAATTCATGTTTTCTATCCCAAAGTGTTTCAGATTTTGTTTCCATCCCGTTTTAAGGCAAATCCCAAGTAGCCAAGTGCCTACTTTGGTGGGCCTGTGGTATGTGTGTGTGTGTGTGTGTGTGTGTGTGTGTGTGTGTGTGTGTGTGTGTGTGTGTGTGTGTGTGTGTGTGTGTGTGTGTGTGTGTGTGTGTGTGTGTGGTGTTGTTGTTTTTGGGGGGAGGGGTATAGACAGGGTGGTCTTGGTGACTTGTGTATCATCGTACCCGGACGGTGTGGGGCACTGGTTATATATAAGTCACTGGCTTGTCTGGTCCAGACTTGATTATTTACAGGCCGCCGTCATTTTGCTGGAATAATATTGTTGAGTGAGGCATTAATTGGTTGGTTGGTTTTGTTGTTTTACGCCGCACTCAGCAATATTCAAGCTATATGACGGCGATCTGTAAATAATCAAGTCTGGACCAGACAATCCAGTGATTGATATCATGAGCACCAATCCCCGCAATTGGGATCGATGACATGCATCAACCAAGCCAGCGAGCCTGACCACCCGATCCTGTTAGTCGCCTTTTACGACAAGCAGAGTCACCTTTTACAGCAAGCATGGGTTGCTGAAGACCTATTCTACCCCGGAATCTTCACGGGGCTTGAACCATACAGAGCTGTATTGCTTGACTTCTTACCAATATTTTCACACAAGTTAGGGATCATGCATATTTTGGGGGATATTTTTGGGAGTGCAGACTGGGTTTCTTTAAATGTATACGGTATATGTAAATATTTGTTTATACCTAATGGTAAGAGTTGTAATCCACACAAACATGTGGCTTGTCCTCCCGACTTTGATTTTAACTGTGGTCGACATGTCCCTCGTCCGTTCATCCTTGTAACCAACTTTTCAACATGTCACTACCAGGGCTACAGATCCATATGTTAGAAAGGTATGTCAATGTGCGCTGTAGGATTTACAGTGCACTTCTAATCTTTAAACCATCTCTCACACACATCTCTTAGATGATCACTTCCCCATTTGAGTGAAATGTGTGAAGCCCATTTCTGGTGTACCCCACCCTGATATTGCTGGAATATTGCTAAAAGCGGCGTAAAACCATACTCACTCACTCACTTCTCAAAATATCACTCTGAAGTATGACCGATGTAATTCTCTTTTTTCAGAAGACAATTTCTTCATGGATTTGACCCATTTTCTTTGGGTTCCTTTTATTCTTCTTCTGATTCTGTTATTGGATGGTGAATGGCCCCTTTCTGCATTTGATGAGATCTTGATGTCAGCATCTTTGTCTTATTGTCCCAACATTTCAGGTTTTTGTCTAGACTTTGATCAAGTACATGGTGTGACAGTGGCGTAAGAGCTTAAACATGAAAGCCATGCATATATTCCTCCTTTATCAAAAGCAGCATAATACCTCGACATACAGACCCTAAAACAAATATGGCCAACACAGCCCATGCAAGTCCGTAATGTTTGGCAAGTCCAGATTACTTCAGTGTCATGAAAATGAAAAAAGTTTTTTACTGTTCTGTTAAATATGTTCATTTCAGAAACTAGATGTTAGTCTACATAAAACCATACTCACTCACTCTTCGTCACTTACCTCCCAGTGTGTTGTATTTCATTAAAAGTGAAATTTTGAATTATGATTGAAGATCGAAAAAAAACAAGGGACAAAGTTTGGGAAACAAAATGGAAGTCCCAACAAAACTACTACCTGTTTTAGTTTTTTATCTAAATTTCTTTAAAATGGATGTGTAGTGGGTAAACAGGATTTGTAAGACTGACTGAAACTGATTGCACTCTTTTGTCCCTTCCAGGTGGTGGGAGTTCAGTTGGTTTCAGTCAGCCTACTGGGCCCGCAGGATATCCCGGACATCTCACAGGTGTCGACACCAGGCAGAACGTTCCAGCAGACTTCCTGCAACAATTCCATGACCATAGCCTCCTTTACCATAACCAGACTTATAACATGGCGCAGAGAAGGCAGGGCACTGGGAACTTTCTATGTCCTCAGTGTGATAAGAGGTTCTCCAGTAGAACAACCCTCAGCTTTCACAAGTCCGCAGTCCATGACAAGATTGTGCATACTTGTCCTTGTGGAAAGTCCTACAAGTACAAACCTAACATTCTGTCTCATAGAGTGAAGTGTCCTGTGTATCTGAGTCAGCTTCAAAACAATCAATAGTCCCATAGAACTAGTCAGTTTCTGTCAGCTGTAACACAATCAGTAGAACAAGGGAACGTGTCAGTTTCTGAGTCATCTGTAACACAATCAGTAGAACAAGGGAACGTGTCAGTTTCTGAGTCAGTTGTAACACAATCAGTAGAACAAGGTAACGTGTCAGTTTCTCAGTCAGCTGTAACACAATCAATAGTCCCATAGAACTAGTCAGTTTCTGAGTCAGTTGTAACACAATCAGTAGAACAAGGGAACGTGTCAGTTTCTCAGTCAGCTGTAACACAATCAATAGTCCCATAGAACTAGTCAGTTTCTGAGTCAGTTGTAACACAATCAGTAGAACAAGGGAACGTGTCAGTTTCTCAGTCAGCTGTAACACAATCAGTAGAACAAGGGAACGTGTCAGTTTCTGAGTCAGCTGTAACACAATCAGTAGAACAAGGGAACGTGTCAGTTTCTGAGTCAACTGTAACACAATCAGTAGAACAAGGGAACGTGTCAGTTTCTGATTCAGCTGTAACACAATCAATAGTCCCATAGAACTAGTCAGTTTCTCAGTCAGTTGTAACACAATCAGTAGAACAAGGGAACGTGTCAGTTTCTCAGTCAGCTGTAACACAATCAATAGTCCCATAGAACTAGTCAGTTTCTGAGTCAGTTGTAACACAATCAGTAGAACAAGGGAACGTGTCAGTTTCTCAGTCAGCTGTAACACAATCAATAGTCCCATAGAACTAGTCAGTTTCTGAGTCAGTTGTAACACAATCAGTAGAACAAGGGAACGTGTCAGTTTCTCAGTCAGCTGTAACACAATCAATAGTCCCATAGAACTAGTCAGTTTCTGAGTCAGTTGTAACACAATCAGTAGAACAAGGGAACGTGTCAGTTTCTCAGTCAGCTGTAACACAATCAGTAGAACAAGGGAACGTGTCAGTTTCTGAGTCAGCTGTAACACAATCAGTAGAACAAGGTAACGTGTCAGTTTCTCAGTCAGCTGGAACACAATCAATAGTCCCATAGAACTAGTCAGTTTCTGAGTCAGTTGTGACACAAACAGTAGAACAAGGGAATGTGTCAGTTTCTGCGTCAGTTGTTACACAATCAGTAGAACAAGGGAACGTGTCAGTTTCTGATTCAGCTTTAACACAATCAATAGTCCCATAGAACTAGTCAGTTTCTGAGTCAGTTGTAACATAATCAGTAGAACAAGGGAACGTGTCAGTTTCTGAGTCAGCTGTAACGCAATGAAAATGCGATATCCAATCAGATCACTGTTCTTATCTCGTATGTCTTCACACAAAGATGGCGACTACTACAGACGTTGACCTGGTCAATCAAATTACAAAAACATTCGCAATTTCATCCCTATCAGATGCACAAAGGCAGTCGTTGAGGGGTTTAAAGATGGCAAAGACATATTCGTGTCAATAAAGACAGGCAGCGGTAAATCACTTTTCTACGGAGGTGTTCCAGTTGTGTTTTATGACTGTCCTCATCACCACTTACAAAGACTTAGAAAATACTTGTCTATTCTTATTTGTTGAAACAACTTCAGAGCAAGTCGACAAGCTAGGGCAGCAGCCATGTTTTCAGAACTTGAATGTTGATTTTGTGAAATGTTCTCTGATTGGATTAGCAATGTGTGCGATAGGCCAATCATATTTAGCACAAGAAAGTGGGTTTGATGTGGCAAGGGTGGAAACTAGACTCTTATAAATAGGCTAGTGGCTGCTCTTGCCTCGGGAAGATGGAGAGGTCCCCACTACCTCATTCTTGTCAAAGGAGTGAACTACAATGTTGTCAGGTTCTGTCAGGCTATTGCACATCATCATCTCTAGGTGGGATGGATTGTTGTTCGTGCTTTAAGTCACTGGTTTGGTTGGTCCAGACTCAGTTATTTACAGGCGGCCATTACATGGCCATATTGTTCTAGTATTAAACTACACGCACTCATGTCCCTTGTATTATTCACCGGGGCGGTCGGGTAGCCTAGTGGTAAAAGCAATCGCTTGTCATGCCGAAGACCTGGGTTCGATTCCCGACATGGGTACAATGTGTGAAGCCCATTTCTGGTGTCCCCTGCCGTGATATTGCTGGAATATTGCAAAAAGAAACGTAAAACCTCACTCACTCACTCACTCACTCACTCACTCACTCACTCACTCACTCACTCACTCACTCACTCACTGTATTATTCACCAAAGGTAATCTATGATGAAACTCCCAACTTTACTGTGAGTGAGTGAGTGAGTTGGGTTTAATGCCGCTTTTAACAGTATTCCAGTTATATCGTGGCGTGTCAGCTTAATGTGGGAGGAAAGCCCGAAGTGATGCAGGTCTCAGACGTTTACCACTTTGGTGAAACCCACGAGCACGGGTATTGTGCTGACAAACCTAGAAACATAATCAGGATTCGAACCCACAATCATAGGTTTCTGGCGTGCCCACGCAAATCTGCACAGCAAATCGTGGCGCCTTAGACGACTGGGCCACCCGTGCCCCCTCAACTTTACTGTGAATTTGGGGAGTATTTGTCCCACTTAACACTGAGTGAGAGTGTTTGGTTTTATGCCTCCTTGCATTATATCATGGCGTGCAAAGCTTTATGTAGAAGACACAGTGGAGCAAAAGTTGAAATGTATAATCATTGACAAAAGAAGCCATCAGTACCATACGTGTTGGTAAATATATGAAGAATAAAGATACTCTGTGGTAACACTTGACTGATTGTTAGTTTTGTCATTAATTGGTACACATTGGAAACATCTCTTCTTAACATACATGGCCCATGAAGATCCGGGGTAGAATAGGTCTTCAGCAACCCATGCTTGCCGTAAAAGGCGACTATGCTTGCCGTAAAAGGCGACTATGCTTGTCGTATGAGGTGACTAACAGGATCAGGTGGTCAGGCTCGCTGACTTGGTTGATGCATGTCATCTCGATCCAATTGCGTGGATCGATGCTAATGTTGTCAATTACTGGATGGTCTGGTCCACCGTCATATAGCTGGAATATTGCTGAGTGCGGCATTATACAACAAACAAAGAAACAAATTTTGGGGCTGAGTATATTTCTCGACAATCATGATGGAAGACTTGAATGTTTCCTGGTAGTAGTCCACCAAACGTTTCATATGTCGTTTACTTCATCTGGTTCAGACATAAATAGACTATATTTCGGTTTTTGTCAGAAGAGAGGCCACTTCTTACCAAAAGATGTTAAAAGATATTGCTTGCTGTTAGCCTGCCTGGCACATGGCATTTAGGGGACAAAACAAGGACATATCAGCCTGCAGTGGGGTATTCATGTTAAACTATGGCATGGTATCTCTTGACGTTAAATCCCATTTCACTTTACATATCTTATAACCATGTGTTTATTATCAATATAAAATGGTGAAGAAACCAGGTGTTAGGGAAATAGCATGATAAGGTCAATATTGGCATTTACAATTTCACACTACAACGTTTGAGCACTACAACTACAAACAGCTTCAGGCCAAGTGAAATAAGACAATACTGAACATCACAAATTAAGGTATATTTTTATTTCAACTTACTCCTGCTAATTGTATTACTCATGTGACCATCACCAACTTGTATGACACTGTATGACCATCACCAACTTGTATGACACTGTATGACCATCACCAACTTGTATGACCATCACCAACTTGTATGACAGTGTATGACCATCACCAACTTGTATGACAGTGTATGACCATCACCAACTTGTATGACACTGTATGACCATCACCAACTTGTATGACACTGTATGACCATCACCAACTTGTATGACACTGTATGACCATCACCAACTTGTATGACACTGTATGACCATCACCAACTTGTATGACACTGTATAACCATCACCAACTTGTATGACACTGTATGACCATCACCAACTTGTATGACATTGTATGACCATCACCAACTAGTGTGTGACAATTGCCAACTTCCATGACCGTTTACAACCATCACCTACTTGACCATCACCAACATGTGACCATCACCAACTTGTATGACAGTAAATGACAATTACCAACTTGACCATGTGTGAACATCGCCCACTTGTGTAACATTTCCAGCTCGTACAACGATCACCAACTTGCATGACAGTTTTCAAACATCGCCAACTTCTGGCTCATGTTTTCAATGGTCCCTGACCAAAACGTTGAACTTTTTGCTACTTTCAGGCGACCAGAGTTCAATGAGTTAACTGCAGGCTGGTTCAGAGAGCAGAGAACAACCATCAATTGTTGTCAGACCACCCCCTGAATCCTGCTCATGTTTTCAATGCTCCCTGATCGAAACCTTCAACTTTTTGTTGCTTTCAGGTTACAGTTCAATGAGTTTCATTCAGACAGAGAGTTCCAGAGTATGGAGAAACCATCAAGCGTTGTCAAATCGCCCCCAGCAGCCAGCTCCGAAGCGAGAACCATCTCCCGATGCTGGATTCAGCTCACCCCCGGCCAAGGTTGTATATGTCAACGATGTGGAGAAGGTTGCTTGTCCACAGTGTGAGAGGACCTTCCTGAGCGTCTACTCCATGAGAGATCACTTCCGCACCAGCCATGAGAACATGACGTACGATTGTGTGTGTGGAAAGTCTTACAAGTCCCGGAACGGACTGTGGCTGCATCGGAAGACTTGCATCCTGCATCAGTATGACAAGGGTGGCGGAGGGAGAGTGGACCCTGGTGGCACTGGCTGATGTCCAATAGAAAGGATGGATCCAGTAGGGCGGATCCCTGGGTACAAAGGACTGATCCTGGATGTACAAGGTCCATCCTTGGAATCAAACAATTTATTTTTTTTAGGATTGATTCTTGAATGGAAAGGATTGAACTTGATTACAAAGGGTTTTATTGGTTAGAATCTGGTGTGTAAAGTTTATTCTTGATTAAACAAAGTGGATCCTCGACATGAAAAGGGTTAAACCTTGATTAAACAAAGTGGATCCTCGAAATGAAAAGGGTTAAACCTTGATTGAACAAGTTTGTTCCTAGAATCTGGTGTGTATAGTTTATTCTTGATTAAACAAAGTGGATCCTCGACATGAAAAGGGTTAAACCTTGACTGAACAAGTTTGTTCCTAGAATCTGGTGTGTAATGTTTATCCTTGATGAAACAAAGTGGATCTTTGACATGAAAAGGGTTAAACATTGATTGAACAAGTTTGATCCTAGAATCTGGTGTGTAAAGTTTATCCTTGATTAAACAAAGTGGATCCTTGACATGAAAAGGGTTAAACCTTGATTGAACAAGTTTGTTCCTAGAATCTGGTGTGTAAAGTTTATTCTTGATTAAACAAAGTGGATCCTCAACATGAAAAGGGTTAAACCTTGACTGAACAAGTTTGTTCCTAGAATCTGGTGTGTAAAGTTTATCCTTGATTAAACAAAGTGGATCCTTGACGTGAAAAGGGTTAAACATTGATTGAACAAGTTTGATCCTAGAATCTGGTGTGTAAAGTTTATCCTTGATTAAACAAAGTGGATATTTGACATGAAAAGGGTTAAACCTTGATTGAACAAAGTGGATCCTTGACATGAAAAAGGTTAAACCTTGATTGAACAAAGTGAATCCTTGACATGAAAGTGTTGATTCTGCACTGAAGGGTTTATCCTTAAATTCTAATGGCTGACTACACTTTGATGTTGATCCTTGAAAAGAAAATGGTTGATCCTTGATTGAAAAATGTTTGATCCTAAATTCGAGGGTTTATCTTTAAATCCAAAGGGTTGACCTTTGATAGAACAAGGCTGATCCTTGAAAAGAAAAAGGTTGATCCTTGATTGAAAAATGTTTGATCCTTAATTCAAGGGTTTATCTTTAGATCCAAAGGGTTGACCTTTGATAGAACAAGGTTGATCCTTGAAAAGAAAAAGGTTGATTCTGGATAAAAGGTGTCAAGGTCATCTTGGTTTGAAGAGTCTCCCTCAGTACTGAAGCTGAACACAATATGAACGGTATTCATACCTTGATTGTACATCCATTTACCTCTATTGTAACACAATATACCTCGATTGTAAGATCTACATGCCATGATTGTAACATCTGCATACCTTTTGTAACATCTACACGTTGCTTTTCTGTCCACAAGTCCTTGACCCGTGAAGATCCAGTGTAGAATGCTTGCCGAAAAAGGCGACTATGCTTGTCGTAAGAGGCGGATCATGGGATAAGGTGGTCAGGCTCGCTGACTTGGTTGAAGCATGTCATCGTGTCCCAATTGCGTGGATTGGTGCTCATGATATCAATTACTGTATTGTCTGGTCCAGACTAGATTATTTACAGACCGCTCTCATATAGCTGGAATATTGCCGAGTGTGGCATAAAACAACCAACCACAAGTACTTGGAGCTTATTAAGTGGTAGGAGGTGGGTGTATTGTAGAGAAACAGACAGGGATGAGAATCTTATATTTATTTATTATGGCCTTAGGCATTTCTTTTTCAATTATTTTTGCATATTTTGTTTTTTAACCTTAACCAGTTAAGTAATCAAAGAAACAATTTAAGCAGTTTTCATTTTATGCTTCCAATTTTACTTATACAAGATCACCCCTTAAATGTCCCAGTCGGAGGCTGCAGTGGATAATTTGACAGAGTCTGGTTCCAAGATTTGTATGAAAGAAATGTTTGTAATTGTAAGTGCATGTAAGGTGAAGGTCATTCTGACACAGCTGGTGAAGCTGATGTGAGATGGCGTTCTGCTTGTGATCTGACACACAAGACAAGTCACAAAATGTGTGACCAGTTGAAGGTCATTCTGCCAATTGACCAATTAATATTCTAGGTGGAGTCTGAGATTTGTAGTTGGAAAATAATAGTTTTTCAGTCACTGTTTTCTTATTTTTCTTAGACCCACAACACATTTTTTTAGAACATTTCTGTTTATTTTCCAGTATATTTGGTTTGTAGAAAAAAAAAAAAAATTCAAAATATTATCCCTGTACAGAGTCATCAATTAAACGTGGCAGAATATTTTAAAATCTTAGACTCCACCTTATTACGTTTCAATGTTTGTCAGCGCCATACCCATGCTCGTAGGTTCCACCAAAGTGGTAAACATCTGAGATCTGCATCACTTCAGAATTTCACTCATCCTGAAGCTGACAGAACTTAACATTCTTGTCAGATAGATATATCCAGCCTTTTCTATAATGTTACTTGCTATGGGTTAGCAAGCATGTTTTCTGTTAACACTGTTTTGATGTTACTGTCATGTTCTAACATACCCAGGGAGAACAGGAGATGACCTGTACAATATACACATTCAGGAACTTGAAATTAACTCTGCCCCCACTGTGTTGCAAAACGACCATATTTCTCAAAGGTCTTTTCTTTGCTTATAAGGGGGCACGGGTGGCCCAGTCGTCTAAGGCGCCACGATTCACTGTAAAGAGTTGCGTCCCTTGGGCACGCCAGAAACCTATGATTGTGGGTTCGAATCCCGGTTCAACCCGATTATGTTTCTAGGTTTGTCAGCACCATACCCGTGCTCGTTGGTTTCACCGAAGTGGTAAACATCTGAGACCTGCACCATTTCGGGCTTTACTCCCACATTAAGCTGACACGCCGTGATATAAATGGAACATTGTAAAAAGTGGCGTTAAACCCAACTCACTCACTCTTTGCTTATAAGCTGCAGATTTTCTGCACTTTTAAACTTATTCTTCTGGATTGATAATTGAACTTATTCACATGTACTGTATTCACTGTAATACACCCCTACACAATTAGTTAAATTTGGTTTCAGATATTAAAAGGTTGTGAACCATCTTAGAACAAACATCAATGAAACTTTTTCCATGACATATATACCCTTCAGCTCTGTTTTCTGTTGGTTGGTTGGTTTGTTGTTTAACGCCGCACTCAGCAATATTCCAGCTATATGACCGCGGTCTGTAAATAGTCGTAAAAGGCGACTATGCTTGTCGTAAAAGGCGACTAACGGGATCGGGTGGTCAGGCTCGCTGACTTGGTTGATGCATGTCATCGATCACAAATGCGTGGATTGATGCTCATGATATCAATCATTGGATTGTCTGGTCCAGACTCGATTATTTAACAGACCACCGTCATATAGCTGGAATATTGCTGAGTGCGGCGTTAAACAACCAACCAACCAACCAACCAACATTGATACAAAGACACCCGATAATTAAGTCTTAGCTCACATGGCACTAATGTCAGATTTAATATTATTTCAGTTGAGATGCTCTCCCACTAGACTAGCACTAGAACCCATGCATCTTTTATTAAGATTGAATGGTCTAAGGTTTGCTGAGGGTTCAGTGGATCAACCTCCTATAGAAGTGTCAGATCTTCGGGAAGTGAGGTATCATATTGCAATGAGAGATCTGATGAGAGTGAGTGAGTGAGTGAGTGAGTTGTGTTTAACGCCACTTTTAACAGTATTCCAGTTATATCGCTTAATGTGTGAAGAAATATCACCTTATATCAGCTTAATGTGGGAGGAAAGCAGGTCTCAGACGTTTACCACTTCGGTGAAACCCACAAGCACGGGTATGGTGCTGAAAAACCTAGAAACACAATTAGGGCGAACCGGGATTTCGAACCCACAATCATAGGTTTCTGGCAGGCCCAAGGGACGCAACTCTGCACAGCGAATCGCGGCGCCTTAGACGACTGGGCCACCCGTGCCCCCGAAATGAGATTGTGAAATGTCCTTCTGAAATCATCTGAAATAAATACATTTCTGATTGAAATCAAGAATATCCTGTTCATTATTTAGCCTGGCTCATGACTACTACAGATGCAGGGTTGTCCCATATGACAGTCAGTATACTCCTGTCTCATCTAGGCAAACCGGTGGTTGATCGTATGAGCAACTATGCATGACAACCAATCAGCTTCTTCACACACTGTAACCACCAATTCAACACTCTTGTACACCTATTCCTCTTTTTAAAATTAATACAAAATGATTTTGCTAAGGGTTTAACGAAAAGAGAATTTTTGACTTAACATGCTGAAAGAAAATTGGAAAGAAAGGTTTCAGAGAAAAGAAATTACCAATAAACCAATTACCGACAAATTAACAAATTCAAGAAATTGTCCGTAGAGATTCTGGCGGAACCCAGCAGCAGCACCCTGTTATATGACAAATCACTGTTATCAGTGTAAATCGTGAAATGAATGCATCTCCAAAAGAATGCGAAAGGTGGCCCCTGGCCAAAAATGTGACTCAATATGAATGCGACACCCCCCTCCTCTCAAGCATCAGTGGATATGTTATCGAAAGAAAATGTCCTCTGTCAGGACATGCATACGCGCTGGCTCGTGTCGGCCTTTGACTCAGTCGCAAAGAACAAAGACACCGTGTTGCGTGGGTGGCGTCTGTCTGGACTTGCAGGTATGTTCAGTGATGACATAAGTGAGTAGAACTCTTGTCTTGACCCGAGTAGTGACAATTCACAGGATGTTATTACTGTCTGAATTACATGTTTATATACTTGTTACAAGTGCTGCTCAATAAACAGTGATGTGGAATACATAGTTGTTTGTTTCCAGCGTATGTCTTAGTTGGTATTTCTGCTATCCAAAATGTCTTTTTGTTGATATAAATGCGATGTTTAATAATGCGAGCCAAGACCACTCGCATTTTTCGCATTTAATTCACGCTCACGTTAATTTCAAGATTTACAGTACCGTATTCGACATAATAAACGCCCAGGGTGCTCTCAAAATTAGAAATAGGGGGCTCTTACTAGAATTATATTTTCGTGAAAAAAACAGAGTTGAAAGATAAATTTCGTGGTTTATGCTGACGGCCTGAAATGTTTATGTACGACAGATATATTTTTTCCAGAATTAAATGCCCATAATTAAGTGTGCATATAACACATGAGTGCATATTATACGCGAATAAATAAGTCTTGTGTACATTGATGAATTGGAAGGGGTGCTAATTGGGATTGTTCACTAGCCAATATCTTAGCAAATGTCGCCGTGGGCGCTTATTACGTCGAATACGGTATATAGAGTTAAAGCCTTTGTTTGGGGATGGGAGGACAACACATGTACACGTTTGTCATCCTACAAATCAACATTTTAGGGGATTTACGTAAACATTAGTGGGTAACTCTGTCTTTACTCTGAAAACAAACACTGTCACTATTGTAGGTAAACAAGTTGAAACACAAAAAGAAGATAGTGCCAGTTCAAACCTTGCTGGTGTGTTGGTGTGGCTAACAACTATCGTGCAATGTTTTGGTGTTTTTCAACATGCACACATTGTGTTGAATAATGGGTGAGAAACAATCAATTTTCACTTGGCATCCTGGACTGATGAACCGTCTCTGTGGTCTGGTGGATGGAGTTGTCTGTATGGAGGGCAGCAGGTCCAGGGTTTGATCCTTGGCCATGTCATACCAAAAGATGTTAAAAGATGGTACATGTTGTTTCCCTGTCTGGTGGTCGGATTTGAAGGGATAAAACAAGGATTGGCCGGCGTATTCTGAGTTTTACAGGAACTAAGAGGGGTTGAGTATAGGCTGCTATAGCTGAGAAGGGGTTGAGTATAGGCTCAGCTCAGAGAAGGGGTTGAGTATCGGCTGCTAGAGCTGAAAAGGGGTTGAGTATAGGCTGCTAGAGCTGAGATGGGGTTGAGTATAGGCTGCTAGAGCTGAGAAGGAGTTGAGTATAGCCTGCTAGAGGTGAGAAGGGGATGAGTATAGGCTCAGAGCTGAGAAGGGGTTGAGTATAGGCTGCTAGAGCTGAGAAGGGGTTGAGTATAGGCTGCTAGAGCTGAGAAGGGGTTGAGTATAGACTGCTAGAGGTGAGAAGGGGATGAGTATAGGCTCAGAGCTGAGAAGGGGTTGAGTATCGGCTGCTAGAGCTGAGAAGGGGATGAGTATAGGCTGCTAGAGCTGAGAAGGGGATGAGTATAGGCTGCTAGAGCTGAGAAGGGGTTGAGTATAGGCTGCTAGAGCTGAGAAGGGGATGAGTATAGGCTCAGATCTGAGAAGGTGGTGAGTATAGGCTGCTAGAGCTGAGAAGGGGTTGAGTATAGGCTGCTAGAGCTGAGAAGGGGATGAGTATAGGCTGCTAGAGCTGAGAAGGGGTTGAGTATAGGTTGCTAAAACTGAGAAGGGGTTGAGTATAGGCTGCTAGAGCTGAGAAGGGGATGAGTATAGGCTGCTAGAGCTGAGAAGGGGTTGAGTATAGGCTGCTAAAACTGAGAAGGGGATGAGTATAGGCTGCTAGAGCTGGGAAAAGGATGAGTGTAGGCTGCTAGAGCTGAGAAGGGGATTTGTATAGGCTGCTAGATCTGAGAAGGGGTTGAGTAGAGGCTGCTAGAGTTTTGAAGGGGATGAGTACAGTCTGCTAGATCTGAGAAAGGGATGAGTATAGGCTGCTAGATCTGAGAAAGGGATGAGTGTAGGCTGCTAGAGCTGAGAAGAAGATGAGTACAGGCTGCTAGATCTGAGAAAGGGATGAGTATAGGCTGCTAGATCTGAGAAAAGGATGAGTATAGGCTGCTAGATCTGAGAAAGGGATGAGTGTAGGCTGCTAGAGCTGAGAAGGAGATGAGTACAGGCTGCTAGATCTGAGAAAGGGATGAGTATAGGCTGCTAGAGCTGAGAAGGAGATGAGTATAGGCTGCTAGAGCTGAGAAGGTGATGACAATGGGTATCTAGATCTGAGAAGGGGAATACTCAAATACAATTGTTATACAACTATTGAATGGATGTGGGAATATTGCCTGAGGAAGTATATTTATCATTGTTGCCAAGACCATTGCATCATAACGACTGTCAGAAAACATACAACTCACTATGGATAATAAGTTGTATATTGTCCGAAAACATACAACTCACTATGGATAATAAGTTGTATATTGTCTGATTTTCTCACCAACTTCCAGAATGCCAATCAAACAGCCAATGATGACAGACGCCACATGGCCCATTTCAGACACTTTGTGGGGCACAGGTGGCCCAGTCATCAAAAGTGGAACAGTTTTCTTTGCATAGTTGCACGTCTTAAATCTGCCCTAAGTATGTTTGTTAATGTTTGTGTGAACCATGCCTGTGATCATGGTTTTCAAATGGCTAAGACCTGCATCACTTCTGGCTTTCCTTCAACATCAAGCCGCCACTACTTGAAGAGGCATACACTCACTAACTCACTACTTGACAACGCAGTCTGATCTATTTACACTCAAGGGCTGTTTGCTCCACAACTACTTTAATGTCTCACTGAAGCTGATCCTGTTTATCCTTCCAGGGAAAGCCACCATCACTGTGGACAGCTTGAGTCGAAGGGAATTGGCCGATCGATCAGAAGACAATTACAGCCGAACAAGGTCCTCAATTCTGCCACCATACCCAGGCTCCCAGAAACACAGGACACAGAACCAGAACATACCAGAAAGCACTTCCTTCCAAATTTCGAGCTCCTCCTCAAGAAACACCTTGAACATCCAGACTCTTCTTCAAGCATCACCTTACCAGGTACACATGGACGACCTTCATCCCGGCACTGGCTATAACGCAAGGGGTTTAGATTATATATCGGAGAGGTTCCAGACTCATGTTGGTCCAACCCAGCAGGCCTCCCAAGACCAGCCCATGTGGAAGTGTGAGCACTGCCCGAGGGAGTACAAGTACTTGACGTCTCTGCGTGCCCACGTGAAGAAGGACCACACTGGGGACAGCCTCTACAAGTGCACCATCTGTGGGGCCAAGTACCAAGCCAAGGCGCTGTACATTGGCCACATGAACAAACACAGCAACAAGAAGGGGGAGAAGTGCCCACTGTGTGGCAAGGAGTTCCAGTATAAACACAACATGATCACCCACATGAAGACTTGCAAGTTTGCGTAAAAGATATGGTTAGTTCATGTCTGTTTTTGAAAACCTTTGACTAACATTTAGTCCTAGAAATAAAGTAATCTTATATAAAAATATATATCTACAAACAAAAACAAATTATCCAGATCAATGTTTTATTTCAGTTGTCAAATCATTCTGGACTTGATTTGGATTATTTTTTTATTCAATCTCCAGGGGGGCCGGTCAGGTAGCCTAGTGGTTAAAGCGTTCGCTCATCTCCAGGGTCAGGGAGATGGACTACCCTTACCTATCTAGATTCTGTTTCCATGACAAGTAATTGACTGGTAACTTGAGGTTTACAGTCAACTACTTAAGAAATGTTTGGACCGAGATATTAAAACTGTGCCTCTCAGTGTTTCAAAACAAACATATTTCTAAAACGCTTTTTCCTTTACTTACAAGCAACGTAATTTCTGCTCTTGTACACAACAGATGGAATTTAAATTTAACATCTCGTTTTTACTTTCAACAAAATTAGAAAATGCGCTATCATGTCACTGAATTTTCTGGGGCATCACTTGATTGTCTGGTTTGTTTGGAGGCTGCCATCAAGTGGCAGGATTACTGCTGTGTTACATCAGGCAACAAACAAACACTTACTTGTTTATGCAAATTGTGTCACACGCTTCCCCTGTTTGTGAACACCTGGGCCCGGTTGTTCTTCATCCACAGAAAAATTCCTGTTTCTTTTCTTTCTTATTTTCCTTGGAGTTTCCTCAGTCATCGATGCTGTTTCGGCCATTATTCGATACGACACAGTGACGGAAGTACTAACGCTTTGAACTCTGGGATGATACTTAATCTAATCGGTGCTTTAACCAAGATGTTAAAATTTAACCGAGTGGTTAGCTAGCCTTATGGTTATCTATTGATCCTGCAACACTAATTTAACGGCTGGTTAACTAACGTGTGGTTAAATATTAACGGTTGGTTAGGAGTTAACCTGACGTTAAATTAACCGGGTTCTGAACAACCGGGCCCTGGTGTCATCACTGATTTTCATTAAACCATTCATTTAATTTTGCCTTTCACGCCCAACACCTTTTTCGGTTACTGGTTCTTTCTGGTGTTGTCGTTTTTTTATTATACTATGTACATAGCTCTATATCAATATGAACGTAAATGCTAATTCCATGTCTATTACTTCCAGTAAACCCGTTTCTACCCAGTCTGCAGATGGCCTTTCCTTCAGGTGATCCAAGGACACACGGGATGTGGGTATCTCCGGGAGCAGCTGCAGGACCTCCAGGATCTATGGGAGTCCCCACCATCAGGACAGCGGACAAGCGGAAGTATCCCTGTCCTGACTGTGGCAAGGAGTTCCTCAAACAAAGCGCCATGAAATATCACCGCGAGGCGATCCATCAAGGCGTGGTGCTGAACTGTGTGTGTGGTAAAGTGTATAAGTACCGCCCTGGGCTGACACGACACTGCAAGGTGTGTCCTGTTGTTGCCATGGGTACCAAGATGTCGGACGTTGGAGCCACTGCCCAATGAGGTGCAAGGTCACAACATGAAGGCTTTTTGATGAGGTCAGTTGATTTGTCATGTCATTGACTTTATGGTAACTCTTGATGGTAAAGTGAGTGAGTGAGTGAGTTGGGTTTAACGCCGCTTTTAACATTATTCCAGTTATATCACGGCGTGTCAGCTTAATGTGGGAGGAAAGCCCGAAGTGATGCAGGTCTCAGACGTTTACCACTTCGGTGAAACCAGCGAGCACAGGTATGGTGCTGACAAAGTTGATGATAAAGACATACAGCATTACTCATTAGATCATCCTGCCTCGTTCACTACCAAAACGGGGCACGAGTGGCCAAGTCGTCTAAGGCGCCGCGATTTGCTGTAAAGAGTTGCGTCCCTTGGGCACGCCAGACACCTATGATTGTGGGTCCTAATCCCGGTTCGCCCCGATTATGTTTCTAGGTTTGTCAGCACCATACCCGTGCTCGTGGGTTTCACCGAAGTGGTAAACGTCTGAGACCTGACACGCCTAAGCTGACACAGCGTGATATATTTTGAATGCTGTTAAACCCAACTCACTCACTCACTACCAAAACACCCTCTTTATATCATGTTATTGCCTCTGACTAGCCACAGACAAAGAAAGTCTCACTTCATGAAATACACCATGCTTCGTTCGTTATTTTTTCTTGTCGATGTCATTATCAGTTTTACAGCTGTGTTTGGTTAGTGAGAACACGTCTTGTTTCCTTAGCTTGATGTTATTGAATTCGTGACTGGTAGAACTGACCATTCTGCACATGTTACTGATCACCACTTACCAGGATACAACAAGTGTGTGTCGGTGTTGAGACTTGTTATCATCCAACACTTACCCTGGATTTCAGTAAAACCCTCACTGACTATCACCACCTGCAAATAGATGCGCAGTTTTTGTCTGTTATTGTTAATAATGTTCTGTGACACCCAAAATATTCTTCAAGATTTGAGGTGTCCAAATTCAGTCCTTACATTTGTATTGTTCTGGGATAAGGGTTTTCAATAGTTTTGGCCAGAAAAAAAGTTCATTTGCTGGCATACATAAATCATTATTGATGTTGGGAATAGATTTGTCAGTCACTTCAGGCAATGGTCATTAAAATAAAAGAAATAGACGAAAACTTATTAATTAATTTATTGTGGATTTACTTAAATTCTTTCCTTCTTACTTACATGTTAAGATTGACCTATGTTTTCTGTGAAAGTGTGTACACCAGTCTTTATATTTATTTATTTCTATTGCCTTCATAATACAATATCCAGGTCTCTGTGGGTATACTTTATTTACGTTCATTCCAGGTGTTGCTGAACTGAGGTCACGGTCAAGGTCATGGTCTAGGTCAAGGTCATGGTCACTGTGGATGATGCTGGCTGACGATTGGCTGACAGTGTAGGGCAAATGTGGCTCCAGTCGACTGAAATGTATGCTCCCTCCTGTACATAGGGCCAACATATGGAGAACATAGCTGAATTGGAGGAATATCAGTGATCACAGTTATGTATTGAATTACACGCGTTTTGAAATAAAAATATATGCAATGAGTCCAGTCTTTGTTGCCATTATAGTGAATGAGTAGTCACGGTCTTGTGTGTTGCACACAGGTCTCAAATCAGGGACCGCCTCCGTGGTCTTGTGGTAGAGCGTCCGCCCGGAGAGCGGAAGGTCCAGGGTTCGATCCCGGGCCGCGTCATACAAAAAGACGTTAAAAGATTGTACTTGTTGTTACCCTGTCTGGCGCTCGGCATTAAGGGGCTAAAACAAGGACTGGTCGGCTCGGAGTCAGTATACTGTGTCTGAGTGGGGTATTCATGTTAATCTGCGGCATGGTATCTCAGTGAGCTAGCACTATAAATCGGCATCAGTCCGGACTAGTACAAGCAGCCACACACACACATACACGTGCATGCACGTCGCTATATAAGTGCAATAATCTTGGACGCGACGTTAAACCCAATTTCACCTCACCTCACCTCAAATCAGGGGGAGTTTAGGCCAGGAGAATCGGTGGTGGGTGACTGACAACTTGACTGCTGAGAGTTTCTGGGTCTTTGGTCCTGCCCCTCACTGAAACACAGGGGATGTGAGGTCCTTCTTTAGGCAAAATACTTTGCTCAACATGTGCCTCTGTTCACCCAGCAGTGAATGGGTTGGTTGGTTGGTTGTTCAACACCGCACTCAGCAATATTCCAGCTGTAAATAATCGAGTCTGGACCAGACAATCCAGTGATTAATATCATGAGCATCAATCCACGCATTTGGGATCGATGACATGCATCAACCAAGCCAGCGAGCCTGACCACCTGATCCCGTTAGTCGCCTTTTACATCAAGCATAGTCACCTTTTACGGCAAGCATGGGTTGCTGAAGACCTATTCTACCCAGGAATCTTCACGGGTCTGAATGGGTACCTGTTGGATGAGATGCAGCTTGGGTTGTATACTCCCGAGGGAGTATGGGGAATTATAAATGTTATTTATTATTGTTATAAAAAAGTACAAATGGAATCAACAGAACAGGGACCATGCAGTTTTTAAGGGAAAAAAATGTTTATTTGTTCAAATATTGTTCAAAATGTACAAACAGTACAAATGTGTTCAATGTACATCAAAGTGAAACCCGTGAAGATCCGGTAGTCTGATCTTCAGCAACCCATGTTTGCCGTAAAAGGCGACTATGCTTGTCGTAAGAGGCGACCAACGGATCGGGTGGTCAGGCTCGCTGACTTGGCTGATGCATTTCATCGTATCCCAGTTGTAAAGATCGATGCTCATGTCATCAAATACTGGATTGTCTAGTCCAGACTCGATTATTCACAAAACGCCGCCATATAGCTGGAGTATTGCTGAGTACGGCCTTAAACAACAACAAAAATAACAAACATCAAAGTTTGCTTATGTCAATGGGCGTCCACTCTCATCCATCAGCCTGTTCATCAGCACATAATTAAAAACTCTTCTAATTCAAAACTGTGAAAACATATTTCCAGAGCACGTTCTACAATTCAGTCCTTTCATGTTTAAATTTTCAAAAAGGCAATCAGGGTAGCTCAGCCTCCAAACACTCACTTCCTCCAAAGCCAAGGTAGACACAATTTTATGGATAACAACTTCTTTAATACTGTATAAAGCGACGTTTCGGTATAGATCCTTATACCGTTGTCAAGCCACTTGACATAGAGCTTTCAAATGTATGTAGGGTGTTTATAAGATCCAAGGATGTAAAGTAAACGGTGAAGTAATGTCTGCCACTGCAGTTGTCTGAAATGGCGGGTACTGAATAATTTTATTCTTCCTCTGAGGGAGTTTCCATACTTGAAACCGCCACTGTACATGCATGTAGGTATTAGCATGCATGGTGTTTGCCGGTACAGGTAACAACTAGAGCTGGGACAATACACCAACAGTAAGATCTGATACGTATCACGATACCTTGCTCACGACCCGATACGTATCACGATACTTGAATGTGCATACTTTACATCTGTGGTATGTAAACCTTTTTTTTCATAGACAGGATAGCCAAATACCTGGCACAGTAATGATTTACAGTTGGCAGTGGCAAATATGGCGCAATGGATGAAAATATTTACATTTGCATCAGTAATTAGTGTTTGGTGTACCATTGATTAAAGAATGCATTTAAGGTAAGAATCGATACTGTTTACTTTGTGTGAGATTGTGATCCATACTTGTATCCTGAAGTAAAAAATCGCGATCGACCGATGCATCGATGAATCGTCCCACTACAAGTAACCACACGCTCAGTAAAGCAATCAGATCTTAGTTCTCGCTTCTGCTAAACAAAGCTTAGCTTGCTAAGTTGTGACTATGATCTGATTTTAATGAGATTGTAAGTAAACAGAATATTATACTCACCTCACTAGGCATGCATAACCTTTTAATGAGGTCTCCAGTTGTTTGTTTGTTGTTTTACTCCACACTCACCAATATTCCAGCTATATGTCGGCAGCTAATAAATAATCGAGTTTGGACCAGACAAACCAGGGATTGATATTATAAGCAACGATCCAAGCCAGTTGGATATGATGTCACACAATCAACCAGGTGACTACCCTTTCCATTTTGGTCACATCTTGTGAAAAGCATAGGTAACTGGGGACCAATTCTATTTGTTAATTGGTTGGTTGTTTAACGCCGCACGCAGCAATATGACGGCGGTCTGTAAATAATCGAGTCTGGACCAGAAAATCCAGTGATTAATATCATGAACATCGATCCACGCAATTGGCATCGATGACATGCATCAACCAAGTCAACCACCCGATCCCGTTAGTCGCCTTTTACGACAAGCATAGTCGCCTTTTACGGCAAGCATGGGTTGCTGAAGACCTTTTCTACTCCGGGTCGGGGACCAATTCTAACACCTCTCACATGTTAGTTTGGTATGGAGGGCAGTCAACAAGCATAGGTTGCTGTGGGTCTATTCCAACTGGGATCCCCAAGGCATTAAGGTTTTCACAAAAATTGAGATAATCCAAAGATTGGCCATGACTGTGATCATTGGTATGTCGGCATCAGTGCACTGGATTTCACCCGAAGCTATATAACACAGGCCCCCTCGAGTGTGTGCTATCCTGTATGTACAAATCTAAACACTGAGAAATACCCACCAGCCAAAATCTAAACACTGAGCAATACCCACCTGCCACAACAGATTAACTAGTCACATGAAATGATCGTGTGATCTTCAGCCTATTTGTACTATAGTATATTTCTTTCATGTCGAGAAAAGACAAAGACACACGCTCATGTGATATTAATTGATCTAGCTTTTGGGGGTGTTGTTTTTTGTTTAACGCCGTACTCGGCAACATTCCAGCTATATGACGGCGGTAATTGATCCAGTAATATTGAAGCAACGACGCAAGGGCCTAATATACTGTTCCAACCATCGTAACACGCTCACTCATCCACAGTTAAACCCTGTTACTCAATAATGTATGCGAATGTATATTTCATATTATTATGCCTCAAAGTGAGATTGACCAATCAGAGAGCAGATTTACTGACCCCCACATGAGCCCGAATACCGTCAGTAAAAATCAAAGACATCAATCAACAGCCATCTTGGATTTTCCAACACCCACCTCACATATTTCACATGGAAATTCTGGCACCGAAATTCGTTATTTGACACTGTTTTCTGTTTTACTATCATTAATTGTGATGTGCAAGGGCATTAATCAAACGACCACTAAACCATGGAGGCGGGGCCGTCAAACAACTGGAATATTGCTGAGTATGGTGGTAAACAACAAACAAGTCATACCGGTGATTCGTTAGTGCGATCTTTTTAATCTAGGGGATTTCACTGAGAATGGTTTTGTCTGAAGTTCAACGATGGGACCTTGGGTATTCTGGGTTACAAATGGCTGCCAGCAACCTATGCTGGTCGTTGGTTGGTTGGTTTGTTGTTTAACGCCGCAATAAGCAATATTCCAGCTATATGACGGCGGTCTGTAAATAATCGAGTCTGGACCAGACAATCCAGTGATTGATATCATGAGCATCGATCCACGCAATTGGGATCCATGACATGTAACAACCAAGTCAGCGAGCCTGACCACCCGATCCCGTTAGTCGCCTTTTACGACAAGCATAGTCACCTTTTACGGCAAGTATGGGTTGCTGAAGACCTATTCTACCCCGGCGTCTTCACGGTCCTATGCTGGTCGTAACACATGAATATGCGGGTCAGGTGGTCAGGCTCAATGACTTGGTTGATAGCATGTCATAGGACTCGACGGTGGGGATCGTTCCTCTTAATATCCACCAACGTTTTTGCTGTTTAAGCCTGTAAGATTATTTACAGGCCGCCATCATACAGCTGAGGCATTGAGAAAGACGTGAACAACAAACTCGGTGATGCACCTCTGCTTTCATCATTTATTGCTTCGATGTAAGTGAGTGAGTGAGTGAGTGAGTTGGGTTTAACGCCGCTTTTAACAGTATTCCAGTTATTTCGCGGCGTGTCAGCTTAATGTGGAAGGAAAGCCCGAAGTGATGCAGGTCTCAGGCGTTTACCACTTCGGTGAAACCCACGAGCACGGGTATGGTGCTGACAAACCTAGAAACATAATCGGGGCGAACCGGGATTCGAACCCACAATCATAGGTTTCTGGCGTGTCCAGGGGACGCAACTCTGCACAGCGAATCGCGGCGCCTTAGACGACTGGGCCACCCGTGCCCCCGCTTCCATGTAAGAGTTGCCTCTTATAAAGCCTCTCGGCTGATGCCAACAAATGGCCGTTATAGGCTCAATGATTACTTCAAAATAGGACGTAACCGAATTGCATCATGTTATTATTAACAAAGGAATTGAGAAACTGGCGGTGTTATCGGGTGAGACGAAAGAAGTGCCAGTAGTGTTGTGTAGTGCCTTCTAAAAGTGTGTTTTAAACGCAATGACCGAGTCTCTCAAATGAAGCCAAAGACATTTTATACCAACGACAAAGGGGTTGAAAGTACTTATTTTCTTACAACAATCAGTGTCAAGAACATAATCAGGAATCTATCTTGCGTATACTCCCCAGGGAGCTGAGAATATCAATAATAATTGTGTAGCACTATGAGAATGATTTAGGGCGTGGATACAATGGTTGGATGGATTGCAATATAACTATGTATTTTTATTTTGCTGGTTGGGGAATATTGAATTCTGCTCACGCAAAGACCAGCCAGTGAAGTCGGGCAGTAACACAAAAGCGGGGGGGGGGGGCGAGATTTGAACACCCTGACGAAACCTAGCAGTTGTCATGGATACGACATTTGGCGTCTCCTTGGTAAGTTATGTGTGTGTACTGTTTGCTGTGTGTCTAAGTTGTAGCTAAATGCTCATGGCAATGCCAAGCAAGGCTCCATGCCGAAACGCAGCTATTCCACTAAAGCTGCTGCAACAGTCTACTTTGTAACATCTCTAAGGGTAATTAACCAGACTACAACGTCTCCCAAACACGGCAGCAACGATTGTGTCAAGAACCCAAAAGTCAATGCATATAACACCTGTGCTTATCGATCTGCACTGGCTCCCAGTAGAAGCTCGAGTTTACAATCTCATTAAAATCAGACCTCAGTTCTCGCTACCGCTAAACAAAGATCTGAAGACATCCCATTAGGGGTCACGTCAGAACGACCTTTCATCCGACCAATCAGAGCATCGCTTACCAGATTGTGAAAGTGACAGTCGGAATGTTGATGTCTAATCATGCAACCTCGAAAACTTTAACTCTGAACGATAGTTACGGGTTTAACGACTGAATCCATACAATCTAGACCATTTATTAGCCATCCCAGAATGTTCTTTTGTTCAGGTTTCAAATTTGTAATCGAGAATTTGTCAAAATATGTTTCGAAGCGTAGTCGCCAATTTGAAATTAGTGCCGTAAAACACGAGAAAGCTGCCTTCTGATTGGTCATTCCATTGGTCGGTCAAAGTTCGCGCAAGGTCGGTCTGACGTGACCCGTAATGGGATGTCCTCAGCGGTAGCGGTAGCGAGAACTAAGATCTGATTTTAATGAGATTGCTCGAGTTTAGTGCTAGATCCTGACCTTAACATACCACTGCTACAAAAAGTCAGCACCTTCTTACTTATCTCAGCTTATCCAGGTATATCAACCATCTAGATCTCTCCGTCCTGCTGAGAAACATCTCACTTGTATACCAAAGACAGAAATGCCAAGGTATGGGCAGAGGTCATTTGCCTACATTGACCGCTTCATGGAACCGTCTCCTTCCACATGAGAAAGAAGCAGACACTCTGACAATCTTCCTGTCCCGTCTCAAAACATTCCTGTTCAGACTCTTTCATCAAATTTAAAATCAACACCAACTGCGACATTTGTTTTTCTTGAATCTATGACCTTGTATCAGCAGAGTTTTTCTCTATTTTATGTAACGCTGTGACCATTCATGTAGTGTAGGCTTATAGATTTAAGTGCATAATAGTTATTATTATTTACAGATTAAAATTAAAAAATGCAGCAGGGAGGGTTTGGGTAATCCTGGCACAGTCAGGATGGTTAGGCTCATCATCAGCTCAAGGCTCTTTCCCTCACTACACGCAGCCCAGACAGCGAATGGGACTTCTCCCATGAAGCGCTGCCTAGTCAAACCCACCGAGACATTTTCGGATAATGTGAAGGCTCCCCAACACTGCAGCCTTCTGCATTACCCAGATTGTCAGAAGGGCTGTATTCCTGATGGCAAACCCGGGTACTCTCCCAATTTCAGTCTGCAGATTGGGAGGTACCAAACCTAAGGCACCGAGAACAATTTGGAGTCGGACAACTTGGTACTTGGGATGCAAGCGTGACATTTCGAATGCGAGGTCAGCATATTTGCCATGTTTTTCCTGATTCTTGTCAATGACGTTAGTGTCAGAAGGGACAGAAAATTCAATAATAGTAGTAGCAGTATTATGATGGTGATTATTATTATTATTATTATTGTTGTTGTTGTTGTTATTATTATTATATTGTTCTCCATAAATTGTGTGTACTTTGTCATCCGTTACCTTCTAAGAAATGCCTATCAAACAATTAATGCATATATAGTTACATATTAATTCAAAACGTCTCATTATGTGAGGTATTGAAACTCTATTATCATACCGCCAAATCAGAAAGATGAGTTCTGATTGGTCCACGTGATCTTGATACAATATTTATATCCCGCTGCATAAAAAAAAACACTTAAACCCCGCTTCGAAGCAAAGCAAAAAGCCTCATGCTTTTTCCGAGGAAACGAAAGTAATGCGACATAGCACAAGTTTACCTCAGCTCAATCGAACCGCTGTTTTCTCTCAGTTTTGAATTTGTTTTAATTCTTTTCCGGTGCATGGTATAAAACCTAACGCGGGACGTATGAAACCCTGTGTTCCCCTCGTGTTCCTGTTGCAACTTATACTATTTATAAATGTAATAGCATGGGATAGCATCGCGCATCTTATCATACCTCAGAATGATGAGATCTGATTGGTTCACGTGATCTTCATTTAATACAATGAATCTCGCCTGGCAAGGAAATAAATTTCCGAGCGGGAGAATAATTTTGTTTATTAATTAATGTTGTACAGAACAAAGTAAAATTGTGAGCAGTTTTAGAGGTATGTTGTCAAAATGGGATCTCGTTATTTCGTGGGTGACCGCGTAGCAGCAGTACTGACGGTACAGAAATACCGGCTGTCTCCCCATGCTTATCGAGACACGACATATTTATTATCTCCCTTGGCACACAACGCGTGCGGCTTTGCGATGGATATAAAAGCTTGAAGCGTCAGTAAAATTACTAGTTATTATAAAAAGGCATAATTCAAGACATTCGCTATATTTTCGAGACGAAACATTTGTATTGACTTGAGGCCTGAGACCTCAGGCTTGACTGTAGTTATCTAAATGCAGATACATCTAGAAGGTTTATGGGGAGAAAGGTTCCCTTAAAATAACATTTAGTGACTAATGATGTGAAGATCCAGTGTAGAATAGGTCTTCAGCAACCCTTGCTTTCCGCAAAAAGCGACTATGCTTGTCGTAAGAGGCGAGTAAAGGGATCGGGTAGCCAGGTTCGCTGGTTCGGTTTATGCATGTCATCGTATCCCAACTGCGTGGATCGATGTTCATGTCAATCACTGGATAGTCTGGTCCAGACTCGATTAATTACAGACCGCCCTCATATAGCTGGAGTAATGCTGAGTGCGGCACTAAACAAACAAACACAGGAATGAGTTTAACTTTGTAAATTACATCATGTTACCATTTTCCTTTTTCAAGAATCCTCAAACCAATCAGGAAATTAAAAGGCTCAACCACAATATCATGATTTCCAATTTAAAAAAATTCTTCACTTGTCACTAGAAATGTAATTCTTTCAAATAATCCACTGTCGCCCCAGGCTCGATTGTCACTAAATGTCGATAAATCCTGAAGATGTATTTCTAATTGTACCGCTTGTTCTCATGATCACCATTGTGAAGATGCCCTCCGTACATTTGAGGTACATGTGGGTTAGTACAGTGGCTGAAGTGTTCGCTCGTTACGCCGAATGCCCGGGTTCGATTTACAACATGTGTATAAATGTGTGAAGCTCATTCCTGGTGTCACCGGGTCCCCTTTTTCTGGGGGTGATGTGAAAATGGGTTTAACGTCGCGTTCACGATTATTGAACTTATATAGCAACATGCACCGCACGTGTGTGTGCGTGCGCATGTACTATAGTCACTCACTAATGCCGGTTTTATAGTGCAATGCCACTTAGATACCATGCCGCAGTTTTACATGAATACCCGACACAGACACAGTAGACTGACTCCGAGCCGACCAATCCTTGCTTTAGCCCCTTAATGTCGAGTGACAAGCAGGGCAACAACAAGTGCCATCTTTTAACGTCCCTTCAACCATGGAGGCGGTGCTATATTGCTAGAAGCGGCGTGAAACCCTACTCACACACTCACTCAACCATCCACCCACTCACTGACACATTACCCTCTGGTATGCCCTACAGTTACGAAAGAAACGAAAGATTTTCCATGTTATAACGTTCAACCTCGCGGGAACATCTTTTTTGGAAAGACCTGAAGGATACAAATAGTTATATTCCATAGTCAGTTCACAATTTGAAATCACCGTCTAAGCGAGTTTACTTACCGTATTCGACGTAATAAGCGCCCCGCTCTAATAAGCGCCCACGGCGATATTTGCTAATATATTGGCTGGTGAACAATCCCAGTTAGCACCCCTTCCGATTGATCAATATACACAAGACTTATTTATTCGTGTATAATACGTGTGTTATATGCATCCGGAATTGTGGGAAATTAGATTCTGGAAAAATACATCTGTCGTATATAAACATTTCAGGCTGTCAGCATAAACCACGATCTTTTAACACTGTTGTTTTTCACCAAAATACTATTCTATTAAGAGCCCTCTATTTCTAATTTTGAGAGCGTCCTGGGCGCTTATTATGTCGAATACGGTATGTATTAATTACGTTACACTTCCGTGTAACTTGACAAGCGCTTTGATATTTGAAACCGACCACGGAAAGTGTGTAGTCATGTGTTATTGTTAGATATGGTGTACGCTACATGTATATGCTCCGTATGTACATGAAACCTACTTAGTGGAGGCGCTGAACATTCGCCAGTACAGTGGCTTTTCTGCCCCCCCCCCCCCCCCCCCCTAAAAAACCCCAAAAAAAACAAACAACAAAAAAACAACAAAACATGTTACATGTATATATCTTTATTTCTGTTAATTTTCTTAATTTGATAGATATATCTGTAAGTAGATTAGGGGGTTGATCAGCAATTTTGTACACAGGTACGTGTGTGCGTGTATGTGTGTGTGTCGGGTGTGTGTGTGTGTGTGTGGGGGGGGGGGCTGCCTCGCATCGACAATTACGTGTGTGTTTTTTACAGTATCAGTATATCCCTCATTTTCATCAGTGTCCAAGCTGGTTGTTACAACAACCTCATCATCAGAACCGTCAACGTCCACATAGACAGATGCTTGTCTTTCGTCAGAATCGTCACAGCCTTTCAAGGTGTCTCCCCTTTGAGCTGATGCTTGCTCTACAAGTCCCATATTTTCCCATGCCAAATATTACTTAATTGTGTTTACTTTTTACTTCTTCAAATTGTTGTCCATTGTGATATTGTGAAAGTCTAAAAAAAGTCTGACACTAAAAGTTGTTATAATTTTCCTGAAATGTTTACCCAACTAATGATCCAGATAAGTTTTGCTCCTCTGATCTGCTCGCGCTTCACTGCGATTCCTCATCCTCATCCGGTCTAGATGGTGTAGATGGTCCGGTCTGTTAGGGCTGGGACGAGTCCAAATTTACTGCCCTGGAATCCGACCCCCTATTACCCGACCCTACCCGGGTACCCATGCACTGCAGGTCTCAAGAGTTGGGAACAAAATGGCTGATTTGGAATTGTTTTACCGCAACCCTGGCCAAAGCTATTAAGATACATACATGTATCAAACGATCAGATCATGCGTACACGGAAGTTGAATTAAGCGTTATCTTTACTCAAACATATGCAGCAAGTCAAAAGGAATGTGTGTATCGTCAGAAGGAAATGCGAACATTTGCGACATGTAGTGTAGTGTATAACCACTGATCTATAGTGAGTTTTTGTAATTAAACAATATACCACGTGACTAACCACGGGTCCGGGTAGTCCTATTGGTACCCGGGTCCTACTCAGGACCCACCCTACCCGAGTTACCCGTCCCAACCCTAGTATGTACAATATTGCAATGCGTAAGATGTAGGTGCCTGAAATTGTTCAACATCATATTCATTTGTGAGAGCATCCCCTCTTCGTGTATTTGTTTTGTTTTATTTGTGTTGTTTAACGCCGCACTCAGCAATATTCCAGCTATATGACGGCAGTCTGTAAATAATCGAGTCTGACCAGACAATCCAGTGATTGACATCATGATTTGTTTGTTTGTTGTTTAACGCCGCACTTAGCAATATTCCAGCTATATATTGGGGGCGGTCTGTAAATATTCGAGTCTGGACCAGACAATCCAGTGATTGACATCATGAGCATCGATCCACGCAATTGGGATCGATGACATGCATCAACCAAGTCAGCGAGCCTGACCACTCGGTCCCGTTAGTCGCCTCTTACGACAAGCATAGTCGCTATTCTATCCCGGATTTTCCCGGGTCTCATGTATTTGTTGCAACGCTGCGCGAGTTTGGTTGTCAGCGCAGTACGAGTTTGGTAGTCAGTGTTGTACGATTGGGACGTCTAACACATCCAGAAGTAATATGTCCTTTATTGTAATATCAGTGACGATCACTCGGAACAAAACTCACAAATTGGCTTCATAACAAACTCCATATAGAGCCCCCATGCGTCAGCATACAGCAAATAAAAAAAACTGTACAATTTTGCATGTAGAAATAGCCTTGCCAGTTCTTGTTGGTCACGAGTAAGTGGTCAACCTATAAACAGAAAATGACGACAGGCTAGCTGACTGATTAACTTCCTGAATGTACATAAACGGGAAGTAACACTGCTATTGACTGATTAAATTAATTGACCGTTTCCTCGCACATACTCAGTAAAAATTGAATTTTATATATGTATGATGTAGACCAAAGTTTATAAAAAAACGATATTATTTATTTTATAATTGAGAACCAAACAATTCAAACCCACCCATTTAGAATCGCCCTCAGGGAGGTTATTTATATCTAAATCGTTTGTAGGAAAGTAGTTTCTGGCTTAAACCGGAAATCACGGAAGACAGCGCGCTTTGTGCTCGAAGACTTGCCGCGTTCGAAGATAAAGCGTTATGAAATGTTAAGAAGAAAGGCGGTCGACCCGATCAGTTTGTGTTAAAACAGTTGAAGACTTCCTTCGCAAACACGCATGCATCAAATGAAGTTTATTTCGGAGAAGGGAGTGAACATAACGCCATGCTACAAGCTAAAGTGATCGCGCACCTGTCTGCCATGATGTGATTTCGTTTCGGGGATTGACCTAGATTTGAAGATCGACATAATATAGCTCGCTACAAAGAGATCTGTGATTGCCGAAAGGTTGCTGTGTTTTAAAATACTGCAGGGAAGTTGTTTTTATAGTACAACAATGTTCATCGAAACATTAGAATTCACAATCCCAGTGGATTTGTGTGATCTGTTTTCTACGCTGAAACGAGGTCCAAGATCTAATCTTGAATTCCCGGCATCCGTGAACTCGTACGGCACTACTCAAGATGCCAGTGTGCAGGTTGTGTTGCGCTCAAACAAATTGACGTTTAAAGTCGACGGTGTGTCGTCTGATGCAAGCATTATATCAAAAAGTGAAAGCAAAACATTAAAATTGTCAGTGTTTGATGTTGATCGGACTTTAATGCCTCAAGAAAATGACAATTACAATTCCAACAATATGACTATCTCCGAAATGCACCATTCAACACCTGTGTTAAATCAATTCAAAAGGCATCACGAAGTGTCAGTGTCACAACCTCCTGCTAAAAGCATTAGGACTTCTTATTCTGAGTCTCCAAGACCCAGATCTCCTGTTCATCGTCGCTCACAACCTCATATCTCTCCACGTCAGTCTCCAAACATACAGTCAAAATCTCAACAAAATGACACGCCAGTGAATGTGAAACTAGAACCAGAAGATCCAGATTTAATAGAAATAGAACCTGACGACATTGTGCCAAAGAAAGAGACTCCATACATGCAAATAGATTATTCATCAGATGTACCTCATACGCAAACGTCCCAAGCAGCTCTTGATCGACTCTCTCATCCACAATCATCACATTCTCAATCACCCGGTTCTTCATCTTCGTCCTTCCATCAAAACGTTCCACATGTGCCAGATTTCGCCGAACCCAGTACTAGTCAAGCAAGATATGGTGACCAAAGTGCAGATGACTTTTTAGTATTCCAAGATGAAAACGATGACGGCGATGATAACGAAGCAGATTACAGCAATGACGGTAATTATCTCCAAAGTTTCTTCCTTTTGGAGAATTGCTGGTCATTTCCAATGGAATTGTTTGCGGTGTGGGGGAGGGGGTGGAAGGGTAGCCTAGTGGTGAAGGAGTTGTATCGTCACACCGAAAACCTGGGTTTGATTTCCCACATGGGTACAATGTGTGAAGTCCATTTCTGGTGTTCCCATTCGTGATATAGCTGTAATATTGCTAAAAGCGGCATTAAAACCATACTCCCTCACTCCAATGGAATTGTAAGGTTTAGAACGCTTAAGAACAGTGAAAATCATACACAAAGTATTTATGATTATTTACCTATGAATTTGACTTCAGACCAAATAGTTTGGTCCATGTGAAAAAAATCACCTTAACCCATAAATTAGATACATTAATAAGCAAAATGAGTGGCAAAAGTATAATATTTTTCTATTTTGACATATTTAAACATGTTTAGGGGTTGGGGGAATGAAAGTACCAGGTAGAAGTATGTCCCGGAAATAGCACAAAATATGTTTCCAATAGGTACATCATGCTAAAAATTTCTCTTTAAAAAATATGTGAGGAAACGTTAACAGAAAAGGGACGTCCTAAGCCCCATTTCAATCATAGTTATCAAATAGAAGTACATAGGTGTGCTGGTAGAAATAATACCAATATACATGGTATAGGCAGGGATATACCATATGTCACCTTCTATAAAGCGACCCCATGTATAAGGCAACTAAAGATATATGGAATGACGCCATAGGGGCAGGGGGGCCAGCTTAGTGGTTCAATCATTGGGTTGTCACGCTGAAGGCTCTGGGTTGATCTCACCACCTGGTACAGCCACCTGTTGTCATGTTGCTGGAACATTTGCTAAAAGCAGCGTAAAACCAAGAACTTACTATGTAAGTAGGAGATAAGCAAGTTCAAATATGAATTCAAACATTTTGTTCACTTACTATGGTTACAGGATGATAAAAGGGAGACAGAACAAGGAAACTAAATTTTTCCTTGATCTGTGACGCTCAGAGCTCAAAATAAGCTGCGTATTTGTGTAGAATATACATTAAATAAACAGAAATATGCAGACAAATCAAATCCTAGAGTATCAACTACGCAACAAAAACTATAAATATGCTATTGAAATAAAATTATTGCATATATTACAACTATTAGATAAAACGATTGCGTTTATAAAAACCGTCAGATAAAATTATTGTGTATCAGCTGATTGCCAA
The DNA here is from genome assembly GCF_023055435.1 of Haliotis rufescens. Taxonomy (NCBI): domain Eukaryota; kingdom Metazoa; phylum Mollusca; class Gastropoda; order Lepetellida; family Haliotidae; genus Haliotis; species Haliotis rufescens. Next base: position 25,423,308 of record NW_025964383.1, on the reverse strand, counting down.
AATTCACTTACCGACAGTTATATTTGGAAAAGCTTCTGCAACAAACATACTGATTGATGGCAATTGAAAAGCACATCATGCCTAGTCTGTGTAAATGATGTATCTTAATTAGTCGCTGATTGGTATTTAAACAGTAGCGCCTATTTACAATGATAGATTTTGTAAACATAAAATGGCTTCCCGGAGAGGGAGCCGTAAGCAGGGATTGTTACGAAACAGGTTTTAAGTGAAAAAAACAAATGTCAAGAAACAGATGGGTAATAAAAATAAATGAATATCCTCTAAAACTTGCGTAAATTACAAATGTTCACTTATTTTAGGAAAAAAACAATAGTGTCATGAATAGATGAGTGAACAAATATTAGTTACCCAATGAAAATGTAATAACTCAATTAAGATCGAAACCCTAGAGTAAAAACTCAATTACTCAAAAATGCTTATCCAAAGCTCTGAAGCTTCTGCCTGTTGACTAAAGGATATTTCCATCTTTGCATCAACAATTGATCCATATACATGTATCTGCAATATAATATCCTTGGCAGTGACCAGCAATTCCTATTTGAACAGTGCTCGAATATTCTACATTGTTGAAATCACTGGATGAGACAAAGCTTTTGTTTCTAAGTTGCTTCATGGTGTCAATCAGAATGTTTGTCAAATTTGCGTATTATTTTGTGTGGTTATACTTAAAATAAATCCCAGACATTCTAATGGGGTTAAATTGTGTAAATGTCTTTACACAGGGTAAGATTCTATTGGTGTTTCTCTGTTGGGTTTCTGGGTCAGAATAGGTCCCCAGCGATCTTTCTTGGTTGTACTGGTGGTCTGACTTGGTCGATTGTCATCGTAACCTGACAAAATGGGTCGTTGGTCGTAACATCAATCACTGGATTGTCTGGTCCAGACTCAATTCTTTACAGACATACGTCATACATCTGAAATGTTGCTGTCTGAGATGTTAAACAAAACAATTAAACACTTTGTTGTTGATTTCAATGGATAATGATGAATGATTTAGCACTGGCTCAAATGTTTCTTGATTTTAACAGGCATCACTGTTTACTCTTTGTATTGTGTCCAAAAGTATAAAAAAAGACTTATCAAAAAGCATTTTTATCCAGATCAATTTCATTATTGATGTTAAGTAACCAGAGTAAACTGTGATCTGCGACTTACTATCATGTACTGTGTCCAATCTAGGACATTGTGTAATATTCAAATATTCCAATTTTATAGCTAATGCACATTGTCATGGCTTGGTGGTTTAGCCAAATATTTCTTTGTAAAGTAATGGTTATATTAAGCCATTGTCCTGGATTGGACAATTGAGCAATGTTAATTTTATCATGTTTAAGCGATGTGTTAATTTGTCGCAACATTGCTCAAATTATTTTTTGACATTTAGTTCTACAAGTGACAAAATCGATCCAGATAATACAAATAATCTCAAATAAATAAGTCTGTTATGTAACTTAGATTAAAATTTCTCGATCCATCTTGTCACTTGTCATGTTGACACACCCAGAGCCACAGTACAGCGATGAAGGGGGCGTGGTTCCTGGCATCACAAGGTAAGTCCACACACTAGCTTCCTGATTCAACTGTGGCCTGGGCTAGGACGTCCTCAAGCTCAACGATAGATCAGGTCGAAACAATAGTAAAATAGTGCAAAATAAGTTCTGTACCAGATTCAACACAAATAAATCCCAAAGATGAAGACATATTTGCACCTTCCTCACCATATTCTTTGCAGAGTCTCTTGTGTGGATAGGATAATATTGTCCGGTTGAAAGTTGACAGGGGAAAGACTATGAGGTTGGATAGGAAGTTGACAGGAAAATACTATGAGATTGACAACTGACAAGGAAGGAACACACTATATAATCCAAAACACATCACAACAGAAAAATACTTTGATATACCAATATAGTTGGGTTTTATTTGTTTGACTATGGTACATCCCTTGGTTGCGAAAAAATAATGTGGCCTCCCAAAGCTTCAGAGGCTGGAACTGTTCACTGAATAAATATTATTTGTCCTATATTCTAACCACATTATGATACACTGAACATTTAAGAATAATGGTGTTAGAAATTTTATGGAAAAAGCACATTGATTTTAATCTGATTTTTCTTTGTTCAATCTGAAAACATGTCGTAACTGCTAAAAATAATTGTGATGATATTCATGTACCCTTCATCTTGTATTGGTACAGAACCTCAACATGTAATTTGTGTTGGCATAGTTCATTGCATTAAAAATACTTGAATTGTTCCAGCCTTCATCCATATCGAATAAGTATTTCTGAACTATGGAAAATGATCTTCGGCTTATTCATCTTGGAGTAATACTTTTAAACATTGGACAGTGTAATGACTTTTGCTTGTCAAGTAAGTTTGACAGTGAAAGACGAGACTTGTTTTGCATATTTTTCTATGACCTGCTACACAATAGTTCTTGTTTTATTCTGTTGATTTATATTCTACATTTTATACACATATTCCAGTAATGTATGCGTGCCTGGCAATGCCTGGTGCTGTTGGTGCTTTGACTTGCGGATACTACTTGCAGGAACACTGATTGCAATGTTTCTGTGCTTCTATGACAGGCTCACTTTACTTAATACATGATAAACAATAGTTTGAAGAATTCCTCACATGGTGGGGTTAGTGGATTCATGGTGTTTGAAAGTTATGTGTGATGTTAAAACGATTTGAACCTTTGTTGAACAAGTGAATTCCTTACTATTATGATGGGATAGGCAGACTGTCAATCAGAATTAGCTACCCCAAGGTGCCTTCAGATTCTGTAGTTTCTATGGCTTTGTCGTCATGACTTCCATATAGTACAATCATTACACAATTGACTTAAGCCTGTATGTGTTGGCTGTCATTTATTTCAAGATTTGAATGGCGACAAAACATGCTTGATGTCAAAATGGTTTTGGGGTATTACATGTTTCTTGACCTGTGCACTTTTGCATGCGAAGCATTTGAGCTTTTTGGAAGCGGTTATTGAATTCTTTTCCAAAGACATGATTGAAGGAGCATCATGTGACCAGAAGATGACTGATTACAATTTTCCTCTGCACAGAACTCTTCCAAGCATGGGCATCCCAAGATGAAAGTTGGACCAGGGGACATAACTCTTACCCAAATGTCAGTAATGTTTCTCAGCCCTTTGGAACACGCGTCAATGCTCTGTCTGCTGGTCTGGGAAACAAATTGGCATGTATTTTTGCTGACTGTGCAGAATTGTTTGAAGTGGACAAGGATTTAAGATCCCATTTGACCTTTCACAGGAGTGATGAATCTCACGTCTGCTCCAAATGTCACCTGCAGTATATGTTGAAAGAAAACCTAGTCAAGCATGTCGAGTCTAGATCCTGTCAAATGTTGTTCAGTCAGTTTGTAGAAAGGAAAAAGACGGCCCAGTGTGAGGAATGTGGAAAGTACTTCGCAACCAAACAGAAGAAAGATGAGCACATCAACTCCCAACACAGAGGGATCACCTATGCCTGTTCCTGTGGGTTGACATATGCTTACAAGACGGGATTGGATCGACATAAGAAATCAAGTGGCCATGTTGATAATACAGAGAAACAATGATCTTGAATGTAAGCTGCGAACATTTGGGTGGCACGTTTGTTCAAGTGCAAGCTCCATTTGGTGTCTTGGTTTATTCCCACTTATGAAGATTAACTGTTATGTATGGGCGGACTCAGTCTGGAAGTACATTAAGGGTGTCCTTGATCTGCTTGTGACCTGACTAAACAGCTGAGATTATCATAAACCAACCTATGCTGAAAGTAAGAGCAAGCTGAAATATGTTTTGGGGAGAATACTATCTTCGACTCGTCGTTTTCAGCGCCATAAATTAGTAAAGAAACATCATCACTTAAACCTTTACTCGCATGTCGAAATGATTGCTCCAGTGCTGCATTTATAAGGACTTACTTTGTGCTGGTGAAACATAGGGCACTCCACACAGGTACAATGTGTGAAGCCCATATCTGGTGTCCCTGACATGATATTGCTGGAATATTGGTAAAAGTGCCTCAAAACCCAACTCGGCATTCTATCAGTTGTAAACATTTGGGTATTCTGGTGTACATGTCTCCTACAGACCTTCCTGTATGACTGACGAGTTTGATCAATCAATTTAACAGTTGGAGATAGTTGCCATAACAACTAGAATATTGCTGGTGTTGGTGGAGAACATCCATTCATTATTGAGTCCACCTGACAGTTTTCTGGGGCAGAATTGATCCCCTGTTCCCTTTGCTTGTTATAAAATTGACTAAAATGAGGATCTGTGGTTCGACTCCATTACTTAGTTGATTGTGGGTCATCATACCCCATTGCTCGTTATACAAACAATGTTTGGCCTGTCTGAGACAGTATTTTTAGGCATCTTGAGATACAACTTGAACATGTCCATAGAACAACTTAAGTCATCAAACCAAACCACTGAACAGCCTTTCAAGGGTATTATGGTTTGAGTACTCCAAGAAACTTGCGGAACAGTTTAGTCACTACATACCTGACGGTATCACTGCTGAGAAAAATATCGATGACAATGGACCTAAAAATATGTCACCCAGGCTGGCTGCTGCCTTATTGTCTTGTTCACTATTGTCATCGATGTCGTAAGAGGCAACTAACACTATATAATAACAGGATCGGGTCGTCAGGCAGTTGTTGCTTCACTCAAGTTAATGTAGATTAACATGATGCTCAGTTTGGTTTAGGATCCAGAAAGGTGACAATTAACTTGTAAAAATGATTTTATTTTCTGTAGGTGACTTTGTCCAAGAAGCAAGTTCCTATCTTCTTACATATCACATGGGCAGTTTTCTGATGCCAGTGTTATTTTTCATATATGGTTCCACCTGAGAATAGAACCTTATTATTTGTGACAAAGGTTCTCTATGGTGTTTGAAGTATATAAAAATGTCTCTGGTTAAGTAGCCATTAGCTCTTCAATAGTGATATCCCACAGCAAATATCTTCATACAATGACGGGTGTCTTGATAGAAGTTCTCATTCATCGGTAGGCAGGCAGATTTTGGCAGGAGGTCAGTATGCAGTAATTATATCGCTTTAGTAATATCAACATGAATGGGCTTTGAAAACTTAAATGGTCGAACAGAATTTAGTGTTTGTCTGCTTTTTTTCTTTTTCAACTAACTCAAGTTCTTAATGATGCAATGTAATACATATACAAAACCCATAGTTAGGGCTATGCCTATGATTACAATACTTTGGTAGTCGGTACTCATTCGTCAGTTTGTGGGCTAGCGATGTGCAATATTAGAACAGGAACCGATGGAGTTGCCTCCCACTTTGGCTGAAGTAGCATAGCGTCTCTCAAAGCAGGGCACAAGGACAGGGTGTAATAGTGGAAGCACCCATTGTATTTAAGTTTTCAGCTTGGCAAATTTAGTTTGGAAAAGTCCTCAAACAGATAATGGTTGTTTGCAGATTGTGTCGCGCAGTGACGTGTTACAGCGGAATAGGACCATCATGTCAACACATCTCACTAAGAAGGGAGGGTTTTAGAGTTGTATTTCAGGGATATTGATAATTTCTTACTATTTGTTGTGTATCGTGATACCAGTGGTATCATGAGTCCGTATCGTGATACGTATTGTATCGCGAAATGTCAGCTCGACCTGAAGTATCAGAAGGTAATGTGTACAAACGACGCTTCCTTCTCAAGGAACTTAGACCAAGTTTTTGTTACTTTCAGATGTTGATGTTAGTTGGAACTCTCAGCAAGGGCCGCAGGGAAATCAAGCAGGGAGCATTGACTTAGCGTCGTTCAGACAAAATGAGTTTACGAAACATTTATTCCCCAATGAGTTGTTATCCCCGAAGACGTACGTCTGCGAGATATGTGGCAAAGTGTTCAGGAACAAAAGCAGCAAGTGGTATCACGTGAAGTCGATTCATGAGAAAGTCACCTTTTCGTGTGTGTGTGGGAGGACGTATTCCTCTAAACCTGCTTACTTGAGGCATAAGAAACATTGTATCCTTGGGGTGGGTGTAGAGCATGTACAAGGACAGGAAGGATGAACTGTCAGGACTGGGATTATATTTGGGACATAGTGGTTATGTGTGACCCGATATATATAACAGAGCGATACAGGATTCCTTACTTGGGTGTGAGACTTACATACTTGAGGCTTAGCAGGACTAGACAAATATGGTGTCCAGCTTGACAAATGCTTGTGACTCTTGATCATGGTGGCGCCACCACTTCCATGTTTCTGTTGGCCAAGATGGTAATGAAGAGGGATGTTGCACTGACTGAAAAACGATCTTTACAAATGAACTAGTGCTTGTGCTGTTAGCGCATCAATTTGAAAAAAAGGCCTCAATTTTCAAAGACAATTGGTACATTTTATGATTGTGCTGTACGGGCAAGTGCATTTCCCGAGCCAAGGGAGTTTACTGACTAAAAGTCCAGTTTCCACCCTTTCCGAACTTGGCTGGATTTTTTTGGCTTGATCGTAGCGCAACCAGTGGCTATTACGAGTTATGTCCCTTCTATGTCCCTCCTATTGACCAGTCACATTCCACCTCTCATGCCATTTGCATTTGCTTAAAAAAATTGTGGTGTCAAGACTGACTGATTGATAATCAAACTCTATTTTGTAATATAAGGGATCTTACTTCGCGAAGTGCATCCAATCACGTGAGTGCCTTGTTTAAAAACATGAAGATGCTTTGCAAATCTTGTAATCAACAGAAATCGGCAGGGCAGTTTACGAACTGGATGTAGATTTTGTTATGCAATTTTCATTGGACTGTTCATCGACTCGTTAGTCCCGCCAAAATATAACTCCATAATTCCAGCCTAGTTCGGCAAGGGTTGGACTTTTATAGTCAGTTAACTCCCTTGAGTTGGGAAGATGGAGCAAGTGTGGGTGTACCTTGGATATTTGAAATTTTTAGATAGAAGGCCCATGCAGTGTTAGAAAGGAGAACTAGTCCTGTTGTCCTTGCTGGGGAGGTCGGGTAGCCTAGTGGTTAAAGCGTTAGCTCGTCACGCAGAAGACCCGGGTTCGATTCCCGACATGGGTACAATGTGTGAAGCCCATTTCTGGTTTCCCCTGCTGTGATGTTGCTGGAATAAAAGCGGCGTGAAACCATACTCACTCACTCACTGTTGTCCTTGCCAAATTGCCCAACAGTTATGGTGTCATAAGGACTAGTGGAAATTTGCCAGTTTTAAGGATTTTGCTTTGTCATCATTATAAGGACTAATATACTGTTAGTTTCTAATGCTGCCATGTCAGAAAGTTCCGAGAGTGAACCCTGCATACCCAACATGGCATTTTCTCCACACATTGATAGATATCATGGCTATGGTACTTGATACATCAAGGCACATGATGTTTACAGGATGTGTCCTGATATGTGTATAGGCAGGTTCAGAAATAATGGTTTTGTTATGCCAAAATGTATCTATATGAGTGTTGGATTTGGTTCCTAGTTGGTTTCCGACATTGCTGTTTGATCAAAGGCATGTGCAGAATCAGTTTTGCATTGTGGTGTGCATTGTATCCTTGAGTTGTGACACAAACTCACTTACTCATGCTCAAATTTTATACACAGAAAAGATGTTGATACAAATGTTGGCGTGGAACATTTTTGCTGATGATTGTACATTCCGACACTGATGATATAGAAGAATAAGAAACTTGTCTCATATTTTGCTAAGAATATGTACTGAGATTTTTTTTCGAAGAATAAATATATCAATTTCTTTTGAAGTCTGTATTTTCATTTATTCATTTTCAGTAGTAGTCACACTAATAGCATACCAGCAGTTTTGAACTTTTTGCCCTAGAGATTAACCTTGGTTAACGATAGTGAAGTGTGGGCAATCATTGTTTGAAAAATGCCTTGGTTAAGCCAAGAAATATTTATCATTAGACAGAATTCACAAAGACGTATTTTAGAAAATAATGTATTTATAGCTTGTAGTGCACAGGGAAACAGTATGTTACTTTTCCCAAGGCATGTTTCTGAAAACTTTCTTTTTACTTTGAATCGGTCTTTAAGATCTGTGACTGGCAGAAAAATTGAAGTCAACCTTTTCTTGCTTTCAGATTATCATAATAGTTGGAGGTCTCCGGAAATGATACATTCAATGGCCCAGGAGAATTTTGGAGGCCCTTCAAATCCAGTTTCATTTTCTCCAAATAGTTCAACACAGTTTCCTCCCTTCCCCAGCACTTACCATAGAACACATCCCAGTTTTATGGGAAATAAAGGCGCGAGTCAAAAGCCCAGAGACCACTGTTTCCCTTGTTCTCAGTGTGATAAAGTATTTCGGAACTTCAGTTCTAGATGGTACCATGTAAAGTCCATTCACGAGAAAGTGAAGTTGTCATGCTATGTGTGTGGAAGAGTGTACTCATCGAAACCTGCCCTACAGAAACACCAAAAGAAATGTGTTGTACCTTGAAGTCTTTTCATGGGACGACAGACGCCATATTCTGTATCAACTCTTACTCATGTGTTCACGTGAAGATTAACTTTGATCAACACCGCTAAATATCATGGTTACAATTAGCAAAATTGCTGCCTAAGATTTTGGTTTGCTACCATAAAATTGTTTGGTATCTAATTTCAAGTACGAACACTTACTCAACTGAACTGAATATCTGGTGATAAGTTAATACTCAGTTGATCTGTAAAAGGTTTTAGAGTAACTGGACGGTAATTTTTCATGTATGTGGTGAGACTGAATAAATGTTTTAAATAAAGACTTTCAATATTTTTTATGCTCATTTTTGAATGTTGCTTTCATCACAATGAAAATACTACCTATATGATTCTAGCTCTGGCTATGTGTGTGTACTCAGTGTATTCGTGTCAGCATGTTGTCAAGGCGTGTTTGTCTCTTTGTGGCTGCGAGTGTTAACCTGACCTAAAATCCGGGTGTAGAATTGTAGCACTTGGGTTGTTGAAAAGACCTTTTGACTTGCCTCTTGTTGAGTTAGACTGGCAATCAGACTAAGGGTTTTTCCTACTTCTGTGTTTTATTATCGAAAATGTTGTAAGTTCAGGGTCAAACTTTTCAAATGGTTCATTATTGAGTGTTATACATTGAAATATGCTTCCCCGAAGAGCTAGCTTGGTTCATTCTGACACAGCAGTGACGTGGGCAGGCAGGTGTAGACACTAGACTCGTTGCTGGGACAGGGAGCGACATGCTTGACAAGGCCGCTGCAGAGAGCAAGTATGTCATATTGCAGAAGGCTGTTATTCAAAGTCAGTGAACCGAAGGCCAGGGGGACTGTTATAGCAGCGAGAGAGATATTATGTTTCCAGTCCTGTGTATTGATTTGTCGTCTTCAGTTACTTTTTCTCATGAGATTACTTGCTTAATAATACTTTTGGACCTCATGTGAACTTGGCTTGTGTGTTATCTAAGGGGTTAGACATGGCCACTAATCTGCTTGTCTCAACATTAACAATTGTGTGGTTTTCTAGCAGTTAAGTCACATACAGTACTACTCAAGAACTAGTTTGGCCTAGTTGAATAAAATTCATTTATTGTGTTTTATTTCACCTATGAAATGCACCAGCCTGGAAACTATATAACCTTTGCAATTGAAGGATTTCCTTCAAAAGTTATCTCCCTTTGACTAGCTGGACTGTTGACTGACCTTGTGTGTGTTTGGGCAGATTTGAACTGACATCATGCTCATTATCTGGTTATGCCAAACTTTCAACAGCTGTCCTAAATTTCTTGAAAATATTTCCTTATCTTGGAAAAGAAGATAATTTTTGCGTTTGCTTATTTAAATTATTAATTATCTTCTGTACACTTTTTACCGCCTTCGTGGTCTTGTGGTAGAGCGTCCGCCCAGAGAGTGGAAGGTCTGGGGTTCAGTCCCCAGTTGCGTCATACCAAAAGACGTTAAAAGATGGTACTTGTTGTTACCGTCTGGCGCTCAGCATTAAGGGGCTAAAACAAGGACTGGTCGGCTCGTAGTCAGTATTCTGTGTCTAAGTGGGGAATTCATGTTAAACTGCGGAATGGTATGTCCGTGAGCTAGCACTATAAATCATCATCAGTCCGGACTAGTACAAGCAGCCACACACATACTCACACATGCATGCACGTCGCTATATAAGTGCAATAATCTTGGATGCGACGTTAAACCCAATTTCACCTCAACTGTACACTTTTGGTGGCACGGGTGGCCCAGTTGTCAAAGGTGCTGCAATTCAATGGGTCCTTGGGGCATGCTCGAAACCTATGATTGTGAGATTGAATCCCAGTTTGCCCCAATTATGTTTCTGGGTTTGTCTGTACCATACCTGGACCTGCATCTTTTCAGGCATTCCACCCATATTAAGCTGACACGCTATGATATAACTGCAATACTGTTCAAAGTGGTGTTAAACCAAACACCCTCCCTCCCTCTGTATGTACGCTTTCAACTCCTGTGTTAATTAGATGAACACAGTTTCCAAATGATGAATTGTTAATCTCCTGTATGGAAACTGTTAGAAAGGTTAAACTCCCCCACTGTATCACTCATTACTGTGGTTACCAGGCAACACAATACATGTTGAAGATTTGTCCGATATGCCATCAGATGTTGGCAGCTGTGCAGTAAATTCATATCCTTTGATTGATAGTGATGGGATAAACTTCATTGATTTTTGTTGTGTTTTTCATGAGACTTCATTTTCCGCATTCATTGTTGATGACTTTTTACATTATGAAGACAATAATTTCATGGTGTTTCCCCCAGTCCAGGATGTGATTATGTGTTGGACATCAATCATTTTGTCTGAAAAGGGAGTGGATTGATTTATGAATGATTATGAAAATAATCATAAATCGAGAGCAATCCTCACTGTCTTTCCAATAGAAAAACTCAAGGCTGATATTTCTGTTCTGTTCAACACAAGACCATTGACAGGGTGGCATTGCAACATCAACTCTTGAAACCTAGCCTGTTGTCAGGCTTCTTGTGCTTTTAAGGCGGTAGGGTGGCCGAGTGGTTAAAGGGTTCGCTTGTCACGCCAAAGACCCGGGTTCGAATCCCCACATGTACAATGTGTGAAGCCCCTTTCTTGTCCCCCCTGCCGTGATATTGCTGGAATATTGCTAACCCAACTTGCTTGTTCACTTTTGTGCTTTTATGCTCATTTGGTCTCATTTTATCTTCAGATTCATTAATATGAATTGGTATTATTGGAAAATAATCAGTCATAAATTTAATTATTAATTCCTTGATTGGAAACTGAAACCAACCAATCATTGAGGAAATGAATTGAATTGGTACTAGTTTCCTCAGAACTTTGTTGTTTGTGGTTGTTCCACATACCATAATTCAGTTTTGTGATCGAGTTTTTTGAATGTGTAAGTGGTCACGTCAATATTCTTGAAGAGACACCTCCAGAAAATAGGTTCAACTAGCAACAACCTTTTTTGTTACTTTCAGATTTTAACAGGATTGTGGGCGATCTGCACAGCAATATGGAAGCTGGTTATTTTCAGAATGAGACAGATAGGGGTAGGAGAAACTCGACCAAGCGTAAGGGAGGATGTTTTTGCCGTCAGTGTGACAAAGTGTTCTCCGATGGTAGTGCCAGACGTAAACACGTCCTTGCAATCCATGAGAAGGTCACACATGTCTGTGTGTGCGGGAAAACGTACAATTACTTTACAAGTTACTTGAGGCATAAAAAGATGTGTTCCAGTTGTCATGTGCCAGTATTATAACATCGGAAGCGATTCTGTGAAAACGAGGATTAATTGCTTCCTATTCATTGGTTATTGATTGCATCAGTGCTGTGTACATCTGTGTTCTCATCTCGTGGTCTTTTGAAGAGTAGTAATACATTTTTGTTTGTTTGTTTGTTGTGTAACGCCGCACTCAGCAATATTCCAGCTATACGACGGCGGTCTGTAAATAATTGAGTCTGGACCAGACAGTCCAGTGATTGACATCACGAGCATCGATCCACACAATTGGGATACGATGACATTCATCAACCAAATCAGCGAGCCTGACCACCCGATCCCGTTAGTCGCCTTTTACGACAAGCATAGTCACCTTTTACGGCAAGCATGGGTTGCTGAAGATCTATACTTCCCCGGAATCTTCACGGGTCTCGTGGTGGTTTGAAGAGTATTATTACAGATGCACTGTATTCAGTTTGTGATGCTGGGAGGGTCAGTTTGCCTTTACTGAAAGCATATGATGTTCAGTAAACCAGATTGGCACAATCCTGGCTGTATGTGTATATTAGATGTCATGTGGGCTGTTTTTTTGCATTGTAAAATCATGGCCACTACAAGCAAAATAACTTATCCTGGTATCCTGCAACATGTTTTTGCTGGTTTTGACTCATGTTAGTTTGAGAGTTAGCTACTCCAGATCTGGCTACAAAAGGCTTGGATATATAATGACATCACTTTGTGACATCGTTTATAAGGACGAAGAAGACAGTGGAACTTGAACGAAAGTGCATTTAGTGAGTTTATAAGAGTGGAAATGCAAAACAACCCCTAAACTAATAAATAATGTCTTCTTATGAAAAATAATAATAAGTCCTTCTTTCTAAACCCCAGTCCCTTTTGTTTTATTAGATTACCTCTAATGTTGTTGTTTTTATGTTGACAAATTTAATGGTGTACAACAAATTGTAACCTAAAGCCAAAGGTGCCAAATAATATGATGAAAAGGAAATATTGGTATAAAGTTAAATAATCAACAGTTGCGACAGTACAATATGGAATGTTGCATATATTTTGTATGCCCTACATTGTTCATACAAGGCCCCATGTTTCTCAAGGTCTGGGGGTCTTTGGCCCACCTAAGAAAATATACAAGGTCGTCACTGTATGATTATCATGTTGTACGATGAAGTCGCAGGAATATTTGCCTCCAATGAAGACACAAAGTTCTTGTTGTTTTCAGATAATCAGAAATTCGACAGCAGCTCAAATCCATTTGCGAGTTTTCAGGATGGCAATTACTATTTCTCTCTGCCTGTCCCGCGGAAAGACACAAAGAATTTCCCATGTCCAAATTGTGAGAAAGTGTTCGCCTGCAGCAGTGCCCGATGGAATCATGTGAATGCCATCCATAAGAACAAAGTGTATAACTGTGTGTGTGGGAAGGTGTACAGCTATCAGCAGAGCTATCTCCGACACAAGAAGTCCTGTGCCATGTGTATTTAGACTGGCGTCAGCATCAGTCTCAGTTTCAAAATGAACCACAGGGCTCAATTTAAGGAACTTGATATAACTTGCACAAGGTGCATGTTGACATGAAAACCAAGTGGCACCAAACAAAAGACTGGTGTCCGTCATCAGTTTCAATATGAACCGCAGGGCTCAATTTAAGGAACTTGATTTAACTTGCACAAGGTGCATGTTGACATGAAAACCAAGTGGCACCAAACAAAAGACTGGTGTCCGTCATCAGTTTCAATATGAACCGCAGGGCTCAATTTAAGGAACTTGATATAACTTGCACTAGGTGCATGTTGACATGAAAACCAAGCTGTACCAAACAAAACCAGGTTGCACCCTGGTCATATAAATTTGTCAAAGTTGAAACAGGCTGGTCTGCTGCCAGTGTCACATAGATTTATGTCACATTGCTGTAAAACTGTAGGAACACAGCGGTAGAAACTTAGTTTCAGTCCACTAGTCCTTATAATGATAGCATATAGCAAAACCTTTAAAATGGCAAATTCCACTAGTCCTTAGAATACCTTTACTAATGGGCGGTTTGGCAGGGACTGTAGGACTAGTACCAATTTCTAACCCTGGGAACATAACATAAGAGATTAGTGAACTTCAGAGGTATTGAGTGGGCTCGAAGATCAATTTTGTTTGGACAAGTAAGGGTTAGTCTGACACAAATTTATTCATTTTTTACATGCACTTGGTGTGTAAATATAAGTTATATTTTAATAACAGGTTGCGAAATCGAGCACTGACTCGTATCCAGTCAGGACATTTTGACCGATTGTCTTCATTTGGTCTTCATATATCCATCCCCAATGTCAGTACTTTGAGCTGTTCGGAAGGAATTACTACCCTTCTCATACCAACATAACATAAAGGATGATTTGAGAGTGTCATAAGCTGCATGTGTGACCCTCGATGATACATTCCAACCTAAGACCAAGGCTGGATAAGGGAAACTGAAACAAATTTTCAAAGTTCTAAGCTATCGGCCCACAGCCGATGACGACTGAAGAATGTGTATTGTAAAATGGATAAGGCCATCGAGGTTGGATGTATGGATACTTACTAGAATGTTTCAGCTCAAAAATTAACACAAACATTTAGTACATAGTCAGTAGATGTACAGTAAGTTACGTTTATAACGAACTGATGGATATAACTAACTGTTCGTCTGGTCCTGGCCATTTGCTGTATATTTTTTCATCTAAAATTGATGGATATAACGAACATGCTTATAACGAAACAACGGATATAGCAAACTCAAATTATGGTCCCTTGTGTCTAATGGTCGAAATGCGTATGATGAACGATGGATATGACGAACTAAAATTAGTTGTACCTTTGAGTTTGTTTTAACCGTAGTTTACTGTAGTTAGTTCATATGGTGTTCCAACAGACACCGAATTCAACAGACAACCCGGGCGGTTGGGTAGCCTAGTGGTTAAAGCGTTCGCTCGTCACGCCGAAGACCCTGGTTCGATTCCCGACATGGGTACAATGTGTGAAGCCCATTTCTGGTGTCCCCCGCCGTGATATTGCTGGAATATTGCTAAAAGCGGCGTAAAACCATACTCACTCACTCACTCAACAGACAACCGTGATACGAGAGGTTCATGTGACAGATATGTACAGCAACTACATTGAATATAATATGTATAATGTTTCAATCTGTATGTTATGATAATCATGTTTAATTGAAGATTGTGTTAATTTCTTACATGATCTGTATCCAATACTGAAATAAAGTGAGGTGTTGCAAATGTTAAGTTAATATTTGTGCCCTGAACCATTTCAAAAATCATTTGCGATTATTACGTAAAACGTACATGGTATCTGTCCATTAAAGGCTGTGACCTAATGGTTTTGAAATTGACCTTTGTGCTTTGGTTGATAAGGATCCTGTTGTTTTTGTACATGAAAATCACTGTGGTACTGAAGGATTCCACCTTAGAAAGAAGGGCAGTCGGGTAGCTTAGTGGTTAGTGTGTCGCTCGTCACGCTGAAGTCCTGGGTTCGATTCCCCGACATGGGTACAATGTGTGAAGCCCATTTCTGGTGTCCCCCCTGTCGTTATGTTGCTGGAATATTGCTTCAAGCAGTGTAAAACCATACTCACTCACCACAGAAAGATGGATGAAAGGTGTTGCTTCGTTGGGTTTATTACTGAGAACAGATATGTGTTGAGAGTGGATAACTGCTCTATCACCTCTCTTTGTCCACAGACAGACCAAGCTTGAAACAGAATTTGACCAAATTTGGAGTTTATACAGCCAAATCTGTAAACAATTAATCCTAATGAAGGTTATCTATAGTGATGGAAGACTTCTTTCAATCTGAAAGATGTCGATGTTTCATTTCTGTCCTTTTGTTGATGACGAACGTATGCATGGGAAAATCAACTTGGCAACTAATTATACCAGATTGGTACAGCAAAACATTGTAAAGATTGAGTGGAAGCCTCGGTGTCTTGAGTAGGTTAGATCACTGACTTTGTGCCACACTCTGGCGGTGTGGGTTTGAATCCCGAATCTGACTCAACCCAAAAAAGTATGAGAATCTGTCCTTTACTAAGAAAGTGTTACCCCAAATATAACATTTGTTACATTGAAAATATTGATTTGTTCCAAATTGTTCTTTTTTCGTTCAGTTGGAAACTTACTTCAGCAGGTCTGATTGTGTTCCAGCTGTGTAGAATTAGGTACTTAAATTATATCAGCAGATTAGAAAATGGCTTTTTGTTACTTTCAGGTATTCGATCTTTGGTTCAGCAAGTTCAGCAGGCCTATGTTCAGCAAGCTTTTGTCCCGAAAATTTCAGTTGGTCGAAGTCGTGGTTGTTTTGAGTCTGGGAAGCGTAACTTCCCTTGTCCTCACTGTGAGAAGGTGTTTGCCTGTCACAGTGCGCGGTGGAACCACACGAACGCCATACACAAGCACATCGTGTACCCCTGTGTGTGCGGCAAGGTGTACAACTACCAGCAGAACTATCTACGCCATAAGAAAACTTGCTCCATGGCTTCTTGAGGATATTGTTTGGGGCAGATTCTTCTGTTAGGTGTGGTTATTCGGTACAAGAGACCATGGCGTGGTTTTACAATTCACTACGCTGAGTTGTGTCCCTTAGCCGTGTTAAGATTCAGTGATGACGAAAGAAATCGTGCTCCTTGTCTTCTTGAGGATATTGTTTTGGGCAGATTCTGTTAGGTGTGGTTATTCGGTACAAGAGACCATGGCGAGATTTTACAATTCACTACACTGAGTTGTGTCCCTTAGCAGTGTTAAGATTCAGTGATGACGAAAGGAGTCATGTTCCATGTCTTCTTGAGGACATTTGTTTGAGGCAGGCTCTTCTATTGAGCTGTGGTTAGTCCCTCAGATTCAGCGCAAGTGAGCATGGCAGCCTGTGGTCTAAGCTGCTACAGCTCACAATGAAGACTTGTGTCACTTAGTCGTTGGGAGAATCACGGCTTGTGGATCCCAGGTTCGCCTCAGATCCTGCAGAGTTCGTGTGAGTCATGGAATCCTTGGAATGTTTTGAGCTTCCCAGGCCTGAAATTGTTTCGGAAAATAGACAACTGTTGAAAAGCCTTGAAAAATATTATTTGTATCCCAGTAACAAGAAAATAAATAAAGCTCAATCAACGGCCAGCCGAGTTAATACCTGAAGTTTGTTACGATATTATCGAAAACTGTCAATACCCTGAACAAGACATGGAAATTTGCCAGACTAATCGTGTACGAACCCGGTCCCGGCTTCATCTACCTGTGGTCATGCCTTTGGTTATATTTCCTGTGTTAATGTGTGGCTTGACAAATTCATCAATTTGTACAATAAAGAATAAATTGTGAGCTGTTTCAAGGTCAAAGGCTTTGTGTTTACATGACAGTGAAAGTCTTCCGGTGTTTGCTCAATTGTTTAACCTGAATTGTTCAGATGTTGTGATGTCCGGGAATGCTGTTGAAGCAAGGGGAAGGACAAAGTTGTGGACATGTGGTATAATTTGATGTGTGACCTTCTATTTCTTTGCAATATAGCCCATCAGAATCTGCAACACATGAAAAATGATGCAGTTTACATCGAAAAAATGACCTTATTAATTAGTTTTGCTGTTGTGTAGTATGTTTGTTTACGGAGCATTTTACCGTCATGGTGACATTGTGTCTGCTGCAGCATCAGAGTCACAGGAGACGAACTTTGAGAGCTCATGTTTGAGATGTGTTTTTGTGTAGACATTACTGCTCATTTGTAGTGCAAGAAATGGCACCTTTTCATTGGTCTAATTTTTCCCTTTCAAGAAGCTAAAGAAACTTTTATTGTTGTTGGATAAATGGATTACTGAATGTGTCATAATGTTCCAAAAACTGTTTTATTTGACAAGTTAGAAGAATGGCTTTTGTCAGGGAAGAATGTTTTGATTTCTTTTATCTTCAAACTTTATTGTTTTGCGAAGGTGCAGTGTTTGAAATAATTTTAAAACCCAACAAGACAAAAGGGCAGGTGAAAGTCCCGCATTCAGACTTCGTAATATTGAAAAATCGCAAAAGAAATAAGAGACAAATCGCATCTTGATTCAGTTGAAATAATGTAAACAATTACTTGAGAATCTACGAGAAGTTATAATAAAACTGAATACGTAACTGAATGCCAGGGAGTCGGGATGGTGGAGGTAAATTTCATGCAGTCCAACAGGAAACTTACCAGCCACTGGCAGGCAGGCAGGCAGGCAGTTATTTCAGACAATGCTTAGATGGCAAGTCAAATATTTTGTACTGAGTTTGCTTGAACTGTGATCCGTAGTGATGTATATTTCTCCATTCACCTTTGATCATGTTGATTGAAATGAGGATTAAAATATTATGTTCAACATCAAGAAATATGTGTGTTGTTTGTAGAGGCTTAGAGACTCTGTTTTTCTTTATTTCAGATGTTCATGGTTTGGCTCGAGAGACACTCCTCCAAGGAGCAAACCGTAGCAAGCTAAGACAAACAGAGGCCTCTAAGAAATGCTTTCCTTGTCCAAAATGTACCAAAGTGTTTGCTTTTAGCAGTGCAAGACAGAGACATGTGAATGCCATACATGAAAATATGGTTTACAGCTGTGTGTGTGGGAAACAGTACAATTACCAACAGAGTTATGGCCGCCACAGAAAGACTTGTCCCATGGCATCAAATCCTTATACTAACTTCTCCATGTCGAATATTCACCTCCTACAAAAGAAATAATGACATCACAGACTATTTCTGAATGGTTTGAATTCAGATTCTCTTTATTTATCAGTGCTGTTCAGGTGATAATTTGCTTCTTTTGCTCTAGTTCATGTCCTCTAGTTCACGTCCTTAAATAACATTTCCAAGTTCGTCCAGACTGATACTTTCTTACACACAATCCAAAGACAGCATGCCCATGCAGATTCTGTGTGGTTGCTTGCTTATCAGGTACCTGATTCATATTAATTCTTTCTTTGGTTAAGGCAGATCACCTTCGTGGTCTAGTGGATAGTGGTCTGCCGGGGGAGTGGAAGGTATAAGTTTGATCCCCAGTTGCGTCATCCCGAAAGATGTTAAAAGTTGTCACTTCTTGTTTCACTGCTGGGCGAACGGCATTCAGGGAATAAAACAAGGACTGGTCAGTGAATATTGAATTTCCTCTCAATACAAATTTTTTAGGGTCAGTTATTATCAAAAATGATGACTTGATTTGCAGATAGTTCATTGCCTTTTGATGCTTCCGTGTTGTTATCTGTGGCTCCTGATCCGTGTATGATCCGTGTCTCAAAATACAGCTGGACAGGTTGGCTCTGGTCTAACCTTAATAGTTACTCGCCAGTTTCAAATTACGCTACATTCAATATGCGATGTTTTATTTATCATCTCCGTAATGTTAAACATGGGTAGTCAAAGTTTTTTAAGTAACACAGCTTTTGATTGGTTGTTATTTTTTTGCTGTACACAAGGTTACTGTGACAACAGTCACTCAAACAAGATGAAGGGGGATAACTCTGATCTCTGAACAATCTCATTTTGTGATGATCGAAATATGAGTTGTAGAATCACGAGGGGTACATAGGGTTTTATACCACCATGTTTTAATGTGACCTGTAAAAGAATATCCACAAATTAAACATAGAAAACAGCTGTTCGATTGAACTGAGGTTAACTTGCGCTGTGTCACGTGACTTCCATTGACTCGGAAAAAGCCTGCTGCTTTTTGCTTTGAAGCGATGTATCAGGATTTATTCTGCCCTTCAGAAATCCACTTGCAGCCTGTATTGCTCGAGGCGGGGTATGAGATTTTTTCTCCCACTGAGAAATGTGTTACCTCCAAGTCGGGTTACACAGTATTTTATCAAGATCACGTGGATAAATCAGATCTCATCATTCTGACATTGAGGTATGATAATGAGGATTAATATATAGTTCAACGTAAAAAATTATTTATGTTGCTTGTAGAGGCTTAGAGACTCTGTTTTTCTGTATTTCAGATGTACATGGTTTGGCTCGAGAGACTATCTTCCAAGGAGCAAACTGTAGCAAGCTAATACAAACAGAGGCCTCTAAGAAATGCTTCCCTTGTTCAAAATGTAACAAAGTGTTTGCTTTTAGTGGGACAAGACGAAGACATGTGAAAGCAAAACATGAACATTTTATTCATAGGTGTGTGTGTGGGAAACAGTACAATTACCAACAGAGTTATGGCCGCCACAGAAAGACTTGTCCCATGGCATCACTTCAAACAAACCCTTGTACAAACGTCTCCTTGTCAGATGTAGAACTCTTACAGAAAAAATAATGACCTCACTGTTGAAAGAACTTTTCCCTCACTAATTTTTCAGTGTGTTTGAATTCAGATTCTCTCAAGTGTATCATTGTATGAAGTGAGCTGGATTTGTTCTGCTTTGAACAGTTTCATTAATATCCCCGTGGGTCAGTTTGGTTTTGCAAACAAGTTCAAAGTGGCACAGGTTGTGGACACTTCCATTTTAAAACCCACTGTGTGATGTTGACATTCCTTGGTTCAGAGTGTGGAAATTGAAGACATGACAAGATGTTACTGGCTTCGCAAAGGGACACAACTCAGCACAGAGATTTGAGGTTGTTGAGATCATTGAGCTAGCATGCCACTGAAGTGAACGTAATACTCAGTGCCATTGATATGAAATGTACAATAGCTGATATAATGCAACAAATATAAACAGTTCATTATAGTCGTATTCCTAAATGTTATCCAAAGGAATATGGTTGCAGCTTCATATGTTATTTTATGATATATTACAATATTATGGTATCACTACAGTTCTTCTCAGCAAACATTCTACAAGTGAACACCAATAGGCAAACAATAGAAAAGTGAGACTTCTTTGTTAACAGCAAGGATACCCACATGGGCACAATGTGTGAAACCCATTTCTGGTGTCCATTGCCATGATGTTGCTGGAATATTGCTCTAAGTGGCGTAAAACCATACTCAAGGCAAGCAAACTTTCAATATTCAGGGGTCACTCTGAAGCACTGAGATTCCAACAGACTAATCAGCACTGACCCTGCCTGGTGCTTAAAAGGACGCTTAGTACTTGTGTTTCAGTCACATGCTTCATCAGTACTGGACAGATCATGATTGGCTTCTTTTGTTTGTTTGTTTGTTGTTTTACGCCGCATTCAGCAATATTCCAGCTATATGACGGCGGAAATAATCGAGTCTGGACCAGACAATCCAGTGATTAACATCATGAGCATCGATCCACGCAATTGGAACATATCCCTAAGCTTGTCCAGACTGATACTTTCTTGCACACACATCCCAAAGACACCATGCCCATACAGATTGTGTGGCTGCTTTTTTCGTCAGTTATTTCATCCATGTTACAGCTTTCTCTGGTTGAGGCATACTATCTTTGTGGTCTAATGGATAATGGTTGTCCTGGAGAGCGGCAAGTCCGTGGTTCGATCCCCAGCTGCGTCATACCAAAAGACGTTAAAAGATGGTATTTGTTCTTACCCTGCCTGGCTTTCGGCATTGAGGGGCAAAGATAAAGTCTGGTTGGATCGGAGTCTGTATAATGCACAAATATTGACTGTTGCTACGAAGGTAGTTCATTGTATAAGATGCTTTTTATGTTGAAGTTATTTGAGGCTGCTGAGGCTTGTGGGAAATAGCCCAGCTGCATTTGAGACTATCTTGCCTAAAAAGTTACCAGCCGGTTTCAGATCTCACAGGCTGAATATTTGACAATTTATTTTTCATCCCCCGTACTGTTTGGCATTTGTCCTCAGTCAACATTTGTTAAGTTACACACCTTTTGATTAGTTGTAATTCATTGTTCATCAAATCATGTTTGCCATGATTTACTGTGACAACAGTCACTCTAACAAGATGAAGGGGGATAACTCTGATCTTGCAACCTTATTTTGTTTTGATCGTGTAGATTGAAATGAGGATAAATATATCATGTTCAGCTTCGTAAAATATTTGTGTTGCTTGTAGAGGCTTAGAGACTCTGTTTTTCTATATTTCAGATATTCATGGTTTGGCTCGAGAGACTATCCTCCACGGAGCAAACCGTAGCAAGCTAATACAAACAGTGGCCTCTAAGAAATGCTTTCCTTGCCCAAAATGTACCAAGGTGTTTGCTTTCAGCAGGTCAAGACAAAGACATGTGAAAGCCAAACATGAAAATTTGATTTATAGCTGTGTGTGTGGGAAACAGTACAATTACCAACAGAGTTATGGCCGCCACAGAAAGACTTGTCCCATGGTATCACTTCTAGCAAACCCTTGTACAAACTTCTCCTTGTCGGATGTAGAACTCTTACAGAAAAAATAATGCCTACAGACCTTTTCCCTCACTATTTTTGAGTGTGTTTGAATTGAGATTCTCCATTGTTTGTTCTTGTTTGTGTTTTGATTTGAACAGTTTTGTTAAGATAACAGTGTTCCATCTTGGTGTTGCAAACCAGTTTACCCGCAATGTGATGCTGATATACCTAGGTTCATTATGTGGAAACTCATGACAAGATGTTCCTGGCATTGCAAAGGGACACAACTCTGCACAGAGATTTGAGGATCTTGTGATCGTTTGGCCAGCATACCACTGACTTTAAGTTAATATGTGATACTGCTCCATGCCATTGCTGTGAATCTTGGTTTCGACATTAAACCCCATTGAATCTCACCACACCTCACCTCTAAGATCGAGGCACATCTGCTTGTGAAAGCAGTCAGTGATTATTGAATTTCCTCTGAGTATGAGTTCTAAATAAATGACCAATGATCGCATGCTATTTAGATAGTTCCTTGTCTGTGGTGTTTCCTTGTTGTAGTTATCAGTTTCTGTCGAGTCTTGTCATGTGATGAGATAGGGAATGTTCCTTTATTCCAAAATAATGTTTAGAACCTGAATAGTGTACAAGTTGTAGGCAAGAAAAAGGAAACTAGAATTCAACCATAATTGGTATTGTTAAAAGCGGCCAGAAAAGTGCTTCACTCATTATACACTTGTGAATCTTAGAACAGGTCTTTGGCGTGACAAACAAATACAAATAGAGCACTCCACTGCCACTCTTAGCATAATAACCCAATAACCCAAACAAGTCAGTACATGCGCGGATCGATGCTCCTGATATCAATCACTGGATTGACTGGTTCAGATTCGATTATTTATGGCCGCCGTCATATAGCTGGAACATTGGTGATTGCGGCGTTAAACAACAAACAAACAAACAAACAAACATCATCGTTGTGGTGAATCGACGCTTTTGATAAAGTAGTTATAGAGTTATAGACCTACGGGCTATGTCATAAATGTATTCGCAACATTGTCAGTGACAAAAGGGGAGATCAGATGATGGAACCAAAAAGACCTGATCGTTATCAAGATCAACAACATAATTATCAAGTTTTAGCTCCATCAATGTGGGTTGACTCGTTTCAACTTCAGAAAAACAGGTTTCATCCTTGATCTGAATGACATGATCAATGAGAACGCGGAATATTGCTGAGTGCTGCGTTAAACAACAAACCAACCAACCAACTTAGCACATGCAGTATTCAGGATTGTTTGGCAGAGGATGTTTAGCCAAATTTGACCGGAATAACAGTTCCGGTATAACATTAATTATCCTTTTTTTTAAGGACCTTTCTAATTTTTTACTTGTACATGTAAATAATATGAAAATGAAAGTTGAAATAAAGAAACTATTTCTGTAGCAGTTTTTTTTTGTTGGTTTCAGATATGACTGGTTTGGCAACATATTTCCCTCTCCAGGAAAGTCTCCTGCCAGATTATGGAGCACACACTAGCAATCTAAGACCCACCGAAACATCTAAACGTTGCTTTCCCTGCCCCAAATGTACCAAAATGTTTACCGACAGCAGTGCACGCCAGAGACACGTGAATGCTATACATGAAAATTTGGTTTACAACTGTGTTTGTGGACGAAAGTACAATTATCAGCAGAGCTACATTCGCCACAAGAAAACCTGCTCGTTGTATCATGCATCGCTGCAGTCCAGATTAAACACCAAATAAAAGTGATCAAATCGCACATGAACAAGAAAACCTGCACATTGTATCATGCATCACTGCAGTCCAGATTAAACACCAAATGAAAGTGATCAAATCGCACATGAACAAGAAAAACTGCTCGTTGTATCATGCATCACTGCAGTCCAGATTAAACACCAAATGAAAGTGATCAAATCGCACATGAACAAGAAAAACTGAACATCATTTTTCTGTGCCAAAAACTTCAGGGTCCACAAGCCTGAACTTGGCTCTGAGCCATTTTCAATACGTTTTGGTGTTATCACATGGAGTTTTATCAGCTGATCTTACTTGAGTGAAAATAATTTTACAAAACTCAGGCTTTGGAATAGTGGCTAATGTCAGGAACTATTTAGAAATTGTCAAATACAGTGGTTGTTAGGAGATGTTTCTTCAAAAACGTTTAAATAACATGGGACATTTGAACAAGAACATAGGAGCTGTCTTGAGATAGACAAATTCAGTTGTTGTACAATGTTGCCCCAAAACTTTCACTCGAAGTGATTTGTAGTTACTAGATTGTCTTCCAGAAGGTATTGATGCTTTGTGATTGTGTGATCAGAGGGTTTAAGAGGACAGTGGGTCAGCTTTTGACCCAACTCTAGATTCCCATGAGGATTCCAGGTTAAAATTGGTGGCCAGCAACCTATGCTGGTTGTAAGAAGCAACCAATGGATCGGGTGGTCAGGCTGGTGACTAGGTTGATAGCGTGTCATTGTGCCCTGTTGGTGGGGATTGTCTGGTCCAGACTTAATTATTTACCGGCCACTGTCATAAAGATGGAATATTGCTGAGTGCTGCATTAAACCCCAAACAAACGGTAACAAAAATCGAGACAGACACTTCAACGGCTTGTTTAGCACAAATAGAAGTCAGCAAAGCTGCAGATGTTGAACTCATGGAGTTGTATTGATGGTCAGTGGTTCTTGTGTTCATACTAGGTGAAAGGAAGTCAATAGCCATCAAAGTTTTTAGTTCATATTCTCACATGTTG
The DNA here is from genome assembly GCF_023055435.1 of Haliotis rufescens. Classification (NCBI taxonomy): domain Eukaryota; kingdom Metazoa; phylum Mollusca; class Gastropoda; order Lepetellida; family Haliotidae; genus Haliotis; species Haliotis rufescens. The sequence continues at coordinate 25,398,531 of NW_025964383.1, read as the reverse complement.
TGAGTGTTGAGTTTCTTGACCTTGAAACACTCAAGTTTCAATGAGTCTTGTGTGTGTGGTGTTTTGTGACCTTGAAACAATCAATTTTCAATGAGTCTTGTGTTTATGGTATTTCGTGACCTTGGAACAATCAATTTTCAATGAGTCTTGTGTTTATGGTATTTCGTGACCTTGAAACACTCAAGTTTCAATGAGTCTTGTGTGTGGTGTTTTGTGACCTTGGAACACTTTCATATCACAGTGAGTCTCCTGTGTGGCAAGATTCTAGTGTGGTGCAAAGATTGAGGAAACACTGATTGTGAAGGCCATACAAGAAAAGTGAAGTAACACTGTCTTCATTGTCATCTGTGTGTGTAAGTTCTTGTTTTACACATAGATCAATGGAATTGGGATGTTCATGCAAGGAAAGCAAAGTAACTCTTGGCATCCATTGTCATCAGTGCATAATGACTGCATGTATATATCCTCACATCAACAAACTTGGATGACCATGGAAGCAACTGAACACTGCTGTGAGATCACTGTGAATGTGCATGACTGTAAATGTGCATGACTGTAAATGACCAGCAAGAGTTGGCAAATTCTTTTGGAGATCACATTGCTCAGGAGTCCCCTGATCCACCTTAAACTTTCCCAGAGCAGAATACTGTAGGTAGTTGTCCTTGGTTCAGATCGACTGTGATTGTGTTGTGGTCACACCACCTATGTTCATCCAAACAATTAAACATTCTTTCCTTCTTACAATGAAACTGATTTTGGGGGGAAAGTTACATGTAGACTGAATCTCACAGAGGATGTTTGATTACCCCGATGAACGAATAGAAATCAGCTATAGCAGGCTGAGGAACAGAAGCCATGCTTGATCAAGATTCCGTGACCAAATGCTCTTTGCTTAATTCCCTTGCAGTATGTTGTACATTGTTTTTGTTTGACATATTCTGTTCTGATAACGAGATAGTGGACAAGTACAATTTTTTCCTGTTTTCAGGTTTGGGCACATTTGTAGAGGCTGAGCAAGAGGGTCCCCAGCAGGGCTTTTTAACACACAGGACTGAACGTAGACCTCAGAGACGATCTGATACAAAGAAATCTTTCTCTTGTCCTCAGTGCGACAAATCGTTCACTGCTAGTAGTGCCAGATTAAGACATATCCATGCAATCCATGACAAGCTGTTGTATTATTGCATATGTGGGAAGGTGTACAATTACCAGCAGAATTATCTCCGGCATAAGAAAACATGCTACTTGTGCACAACTGGCAATATGACTGTTTAGAATATGATGTGTCTGGCTCTTCGAGGAACTCTTTTCTTGGTGTGATCTTGCTGAAGCTGGAGTAAAACTCAACTCACTCACTGAAGTCATGAAGCAAATGTCAGTCATACAAAATGAACATATGCTGACCTCAAATTTGTCTCTTGCATTCGGCAACAGGGAAAGGTTTTCTTTTCGAAATGAAGGGGGTTCTTGTGGACCTTGATGGTTGTTCTTTTATATTTGAGTCTGGTGACTAAATCTTGACCTTTTATCATTGTCAACCACTGCAAATAGTGTGATTTCTGTGAATCTGTTAGTGATGATGCATAGATTGAGTTTATCGGGCTCATCTGACGTAAAATCAACATATCACATCCGATTTGATCAAAATTATTGCCACTTGAACAAGTTCAGTTTAAAGAGATTTAGAGATAACTCTTCATGATAACTTGGAGGTGAGTTAGGCTTTAGGTGGTTGCTAATTTGGAGATAGCTCTTGCAGAATCTCCTGATAACTTGGAGGTGAGTTAGGCTTTAGGTGGTTGCTTATTTGGAGATAGCTCTTGCAGAATCTCCTGATAACTTGGAGGTGAGTTAGGCTTTAGGTGGTTGCTAATTTGGAGATAGCTCTTGCAGAATCTCCTGATAACTTGGAGGTGAGTTAGGCTTTAAGTGGTTGTTAATTTGGAGATAGCTCTTGCAGAATCTCCTGATAACTTGGAAGTGAGTTAGGCTTTAGGCGGTTGTTAATTTTGTGACAGGGTTCTGTTCCAACAAAGTGTAAAGGCTGTCCTTGGTGTCTCTCTCTATAAATTTTGCTGGAATAATGTGAAAAGTGCCATAAACTGGCTGCTCAGTCAAGTTTTACAAGTGTCCCGTGAACGAGGAGCAAATTCCTGGGATAGAGAACTGAGTACAACCTGTGTTGATGGAGGTTACATGTCATTTTCTTGCTCTGGTACTCCAATGCTAGGTCTACATGCTGAGTTTCTCCATGTGAAGGACATACAGAGAGTCATGTCTGTGTTAGGTGTATTTGTTGCTTGTGAAGGATGTTATATAGATAGTGATGTCTGTTTTATATGTGTTTGATCCATGTAGAGGATCTGCATATCAACTAGCTGGAGTGGCTTTTAATTTCCGTTTTTACGTTGACAAGTTTTCCTGGCCGAATCTGTTGATGGGAAATGAACTGTATCATGGTGTATCGCTAATAGAATGTTTTGTAATATTGACATAATACAATCTTATGTAAATGACCATTTTCAATTAAAAGTTTTAATCATTGCAATCCGTTCGGCTTTTCTTTTGGAGTTCATGAACTAGATTCTTTTTTGTTGATTTCAGATTTTCATGGTTTGGGAACATACTCTGGAGTTCCGCAAGAATCATTCCTGCCAGATATTCACTCATACACAACTCAAAATACTGTTCAAAAAAAGAAAAAGAGTTACCCATGTCCGCAATGCAACAAAGTGTTTTCTGTCAATGTGGGGAGACAGAGGCACATCAATGCCATACACAAGAAGTTGGTATATTATTGTGCTTGTGGGAAGGTCTACAATTATGAACAGAATTATCTCACTCATAAGAAGTCGTGTTACATGTGTCATATTGAAAATACTGCTGCATATTGAAGTGGAAATCTCCCTCTTTGAATTAAGTGTGAATTGGAGATCTTACATGGGATCGGGGGCACGGGTGGCCCAGTCATCTAAGGCGCTGCGATTCGCTGTGCAGAGTTGCGTCCCTTGGGCACGCCAGAAACCTATGATTGTGGGTTCGAATCCCGGTTCGCCCCGATTATGTTTGTAGGTTTGTCAGCACCATACCCGTGCTCGTGGGTTTCGCCGAAGTGGTAAACGTCAGAGACCTGCATCACTTCGGGATTTCCTCCCACATTAAGCTGACAGGCCGCGATATAACTGGAATACTGTTAAAAGCAGCTTTAAACCCAACTCACTCACTCACTCACTCTGACATGGGATCTCCCACTCTGGAGTTATAGCTGGCACAGTGGTAAAGTGGAACTGGTAGTTTTATGTGTTCAGTGAATTTACATGGAAAATCCCAACAAATATTTCACATTCCTTGAACAAACATACATTTTCCCGACTGCCAGAGGTTTCATTTGCAAACCGATTGGGCAGTAAGGGTATCAATACGATTACCATGAGACTGACCTGAGATATAGAAAGTTACCATCCCAATGTATGGTTGCATTATGCAGTGTTATAATTTGGCACTTGTCCTATAGTCCTTGCCAAACTGCCTAATAGTTAAGGTGTCATAAGGACTAGTATACCCGTGAAGACCCGGGTAGAATAGGTCTTCAGCAACCTATGCTTGCCGTAAAAGGCGACTATGCTTATTGTAAGAGGCGACTAACGGGTTTGGGTGGTCAGGCTCACTGACTTGGTTGATGCATGTCATCAGTCCCAATTGTGTGAATCGATGCTCATTCAATCACTGGATTGTCAGGTCCAGACTTGATTATTTACAGACTGCCGTCATAAATCTGGAATATGTCTGAGTGCGGTGTTAAACAACCAACAAACCAAGAAATTTGCCCTTCTTAAGGGATATATGTTAACATTATAAGGACTAAAAATGTTAATTTCTACCACTGCCATACAGAACTCGGCATAATCTGGGTATTTGTGTAGAATATGCAAAACAAATCCCTACTTCTTCACTTATTTTGACTTGTTTACAAATATGCATGAAAAAAATAAGAAAATACATAATTGTATAACACCAGTGTTGCCTTTTCAACTTGGATACCTGTATTTATTTACATACTTCCACATACATAATCTCTACTGCAATGGACCGCCTCCGTGGTCTTGTGGTAGAGCGTCCGCCCGGAGAGCGGAAGGTCCAGGGTTCGATCCCGGGCCGCGTCTTACAAAAAGACGTTAAAAGATTGTACTTGTTGTTACCCTGTCTGGCGCTCGGCATTAAGGAGCTAAAACAAGGACTGGTCGGCTCGGAGTCAGTATACTGTGTCTGAGTGGGGTATCCATGTTAAACTGCGGCATGGTATCTCAGTGAACTAGCACTATAAATCGGCATCAGTCCGGACTAGTACAAGCAGCCACACACACACACGTGCATGCACGTCGCTATATAAGTGCAATAATCTTGGACGCGACGTTGAACCCAATTTCACCTCATCTCTACTGCAATGAATAAGGCCATGTCTCGCCAATTGTTAAGTTCTCACCAACAAAAGAAACGTGAATACCATACATGTTGGTTAATATATGAAGAATTAATCATATTCAAAAGATGGTAGATTGGTTTGATGCACTAACGGCCATACTGGTACGTTGTGTGAATTGACGCTCATGAACACATCACATGTTTTTTCATTTAGTGGAACACATTGGAAACATCTCTTCTTGACGTTCACACTTCCAGAGACCCAGACAAGCTGCGTATCTGCGTAAAAAAACGCATCAGAAATGCAGAAATACGCAGTAAAATAATATCCAAGCGTATCAAATACGCAACGAACATTACAGATACGCTACAAAAATAAAACTTGTGCGTATATTCAAAATATTGTGAAGTAACCCTGCGTATTCGATTGGCAAATCAGCAACTTATTTTGAAATTATAAACGGGCATTCCGTCAACCTTGCCAAACTCCACGATGACAGTTACATCATGATCATTTGCCATCACACTTTCTTGTGGAAGTATCGTGGTATTTTTGAGTCCTATAAAGCTCTTGAACCCACACAACACCAGTTTGCAGGGACTAGATGAATAGTGTTTTTAAATATTTAACTTAAATACCCACATGTGTAAAAACTAGTGGGTAACAGAAATTTGAATACCCAGATAGAATAGCTGATACGCAGTGATTTTAAAATGCATGGGTAAAATACCCACAACTCCAAAAGCTTATCTGGAGCTCTGACTTCTCTGTCTCAATGGTTTGCATATCTTTTGGCAGTGAGTACAGTAAATCGTGAAATTAATGCGTCTCCAAAAGAATGCGACCACTGACCCCTAGCCAAAAATGCAGCACCCCCTCTCTCAAGAATCAGTGGATCTATATGTAAAGAAAATGTCTTCTGTCAGGTATACAGGAGAATCCTCACCTTAATCCAACCTGACCTGAATCCAATCACACACCAAATAGCACCGCTTATTAGCGCTGAGTAGAGTACTTCCGATAAAACTATACATAGTGTTTTCCAAAGAATGACATATACTTTTTGTGTTTATTCTGTTAAGTGGCATTAAGGAAGTTCACAGGAAATACAATAAAACTGAACCAACTCAAGTTAAATCTTTTGCCTCCAATTTTGGGGTATAAATAACGTGACTAAATAGTACTAGTATTCACAATCATGATGACATTAGTGAGTAGAACGCTTGTCTTGGCCCCAGCGCTGACAATTCACAGGATGTAATGAGTGCTTGAGTGACATTGTTTATATACTTGTTACAAGTGCTGCTCAATAAACAGTGATGTTGAATACATAGTTTGTTTTTAGCGTATGTCGAAGTTGGTATATCTGCTAACCAAAATGTCTTATTGTTGATATAAATGCGATGTTCATTAATGTGAGCAAAGACCACTCGCATTTTTCGCATTAAATTCACGCTCGCGTTGATTTCACTATTTACAGTATATATCGCTGTTGTGGGTTATGCGATGTGTTATACACTTGGGGCAGCACATGTCTTCATTTCTCATTGGTGCGAAAAACCCAATAGCCTGGACTCAATGGAGTACAGATATACTGAATACCCAAGGAAAACTGGCAATACCCAGTGTTCGAAATACCTGCCTGCCCGACCGTCCGAGACGGGTTGATTTCAACTCGGGCTGCCAGATTTTCAAATCCCCCTGCCCGACGGTCGGGTTATATTTCATATGTAAAAATATTCTAAATATTTCCCGATGATAAGCATTATTTACATGATGTATTCTAGGATATTAAATACAAATCTGACCTAAAATGTGTTTGCTATTTCTTTTCTTGCATCACTTCATGTTCAATGAATTCGTTTTAAAGTTTTAATTAAATTATCCTGAGAAACATATGATTATAGTGGGCAGGCAGGTTTTGGTCAGGGCTGGCAAGTATTTCAGCTAGCCAGTCCTGTGGTCTGGCTGACAATTTTGGGAGTTTCATACCCTGCAATACCCAGTGTGAATGATTACTTGGGGGTTAATACTCAGTGCCTTGAAAAATAACATAGATCTCAGATACTATCAGTTTAATCTGCCCCTTTCACGAAAATCTAATTTGCCAATGGTAACCAGTTAGAAGCCAAGTTGACAACATGCGTAAGATAAATCTAGTTCACAGCTCTTGTTTTCATGTGTCATGAGGGGCGTTGGGGTAACCTAGTGGTTAATGTGTTCACTCATCAAGCCAGAGACCCAGGTTCAATTCCACACAGGGAGAAAACTAGTACTGCCAGACTCAATTAATCTCCCCACTACTAGTAGCCATGTGTAGCCCTTGGAAGCATGGAGTAGGATGGATTTGCAGAACAAGTGGACACTTTTCATATCTAAGTTATATGGAGAATGTTTAACAGATTGTCATCTTGAATGATGGTTCTGTGGTGTCTAGAGACAGTCACATGTATCAACCTCATTCACATGTAGATCCTACTTGTTTTGTATGCACTGAAACCAAGTAAGGATCTTGATCTGCATGCTCTCAAGCCTATCCTGAGAAATCCCTTGTATCTTGGCAGTGGTTTAGACATGCTTGTGTCTATGGCGATACTGTGTACTGAAAGGTACCACTGATAGTGTGAGTGCAATAGTTGAAGCCAATTCTTGTTCCATGGCCCTTCAGTGCCGCTAGACCGCCTCCATGGTCTAGTGGTAGAGCATCCGCCCGGAGTGCGGAAGGTCCGGGGTTCCATCCCCAGCCGCGTCATACCAAAAGACGTTAAAAGATGGTACTTATTGTTACCCTGTCTGGCGCTCGGCATTAAGGGGCTAAAGCTAAAACAAGGACTGGTCGGCTCGGAGTCAGTATACTGTGTCTGAGTGGGGTATTCATGTTTAACTGCAGCATGGTATCTCAGTGAGTTAGCACTATAAATAGGCATCAGTCTTGACTAGTACACGCACACGCACACATGCACGTTGCTATATAAGTGCAATAATCTTGGACGTGGCGTTAAACCCCATTTCACCTCACCTTCAGTGCCGCTAACCAACCAAGATAGAATCTTCATTCCAGTGTAACATTGACCCATGAACATGTAAATTGAGAAATTAGAGCTAGACTTTTTGTTACTTTCAGGAAATGATTTCGGACGCTATGCTGGTGCCCATCAGGACCGGTTGGGAATTCCTCGGGCGTTTTATTCTAACATAGGCTTCAGTTTGGGTCTCCAGCACACTGACAAAGGAAAGCGCTCATTCCCATGCTCTCAGTGTGGGAAAGTGTTTGCAGATAGCAGTGCTAGACGCATCCACATCAATGCCATACATAACAACATGCTTTATCATTGTGTGTGTGGAAAGGTCTACAACTATCAGACAAATTATCTGAGACACAAGAAGACATGCTCCATGTGTATATGAAGAGGTCATATTGTCTAAGCTTGCAAAGAAAGATTTTGTTTGCGAGTAATGACCGTTTAAGATGTTTTCACCTCATTCTCAAAATAAAGATTGGATGTATTGGGCAACAGACGTCTTTGCTAAGTTTCCAAGGGGTCTTTCTGGGTTAAATTGAGGGCCGTCGGGTAGCCCAGTGGTTAAAGCGTTGGCTCGTAACACCGAAGACCCGGGTTCGATTCCCGACATGGGTACAATGTGTGAAGCCCATTTCTGGTGTCCCACCGCCGTGATATTGCTGGAATATTGCTAAAAGTGGCGTAAAACAATACTCACTCACTCACTGGGTTGAATTGGTCTCATGCCACTTGAATGAGCTGGTCATACTTAGTGATGATAGCGTCTCATGTGAATTTTTGTCCATAGCTTCATTCACTGGTTTGCGTGGTCCACCCTTGATAACTTTCAGTGATGCTGGAATGTTGCTGACTGGGATCAAGCATCTTTCACTCACTCACCCTTCTAGATCTGTATTTACCATGTATGTTTCCGGACTGATTCTGTAATCACAGTTGTCATCGGGTCCCTTCCTTGCTGGTAGTTTCACTGTACTGACTCAAATCTATTTGTTGGGGTAGCACAGTGGCTTGTGTGTTCCCTAGCCATGTTATGTCTTTGGTGTTTGGTTCTCATTTCTAACTTGCAGGTTATGATGATTAGGAACTGTGTGTTCATGGTGAAGAAAACCAGGTATTGATATTGGTGGGTACAATTTGGAAAGACCATTTTAATCTCTTCATTGGAATATTGCTTGCTTTGGCATAAACTGCTGGATATGAATACACTTTACTTGATTTTCTGATGAACTGGAGGCAGTAAGTTATGTAGTGTGATTCTTCATGGTCAAGAATGAAGCTCAAGCCTAGTGGTTAAAGCGTTCACTCGTCACCCCGAAGACCCGGGTTCGATTCCCGACATGGGTACAATATCTGAAGCCCATTTCTGGTGTCCCCTGCCATGATATTGCTGGAATATTGCTAATAGCGCCATAAAACCATACTCATTCGCTCACTCACGGTCAAGAATTGATCAAATGAAGCCAAAATCATACACAGATCCAGAGGAGGGTGCCTGCTCCCTTTTTACAGCATACCGACGCTTATACATTTAAGAGTTGTGTGGGCAATAGTATGCGTGAGCATTTTCCAACGCTTTCAACCTCATTTGGTCATGGTTATTCTTTTTACCAAACATGAGTTTACCTTGTCACAATAAGCACCATTTTTTTTATAAACAGCTCCATCTCCCCTTGTTACTATCAACAGCAACTAGAACCTTACTTCTTGTTGTTTTCAGGTTTGCAGGGATTGGGCGGATATCTTTCCTTCCAACAGGATCAGTACCAGTTAGAATGTTTGGCTCTTACTGACCAGGTTGGGAGGAAGAAGGTGGGGATTCCGTGCCCTCACTGTGATAAGGTGTTCGTTGACACGAGCGGCAGAAGCAAGCATGTTAACGCTGTCCATAAGAATCGGGTGTATCAGTGTTGCTGTGGGAAAGTGTACAACTATCGATCAAACTACAGCCGGCACAAGAAGCACTGCCTCATGTGATCTGTCTGATACTGTTGTCATGAAACCGGATGTTCTTTGTGGTTGGCTTACTTTTGAGATACTTTAAGGGGAATTGTGGAAAGGAAACTGTTCCTTGTGCAACTTTTGAAATGTTGAACAAGATATTGATCAGACTGCAGACGGTACAAGAAACACTGCCCCTTGACCTACTGCCCCTTGACCTACTGTTGAGATACTTGAGAAGGGGAATTGTGAAGAGGTTATGGATGTGGTGAAACTTTTGAAATACTGAATTTGATATTGATCAAACGACACAAGAAACACTGCCTCATGTGGTCTTACTGATACTATTGTCATGAAAACCGATCTTCTTGGTGGTTTGTTGTTGAGATACTTGAGAAGGTGAATTGTGGAGATGAAATATTGAACTAATTGGTTGGTTTGTTTAACGCCGCACTCAGCAATATTCCAACTATATGACGGCGGTCTGTAAATAATCGAGTCTGGATCAGACAATCCAGTGATTGATATCATTGATTGACATGTATCAACCAAGTCAGCGAGCCTGACCACCCGATCCCGTTAGTCGCCTTTTATGACAAGCATAGTCGCCATTTTCGGCAAGCATGGGTTGCTGAAGACCTATTCTACCCCGGAATCTTCACGGGTCGAAATATTGAATTAAGGCTTGGGTAATTGATATTCTTCATTCAGGTTAGAGCACAGGGTTTGGTCATGAACATGATATAATTTTCATAAGCTGGTAATTTTAGAGCATTTTAGGTGTAGATTCTTGTGACGTAAACTAATGTTGATATCTTCATTGGCATGTTGGAAATTGTTATTTCTCTCAAGATTGGATGAAGCATAGTTCTGGTTGTGACAGGATGTACCAAATCTTGACCAATGGTGCAATAACAGGAATGGCCGTCACCAGACAATTTCAGTTCCAAATGAGCTTCTTTTGGGGAAGGTTGAAACTGAAAGGATGAATGTCAACTGTAGAAGTAGCCTTTAAAATATCCTGTTTGCCATTGATAATTTGCTTCGAAATCGAGGTTTAGAAATTGCCTTTTTTGTTGCTTTCAGATGTTCATGGTTCTGGTTCTGTTGGCAGTGCTCAAGGCAATTTCCAGACACTTTGGCTTTCTCATTTGGCCCTCCCAGGCTCTTCCGAGCCTAATAAACGGCGTTACCCTTGTGATAAGTGTGAAAAAGTATTCTCCGACCACAGCACGAGGAGAAAACATATCAATGCCATACACAACAAACTTTTTTACCACTGCCTTTGTGGGAAGGTGTATAACTATCAGCAAAACTTCATCCGGCATAGGAAGTCGTGTTCTCTCTGCCACTGATGCTTTGGGGGATAGGAGTTAAAAGGTTCATGTTTGTCATACACCTACATCATGTCAGCGGTGGGGTAGCCTTGTTGTTAAAGTGTTCGCTCTTCAGGCCGTAGGCCGAGGTTCAATTCAGTACATGGTTACAATGTGTGAAGAACAATTGTGGAATATTGCTTCTCGGACATCAAAGTATTGTTTGATCCAGACTTGTTGGTCAATTAAACTGGCTTCACGTTTTGCTGTTTCAAATTGTTCAAAGTTTTTGGCATATTTTAATTATTGTATAAACATCCCAAACTCATGTTGGACTGAAATATATCTCAGTCAAACTGTACCATGATCTAGATAAATGGTTGCATTCATCGCAGTGACGTTCCATTGTTAACTTGACTTGAAGGGGCTGTTTGCATGCCCTGATTTAAGTTTGCTGAATAACAGTGTCTTCGTTAGTGGTGTCATGGTGGACTTAGATTCTTTTCTTCATTTCAGATGGTCATGGTATGCCAAGTTCATTTGGATCTCGGCAGCACAATTTCCAACCGGATAAACATTTCCACATGGAAATGTTTACCCGCCCCAGGCTCCGAGAACCTCCCCCGTCAGGAAGCTTTCCGTGTCCGCAATGTGACAAAGTGTTTTCTGGTAAAAGTGCGCGTCGCAATCACATCGAAGCCATTCATGAGAAGGTTTGCCACCAGTGTGTCTGTGGGAAGAGCTATAACTACATTCAAAGCTATCTTCGACACAAGAAGCAGTGTCAACTATTGGCTCTGTCTTGATGTCTCATCTGATGGCCCATCTGGAAAGGGATTTTGTTGGTAATCTTGAGTTTTTGAGCTGTTTTGTAGTAATGATATTGAGTGTTGCCCTCAAAAGGTCTGGGGTTGGGGTTGATTTGAATCCTAAAATAGAAGTCAAAAGAGCAAGTTGGGTTTTTTTTAATCTGAGAATACAATTCACTCTGAAGTCACTCATTTGATGATACAGTTTGGTTCTATTATGGGTTGGGAAGTAGTTGGTTTTATGTAATTTCTTTAATAATACCGTGAAAGACGGAATTCTTTATGGTCATCGGAAGTGTATGGATCATTATACAGACCTACTTTGAGTTGGCTAGCTGTTCCTGATATATCAACCATGGTTAGAGCTGTAGAGGTAGCCCTGTGGTTTGGGTGTCTGCTTCTTGCTTGTCCTGGTTTGATTCCCGATTTTGGAACAAGAACTGGATGAAAAGTCAACAGCATTACGTGTGTTCCTTCCACAACACTCTTTCATGGGGCGGTGGCTTAGTCCAGTGGTTATAGCGTTCACTTGTCACACCAAAGGACTGCGTTTCATTCCAATGTGGGAACAATTTGTGAAGCCCATTTCTGTTGTCTGCCACTTCTGTATTGCTGGAATATTGCTAACTGCAGAGTAAAACCATACTCGTACCTTTATGTGGTGTGTTGTAGACCGTAAAATGACATCCATTTTGTAGATTACATTTTGTTTCCTTTGATTGCGTAACTGTGCCCCCATGGCATTCCAGGTCAGAAAGGACAAAATAAGGGATCGGGTTGTCAGGCGTAACTTGGCTGATAGTGTGTCATCATTACATGATTCCTTCTCGTGTCTTTTTGTAACTTGTTTGTTTGGTCCAGACTTGCAGCCCGCCGTGATAGGGCTGAAATGTCACTAACAGCAGCGGCAATATTCACTCTGTGACAACCAGTACCAGCCACTATTCACTTTTAGGTTGGTTGGTTGGTTGGTTGGTTGGTTTGTTGTTTAACGCCGCACTCAGCAATATTCCAGCTATATGACGGCGGTCTGTAAATAATCGAGTCTTAGGACTAAGATTATGGTGGTCGTTGCATGTTCACGTTTCTACTTGTCACATACAAGATTTTGTTCCTTCAGACATTTCTGGAATACATGTAACAATCTGACATGTTTGCATTAGTTAGTTTTGGATCCCATTGTGTTGTGTCTGATGTGGCAGGAACCAGAAAAGATGACTTTCTATTGGGGTTGATCGTGTGTGTATCCAAATGGCAGAAACGTCCACTGGCTTTAATGTTCCAAGCAATGTATGTTACATTGCTGGCAGTCACCCTTCGGCTGCTGACCCCTCTGAAGATTCAGATAAGAGTCGGCCATTACAGGATTGTCTGGTCCAGACTTGATTATTTACAGACCTGATTGTGGCTTTAAGCAACAAATAAAGAAACATGATTTTGCTGGCAGTTGGTTGTCTTGCAGAAGATTTGGGATTAAGGTTTCACTGCTGTGATACCCGGAATATTGTTGGCTAAAAGTGGTGTTGGACCATACTCACTCACACAATTGTGACTTTGTTTTTGTATTTGGATTCCCCAGCTTTCACATTCTATCAGCAACAGGTGTTTGAAATGCCCAGCCACAAGTACATGAGACTCCAGTTTCTTTTTGTCAAAACCATGATACCTAATGACAGCATCCTTCAATCTTTCTTACGATTTACACAACTTTGTTTTCAAATATTTTGGTCAAGCGTTAAATGTTTTTTCAGGGACCGGTCAGTGGGTTTGTGGAGATGTTGTGACAGTTTACGATGGTCGACTAGAACGGAACCTTTTGTTGCTTTCAGGTGGTGGTCAGTTGTGGCAGGCGAGCTATGGAGGTCATCCCGTGATGCCCCGCTCTAACAGGCCTGAGTCGTTAGGGAGCTACCCATGTCCCAAATGTCATAAAGTCTTTGCTAGTCACGGAGCCAAACGCAATCATGTCAATGCCATTCATGAAAATGTCTCGTTTACCTGTGTCTGTGGCAAGGTCTATAACTATCAGCAGAGCTTCGTGCGACACAAAAAGAGCTGCAATGTGCTGTTGCAAGCCTCAGGTTTGATCTGACAGAAGCCCTGCACAGTCAACAGTGGGGATTTCAGGTTAGAAAAGTTCCCCTAAAACCTCTGTTATTCACACGAGGTGATGAAATGGACCTCGTGGTCAGGCTTGATGACTTGGTTGATTGTGTCTATTGAAATCTTTGGGGCAGGGGTTGCCCAGTCGTCTGAGGCACTGCGATTTGCTGCGTAGAGTTGTATCCCTTGGGCACGCCAGAAACCTATGATTGTGGGTGTGAATCCTGGGTCGCCATGATTATGTTTCTAGGTTTGTCAGCACCATGCCCGTGGTATGATGCCATATTCTTGACTGTCATCTCATTAATCTTGAGCGATATCATCATGAAGGTTCACTGTTGTGCATTGACTGTTTTTGTGTTACAGCAAGCAGGTATATCATTGGAACACCAGCATGATCTTAACATGGGATTTTTTGGGTAGCAAAGTAGTTACAGCATTGGCTCACCACGACAATGGCCAGGATTTGATTCACCACATGGGTATAATGTGTGAGGGCATTTCTGGTGTCCCCCAGCGGCGATATTGTTGGAATATAGCTAAGAGCCGTGTGAAACATGCCTCACTCACTCAATTTACACAGGGTTCTGAACTGGTTTATGGAGCAATTGTTTTTAGTTCTGTTAATGTTGCTAGGCAAGTTGGAACTGTTATATTCCTTTGCTTCAGAAGAAAATTTTATTTGAATTTTTGAAAAGGGTGTTTGATGTGGGTGGTTGTTTCCAGTGTGGTAAGAAACCTACAAGTTTCTTTTTTTTTTCAATCAGATATTGTGCACAATAAGACAGGCCAGACAATACATGAAACACTGTTCAATAAGAGATGAATGGTTCAGTGCAATGTGAGGAAGTTGCAGATTAAAGTAATTTAATTGCCAATTTCTTTGAAAGGACTAGATCAAATTTTTTGTTACTTTCAGATTATCATGGTTTGGACAGCATTTCTGGATATAGCCAGTCCAGCCATTGTCTGGAGGAGGTTCATGGACTTAGGTTCCAAGATCATCAGTTGCCCAGCTTGGCTTCCAAAGATAGCTTGTTCCATCTTGCACATAATCGTGATCAAATGTCAACAGGCTTTCCATGTTCGGTGTGTGACAAAGTGTTCTCTAGTAACGGGGCAAGGTGGAATCATGTGTCGTCGGTCCACAATAAGGTTCAGTTCTCCTGTGTGTGTGGCAAGGTCTATCTCTATTGTCAGGGTCTCAGCAGGCACAAGAAGACATGTCCCATGTTGACAGCTGTGGCCAGTAGTCACCTTGACCTGCCCCAGGAGTCACCTTGACCTGCCCCAGGAGTCGCCTTGACCTGCCCCAGGAGTCACCTTGACCTGCCCCAGGAGTGATGTTATCAATCATCTGATGTTGCTCAAGGGTTGTTCGTTATCATTGGATTTGGATCTTAGAAGATTACGAAATAAGGAGAAAACTTAGTTTGATGCTTATTAATTCTTGTGTTTCTTGTGTTTCCTGTAGTTCATTTCAAAATAATTTCGGAATCTTTGTTTTGGTCAGGTTAAATTATTCTATAGGTTTTGATCAGCTGCCAGTTCCAAGATCGCCAAGAATAGAGTTCAGATATTTGTGTGACACAGGATGTGGGAAGCCATAAACAGGAACCGATTCATATGATGTCATAATGCCGTGCTTTTATGAACCCAGACGTTACAGAAAAGAGTAGGGGTGGTGGGGTAGCCTTGTGGGTAAAGTGTCGCCGGTCATGCCTAAGGCCCGGGTTCAATTCCCCACATGGGTACAATGTGCGAAGCCTTTATTGGGTGTCCCCAGCAGTAATATTGATGAAATATTGCTAAAAGCGATGTAAAACCATACATTAAAGTCCTATCTAGACTATATTTCTGTTCTGTCTTAGGCTTTCTTTGAGATTCAATTTTTATCCTTCCTTTTCATTGGCTTTCACTTTAGCTTTCTTACTCTTTGACTTTCATCAGTGCGTGTGTGTTCTTGCTATTGACCACTTGGTGCCAACCAATAACACCCCAGTCATGACAGTGCTTGTTTCTTTCAGGTTGTCATGGTTATAGGAGTTCATACTTTGGTAGCACACACCATCCTGGCATGTCTCATCTGCAGGAGTTACGGCCCGAGATCACGGGGTCGCATCAGTGCCCTGACTGTGGTAAAATGTTCATGACCTCGCGAGCCCGGACTCTCCATGTTGAGGCTGTTCACCAGCAGCTGGACTTCACCTGTGTGTGTGGCAAGGCCTACAAGTACAGGACTGGCTTGCAGAGACACCTGCGGCAGAGCAAACCCTGCGCTCTCTCCATGAACCCCAGTCCCTTAGCTCCAACGAGTGTAATGCATCCTGACTATTCCACCTCTGTCATTACGTGGGACCCTAGCGAGTAAGGGGGGAGGCACACGGGTGGCCCAGCCGTCTAAGGCGCCGCGATTCGCTGTGCAGAGTTGCGTCCCTATGGCACGCCAGAAACCTATGATTGTGGGTTAGAATCCTGGTTCGCCCCGATTATGTTTCTAGGTTTGTCAGCACCATACTCGTGCTGGTGGGTTTCACCGAAGTGGTAAACGTCTGAGACCTGCATCACTTCGGGCTTTCCTCCCACATTAAGCTGACACGCCGTGATATAACTGGAATACTGTACTCACCTAGCGAGTGAGGTGTTTGATTTTGATCATCTTGGGTTAAAGTTCTATTCTCTCTGTTGACGGGGTGGTGGGTAGCCTAGTGATTGAAGCGTTCGCTTGTCACAGCAAAGATCCGGGTTCGAGTCCCTACATGAGTAAAATGTATGAAGCTCATTTCTGCTGTCCCCAGACGTGTTTTTGCAGCAATATTGCTAAAAGCGGTGAAAAGCAGTACTTACTCTCTGTCATGGAATGCTTTTATGATTGTTAATTCCAGTTGCCTCTGGATGACTGTACTGCTGTCGTAGTAATGGAGACAAAAACATCAAGTCTTAGGGATAGTCATGTCGTCTGTGGGTGCACAGTGTCCCGGTCATCTAAGAAACCAATGATCATGGTGCTCAATCCCTGTATGCACGGATATGTTTCTACATTTATCAGCACAAGACCTGCATTGTTTTGGCCCGTTTTCATAATAAGCTGACACTCCAAGTACAACAACACTCACGAACCTTACTTGTCTGACATTTTCTTGTTTGTTGACATGTGGATACATGGACGTTTCATGGTTTTCCATGGTTACACAGAGGATCTTCATGTCATTGCTGTCTTGATACATCGTACTCAGAAGTTAACCAACACCGACAATTGTTTTTTCTTTAGCTTCCTTTGAGTAGAAAAGTATGATCATGTTGGGTTGTTAGGTCAAGGGAATGTGGGGTAGCCTAGTGGTTAAAGTGTTTGCTCGTCACCCTGAAGACCCGGGTTCGATTCCCCACATTGGCATTTGGTGAAGCCCATTTTTTGGTGTCCCCAGTGTGATATTGCTGGAATAGTGCTAAAAGCGGCGTAAAACCATACTCTCTCACCAATGTAGCTTAGAAGTGATAACAGAAATATCTTGAGACTATTATGATAAAGTTATAATTTAGGTTGTTGTAATAAATATCCTTCCAGCAGGAGTGCCTTTTCATGTAACCTCTTGGTTGTCTTCCTTTTTTGTTTCACTGTTTTCATACAATGCAGGGTCATTATGATTGGTTGGTTTGTTGTTTAACGCCGCACTGAGCAGTATTCAAGCTATATTACCGTGGTCCGTAACTAATCGAGTCTGGTCCAGACAATCCAGTGATTAATATCATGAGCATCGACCGACGCAATTGGGATCGATGACATGCATCAACCAAGTCAGAGAGTCTGACCACACGATCCTGTTAGTCGCCTTTTATGACAAGCGTAGTCGCCTTTTACGGCAAGCATGAGTTGGTGAAGACCTATTCTACCCCGGATCTTCAAGGGTCGGGGTCACTATGAGATACTTACGGTAAACAGAAAGTTTATAATATGCTTGTGTCTTGTTTAATTATACCCTTAGTTCATGAAACTGTTCATGTGTTAATTTTGTTTTTGTCGTCCAGTTATCACATTTATTTTGTAGCTGATGCGTCTGCATAAGATGATGCAGTTTTCAATTGTCAAATCAAGAAGCTGATGTGACAGGAGAGAAATTGTTACTCCGCTAAAAGCAATGTATTATTTATTCTCTGAAAATAGACAGTATTTATTTCTGATTCATCAAAAGCATGGATCTTCAGGTGATTTGGTTACAATCTTCATCACACTGACTCCCCACCATAGCAGAAAGTCAATGCCATGGAAGCTTGTTAATTTTTCTAGCTGTATAGGGTATAATGTGTTGAAACTCACACCGTGTACATGATTATGATCATGATTTTGTTTTCAATTTGATTTCATTTGTTGAAGTTTGAGAAGTTCAGATCCATATCAACACCAAACTGGTATTATATGTCACTTTTGCAGTCCATGTTTTTTTCTCAACAAAAGAGCCAGTCCGGAGTTGTACATACTGCTTATGCAGCCACACCTACTCCATGTCGTACAGGGGGCACGGGTGGCCCAGTCGTCTAAGGCGCCGCAATTCGCTGTGCAGAGTTGCGTCCCTTGGGCACGCCAGAAACCTATGATTGTGGGTTCGAATCCTGGTTCGCCCCGATTATGTTTCTAGGTTTGTCAGCACCATACCCGTGATCGTGGGTTTCATCGAAGTGGTAAACGTCTGAGACCGGCATCACTTCGGGCTTTCCTCCCACATTAAGCTGACACACCGTGATAACACTGGAATACTGTTAAAAGCGGCGTTAAACCCATCTCACTCACTCACCATAATGTACATAAAAAGAACTGATATCTCAGCTTGCCAAAGTGAAGTTTGAGATAATATATATATGCAACTCAACTTTTGATAAGGATAATCAGATATGTCATCCCAGTTAAATATACATTCAGCATTCTGAGAATCAGTATGGTGTATCATGGAAAGATGAAAAACATCCCTATCAAAAGTGTAGCAGTATATATATATATATATATATATATATATATATATATATATATATACTACTCAAAACAAGTTAAACAACACCCACAATGGGAAGGCTATGTGTTGCAATACCAATTAGTCACTACATATTAACTGTAGTCATGTAAAAATATAAAGTGTTCTTTCACTTGTTTTGAGTAGTATATATAACAGAAAGAATTATTAACAAACTAATAAATAGACCCCATAGATAAATGGAAGACAATGAAAATATTAACAACAAAATTGCTGTTCTCTCCCAAAAAAATATACAAAAAAACAACTTGTCTCTAGTGAGGGTATGTAGCTTCTGAGGAACATGATTAAAGAAGTATAACAAGCGACAAGTGCATCAAAGATTTGTTTTTAGAAGAGATGATCTGTATTTACTAAAGATCTGTTTGTGGTAAACAACAGTGCAAGCATGTATATAGTCAGAGATAACCATTTTCAGGTTCAGTTTTCATGAGACATACTGACCATTTTCTATGTACATAATCATGGGACTTATTAACAATGTGTTGAGTGTTACATCAGCATTTGAAGCCTGTTCTGATCCGTTTGTATGTTGGAAGGCTGTTTCACTGTGACCTGTGTTTATAATAAAGAAATGAAACCAGACAAGACTCTTTGTGATGTTTCATGATCAATGTTTGCGTACAACAGAGCTGTGGATTAAGATTCCAAAAGAACCATTCTCACGATCTCAGCGATGGAGATGTCTGCTTCATCTGAGGCTGCAATGACGGCGTGGACAGTGTGCATGCAGCCCCATGGCCACATATTGCTTGTTTGTTGTTTAACGCCGCACTCAGCAATACTCCAGCTATATGACGGCGATCTGTAAATAATCGAGTCTGGACCACACAATCCAGTGATTGATGACATGAGCATTGATCCACGCAATTGGGATTGATGGCGTGCATCAACAAAGTCAGCGAGTCTGACCACCCGATCCCGTTAGTCGCCTCTTACGACAAGCATTGTTGTCTTTTACGGCAAGCATGGGTTGCTGAATCTTCACGGATCGGGCGGATATTGAGGCAGATGGTACCTCTTGCTTGTTATAGAAGCCAACAAAAATTGAGGGAGGGGGGTGGGGGGAGAAGGCAATGCTGGATGCAGACATCGATACTAAACTTGGCCTGAAACATTGTAATGACATATAAGAACACCCCTAAATAGCCTGAAATTGGATATCTTTTGCCAAAGGAGGAGATGGGGTAGCCTTGAGGTTAAAGTGTTTGCTCGTCATGCCGAGGACCCAGGTTCGATTCCAACATGGGTACAATGTGTGAAGCCCATTTCTGGTATCCCCTGCCATGACATTGCTGGAATATTGCTGAAAGCAGTACTCTCTCTCTCTCTCTCTCTCTCTCTCTCTCTCTCTCTCTCTCTCTCTCACTCTCTCTCACTCACTCACTCACTCACTCACTCACTCTCTCTCTCTCTCTCTCTCTCTCTCTCTCTCTCTCTCTCTCTCTCTCTCTCTCACTCACTCACTCACTCACTCACTCACTCACTCACTCACTCACTCACTCACTCTTTTGGCAAAGACAAACTGACTGGAGCTTGTGGTTGGTGCCATCCGTGCTCGTTCATCTCATGACAAGGGCTGGGTATTGGCCAAACATTGTGTTGTAGTAGAATGTGATAAGGATCTAAAGATTACTCAGCATGGTCAGTCACCACCATTTTGTAAGCATGGATACAGCAATGTGAGAGAAATATCACTTCCAGATTTGCGGCGTTTTGTCGATAAATTTTGATGGGAAACTTCATATGTGAATGAATTTCTGTACAGATTTAGGTTAAACGATTCAATTTCTGTATTTATTTCTAAGAGTACTGGAACACAGAAACAATATTGCAAATATCGTTTGAAAAGCGCATTGCAGTATAAGAGTATATCGGTAACACCTTGCAGTCCTGTGTCAAAGTTTATTTATCTTAATGGAAAAATTCCCATCAGTGAAAGGATATTTTTGTGTCCATTTGGACCAAAAATGTCAGAATCTGCGCTACCAAATTTTGAAATTTTCAGAAATCAAATTAACTGGTTCTCATCCCTGTTTCAGGAAATGGTTGTGACAATTCTCAGTTGAAAGAAATATGGAGGTATCCGTCAGGATCTCTTGAGGAACTTGTCCAGCCCTCTCTTGTGCCCACGGGTCACTTGTTGGGAGATTTCTCTCAGTTTGACCCCCCCCGGGGGAGCAGGGTCTCTCACATTCAGTGTGAAGAGTGTGGGAAAACCTTCACTCAGTATATTGCCAAGAAGATCCACATGGAGTCTGTACATATGAATGTCACCTATACCTGTGTGTGTGGGAAGGTGTATCGGTACCGTAGGGCGTTGCGGAGGCACATGAAGAACCAGGGCTGCAAGGGGGCACCGCAGTAATTATGTAAGTCAAAGGAACTAGATTAAGAACTTCAAGGGCCTGTGTTTAAGAGGTGAGGTGAATGGGGTATAGCGTTGCGTTCAGGATTATTGCACTTATATAGCGACATGCCAAGCTCCTTCCCAGCGCGTGACACCTTCGTTACACTCTCGGTAACATCGCTGCCTCCAGTGTGGGCGCGGCCATTACAAGAATCTTGAAATTTGGCCTCTAACAACAAATGTAGTAACATTCACACTTTTGTTTATGTCTTTGGGAATGCCATCATAGTGAATTTTGAAAAGGTTTACGACTGACCATGTTTTCCAGATGAATTTACTTTGTTGTTTGTATCATCAGATTGGTTCTAGATTGCAGACTAACGGAAAATCAACCAACTTCTCCCTTACATTCATACTATATCAATAACATGATAGTTTTAATAAAATAGACATTCAAATTGACAAACAAAGTAATTTAGCAGGGGTAAGTGTATTCGGCATCACGACAGTCGTCACTTGTTTGTAAAACATAACAGTCATTCGGTTGCGAGTTCAACTCCAAGCATGGTTGGGGTTACCTATCACAGTGGGGAGTTTTGACTGGTGGTTGCGATTGTTGAGAGCTCCACAAACGGACTATCGCTGTGAGGAGCTTGGCGACATGCATGTGTGTGGGGGTGCGTAGCAGCAGTTATATCGTCATGGCCCACTGAGACACCATGTTCAACATAGATACCCCACTCAGACACAGTATTCTCCAAGAAGACCAGTCCTCGTTTTATGCCCTATTGCTGAGTGCCAGGCAGGGTAACTACAAATACCATCTTTTAACGTCTTTTGGTATGACGCGGTTGGGGATCGAACCACCAACCTTCTGCTTTCCGGGCAGATGCTCTATCCACTAGAGGCAGTGTTCAAGATGTACTTGTCTTCAAAAAGGGGGACGGCACAATGTAGTGGTTCAATATCAACTCAGCACATGAACGAGCAAGGTTTGACTTCCAACATGGGTACCCTTCGTGAAGGAACTTTCTGGTTTCCTCTTTATTGATGTGGCGTGGTCGGGTAGCCTAGTGGTTAAAGCGTGATAGTGGTTAAAGGGTTCGGTCATCACGCCGAAGACCGGGGTTCAATTCCCCACATGGATACAATGTGTGAAGCCCATTTCTGGTGTCCCCCACCGTGATATTGCTGGAATATTGCAAAAAGCGGCATAAAACCATACTCACACACTCACTCTATAATGATGTTGCTGGAATGTTCTACAAGTGGGGATGTCTTCACAAACAAAGTTTACATGTGAAATTACACGTTGAAATTATTTGTCATTACAGCCCTAAATGTGAGGCAACAAGTGTTTGTAAACAGCTTGTTTGAATGTATAATATCATAAAATACAACACACTGTCCTCTGTGAAAGGGATCAGCGCTAAGACGATCGTAACTCCCATGTTTTAACATAGGCCAACGGTGGTAGTAGGGCTAAGATCGCTTTGTGGAACGGGGCCAAGTATAAAATGGACCAAACTAACACCTGCTGTTATGATGTGTTATTCTTCGCCTAACATACAGAAATCAAGAATTGATTTGAATTAAGAATTGCAGACAGTTTATCTTTGGTCATTCATGATATCAAACCATTAAGCTTTGAATGAGTCAACTTTGAATAAAGAAATACATGTACAATTAACCTACCAGCACAGAATTCAAGACATTTCTTGTGTTTGGGAGGTCATAAGATTGACAAATTTATCCTTTGCCAGATAGAGCCTCAGTTCTAGAGTCTTCAGGTTAAGAATTTCAGGACACAAATCCTTTCTGCGTAACTGTCCTTGTTTGATAAATATTCAAGATTTGCGCACAGATTATTGAGAAAGAAAAGTTTTTTTCAACATTTTTTTATTTCTGGATAGAGAAACAGTTGATGAGACGATGTTATAAGGCAAGGGACATATCATTTGAGAGAAGCAATTTATTCAGACAAGGAATTAATTACATTAAGAATGCTTTGCTATGAGGAGACAGAACTTGTTTTGATGAATGATCCAATTACACCTCTCTGGAGATTGTGTTTTTGAAAAGGGACGAGGCTGCAAATACAGCCTGACCAAAGAGTAGGGGAGGGCAAGCCTAATAAGGTATTTCTATGTCATGAAGATGACGTCATTGTCTTATTTTTCTCAACAAGGAAACACTGTGAGGTCATATGCCTTCAATTGACCAATCGACATTGAGAATCAATGCTCTGCACATCACATGACTGTATCCTTGCTAATGTTTTCTTTGTTGTTTAACACCGCACTCGGCAATATTCCAGAAAAATGACAGCGGTCTGTAAATGTCTGGACCAGACAGTCCAGTGATTGACAACATGATCATCGATCTCCATTGAACTTGTTTTTGTTTGTTTGTTGTTTAACGCCGCACTCAGCAATATTCCAGCTATGTGACGGCAGTCTGTAAATAATCAAATCTGGACCAGACAGTCCAGTGATTGACAACATGAGCATCGATCCACGCAGAGCTTGTGGCCTTTTAGATACCATTTTATTACGGAGAGGTTGGCTTTCCATGGCTATCATTTATTTCTGATGCAGAAAACTGGCAATGATGAGTTTATGTCATGTGTTTTGCATGGTCTGTGATACCCTTTGGATTTTTACACCAGATATGGGGGCGGTCGTGTAGCCTAGTGGTTAAAGCGTTGGCTCATCACGCCGAAGACTCGGGTTCAATTCCCGACATGGGTACAATGTGTGAAGCCCATTTCTGGTGTATCCCGCCATGATATTGCTAGAATATTGCTAAAAGCAGCGTAAAACCATACTCACTCACTACACCAGATATGAATCCTGTGAAATCAAAGAATGTTTTTCAGAACAAAAAAATATCTGTTGCCTTCAAGTCTTTTCTCCATCTATTATTGCAATGTTTCCCACCATCACTGATCTGAAAATGGGTGAAGTAGCTTTCATATTTTCTTCCTTGCAGGTTATGGGACTCTGGATTCAAACCTATTTCTTGATGCGGGTTCTTTACATTCTGGACTTATCATTGGGCGAACATCATCAGGGGAGGCTTCATTGTCCAGGACTGCTCATCAATCGGATTCACAAATTGGCTACAAGTGCGATGAATGTGGCAAAGTGTTCACTGAAACTGGGACCAGAAAAGCTCACTGGGAATCGGTTCACAACAACGTGACCTATTCCTGTCCGTGTGGGAGGGTGTACAAGTACCGAAGCGGGTTCAGGAGACATAGGTTGTTGTGTCCTCAAGGACTCGGGGCAGACCCTATCAAGAGCTCCACTGGGGACCTGTCTTGATGAAGTGGGATGTCTGACAGGTCCTTGTATCATGTCAGCAGACATGCAGCCTGTCACCTTATCCTCTCCAAAGCATTGGTCTAAGAAACTCTATAAGGTCCTTCACGTTAACACTAAATTGAACTGAGTATGTTGCTGAAAGGAAAGGTCGGTCAAGTTGATTCTTGTTCGTTTCGTCTTGTAAGCACAGCCTTTGAAGGTCATCATCTACAAGTAAAGATGAAGATATTCAGTGTATGTTTCTAAAGGAAAAGGATGGTAAAGTTGACTAAAAGAGTTAGCCATCATTCTGTGACTTAAAGTTGTTGGTGGTGATCTAGATAATGTGTTGGCTGGGATAAGGGTAACAACTGGAACGAGCAGCAGGGAATATGTTGCTTTTTTGGACTTGCTGGAGGATGTGACCCAGGCTTGACCTTGTTATTGAGACTTCTGGAATACTTTTAGTTCTAGTTCATTACAAGTTCGGTTTTTCACATGTTGCCATAATTGACAGGCCCTTTCAACTTTGTTAGATGCTACTCCGAGTTGATCGACTGCTGACCTTGGATGCATGTTCAAAAATGAAGCTGGCTCTGTCACATCCTGCCACGGAATGTATTCCTACTCATGGAATGCTTATCAATGTCGTCATATGTATCTGTTTTCATTTTTTGTTTTAAAGCTGTTGCTGAAAACGTATGTTGTGAAATGGACATGCAAAGTTTTGTACAAATCCCTGTACGGATTCCTACAGTTTACGCATCGTTTTTTCGATTCATACCTTATTGAATCGAAAAAACATACACAGTCAATCCTTAAATGTCAGCATTTCAAAAATAAACACAAAATTATCTAAAAATTTGTTTGACAAATATATGGCTTGATAGAAGCTGTTCCATTTTGTTGCTTTCAGATTATGGCAACGTGGGGTCTGAACTATATCTAGAGGAAAGTTCCTTGCATGATCTGGCCCGAGCTGGAGTACACATGGGAGGAAGCATCTCCATGAGAGGCCAGGTGTTATCTCCACAAGGGACACAGCATCATCAGCCTTGTGGACAGATTGGCTACAAGTGCGATGAATGTGGCAAAGTGTTCACTGAAACTGGGACCAGGAAAGCTCACTGGGAATCGGTTCACAACAACATGACCTATTCCTGTCCGTGTGGGAGGGTGTACAAGTACCGTAGCGGGTTCAGGCTACACCGACAGAAGTGTCCTCAAGCTGTTGGTGTGGAACCCATTAAAGGCCGGAGTGCAAACTGAAAAAAAAACCATGGGTTTCTAATTAGTCTCCCATTGGCAACTCCTCAGCAGTGTAGATTTTATCTGCCCATGAGTGACAGAGCTCTAACGGTTTTGCTGCATGGTGAGAGCCTGGCGAGGTCAAAGGTTAAGCATGGAATTAACTACAAGAATAAACATGTGCCTTGTAGTAAATCCTGAATCCAACTACACTTTCTCTACAAATTCAGAAGAAAAAAGACAATCATTTGTTAACCATATATGACATTTTACTTATTCATGAATGTACATATTTTCAAAAAATGAGTTCTAAGACAAAGTAATATTCACAAAAAGTTTCAATCACAGCAGATGAAGCTCTCTTAAAGGGGGACTCTGCTTTGGTAGTTGGCAGGCTGATTCAAGTTATCAAAGACCATTTTGTTTTGTGTGGCAACTCAAACTTTTTGATGTATATTGATCCAGGAGTTGATGGTTTCTTCATCACTCACAGACAGGGACCTGGGGTCCGTTCCAAAAGTGATCGTAGCGCTAAAGTTATCGTAACTCTCATACATCAACATAGACTTACGAATGTCTTTGTGCTGCATTCAACTTGTGGAATGGGGCCCTGGTTTTTACACAAGGCGGGGAACACGTTGTGACTGGACTGACGTGCAGCAGCCCATGGAGAATAGTCTCCATTGAATCATGAAGAATATTGCCTTCCCTGACGTGTGAACTCCTCAAGGCCAGATTCCAGGAACTGTTTTATTCAGCAAGGACCTTTATCATTTCCTTGTGTTTCTGTATGATCTCTGTATGATTTGATGAAAATAATATGTCGAAACATTGACGCTTGACATTTTGTGTTCAGTAATTGTTATGGTCAAATCTGAATAAATCATTGATTTGTGATGGGATTTTGCCTTTTTGACCAGACGCTGCAACTTCATACACCAGAAGGAACTTAAGGAACTTGTCACTGTGACAAAGAAGTATTCATGGGGCACCCAGACAGTTTTGTGTGAAGTAATAAGTGAGATTGCTATGTCTGTATACGATATATAATCGAACATATGGCGGGGTTTGATGGATTGAAGTACACGACAAGGGGAGATAACTAACTCACTCTCTTAATCATGTTTTGCAGACCTGGGCTCCGTTCCACAAAACGATCTTAGCACTAAGACAATCGTAACTCCCATACTTAAACATAGACTTATGGCAGTTAAGATTGCTTTGAGCAACGGGGCTCTGGAAGGAAATATGGACCCAATGTCATGCCATCAAATTTTTATTTTTTTTATATGTCAACCATGTGGCATACCTTCATCGCAAGAGGGAACTTGAGCCCATATTTTTTCTATCCATCAGAGCCTGCATTTTTAACAATAGCAGCCCCATTGATCAATCAAACCTTCATACTGGGGAGAGGGGCGGTCGGGTAGCCTAGTGGTTAAAAGCATTGGCTCGTCACGCCGAAGACCCGGGTTCGATTCCCGACATGGGTGCAATGTGTGAAGCCCATTTCTGGTGTCCCCCTCCGTGATATATTGCTGGAATATTGCTAAAAGCGGTGTAAAACCATACTCGCTCACTCACTCCTACTGGGGAGCAATGGAGGGGATTTGGGGATGAGTGAAATGGTCCAGATGAATCACTGCATGGATTTATGTTGTATAGTTTGTATCTCCTCCATTGTAGTGTGAGATAGATCAGCCCCGTGCAGTGGAATATTATAGGAACACACCTCAAGGATACCAGAACCCCTTTTGAAGGCTGATGAAGCTCACTCATTTAGATGGGTGGTTATGTGGATTTCCCACTTGGGGCCCGTTCTTGGTGTGGCTTGCCCTGATTTGACTGGAGTAAAAACCAACTCATTCACTCAGATAAACAGGTTGTTCTGTTCTATGACTGGTTCCAGCTAAGTCTGACCACTCAGCTTTGTTTTTTGGACGAGGCTTATGTCCTTTTAGTTTCTATTCCAGAAGTTGGGGGCGGTCAGGTAGCCTAGTGGTTAAAGCGTTTGCTCGTCACGCCGAAAACCCAGGTTCGATTCCCCACATGGGTAAAATGTGTGAAGCCAATTTCTGGTGTCCCCCGCCGCGATATTGCTGGAATATTGCTAAAAGCGGCGTAAAACCATACTCACTCACTCACTCACTCCAGAAGTTGAATTTATGTTGTAATGGGATATTTGGAATAGTGAATATTTGTTTCCGCATTTAACGATCAGATAGCTGAGTTAGCAGACTTCACTGGTTGTATTTTGTGACAAAGACGTTTCTATACACAGTTAAAGAAAACTCTCACACTAACTCGGACATTTCCTGAGTGCTTCCTTCATCTGTTGGAATGGGACACAATGGACACCAAGAGTTACTGCTATTATCTCTTGTTCTTTCAGATAATGGAACAGTTGGTTCAGTCCATCATTTTGAAGGCAGTTCATACCATATGGTGTCAGGTTCTGGAAGAGAAGTCTTGTTGGCTACTTCCAGTGTGCCACCCAGTGGCTGTAGGTGTGAGGTTTGTGGGAAGATGTTCACGGATCCCGGCACCAAGAAGGCCCACAAGGAGGCCATCCATGACAACGTCACCTACCTCTGCCCCTGTGGCAAGGTCTACAAGTACCGTTGTGGCTTCCGTAAACACAGACAGAGTTGTCCCCAGGCCCTGGGCGCAGATCCTATCAAGCAGTATAATTATTTCCTGTGAGGCTTCCAATTTGTCCGATGTGAGTTGCTGTGGTTTCTCTTAAACATGAGAAGGTTAGGTGTCCAAACAATATTTTTCTTTCTGAAATAAATCATTTATTGCTGCAATGTCAAATGGAGGGTGTGGAGATCTTGCATGATGACACTGTGGTGTTCTTGATGGTGAGGATAGGTATGAAGTCTTGCCGGTCACAACTTGTGTTGTAGGTTGTCTCTGTTCCATCCGCTCTACTGGTTGAACTTTGTTGACTACCCAGGCCCAGAGGGTAACTCCGGGTTAGAATTGGTCACCAGCATCTTACTCCAGCTGTGACAGGTGACCAGGACCCTTGGTGATCCAGCTTAGAATTGGTTCCCAGCTTGAGGTGACCGGGGGGGGGTCAGGCTTTGTGATTGAGTTGATTCTGTGTCATTATTCCCGGATGGCTATGATCGTTGTCCATGATATCCATCATTGGTTAGTCTGGTCTAAACTTGGATTATTTGCAGGCTGCTGACATAATGCAGAGTGCGAGCTAAGCAACAAGCAAAAAGCTTTCAGTTAGTCACCGACCCAGACATTATTTACAGGCTGACATGATATAATGTGAAAACAAGCAATGTCAAACAACATGAACTCACTGCTTCCTTACCCGATGTATACTACTCAACTTTTGATAGGAATAATCAAATACTGTCATTCTATTTAATACACACTTGACATATGAGAATCTTTTTTGTGTATCATGGAAATATCAAAGTATCCCAATCAACCGTGGAGCTATGTTCCGCTGACCACCTCTAGTATTGGGCATTTTAACATGATTTGATGGACAGTTCCTTTATACAATAGTGTTTTCTTCTTTTTTTTTCAATTATGTCATATTATCTGTGTAAAAAATCAGCTGCAATTTTTTTTGTTCCTTTCAGATCCTGGAACTGTCCATCATTCAAACCCAAATATGCCTGGCCTGTCCCTCCATCCTGGGGGCGGGACTCCCCTGGTGCCAGGATTGTTTGCAAAGGACATAGACTTCAGTCTACTCATGCAAACTTCCCGTTTGTCTGAAATTCCCCAGGATCAGGCAGGGTATAGGTGTGACATTTGTGGCAAGATCTTCACAGATCCAGGCACTAGGAAGGCCCACAAGGAGGCTATACATGACAATGTGACCTACTCGTGTCCGTGTGGGAGGGTGTACAAGTACAGATGCTCCTTCAGGAAGCATCGGCAGACCTGCCCACAAGGCTTGGGGTCAGACCCCATCAAGAATTACAATGTTGATCTGTCAGGGTGATGGGGAGACACAGGGATAGGGTTCAGAGAGCTCATGGGTTGGAAAGTGGAGGCAGACTTGCCCCCAGAGCTGTGGTCAGACCCCATCAAGAATTTTAATGCTCACTCCTCTGGGTGGTTGAATGTCACAAGGATAGGGTTATCTGTCTTGAAGCATAGGTCAGGGATTTATCAAGGTTTCCAAACTCTGCCCTTGACAGACAAACCAAAAAAGCATTGTTTTGTTCAAAATTGGGATTTAAGAAAATAATACTTTCTTAAATTCAGTTGTATTTTAACCTTGCTGAGAATCCAATTATATAAAACTAAGCATCAAGACTCTTCCTCTATATTGGTCCAGATATCAGGACAATTCACCTCTACAGCCATAACATTTGTACTCACCATATTAACAGGAAATGGGGCATTTTCTTTCCTCTGTGGGAATGATTGCTTCAGAATTTGGTCCTTTATTCAGGTGCAACATGCGCAGAGTTTAAGATGAAGATCAAATTGCAGTATTTTTTTCTTGAGGTTAGGACCTTGTTTAATTGTCTTATAGAACCTTCAGTTTGTGATGTTGGGATTTTATTGAAATGTTTTAGTTTCATTCAAAAGTTATTTTGCAGAAAGACAGTTTTGTGTTCTGTTTTACATTTACAATATTAAACGTCAACACCAGAGTACAATCAGTCTTGAGTATCTTCCGAAACAGATTTCAACAAATGAAACCAGTTGATCAAAGTCGTAGCTTCAAATGATCAAGTGTCCCAGCTTCCTTTCCTCAAATGCCCGAGCTCCAAATGATCCGATGTCCTTTCGTCAAATCTCCAAGCTCTAAATGATCCGATGTCCTTTCTTCAAATTATCAAAGGGGGGCACGGGTGGCCCACTCGTCTAAGGCGCCGCGATTCGCTGTGCAGAGTTGCGTCCCTTGGGCACGCCAGAAACCTATGATTGTTGGTTCGAATCCCGGTTCGTCCCGATTATGTTTCTAGGTTTGTCAGCACCATACCCGTGCTCGTAGGTTTCACCGAAGTGGTAAACGTCTGAGACCTGCATCACTTCGGGCTTTCCTCCCACATTAAGCTGACACGCCGTGATATAACTGGAATAATGTTAAAAGCGGCGTTAAACCCAACTCACTCACTCACTCAAATTATCAAACGGCCTCGTTTGTCCAGCTCTATCCAGCGATATGTTCAACCTTGCTTGTGGAAGCAAACATAGCCCTGTGGTTATTTGCAGGACTGGATGATACTTTGATTGTTGGTGGCCAATCATGACCTTGCTTCTGAAGGTCATGGAGCATGTCATGTCATGTCATGACATCATGGAGATCAAGAATGAACATGAACTTTGCAGTTCTTTTGTAATCACAGAAACAGACCTGGAAGGACAAGAATCATGCTTGTATGGGGGATTAGTATGTTCTATTATGTAATTATTATATTATTAATTTGTACATCACACTTTCCAATTTATAACTGCTCAATACAACCCAAGCAGCCTGTAGAAGCTAGGAGGTTAATAGTCACATTACTATACTACCGGGTACCCATTCACTGCTGGTGACCAGAGACATTTTTAACAGTTACTTGTCGAAGGAGATATTGTGTTACATGTGCTTCAGAGTGGGGCAGCACTGGTGCCCTAGAAACTCTCGGGGGTTTGGGTAGCTTAGTGGTTAAGGCATTCACTCATCACGCTAAAGGCCCGTGTTTGATTCCCCACATGGGTACAGTGTGAAGCCCATTGTGATGTGCCCAGCCATTATATTGCTGGAATATTGCTAAATGCATTATAAAACCATACTCACCCACTCACTCATGTACACTGTTTAACTTATATTTTAGTATTTCCTTGTCCAGAGAAAGATTTATTTTGCTTCTTTAAAGAAACGCCTTTGACCCACTGTTCCTGGATCCATACACTGAACATACGGTACTTTCAATGTTTCACTGATGAATGGTCATATTGTCGTGGAGATAACCTTTCACAAGACATTTCATTTGATTTTGATCAATACAGTTTCCTTGATAATATTGATAAGAACAATAGAAGCTTGATGCAGACATTGTACTTTATTTTGACCAATACAGTTTCCTTGATAATATTGATAAGAACAATAGAAGCTTGATGCAGACATTGTACTTGATATTGATCAATACAGTTTCCTTGATAATATTGACAAGGACAATAGAAGCTTGATGCAGACATTGTACTTGATACTGATCAATACAGTTTCCTTGATATTGACAAGAACAATAGAAGCTTGATGCAGACATTGTACTTTATTTTGACCAATACAGTTTCCTTGATGATATTGACAAGAACAATAGAAGCTTGATGCAGACATTGTACCTATATTTTGACCAATACAGTTTCCTTGATGATATTGACAAGAACAATAGAAGCTTGATGCAGACATTGTACTTTATTTTGACCAATACAGTTTCCTTGATGATATTGACAAGAACAATAAAAGCTTGATGCAGACATTGTACTTGATATTGATCAATACAGTTTCCTTGATGATATTGACAAGAACAATAGAAGCTTGATGCAGACATTGTACTTTATTTTGACCAATACAGTTTCCTTGATGATACTGACAAGAAAAATAGAAGCTTGATGCAGACTTTGTACTTAATTTTGATCGATACAGTTTCCTTGATATTGACAAGAAAAATAAACTCTTTAAAATTCCTTCAAAAAGTGTTTTTTGTTACTTTCAGGTTATGGAAATTCTGGCATACGTTCACATACCGTTGACTATATTGGACAAGATAGGAGCTCACAGGATCTTGATCACAGACTCCTTTTTTCTGGAAAATCCCTCTCAGATAACTATTTGCAAAATTTGTCCCGTTCCTTGAATCCAAGTACCCTCAGTCAAGCCTGTGAGTGTCCGATATGTGGGAAAATATTTGCCACTTCTGACTCGAGGAAAGTCCATGTTCGGAATGTCCATGAGAACGTGCGGTACTCGTGTGTCTGTGGCAAAGTGTACACTACCTGCAGCTCGCTGTGCAAGCATAAGAAATCTTGCTCATACGTCAACAGATAAGCTTGCTTCCTGTTTTGTGATGGCAGTGTTGTTTTATGTTTATACTGAGCTGAAGTCATGTTTAACACTTCTGTGCTGCTCAAGGTGTGTGTGGCTGTTAGTGTTTGGGATTTGGGGGGGTGTGGTCCATGGTGTAGTATTTAAATCCTAGAAGCTCCAATGTTTTTGTGATCAGGTAGCAGGGTTAAAATCATATTGGCATGGTTAAGATAGGTCTTGATGCCTGAAAGTCATGCTTAGAAATCACACTTTATTTGAAGGAAGTACTTTCGGACTGTTATTTAACTCTTTCAACACCAGTCAACCAGAAGTGTTTACTGCTGGGACACCGAGTTCCCAGAGACTCTTGTGTGATAGATGAAGCCAACATTTATCAAAGAAAATACCTGCTTGTAAAATATATTTGCTACTACATGTTATACACCATTTGAAAGGTCTGATCCTAAGGTTTATAATTATGAAAGTTATGTTTTTCACATTATTTAAAAAAATGCATTTACAACTTAATTAAATTCGTTGTAAATAAAAAATGTACGCTAACACGTTGTTAACATCCAGATTAAGGACCAAGGAAGCGAAAACTTGACGATTTTCGGCAAATATATGATTTCATAATATCCACGTACCTATTTCTGTTTTATTTTCATTGTTTACGTAATTGGAAAATCATTTTAAAAAGAATTATAAATAGTTTCTGTGATCGCCCATTTCCCGATAACAGCGACTGTCCGCTCAGTAAAATGAAGAAATACCCCTGTTTTCGAGGTTTCGTATGAATAACACGTGCGTCGAAGAATGGCATATGACACATCGCTGGAAAGCTTATTCCTTCATCTACACGCTCGTAACATCGACTGGTTTTTTCTCGTAGTTATAACAAGTGATTTCATTGGATTAAAATTGGTTTCTAATGACGCTTTCTTGCTGAAATCTGCTACAAGTTTCGTGATTGGTCAATTTTGAGCACGTGACCTAAGGCAGCCAATCAAATTACAGCTGTGATACCAAGCTCGTGTTCGATAAATTACAGAAGTTTGTGAAAGAATTTTGTTAAATCGTGTTATTCTGAACGTTTTGAGCAGGAAATCACGATATATATTAAAAATATGGAACTTCGTGAATGTATCGTGCTAGGTTACGAGCTGTGACAAAGATTTTTCATGCATATATTTTTGCATTAAACATCGTGTCCGAGCCGAGAATTCAAGGCGACGAAAGCCGAGATGTCATTTGACTTACATTACACGCGATCGCATGAAAAGATGGAAATAATAATATAGATGTAAGTTTGATTACTTTTAGATATGTTTTTGTTGATTTTATTTATTACTTTGTATAATATATTTAAAGATTTGTTTAAAACGTCTTTATTTTCCTCTTTGACGTGTTCGATGTGGACCCGTTGTCGAAATGTGTGTCCGAGAATTTTATTTTCAATAACATCGCGAGAAATAGTGAATAATTTTTTAATTTAACGATAAAAAATGTTAAAATAAAATGGAATATGTATTTCAGACATTGTGAAATGTGATAGATTTAATAAATGAATGGCATTACAGGTAGGTCCATAAAAATATATACTATTTTGACGTGACTACGGCTTGGCCGGATAACCGGCCTGCGGTGTCTGGGGACTCGATGCTTCTTGGCCGGATAACCGGCCTACGGTGTTGAAAGAGTTAAGACAAGTAAGCTGGACAAAGACATGGAAAATCTGAGCTCGCATAATGAACCGATTTCCTTTTTCATTGAAATGTATTCTTCATTAGTATCTACCCAAAAATGGGACAATTGTGGGACATTTTATAACATGTACAACATTGTTGATCTTCAAAGACACTTTTCATCACAAATGCAACATTGTTGATAATCTGCACAGAACAGTTTTCGTAACATACATGTGCAACTTTGCTGATGTTTTTGACTTTAATCATGTACACAGTACCAAGTACATAACATTTGCAGCATTATGCTGTTGTTTGGATATCACCCTTGCTCTTCATGTTCATTCTCTTCTTACTGTTCACCATCCTCCTATGTTGGAGATCTTACTGTGATGTTATGATCAGATGTTAGTATATCACTTATAGCATTCCAACCACACAAATACAGTCAGGCCACAGGAATCTCACATCACTTCATAGTCCCACCATTTGAACCCAAAGCAGTAGGAGGTATTAGGACCTTGTTCATCTTCCCTAGGCAAGGGTGTTAACTGACTATAAAAGTCCAGTTTCCACCCTTGCTGAACTAGGTTGGAATTTCTGGGCTCAATCGTAGTGCTACCAGTGGCTATTACGACTTATGTCCCCTCTATGCCCCTCCAATGGACCAATCAAATTACACGTCTCATATCACTTGCATTTGCTTTAAACAAAATTCCGGCACCCAGACATCAGTCATTAGTCCGGCCAAAATATGACTCCATAATTGACTGTGGAAAATTGACTTCTATAGTCAGTTATCTCTCTTGCTTTGGGAAGATGGGCCTTGTTTGGACCACAAGAACTTCATAACATAAGAAATAAACAAAACCTTTCAATATTTTTTCGAAGTTGTGAGACGTGTCAATATGAATGAGAAGATTTTGTTCAACATGTGTATAACTTTAGGTTGACCACAACAGTTGTCATGGGAGACTAGAGGGTTTCAGGATGCATTTGTCTCATCTTCTTCATTGATGTGGTTAAAAACAATGTACAATATGTTAAAAACATAGTTTTGGACCACTGACATTTTTACATGGGACCCCTGAAGGTCCTGGGTAGAAAAGGTCTTCAGCAACTCATGCTTGTCGTAAGAGGCGACTAACGGGATCGGGTGGTCAGGCTCGCTGACTTGGTTGATGCATGTCATCGATCCCAATTGCGTGGATCGATTCTCATGATATTAATCTCTGGATTAATTTACATACCGTCGTCATAGAGCTGGAATATTGCTGAGTGAGGCGTCAAACAACAAACCAACCAACCCAAATTCTTACATGGAGAGCTTGAATATGTGGGATTTTTCAATGATTTCAGTACTTGGTTGTATCACAAGTCCAAAAATTATCATTGTGAGAATGGAAACTAGCTGTCAGTCAACTAATGTTACAATTTTCACAAGTTTTCTGTAACTTTGTTATTTGACATTTCAAGTGGGAAACAAATGCCCTTAATGACATTCTACTTGAACTTTAATCAAATCAGCTGTTTTGATTCTGAAGATACAAAGATTAATTTGGGGTATCAAAGAAGATTTTTAATCTCCATGTACCATGAAATACAACATGTGGAGAGTGTATCTTGTTGGTGTTATCTAATCTGTGTGGATCCCAAACTGTCGGTACATTGTATGAAATATAACAGAAAGTGATCATAACATGTTATTTGTACAGAAGCAGGTTCAGAAGGGCCATTTCAATCCTTCATTATTGTCTGTAGGATATAATTAACATGCTTGATTAAAGTTTGTCATTTTATGTGTCACATTTGTTTTCCTTGTATTTTCTCTGCACAGAATCTAAATTGGCACATTTTAGGCCCATTGGTCCGATGTTAGGTGCAGAGTTATGTCCCTTATCTGCCAGGATTCGCTGGTCTTCGGTTTGAATCCAAGATTTATCAAGATTAAATCTTTTGACAATCAGCACCATGGGTTTCATCAAAATTGTGAACATCTATGACCTGGCTGTCTATCCCCAAGTGTGAAGACTGCTGACCCCACTCACGGAATCATGCACTGAAATATCATGGAGGTCAGGGGGGCACGGGTGGCCCAGTCGTCTAAGGCGCCGCGATTCGCTGTGCAGAGTTGGTCCCTTGGGCACGCCAGAAACCTATGATTGTGGGTTCGAATCCCGGTTCGCCTCGATTATGTTTCTAGGTTTGTCAGCACCATACCCGTGCTCGTGGGTTTTACCGAAGTGGTAAACGTCTGAGACCTGCATTACTTCGGGCTTTCCTCCTACATTGAGCTGACACACCGTGATATAACTGGAATACTGTTGAAAGTGGTGTTAAACCCAACTCACTCACTCACTCGCTCATGGAGGTCAGGGCCTGGTTTACAAGACTATTCGCTGGAGCTGTTTGACAGACCTGTGCGGATCCTTGGTTAGAATTGGTCCCTAGCAACCTATGCTGATTCGTAAGAGTTGACCCAATGACATCATAACAAATGAACGAAAGTACAAACATATTGTTTGACATATATACTGTAATGGACAGTCACAGCTAATTCCCTCATACTTTCCATTG
Source organism: Haliotis rufescens (assembly GCF_023055435.1). Taxonomy (NCBI): domain Eukaryota; kingdom Metazoa; phylum Mollusca; class Gastropoda; order Lepetellida; family Haliotidae; genus Haliotis; species Haliotis rufescens. The sequence continues at coordinate 25,361,724 of NW_025964383.1, read as the reverse complement.
TTAGAATTGAACGGAAAAAGATCTCCGGAAGATTTCTGTAATATCGTCATGCGATTAGGTGATTAGCAATAGACAAAGGAAGCCAACACTTTAGAGTAATTAGCGCTGATAGTTATGGACAACCATGTATAAGTACAACACTAGAGTTGGTAAACCCCAACCACCTCCACCCAACCCCATTTAAGTTATAGTGACAGATGATTTGCTGCCATGGTTGTTCACAGAAATAGCCATACATCATGAAACCTCCGTTTGTGCAGTGACAACAAAACAATGGGATTCATGAAAATATTTATTAATAACATTGGCAATATATTAGGGGCTACTCGGCTGCTACATAAAAATACATACCCTGCGGGTATGTATGAAGAGGTAAGGGTCGTGCCGACCTGATTGAATGAACAAGTCCTGAGACCGTGCAGGCCCTGGAATGTAAATTTGGAAGAAAGGTACTTTGGGGGCCACAAGCCATTCCTATGCAGTATGCAGGGCATGGAATGACTTGTGAAGCCCAGCCCCTCGGTTGCTACATAAAAAGACATACCCTGCGGGTATGAATGAAAAACATGACTTGTGAAGCCCTTACGAAGAAATACGAAATATATGAAACCGAATAGCCCAAAGGTGGTGACAGGAGATGGACGGAGGGTATCACTGCAGCTGGTATAAACAATGACAGAAATAGGTAAACGATATCGAGGCTGTTGGGGTTAATATAAGAAAACATTGTGACGTCATGCCCGTAGTTCTGAGCATGAGCAGAGGATAAAATGGTGCATTGTGGGATAGCTTAAATGTAACATGATACAGAGTATTGTTTACGTGAGGGGAGTTGAAAGTGAGCTGGGAATTACTATGGAGAATAAATGATATGTATACAGAAGTGGATATTGGGCAAATATATTTATGGCAGGACCTGGCAGGGGACATCCTGAAGCTAGGAACATGGGGAAATGTAGAAAATATATGTTATCGCTGCACAAACAAAAATATAGAATTTACATTCTAAACTTAATGTGATCTTGAGCCACTGTGACACTGTTGACTGTTTCTAAGCCTGGCTTTGTGTATCTCAGAAGAAATTGCCATTTTTAGTTATTGTAGCAATACTTGATCTCTTGATCAAATCCAAAGTCCAAACCTGAAACCTATTGGGTAAGAAAGACAAAAGACTGGTTGTAATTTGTGTTAAAATTATTAATGTTACTTTGACTGCCTCCATGGTCAATGGTTCGATCCCAGGCTGCATCATACTAAAATACATCAAAAGATGGTACTTTGCTCGGCATTACCGGGATAGGACAAGGACTGGTCGGCTTGGAGTCAGTATACTATGTCTGAGTGGGGTATCCATCTTAACCTGTGGTCGCTTATGGTACAATAGAGTAAACCATGAGGGGCCAATCAACCATTGTGTTTATATACGTTGCCCACTACATCAATGGGGAACAACTCACAAGATACTTCCCTCTCAAAAATAACGTCGAATTTAAGACCCCATCAAGATGGGAGCGCTCGTTTTCAAATCTCCAGAAATGACGTCTTGACAAAACTGTGTTTTATCGTGAAATAAACCACGCTTCGTTCTTCATTGTTCTTTGCGATATCGCGTAGCTGTCTTATATTGACTGTTCCTAAGCTTGGCTTCCTGTATCTTTCAGATGGACAGTGGAGCCATGCTATTGGGGGTTTGTCCAACCAGCAATGGTCACTTGCAGGAAACGGAGATTCTCCTCAATCAGCCAAAATTCCAAATTTCAAGATCAAATTACCGAGTCAATTTGGTTTGTGTTTGCCGGAACAGAGACGAGAAAACCCAAACTATAAACGAGGAATCTGGCCTTGTAGTGACTGCGACAAGGTTTTTGTGACCGAGAGTTCCCGAAAAAGACATGTGATGGCTATTCATGAAAATGTTAAATATTCGTGTCTTTGTGGGAAGACATTCTCGTTCCAGTGTTCACTGCAGAGACACTGTAAAACCTGCGTCCTTGGTCAGAGGGGTGGCCTCCCCCTGGAGTAAAGCTGTCTGTGTGATGTCAGAGTGAGTGAGTACGGTTTTACGCCACCTTTAGCAATATTCCAGCAATATCATGGCGGGGGACACCAGAAATGGGCTTCACACATGCTGTGAACTGCCTTCATGCTCTTCACTGAAACCATTACGTCAAACCAGGTTTAGTTTTTAGAGTGAGTGACGGCTTAACGCTGCTTAGTACACACACATAGTACCCATGTCGGGAATCGAACCCAGGTCTACGGCGTGACAAGCGAACACTTTAACCACTAGGCTACCCGACCGCCCCATCAGATGTTTGAAGGTCAGCTTGGCTGTCATTGTCAGCACTGGTTGTGATCTGATGCACCAGGGTACATGAGAGTATATTGTAAATCATTACATTAATATGGGTATGAAATTAATGTGAAAAATGGGAGTGTCCCTTGATCACATTAATAAAGTGATGCATTTTTATCCAGACATATTGACATTGTTGTCATGTTAGTTTCACTGCTCAGGATCGGAAACAGTGACATAAATGGCTCTAAATACAGTAAACTACGGTTATAACGAACTCGAAGGGATCACTCATTTTAGTTCGTAATAACCGTAGTTCGTTATAGGCATATATACAGAATTTATATAACAGATGGTCGGGACTAAAAAATAAGTTTGTTATATCGGTCAGTTTGTTGTAAGTGGGTTCATTATAAACGTTGTTTACTGTTTACAATGTAATAGAGCACTAGATTTAGTGCTTTGCACCAAGTTCAGTGTCAAGTGTCATCAAACTGTTACGACAATCACAAACCGTGTATGAAGGCATCTGCCTTGGTAACCTTGTAAAATAATCTTATAATCACAACACAAACAACTCTAACTCATGTAACAACAGGGTGGCCCAGTCGTCTAAGGCGTCGCGATTCGCTATGCAGAGTTGCGTCCCTTGGGCACGCCAGAAACCTATGATTGTGGGTTCGGATCCTGGTTCGCCCCGATTATGTTTCTAGGTTTGTCAGCACCATACACGTGCTCGTGGGTTTCATCGAAGTGGTAAATGTCTGAGACCTGCATCACTTCGGGCTTTCCTCCCACATTAAGCTGACACGCCGTGATATAACTGGAATACTGTTAAAAGCGGCGTTCAACCCAACTCACTCACTCACTCACTCACCCATGTAACAACACTTGGAACCTGCACAGTCTTTGTGGTGACCTGACCCATCTCATTTGAATATGCATTATTTGAAATTTTGTTCTTTTGGTTTCATGGATCAGATGTCAAGCAGTTGAAGTTAAATTTGTGATGATATTATTCAATAGGACTTTATCGCCGAAATTGATGGTGAACAATATTGAATGACATTTTGAATGAAAATAATACATAGATCCAGACAAACAATGAACAATTTTTATAAACAGATTGTGTAATAACAGGATTACATTGGGTACTTCAGTCTTAATTGGCACTAGTCCTATAGTCCTTGCCAATCTGTCCAATAGTTAAGGTATCATAAGGACGAGTAGAAATTTGCCAATTTTAAGGGTTTTTCTATATGTTATCATTGTAAGGACTAGTTAGTTTCTACCCATGCTAGATTTTTTGTCATGGTATTTCCGGTGTGTGATGGTAATGTCTTTCCATTGGGGGAAAAAGCATTAAGACTCATTATATCATGTACACACACCCCTCAACACAGCTGTGTATTTTGGAAAGAAAGTGGAAATCATATGTGCTGGCCCTTGCTATGCAATAAACAGGACAATATGCACTTACCTCCAAACTAGAAAATATCTTCACGTATTCATTGGTCAAATTTACAGCTGAAAAACAGGTTGACAAATTGATTATTAGTCCTGGGGGTGGTCGTGTAGCCTAGTGGTTAAAGCGGTTGTTCGTCACGCCGAAGACCCGGATTCGATTCCTGACCTGGTACAATGTGTGAAGCTCATTTCTGGTGTCCCATGTCGTGATATTGCTGGAATATTGCTAAAAGCGGCGTAAAACCATACCCACTCACTTACTCACTAAAAGTGGCGTAAAACCATACTCACTCACTCCTTATTTGTCCTGAGTGTCGACTGCAATTAAATACTGTTGACTAGTTTCTTGTTTTCAATTTTTGAAATATGTTCTGTTCATATCTAAAAAGATTTTATTTTGTTGGTATTCTAGTTCTACAGATATGATATCTCAACATGATAAATATACACTTGGAATCATGCGAATTAGTGCATATCATAAACCTGACAATTGTTGGGCTTGAGGAGTTCACACTTGACAAGTAATGTGTGTTGTTTACGAGAAATATTGACTTGTGTCTGTTTCTTTGAATGTCCATTGGGCTTGAGGAATTCACACTTGACAAGTAATGTGTGTTGTTTACGAGAAATATTGACTTGTGTCTGTTTCTTTGAATGTCCATTGGGCTTGAGGAGTTCACACTTGACAAGTAATGTGTGTTGTTTACAAGAAATATTGACTTGTGTCTGTTTCTTTGAATGTCCATTGGGCTTGAGGAATTCACACTTGACAAGTAATGTGTGTTGTTTACGAGAAATATTGGCTTGTGTCTGTTTCTTTGAATGTCCATTGGGCTTGAGGAATTCACACTTGACAAGTAATGTGTGTTGTTTACGAGAAATATTGGCTTGTGTCTGTGTCTTTGAATGTCAGCCAACGCCTGCGGAGTCCATGTTTGTGTAACAAAACTGAAGTGAAATAATTTGTTGCTTTCAGGATGGGCAGGTCCTGTGGGTTCTCAGCCTGCCGTTGAACTTGCTTCCCTCAGACGAGTGTTTCAAGGAGGACTTCAGTATCTCTCAGAACATAGGTTTTCCTTGCCTTCAGAAGGTCTTGCTTCAGAAGGTCTTGAAGGTCCTTCCAGGAAGATCTTCTCGTGTGATCTGTGCGACAAAGTGTTCACGAAACAATGGCTGTGTCGTCGGCATAAGGAGTCTGCCCATGAAAACATCACTCACTCCTGTCTGTGTGGCAAGACCTATCACTATCTTAGTGGACTGCAGCGACATCAGAAGTTTTGTGTTGTCTTTGGCACTGCCAGATCTGTTTCCATGTCTTAAGGATTTGATATTAACCTTGTGTTAATCAGGATTTCTTTAATACCTGCCTAGAATGAGTGAGTTAGTGAGTATGGTTTTACGGCGCTTTTAGCAATATTCCAGCAATATCATGGCATGGTGATTTCGTGTTAACCTTGTGTTAATCAGGATTTCTTTAATACCTGCCTAGAATGAGTGAGTTAGTGAGTATGGTTTTACGCCGCTTTTTAGCAATATTCCAGCAATATCACTGTGAAAACCAGAAATGGGCTCCACACATTGAACCCATGTGGGGAATCGAGCCCCGGTCTTTGGCGGTAACTAGGACAGAACTATGTTGGGGAAGAACTTGGGGAGGGGCTGTTAAATTACTTAAATTTTCACATAATTTCTGCAATTGTCATGGGAGAATCAATGACACTATTGAGGTTAATTTATTGCAGCTAAGAATCATAGACTAAATTCAAAGATAAAACGTTATTTATCAAAGAGAATGAATTCCTGTTTTACCACGGGTTCAGTATTGCTCATGGGAAACAGATTCTAAAACATTCTTTCAGCTGTGACATCACTGCATTTTAACCTTCCTGCTTGATCAAAGAAATGTCAATGTACATCGGACGTCAAGGGAAATATGTCAGTGGACAGGTTTTTCATCCATTTATGATAACATTAGCATTTTAACATGTAGAAATTGTGATGTTTTCTTGAACACCGTCTCAACATATTTAAATGTGTTAAATACAGTTTATTAATACTTTTATTCAAATGGTCAGTATTGCCCGTCCCTTGGGCACGCCAGAAACCTATGATTGTGGGTTCGAATCCCGGTCCGCCCCGATTATGTTTCTAGGTTTGTCAGCACCATACCCGTGCTCATGGGTTTCACCGAAGTGGTAAACGTCTGAGACCTGCATCACTTCGGGATTTCCTCCCACATTAAGCTGACACGCCGTGATATAACTGGAATACTGTTAAAAGTGGCGTTAAACCCAACTCACTCACTCACTCACTCTTGTATTGCCTCAGTAGAAGGTAAACTTATCACCTTCTTTCTTCAGTTGGAAAGTTAGATATTATTAAAATTTTAATTATTATTCTTATCTGTAAAAAAAATCCCAAATAGCACCCCTTCCGATTGATCAATGTACAAAAGACTTATTTATTCGCGTATAATACGCAATTAAATTCTGGAAAAATATATCTGTCGTATATAAACATTTCAGGCTGTCAGCATAAACCACGAAATCTATCGTACAAGGCTGTTTTTTTCCACCAAAATAACATTCTATTACGAGCCCCCCATTTCTAATTTTGAGAGCGCCTTGGGCGCTTATTACGTCGAATACGGTACTCTGAATATTTAGGATTGTATCACCTGTGTGGATGCTGTTTGTCTTTGAGAAATGCTATCTGTTGTGTTGTGAGGATGCAGTACCACTGAATCGGTGTTTATAAAATATTTATTTTGTTCTGCGTCCTTGCGGTTTATGCTTGGTATTTGAATCCAGGGACCCTTTGATCTTTTAACGTCAGTGTTGTGAAAAGGACTCCTTGAATTCATTGCTTAGTTTCCAACACTGCTGACAGTTTGCAGCTGATGGGCCGAGGAAACACTGATAGTTTGTAGTTAAATGTAGAGAGAATATTGTAGTGAGAGCGAACATTTTGTGATTACACTAGAATGTTTGTAGCTTCCTTGTGTGTCATGTATACTCAGCATCATTATGGAGTGGTCATGAGATGATAGTGAGTGAGTGAGTGAGTATGGTTTTACGTCGCTTTTAGCAATATTCCAGCAACTTTCATGGCGAGGAGCACCAGAAATGGGTTTCACACATTGAACCAATGTTGGGAATCGAACCTAGGTCTTCGGCATGACGAGCAAACGCTTTAACCACTTGGCTACCCGACCGCCCCTGCAGTCAAAAAGATATAAAATGTCAGATTTTCAACTTCCAAGAGTGTAGCTGCTTCTGGAAAGAACCGTTTTATACCCACATTGACTGTTAATTGCCATGCATTGCTCGTGTATGGGCTAAACCACTGGTTGTGTTCAGGTGTGTTTTGGGTAACTTTTTCCATCACCTTCAATCCCGCACTTTTCATTGTTTTTAATAGTCGTTCATTTTACCAGTTTCACAAAAGCATTCAATCTGTGTGACATAGGCATAAACAACATGTTCTTCAACTGTTAATCACATTGTCAACATACTCAGACCTTCTGACGCTTGTTGGGGTCACGGGTTCGCTGTGCAGAGTTGCGTCCCTTGGGCATGCCAGAAACCTATGATTGTGGGTTCGAATCCCGGTTAGCCCCGATTATGTTTCTAGGTTTGTTTCACCGAAGTGGTAAACGTCTGAGACCTGCTTCACTTCGGGCTTTCCTCCCACATTAAGCTGACACGCTGCAATATAACTGGAATTCTGTTAAAAGCGGCGTTAAACCCAACTCACTTACTCACTCTGATGCTTGTTGCGATAGGTTCATGTTTGACACCCTCCATACCGAGGTGATCCTCCAGTAACGATGCTGAGTGTTGTTTTTAGTATTGTTGTGTGTTTTTAATGTAGTTTTGAGTTTGACACCTGTTGTATGTAGTAGATGTTTTGCACGATCAACGTTTCATATATAAACTCACTGGTCTGCATTTTTATTTTTTGATACAATAAACACAAAAATAGGATAAGACATAAGTTTTCAATGGCGTCACTTTTTGTGAGACCTTTTATCCAGAGACTGAAAGTCCTGTTGACCTGCTTTGATATATTATCGAAATGATTTTGAACCTAACATAGGTTTACTATGATTAAATATTTATTTGTTAGTGTTAGCGAGCCTGACCACCCTAATCCGTTAGTCATGTCATACGACAACCATAGTTGCCTTTTACGGCAAGTATGGGTTGCTGAAGACCTATTCTACCCCGGATCTTCAAATAGCTTGTTAGGCACACTGTTCGAAGATGGTGAGGTGAGGTGAAATTGGGTTTAACGTCGCGTCCAAGATTATTGCACTATAAAGCGACGTGCATGTATGTGTGTGTGTTTGTGTGGCTGCTTGTACTAGTCCGGACTGATGCCGATTTATAGTGCTAGTACACTGAGATACCATGCTGCAGTTTAACATGAATACCCCACTCAGACACAGTATTCTGACTCCATGCCAACCAGCCCTTGTTTTAGCCCCTTAATGTCGAGCGCCAGACAGGGTAACAACAAGTACCATCTTTAAGCGTCTTTTGGTATGACGTGGCCGGGCGGACGCTCTACCACTAGACCACGGAGGCGGTTGTTCGAAGATGATACAGTTCAAATGATTGCACTGATGTTGCACTGATGTTGCACTGATGTTGCACTGATGTTGCAGTCTCAGATCTCATGGTATGAGCCTCTCTCCACAACTTCTGAAATTGTGTCATGCACATATTATCTTGGATGGTGTCATTCAAGTCATGCTGAAATTTTGTCTTGCCGGTGCTAGTTGAAATTGTGGCATGGAAATTTCAACTTGAATGATGTCATGGTTGAAATGATGTCATGAAAGTGTCAATTGGAATTGTGTCATGCAAATGTTATCCAACAAAAGCCAGCCTTCATATGATTTTTATCAACAACTACAACCACAACCATACTCTTACAGCATGTGAACTTCATTGTTACAGCTGTTGAATATGATTATTGCTCTAGACAATGGTTATGGCTGTGGACAATAGCTATGGCTATGAACAGTGGTTATGGCTATGGACAATGGTTATGGCTATGGCTGTGGACAATGGTTTTGGCTGTGGGCTATGGCTATGAACAATGGTTCTGGCTATGGACAATGGTTCTGGCTGTGGACAATGGTTATGGCTGTGTACAATGGTTATGGCTATGGACAATGGTTATGGCTTTGGCTGTGAACAATGGTTATGGCTATGGACAATGGTCATGGCTGTGGACAATGGTTATGGCTGTGGACAATAGTCATGGCTATGGACAATGGTTATGGCTGTGGACAATGGTTATGGCTGTGGGCAATGGTTATGGCTATGGACAATGGTTATGGCTGTGAACATGGCTATGGACAATGGTTATGGCTGTAGACAATGGTTATGGCTATGGACAATGGTTATGGCTATGGACAATGGTTATGGCTGTGGACAATGGTTATGGCTATGGACAGTGGTTATGGCTGTAGACAATTGTAATGGCTATGAACTATGGTTATTGCTATGGACAATGGTTATGGCTGTGAACATGGCTATGGACAATGGTTATGGCTATGGCTGTGAACAATGGTTATGGCTATGGCTGGGAACAATGGTCATGGCTATGGAGTATGGTTGTAGCTGTAGTTACTTACTGTTACTGGTACATATTAAAAGATATATATTCCTAGAATTGAGATGACATGACCCCTGATGTATTTGTTTGTGAGATAGCCATGTCTATGTAATAGAATATATGATGTAAATAAAACAACTTTACTATAATTTGTTGTTGTCGTGTTGGTCATGCTGGTGTATAATAATATAGCACTACTGGTCAGGGAGTATTACAAAGGCCATTATATACTGAACAAGAAAAGTTAGGGATCATGAAAATCTGCAGAAATATTGTAAAAAGATATTCAATTTTTTTTTTTATTCAGGATATGTTAATTATGAGATTTCCAGCTCACTGTTGGCATGACCGAATGGTACAAATCACATTCGTCTGTTGTCCCCAGGGTGCAGTCGGGTAGCCTAGTCGTCAAAGCGCTCGTTCATCATGCCGGAGACCCAGGTCCGATTCCAGACATGGATACAATGTGTGAAGCCCATTTCTGGTGTCCCCCAAACTGTGAATATTGGAATATTGCTAAAAGCAACGTAAAACCCAACTAGCTTGCTCATTCGTCAACAGACAGGATAAACTGAAGGGGTGGCCTCACAGGCAACTTAGGTTGTATACTCCCCAGAGAGCTGAGAATGAAAATCAAAGGCACACTGATCCATTGATTGGAGTAATGATGGTGTGCTTTGAGTATGATATCTAGCAAGGAAATAGCGCAATACAAACCGACTATTATCATTATCTTTATTTCTACAACACAGTCTGGAAAGATCACATTGTATGATCAAACAAAATATGGACCACAGATGTTGCATTCACCGGATTATATATCTCATATCATATATGTAGTCATGCAGTATTATTGCACCAAACGGAACTACTCATGATTCTTGCTCATACCTGAAATTAACGGTTGTTCGGAATATCCTGTGTCAAACTTTTTGAGGTTGTATGTTTAGAAATCACATTTCGACTGTCACTTTCCTCTGGTAATAGGACGCTCTGATTGGTCGGATGAAAGGTCGTTCTAACGTGAACCCAGGGTTAGAAACTAACTATATGCTCGTGTTTTTCACCGAAGTGGTAAACTTCTGAGACCTGCATTACTTCAGGCTTTTCTCCCACATTAAGCTGACATGCCACGATATAACTAGAATACTGTTAAAAGCGGCATTAAAAAAACAAACTCACTAACTCATTCACTCACATGATACAGGACCTCACCAGAACAAAAAGGTTTTAATTGAATATTTATTGATGTATTGGTTGGATTACTAATTTCTTTAGGAAAATCTTGGGTCATTTTTCCTGAATAAGGCTTTGACACAAAGCATCTTAGATAATGACTCTGGAACATATAGCCCAAGTTCTCTTCTTGAATGAGGCTCTGACACAAAGCATCTTAGATAATGACCCTGGAACATATAGCCCAATTTCTCTTCTTGAATGAGGCTCTGACACAAAGCATCTTAGATAATGACCCTGGAATATATAGCCCAAGTTCTCTTCCTGAATGAGGCTCTGACACAAAGCATCTTAGATAATGACCCTGCAACATAAAGCCCATGTTCTCTTCTTGAATGAGGCTCTGACACAAAGCATCTTAGATAATGACCCTGCAACATATAGCCCAAGTTCTCTTCTTGAATGAGGCTCTGACACAAAGCATCTTAGATAATGACCCTGGAACATATAGCCCAAGTTCTCTACTTGACTGAGGCTCTGACACAAAGCATCTTAGATAATGACCCTGGAACATAAAGCCCATGTTCTCTTCTTGAATGAGGCTCTGACACAAAGCATCTAAGATAATGACCCTGGAACATATAGCCCATGTTCTCTTCTTCAATGAGACTCTGACACAAAGCATCTTAGATAATGACCCTGCAACATATAGCCCATGTTCTCTTCTTGAATGAGGCTCTGACACAAAGCATCTTAGATAATGACCCTGGAACATATAGCCCATGTTCTCTTCTTGAATGAGGCTCTGACACAAAGCATCTAAGATAATGACCCTGGAACATATAGCCCATGTTCTCTTCTTCAATGAGACTCTGACACAAAGCATCTTAGATAATGACCCTGCAACATAAAGCCCATGTTCTCTTCTTGAATGAGGCTCTGACACAAAGCATCTTAGATAATGACCCTGGAACATATAGTCCATGTTCTCTTCTTGAATGAGGCTCTGACACAAAGCATCTTAGATAATGACCCTGGAACATATAGCCCATGTTCTCTTCTTGAATGAGGCTCTGACACAAAGCATCTTAGATAATGACCCTGGGACATATAGCCCATGTTCTCTTCTTGAATGAGGCTCTGACACAAAGCATCTTAGATAATGACCCTGGAACATATAGCCCAAGTTCTCTTCTTGAATGAGGCTCTGACATAAAGCATCTTAGATAATGACCCTGGAACATATAGCCCATGTTCTCTTCCTGAATGAGGCTGTGACCCAAAGCATCTTAGATAATGACCCTGGAACATATAGCCCATGTTCTCTTCTTGAATGAGGCTCTGACACAAAGCATCTTAGATAATGACCCCGGAACATATAGCCCATGTTCTCTTCTTGAATGAGGCTCTGACACAAAGCATCTTAGATAATGACCCTGGAACATATAGTCCATGTTCTTGAATGAGGCTCTGACACAAAGCATCTTAGATAATGACCCTGGAACATATAGCCCAAGTTCTCTTCTTGAATGAGGCTCTGACACAAAGCATCTTAGATAATGACCCTGGAATATATAGCCCAAGTTCTCTTCCTGAATGAGGCTCTGACACAAAGCATCTTAGATAATGACCCTGCAACATAAAGCCCATGTTCTCTTCTTGAATGAGGCTCTGACACAAAGCATCTTAGATAATGACCCTGCAACATATAGTCCATGTTTTCTTCTTGAATGAGGCTCTGACACAAAGCATCTTAGATAATGACCCCGGAACATATAGCCCATGTTCTCTTCTTGAATGAGGCTCTGACACAAAGCATCTTAGATAATGACCCTGGAACATATAGTCCATGTTCTCTTCTTGAATGAGGCTCTGACACAAAGCATCTTAGATAATGACCCTGGAACATATAGCCCATGTTCTCTTCTTGAATGAGGCTCTGACACAAAGCATCTTAGATAATGACCCTGGGACATATAGCCCATGTTCTCTTCTTGAATGAGGCTCTGACACAAAGCATCTTAGATAATGACCCTGCAACATATAGCCCAAGTTCTCTTCTTGAATGAGGCTCTGACATAAAGCATCTTAGATAATGACCCTGGAACATATAGCCCATGTTCTCTTCCTGAATGAGGCTGTGACCCAAAACATCTTAGATAATGACCCTGGAACATATAGCCCATGTTCTCTTCTTGAATGAGGCTCTGACACAAAGCATCTTAGATAATGACCCCGGAACATATAGCCCATGTTCTCTTCTTGAATGAGGCTCTGACACAAAGCATCTTAGATAATGACCCTGGAACATATAGTCCATGTTCTTGAATGAGGCTCTGACACAAAGCATCTTAGATAATGACCCTGGAACATATAGCCCAAGTTCTCTACTTGACTGAGGCTCTGACATAAAGCATCTTAGATAATGACCCTGGAACATATAGCCCATGTTCTCTTCTTGAATGAGGCTCTGACACAAAGCATCTTAGATAATGACCCCGGAACATATAGCCCATGTTCTCTTCTTGAATGAGGCTCTGACACAAAGCATCTTAGATAATGACCCTGGAACATATAGTCCATGTTCTTGAATGAGGCTCTGACACAAAGCATCTTAGATAATGACCCTGGAACATATAGCCCAAGTTCTCTTCTTGAATGAGGCTCTGACACAAAGCATCTTAGATAATGACCCTGGAACATATAGTCCACCTTCTCTGAATGAGGCTGTGACCCAAAGCATCTTAGATAATGACCCTGGAACATATAGTCCACCTACTCTGAATGAGGCTGTGACCCAAAGCATCTTAGATTATGACCCTGGAACATATAGTCCATGTTCTTGAATGAGGCTCTGACACAAAGCATCTTAGATAATGACCCTGCAACATATAGCCCAAGTTCTCTTCTTGAATGAGGCTCTGACACAAAGCATCTTAGATAATGACCCTGGAACATATAGTCCACCTTCTCTGAATGAGGCTCTGACCCAAAGCATCTTAGATAATGACCGTGGAACATATAGCCCAAGTTCTCTTCTTGAATGAGGCTCTGACACAAAGCATCTTAGATAATGACCCTGGAACATATAGCCCATGTTCTCTTCTTGAATGAGGCTCTGACACAAAGCATCTTAGATAATGACCCTGGAACATATAGCCCAAGTTCTCTTCTTGAATGAGGCTCTGACACAAAGCATCTAAGATAATGACCCTGGAACATATAGCCCATGTTCTCTTCTTCAATGAGGCTCTGACACAAAGCATCTTAGATAATGACCCTGCAACATATAGCCCATGTTCTCTTCTTGAATGAGGCTCTGACACAAAGCATCTTAGATAATGACCCTGGAACATATAGTCCATGTTCTCTTCTTGAATGAGGCTCTGACACAAAGCATCTTAGATAATGACCCTGGAACATATAGCCCATGTTCTCTTCTTGAATGAGGCTCTGACACAAAGCATCTTAGATAATGACCCTGGGACATATAGCCCATGTTCTCTTCTTGAATGAGGCTCTGACACAAAGCATCTTAGATAATGACCCTGGAACATATAGCCCATGTTCTCTTCTTGAATGAGGCTCTGACATAAAGCATCTTAGATAATGACCCTGCAACATATAGCCCATGTTCTATTCCTGAATGAGGCTGTGACCCAAAGCATCTTAGATAATGACCCTGGAACATATAGCCCATGTTCTCTTCTTGAATGAGGCTCTGACACAAAGCATCTTAGATAATGACCCTGGAACATATAGCCCATGTTCTCTTCTTGAATGAGGCTCTGACACAAAGCATCTTAGATAATGACCCTGGAACATATAGTCCATGTTCTTGAATGAGGCTCTGACACAAAGCATCTTAGATAATGACCCTGGAACATATAGCCCAAGTTCTCTTCTTGAATGAGGCTCTGACACAAAGCATCTTAGATAATGACCCTGGAATATATAGCCCAAGTTCTCTTCCTGAATGAGGCTCTGACACAAAGCATCTTAGATAATGACCCTGCAACATAAAGCCAATGTTCTCTTCTTGAATGAGGCTCTGACACAAAGCATCTTAGATAATGACCCTGCAACATATAGTCCATGTTTTCTTCTTGAATGAGGCTCTGACACAAAGCATCTTAGATAATGACCCGGGAACATATAGCCCATGTTCTCTTCTTGAATGAGGCTCTGACATAAAGCATCTTAGATAATGACCCTGGAACATATAGCCCATGTTCTCTTCTTGAATGAGGCTCTCACACAAAGCATCTTAGATGATGACCCTGGAACATATAGCCCATGTTCTCTTCCTGAATGAGGCTGTGACCCAAAGCATCTTAGATAATGACCCTGGAACATATAGCCCATGTTCTCTTCTTGAATGAGGCTCTGACACAAAGCATCTTAGATAATGACCCTGGAACATATAGCCCATGTTCTCTTCTTGAATGAGGCTCTGACACAAAGCATCTTAGATAATGACCCTGGAACATATAGTCCATGTTCTTGAATGAGGCTCTGACACAAAGCATCTTAGATAATGACCCTGGAACATATAGCCCAAGTTCTCTTCTTGAATGAGGCTCTGACACAAAGCATCTTAGATAATGACCCTGGAATATATAGCCCAAGTTCTCTTCCTGAATGAGGCTCTGACACAAAGCATCTTAGATAATGACCCTGCAACATAAAGCCCATGTTCTCTTCTTGAATGAGGCTCTGACACAAAGCATCTTAGATAATGACCCTGCAACATATAGTCCATGTTTTCTTCTTGAATGAGGCTCTGACACAAAGCATCTTAGATAATGACCCCGGAACATATAGCCCATGTTCTCTTCTTGAATGAGGCTCTGACACAAAGCATCTTAGATAATGACCCTGGAACATATAGTCCATGTTCTCTTCTTGAATGAGGCTCTGACACAAAGCATCTTAGATAATGACCCTGGAACATATAGCCCATGTTCTCTTCTTGAATGAGGCTCTGACACAAAGCATCTTAGATAATGACCCTGGGACATATAGCCCATGTTCTCTTCTTGAATGAGGCTCTGACACAAAGCATCTTAGATAATGACCCTGCAACATATAGCCCAAGTTCTCTTCTTGAATGAGGCTCTGACATAAAGCATCTTAGATAATGACCCTGGAACATATAGCCCATGTTCTCTTCCTGAATGAGGCTGTGACCCAAAACATCTTAGATAATGACCCTGGAACATATAGCCCATGTTCTCTTCTTGAATGAGGCTCTGACACAAAGCATCTTAGATAATGACCCCGGAACATATAGCCCATGTTCTCTTCTTGAATGAGGCTCTGACACAAAGCATCTTAGATAATGACCCTGGAACATATAGTCCATGTTCTTGAATGAGGCTCTGACACAAAGCATCTTAGATAATGACCCTGGAACATATAGCCCAAGTTCTCTACTTGACTGAGGCTCTGACATAAAGCATCTTAGATAATGACCCTGGAACATATAGCCCATGTTCTCTTCTTGAATGAGGCTCTGACACAAAGCATCTTAGATAATGACCCCGGAACATATAGCCCATGTTCTCTTCTTGAATGAGGCTCTGACACAAAGCATCTTAGATAATGACCCTGGAACATATAGTCCATGTTCTTGAATGAGGCTCTGACACAAAGCATCTTAGATAATGACCCTGGAACATATAGCCCAAGTTCTCTTCTTGAATGAGGCTCTGACACAAAGCATCTTAGATAATGACCCTGGAACATATAGTCCACCTTCTCTGAATGAGGCTGTGACCCAAAGCATCTTAGATAATGACCCTGGAACATATAGTCCACCTACTCTGAATGAGGCTGTGACCCAAAGCATCTTAGATTATGACCCTGGAACATATAGTCCATGTTCTTGAATGAGGCTCTGACACAAAGCATCTTAGATAATGACCCTGCAACATATAGCCCAAGTTCTCTTCTTGAATGAGGCTCTGACACAAAGCATCTTAGATAATGACCCTGGAACATATAGTCCACCTTCTCTGAATGAGGCTCTGACCCAAAGCATCTTAGATAATGACCGTGGAACATATAGCCCAAGTTCTCTTCTTGAATGAGGCTCTGACACAAAGCATCTTAGATAATGACCCTGGAACATATAGCCCAAGTTCTCTTCCTGAATGAGGCTGTGACCCAAAGCATCTTAGATAATGACCCTGGAACATATAGCCCAAGTTCTCTTCTTGAATGAGGCTCTGACACAAAGCATCTAAGATAATGACCCTGGAACATATAGCCCATGTTCTCTTCTTCAATGAGGCTCTGACACAAAGCATCTTAGATAATGACCCTGCAACATATAGCCCATGTTCTCTTCTTGAATGAGGCTCTGACACAAAGCATCTTAGATAATGACCCTGGAACATATAGTCCATGTTCTCTTCTTGAATGAGGCTCTGACACAAAGCATCTTAGATAATGACCCTGGAACATATAGCCCATGTTCTCTTCTTGAATGAGGCTCTGACACAAAGCATCTTAGATAATGACCCTGGGACATATAGCCCATGTTCTCTTCTTGAATGAGGCTCTGACACAAAGCATCTTAGATAATGACCCTGGAACATATAGCCCATGTTCTCTTCTTGAATGAGGCTCTGACATAAAGCATCTTAGATAATGACCCTGGAACATATAGCCCATGTTCTCTTCCTGAATGAGGCTGTGACCCAAAGCATCTTAGATAATGACCCTGGAACATATAGCCCATGTTCTCTTCTTGAATGAGGCTCTGACACAAAGCATCTTAGATAATGACCCTGGAACATATAGCCCATGTTCTCTTCTTGAATGAGGCTCTGACACAAAGCATCTTAGATAATGACCCTGGAACATATAGTCCATGTTCTTGAATGAGGCTCTGACACAAAGCATCTTAGATAATGACCCTGGAACATATAGCCCAAGTTCTCTTCTTGAATGAGGCTCTGACACAAAGCATCTTAGATAATGACCCTGGAATATATAGCCCAAGTTCTCTTCCTGAATGAGGCTCTGACACAAAGCATCTTAGATAATGACCCTGCAACATAAAGCCCATGTTCTCTTCTTGAATGAGGCTCTGACACAAAGCATCTTAGATAATGACCCTGCAACATATAGTCCATGTTTTCTTCTTGAATGAGGCTCTGACACAAAGCATCTTAGATAATGACCCCGGAACATATAGCCCATGTTCTCTTCTTGAATGAGGCTCTGACATAAAGCATCTTAGATAATGACCCTGGAACATATAGCCCATGTTCTCTTCTTGAATGAGGCTCTCACACAAAGCATCTTAGATGATGACCCTGGAACATATAGTCCATGTTCTCTTCTTGAATGAGGCTCTGACACAAAGCATCTTAGATAATGACCCTGCAACATATAGCACAAGTTCTCTTCTTGAATGAGGCTCTGACACAAAGCATCTTAGATAATGACCCGGGAACATATAGCCCATATTCTCTTCTTGAATGAGGCTCTGACACAAAGCATCTTAGATAATGACCCTGGAACATATAGTCCATGTTCTCTTCTTGAATGAGGCTCTGACACAAAGCATCTTAGATAATGACCCTGGAACATATAGTCCATGTTCTCTTCTTGAATGAGGCTCTGACACAAAGCATCTTAGATAATGATCCCGGAACATATAGCCCAAGTTCTCTGAATGAGGCTCTGACACAAAGCATCTTAGATAATGACCCTGGAACATATAGCCCAAGTTCTCTACTTGACTGAGGCTCTGACACAAAGCATCTTAGATAATGACCCTGGAACATATAGCCCATGTTCTCTTCTTGAATGAGGCTCTGACACAAAGCATCTAAGATAATGACCCTGGAACATATAGCCCATGTTCTCTTCTTCAATGAGGCTCTGACACAAAGCATCTTAGATAATGACCCTGCAACATATAGCCCATGTTCTCTTCTTGAATGAGGCTCTGACACAAAGCATCTTAGATAATGACCCTGGAACATATAGTCCATGTTCTCTTCTTGAATGAGGCTCTGACACAAAGCATCTTAGATAATGACCCTGGAACATATAGCCCATGTTCTCTTCTTGAATGAGGCTCTGACACAAAGCATCTTAGATAATGACCCTGGGACATATAGCCCATGTTCTCTTCTTGAATGAGGCTCTGACACAAAGCATCTTAGATAATGACCCTGGAACATATAGCCCAAGTTCTCTTCTTGAATGAGGCTCTGACATAAAGCATCTTAGATAATGACCCTGGAACATATAGCCCATGTTCTCTTCCTGAATGAGGCTGTGACCCAAAGCATCTTAGATAATGACCCTGGAACATATAGCCCATGTTCTCTTCTTGAATGAGGCTCTGACACAAAGCATCTTAGATAATGACCCCGGAACATATAGCCCATGTTCTCTTCTTGAATGAGGCTCTGACACAAAGCATCTTAGATAATGACCCTGGAACATATAGTCCATGTTCTTGAATGAGGCTCTGACACAAAGCATCTTAGATAATGACCCTGGAACATATAGCCCAAGTTCTCTTCTTGAATGAGGCTCTGACATAAAGCATCTTAGATAATGACCCTGGAACATATAGCCCATGTTCTCTTCCTGAATGAGGCTGTGACCCAAAGCATCTTAGATAATGACCCTGGAACATATAGCCCATGTTCTCTTCTTGAATGAGGCTCTGACACAAAGCATCTTAGATAATGACCCCGGAACATATAGCCCATGTTCTCTTCTTGAATGAGGCTCTGACACAAAGCATCTTAGATAATGACCCTGGAACATATAGTCCATGTTCTTGAATGAGGCTCTGACACAAAGCATCTTAGATAATGACCCTGGAACATATAGCCCAAGTTCTCTTCTTGAATGAGGCTCTGACACAAAGCATCTTAGATAATGACCCTGGAACATATAGTCCACCTTCTCTGAATGAGGCTGTGACCCAAAGCATCTTAGATAATGACCCTGGAACATATAGTCCACCTTCTCTGAATGAGGCTGTGACCCAAAGCATCTTAGATTATGACCCTGGAACATATAGTCCATGTTCTTGAATGAGGCTCTGACACAAAGCATCTTAGATAATGACCCTGCAACATATAGCCCAAGTTCTCTTCTTGAATGAGGCTCTGACACAAAGCATCTTAGATAATGACCCTGGAACATATAGTCCACCTTCTCTGAATGAGGCTGTGACCCAAAGCATCTTAGATAATGACCGTGGAACATATAGCCCAAGTTCTCTTCTTGAATGAGGCTCTGACACAAAGCATCTTAGATAATGACCCTGGAACATATAGCCCAAGTTCTCTTCCTGAATGAGGCTGTGACCCAAAGCATCTTAGATAATGACCCTGGAACATATAGCCCAAGTTCTCTTCTTGAATGAGGCTCTGACACAAAGCATCTTAGATAATGACCCTGGAACATATAGCCCAAGTTCTCTTCCTGAATGAGGCTGTGACCCAAAGCATCTTAGATAATGACCCTGGAACATATAGCCCATGTTCTCTTCTTGAATGAGGCTCTGACACAAAGCATCTAAGATAATGACCCTGGAACATATAGCCCAAGTTCTCTTCTTGAATGAGGCTCTGACACAAAGCATCTTAGATAATGACCCTGGAACATATAGTCAACCTTCTCTGAATGAGGCTGTGACCCAAAGCATCTTAGATAATGACCCTGGAACATATAGTCCATTTCTTGAATGAGGCTCTGACACAAAGCATCTTAGATAATGACCCTGGAACATATAGTCCATGTTCTTGAATGAGACTCTGACACAAAGCATCTTAGATAATGACCCTGGAACATATAGTCCAAGTTCTCTGAATGAGGCTGTGACCCAAAGCATCTTAGATAATGGCCCTGGAACATATAGTCCATGTTCTTGAATGAGGCTCTGACACAAAGCATCTTAGATAATGACCCCGGAACATATAGTCCATGTTCTTGAATGAGACTCTGACACAAAGCATCTTAGATAATGACCCTGGAACATATAGTCCATGTTCTTGAATGAGGCACTGACCTACTCACCTTCTGTTGCAGGGACGGCAGTGCCGTGGGTGGAGGCAGTGAAGAGAGAGGGAAGTTACCTTGCAAGTTATGGACACTTCTCAGGCACAGATGACTTCAGTTTGCCAGTATTTTTCAATCCCCTTCAAGCTGGCCAGAGCCCTAGTTTACTGACGGAGAGTCCCAAACAGCTTTTCCCTTGTGATCAGTGTGACAAGGTGTTCACAAAGGCCTACTACTGTAAGAGGCACAAGGCGTCAGCCCATGACCATGTGACTCACACCTGCGTTTGTGGGAGGACGTACAACTACGACACCGGCCTGCACAGGCATCGGAAACGATGTCCTGTTTACCTTGCAGCAAAGAACTGAGATGGTCCTCAAGGATGAAGCTCAGGTCAGGTTCAAATGTGGCATTTAGGATGTCTTGTTTGTCTGCTTCAAACAATGTATTTGAAGAAAACCGATTCAGATCAAAGGCTTAGAACCTACAGGTTTTAATATGGCATTTGGAAGTTCATGTCTTTAGGATTCAGATGAGGAAAGATCTGTTTGTGTTAAATCGGGCCTAGATGTCATAACATTAGTCCATTTATGAACTGTAAGACTCCATGCTACTGAAGCATGCATGAAGCACCTTGAATTCAGATCAGTTTGCATTGAAACCACATTCTCAGTGTGCACAGTGTTGTGGGGTTGGTTGCTGTTTCAATGTCTCCTGGCAAAGGGCTGGTAGATTCGCTTGCATCTTGTAATTCTTTCTTGGTGGCCCCCAACCTTAAGCTGGTTTTCCCAACCTTTCAAAGCAGGTGACCCTCTTGATAGCCTTGTTGGTTTGAAAATATGGTTGGTTTGTGATTAATTTGCCTGGAATGAACTTGTCTGATCCCATCACTGAAAGAGTGAAAGTAATTGGGATAGCTAGTTATTCTCTACTCATTTTATGTATCATTTCAAACAGTGTTGTAAAGTGGTTGTGTTTCTGACATTGTATTTGTCTGATCCCATCACTGAAAGAGTGAAAGTAATTGGGATAGCTAGTTATTCTCTACTCATTTTATGTATCATTTCAAACAGTGTTGTAAAGTGGTTGTGTTTCTGACATTGTATTTGTCTGATCCCATCACTGAAAGAGTGAAAGTAATTGGGATAGCTAGTTATTCTCTACTCATTTTATGTATCATTTCAAACAGTGTTGTAAAGTGGTTGTGTTTCTGACATTGTATTTGTCTGTTTACACTGTAAGGTGTAAGTATAATAGGCTAAAAAAATACCTTTACTTTCTTCACATAACTTAATTCTCTTACAGAGAGAAAAAACATTTCAATTTTATAAAGAAGAATTCTAAGCCCAAACAATCTAGTTATCTGTCCTTTTTGCCTCATTGCGCAACAAATGTCGGTGTCAGTGTGAGGTGTAAGGATTGTGCAAGCTGAGAACAGTCTCATACATGCACTTTCTAGGCAAGTACACAGTACGCTCAGGTCCTGGGTCCATTACCATAGAGTGATCTCTGCACTAAGATGATTGCAACTCCAATACTTAAAACAGTCATACTGCTACGATCACTTTGTGGAACGGGCCTCTGGTGATCTGTAGTTACCACTATCAGACAAAAGCTGACATGAACAGATACTCAGCATTATTGTTATTGTTGCTCAGTTCAATTCCGTGTCAATGTTCGAACAAAAACTGTGTACACACATCTGAATCCGAATCCATTTTGTTGCTTTCAGGAAAGGCTGTTTCTCTTGGTTTCCTGAAGTCTTCCATTCAGGCAGTGTCCCAAGATAGAAGTTTTGTAGGAGGAGTTCCAGGTGCAGCGGACTTGAGTCTGCCATACTTTACTTACAATGACTCGGCTTGTACCAAGATGGGTGGGGAGGTTCCTCTGTACCCCTGTGATCAGTGTGACAAAGTCTTCACGCGGCCGTACTACTGCAAGAGGCACAAGGAAGCTGTTCATGACCGCATCACCCATTCTTGTGTCTGTGGCAGGATCTATAATTACGCTACAGGACTGCAAAGACATCAGAAGTGTTGTGCATCGTTCATATCCTCTTGTGATCAGGCTCCAGGACCCTTTTCCGATCATGCTTCTGGACATTCTGGCTAGTGATGGTTTGATGTCTTAAATGGATCATAATACTGAATGTCCAGGCGGGTGATGGTTTGATTCTTCATTGGATCAGAATTCTGAGTGTCCTGGCCGTATATAAACTGAATCTTTGTTGGTTCCAAATCCTGAGCGTCCTGGTCAGTGATGGATTGAATCTTCACTGGATCAGAATTCTGAGCGTCCTGGCCAGTGATAGATAGAATATTCCTTGGTTCAGAATTCTGAGTGTCCTGGCCATCATTCTTTATTGGTTCAGAATCCTGAGCGTCCTGGCCAGTGATAGATTGAATCTTCACTGGATCAGAATTCTGAGCGTCCTGGCCAGTGATAGATTGGAACTTCACTGGATCAGAATTCTGAGCGTTCTGGCCAGTGATAGATTGAATCTTCACTGGATCAGAATTCTGAGCGTCCTGGCCAGTGATAAATTGAATCTTCACTGATCAGAATTCTGAATGTACTGGTCAGTGATGGTTTGATTCTTCATTGGATCAGAATCCTGAGCATCCTGGCCAGTGATAGATTGAAACTTCACTGGATCAGAATTCTGAGCGTCCTGGCCAGTGATAAATTGAATCTTCACTGGATCAGAATCATGACTGTCCTAGCCATCATTCTTCATTGGATCAGAATCCTGAGCGTCCTGGCCAGTGATAAATTGAATCTTCATTGAACAAGCCTGGTGGCGTGTTTAGACCTGAGTTACTGTATCAAGTGAGGTGACTGTGTAGACTTCATCTGACAAGACTGTGGCCTGTTTAGACTAATGTTCTGTGTCAAGTGAGGTGACTGTGTAGACTTCATCGAACAAGCCTATGGCCTGTTTAGACTAAGGTTCTGTGTCAAGTGAGGTGACTGTGTAGACTTCATCTGACAAGCCTATGGCCTGTTTTAGACTGTGGCCTGTTAAGACCTGAGTTACTGCTGCACAAAGATTTTACCGGAACAAATACTCTTCAAGTCAACCTTGTGGAGAAATGCAGTTGATTATGTGTAAGGGTTTCAGCTTCTAGTAGATCTAACACTTCCACTTGATGTTCATCAGCTTTCAGTAGTTTCCTGGCTTATGCTTTGTTTGTTTGACATTATGCTTTACTGATGTCCAAATAGGTGCCAATCATTTCTCAATAGACAAATGTATGTACTTGTAGTTGGTTTTTTGGGGGGTTTTTTTAGACACCACTTTCTGGTTTTACACATTGTCATTCAATAGAAAACTATGTCATGTTATATTAGAGCTCCATTTACATAAAGAAAATATACAAAATGAGCATATTTTCATTCGAAGACAAAATATGAAAAAATATATACTTAAATAATTCAACTTTTGCAAAACTTTCGATTGATTAACTTAAAAAATTATAGCCCCCAAAAAGCACCAGGAACTGGTATCAAAACGCTGACTTGCCAATGCAACATTCCAAATCTCACGCATCATAAAGCATTCCTCACTCTGTTGATATCACTGGTTTACCCGTCATACGGAACAGTCATATCATGATACTTTTTCTCTAGCGTGCAAAACACGTGATTAGAACTCCCAGTGGTAACAGCTCTGAATTATACCTCATGTGACCATTTATTTGTTTTGTTAAGTTCGCGAAAATGCATGTTCCCCTAGACAAGGGTCATCAAAACCTTTTTGTTTGTTTTCAGGACAGGCTGACTACCATGAGTCATCCACAGCTTCTCTTTGGAATGTACCTGGAAGTGAAGGTTACATTAGGGACTCCAGACAGTACTCAGGGAGTCAGACATCTTTCAGTGTACACAGTGCTGGGAATGTACCAAGTTCTAAACAAGGTTATTTCTGTGACTTGTGCCAGAAACATTTTGCCACCCGTTATCATTACAACATCCACATCAAGTCTGTTCATGAAGGTGTAATGTATCCCTGTGTCTGTGGGAAGAGCTATAGGTATCTCACAGCCTTGCAGAGGCATCAGAAAATATGTCTTGTCCTTGCGACATCCAAAACTTGAAGAGAGGTCTGTGGGAAGAGCTATAGGTATCTCACAGCCTTGCAGAGGCATCAGAAAACTTGTCTTGTCCTTGCGACATCCAAAACTTGAAGAGAGGTTTGTGGGAAGAGCTATAGGTATCTCACAGCCTTGCAGAGGCATCAGAAAACTTGTCTTGTACTTGTGACATCCAAAACTTGAAGAGAGGTTTGTGAGAAGAGTTATAGGTATCTCACAGCCTTGCAGAGGCATCAGAAAATATGTCTTGTCCTTGGGACATCCAAAACTTGAAGAGAGGTTTGCAGGAAGAGCTATAGGTATCTCACAGCCTTGCAGAGGCATCAGAAAACTTGTCTTGTACTTGTGACATCCAAAACTTGATAACACATGTGTCTGTGGAAAAACCTGTAGAAACTTCACAGTACTACATAGGCATCAGAAGACTTGTTCTTGTGGCTAGAGCAATAGGGACTTAACAGAATAGCAGGGGGTTCACAAAACTTGTACTTCAACAGATTCATCACCATTGCAGCTGCATCAGAAGACTTCTCTTGTGTATTGATGCCCGACACTTAGAAGGTGGTGTTTGTTGATGGGAAGATCTCAGGAAGACCTTAGGAAGACTTGTGTATTGCACCCGTGAAGATCCGGGATAGAATAGGTCTTCAGCAACCTATGTTTGCCATAGAAAGTGGCTGTGCTTGTTGTATGAGGCGACTAACGGGATCAGGTGGTCAGACTCACTGACTTGGTTGATGCATGTCATATCCCAATTGCGTGGCTCGATGCTCATGATGTCAATCACTGGATTGTCAGGTCCAGATTTGATTATTTACAGAGCGGCGTCATATGGCTGGAATGTTGCTGAGGGAGGCGTTAAACAACAAACAAACAAAATCATGTGTCTTGAGTTATCAGGACTTCACAGAATGGCAGAGAAATGAGAAGATTTGTTTGTACACATGTAGTGAGGAACGTGAACAGCAGTGTGTGTCTGTGTGGAGACATGTCATCCATTCCCAAGC
Source organism: Haliotis rufescens (assembly GCF_023055435.1). NCBI lineage: Eukaryota > Metazoa > Mollusca > Gastropoda > Lepetellida > Haliotidae > Haliotis > Haliotis rufescens. The sequence goes on along the minus strand of NW_025964383.1, from coordinate 25,336,015 downwards.
ACATAATGCATAATAGTCAGTCAAAGTTATGTGGTTCTTTCCAGAGGTCATTTATCAACCTCTCAGGATCACAAAACATCAAACTATTTCATTGTAATCGGTAATACATGAAGCATAATTAGTGAAGGGTTTTCCTGTGTCTGTTTGAAGGCTAGGAGTCCATCATGAGAGAAGATGTGGCTTGTGACTCTGCCATCTAAAACCCAAAGGGGCGGACGGGGAGCCTAGTGGTTAAAGCGTTCGCTCGTCACACCGTAGACCTTAGTTCGATTCCCGACATGGGTACTATGTGTGAAGCCCATTTCTGGTGTCCCCCGCCGTGATATTGCTGGAATATTGCTAAAAGCAGCGTAAAACCATACTCACTCACTTCCATGTCCTGCTGGATAGATATGAAAAGCCCAGGACTTCAAACATAATGCTAATGTTACTATTACACCAAAATGTCCAAATGTATATAATAATATTCCTCTCTGAAACACTTCAATATTGTTGTGGTCTGCCCTAATAATACCAGTATCATGGTTTCCATATGACCTGTTGTTCAGATCCACATCAGCTGATGTTAACAATTTATGTATGACAATGAAGATGTCGAGCTTACAATATATATACCCTATTCGACATAATAAGCGCCCCGCTCTAATAAGCGCCCATGGCAATAATTGCTAATATATTGGCAAGTGAACAATCCCAATTAGCACCCCTTCCGATTGATCAATGTACACAAGACTTATTTATTCATGTGTAATATGCACTTGTGTGTTACATGCACCCTTAATTATGGGCAATTAAATTCTGGAAAAATATATCTGTCTTTTGTAAACATTTCAGGCTGTCAGCATAAACCATGAAAATTACGATCTTTTGCCAAAATAATATTCTAATAAGAGCCCCCTATTTCTAATTTTGAGAGCGCCCTAGGCGCTTATTACGTCAAATAAGGGTATAGCAGTAAGGGTATAGCAGAATAAAAAATAAAACTTACCAAGAGTATATTGGTCAATACCTACTCCTATTCCCCAGTGATAATACACTGTACTATGTAGGGCTGGGACAGGTAGCTCAGGTCGGGTGGGTACTAAGAAGGACCCTGGTACCAACAGGACTACCTGGACCCGTGGTTTGTCACGTGATATATTGTTTAATGACAAAAATGATCTAGAACTCCATGGTTACACTACAAGTCACCAATGTTCGCATTTCTTTCTGTCTGTGCACACATTCCTTCTGACTTTTATATGTTTGAATAAAGAAAAAACTTCAGTCAACTTTAGTGTATTCATGACCAGATCCTTTTATACCTGTATCTAAATACTTTTTGTCCAGGGTTACGGTTAACTATTTCAATCGGACATTTTGTACCTATCTCTTACGAGACCTACTGGGTAGGGTAATAGGGGGTGGGTACCTGGGTAGTAAATTTGAACTTGTCCATGACCAAGTTCTGTATTGTATCCCAGTCCTCTAAGGCACCACAATTTGCTGTGCAGAGTTGCCTTCCTTGGACATGCCAGAAATCTACAATGTTTGTTTGTTGGTTTGTCAGCACCATATTCTTGGGCTTCACCAAAATAGTAAACATCTGAAACCAGGTTTGCCTCCCACATGATTCTGAAACTATAATTGAACTGGAATACTGTTCACTGTGGTGTTAAACCAAACTCACTGTTCTGCCGTGTAATTTCCAGGCATCAGAAGATGATCCTGCCATCCTTCATCTTCCCGAGTCAAGGGATTTAACTGAGTATAAGAGTCCAGTTTCGACCCTTGCCGAACTAGACTGGAATTTCCAGTCTCGATGGTAGCGCCTCCAGTGGCTATTACAAGTTATGTCCCTTCTATATTTCTCCTATAGACCAATCAGATTCAACCTCTCATATCACTTGCAATCGCTTCAAACAAAATGGTGGCACCCAGTCAAGACGATTTGATCGATAATCAAGATCTTTATTGTCATACGAGCCCTGCTTCGCAAAGTGCATGAAATCACTTGAGCACCTTGATTAGAAACATTAAAGATTTGCAAAATAGTTGTCAAAACCCAGTTAGCGTTTCACATGTTTAGCAAATCCTTCAGTCGACCGACATTGAAATCTATGTTGTTTTCGAACTAGTTTGTTCTAGTTTAATTACGGGACGTGATTGGACAGTGCATGGACTCGTTGGTCCAGCCAAAATGTAACTCGGGAAGTCCCGCCCACTTCAGCAAGGGTGGAAACTGGATTTTATAGTCAGTGAACGCCTTCTTATGACAGTGTCCTGTTAGTAGTATGTGCACTGTCAGTTACTGTCAATGATAAATCCTGTGTTAAGTTTGTACTAATGTTTATCCGTGAGACCAGGACACTTACCCTGCTGCTTGCTGCTCAATGAAGGGGAGATCACTCATAATGTAAGCTGTGTTGTGTGAATGAACCGTGAATGGGGTGAAAGGGTTTGGTTTATATGCTATACAAAAGAAGTTAAGAACACCCAATTTTTTCTTTGACTTTAGTTAATCTGTTATCGCCATGGCAGGTTAACTTTTGTCATATGAAAAAATTGGGTGTTAACTATGGTCATATGAAATAATCGTTTGTTCCTTAACTTCTTTGGTGTAGTATATATGTATATATATGTGTATATACAATCCACTGTTCCCTTATCTTTAACTGCTGCATATGCCAAGTTTTTAACATTAATAATACAGGAATACAACAATTTACTTTATGTGTCAGACAAAAACAAAAATTCAAGAGCATGAAGCATTATAATTTCTTCAAACATTTACCAGGACAATGTATGTTTTTTTTTATAAAATACAAGTCCCCGTCACCCCCAGCCCACAAATATCAAATGTTCGGTCCCAGAGAACTTCTTTTAATTTATAGGCCTTGCATATTTACCATATCATCCCAGCCTAACAAATTGCATTTGGTTTGAATATATCCCATTTTATGTATGTCATGGGAATATATCCCATTTGTTTTTATCATGGGAAACTTACTCATAGTTTTCTCCAGCTGATTCCTGATGACATGTTTACAGATACAATGTAAATAGAAAATGTTAATGTAGCTCAAGAAATAAAAATGTTTCAGAAAAAAAAGTTCCTTTATTTTGTCCTCAATCTAGAGTCTGACCTTTTGTTGTTTTCAGATATAGGAGACATGCGGTATTTGAATGTTTCGGGACACTACGCGGCAGACACACATCAGCCAGACACACGGCAGCCGGACCCATCTGTCATGGATGAAGCCAAGCTGTTGGTTGAAAACATGCCCGTTGATTGGACGGTAAACAGTGAGGGCAAGACGGTCTGGCTGTGTCCCGTGTGTCGGAAGGAGTTCAATCGGCCGGACTATGTCCGCCAGCATAAGATCGCCATTCATGACAAGCTGAGTCGTCAGTGTGTGTGCGGCAAGGCCTACATGTACCCCCAGTCTTTACAGCGGCACAAGAAGCAGTGTTACTTGTATCTTGCCTCCCTTGGCAGGGGGGGCACGGGTGGCCCAGTCGTCTGAGGTGCTGCAATTCGCTGTTGACTCCCTGTTTCTGTCCTATGTCAACAGCCTCCTTGGTCTTGTGGTAGAGTGTTCACCCGGAGAGCGGAAGGTCTGGGGTTCGATCCCCAGGCCGCGTCATACAAAAAAACATTAAAAGATGGTACTTGTTGTTACCCTGTCTGGCGCTCGGCATTAAGGGGCTAAAGCAAGGACTGGTTGGCTTGGAGTCAGTATACTGTGTCTGGGTGGGGTATTCATGTTACACTGTGCCATGGTATCTCAGTGAGCTGTCACTATAAATCGGCATCAGTCTGGACTAGTACAAGCAGCCACTCAGTCAAGTGCATACAGGTCGCTATATATACACCTCATCATAAATATCGCACCACCCACTTTTTTTCACTAAGTAAAACTGGATCTTCAACCTCATAAAAATGGTGCTTAGAAAAGCACATTAAACTGTTTATATGGCCTCATGTGAGCGTTCAATCAGAAAATTGACAACACAAGACCAAATTTTAGCACGAATTGAGCGTTTAATTGTAGCAAACTACACTAAAATCACCATGAAATAAATATGGCTGCCGGAGTCATTACAACAGACACGCAACACAGTTCACATTTCATTAATGTCGAACACTCTAGTAATCAATGACTGGCTAACTCAGTATCTGGTGTAACCGCCTCACTCTTGGATAACATGTTCTCCACGCCGTCTCATGCTGGTCACCAGACATCTGAATCTCTGTTGGAGGATCTGCTGCCACTCATCATGCAATGCATGGGTCAATTCCTGAAGGTTCTGAACTGGAGGATCCCTTGCTCTCACCCTACGTCCCAAAATGTCCCACGAATGCTCAATAGGATTAATGTCTGGACTTCTGGCAGGCCAGGGTAGTGTTCTGGCAGGCTCAATGGTGTTGTGTTCGACATGCTGAACAACAGCTCCAGCACGATGTGGTCTGGCATTATCGTCCATGAAGACTGGACGTGTGGCGAGAGCATGGTTATCGAAACAACAGCACCATCCAGGATCAAGTTCTGGTACCTCTGTCCATTCAGTGTTCCGGGAACTGTGATGAGGTCAAGTTTACAATCGTAGGAACAACACCCCCACACCATGACGTTCCACCCCCAAATGGAACATCAGCTTGAATGTTCTTCTGATCATATGCTGTGCCTCACTGCCTCCAAACTCGTGCCCTCCCGTCTGTATGATGCAGCAAAAATCTGCTTTCATTGGACCAGTGGATCCTTCTCCATGTCCTCAGGTTCCAGTGAGCTCGTGCTTGGCACCAGGCTAAACAGGCATGGCGGTGCTGATTTGTGAGGAGTGGACGTCTGATTGGTCGTCTTGCTCTCAATCCTGCAGAATTTAAGCGTCGTCTGATGGTGCTGATGGACACTCTGTTGTATGGATGCCATCCATGTCGCAGCTGTGTACAAGTAGACTTTGGGCTTCGTCTGGCTTGGTGTACAAGAGCACGATCTTCCCTGTCATTGTTTTTTCTGGGACGTCCAGACCTCGGTGCATCCTTCACTACACTGGAAGCAGTATGCTTACGTATTAGCCTGCTGATGACAGTGTGATTAATGTTCAGTTGTGCTCCAATAGCACGACATGACATACCAGTCTGGTGCATACCAATAATTTGCCATCTTTGGTTCAGAGGCATTGGACGCTTGGGCATTTCACTGGTTGGTCAAAATAAAGCCTAATTTATGCCTAAAACCAAATTTTAGCTGTGTCTGCCAACATAACATATGCCAAAAGAGGCTATGTGCATACTGCATGTTTAGCAAACTGACCCCCGGTACAAGCATGCTCAACGCAGGCATGCACGTGCAGCTCTGTAAAGGGTGTGTTTGTGATATTATGTTCACAGATGGTGTAGTATGTGAAATATTATATATTCTACTTTTACTTTAAAATGTGTGGTGCGATATTTATGACGAGGTTTATAAGTGCAATAATCTTGGACGCGATGTTAAACACAATTTCACCTCACCTCACCTCACCTCACCTCACCTCACCTCACCTCACCTCACCTCACCTCCCTTGGCAGGGGGATGGGGGGCACAGGTGGCCCAGTCGTCTAAGCGCCGCAATTCGCTGTGCAAAATTGCATCCCTTGAGCACGCCAGAAACCTATGATTGTGAATCGAATCCGGTTTCGCCTTGATTGGTGCTTACAAACCTAAAAAAAACATACTCCAGCTTGTGGGTTACACCAAAGTGGTGAACACCTAAGACCTGTATAAGACCTTTCTTTCCTCCCACATTAAAGTGAACAAACTCTGATCTAACTGGAATAGGGGCGGTTGGGTAGCCTGGTTGTTAAAGCTTTCGCTCGTCACGCCGAAGACCCAGGTTCGATTCCCGACATGGGTACAATGTGTGAAGTCCATTTCTGGTGTCCCCTGCCGTGATATTGCTGGAATATTGCTAGCTCATTGTCTGGTGAATGCTAAGGATATTCAATGTGTTCAAAGCCACAGTCGTGTATTGCTGTCGAAAACAGATTCCTGAACATGTGCACTGTCCTCATGGAACGACACCTTTGTGAGTTTAGCTCAGTCCTCTGGTTGATTGTGTGTCATTGTACACGGATGGTGTGGATTGTTGCTCATCATATCAATCACTGGATTGTCTGGTCCAGACTCCAATTGTATACAGACTGCCATTATGAACCTGGAATGTTGCTGGGTAAACAACAGTATTGCTGTTAAACAACAAACAAACAAAACACAAACATATTTGTTGTTAGTCATTGCATGTCAATGTATTGTTTTTGCAAAACAATAGCAGGAAGCCTTCTTGTGGCGAGGGGGGCGGTCGGGTAGCCTGGTGGTTAAAGCGTTCGCTCGTCACGCTGAAGACCCGGGTTCAAATCCCGACAAGGGTACAATGTGTGAAGCCCATTTCTGGTGTCCCCCGCCGTGATATTGCTGGAATATTGCTAAAAACGGCGTAAAACCATACTCACTCACTCACTCTTGTGTCGAGGGACTCCTCAATATTCAATATCCCTCAAACTTGACGATGACTGACTTTAGCTTACCTTCATCCCCTGGGATGATGACTTTGAATGTGTTTTGTAAACCTACTGACACTTTAGCCTATAGTATTGTTATCTCATAGTAACCTTGTGATCTTGGTTTTACAGTTGAATTGTGTAAACAGCATTTAATATGCATCAAATGTTGTTTTTTGACTTGTTAAATGTCACAATTTTTTTACAAGAAATTTCTTGACTTGAATCAAACTGCAACCTCACATATTTTGTTTACTATTCTTACTGTTTTCCCACTGAGTCACCAGGGCAGGTGATGAAAGGGTGATCAATGTTACATGTCATGACTTCAGTTGTCTGCATGCTGCACAGGATCTTTCTGTCACCCGCTGTCATTGAATTTGTGTAAAACCACAATTACAGTATTGTTTCACTACAAGGTATCATGATGTTTTCTTATTCTTTCTGTTTTTTTCTTGCATATAGATGGTTTATGAGTTAAGGCCCCATTACACAGGGCTGCAACCTTTGGGCCACCTTTGAGCAATCAAAAACTGGCCAGGGCGCTCAATGGTCGCCTAAACCCAGAAAATCCTGTTTCTGTGTAACTGATCCAGCAGTTGTTCAGCAGTAGCTGCTCGAGTTGTTCAGCGTCTGCAACCACAATGAAACACTGCAGGTACAACCCCTTTATGTATAGGCAGGCTGAGGAGGCATTACAGGTAGCTCAAAGGAGGCAGAAAAGAGGCAGAAGCATTGCCATGGTGTCTCAAGGGTTGCCGTGGTCGCCGAATGGAGGCAAGGCGGTAGCCACAGTCATCGTTCAATGCATGCTGTTGGTCGCCCAAAGGAGGCGCAAGGGAGGCAGAAGCATCGCCCAGATTGACAGGAAAATATTTCAGCAGAACGCATCTATTACCTGACGACCATTGGGCGACCACTGTGCCTTCATTCTGCAACAAGGGCAATGCTTGAGCCTCCCTTCTGCATCCTTTGAGCAACCTTTGAGACACCAACCTCCTCGGCGACCTTTGTGCAACTGTTTTGAACATGTCCAAAACTTCATGGCGACCATGGCGTCCATGTCGATGCCTGAACCTCCTGTGTAACACCTTGAAATGACCTAGGTCACCATTCTGCCTCCTTTGAGCCTCCAATGACGACCTGGCAAATTTTATGGTCGCACACGGGAGGCACAAAGGTCACCATCCTGTGTAAAGGACCCTTTAGTTAAAACTCTCTCCTCGGTTTTGCTTGAAATGTAAAATCTTGAGCTCAGGAGAAGCCTTTTCCATTTGCTTGAGGTTTGGCCTTTTCAACCAAAACCAATGAGATGTGTTTTAAATATAACACTGATGGCTTCATCAGGTCATCTTGTTGTGTTTTCGACAAGATGGTTCTTTCGGTTCCCCAGAATATGAAATGGAGGGACAGAGAGCACCATGCCTGGGTCGACCACTTTGATTGTTCTGCCGAAAAGTGGCCCTCACATTATTGCGGTGTTACAGAAGGGAGCAGTCATTATGAGACATTGTTACAACAGAAACTGGCCAATCAGATAGCTGGATGTTTTGATGAGTTATGATGAAATAGTTTTTATGGGGCTGGAATGTGTACCCCCTTCATAAACTTGAATCTGGCATCCACAGTTTGGGCCATGTTTCACCTACTGATATAAACCACCAGTGATGTCATCTTATTGTTCTCCAGTCGGGTTAAATCTCACAAATGGGGATGCTGTAAATACATAATGCCATTAAGAAAGTGGTCAGTTGTAATAAATGTTATATTTGGAATAACACTTTCTTTGTAAAGTACTGATTCTAGTTCTTTTTAGGGTTTATTCCTATCCGGATTCGAATCCACACTCTCAGAGTGAAACACCAAGTCCAGTTTCCAACCTTGCCGAACTAGGCTGGTATTATGGAGTTACATTTTGCCTGGACTAAAGAGTCTATGCATAGTCCAATCAAAATCGTGCCACGAAATCGAAATCAGGTTAGTAAACTGTCGTGTAGATTTCAGTCGATTGCAGGATTTGCAAAGCATGTACACCGCCAACTGGTTGGCAACAGAAATTTTCCAAATCTTTTCACGTTGTTAATGAAGGTGCTCATGCAGTTTGATGCACTTTGTGCTGTAAAACCCGTTTTATCACAATATAGAACTTGATTATCGATCAGATCGTTTTGACTGGGCGCCGCCATTTTTTTTTATACAAATGCAAGTGAATCTGAATGGTCCATAGGAGAGGCTTAGAAGGGACATAACTCGTAATATCCACTGGTGGCGCTACGATCGAGCCCAGGAATTCCAGTCTTGTTCGGCAAGGGTGGAAAATGGACTTTTATAGTCAGTTAACTCCCTTGCCTCGGGAAGATGAATGCTTTTAGGAATGTATTTTGCTAGTACCTGTATGCCAGTATGTTTGAAACATGAAATTGTTGATAGATGTTCTTTACGATTTTTTTTTTTGGGGGTTTATAAGTTAGATAAAACATTTCCCCTCAGGTTTTTATGAGATTTTACACCCTCAGATTCGGGTTTAAATCTATAAAAAAAAACATGGACCGTGTTTTATCGTACCCATGAAACAGGGTGATCCAGATCTGATACTTTGAACATGTTCACAGTCATGATATACAAGGTTGTGTGTCAGTATGTCAATATGTACATAATGTTTAATAAAAGACAGTTATACAGAGTATACAGTTTGTTTTTTCTGATTATTTGAATGCTGCATTATACACATGCTATTTACTGGATGACTATTTACAATGATTGTTTAATGCGACTAATATTGTGAGAATTGAATGTCAAAGAAATTCATAAATTAGTTGGAAGACAGACCAGCCACCCTAAATACAGTAGTTGGTAGAGACTAGCCACTCTAAGCCCAGTACTTGGTAGAGAAATTATCCCCAGTACTTGGTACAGGGATTTGCTATCCTACCAGGTAGACACACTTCCAACCCAAGCGGCTGTTGATGGAAGAGAGACAGGGCCCAGTACTGGTTCGAGAAACTGGCTGCATAACTTGGTATTCTCAACAACGTCTAGCGTTCGCTCGTCACGCCGAAGACCCGGGTTCAATTCCCGACATGGGTACAATGTGTGAAGCCCATTTCTGGTGTCCCCTGCCATGATATTGCTTGCATATTGTTAAAAGCGGTGTAAAACCATACTCACTCACTCTCAACAACGTCCAGAAGAGGCTCACAGTACCCTTTGCTTGTGAAGACCAGATGGTCACAATGCCTGAACTGGTTGATTGTGTCATCATAGCTCTACATCATACATCATTGCTCATGCTGTCAACCACTGGTTTTCATGTCCCAGATTCTGTTATTAACAGACCACAGTGATGTAGGGTTAATCTTTCTGACTCTTGTGTAAAACAATATTCACTTATTCTACCATACCACTGAAGAATGCTTGATTCTGATTCATCAAAATAAGATTAAAATCAGGCATCAAACTTCATTTGATACCTCAAAATTAACATGCCTTTTCACACAAAACCTTGTGTGTGAAAGCATTGATCTATTGATACCCTGTGCATCGATGCATATGACAATGAATTTATTAGAATTGTATACGTTTGACATCAGAAAATAATGTTTTTGTCACTGGTACACTGCACAAGCACTTGGTCACAGCAGCTTATCAAGCATGATGAAATCTGTTTCAGAATATGTACAATTCAATCAAACATCAAGGGGCAATTATTTGTACGACTTCGGCACTGAACGAACCTATCCGAACTGTGTCACAAACATCAGCAGTCTCATGTCGTGCAAGTTTGCCTCATCTTCATCTAAGCTGATGAGTGGTATTCAGTCACACTGTAGGGTGTTTCTGTGGACAATGATTGTGCCACAAGGCTGATTTCCACCAGTAAAGCATAACCACAGATCGGGACTGTTCTCTGGGTTCATTCAATCTGCAATAATAGCTTAGTTCCAAATTAAAATTCAACACACTTCCACGCATATCCAGGGCCCCCTCAGATGTAGGCAGGAGTTTTATGCAAGTGTCATGGTGACTGATTTACGACACCCATTGTCTAAAGAACATTTAATTGCAAAGGCTCATTACCCTGGAGCCATGACATCTATATGCCTTGAAACATTTAATTGCTGTTATTTATTAGATGCTAATCCTATTTGTTAATCCCCATTTCTTGCCCTATAAATATCAACCCAGATTACATTCATTTGTTATTGAATTGCAACCACATGCCAAGATTGACAAGAAATCAGCGACACCAAGCACTTGGACGATTGCAAGCTGGACAAACCGCCCGGCAAGTAGCCAAAGCATTTCAAGTCTACGTTAGGAGCATACACGGGATCAAGCAACTGTACCAGACCGCCAACACCACAGATGCCCGACCACGTCGTGGAAGACCAAGGGTCACCACCCGACGTCAGGATCGTCAGATTGTGCGACAGATCTTCAAGATTGCTTTGTTACTGCTGCGGAAACTGCTCGACAGACCATGGAGACCCACCAGCGACACATTGACGAACAGACACCTCCACTGTCACAGGCCACACCGAGGACCCATTCTGACACCACGTCATCGCCGGGACCATCCTCGGTGGGTAACAGCACCAACATTTGGCACCACCAGCATTGGAGAAGAGTCCTCTTCTCAGACGAGAGCCGTTACTGTATCTCAACAGCAGATGGCAGACGCCGTGGTGAACGTTATTCGGATGCTTGTGTTGTTGAGATTCGTGGGGTGGTCCAAGCATCACGTAACGGAGGGAAGTTGTCATGGTGACTGATTTACGACACCCATTGTCTAAAGAACATTTAATTGCAAAGGCTCATTACCCGGATTCTCCACCAAATTATCAACGCGTGTCGGTCTGACGTTGATTAATGAACAATTTGCATACTCGTATATGCAAGAGGCCGACGTATGGTTCTCAGTAGGAAGTGACAACTTGGAGACGATGGCTTGCAGTATATACAGTTTTACTTTATACATGTAGATAGATACATACAAATGACACTATGTGCCAAGTCAGCACATAGTGGTAGTGCTTGTTGTCTTGGTGCCCCGGAGCACCCAGCCTAACCCTAGCTAGGCTAAGGGTAAGACCTTTCCTTCTCCTTCTCTCCTCTCTGGACCAAGGCTTATATAGCCAAGGTCACCTGACATTTAGTAAATAATCAATATACATGTAAACAGTAAATCATCAGTAACATACTTGCACATCCTGTTCAGGATGGCAGACGGTCGATGTACACAAAAATGGGGATTAACAAATAGGATTAGCATCTAATAAATAACAGCAATTAAATGTTTCAAGGCATATAGATGTCATGGCTCCAGGGTAATGAGCCTTTGCAATTAAATGTTCTTTAGACAATGGGTGTCGTAAATCAGTCACCATGACACAAGTGCAAGCACAGGTAAGGCTTATCTAAGGAGTGGTGCATTTTGAGCAGTTCAAGTTAACAAGTGCAAATAATCAGCAAAGAAATTTGCATTTAGTCATGATCTTTGTGTTGAATACATCGCCAAGTGAGGAAGTTATAGTTATGTAATTTGTCAGTCTCATTAAAATCAGATTTTAGTTCTCACTACCGCTGAACAAAGATCTGAGGACTTCCCAATATGGGTCAAAATCATCACCTGTCCTTTGCTTCAATGGGAAAAGCATTTTAAACGGGAGACACTTTCAGTAGCCCGTGGAAAGTACTCCCATACAATCTCTGCCATCTGTTAGACATTTACAGAAATGTTTTCTGTTCAGTCCTCAAATTTTTATTTGAGAACTTTGTCAAAGTATGCTTAAAAGCGTAGTGTGGAGTTGAAGTCACCAGTTTTGAAACTAGTGTCGTAAAGCTTGAGAAAGCTTCTTTCTGATTGGCTAATGTTGACTTCTTGATCATTTCATTGGTCAGTCAATGTTCACGAAAGGTCGTTCTGACGTGACTTGAAGTGGGATGTCCTCAGAACTTTGATCAGCGGAAGCAAGCACAAAGATTTGATTTTTATGAGATTGGCAATTTGTTTACAATATATCCTTGGTCACCCATAAAACATGCAAAAGAATAAATATTTACTATGCTTTGAAAAGGGGATGTGCGCTCTGGATCTGCATGTGAAGTGTCCAAGGACTAGTTATGATTGCAAAGTAAAATATGACTCCAGCATTTGTAGCAAAAGAACATACCTATTAGACGTAACAAGCGCCCAGGGTGCTCTCAAAATTAGAAATAGGGGGCTCTTATTAGAATATTATTTTCGTGAAAAAAACAGAGTTGAAAGATAAATTTCATGGTTATGCTGACAGCCTGAAATGTTTATGTACAACAGATATATATTTCCAGAATTTTATTGCCCATAATTAAGAGTGCATATAGCACATGAGTGCGTAGTATACGCAAATAAATTAGTCTTGTGTACATTGATCAATTGGAAGGGGTTCTAATTGGGATTGTACACCAGCCAATGTATCAGCAAATGTCACTGTGGGCGCTTATTACGTCGAATACGGTATGCGCTGTTAAATAGCATTGATCATTCCAAGGATATTCTGGATACATGAAGTCTTGGTAAAGGAGATGTTCTTCTTGTTGCAGGTTTGCAAGGTTTTGGCCAGGGCTTGACTGGCTATTCAGTGGAAGGTTCAGGCAATGTGTGGAGTGGAGCAAGGATAGAATATGGAGATTACACATCTGAGAAAATGCCCTTGACATTATTCATGAAGAAAAGTCGACAGTCCACCACTGGGGACCAGGACGGAGACCGGCAACGCTTCCCGTGCCCATTGTGTGACAAGAGCTTCGTGGACCCCCAGTCGGTCAAAGTTCATAAACTGTCGGTCCACGATAAGGTGACCTTCCCCTGCATCTGTGGGAAAGTGTACAGCTATCAGAACGCTCTGCGCAGACATGAGAAGTCCTGTCTGATGTTCCAGCAGAAGATGTGAGAGTAGCGTTCTGCTGTCGGGATCATCCAGGCAAGGATACATGGGGCAGAGACGGCCTTGGGGGCACAGGTGGCCCAGTCGTCTAATATACCTTGGGGGCACAGGTGGCCCAGTCGTCTAATATACCTTGGGGGCACAGGTGGCCCAGTCGTCTAATATACCTTGGGGGCACAGGTGGCCCAGTCGTCTAATATACCTTGGGGGCACAGGAGGCCCAGTCGTCTAATATACCTTGGGGGCACAGGTGGCCCAGTCGTCTAATATACCTTGGGGGCACAGGAGGCCCAGTCGTCTAATATACCTTGGGGGCACAGGTGGCCCAGTCGTCTAATATACCTTGGGGGCACAGGAGGCCCAGTCGTCTAATATACCTTGGGGGCACAGGTGGCCCAGTCGTCTAATATACCTTGGGGGCACAGGTGGCCCAGTCGTCTAATATACCTTGGGGGCACAGGAGGCCCAGTCGTCTATAGCGCCACAATGTGCAGTGCAGAGTTGCACCTCATTGACGTGCAAGAAACCTATGATTGATGTTTCAAATCCCTGATTCGCCCTGATTATGTTTCTTGGTTTGTCAGCACTGTACCTGACAACGTGGGTTTCCCAGTAGTGTTAAATGTGAAGATCTGCATCACTTCGGGCTTCCTTCTCATGTCTGACATAACTGAAATGCTGTTAAACAACTTGCTCATTTCATTCACAGTGAAGAGTGGTTGTGTTACCTTGTGGTCAAAGCGTTCACTTGTCACGCCGAGATCTGGTTTCAATTTCAATGCGTGAAGCCCATTTCTGGTGTCCCCTGCTTTGATATTGCTGAAATATTGATAAAATCAGCCTAAAACTCAACTCACTCACTCACTCACCCACTCATATACCATCAGACCCAGTCAGTCCAGGTAATAGACATTACTTCATACTCATGAATCATTAATCCCGAATGTTTCCGTCATGGTGATTTCACGGAGGAGTATTGTCGTTACTGATGCCACTGTATGCCCTTCAGTGTTTCGTTCAAGTGGCTTGCTCTGTGATACCGAGGTCTGGCCTACACAGACATCATAGCACATTTTGATTGACTAAATAAGTGAATAAATTTGTATTTATTAAACCATTTAGTGACAAATCTGATGGATCTGGTAACTGGATTTCCAAGTAAATGAGCAATTTGAATATTAGATTTTTCATTTTCAACTATAGTAATATCGAAGTCTTTGATAGCCATTTAGAAGTCGGAAGAACATGAATACATGACACTTTTTATGGATAGCATCCTCTTTTATTCTCAATGTTCTAGTTTGGGATATTTCAGATTTTTTGCTTCTTTGTTTTGATAAGATGCTTTTTGATATGTAATAGAAAGGACCTTAGAGAGACTGAAGAAACCTAGACTTGCCAAAGTATTGAAGACTTTTGTAGATGTTTGTATCTGTTTCCGTGGGCAAATCATGCCAAGTTTTTGTGCTTCCCAGCTGGCTTGAAAAGTGATCATGATGGAATCTAAGAGCACATTATTTGTTTGTGCTAATCTCAGAGTGAGTGAGTTAAAATTTAACGTTGCATCAGCAATTCTTTCAGCCATATAGCGACACTAATCTCAGAAAATGCTGCACACAGATGAGGAGAAGGCTTCTTATATCCCGATTCTGACATGAGCTCTTGATAATCATCCTTTCTAGATAATTTGTTTAAAAGATGACATTTGTTCTTTTTGATAGTGATTTTAGTTTTACCTTGGCCATGATTTTGTAATTGTTGAATCACTGATTTGTAGCTCACCTGGCCTCAAAGGTGGATTAAAGTGTAGAGTTGTATGTTTGCGTTTTCCACTCTTGATGAGACCGCCTCAGTGGTCTAGTAATTAGGGCGTCTGCCCAGGGAACAGAAGGGCGGTGGTTCAATTCCCCGGCTGTGTCATATGAAACAACGTTGAAAGATGGTGCTTGTTGTTACCCTGCCTGGAGCTCGGCATAGGGGATAAATTAGGGATTGGCCGGCTTGGAGTCAGTTTGCTGTGTCTGAGTGGCAAATTCATGTTAAACTGCAGCATGGTATCTCAGTGGGCTAGCACTATAAATGTTTGGACAAGTACAAGCACACACACACACACACACACACACACACACACACACACACACACACACACACACACACACACACACAGTCAGATTAGTTTATGAACGTTGGTATAGGTTCTTGGATATTTGATACTTTTTTACTGTGAATGAATGCTTTTCTTGAAAAAAATCTTTTCTTTCTCAATCTTAAATTTGAAAGGTGTTCAGCTTGTGTGAGGGATACCACATAAACTATGTGTATTAATTTTGATCAACATTTGCAGAATAACTTTGTTTGATTTGTTTTTCTCTACTTTCTGCAAATCAGGTGGGTTCGGTTGTCACAGAAGCGTATGACATCATCCATTGTAATAGGATAGATTTACTTCATGTCTGTCTCACAACAGAGTGTGCTGACGAAAATTACTGATAACTTTTGTATTTTAAAATATCTGTATTCCCCACAAATTTGAAAACAGATGATATTTATACTTGTGTGTTTTCATATTTGTGGGTTCTGAATCTATTTAGCACTGCCTGCGTCAGCCAAAGGTTTCAAATGTTAAAATGTCCAAGCATCAAGTACTCAGTAACACCAGGAAATCAGAAACCAACTCCAGTATGTTTTCTCTGTTCTCTGATTCCAAGGAAACTGAAAAAAATGAAGGATCCCAGATGAGGAAACCTTTAAAAACTCCACAGACTAGCCTCTGTGTGCTCGTCACAAGAACTGAGGACCAGTGTCAACTGGTTGATTGTGTGTCTCCTACACAAATGGTTACCATGGTTACCATGGCCAAGATGTGATTATTTACAAGCCGTCATGATACCAACACTCGCCTGTTCACTTAAGATGTTGGGGGGCACGGGTGCCTCAGTCGTCTAAGGCGCCGTGATTCGATGTGTGCAGAGTTGCTTCCCTTGGGCACGCCAGAAACCTATGATTGTGGGTTCGAATCCCGGTTTGCCCCGATTATGTTTCTAGGTTTGTCAGTACCGTACCCGTGCTCGTGGGTTTCACCGAAGTGGTAAACATCTGAGACCTGCATCACCTCGGGCTTTCCTCCGACATTAAGCTGACACGCCGTGATATAACTGGAATACTGTTAAAAGCGGCGTTAAACCCAACTCACTCACTCACTTTAGATGTTAGAAATATTCTGATTATTCCAAAAAATTATTTGCCATGCCTTAGCCAGAGACTGACTGAAATTGAATGGAATTTTTGTTGCTTTCAGGTACTTTCAGTCAGTCTCAAGGACAGCAGTTTCTGGGAGGAGTTCAGAGGCACCTTCTAGCCAGTCAGGCTGGGCCTTTCGACTTCCTTCAGAGCTTCTGTCAGAACATTGGTGTGAGTCCTGCGTCCCAGCCCAGAAACATGGGCCACTCACCCAGGTCTGCAAGGAAGAGCGGGACAGGGATGTACAAGTGTCGGCAGTGTGAGCAGACATTCTCAAGTCACACCACTCTCAGCTTCCACAAGACCGCTGTCCATGACAAGATTGTCCACACCTGCCTCTGTGGTCGGACATACAAGTACAAGCCAAGTATCCTCAGACATAGGGTGGCTTGCCCTATATATCAGGCTGTCAAGAACAACTGATGTGTTGTTGACATCAGTCTGTTGATGCTTGGACTAACCTGTGTGGTGGGTTGTTCACATTTGCCACATTGTCCTGTACATCAGTCCCCTCAGAAATACAACTGATACAATTGAACAGACTGGTGTTGACATCAGTCTGTTGATGCTTGGACTAACCTGTGTGGTGGGTTGTTCACATTTGCCACATTGTCCTGTACATCAGTCCCCTCAGAAATACAACTGATACGATTGAACAGACTGGTGTTGACCTCAGTCTGTTGATGCTTGGACTAACCTGTGTGGTGGGTTGTTCACATTTGCCACATTGTCCTGTACATCAGTCCCCTCAGAAATACAACTGATACGATTGAACAGACTGGTGTTGACATCAGTCTGTTGATGCTTGGACTAACCTGTGTGATGAGTTGTTCACATTTGCCATATTGTCCTGTACACAAGTCTCCTCAGAAATGCAACTGATATGATTGAACAGACTGGTGTTGACATTGGTCTGTTGATGCTGGGACCTACCTGTGTGATGAGTTGTTCACATTTGCCATATTGTCCTGTACACAAGTCTCCTCAGAAATGCAACTGATATGATTGAACAGACTGGTGTTGACATTGGTCTGTTGATGCTGGGACTAACGTGTGTGGTGAGTTGTTCACATTTGCCACATTGTCTTGTACATTAGTCTCCTCAGAAATGCAACTGACATGATTGAGTGAGTGAATGAGTATGGTGTTACACCGATTTTAGCAATATTCCAGCAACATCACGCTGGGGGACACCAGTAATGGGCTTCACACATTGTACCCATGTCGGGAATCAAACCCTGGTCTTCGGTGTGACGAGCGAATGCTTTAACCACTAGGCTACCTGACATGATTGACTGGTGTTGACATCGGTCTGTTGATGCTTGGACTTCTGTGCATTTTAATTTTAACATTTGCCACCATGTTCTATACATCAGGGCTCAGAGAAAGAGAACTGTTTTGAGAAGATTGACGGAAGCTGCTGTTTGTTGGTGCTGGAACTCTTCTGCATTGCAAAATTGTCAACATTTGTCATGGCAGGAGAAACGAGCACCCTGTCCTATATCAGCACTGAAGATGAACACCTGATTTTATTAAACGGACTACTGTTGAAATTGGTCTGGTGATGCTATAACTTGTGTGCACGAGAATATTGTCAACATTTGTTGTTCAAGGCAGGAAAGTCAGGTACGCAGAGCAGCATGTCCTGTATCAGATGAACTACTTTGGTGCTATGGCAGCTGAACATGATATGATGTCAGCCTTTGCCAAGGCAGGAAATGCTAGTATACTGGAACCTAGGATGACGTGTCCTATACATCAGGTTATACAGATGCAAGGACGGCCAAACATGATATGTCAACCTTTGCCATGGCAGGAAACTCTAGTATACTGAAACCTGGGATGACATGTCCTATATATCAGGTTATACAGATGCAAGGACGGCCAAACATGATATGTCAACCTTTGCCAAGGCAGGAAACTCTAGTATTATGAAACCTGGGACGCCATGTCCTATATATCAGGTTATACATGTACAGGTGCTAGGACGGCCAAACATGATATGTCAACCTTTGCCATGGCAGGAAACTCTAGTATACTGAAACCTGGGATGACATGTCCAATATGTCAGGTTATACAGATGCTAGGACGGCCAAACATGATATGTCAACCTTTGCCATGGCAGGAAACTCTAGTATACTGAAACCTGGGACGCCATGTCCTATATATCAGGTTATACATGTACAGGTGCTAGGACAGCCAAACATGATATGTCAACCTTTGCCATGGCAGGAAACTCTAGTATACTGAAACCTGGGACGCCATGTCCTATATGTCAGGTTATACAGATGCTAGGACGGCCAAACATGAAATTGTGTCAACCTTTGCCAAGGCAGGATACTCTAGTATTATGAAACCTGGGACGCCATGTCCTTTTTATCAGGCAGTACAGATGCTAGGACAGCCAAACATGTCAGCCTTTGCCAAGGCAGGAAACGCTAGTATACTGAAATCTGGGATGACATGTCCTATATATCAGGTCATGCTTTGCAAATCCTGCAATTGACCGAAATCAGGACGACAGTTTACGAACCGGATTTCGATTTCGTTGCTTGATTTTGATTGGACTATGCATAGACTCATTAGCCCAGCCAAAATGTAACTTCATAATACCAGCCTAGTTCAGCAAGGGTGGAAACTGGACTTTTATAGTAACTTAACTCGAGATCTCTTGCCTCGGGAAGATGTGCTAGGATTGTCTCTGTGAAACCTTGTTAAGACAGTGCAGCTCCTCAGTAAATTAACAAATAATGGATACGGAGGTTTGTTCTTTTTCAATCTGGGGCGGTCGGGTAGCCTAGTGGTTAAAGCATTCGCTTGTCCCGACGAAGACCCGGGTTCGATTTCCGACATGGGTACAATGTGTGAAGCCCATTTCTCGTGTCCCCTGCCATGATATTGCTGGAATATTTCTAAAAGCGCATAAAAAACCATACTCACTCATTTTTAATCTAAATACAATGAGACCCAATTGATCTGGTTGGATGATATGGTAATGACTGTTCACCTTCCAGCCCCGCCCGGTAGGCTTGGGTTGTATACTCCCCAGGGAGCTGAGAAAGTAAGCACACTGCTCCATTGACCAGGGTTATTATGGTGTTAGGGCTTTGAGCAAAGGGTGCAGTGTAACACATTACAAATATCCATCTGTTATTATATTGTTATGATACTGCGCCCATTGAAATCAAATGGTCCTTTATGTACCTGTGTCCAATTCAAAATGAGTTTCGGGGTTGCCTGAGGTGTTCTCATAGAGTATTTAAATCAAGGGACACCTAAATTCTAGACTTCTAACATTTCAACCATAAAACTTTTTGACAGCTTTACTAAGCTCTTGAATGCTGTGACCCTGTTCGAACAACTATTGACCAAGAGTGTCATGGGAAAAAATATGAGTCAAAGTTGATTATGCGTTTTCATTGTGTTTTTAGTACATACATGTATATGTCTGTTATGTACTACTGCAGAAGTTTTAGTTGTTTTTTGCCTGAATGTAACGACTGCTATGTGGAGTTGTGTGTGTGACTGTGTGTGACTGTGTGTGACCTTGTGTGTGATCGTGTGTTACAGTGTGTGTGACTGTGTGTATAACCATGTGTGTGTGAGTGTGTATAACATGTGTGTGTGACACTGTGTGTGACTGTGTGTATAACCATGTGTGTGTGTGTGTATAACATGTGAGTGTGTGTGACCATGTGTGTGTGAGTGTGTATAACGTGTGTGTGACCATGTGTGTGAGAGTGTATAACGTGTGTGTGTGAGTGTGTATAACATGTGTGTGAGTGTGTATAATGTGTGTGATCATGTGTGTGTGAGTGTGTATAACATGTGTGTGTGAGTGTGTATAACATGTGTGTGTGACCATGTGTGTGTGAGTGTGTATAACATGTGTGTGTGAGTGTGTATAATGTGTGTGACCATGTGTGTGTGACAGTGTGTGTGACCGTGAGTGTATGACCATATGTGTGACCATGTGTGTGTGACCCTGTGTGTGACAGTGTGTGTGACCGTGGGAAAGAGCAGGTGGAAGTTGTCCTCAGGTTTTTCATCTTTGCACACTGGTTGAGTCATACAGAATACGAAAGGTCTTTGTACATATTTGTTTTGTCATTAATTTTGTTTCTGCTCACTGTCGAGAATCAGAATTTATCTTGAACAAATTTTGCTTTACCAGTATTTTTAAGCAAATAGGCTTCTTCATTTTTACAAGTCATGTTTCTTGTTTTATGTTCTGACAGAGAGCTCTAATTATTGTAAAGACATAATGATTATTCTTAACAAACTTTTTATGACTTATTAAACTTATTATATTTCCTCATCGTCTACATCTCCAGGGCTCGATTTCGGTAAATCTACACTGACCCCTAGACCCATCCACAAGGTTTTCGCGATCTTGAATGACTTGCCCTAGATTAACCAGTCCCATTAGTTACATGGATTACAATTGCGAGAAATTCAGCGTTGAGAAATTGACTGACATACAAAAGAAAGCCCTCAAAAATCTTTTTGATGGAAAGGATGTCTTCATATCAATGAACAATGGCAGTTGCTTTGCTTTCTAGGCAATATGAGTTACCTCCCTTACGCATTTTCTTTTTCCTTATCTCGACGTTTGATTGGTCGGTAAAATGTTTATGAATATCAAGGACAGGTCATTTAAGTTTGAGAAAGCCTTATTGATGGGTCCAGGGGTTAGTTTAGGTTTACAGAAATGCATGCCCTTGAGATATAGAGGATGTTGTTTCCTGTCAGTGAGAGATATCACTGTGGTTTATCCCTGATTGACTGTCCATTTCTCACTGCTGTGTTTTCATGTTTGACATGGAGGACGTCTTGTTCATGTAATTATGACTAATGATGCTGAAACTTTTGCCATTGAACCAATTCATTGTCGTTACATGAATCATTGTCATATCAATAATTAGGAAGATTCTTTTCTGTGTTGAATGTATCCTGCAAAAAGAATCGCACTTGTAGATACAGAATAAAGGTTTTGATAAAAAACAGATAGATTGTATTATATGTGTGCTTCACTTCTCATATGACCCTCAAATGACCTCACAGTTCTCACATGACCCTCACAAAGTTCTCACATGATCCTCACACAGTTCTCACATGACCCTTGCACAGCTCTCAAATGACCCTCACAAAGTTCTCACATGACCCTCACAAAGTTCTCACATGATCCACACACAGCTCTCACATGACTCCCATACAGTTCTCACATTACCCTTGCACAGCTCTCACATGACCCTCACATAGTTCTCACATGACTCCCATACAGTTCTCACATGACCCTTGCACAGCTCTCACATGACCCTCACAAAGTTCTCACATGATCCACACACAGCTCTCACATGACTCCCATACAGTTCTCACATGACCCTTGCACAGCTCTCACATGAGCCTGACATAGTTCTCACATGAGACTGACATAGTCTCACATGACCCTCACATAGTTCTCACATGAGCCTGACATAGTCTCACATGACTCCCATACAGTTCTCACATGACTCCCATACAGTTCTCACATGAGCCTGACATAGTCTCACATGACCCTCATACAGTTCTCACATGACTCCCATACAGTTCTCACATGAACCTCACATAGTTCTCACATGAGCCTGACATAGTCTCACATGACCCTCATACAGTTCTCACATGACCCTCACATAGTCTCACATGACCCTCATACAGTTCTCACATGACTCCCATACAGTTCTCACGTGACCCTTGCACAGCTCTCACATGACCCTCACATAGTCTCACATGACCCTCATACAGTTCTTACATGACCCTCATACAGTTAGTGGTGTCATGGATAGATGTGTGTCTGTAGAGTGGAAGGTCTGTAGTTGCACTCCCTGCCTCATCATACAGAAAGATGTTAAAATACAATAGTTACTGACCTATGATTGTGGGTTCGAATCCAAGTTCGCCCTGATTATGTTTCTAGGTTTGTCACCACCATACCTGTGCTCTTGGGTTTCACTGAAGTTGTAAACGTCCGAGACCTGCATCACTTCGGGCTTTCCTCCCATATCAAGCTGACACGTCGCGATATAACTGGAATACTGTATAAAGCGGCGTTAAACCAAACTCACTCACTCACTCACTCAATAGTTACTGTTACCCTGCCTGGCGCTCAGCATTAAGGGGTAATACAAGAACTGGTCTGCTCAGAGTGTACTGTGTCTGAGTGGGGTATCTATGTTAAACTGCAGCATGGTATCTCAGTGGGCTAGCGCTATTAAGTTAGCATGGACTAGTACAAGCACACAGACATACATGCATGTTACTGTATAATCTTGAACCCAAAATTTCACCCTATTTCACCCTATTTCACCCTATTTCACCTCGTTGGTTTCACTGAAATGCTGAGCATCTCTGCCCTGCATCACCTGGCCTTCCTCCCAGTGAGTGAGTGAGTGAGTATGGTTTTACGCCGCTTTTAGCAATATTCCAGCAATATCACGGCGGGGGACACCAGAAATGGGCTTCACACATTGTACCCATGTCGGGAATCGAACCCGGGTCTTCGGCGTGACGAGCGAACGCTTTAACCACTGGGCTACCCGACCACCCCGGCCTTCCTCCCAGACTCAGCTGACATGCTGCGGTTTGTTTGTTTGTGTGTTTGTTTAACGCCGCACTCAGCAATATTCCAGCTGTATGACGGCGGTCTATAAATAATCGAGTCTCGACCAGACAATCCAGTGGTTGACAACATGAGCATCGATCCAGGCAATTGGGATCGATGACATGCATCAACCAAGTCCGCAAGCCTTACCACCCGATCCCATTAGTCGCCTCTTATGACAAGCATAGGTTGCTGAAGACCTTTTCTACCTTGGATCTTCACCAGTATTGTGGTATACCAGTAATATTATACTGAGGTTTGCAAAACACAAATTATTGACATTTAGGGAGACAGTATTAAACTGTGTTTATGTTTCTTTCTTTCTTTGTTGTTTAACGCCACACTCAGCAATATTCCAGCTATATGACGGCAGTCTGAAAATAATCAAGTCTGGACCAGACAATCCAGTGATTGACATCATGAGCATCAATCTACGCAATTGGGATACGATGACATGCATCAACCAAGTTGGCGAGTCTGACCAACCGATCACATCTTCCTAAGGCAAGGGAGTTAACTGACTAAAAAAGTCCAGTTTCCACCCTTGCCGAACTAGGCTGGTGTTATGGAGTTACGTTTTGGCTGGACAAACGAGTCTATGCATAGTCCAATCAAAACCGTGCAATGAAATCGATATCCGGTTCGTAAACTGTCGGGCAGATTTCGGCGATTGCAGGATTTGCAAAGCATGTGCACCAGACATTTTCCAAATCTTTTCATGTTTTTAATCAAGGTGCTCACATGATTTGATGCATTTCGCGATGTTAGACCCATTTTATGACAATATAGACCTTGATTGTCGATCAGATCGTCTTGACTGGGCGCCACTGTTTTGTTTGAAGCAAATGCAAGTGATACGAGAGGTGGAATCTGATTGGTCTAAAGGAGAGGCTTAGAAGGGAATAGCCACTGGTGGCGCTACAATCGAACCCAGGAATCCCAGCCTAGTTCGGCAAGGGTGGAAACTGGACTTTTAGAGTCAGTTAACTCCCTTCCCTGGGGAAGATGAACCGATCAAGGTAGTCGCCTCTTACGACATGCAGAGTCGCCTTTTACAGCAAGCATAGTCGCCTTTTACAGCAAGCATGGGTTGCTGAAGACCTATTCTACCCTGGATCCTCACCGGTTTATGACCAGTAGGGCATACATTACCCATAAGGGTGGAAAGACCAAGTGTTATAACTTTCACATAATTGCACAATTACATTTTGGGGTTTGTCAATGCTGTTTGGTCAGTTGAAGCAATATGATGTCACAAAGCCGCATCGTGAGAACAATACGATATGACATCATCAATTGTTCATGACGTCACAAACTGATAACATTTGGACACTCGACAATAGTCTGCCTTCAGTCATATTTCTATGCTGAGTTCTCATTTCGCACATACCGTATTCGACGTAATAAGCGCCCCGCTTTAATGCTAATATATTGGCTTGTGAACAATCCCAATTAGCACCCCTTCCGATTGATCAATGTACACGAGGCTTATTTATTCACGTATAATACGCACTCGTGTGTTATATGCACCCTGAATTATGGGCAATTAAATTCTGGAAAAATATATCTGTCGTACATAAACATTTCAGGCTGTCAGCATATACCATGAAATTTATCTTTCAAATCTTTCTTTTTTTCACTAAAATATTATTCTAATAAGAGCCCCCTATTTCTAAATTTTGAGAGCGCCCTGGGCGCTTATCACGTGGAAAATAGTATTTCTTTATGTTCTTTCTCAAAATGACACTGTGTAACATATTGTGAATGATAGCTCAGGGCTTACACCCTTTTTTCGTCAGATGATCCATAATTGTAATTTGGATATTCTCTAAATAGTTAACACGCACCGTGCATTGAAAGGAAGTTGCATATATGACACAGTTTACAGTTTCCTCTTGTTTCATAGCGACCCTCGTACCTGTAGACTTAAACTTGTTACATCAACAAACATCATCTTCAATCCTATAAGGCAGCTTGGGTTGTATACTCCCCAGGGAGCTGAGAATGAAAAAAGATTTGAGTGCACACAGATCCATTTAGCATTATGAATACAAACATTATTATTATTATATATATTATTATTAACCTGTGAGTGAAGTTCTTGACATTTATTAAAGTCAAAGTTAGAGTAAAGAAACTCATAGAATTTTTAAAATGGATCAATGATTACGTTTTAGCATATTTTTCCATACACATATACTGAAGCACTGTAAAAGCGCATCAACTTCAACTCAAAATCAGAAAAGATGTGTTTTGCATTTGTCCATCTCCAAACACATTGAAAGAGATTCAACATCATTGTTGTGTTTAATTACCTCATGCCGAAATACCAAGAACATAATTTGATTTTTATGGCCATTTCGCCAACTATTACAAAAAACTGGAATATGCGTTTTCACAGTGTTTCAATATATATTTCCTTTCAGAATCTACAAATATATTTTCTGTACAATCATATCAAAATTTCGATATTTTGTGAAGATCCTAAAAAAACGAATTGTTTAACTTTCAGGTCCCGGCGAGCCATTCACCGATGCATTCCTGGGGGACACTATCGAACTGAGGAGGTTTCCCTCCTTCCGCTCCATCTCAACCAAGTGCCACGCCTGCGACATCTGTGGATCCACCTACTCCTCCCGCTCCAACCTGCGGCAACACGTCCGCTTCAAGCACGAGGCCCGGACTCGCTACTGCTGTAATGTCTGCAACAAGAAGTTCCTGCACAAACACCATCATATGGCTCACATGAATAGCCATGCCAACATCAAGCCGTTTCAGTGTCACATGTGCCACAAGGAGTTTCTGTATGAGAGCAGTTTCAAGGTACATTTTAGAACGTGGCATTCAGAACACTGTCAGGAGTTTAGTGGGGTTGTAGATGGGGATAGAACATGAAGTTTGCATCATATGTGAAGCATGTGTTGCAAGGAGTTCTATTTTTGTGTATGAGGGAAACACAGAACACTGTCAGGAGTTTTGTGGGATTGCAGATGGAGATAGGACATGAAGTTTGCATCATTTGTGAAGCAGGTGTTGCAAGGAGTTCTATTTTTGTGTATGATTGTTGGTTGGTTGGTTTGTTGTTTAACGCTGCACTCAGCAATATTCCAGCTATATGACGGCGGTCTGTAAATAATCGAGTCTGGACCAGACAATCCAGTGATTGATATCATGAGCGTCGATCCACGCAGTTGGGATCGATGACATGCATCAACCAAGTCAGCGAGCCTGACAACCCGATCCCATTAGTCGCCTTTTACGACAAGCATAGTCGCCTTTTACAGCAAGCATGGGTTGCTGAAGACCTATTCCACCCCGGAATCTTCACGGGTCTTTTTGTGTATGAGAGAATCACAGAACACTGTCAGGAGATGAGTTGGGAATTAGATGGGTTGCAAGGAATTTGTGTAATACTCAGTACATCTGAGACAGATTAGGTGAGAACACCATGTGCTGATTTAGCACATCAGACAAAGCGGTCAGAACACCAGGTGCTGATATGTACATTTAAGACAAAAAATAAATACCCAAAAAGTTTTACCTGTACCCCTCCATACACACGTTTGATATCTTAATTGCATAATGTAATAATCATTCAAAATCTATCCGTATTCATATACAAAGCAATGAAACTACATCTTGTGTAAATCACCTAAACATTTTGTATTATAATGTTTCTCTCTCACTGTATACTCTTTAATGTATAATGGGCCTGTGGCCTACAATACATAATGAATAAAGACTAAAGAATTAGCACATCAAACACTGCGGTCAGAACACCAGGTACTGACTCAGCACATCTGACACTGGTCAGAACACCAGGTGCTGACTCAGCACATCTGACACTGCAGTTAGAACACCAGGTGCTGACTCCCACATCTGACACTAGTCAGAACACTAGGTGCTGACTCAGCACATCAGACACTGGTCAGAACACCAGGTGCTGACTCAGCACATCTGACACTGCAGTAAGAACACCAGGTGCTGACTCCCACATCTGACACTAGTCAGAACACTAGGTGCTGACTCAGCACATCAGACACTGGTCAGAACACCAGGTGCTGACTTACCACATCAAACACTGCAGTAAGAACACCAGGTGCTGACTCAGCACATCTGACACTGGTCAGAACACCAGGTGCTGACTCAGCACATCTGACACTGCAGTAAGAACACCAGGTGCTGACTCAGCACATCTGACACTGGTCAGAACACCAGGTGCTGACTCAGCACATCTGACACTGGTCAGAACACCAGGTGCTGACTCAGCACATCTGACACTGGTCAGAACACCAGGTGCTGACTTACCACATCAAACACTGCAGTCAGAACACCAGGTGCTAACTCAGCACATCTGACACTGGTCAGAACACCAGGTGCTGACTTACCACATCAAACACTGCAGTCAGAACACCAGGTGCTGACTCAGCACATCTGCGGTGGTCAGAACACCAGGTACTGACTCAGCACATCTGACACTGGTCAGAACACCAGGTGCTGACTCAGCACATCTGACACTGGTCAGAACACCAGGTGCTGACTTACCACATCAAACACCGCAGTCAGAACACCAGGTGCTGACTCAGCACATCTGACACTGGTCAGAACACCAGGTGCTGACTTACCACATCAAACACTGCAGTCAGAACACCAGGTGCTGACTCAGCACATCTGCGGTGGTCAGAACACCAGGTGCTGACTCAGCACATCTGCGGTGGTCAGAACACCAGGTACTGACTCAGCACATCAGACACTGGTCAGAACACCAGGTGCTGACTTACCACATCAAACACTGCAGTAAGAACGCCAGGTGCTGACTCAGCACATCAGACACTGGTCAGAACTCCAGGTGCTGACTTACCACATCAAACACTGCTGTAAGAACACCAGGTGCTGACTCAGCACATCTGATACTCAACTAATGGAAGTCAGAACATCTGTCGTATGAGGGTAATTTTAAAGTATTTTGTAAATTTGTGAATCTATGCCACACTGATTGTAACATGTAACGTAATGGTTCTGAGCGAAACTATACCAGTCTCTAATAAATCATCATATCTTCCAATGTTATTGTGTTGTGTTTGACGGATGAGAGCACTGCCTAATGTACTTAACAAACATTTTGAACAATTTTGAAAGTTGATGTATGGAGTTCAACATTCTATTCTTCAATGCGATGTTACAATACAGACGCTGGTATCTTTATCAAGAAAGTGTCACTGGATCCAAAGCAACCTGTGCTTGTCATAGGAGGCGACTAAAAATGGATACCGTATTCGACATAATAAGCGCCCAGGGCGCTCTCAAAATTAGAAATAGGGGGCTCTTATTAGAATGTTATTTTGGTGGAAGAAACAGAGTTGAAAGATAAATTTCGTGGTTTATGCTGACGGCCTCACTGTTTATATATGACAGACATATTTTTCAAGAATTAAATTGCCCAAAATTAAGGGTGCATATAACACACGAGTGCGTACTATACATGAATAGGGGCAGGCGGGTAGCCTAGTGGTTAAAGCGTTCGCTCGTCACGCCGAAGACCCGGGTTCGAATCCTGACATGGGTACAATGTGTGAAGCCCATTTCTGGTGTCCCCCGCCGTGATATTGCTTGAATATTGCTAAAAGCGGTGTAAAACCATACTCACTCACTCACTCACTATACATGAATAAATAAGTCTTGTGTACATTGATCAATCAGAACGAATGCTAATTGGGATTGTTCACTTGACAATATATATTAGCAAATATCGCTGTGGGCGTTTATTAGAGCGAGGCGCTTATTACGTCAAATACGGTAAGGTGACTCTGTGGCTTGGTTGTGTGTCATTGTACTCCGATGATACAAGACATTGCTCATTATATCAAGTACTAGTTTGTATTATCCATACTGACTGCCTCCATGGTCTAGTGGTAGAGCGTCTGCCCAGAGATCGGAAGGTCCGAGGTTCGATCCCTGGCCACGTCATACCAAAAGACGTTAAAAGATGGTACTTCTTGTTACCCTGTCTGGCGCTCGGCATTAAGGGGCTAAAACAAGGACTGGTCGGTTCGGAGTCAGTATACTGTGTCTGAGTGGGATATTCATGTTTAACTGCGGCATGGTATCTCTGAGCTAGCACTATATATCGGCATCCGTCCGGACTAGTACAAGCAGCCACACAAACACACACACTAGCAATGGTACTAAACACCCTAAATGACCTACAAACCTTTAAAGCACTAGGCGTATATCTAATCAAAACAGGACTACTTGGCCGCATTTAAAAAAAGTACAAGAAACAAGCTGCCAATAAACCCAAAAATTGTAAACCTGTAAACAAACAAACTCCATTAAGGTCCACCCCACCCCCACCCCCACCCCCAACCTCCTCCCCTCATCCACCTTTTGCATGGCATATTTCAAAATTCCAAATTTGTTCTCCAGATTAAGTAAACAACCCTAAAAGCCCCACCTAGGTTGCCTCACCTTTTCGGACATACACTTTTCGACTAAACACTAAATAGCCTGGCGGGCCCGTGCGTGAAATAAGCATATGTCGGAAAGCACACGTTAAATTCTCAATTCATGTAAGTAAGCGATGAAAATCAGGGGAGAGAGAGAGAGAAAGGTCTTACCCTCAGC
Organism: Haliotis rufescens; assembly: GCF_023055435.1. Lineage (NCBI taxonomy): Eukaryota > Metazoa > Mollusca > Gastropoda > Lepetellida > Haliotidae > Haliotis > Haliotis rufescens. Next base: position 25,306,062 of record NW_025964383.1, on the reverse strand, counting down.
CTAGCTAGGGTGAGGCTGGGTGCTCCGGGGCACCTAGACAACAACCACTACCACTCTGTACTGATCTGGCACATAGTGTCTTTTGTATGTACGTATGTATATATATCTACATGTATAAAGTAAAATTGTATATACCGCAAGCCATCGTCTCCAAGTTGTCACTTCCTACTGAGAACCATACGCCGACCCCTTGCATATACGAGTCTGCAAATCATTCATTAGCAACATCACATCTGTCTGCAATGCACATGCACCAACACGTTGTTAGTATGTTAAACAACAGACAAACAATATAAATGAAGCACAAACATGTTGTTTACATCACATACAGGACTTATTTTTACTTCGGGGCCTTCGCTTGCTGAGGACAGCAGGTTTGAACATAAGTGCATTTGAAGGAATAGCAATTATGACAAAGATATCATAAAAAACTAAAATAAACAGTTTTATATTTCCATGCAATCCTATCTGATGGAGATTCCATGCGAATCTGTTGATTCTGGAAGTTGATTGGTTGGTTGGTTTGTTGTTTAACGCTTCACTCAGCAATATTCCAGCTATATGACGGCGGTCTGTAAATAATCGAGTCTGGACCAGACAATCTAGTGATTAATATCATGAGCATCGATCCACACAATTGGGAATCAGCAGACTATATTGTGTATGGTTGATGTATTTATCTATAAATTTGCATAATGACCTGTAATTACAGAATGGGGTCATGGAGAAATGTCAAAAATAACCTTCATCATTATACTATATGTGACAAAAATTTGCTTTGCTCAGAGTCAGTTAAAAACAGATATTGAGTTCACCAACCTCGATTCTACAAGTGTTAGAAGATTGTGAAGCATTTGACACTGTATTGTTAAATGATTACACACGGGAACAAGGTACCAAGCTATGAAATAGAAGGATTCATTCTTTAAGATGCATACACATTTTCTGCATGCCAACGAATGCACTCTGTATTGGTTTTGCGGCCCTTTTGAATGTTTTATGCATATATGATGCATAATTTCGCGTCAGGTAAAAATCCCTGCCACTATGTGCACTGACGCTCTTTTGTTCTTCGACAGACGCTCTTCCTCAGAGGATAAAATAATGAAAATAGTTAACAGGAAAATAGCAGATGCGTGATTACTGTTAGACTCCTTACTGCGGCGGTTTTGCACCCTACACGTTGATTGTTGTTACACATACAGTGTAGTAGAGCTCCAATGTTAATTGCGCCCGACAAGAAAATTGAGCGAGCAGTGTGCCCAAATCCTGAAATTACCGGTGAACCATTTCAGTATTGCAAATATTTATTTCGTAGATCAATCGATTACTACACCGTTAGATGCACGTGTTGGTTTGTAACAGCATCGAATGAACACAGCATCGTCTTTTCATGTGATAAGATGACGCGGATGTGAACCGGAAATGCGAAAAGATTAGGTTAGCGTGGGAGATGTCGGCACCCGCTTTTTTATTTGCGAAGATTTCACACGAACGCTAGAAAAACAACGTTACAGATTCACTTTGAGCGTGCATCAGTGAAGATTAAGGGACACGGTGTTATAAACTCTGTTCAATCAAAATGTTTATCGAAACGCTAGAGTTCACAATCCCGATAGATTTGTGTGACCTATTTTCCACTTTGAAAAAGGGTCCAAGATCTAATCTTGAATTCCCGGCATCCGTGAATTCGTACGGCACAACGCAAGATGCTAATATTCAAGTTGCTTTAAGATCAAACAAATTGACGTTCAAAGTGGACGGTGTGTCGTCAAATTCAAGCATGATATCAAAGAGTGAATGCAAGACATTGAAATTGTCTGTATTCGATGTGGACTGTTCATTGTCTGGTGCAGAATACGAACAAGTGACACATATGGTTTCACAGCCAATTTATTCAGCCCCACATGTTGTACCTGCAAAAAGATCTCGAGATCGTCCATCACCGATGAAATCCCCTCCATCCAAGTCTAGCCGAAGTTCTTTCCAAGAGACAATAAAACATGAAAACATTCCTCGACAGTCACCGGACCCATTGCAATCAAGATCAATGAGTGAAACAGTGAGTGTGAAAGTGGAACCAGATTTAATAGAAATTGAACCTGATTCGGAACACTATGGAGATGAATCAAATCAAAGCATAGACAGAAGACATAATACGCAAGCAGCATTAGATAGACTCTCTCATCCACAATCATCACATTCTCAATCATCAGCATCTTCATCCTCATCCTTCCATCAAAACGTTCCACATGTGCCAGATTACGCCGAACCCAGTACTAGCCAAGATCATCATGGTGACCAAAATGTCGATGACTACGTAGTGTACCAACAAGAAGATGATGATTATGGTGAAGAAAATGATAACAGCGCTGATTTCGGAAATGATGGTAATTATTATTTTCTACATCTTTCTTTGTGGGAATTGCTGATTATTTCCAATTTCTGTGAAGAATTGAATGCAGAGGAGTATGCAAGGAAGTCGGTACTTGGCCATTCTGCTGTATTAACTCTGAAGGGGTAAAACTAAGTTTGAAGTGATTCACCACAGACAAGTACACAGCACTATTAAAATTGATACTCCACTGGGGCCTATTGAGCGATATGATACAAAAATTGAAAGTAGACTGTAAGCACAATAGTAGGGCCTACACTATGCGTGTAAAAACCTGTAAGCCAATCTCTTCCTTCATCACTTACCACCAAAAAACAAATGAAAAATCTTAACTCCATTCAAAGTTAACTTTGAACCTGAATAAGGATTTCAATTCGAAAAGAGGAAATGGTACTTTGTGGGTAGTGAAGTCTTGTTTTCGTTCTGGAATCTCTTCAAAGTCTCTGAAAAAATGTAAAATAAATAGTATATTAGTTTATTTCATTAAAATTGGACACTTGAAATGTTGAAGATTTCCTTTTAAGGACTCAATTTATTAAACATACGCTCAAAGAGATCAAAAGATCTTACTAATTTATGTCCATTCACAAAAAATACATGTAACCACAATATATTATATTATAACATATACATGATATATACTTGTATATATGTGTCATTTTTTAAATCATATTTTCAATGAGTCATTTGACAAAGCATGTTTCTATCAGTCACTACTGACTAGTTTATTCTAAAACATCCAATGGACTTTGACATAACCTCTTTATTTTTCATTTTAATATTGTTCCACGATAAAACAATGTCAACAATTTCATTAGGCTGTGAGCAATGTTTACATTTGGAAATAACCAGCAATTCCATGTAAAACAGTGTTTGATCATTTGATTTTCTAAAAAGTCATCTTTACATGGTAAGTCATCAGTGTTAGTTTCAAATACATATGCTGATGAAGTTCTGTGGAATTATTCATTATGATCTGGAAAAGACCCATATAATTTGAAATCCTTACTAGTCAATGACACATACCTTTGTTAACAGTACATAGTCATCATACCATGCATACTTTCTCGAATTTAAATTTATGTTTTCACAAAAAACCCAATTTAAATGTTGAGTGACATGAATGATCAAGCACTGTTTGACACTCCCAGATACTAACTTGTGCACTACATCATGTACTTTGTGTTGCTATATTTATTCTTAAGAAAATAAGGAAAACCACTTGTTATGTTTAATACACAAGCACATTTCTCATTTAAAGTGACAAGATTGATAACAAATGCATCTGTTGAATTGATATGATGCACAAGAAATGAAAAACACTTTCGTAATTTGAATATTGATAAGCATGATAAGAGATACTATCTCATCTTTAAATATTGACAGTTTATTCACCTGATTCATGATTCTTTAGTTTCTAAATTGATTAGAAATTTGATCCATCTTGTCACTTGCCATGTTGACACACCCAGTGCCACAGTACAGCGATGAAGGGGGCGTGGTTCCTGACATCACAAGGTAAGTCCACACACTGGCTTCCTGATTCAACTGTGGCCTGGGCTAGGACGTCTCAAGCTCATCAACAATAGTCCAGGTCGAAAACATTGGTAAAATACTGCAAAATAAGTTCTGAATTTTCATCCTGCCTTGGACAACAGGATGATAAGAAATAAATATAAGAAGTAAAAAGAGAAGTAAGCTTTGTATTCTGACAGGTATACAACTTGGCACTAAGACACTAGCCTTAGTGACATTGTCTGGACAGCTACTGAAATTTAAGACAGTTTTAGGGGGTGTCTTAACATGTGGTGACTATGCAGACGAGTGAATGTTTCAGGACAAGTTGAATCCCAGATTCAGTTGTAAAAGTGGTATCTGTGTGATGAAATTGGTATTGTTGTGACAAGTTCTGCTTTGTAATCCATTGTCTCTCAACACGATCAGTGCCCGACATGAGGGCTGGGACGAGTCCAAATTTACTACCTGTGTACTCACCCCTCTATAACCCGACCCTACCCGGGTACTCACTGTAGGTCTCAAGAGATAAGTACAAAATGTCTGATTCGGAAACATATTTAGATACATCAGAGCTCGAGATAAGCTGCGTATCTGCGTAAAATATGCATCAGAAATGCAGAAAATCCAAGCGTATCAAATACGCAGCGAACATTACAGATACGCTACAAAAATAAAACGTGCGTATCATCAATCAATATTGTGAAGTAACCCTGCATATTCGATTAGCAAATCAGCAACTTATTTTGAAATTATAACCGGGCATTCCGTCAACCTTGCCAAACTCCACGATGACAGTTACATCATGATCATTTGCCATCACACTTTCTTGTGGAAGTATCGTGGTATTTTTGAGTCCCTATAAAGCTCTTGAACCCACACGACACCAGTTTGCAGGGACTTGATGAACAGTGTTTTTAAATATTTAACTTAAATACCCGCATGTGTGAAAACTAGTGGGTAACAGAAATTTGAATACCCAGATAGAATTACTGATACCCAATGATTTTTAAAATGCATGGGTAAAATACCCACAACACCAAAATCTTATCTGGAGCTCTATACATGTATCCAACAATCTTGTCATGCATACACTGAAGTTGACTTAAGGTTTATCTTCATTCAGCCAAATGAAAAGTCAGAAGGAATGGGTTCATATTCAGAAAGAAATGTGAACATTTGTGACTTGTATTGTAACCATAGAGTTCTAGATAATGTTTGTCTTTAAACAATATATCACGTGACTGACCACGGGTCCGGGTAGTCCTGTGGGTACCGGGGTCCTACTCAGTACCCACTCGACCCGGGTACCCGAGTTACCCGTCCCAGCCCTACTAGACATGGCTACTAGAGTTGTCTTCATGACTGAGACTTTTGAGTCCATGGTTGTCTTCAAACTGTTGTGATGTTGGATGAACCACAAGTCCGTAATTAATTGTGAACGAGTTGGAATAAACTGGTGCTGTCTACCCCTGGTGAACTTTGAACTTGTTAAGCAGATTTTACCATTGTTTCTTCACCTTCTACATTGTTCGAAATTAAGGGAGCCCTGAGGTCTTCTATGTGCCACTGGGCTGCTAGTACATACCACGCCCGGCTACAAAATGGCGCCAAACGTTGGGCGCCAATGTAGCGGCCATAAAATTTCCGAGTCCCATGATGGCATTCAAACCACGGACCTTCTGATCAGAGGTCGGGCGCCTTGTCCACATGACCAAAGAGGTTAACCCCGTCAGCAAGCTGACAAGGTAAGGATGTCATCTGTGGGATGACTCCATGCCCTGCTACATATGGTGTAGGAATCTAGGGACCCCATTAACCTTTAAAGTCAGGGTTATTACAAGGACTGTCTTGCTTAATTTCGAACACTGCTGCACATACACCACCACACTTACAGTAGACTGTTTAATGTGTCAAACTATTTGGCCTGAATTGTTTAATAGGCATTACTAAGAAGTTGACTGATGACAAAGTAGATACAATTTATGGATAACAACTTCTTTAATTACTGTAAAGGCGATGTTTCGGTATAGATCCTTATAATATTGCTTGACAACGGTAAAAGGATCTACACCAAAACATCGCCTTTACAGTAATTAAAGAAGTTGTTATCCATAAATTGTATCTACTTTGTATTGGACCTGATTAACAGGTGTGTTGTTGAATGAAACTCGGTACAGGTACAGAACTGTGAGAAAATAACTCTACCTAACGAGGTGAAGATGGTTTGCCTTGTGTTTGAGGTGGCCTGAAGGCTAGCCTTTTGCACTTGTGTTATCATTACTGGGGCTAATGCAGGGGTCAGATAGGATGGATGGGGCAATGAAAGTGCTTGAAAGGTCTATGCAATACATTGAAAGCATAGTGCTTTAACTCAAAGAAAAAGTCATGTTTGTATGTAGACCAGGAACAGTAGCAGAAAGATGACTATTAATTTTTGGGATTCTACCACTACCTGAAACTTGTATTCATGCATTGGACTATCATTTATTGTTACAAGCGAATTGCTTAATTTGCTGTTACGACCAGGTTGTATTTGAAGGAAAATGAAATGACGAAGGTCAAGTCAGCAATTACAGATAGGCCATGTGGGAATAAAAAACACCAGTAAATGGTAATGTAGTTTTGCTTGTGCAGTAATAAGTAGTCATGATTCCTGCTTACTTAAGTAGTAAATTGTGATGGGATTTCTGCTTACCCAAGCAGTACACGATGATGTTATAACTGCTTATCTAAGCTGTAAATGGTTCTTTGATTCCTGCTTACTTACTTAGAAAGATATGCGATTATTGCTTACCTGAGCAGTACTGCCAGTCGACGATGATGTGGTTTTTGCTTTTTAGAGCAATAATTTATATATGATTTCTGCTTACCTAAGCTGAGTAAAACAAAAGGACTCGAGGTGCCTCATTCTACAATGTATCCTTATTTCTACTTGTTGAGAAGGTACCATGGTCAGGTATGTCGTGTCTTGATTCAACATGTGCGCTGCGCACATTTGGAGACTGCACAACCTAATTTTGAATGTTTTTGGAAATGTATGGAAACTTACTCGATTTCATCGAGAGGAAACATGAGGATGTGTTCCATAGAGACATCCAGCCATACAAACTAACATTTTTAGTCCACTAGTCCTTATATCAACATATAGCAAAACCCCGAAAGGCAAGTTTCAGCTAGCACTTATGATACCTTAACCAATTTCTGTCACTGTTAAAATGAGATTGTTGAATGGCCTCGTTGTTGGAGCTATCTCTTTTATATGGGGATTGTTGAATGGCCTCGTTGTTGGAGCTATTGCTTTTATATGGGGATTGTTGAATGGCCTCGTTGTTGGAGCTATCTCTTTTATATCGGGATTGTTGAATGGCCTCGTTGTTGGAGCTATTGCTTTTATATGGGGATTGTTGAATGGCCTCGTTGTTGGAGCTATTGCTTTTATATGGGGATTGTTGAATGGCCTCGTTGTTGGAGCTATTGCTTTTATATGGGGATTGTTGAATGGCCTCGTTGTTGGAGCTATTGCTTTTATATGGGGATTGTTGAATAGCCTCGTTGTTGGAGCTATTGCTTTTATATGGGGATTGTTGAATAGCCTCGTTGTTGGAGCTATTGCTTTTATATGGGGATTGTTGAATAGCCTCGTTGTTGGAGCTATTGCTTTTATATGGGGATTGTTGAATAGCCTCGTTGTTGGAGCATTTGCTCATCAGACTGAAGCCCTGGTATCATTGGTACCATGCGTGAAGCCCATTTTTGGTTTCCTTCACCATGGTATTGCATGAACATTGCTAAAACAGGCATAAAACCATAATATCCCTCTCACTTACTCATTAAGATTATTATTTGACAAAATATACAGCAAAATCAGTCTTTAACAAACAGACACACTTATCTGGTAATATACTACTCTAAAGTAGTTAATGACCACCTGAATCTTTCCTATTAACCTGCTGTGACACATTAACTAGAGTAATGTGAAACAATCAGGTGCTCCTTAACTTCTTTAGAGTAGTATAGTTTGATCTTGTTGGGAACATCAATAATATGAGTATTGACTGGACGTTTTTAATCGAAAATTGTGTGAATGTCTAGTAACTATGCAAAGTTTAACCAACGTGTAAGTAAGTCATCACTTTGTATTCTGATGCTGTTAAGCTTATGTCATAGGGTATGGGTCGTGCTTTGGGTCACTATTGGATACCTTGTTTGATCATTTTTGAAGAAGGACTGGCTGCTGTAGTGTCCTATCATACCCTGACTAGCATAGAAGACCATGTTTCTGCCGGCAGCATTTGATTACCGTGGTTGAACAATACATCATGGCCTGTAGTGATTGGGTATTGGGCTGACTTCCGTATTGCAATATACTGCAGTATGATGCGTGCCACAATATATTGCTTGCACCAGATTGCATTTTCAGTGGATCAGTTGCTAATTTCTGAATTTCAAAATTTCAATTCCTATATTTGCCCTGATTATGTTTCTTGGTTTGTAAATTCCATACACTTGCTCATTGCTTTCACCAGTGTTTGAAGGGGTGGTCGGGTAGCCTAGTGGCTAAAGCATTCGCTTGTCGAAGACCCGGGTTCGATTCCCGACATGGGTACAATGTGTGAAGCCCATTTCTGGTGACCCCCCGCCGTGATATTGCTGGAATATTGCTAACAGCTGTGTAAAACCATACCCACTCACCAGTGTTTGACATCTAAGACTCTGGTTGTCCTGCCGTGATGTTGCTTGAATATTGCTATAAGTGGGGTAAAACTCATGTTCATTAACGTAGAAAATCGGCATCACTTGAAGTTTTTTGTCCTACATCAAGCTGACACACTTGGTATAACTGAAATATTGTTCAAAATATTGTTAGTGGTATTACACTTCAACTTTTGTCAACTGTTTCAAGTATTTGGATGATAACACTCAATCACTGTGGAAATGATTCACCACATCCACGTTGAAAGCACCAGGCTAATAAGAATCATTGGGATTCTACCAAGAATTTGAGTTTTAGGATCACAATAACCACCTCTAAAACAGCTCCGATTTGATGACCGCCTTACCACGGAAGCTAATATTTATAGAAAAGAACTTTTTTCTCAAGCATTTTTGGTAGGCATTTTAAAATAATGATTGGTTGTATTATTGGTGAAAAAATGCAGTCTTGTTACTGCAGCCCTAAATTTAACATTTAAACGGTGCTCGTTTGGTTCAAAATTCAATTTAGCATAGTTAAATCTACAACTTAGCTCTATATTAAAAAGACAGTTTGTTTGTGTCCGGATTATCTTTGTTTTGTTTTGTCATGGTGATGGATGTACAGTGTACTCTCATTTAGTAGAAACTTGATTACTAGGATAAGCTGGATCAGTCAGTGCTCTTGTCGGGTCCAGGCTTCTGCCTGCCTGGTTGTCATCATGTGGAACCGGATAACTTCATGTGTACATGGAAACACTTACCTTGGTCCCTGAGTCTATTATGAGTCATTCAACTCAATACGAAATAGGGGGCTCTTATTGGAATATTATTTTAGTGGAAAAAAACAGAGTTGAAAGATAAATATCATGGTTTATGCTGACAGCCTGAAATGTTTATGTACGACAGACATATTTTTCCAGAATTTAATTGCCCTTTATTAAATGAGTGCGTATTATATGCGAATAAATAAATCTTGTGTACATTGATTAATCGGAAGGGGTGCTAATTGGGATTGTACACTGGCAAATATTACACACATATTAGCAAATATCGCCGTGGGCGCTTATTAGAGCGGGGCGCTTATTACGTCGAATACGGTATGTAGGTTCGTTGAACATGAAGGGAAATTGCTGTGCAAACGCTCCAGACAATTTCAAGTGTGTTGGTGGCCATCACTCATTCAATATCAACCATATTTCATGAGTAAATTATTTTGTTTCAAAACAAACAATTACTATGTTCCTATTCTTTGTGTTCAATTTCATCATGTTGCTGAATTGGAGGGACGAGTGGCCCAATTGTCGAAGGCCCTGCAATTTGCTTTGCAGAGTTACGTCCCTTTGGCACGCCAGAAACCTATGATCATAGCTTCGAATCCTGGTTTGCCACGAGTATATTTAATTGATTGTCAGCACCATATCCATGCTTGTGGGTTTCACCAAAGTGGTCAACGTGAAAGATCTGCACCACTTCGGGCTTTCCACCCACATGAAGCTGACAAGCCCTGAAACCATGAATACTGTTCAAAGCGGCGTTAAACCCAACTCTTTCACCATGCTGATTGTATATATATTCATGATCTGATGAACAACAGCTCCGACTGATGCTGAAGATATTCCCCCTGGGCCGTTCTTTAGGCAAGCACACCACTGCAGTCAGGATTCAAACTGCAGGGTGAACCCATGCCACTTGTCCGCAGTTTTGAGTCTAGTGAGGTTTTTGTGAGGTCTAGTAACTCAGCTGGTAATACTTGTCCATCATGCATGATGGTGGCCCAATCTATTGGAAATTACATGCCAAGATCCAATAGACGTTTGACACAGTCTTTGGACCATTTTAGTCTGACTAGTCTGTTTGAATGACTCTGACAGTATCACGTTTTCTTAGGTAGAATATGTATCTGGCAATGTTTGATATTAAATGGGGAGGAATCCTGTAGATTTTATTCAAGGGGCCCCCTCAGTTTCTCAAGATAAGTGTTATGACAAGGCCTTGATATTCATGTTTCATATTTTTAAAGTCTGTTGGACCTTGGGCTACTGTAACAGATTTAGAATTTTTTGTACTGTCTTCTTTACAACTGTTAACAAGCCTTTGTGGACCTATGACTGACAATGGTTCTCCATTGTTCTTCAGTTGCCGGGCAGCATAGTTTGGACATCCATGTCATGCGATTGCGGAAAGTGTGTCGGATATGTGGCAAGAGCACAGGAAGTGGATGTTCCACGCGAAAATGTCAACAGGAACTGTTGCAGTTGTTTAATATTGACATCACCCGAGATGTCAACGGTGTCCACCCTCAAAGAATATGTCATGCCCATAGACAGTTGTTCTACCGGTACAATTGTGCAATTGCAGATGGGAAAACATACAACACGACCACCGTCCCTTTGGAATTTGCACCATTTGATGCAAGAGACACTTCGTGTATTGTATGTTTCTCTGGACATCGTGGAAATTTGAGAGGAAATGTGTTTTTGTAGATTCGGTATGTAAGTGAGGAAAACTTGGCTGTCATTCTTTATTCTGCACCTGAAATTGGATTTTTGTTGATTTCAGGTTTTCATGATTACGGACAATCAGGATTGAAATCCTTCGTGGATTTTTGCCACGTGGCCGCGGCAGGACATGCACCTGTCCCCTCAGACTTGAGTTTTGACAGTGCTTACGTTAGACAGGCTGCTTTAAGACAGAACTATGCGACTAAGCCTCACAAGGTGCATAAATGTCCTCAGTGTGAGAAGGTGTTTGGGGACAGGAGTGGTCTCTACTATCACAAGAAGGCTATTCATGACAAAGTCACATATGAATGTGTGTGTGGGATGGTTTTTAAATACAGACCAAACTTTGTTTATCACAGAAAAAATTGCAGACACTATCTGTCTCAGTTGGAAGAAAATGTCTCTGACGCTAACAAGACTGTTTAAGTGTATAGTTGGAACTTCATCACAGACTTGATTGTCTGGATATTATTATTTGAAATAAAGCTGATGTTCATACAGTTAAAGTCTTAATTAATTTTGTCAGTTTCCCCCCCGTGGGGATTCAAGGTTAGAGTTGGTCCTCAGAGATGACTTATAGTTGGTCCTCAGAGATGACTTAAAGTTGGTCCTCAGAGATGACTTAAAGTTGGTCCTCAGAGATGACTTAAAGTTGGTCCTCAGAGATGACTTATAGTTGGTCCTCAGAGATGACTTAAAGTTGGTCCTCAGAGATGACTTAAAGTTGGTCCTCAGAGATGACTTAAAGTTGGTCCTCAGAGATGACTTAAAGTTGGTCCTCAGAGATGACTTAAAGTTGGACCTCAGAGATGACTTAAAGTTGGTCCTCAGAGATGACTTAAAGTTGGTCCTCAGAGATGACTTAAAGTTGGTCCTCAGAGATGACTTAAAGTTGGTCCTCAGAGATGACTTAAAGTTGGTCCTCAGAGATGACTTAAAGTTGGTCCTCAGAGATGACTTAAAGTTGGTCCTCAGAGATGACTTAAAGTTGGTCCTCAGAGATGACTTAATGGAGCAGGTGGTCTGGCTTTTTGGTCGATGGCATGTCAGCGTACCTGGGTGCCATTGTACAAAGCGATCTTAGCGCTAAGGTTATCATAACTCCCATACCTTAACATAGACATACAGCAGTCTTAGCATTAAGGTTGTTTTGTACAACGGCACCCAGGGCTGTAACCATTCACCGATACCGATGAAATCATCAATACTTAGGTACACACGGTACTTGAATCGTCAGTTTGTGAGATCGCGATATGCTATAAATAGAACAGGAACTAACAGAGTTACCTCCCATTATGGCAGAAGTAACATAGGCAGAACACAAGGATGTGGTAGCTGAGGACGTGCTGACAATTAATAACCATCCCTTCATTTAATTCTTGTGGTTTTCTTGTTAAAGTTTTTTAGATATCAATAATAAATTATGAAGAAAGAGGTTTTAGAGCTGTATTTCAGTGATTTCATCATTTCTTGCTTTTTGATGTGGTACCAGTAGTATCGTCAATCCTTATCATGATACGAATTGTATCGCAAGATACATTAGCAAGATAGATTAGCTTCACACAGAGCCCGTGAAGATCCGGGGTAGAATAGGTCTTCAGCAACCCTTGCTTGCCGTAAAAGGCGACTGTGTTTTTTCGTAAGAGACAAACGATATCGGGTGGTCAGGCTCGCTGACTTGGTTGATGTATGTCATCGGTCCTAATTGCGTGGATTGATGCTCATGATGTCAATCACTGGATTGTCTGGTCCAGACTCGATTATTTACAGACCGCCATCATATAGCTGGAATATTGCTGAGTGCGGCGCAAAACAAGAAATGAACAAAGCTGCACACAATCCACCATTGGTCTGTCTGCGACATGCTCAGTGACAGTCCACCGGGATTTGTCTGGGATATTTTGAAAACGGAGACATGCATATGTGAAAGTCTATTTATTGAATCGAGTATTTAATGAAAAAAATAAAATGTTTGATGAGAGCAACATGCAATACATTCTGAAGAAACATGCATTTATTTCAATATGTCAGTGGTCAGCTAGCCTAGTGGTGTAAGTGTTCGCTCTTCACGCCGAAGACCCGGGTACGATTCCTGACATAGGTGCAATGTGTGAAGCCCATTTCTGGTGCCCCTGCCGTGATATTGCTGGAACATTGTTAAAAGCGGCGTAAAATCAATCTATCTCACTCACTCACTCACTCACTCACTCACTCACTCACTCACTCACTCACTCACTCACTCATTCACTCACTCACTGTGTCAGTCAGTCTTTAAAAAGTCTATGGGAAAATGACTTGCATGCTTTATTTTGATCACTGCTGTTTGACCCCATTTAACATTACTGTTCTGACAGTGACCCTGTTGGGAAACCAGGTTAAATTTGGTCACCAACAAGCTATGTTGGCAACTTGTTACATTGGGTGGTAGGGCTTGGTGACTCGGTCATACGCGACTCAACATCCATCCGACTTAAGCAACTAGCCCAAAGCCCAAGTACAGTAGAATTGTCTTCAGTCTAGTAACCTTTTGAAATGATAATCCACATAAAAGCACAAAAATAACAATTGAGTCATCTCAAAAGTGTTTGTCACAGATGATCACTGGATGGTGTGGTTCAGATTCGATTGTATACAGGACGCTGTCATATAGCTGGAATATTGCGGAATCCAGTCTGCGACTTTAGCAATTTGTCCGAAACCCGAGTCTAGTAACATTCTGTTTGGTCTAGTGAGCTCAGCTTATAATGATTCATATAATTACACTAAAATCTACTGAAAATGATACAAAGAGCCATGTTGGGCTAGCAAACTCAAAAATGCATGTTTGACACAGACTGACCCAAACAGGTCTCTTGCGGTGATTTTATGTTTCCTTCAAAGACCCCAACTCCAGCTGTGCCTTTTGTTCCTTTCAGGTTATGGCAATAATGGCTCCTACCCCCACTCCTCCTACGAGTGTGATGCAGAGTACAGAGGAAGGCGGTACGCCTCTGTAGGCTCACACAACCTGGGTGGGGGCAGCTTTCACGCTGTGTATGGTGGGCTTTCTGACAAGAATTGGGGCAAGAAAAAATGCCCCCAGTGTGATAAGGAGTTCACTGACGATTCGGGTCTGTACTATCACAAGCAGGCCGTGCATGACAATGTCACCTTTCCGTGTGTGTGTGGCAAAGCCTACAAATATAGGCCTAGTCTCAACAACCATCAGAAGAAATGTTGCTTGCATCAGTCCATGTTGAAGCAGTAATGTGTTCGTTGTGTCCATTGCTTCGGACCGTTGTGTCCAAGATACTGTGGACCGTTGTGTCCAAGATACTGTGGACTGTTGAGTCCAAGATACTGTGGACCGTTGTGTCCAAGATACTGTGGATCGTTGTGTTCAAGATACTGTGGATTGTTGTGTATGGGCCAGGCTTGACTGTTTGGGCTGCCAGTTTGTGCTTGAATATTTTGTGGATCATTTTTTCACTCTTAGTTTCAAGGACAGTTCCATTCCATGAGGAGTTCTAGTCGAGCAGCACATTGGTTTGTGTGTTTGCTTTTCACATTATGTCCACACACCACACACACTATGCAGTTGGGTAGCCCACATTTCGACACTCACACCCTCAGATCCACGTCCACACCCACAGTTCCATATCCACACCCACAGTTCCATATCCACACCCACATTTCCACATTCACACTCTCAGATCCACGTCCACACCCACAGTTCCATAGCCACACCCACATTTCCACATTCACACCCTCAGATCCACGTCCACACCCACAGTTCCATATCCACACCCACATTTCCACACTCATTCTCAGATTTACGTCCACACCCAGTTTCAAATCCACATTCACACCCTCAGATCCACGTCCACACCTCCACATTCACACCCACAGTTCCACATTCACATTCACACCCACTGTTCCACATTCACCCCCACGTTCCATATCCACACCCACACATACCCACCCACAAGTCACTAGGACAGCTCAGATATTCACCCCCTCTATGAGTACTGTATGCCAGCATGAGATTTATCGTCAACATACCAGTTCAGTTCACCACTATTTACCACCCTCATCCAAGAATATTTAGAGGTGTTTTGTGGAGTTGAAATATTCAGTGTCTGGGGATGTCATAAGTGTCAAAACATTGACCAAAAAATCATTTCTTTTATTATTTAATCAAAAAACAATCTTCAGTTGCTTCTCATTTTTTACTGTCTGTTTGAAATCTCAATACTTGTTCTCAGCTAAATTGAGTTTCTTTATGATAAGCCTAAAGGATTCTTGCTTATTTATAAATGGCATACTTTTGTGAAGTTTGTTTTGTCGTTGCCGTTATAATTGTGTTCATTGAAGTACATTCCACACATCAACTGTTATCAGCATCAAGTCAGTCACTTGTTTGATTGGGCTTATGGATGAGTTCAATACGAGTCATGTTATGCAAAGGTTCAGTTCTAGTTTTATATTTACACATGTACAAGAATTAAACAGATCTGATTCATGTCCTTGTTGTCCCTGATTTGAGGCAACAGAAACATGGGCGTGGACTGTGATTTGAGGTTAGTACATGTTATAAAGATGCAGTCGTATAGCTGGAATATTACCGAGTGCGAAGTTAAGCAACACACATTAAATTTGTTTTGACAAAGGTGTTTCAATTTATATCCAGCGTGCCACTTGAGTATGGCGTCACTGATATAATGTGAAATATGTCCATACTATTAAGAAGACTATGTACCTACTCATTAGGCGATTAATTTTTTTGTTGGTTTGCAATGTCCACTGACATAAATAATAGCAAAATGAATATAAAATTAAAATGATTTTTCTGATAGTTTTTTCATAACACGGACACTTATGCTATGAAAGTAGAAATGAAAAAATAAGTTAAACATGAAATAGCACTCAAATTAGTTTTGTTGAAAAGAGGGTTCCTTTTGAGTGAGTGAGTATGGTTTTATGCCGCTTTTAACAATATTCCAGCAATATCACAGCAGGGGACACCAGAAATGGGCTTCACACATTGTACCCATGTCCGGAATCGAACCTGGGTCTTCAGCGTGACGAGCAACCGCTGTAACCACTAAGCCACCCGACTGCACCTGTATTCCGTTTGAAATACACAACAAATTATTGTAGCTAGATAAATGTTACATCCCTTTAATGTGACATCCAGTTCCGCAGTTGCAGAAAATGGTGACATTTCAGCGGTAGAAACTAACAGTTTTAGTCCACTAGTCCTTATAATGATAACATAGCAAAACCATTAAAAATGGCAAATTTCTACTAGTCCCTATGATACCTTAACTATTTGGCAGTTTGGCAAGGACTACAGGACTAGTGCCAGTTTCTAACGCTGCATTTATGTGCCATAGGTGCTGTTGAGATGTTTCTTATCACTACCAACATTGTAAGAACATTTCTATTGTTTTGTTTCCTATGATTTGTTTGTTTGTTGTTTAACGCCGCACTCAGCAATATTCCAGCTATATAACGGCAGTCTGTAAATAATCGAGTCTGGACAAGACAATCCAGTGATTGACATCATGAGCATCGATCCACGCAATTGGGATACGATGACATGCATCAACCAAGATCCTGTAAGTCACTTCTTACGGCAAGCATGGGTTGCTGAAGACCTATTCTACCCCGGATCTTCACGGGTCTGTTTTCCATGAAGTGGAACTGCTCATATTAGATGTTTTTAGGAAGACATGGAAGGACTGATGATTATTGACTGGATTCAACGAGTTAAAATATCTTATTTTTCTATCTTGCCTGAATGCTGTTATTCAGGCAGGTACTGATATGCAAGTCTTTCTTCCTTCATCAGATGTCCTTCATCAGATGACTTGTGTGATTTATAAGGACATTAAACTGGATCATGATCAGATGATTATGGTGTGAGGTAAACCTTTGGAGTAGAATCTACAAAACGTACAAGATTTGTTTGATTAGGTGGCAGATTTAGTGAGTAATTTACATATCGTAGGGTTGGTTGGTTGGTTGGTTGTTGAACGCCGCACTCAGCAATATTCCAGCTAAATGACTTGGTTGATGCATGTCATCGATCCCAATTGCGTGGATCGATGCTCATGATATTAATCACTGGATTGTCTGTTCCAGACTTGATTATTTACAGAGAGTAAATAATCAAGTCTGGAACAGACATGTCAGTGATTAATATCATGAGAATCGATCCTCACAATTGGGATCGATGACATGCATCAACCAAGTCAGCAAGCCTGACCACCCGATCCCATAAGTCGCCTTTTACGGCAAGCATGGGTTGCTGAAGATCTATTCTACCCCAGATCTTCACGGGTCCACAGGGCAGGGAAATACTATGAATCTGAGGTCTCATATTTTGGCAGGAAGTTACTGAGAATCTGAGGTCTCACATATTTGAGACATCAGCAAAAGCAAAAACCTCCGACAACACAAACCAGGAAGTAACAACAACAACTGCCAATACTGATGTTACATTTTTTTGCTTGGTTTATTGATACGTCGACTTTAATAATAAAAATTTAGGAGAAAAAATAAGATTAAAATAACAGGTGTTTATTAAAACTGTCAACTGTAAAGATCACTTTGACAACAATATAAATCCAAGGAAGTTTTATATGTCTAAAACAGATTTTTTTTCCAACGATACATCGTCATTACATTAGGTTGATAATATTTATCGGGATCCAAGCCAGGCCAGATTTATATACAGTGTTCCCTCGCTATTACGCTCTTCAATATAGCGCTAACTCGGTTATAGAGCACGGTAAAACATGGCTCCCAAAATTTACTAACATTTTTAATAAACTCAAGTTTTCCAATGACACAATGTTTTCCCCTGTCTCAGAAAACATCAGCTGATCACTGCGATCACGTAACACCGGAAATACCAGTCAACACATCCGAACTGAAGTACGCAATTTAATCCTATTATTATAATATCTGTTCTAAAATAATGTTCATTGTTTATCTGGACTCATGTTTGCAATATATTTTATTCAAAATTTCATTTAATAATTATAATAAAGTTTACAATAATTTCTGCGAAATTCTATGTGAAGTTATTGGTAGATCGCACAACTCACTGTTATTTACAGCAACCACGGTAAAATGTATTATCACCTACTGATTCAAATCAAACATTAAAGGGGAAGTGTACACGCAAAAATCACTTTCTTTCTTATTTTAAAGAAAACGGAATTTTAGAATTAGTTAGTATCTGTGTTTGAAAATATACACTCATTTTTTTCACAGTGAAAGTAGGAAGCTCACAATCGTGTGAAAATGATATGCCGTTATGAGGCCTTCGTTTTTCGAGCTAAACAGGCCTGAGTTATCCCCCTTAGATTATGACGTAATTGGTGCCAATTCAACTGGGTCCCTGTCTATTCTCAACGCAAAAGATATCAAGTACCAGTTTGCGGTTAAACAACATGGCCTACGACACACTCCGGCGCAGTGGTGACTCAGCATAACACTATGCTGGCTGGCATCTGAGACGCTAGAATCACACACCTAGACCTACACCACGTGAAGCGGCTCCAACAAAGCATGATGACGTCATAATGTTTATCAATTAGCACCAATGACGTCATATTGCAAGGGGCATAAGCCATGGTGTTTTTGTTGTGGAAATAGAACACTTGGTAAATGTGAAAAATATAAATCGTTTTAATGCGAAAAATATGTTAATTAATTGTGATATTTTTATATTTTTGTCTATGACACTTCTCTGTTAACACTTTTAATGTGGAAAAAGTACAAGAAAAATAGGTTAATTTCCGTGTGAACTTGCCCTTTAAGCTAAAAATAATCCTGTGCAATGACTTTTTTTTAAAAAAAAATTTCAACCTGCTGACCAAATCTTTCACTATCAAAATCCGTAAACCCTAATAAAAGAAAGAAGTCTTGCCTGATTCACATTGAAACATTGACCCACAAGCAACATGATGGACAGGACTGGAACTGGCTTTTTGTTACTTTCAGGTAGTCATGGTTACGGGAGCCCATTCCCAAATGATGAGCATACCAGCCCCTGGACCGTTGAGCCAGGGGTCAGGTTGGGCGGGTACCCGTGCCTTGTGTGTCAGCGTGTGTTCTCCAGTGCAGGGGCCCGACATAACCATGTCGCGTCTGTGCATGACAAAGTACAGTTCACCTGTGTGTGTGGCAAGCAGTACGCCTACAAGCAGGGCTTAATTCGACATAAGAAGACCTGTCTTGTGTTTCTCGTTCATTGAGTCCAGTTTGTGTTTGTGAGCTGGGAATGGGCTTTTGGAACTTGCCAGACAGAGTATTCCATAGTCCTGCACCATGACCGTGGAATATATTTATTTTATGAAAAAAATAATAACCTAGAAATGCATACAAAAGCAAGTCTAGCCAGCTCAAGCTAGCTCTATTCCACATAGGGAATTTGTTTTTTATTTTTAGAGTCAAGAAGGATATTGTGTAATATAATATTTCAGAGACTAAATGTGAGTTTAAGTATTCCAGTGTAATCCATGTTATCACAAGTTGCCTGAATTATCATTGTTTGTAAAGTGTTTTCGGTGACTTCAAAACTTTTCAATAATTTCCCCCTTTTTTTTGTCAAAAACTAGTATGATGTATCTTGAGACCACACTCTTACTGTCACTTGTTAATCTGCTTGGATATCGATGCCATTTATCATGGATGTGCAATAAACTTGACCAAAGCTACCAAGAGAATATTAGCCAATGAAAAGAAACCTTTGTATTAAGTGTGGGATGAATTATGAATTGAAAGGAATAATACTTATGTTTTTTAAGAAGATTGCAAGCATAATGGTTGTGCTTTTTGTGTTCATATATGATATATGTACCTGGCATAATGTTGGAGAATGTTAAGACATGTTCTAATCTTACCCTATTAAACAAAATGAATTCTGGTTCCAGGGATCAGCATGTTTGAAATGTTTTACTGATGATGGTTGGTTGGTAGATTTGTTGTTTAACGCCACACTCAGCAGTATTCCAGCTATATGACGGTGGTCTGTAAATAATCGAGTCTGGACCAGACAATCCAGTGATTGATATCATGAGCATCGATCCACGCAATTGGGATCGATGACATGCATCAACCAAGTCAGCGAGCCTGACCACCCGATCCCGTTAGTCACCTTTTACAACAAGCATAGTCACCCTTTTACGGCAAGCATGGGTTGCTGAAGACCTATTCTACCCCGGAATCTTCACGGTTCTTAGTTGACCCGAGGTTGATTTGTATATGAAACAGTGAATTATTGATGATGGTAAATAAGTGTTCATGGTTACAAAGAAAAGCAGGTTTTGCACATATTTGAAAAGTGCTTGAATCTAACCAAAAAGTACTTAATTCTGTCGTTTTATGATTGAAGTGCTCGAAAACTCCTGGAATTTCCTTGACAGTACTTGAAAAGTGCTGGAATGTAATAAAAACGTTCTAGATACAACAGAGTTGCTACTGAATATTATGTAGAGGGGAATGTCATGGTAACTGTCCATTCCTTAAGAATAATGGAGCCGCGGCCCATTATTTTTAAGGAATGGAAAGTTAAGAGGATATTCCCCAACTTAGAACACATCCCTGCTTTTTCACTTAGATAAAACATTGGAAAATATTTGAAAAATACACTAGAACTCTTTGAGAGCCTGTATTTAATCTTTGTGAGTCGCCCTTGTGTGATGCACAAGGAAGATGTTCCCTGCCGCTGTTGCACGTGCACCAAGCTCCGTCGCGAGCTGATATTTACAATGCATGGTTCATGATTCTTCATAATTTCGTGGGCTCCAAGACTAGCATTTTATCAATTGCTTGCACGTTGTAAATACATGCTGATGGGGATTATAGGAAATACAGAGCCCTGAACAGGGATATATGTGTTTCCTGATATATATTTTTCTTCTCAAAGGTCAATCTAATTGCTTTGAATATGAGCATTGTTTTAGGTAACCTGCTGTAACACTACATTGTCTACATATTATTTCTGGGGCGGTCGGGTAGCCTAGTGGTTAAAGCGTTCGCTCGTCACGCCGAAGACCCGGGTTCGATTCCCGACATGGGTACAGTGTGTGAAGCCCATTTCTGGTGTCCCCCGCCGTGATATTGCTGGAATATTGCTAAATGCGACGTAAAACCATACTCACTCACTCACATATTATTTCTGAGCTTTTAAGGATACTGTAAATATTTGAAAATATTTAATAGTTAATTTCACACAGTACTACATCTGTCGCCATAGCGGAGGTTGACAATTAGATGTCCTCAAATCATATGATGCAGGTTCGAACCCCACTGGCGACACGGCAAAATATTGAAATTATCCCCTTGTCAAAATGCATGAAAACATAGGTCCGGCTATTCCAAGTGTAAATTAATTGAAATGTTGGTTCAAGATTATGTATTACTGACAAACAACTGTCCATTCTTTTAAAATAATGGAACTTTTAAACAATAGAATGACATCACTGATGTGTTTTATTATCAAGTTTCAGTGTGTTATTTACTTCCTGTCACAAAATAAAAAAAGAAACGACAGTCTTTTGTTTATCAGGAGTTATGGCCATTAATTTCTTCATACATTGTTTTGCTGAATATAGTGTAAGAGTCACATTATCGTGAACAGCATTTGAGCCTCATGTTCCCTGAAAACAAAGCTAGGTCATGTATGTTATGTCAACCCCCCGGGCCTGTGTCAGAATCAGGGCGGAAAGTTAGCTTCATTGTTTTGTGTTGGTGTTAAGAGTTTATTGTTAAAACTCAGTAGTGCCCAACATACCTACTTGTGTGCTGTTGTGCATTCAGGATGTGCTGTTGGATGAATAAAAGTGGTCCTTGAAAACAAATGTTCTTCCTTTAAAGGGAATACCGCCGGTCCAGTCGTCTAAGGCGCCACGATTCGCTGTGCAGAATTGCGTCCCTTGGGCACGCCAGAAACCTATGATTGTGGGTTCGAATCCTGGTTCGCCCAAATTAGGTTTCTAGGTTTGTCAGCACCATACCCGTGCTGGTGGGTTTCACCGAAGTGGTAAACGTCTGAGACCTGCATCACTTCGGGCTTTCCTCCCACATTAAGCTGACACGCCGCGATATAACTGCAATACTGTTAAAAGCGGCATTAAACCCAACTCACTCACTCACTCACTCTTCCTTTAAAAGTGTTTAAAGGTGCATGAATTTAAGTCCAAAGATCTGTCGGAACCCTGTAGAGCCTCCAGTAAGATATCATCAGGAAGGCAGGGATTCCAGATTAACAGGATCCGGACAATCAAGGTTTCTCCCAAATGACTCTCTGAGACACACACCTATTTTAAGCATGGATGTGTCATTAAAACAGACAAAACATCACAAATTATTGCAAAGTTATCTACAGCCCAAACTATCTCATCGCAAATGAAGTGAATATGTACTGTGATTTTCTGAGGAATTGTGAACAGAAACTAGAGCCTCCTTTTCTTACTTTCAGATCTGTCTAGTAATGGAGGCTTGGTTGGAGTTGATCAGCCAAAGAATGATTTTCTTCACGGATTTGGCAAGCAGCTGAACACCCCAATCTCCATGTCTTCATTAGCAGGAGACCGTTCCCCTGCCAGTAGAAAGAGCATCCCCTTCTCCTTGGCCATGGCGTTTTCAGGGTTCAGTCCTAATGCTGGCACAGTGGCGGACGGAACAGGGAGCTATGCCTGCCCCTACTGTGACAAGATGTTTGCCGGGAAAGGGTCGCGCTGGAACCACATCCATGCCATACACAACAAAGTGTCTCATTCGTGTGTGTGCGGCAAGGTGTATCAGTACAGTGGGGGTCTGCAGCGGCATAAAAAGATTTGTTCGTCCTGGGCACTTCATCTCATGGAATCTCCATCGGCTTCAAATTTTGTGGGTTCTCAATCAGCTCCACATCTCATGGGTTCTCAGTCGGCTCCCAGTGTCACAGATTCTCCATCGGCTCCCAGTGTCACAGATTCTCCATCGGCTCCCGGTGTCACAGATTCTCCATCGGCTCCCGGTGTCACAGATTCTCCATCGGCTCCCTGTGTCATTGAGTCCAAGGATGTCAAATCTGAAAGTGACATGTGATAAGTGCCAGGAATACCAGAGGCCACAGGTGACAGGCATATAAGGTGCTGCCATTTGCACTGCAGAGTTGTGTCCCTTTGGCATGCCAGCAACCTGTGATCATGGATTCAGTTCTCAGATTCACTCCGATTCTCCAAGTTTCAGCCCACATGAAGCTGACATGCATGGTATTAAATGAAGTTTGGTTTGAAGCTTTGTTAAATCAAACTTATTCACTCATATCTCGGCCTGTTCATTAGTTGAGATTGCCAAGGTGTCTGGTAAATAACTCCTGAAGAGGCCTCATGGCAGCCATGGCCGATTGACATGGGGCCCTATATGGGAATGGACACAAGCCAATCTTGTGAGTCAGCAGGACTGCTTTCTATCGCTCCTCAAATCTAGTGATATTACATGAAATAATAATCTGTTGTGGAAATGTAGGATAACACCATTTTGTCTATTCCTGTCTATTTTGATATCTAGAATAATATTTTGAAATAAGTTTCTTGAAATATATAGAAATGTTACTAACATTATCAGAGTTAGAATAGAGCACGAGGAGTGCTTGACAAATATGTTCGACAAAAAGGAAAGTGCCAGTGAACATGAATCAGACTACCGTATTCGACGTAATAAGCGCCCGGCTCTAATAAGCGCCCACGGCGATATTTGCTAATATATTGGCGAGTGAATAATCCCAATTAGCACCCTTTCCGATTAATCAATGTACACAAGACTTATTTATTCGTGTATAATACGCACTCGTGTGTTATATTCACCCTTAATTATGGGCAATTAAATTCTCGAAAATATATCTTTCGTGCATAATATCATTTCAGGCTGTCGGCATAAACCACAAAATTTAAAGTCTTCCAACTGTTTTTTTCTCTCACCAAAATTATATTCTATTAAGAGCTCCCTATTTCTAATTTTGAGAGCGCCCTAGGCCCTTATTACGTCAAATACGGTATGTCATTTAGTCAGGCAGTGGCTCGTATGTCACATGATGGTGGGCAGTGTTGCAGAACCAGCTCATGCCATATCCAGCCGAACATCTGTTCAGCAATGGTGCTCAAACTGCCAGTACTGCTGCTTTCTGCCTGTGTATAGCTCAACTAGTTGTATGATAGTTGTGACAGTTGATGTTGAATAAAGGAGGTTGGCATTCTCAAAGATACCTGACTTTGCAGTGGATTCGTGACAGAGCTCCATATGGTCTGTGTATTTGCATAAGATACCCAGCATGAAGCACCAACTAATTCTGAGTTGTGTGGGTATTGCAACACCTGAACAATACAACTCTGTGTAATTGCACAATGAAGAACCCGTGAAGATTCCGGGGTAGAATAGGTCTTCAGCAACTCATGCTTGTCGTAAAAGGCGACTATGCTTGTCGTAAGAGGCGACTACCGGGATCAAGAGTCAGACTCACTGACTTGGTTGATGCATGTCATCGATCCAAATTGCATGGATCGATGCTCATGATATCAATCACTGGATTGTCTGGTCCAGACTCAATTATTTACAGACCGCCGTCATATAGCTGGAATATTGCTGAGTGTGGCGTAAAACAACAAACCAACCAATCAGCACAATGAAGCCTTTTCGCTTGCCAATCACTATTTCTTTACACATCTACTTTTAGTGATCAAATGCAGACCTCATATTTACACTCTTAGAACCCATATTCAGATTTTTGTCATTTGAAAAAATGGCCCTGAAATTCAAATTAAGTTCTGTGTTCACCCTGATTATGTTTCTAGGTTTGTCAGCACCATATCCGTGCTCGTGGGTTTCACCGAAGTGGTAAACCTCTGAGACCTGCATCACTTCGGGCTTACCTCCCACATTAAGCTGACACGCCGTGATATAACTGGAATAATGTTAAAAGCAGCGTTAAACCCAACTCACTCACTCACTCACTGTGTAATTAGGCATGAGATAATCACACCGATCCATGTCAATTTGTCACACAGTCATCAGTCTTTGTTATGCTGGTCAATATTTACTGTTAAAATCGTTTTCTTGTCCTTTGTGGTAAAGTTAATTATATGTTTTAATTGTGTGTCAGTAAATAATTTCTCTATGATTGTGCATAATAAACTATAGTTGCATCAGTTTTATTTGCACAAGATGCTCATTCAGCGGTAGAAACTAAAAGTTTTGTCCACTTGTCCTTATAATGATTACATGTAGCAATTCCCTTAAAAAGGGCTAATACTAGTCCCTATGATACCTTAACTATTGGGCAGCTTGGCAAGGACTATAGGACTAGTGACAATTTCTAACACTGACATTCAGAATGGCCAGTGAATGTCTGCCACAAAATGAACTGCAACAATAGCGCGACGTCATTATTATAGTGTGTCATCATAATTGTTGAGAATGGATAGGAGGTGTAGGTTATGTTATTGATTGTAAATACCGTATTAGACGTTATAAGCGCCCCTCTCTGATTAGCGCCAACAGCGATATTTGCTAATATATTGGCTAGTGAACAATCCCAATTAGCACCCCTTCCGATTGATCAATGTACACAAGACTTATTTATTTGTGTATAATACGCACTCGTGTTTTATATGCACCCTTAATTATAGGCAATTAAATTCTGGATAAATATATCTGTCATGTATAATACACACAGACTTTTATTTTGTATCATTTCAGGCTGTCAGCATAAACCACGAAATTTACAATCTTTCAACTCAGGTTTTTTTTCTCCAAAATATTATTCTAATAAGAGCCCCCTATTTCAAATTTTGAGAGTGCCCTGGGTGCTTATTATGTCGAATACGGTAACTGACAATTTAATGACAAGATTATCAAATGTCAGGCCTTAAAGTTGGACTAAAATGGTCGCCAATGCGACCTAAATTTCATTTTGTCTACTGTCTAAAATTCAGAGGTAGCCAAATGACTACCTTGAAAAATATCTTGTGGCGACTACATTCTATTGCTACACATATGTAGACACAAAAATAAACATGTCTGCTACTAATTGTACTCACAAATAATTCCTCCTAAAGTCAACAATGAACCAAAATACATAAATATTAATGTAATTAGTATTTTATTTTAGTTGATAGTTTATTGGATAAGCAAGGATATACCTATATAATCTAGTAACATAAATTGCATCATTGTTCGAGTCATAAATAACAAAACTCAAGTTCAGTTTCCACTTCCAAGACTAGTGCTATGACCTGTACATTTAATAGTTATTTGATAAAAGATCATTTCAAATGCTTTTGGCTACTTACAATATTGGCTTGACCTCTTAATTTTACCACTGGCTACCTGGAAAAAATATTTGTAGCCATATGGCTACTTGGTAAAAATTTAAACTTTGAGGCCTGAATGTGTTCCCGTATGTTAAGGTAGGTCTTCAGCACCCTGTGCTTGTCTTAAGAGGCGACTAACGGGATCGGGTGGTCAGGCTCGCTGACTTGGTTGATGCATGTCATCGTATCCCAGTTGCGTAGATTGATGCTCATGATGTCAATCACTGGATTGTCTGGTCCAGACTCGATTATTTACTGACTTCCGTCACATGACTGGAATATTGCTGAGTGAGGCGTTAAACAATAAACAAACAAACAAAACATATGTTAAGGTTAATTCTGCTTTTTGTATATTTGATACATGACAAGAGAAACCTTCATTGTGTAGAAAAAGATCCAGTTTTCTAATAAGAACTTAGTGTGTCACTGTACTTGTCAGTCATTTATACCCCTATGTCTTGTACCTGGTGGACAAGATGGAAGACCACACTTTTTTTTAATTTAAATTTTGAATATTTGCTGACCGACGAGCTTGGTTGGTCAAAATAAAAATAGCATGGTTTAGCTTGATATATTTTAATTTTATTTGGCATGAAGCTGTTTGTATCTTGTTTTAGCGGAGAGAAAATAATGCCCAAAATGCAGGATGTTTATCATTCTTTCTGTAACATAGTTCTTACAATGCATTGGATCATTGTTGTTTGATGGTCAGGAAAATAAACATAAATTTTTATCTATTTTGTTTTATTGACTGTTTGTCTTTTGGCTCACTTGGTCGAATTTGTGAACAGAAATATGAAGGGTTGCCTAAAGTACTTGTCATGAAATGTGCCATTTATTTAACTTACTGCATGTGGAGAAAGTCAGTGCCGGGATGAACACAATATTGATACTATGCAACTGATGATTGGGTCGCCGGGGAAACATAGCCAACTGATGATTGGCTCACCACGAAAACCTAGCCAACTGATGATTTGCTCACCACGAAAACATAGCCAACTGATGATTGGCTCACCACGAAAACATAGCCAACTGTTGATTGGCTCACCGGAAAAACATAGCCAACTTTTGGTTGGCTCACCAGAAAAACATAGCCAACTGATGATTGGCTCACCGGAAAAACAGCCAACTTTTGGTTAGCTCACCATGAAAACATAACCAACTGATGATTGGCTCACCACGAAAACATAGCCAACTGATGATTGGCTCACCATGAAAACATAGCCAACTGTTGATTGGCTCACCGGAAAAACATAGCCAACTGATGATTGGCTCACCACGAAAACATAGCCAACTGATGATTGGCTCACAACGAAAACATAGCCAACTGATGATTGGCTCACCACGAAATCATAGCCAACTGTTGATTGGATCACCACGAAAACATAGCCAACTGTTGACTGGATCACCACGAAAACAGCCAACTGATGATTGGCTCACCACGAAAACATAGCCAACTGATGTTTGGCTCACCACGAAAACATAGCCAACTGATGATTGGCTCACCATGAAAACATAGCCAACTGTTGATTGGCTCACCGGAAAAACATAGCCAACTGATGATTGGCTCACCACGAAAACATAGCCAACTGTTGATTGGATCACCACGAAAACATAGCCAACTGATGATTGGCTCACCATGAAAACATAGCCAACTGATGATTGGCTCACCATGAAAACATAGCCAACTGATGATTGGATCACCACGAAAACATAGCCAACTGTTGATTGGATCACCACGAAAACATAGCCAACTGTTGATTGGATCACCACAAAAACATAGCCAACTGATGATTGGCTCACCACGAAATCATAGCCAACTGTTGATTGGATCACCACGAAAACATAGCCAACTGTTGACTGGCTCACCACGAAAACATAGCCAACTGTTGATTGGATCACCAGGATATGTAACAAACTGATGATTGGGTCACCACGAAAACATAGCCAACTGTTGATTGGATCACCAGGATATGTAACAAACTGTTGACTGGCTCACCAGGAAAACATAGACAACTATTGACTGGCTCACCAGGATATGTAACAAACTGATGATTGGGTCATTGGGAAAAGATGAAATAGTGCTGACGCAGCATGAAGCAATAGTCCCCCCTCCTATTTTGTGGATGTAGTTTTATGTGGAACAAACTCATTAATGGTTAATCTGATAAGTCAACACATAAAATGATCTGATGTAAAACTGAGTTGCCTACATATTGGTTGGACTTTCATCCTTTGAACCAACATGCACGTCTTCAAAGGATACTAGCATTTTGCTTTGACAAGAATACCTGTACTTAGAAACTTAGAAATGTTGCTTTGCTGAGAAGACGCCACAATAAGAAACGATTAGGAATGAGGTCAAAATTTCTTGCCATGTCTCTATAACAAACAGGTCAAGTCTCCTTTACCAGTGTCAGATTAGGCTTGGACCGGTAATTCATGTGACCATCAGTCCCTGTGGATCGGCGAATAAAGTACCTTATAAATCTTTATTGTTTAACAACACTTTGGTGATACTGATATTAGTACATTTTTCCGAACAAAGTCAGCTTGTCTGTTACAAGCAGGGTTTCCCCTTGTCTATTTCTAGGTTAAATATCCATTTGTAGCGACTGCGTCTCGAAATATTAAATCAAAGAGAGAGAAAATTGTGACTGAAGTTTGTGTGAATGACATACAGATCTAACTAAGTTACTTCGGAGATGACATCTTTGCACTGAACATGAGGTTGAAAGAATTAAAACCAAATAATTTTCATGTTTTTTAATTTGTTGAAAGTTGGGACTGGCACAAATTAGGGTGACTGGTAATTTTTAGAGTAGCCAGTCCGCAAGGACTGATAGTTTCAAAAGGCAGCGGGAACACTGGATCTGTGTCATGTAGAAGGCATCCTTCAGACCTGTGGATTTTCTTCATTTTGTTCGTTTACCCATTAGTTCAGTATTTGTAGGGTTGTTCAATATTTCTTTTGGTTTGTTTTTGTTGGTTTGGATTCCTTGATGATTAATTTATAACATCAATGCCACAGAATACTAAGTCTCGATTGTCTGCCCAAACAGATTCCTTTGGGCATAAATGGCAAGAAAGTGATGAATATGATATGAATAGATCACTGAAAATCAGTGATGACACAGATGTTTGCGAAAAGGGTAAACATGTCCTTTTCTATCAGTAGCACCCGTCGCCCACCAATTTCATAAACAAGCAGTCTGTGCCAAAAACTTTTGAGATTACTAGCCTGAGCTTGGCTCTTTGCATCACTTTCTATGGGGGCACGGGTGGCCCAGTCGTCTAAGGCGCCGCGATTCGCTGTGCAGAGTTGCATCCCTTGACCTATGATTGTGGGTTCAAATCCCGGTTCACCCCAATTATGTTTTTAGGTTTGTCAGCACCATACCCGTGCTCGTGGGTTTCACCGAAGAGGTAAATGTCTGAGATCTTCATCACTTCGGGCTTTCCTCCCACATTAAACTGACACGCCGTGATATAACTGGAATACTGTTAAAAGCGGCGTAAAAACCCAACTCACTCACTCACCATCATTTTCTGTAGAATTTTATGTTATTATGTGGACTATTATCAGCTGAGCTAACTAGACTGGGGCTTAGGGTTAGTGGCTGGAAAAGTAATTAAATACCAATGACATATCTGGCCTGTGACAGTTTCAGACAAGTTGATGTTGTAAATGATGGATGGATCTTCAGTTTCCTCTCAGTGCATGAATGATTTCTACAGATGACTCACTCTGGAGAAGACTTGTACCAATGCTAGATGTTCTTCCTTTCAGGACATCGTGGTTATGGCAGTTATTATGAAGCTTGTTCACCCTATCAGTCCTGGAGAGGTCCGACTGATCAGATGCTCCCTGTGGATTCAGACCAGTCTTCCATTGATACAGATCAGTTGGTGTCCACAAGGAATTTGCCCGAACCCATTGGAGGACTATATTACTGCCCACATTGTGACAAGGCATTCACCAGCCAGGGCTCCAGGAGAAACCATATTGTGTCTGTGCACGGGAAGGTCACCTTCCCGTGTGTTTGTGGGAAGGTTTACAGCTACCAACCTGGGCTTATCAGGCACAGAAAGACTTGTCCATTTTGCACCTGAGATTTGGCTCCCTTTCAAGGAGGGCTGTACGTCATTTTTCAATAAACCGCCAGAGACAAAGCATTTTCTTTTCATGCAGTGTTTGAGAAAGAACAAAATGCCAGGCTCTCATCAGGACAGACAGAAACACTGCAGCTTATTGTGACAAATAAATCAACACTTAAATTTACTACAGGCCTTGAGACCCATACAAGATCTACTTGCCACGGGCCCACGGGCAGATGCTTATTTCGAACTCTGAACACTGGGTAGGTCACAATCCCAGTCTTTCAGGTATAGAGCCTGGGATCACGGCATGTCCTCCTCAAGTCCCTGGGTAGGTCACAGTCACAGTCTTACAGCTACAGAGTCCCGGATCAAGGCATGTCCTCCTCATGTCCCTGGGTAGGTCACAATCCCAGTCTTACAGCTACAGAGTCCCGGATCAAGGCATGTCCTCCTCATGTCCATTGGAAGGTCCCCATCCCCTGTGTGTCAGCTAATAGTGTGGAATCATCAGACTCAGAAACACTTGGTTATTATGCACTTAAGACTGGACTTCAGGTTCCGGGGTATATGCTCCTGACACAAGCATACAGATCTTCACAGGACAGGGCAGTAATCAATCTCTCTGCATGGAAAGGGTACTGCTGAACAAGCATGGCTTTTAGCATTATGGTAGGCATGTGGAAGACATGTCCAAGTTTGCTATATCAGTGACAAACATGTCCGATGCAATTCCGTGTTTTAACTTGATCACACATTCACATCCTTTTTCAGGTGAGCAATTGACTTTCCTTTGCATGTGTTTATGATGAGTTACTCTGGTTTGGCAGGATACGCTCACCTTCTTGTAACACCTTGTTTCATTCATGTCTGCTACTGATTCATAAACACATGCTTACGATATAGTCTGAGTCGTACAAAGGATTTCTGCATGATTTTGGAAAGAGGTTTGTCGATTTACTTATCATTTATTGGATAAATTCCAATGTGAAAACTTTGACCTTTGATGAAGGAATGGTGTATTTTATAGACTGTTTGTGAAAGGTGTTCGGCTACCAGCAGTCGTTAGTGTATATACCTCATACTACACTCCTCCTCATACTTCCTCCTTGGAAGGACAAGTTTCCCATTGTCATTCGGGCCTTGTGAAAAAATAATTTGTGCAGTCAATTTGAAAGATTGTGTTACACCATAAGGAAGAAGGACATCTCCATTACTGATCAGAAGTGGTAACATCATGTTTGGGGAAGATTGTTGTAATATTGGACTGCCTGAAGTTAGACTTTCAGTTACCTAATAATGAATTTAGAATATAGTATTCGACGTAATAAGCGCATTGCTCCAATAGTGTCTGAGTGAGTATGGTTTTACACCAATTTAGCAATATTCCAGCAATATCACGGCAAGGGACACCAGAAATGGGCTTCACACATTGTACCCATGTTGGGAATCGAACCCGGGTCTTCGGCGTGACGAGCGAACGCTTTAACCACTAGGCTACCCGACCCCCCCTGCTCTAATAAGTGCCCACGGCGATATTTGCTGATATATTGGCAAGTGAACAATCCCAATTAGCACCCCTTCCGATTGATGAATTTACACAAGACTTATCTACTTATCTATTCTTGTAAAATACACACTCGTGTGTTATATGCACCCTTATTTATGGGCAGTTAAATTCTGGAAAATATATCTGTCGTATATAAACAGTTCAGGCTGTCAGCATAATCCAAGAAATTTATCTTTCAACTCTGTTATTTTCCACCAAAATAATATTCTAATAAGAGACCCCTATTTCTAATTTTGAGAGCGCCCTGGGTGCTTATTACGTTGAATACGGTAATTCAGAATGACTGGACAGCCATGAGCCGGGTTGTTAGTCACAAGTATTATGTCAGTAACATGGGCTTTAGAAATACAAGTGGAAAATAAGGAAGTTAATAAGGTTCCCATGCAATCAATCATTTCGAGCCAAGGTTTTCATGACAAATATGTGTTTCAGGACCTGGTATTGTTGAAGTCTTGCGTATTGTTGAATACAAGGTGGTTGTCTTTGTTCCTTGTGAAGCTGTGTGAGGTCCCAAGATATGATCCCAAAGTGCAAAAACAATGATTCAGTCCTTTGGTTTTGAAGAGAACATGAATTCTGGATTAGTGACATATGTGATATTGATAGGTTACTGAGGTGAGATGTATAGGACTCTCCTGTCTCACTGGCTGAAGCTTTCCCTGGATTAGTGACATGTGTGATATTGATAGGTTACTGAGGTGAGATGTATAGGACTCTCCTGTCTCACTGGCTGAGAAATATGTGATATTGATAGGTTACTGAGGTGAGATGTATAGGACTCTCCTGTCTCACTGGCTGAGACATATGTGATATTGATAGGTTACTGAGGTGAGATGTATAGGACTCTCCTGTCTCACTGGCTGAGACATATGTGATATTGATAGGTTACTGAGGTGAGATGTATAGGACTCTCCTGTCTCACTGGCTGAGACATATGTGATATTGATAGGCTACTGAGGTGAGATGTATAGGACTCTCCTGTCTCAATGGCTGAAGCTTTCCCTGGATTAGTGACGTATGTGATATTGATAGGTTACTGAGGTGAGATGTATAGGACTCTCCTGTCTCAATGGCTGAAGCTTTCCCTGGATTAGTGACGTATGTGATATTGATAGGCTACTGAGGGAGAGATGTATAGGACTCTCCTGTCTCACTGGCTGAAGCTTTCCCTGGATTAGTGACGTATGTGATATTGATAGGTTACTGAGGTGAGATGTATAGGACTCTCCTGTCTCAATGGCTGAAGCTTTCCCTGGATTAGTGACGTATGTGATATTGATAGGTTACTGAGGTGAGATGTATAGGACTCTCCTGTCTCACTGGCTGAGACATATGTGATATTGATAGGCTACTGAGGTGAGATGTATAGGACTCTCCTGTCTCAATGGCTGAAGCTTTCCCTGGATTAGTGACGTATGTGATATTGATAGGTTACTGAGGTGAGATGTATAGGACTCTCCTGTCTCAATGGCTGAAGCTTTCCCTGGATTAGTGACGTATGTGATATTGATAGGCTACTGAGGTGAGATGTATAGGACTCTCCTGTCTCAATGGCTGAAGCTTTCCCTGGATTAGTGACGTATGTGATATTGATAGGCTACTGAGGTGAGATGTATAGGACTCTCCTGTCTCACTGGCTGAAGCTTTCCCTGGATTAGTGACATATGTGATATTGATAGGTTACTGAGGTGAGATGTATAGGACTCTCCTGTCTCAATGGCTGAAGCTTTCCCTGGATTAGTGACGTATGTGATATTGATAGGCTACTGAGGTGAGATGTATAGGACTCTCCTGTCTCACTGGCTGAAGCTTTCCCTAGATTAGTGACGTATGTGATATTGATAGGTTACTGAGGTGAGATGTCTAGGACTCTCCTGTCTCACTGGCTGAAGCTTTCCCTGGATTAGTGACGTATGTGATATTGATAGGTTACTGAGGTGAGATGTATAGGACTCTCCTGTCTCACTGGCTGAAGCTTTCCCTGGTTTTAGAATATCGATAATCCTCTCAAACATGAACTAGAACAAATCTTTTGTTTCTTTCAGGTTTTCAAGGTTGTGGCAACTTTTCGAGAAGCCCTCAGCCCATTCGCAATGTCAGCCAGTGGTATGGTACAAAAATGAGAAAAAGGAATGAAAACTCACTTTCATCAGAAAAGAATTTTGTCCAGTTTAATATTCCCAACCCTGGAATGTTCAGTTCGGGTCAAGTTGGTGGTTCTCGAGCAGGTTCTGAACTCACTGCTGGCTCTTACCCATGTGCAGAGTGTGGCAAAGTGTTTGCCAGTACGGGAGCGCGATGCAATCATGTGGCAGCTGTACACAATAAGAAAACCTATAACTGTGTGTGTGGGAAGTCCTATGCTTACAATACAGGCTTGTTGGCTCATAGGAAGAACTGTCCCGTTGTAGCCAATGCAGGATCTTGATCCATTTACGTGTCATTTCATCTTAAGGATGAGGTTTACGTTCTCAGTGATGTGTACAAATACGTGATCAAGGTCTTGTGCCTGGTAGATCATTGAACGAACTCAGGAAATTGCTGCCATGAACATCTTCTGTTCCTAATGTGTAAAAAAATACAAATCGCTTCAACCTACAGGAACTTGTATCTGTAATTCTATTAAACATTTGTGAAGAACTGTTTTTGAGATGCTTGTGATATTTCATCTACAGGGAGGGGGCACGGGTGGCCCAGTCATCTAAAGCGCCGCCATTCGTTATGCAAAGTTGCGGCATGCCAGAAATCTATGATTGTGGGTTCAAATCCTGGTTCGCCTCGATTATGTTTCTAGGTTTGTCAGCACCATACCCATGCTCATGGGTTTCACTGAAGTGGTAAACGTCTGAGACCTGCATCACTTCAGGCTTTCCTCCCACATTTAGCTGACATGCCGTGATATAACTGGAATACTGTTAAAAGCTGTGTTAAACCCAACTCACTCACTCACTCATTTACAGGGAGATGTTCAATATGTGATATTCTGGAAAGCCAAACGTAAGTCTTTGAAAGGCATTTAGAAGTGATACACATAAGGAAGAGAAATTATGGATGTCAACTTCTTTATTAAGAGGAACACAATGTTTCAGGGTATATACTTACTCCTTCATCAGGTGAATGATGAATGAGTAAGTATGTACTCCAAAATGTTGTGTTCATAATAAAGAAGTTGACATCCATAAATTCTCTTCCTTATAAGGCCATTAAATATTGATTATTAGATTTATCCCCAGCCACCACACAACACCGCTCCTCCCCTCATGGTATTGTACACAAGTAGCTACAGGTGAAGAAATTTGACGTTCACTTGGTTCTTTTCTTGATGAAATAAATGTCTGCCCAGAGAGCGGAACGTTGGTGGTTCGATCCCTGTCCGCGTCATACCAAAAGACATTAAAAGATGGTACTTGTTGTTACCCTGCCTGGTGCTCGTCATTAAATTGATAAAACTAGGACAGATGAGTGAGTGAGTGAGTATGGTTTTACGCCGCTTTTAGCAATATTCCAGCAATATCACGACAGGGGACACCAGAAATGGGCTTCACACATTGTACCCATGTCGGGAATCGAACCCGGGTCTTTGGCGTGACGAGCGAATGCTTTAACCACTTAGCTCCCCGACCGCCCCCTAGGACAGATGAGCTTTTGGGACTACTGATATGATCTCCTACAGAGTGTTTGTGAGATATTCACATAGCGAGTATCAAAATGTGAGTAAAAGATCTGATTGTTTATCAGACAGATATTCACGATAATTATCATTTCAAAACAATTGGTGACACGGGTGGCCTATTTGTCTAAGGAGCCACAATTTCCATGTGCAGAGTTGCATCCCTTGGGCACGCCAGAAACCAAAGATCTTGCATCATAATCCAGGTTGCACCGATTATGTTTCTAGGTTTGTCAGCACCATAACAGTGCTCATGGGTATTTACCGAAGTGGCAAACGTCTTGAGACCTGCATCACTTCACGCTGTGATATAACTGGGATACTGTTCAAAGCAATTTTAACTCAACCCACTCACTCTAAACAATTGTGTTGCAATGATGGCTCTGGTGATTGTTGAGACTTTCTGGGATCAAGCCTTCATTCCATAGATGTCAATACTGTGTTCTGATTAAACAATTCGTTTTGTATTTTATTGAAAAGTACTGTTGCATTGGAAAGTATGACAGACCTTGTAAAATACTTTAACAAGGAGTACTAGTATGTGCTTGTTTCTTCATAGGGTGGTTTAACCAAAGATATGTAGTTATGAAGGTCATAGATCACTTTCCCTGAATTATGTTTTCCAAATAAAGATGTAATGAATACATGCTCAGTTTGCTTTTTGTACTATATTGTAACTGCTTCAGAAGGAGGTGTTTTACAACAAAATGCACCACATTCAAATATAGATTATGCACTTAGGTTATTGTCAATAATTCCCTGGACTATTAACATAGCTCACTAGATTCTGGCTTTGTTGCCATCGTCTCAGACTGATGCAGCAGCACCATCTGTTGTGTCAGGGACGATGGGCAACTGATCTCTCCTCCTTCAGTGTTAAGTGACATGTTGAGGTTGATATTTGAAAATTTCAGTTTGTGAATACTTTTCTGAAATGGAATGGAACACTGGCCCTACACAATCTAGAGCTTGATCCCTTGTTCCTTGCAGATCCCGACGACACAAACGATTATTTCTCGCCTTCGGCCAGTCAGGGTCGTCTTCCATATCATGAAGTCGAAACTAAATCAGTGGACACAGGATTTGGACTCCAAACAGACTTTACCATGGCTAGGATCTCTCTGCCCCAAACCTTGGGTCCTTCTGTTGCCTCCAGGAGGGACAGAGCAGGAGGCAGTGGTAACTACTGGCCGTGTCCTGACTGCGGGAAGGTGTTCACCCACCCAAACACAAGGAAGCTGCACAAGGAGTCTGTGCATGAGATGGTCCGCTACTCCTGTATGTGTGGCAAGATCTACACCTTGAAGAAGACACTACAGTCCCATCAGAAGATTTGTACAATCTTCACAGCGTATATGGGATAGACGTTTTTGTGTGTGACGTATGGTTGTCTGTGGTTGGTGTATATTCTCGTTGCAGACAAGACTTGTTTTCGGTTTCACATTCATAGGTTTCTTCAGTTTGTTTGAAGCCACAGTACAGCTATATCACGATGATCCGTAAATAATGAAACACAGATTACACACTGATGAGCCTGACCATGATTTTGTTGCCTCTTACGTCAAATTACGGGCTGGGCACCTATTTGAACCAGGGCCCCGTTCCTCAAAGCGATCGTAGGACTATGATGATCGTAAACCTATGTTTAAGTATGGGACTTACGATCACCTTAGTGCTAAGATCGCTTTGAGGAACGGGGCCCACTTGCACAAAGCGATCTTAGCACTAAGATGATCGTAACTCCCATACTTCAACATAGGCTTACGATAGTCTTATGAACCTGGTCCCCAGGGTATGTTTCTAAAGCCCATTCATGGTGTTGCCTATCTCATGCAGTGGAAGTTTAATCATTTATTTGGTTTTGACAAATAATCATCTTGAGGTTCTAGATTAAGGTACAGTAAACTATGATTATAACAAACTCAAAGGGACCACTAATTGTAGTTCGTTATAACTGCAGTTTGTTATAAGCATATATACAGCTTATGGCCAGGACCAAACAATAACTTTGTTATATCCGACAGTTCGTTATAAACATAGTTTACTGTACATTCAAGTCATGTTAACCCGACAATCAGCTTTATCTGACACCAATGATGGGAACCGATTAAATCACTGCTATTTAGACCCGTTCATCCGACAGTCTCGCACTCCGACTCCGACACACCAAATTTGCAACGAATTACCGAAATCACTCATTAATAAGTCTCGTTAATCCGACACAGTGATCAGTGAACTCTGTGGTCATCTGCCCGCAAGTACACAGCCCTGTGTTTTGATGCCAGACGAGTCGGATGGAAGCTGCATATTACAATGGCTGCAGAGATAAACTTGCTCAACAATAGATAATTAATGCTTTAAATAAAGAAAACAGGATTAAACACATGCTTAGATTACCTCAATCTCATTAAAATCAGATACAACTTCTCGCTGTATCCAAGGACATCCAATTACAGGTCACGTGAGAACGACCTTTCGTGAAGTTTGACCGACCAATGAAATGACTAACAGGAAGTCGACATTAGCCACTGAGAAAGCAGCTTTCTTGAGCTTTGCGGCATCAGTTTCAAACTTATGACTTCCATTCCAGACTATGCTTTTTAAAGTATTTTGAATCAGTCATACAGTCCGTAACAGTTGTTTTGTGTTCAGAGGTTGCATGTTTAAAAAACATATTCCGCTGACAATGTAACATAACAATATGAATATTACATTTTTCATTTTTTTTGTGACGTGTTTGTATCGTTATCTATCGCGTAGTTGTCCGATTTGCGATCATGAATGCTGATACCACTAAATTTTGGTTATCCAACATAATCACATGCAACCAACAATGTCAGATTGACAGGACTTGACTGTATTTGAAAATTGGCATCATAGTTTACACCATTGAGGAGATTGAGGGAATTGTTTGACGCTGCAGTCGCCAGTATTCCACCAATATCAAACTGTGGACCCAGTCTGGGCCAAGTGAACCAGTGGTTGATAGCATGACCAACGTGAGTGGACAATGACAACCGGACAATCATCAGATCGCTATTTATGTTGGCTCTTACACCAAGCATGGGGGTCACGGGTGGCCAAGTCATCTAAGGCACCGTGATTGGCTGTGCAGAGTTGCGTCCCTTGGGCACGCCAGAAACCTATGATTGTGGGTTCGAACCCCGTTTTGCCCTGATTATGTTTCTAGGTTTGTCACCACCATACCCGTGGGTTTCACCGAAGTGGTAAACGTGGGAGACCTGCATCACTTCGGGCTTTCCTCCCACATTAAGCTGACACGCCGCGATATAACTGGAATACTGTTAAAAGTGGCATTAAACCCAACTCACTCACTCACTCACTCACTCACTCACTCACTCACTCACTCACTCACTCACTCACTCACTCACTCACTCACTCACTCACTCACTCACTCACTCATTCCACCAAGCTTGCGTACTCTGACCCATAACGTGTTCAGGTATTGTGTGTCATGAATGGAATCTCCATTGAACATAATTATGTAACTGTATGTAAATTATGACGAGGCAAGTAATAACCACGGAAAAGATATCTGGAAGGTTCATGACTAATGCATAGTAGCAATGTGTGTTGGCAGAATGAATATTCACAAGCACAGCGACACATGGCGACACATCATGCTTCGTAAGTCCAGGTTAACTCAGCATAATTAAACCTACACAGTCATACCACAGGACGGCATGACACGAATGCGATGCTATCTGAACTGTGGAGACTGGAGAGACTGTTATCAGACAAGGAACATTACCGTATTCGACATAATAAGCGCCCAGGGTGCTCTCAAAATTAAAAATAGATCGTAAATTTCGTGGTTTATGCTGACAGCCTGAAATATTTATATACGACAGATATATTTTTCCAGTTCCCATAATGCATATAACACACATATTATACACAAATAAATAAGTCTTGTGTACATTGAACAATCGGAAGGGGTGCTAATTGGGATTGTTCTCTAGCCAATATATTAGCAAATATCACCATGGGCGCTTATTACGGCGAATATGGTATTCTTACTGTCCTAACCGCCAGTATTGTGAACAAACATGGCTGTCAAAGTAGAAACAGGGACAGGTCTTTTTTTCAGTGTTCATACTTAAGCAGGGGCAGTGGGATGGCCGAGTGGTTCAAGCGTTTCCTTGTCATGTTGAAGAACACAGGTTTGATTTCCCACTTGGGTACAAATGTGTGAAGTCCATTTCAGGTGTCTCCTGTCGTGATATTGCTGGAATATTGTGAAAGTGATATAAAACCCCACTCACTCACTCACTCATGTAAAAACACAACACTCTGTGCTGAAGACATTTGCATTTAAAAGTCCGACCTTGGATCTTAGCATTATTTTCAGTAGGTTAATGTTAATAATTACCTGGACTATTGACATGTGAGCTCACTAAAAGAGGCGTAAAACCATACTCACTCATAATTTAGCATGAAATCCAGGGGTCCTTGTTGTAATGTTCAAATTGATAGATTTAGGGGCTCCTGGGATTCAAATTCTTCAGCAGAAAACGTCCAGGACCACAGGACTCCCCTGAGTGTCTGACTCTGCCCTCTCATTCTTTCATAGTTTAAATTCATAATATCCCCTAAATCAGATTGTGATTGTGTATTTGATATTTGTTTTCCAACATTACGTTCTTAGAAGCAAACCTCCTCCATGGTGTAGTGGATAGAGCATCTTCCTGGCGAGTGGAAGGTCTTTGGTTTGATCCCCGGCCACGTCATACCCAAAATATGACATTTAGATATGGTTATTGGGTCTTGTTGTTACCTTTCCTTGTGCTCGGCATAAGAATCTAAAGTGAGAACTGGTCGGCAGAGTCAGCACAGTTAAAGGGACCCGTGAAGATCCGGGGTAGAATAGGTCTTCAGCAACCCATGCGTGCCGAAAAAGGCGGCAATGCTTATCGTAAGAGGCGACTGACGGGATCGGGTGGTCAGGCTCGCTGACTTGGTTGATGCATGTCATCGATCCCAATTGCATAGATCGATGCTCATGATGTCAATCAGTGGATTGTCTGGTCCAGACTCGATTATTTAAAGACCGCCGTCATATAGCTTGAATATTGATGAGTGCGCTGTTAAACAACAAACAAACGAAAGTCCGAAGTCCAGACTTGTACAAGCAGCCACACACATACACATTCATGCATGTTGCTATGTAAGTGAAATAATCTTTGGGTTCATATTAAACCCCATTTCACCTCACCTCCCGGGAGCAAAAGACTTTGAATAAGGGACTGGCTGAATCTGCTTGTTTTTGTGTTGGGGACAGTCTGTGTCCTCAAGGTAAATGTTTATATGCAAGGAACAAGACAAGGCTTTTGTTGTTAAGTATTTTGTTTGTAATTTGGTCATCATAGTAGTTGTCAAGATCAGATCAAGTGCCAGTAATTGTTTGTGTTATTTTATTCACTGTACTTTTATAAGAGCAGATGTGTGCTCCTGACATATAGACTGTTTCTGTGATCTGGAATAAAGACACTGACTGGGGATCTTCTCTTGTGTTTTAACTCTACTCAGTGGCGTTATTGGTCGCCTTGGTTGGTTCGTTGGTTGGTTTGTTGTTTAACACCGCACTCAGCAATATTCCAGCTACATGATGGCGGTCTGTAAACAATCGAGTCTTGACCAGACAATCCAGTGATTAATATCATGAGCATCGATCCACGCAATTGGGATCAATGACATGCATCAACTAAGTCAGCGAGCCTGACCACACGATCCCGTTAGTCGCCTTTTACGACAATCATGGGTTGCTACCCCGGAATCTTCACGGGTCAGGGGCCTCGGTATGGAGGGTGTCAAACATGAACATATCCCAACAAGCGTCAGGTCTGAGTATGTGAACAATGTGATTAACAGTTGAAGAACATGTTGTTTGTGCCTATGTCAAACTGACTGGGTGCTTTTATGAAACTCTAAAAATTGGCAACAACTATAAAAAATAATAATAAATATAAGATTTAAGGTGATGGAAAAAAGTTACCCAGAACACACACCTGGACACGACCAGTGGTGTAGCCCATGCAAGTGCATGGGTAGCCTAGTTTTTAAAGCAATCGCTCGTCACGTCGAAGACCCGGGTTTCATTTCACCACATGGGTACAATGTGTGAAGCCCATTTCTGATGTCCCCAGG
This sequence comes from Haliotis rufescens, assembly GCF_023055435.1. Classification (NCBI taxonomy): domain Eukaryota; kingdom Metazoa; phylum Mollusca; class Gastropoda; order Lepetellida; family Haliotidae; genus Haliotis; species Haliotis rufescens. Next base: position 25,264,097 of record NW_025964383.1, on the reverse strand, counting down.
GGCAGTCGTGTGGCCTAGTGGTTAAAGCGTTCGCTCGTCATACCAAAGACCCGGGTTCGACTCCCGACATGGGTACAATGTGTGAAGCCCATTTCTGGTGTCCCCCGCCATGATATTGCTGGAATATTGCCAAAAGCGGCTTAAAACCATACTCACTCACTCACTCTGATGTCCCTGCCGTGATATTGCTGAAATATTGCTAAAAGCGGTGTAAAACCATACTCACTCACAACACCCCTGAGTTTAAAATTTGACTTTCGCCCAGGGGAAACACGTCCGTGATTGCTGGTAGATTTGACTGAAAGTGGAAATTAATTCTGTCATCACTGCGCTTGAACGTACAGCCACCCTTATTCCCTTGATTGGTCCCGCAAAACTACATTGATTGTTTTGTTTGCTTTCAGATTATGGAATCACTGACCCGTTTAGGCATCATGTGGTTGACAATTCTTTAATGCAAGGCAACTTGGATTTAGATGCACTTTCTGGCGTCTCCAACACTGATGTTGAAGGCAGCCCGTTTAAGCGGAAGGGTCCCTTCCCATGTCTTGTTTGTGGCAAAGTGTTCTTGGACTCTACGTCCCGACAGAACCATAAAGAGGCCGAACATGATAAGCGTACATATGCATGTGTTTGTGGGAAGGAGTACAAATACAGAACAGGCCTACGACGCCATAAGGAACACTGTCCACTTGTAGGACCCAAGTCTTGATTCAAGGTAGTAGGGCACTGCCTACATGTAGAAGCCAAGCCGCGTCTCAGATAGTCAGAGCCCCGTGAAGATCGGGGGTAGAATAGGTCCTCAGCAACCCATGCTTGCTGTAAATGGCGACTATGCTTGTCGTAAGAGGCGACTAACTGGATCGGGTGGTCAGGCTCGCTGACTAGGTTGATACATATCATTGTATCCCAGTTGTGTAGATCGATGCTCATGATGTCAATCACTGGATTGTCTGGTACAGACTTGATTATTTACAGACGGCCGTGATAGAGCTGTAATATTGCTGAGTGCGGCGTTAAACAACAAACAAACAAATCAGATAGTCGGATGACTTTGTTAAGTGACAATTTTGAATGAATTAGGTTTTTTTCTAGTTTACTTAAAACACTAATTTTGGTTAAAAAAACCTGTGGACATGTTGCATAACTAACTCCTAGCATCAATAGTGCCAATACAATTGTTGGACAAGTGTCAACAGATAGGTGTACTGCTATCTTTCACAGCATTGTACCATTGTTGCTGGGTTCCTCTGCCTACATCACTGTGGGGGGGGGGCGGTCGGGTAGCCTAGTGGTTAAAGCGTTAGCTTGTCACGCCGAAGACCCGGGTTCGATTCCCGACATGGGTACAATGTGTGAAGCCCATTTCTGGTGTCCCCCGCCGTGATATTGCTAGAATATTGCTAAAAGCGGCGTAAAACCGTACTCACTCACTCATCACTGTGGGCTTTCCTTCCACACTGAGTTGGCTCACAGCGATATGACTTTCATCCTGTTCAGTTTCCCGTGACCTTGACCTTGACCTTAATCCCCATTTCACCTCACCTATCATGTTAAGGTGGCACAGTTGTTTTTGATGTCGCCGTTTGCTGTGCAGAGATGCAGGCCAGAGACCTATGATTGTGGGTCGAATCCAAAATTTGCTCTGGTTATATTCTTGGTTTGTCAGCTCCATACCCGAGCCCATTTATTTCACTAAAGGTGTAATCACCTAAGATCTGCATAACTTCAAACTATCCTCCCACATGAAACTGACGTGCAGTAATATGACTGAAATAATTCTTGAAGCAGCATTAAACCCAAGTACCTCACTCACTCCAGCCTTAGATGACACACACCGACTGACTGAGACTAGAATGAACTTTTTGTTACTTTCAGGTATACAAAGCTCAGCAAGTTTCAGTCAATCGTCAACTTACCCAGGCTTGATAATCGGACAGACGACAGACATGGCGCATCCATTTGGGCACATGTACTCAAACACTTTGGACATGTGCTTCAAACTGGGCACCAACTTGGGGCCCGTCCAAAGACCAGACGGCACGACGTGCCCTGACTGTGGCCGTGAGTTTACGACTCACACCTCCATGATGGACCACAAGGCGGCCATCCATGACAAGGTGGCCTATGTCTGTCTGTGCGGCAACACCTACAAGTATCGGCCGGGGCTACTCAGACACAAACGCTCATGTCTTGCGGTCAAGACTCATTTGATGAACACTTTGACCTGACCCAGACAATATAACATCCTATACGAGATGTCAGTGCTTCCTGCAAATATCCTTCCTATTTTACATCATTGCCATAAATCCATTGCCTGTCATCACACAATAAAATCTTCAGATTTTCAACAGGAGTCCCCTTCGCTGTCAACTATCCATAAACAGTTGTTCAAGAAATAGTATCTTGCTGTACAAAGGCTCATTCGCATGCAGGACACCTGAGTTTTATGGAGCACATTATTGGTAGTTTGGCACACTGTTGTTAATCTTTACTAGTTACTGGTAGTGTCTGATGTACGACTGAGTACTTCTTGGATCTGATCATGTAAGTAGTCAGAAGGTGGCATGCTATGTTAGATATCAGGGTTTGAAATAAGTGTAAAAAGTCATGAAAACGAACATTAATGCAAATTGGTACTAGCCCGCTTGCCGAGTGAGTTGGTATAATGTGAGGTGAGGTGAAATGGGGTTTAACGTCGCGTCCAAGATCATTGCACTTATATAGCGACGTGCATGTACGTGTGTGTGAGTGTTTGTGTGGCTACTTGTACTAGTCCGGACTGATGCCAATTTATAGTGCTAGCTCAATGAGATACCATGCCGCAGTTTAACATGAATACCCCACTCAGACACAGTATACTGACTCCGAGCCGACCAGTCCTTGTTTTAGCCCCTTAATGCCAAGCGCCAGACAGGGTAACAACAAGTACCATCTTTTAACGTCTTTTGGTTTGACGTGGCCGGGAATCGAACCCCAGATCTTCCGCTCTCCAGGCGGACGCTCTACCACTAGGCCAAGGAGGCGGTCTGGTATACTGGCTCGTACAATTGCTGCCTTTTTAGTAATTTTCGGCTGGTGATGGTCGAGTTGCATCCATGACAACATTGACAAAGTCCTAGGATCTATTGATGTTGAATTAGTTTAAACCAAGCAGAGTGGCAATGTTAAGTAGTCCTGATAAGAATTCAATTGTTTGTAATTCCCAATTTTGACTTGTACCATCTGTTCCTGTGTTTCTTCAGGTGAACTATTGACTTGCCTTTGCATTTGTTTGTGAAGGATCCCACCCTTGGGGCATTCAATTGGGGCGAAACCATTTGAAATATTTGGAGTTGATTATGTTCATGTTATCTTTGTGAGAATTTTAGGTCAAAATCAGTTGCCACTACTTCTCACTTTTGGTAAGAGCTGACCAAATGTCCAAATCCGGTGTTAAGGCTGTGACTAGGGTGATTATGTGCCATCATACCGGACAATGTGGGATGCTGGTCATGCTATCAGCCACTGGTTTGCCTGGCCCAGACTCGTGTGTTTATTGGCCATTGATAGACCTGGAATATTGCCAAATGTAGTGTAAATAAAGAATCAATAAAAAAAGGCTTGGCTGTGTTTGTAATTCCCAATTTTGACTTGTACCATCTGTTCCTGTGTTTCTTCAAGTGAACTATTGACTTGCCTTTGCATGTGTTTGTGAAGGATGCCACCCTTGGGGCAGGATTCGCTTGCTATTTTCATGAACACCTGGTGTCATCACTATTTAACATTGATTCACAAACACGTGATCATGACATGAGCCCATTTCTGGTGTCCCCTGCCGTGATATTGCTGGAATATTGCTAAAAGCGGCGTAAAACCATACTCACTCACTCATGATAGAGTCGGAATTGTAGAATCGATCCTGCATTTCGCAGAGATTTCTTATAAATAAGGAAAGAGTTTTGTCACTTTTATTTATTGCCATCAGTTTTGGGCTGGAGTTAATGTCACATGCACCCTGGAGAAAATATCAGTGTGGAAGAATTAGCGATAATATACCTGTCACTTGGTTATAAATTGAGTACAGGATGTTAATTCTACCATGAATTTGGAAATGTCTCAATTCTGATTGGCCAGTCAGAGGTTTCAGAGTTTGACGTCCACATAATGGTGGGCGGTTAAATCTGACTAAGCTCAATTATGAAAACACAGTATGTTTATCTCTTTTAGTTACTAATTCAAATGGAGTTGGCAATTTGACTTTTGTTGAAATTACGTAGTTACAGATTTCAAGCTGCCAGGCATCCTGTCCTTTCTAATGACGGGGGCACGGGTGGCCCAGTCGTCTAAGGCGCCGCAATTCGCTGTGGAGAGTTGCGTCCCTTGGGCACGCCAGAAACCTATGTTTGTGGGTTCGAATCCCGGTTCGCCCCGATTATGTTTCTAGGTTTGTCAGCACCATACCCGTGCTCGTGGGTTTCACCGAAGTGGTAAACGTCTGAGACCTGGATAACGTAACACAAGTTGTGTGTGACAAGCCAGCGGGTGAAACACTAGACTTACCCAGTAGATTTGGAGGATGTATTGATTACCTCCCTTATTAAATGTTAGAACTAGGGCACAGTGACATGAAAACACACATTGCGGTCAACTTCCCCGGTCGTTCCTCCTCCCAGCGTCATCTGTTTCACTCCTCCCGGCTTGCGAACACGGCCTTGACTCACATATATATGTATACACACACACGCACATACATACAATAAAATCCCGGTTCGCCCCGATTATGTTTCTAGGTTTGTCAGCACCATACCCGTGCTCCTGGGTTTCACCGAAGTGGTAAACGTCTGAGACCTGCATCACTTCGGGCTTTCCTCCCATATTAAGCTGACACGCTGTGATATAACTGGAATGCTGTTAAAAGCGGCGTTAAACCAAACTCACTCACTCACTCACTCACTTTCTAATGGCCAGAGCTGGTCCTGGTGGGTCATCACGTTCCAGTCTTGATGTAATCTTAATGATTCACATTGTTTCAAACAGGATTTGAACATGGTTTTCAACAGGAAAAATGGTGATCCTGCTCTTGTGTAGGATAACCTTCTTGATCATTAATCTCAGATCGATTGTGGCCATCACGCGCATGAGCTGATCGCAGTGAATGATGCTCACAGGTGCTATTGGGACATGATATATGCTACTCAACTTGAATAGGGATAATCAGATCTGCGGTCATTTAAAGTACCGTATTCGACGTAATAAGCGCCCCGCGCGCTCTCAAATTATAAATAGGGGGCTCTTATTAGAATATAATTTTGGTGAGAAAAAAAAAAGAGTTGAAAGATTGTAAATTTTGTGGTTTATGCTGACAGCCTGACTTGATATAAAAGAAGAATCTGTGCGTATTATACACGAAAGATATATTTTTGAGAATTTAATTGCCAATAAGGGTGCATATAACACACGAGTGCATATTATACACGAATAAATAAGTCTTGTGTGCATTGATCAATTGGAAAGGGTGCTAATTGGGATTGTTCACTTGCCAATATATTAGCAATACGGTCGAATACGGTACACACGTAGTGTCTCGAAGGCCATACCTGGTCGGATGTTATATTTTATTGTTTGTGTACGTGTTTTAGTATGAAGTGTATATAACATGTGACGCTATAATAAACATTCTCTCTCTAATGGCTCGTCACGATATGGCTGAAATATTGCTGATGTGACGTAAAGCATTAACTCACTCACTCACTCACTCACTCACTCTCTAATGAAAAGTGGATTAGTACGCATGACAATGCTGTGTTATTTTGAAGTGTGAGTCACATGACTGTGTTTAGAGTCACATAATATAAATACTGGCAAAATGTCTCCATGAATCTGTCTGCAGATAGTGCCACCCACCCAAGTTTGTGTACATAACATTAGAAAGATCATGTGAGGCCTTTGAGATGGCTGATTTCATTAAAGATGGCTTGTAATCAATGATTGTTAAAAAATATCAAACATGTATTGACTACTATTTAAAATGCTGACATGCGAGTAAATACCCTGTAGGTCAAACATACACAGGTACAGGATACACACAATCAAATGTTTTCCCACAGACTTCTATAGTAACGTTATATATGTTTTAAAAATAACTAAGCAATCAACAGCTATTAACTGTACGTGTGTGCACAGTTTGGCCTTAGAGCAGCAATAAAACAATAAAAAATGACTAGCTTAGCCAGCTCCTTTTCCGAGTACAGGAAGCTGAACACACCACCCCCAGTTTCGCACCAAATGTCACCTACTTGAAAATAGCTGTGGTCACATTCAGCTTAAGTAATCATGTTGAAAAAGACGGTACTAAATAAAGAAAAAACATGGTCAGTTTTAATAACTGGATGGATGTACATTTGAAAGACACACAAATCTTACACAATATCCTCCAATCACAGCCTGCAGATATCTCTCGATCTGCACTGAAGGCTCCCTACGAAAACCTCACTGTCCCAACTGGTTCTGATTTGGTGTAGTAGAACCTAAAATAACATTCAGTGTTACAGGAAAAGTGTGCAATAATACTTTTGATCTGTCTTCAGTCTTGATGAAGGTCGTTTCACCATGAGTCAGTTTGTCTGTTTTCTTTTCCTTGAGATTGATAATACTCTTTCAGTTTTTAATTATTTTGTGTGTGCAAAGGTCCATTTATCATGGTTTCATATACTGAACAAAACAAGTTCAGAAACATTGATATTTTTTAGGATTTTTTTATGAAATTGTGTGCTCAGTCTTCACAACAAAAAGAAATTCCAAATAATATTCATGATCCCTAACTTTATTTGTTTAGTATATACCGTATTCTACGTAATAAGTGCCCCGCTCTAATAGGCGCCCACGGCGATATTTGCTGATATATTGGCATGTGAGCAATCCCAATTAGCACCCCTTCCGATTGATCCATGTAAACAAGACTTATTTATTCGTGTACAATACGCACTCGTGTGTTATATGCACCCTAATTACGGGCAATTAAATTTTGAAAAATATATGTGTATAATACGCACAGACTTTTCTTTTGTATCATTTCTGGCTGTCAGCATAAACCACAAAATTTACGATCTTTCAACCATTTCACCAAAATTATATTCTAATAAGAGCCCCCTATTTCTAATTTTGAAAGTGTCCTGGGCGCTTATTACGTCGAATACGGTAATAAACATTTTCATTTAGAAGACGTAACCTTCCACACCAAGAACATATGTGCCACTATTATTATAACTTTGGCGCTCTCATACATGGACGTTTGCCCCCTGTATTCTTTATGTATTCAGCGAGAGACAGCTTGAAACTAGACTGAACTTTTTGTTGCTTTCAGATGACAGAGGTTCATTCGGTTTCAGTCTGTCTGTGGACGGGTCAGTGGTGAGACATGTCCGGTCAGTGGATGTAAACTATCCTGAAACAAGACCCGTAGATTTAGGCACGTACTCTACACCTCGGACTGACAGGCCAAGTGGTGTGGCGTGTCCACTTTGTGGCAAGGTGTTCTCTGCCTATGGCTCCATGCTGGATCACAAGGCTGCCATTCATGATAAAGTGTCTTACGTGTGTGTCTGTGGCAAGACATACAAGTACAAACCCGGTCTGAGAAGACACAAGCAGACTTGTCCAGTCATTAGGATGGAGAACTTGTCTTAGTGTCTGAAATTGACAAAGTCTATCTGTGAGACTGTTGTTGAAACATCAAGCAGACTTGTCCAGTCATTAGGATGGAGAACTTGTCTTAGTGTCTGAAATTGACTCAGTGTGAGTGTCTGAGAGTCTGTTGTTGAAACGTCAAGCAGACTTGTCCAGTCATTAGGATGGAGAACTTGTCTTAGTGTCTGAAATTGACAAAGTCTATCTGAGAGTCTGTTGTTGAAACGTCAAGCAGACTCCTGCTTCCACAGACATTAGGATGGAGAACTTGTCTTAGTGTCTGAAATTGACTCAGTGTGAGTGTCTGAGAGTCTGTTGTTGAAACGTCAAGCAGACTTCTGCTTCCACAGACATTAGGATGGACCTTAGTTCTCGCTACTGCTAAACAAAGATCTGAGGACATCCCATTAGGTTTCACGTCAGAATGACCTTTCATCCGACCAATCAGTGCGTCGCTTACTAGATTATGAAAGTGACAGTCGGAATGTGATTTCCAATCATGCAATCTCAAAAACTTTAACATTGGGTATTCCGTACGATATTTATGGGTTTAACGACTGAATCCTTACAATCTAGACCATCTATTAGCCATTCCAGAGTGTTTTTTTGTTCAGGTTTCAAATTTGTGATCGAGAATTTGTCCCAAAAAAATTCTCGGAGCGTAGTCGCCAATTTGAAGATTGTGCCATAAAGCACAAGAAAGCTGCCTTCTGATTGGTCATTTCATTGGCCGGTCAAAGTTCGCGCAAGGTCGGTCTGACGTGACCCATAATGGGATGTCCTCAGGTCTTTGTTTAGGGGTAGCGAGAACTAAGATCTGATTTTAATGAGATTGTGTCTGAGAGACTGTCAAGCAGGCTCTTGCTTCCACAGACGATTGGATACAAAGGCTGTTGTTCAGTGTCCGAGATTGACCCTGTTTAGACATTTGCAGTATGCAGACTGTAAATTGTTTTTTTGTAAATTTGCTGAGATACTGAAGTGTAAGAGTGTTGGAGACGACACAGACAGACTTTTGCTCTCACTGTCATGAGGTTGAAGCTGTATGCCTAACTTTGTATTCCCTGATTTGAGCACCCTGCTTCAATAATCGCCCCATTCCAACTTCTTGACCAATCTGTAAGTATCTTCATAAGCGCCCCCTGCTAACACAGAATATTAACATGATAGTTAGGGCTCCAACAAGTACTTGAGTACATGCTAAGGGGAGGTAACTCTAATTCACATACTTTGTTTAATTTCGATACACGTTGTATATATTGAAAGAAAGACGTCTCATTAATAGGTTTCAATTACTTAATGTTTTCCTGGATTGAGACATTGTCATCTTTGTGTAAATGTGAGTGTCAGAGTGACTGTTGTAGACGATTCAAGCAGACTTTCACTTTCACTGTCATTAGAATGGAGTGCACCTCACTCTAAATATCAGATTTGTGGTTTGTTTGTTTCTTTGTTGTTGAACGCCGCACTCAGCAATATTCAAGGTATATGAAGGCGGTCTGTAAATAATCAAGTCTAGACCAGACAATCCAGTGATTGACATCATGAACATCGATCCATGCAATTGGGATTGATGACATGCATCAACCATGTCAGCGAACCTGACCACCCTATCCCGTTAGTCGCCTCTTACATCAAGCATAATCACCTTTTACGGCAAGTATGGGTACTGAAGACGTATTCTACCCTGGATCTTCACGGGTCCCAAATATCAGAATCCAAAATGGAGTTATCTCCGTGGTTGAGATGATTTGGTGTGAGGTCCTGAGAAGACGCAAAGTTCCCCATGGAATAGTATGGAGAAGTGATGACAGTGACATGACAACATTAACAAAGGATATCCTCTCTGAATGATGGTTGACAGACTGCAGTGTGCTTCTGGAGGACACAATCTTATCCTGTCAGTATGTTGTTATCTTATCAATCTCATTAAAATCAGACCTTAGTTCTCGCTACTGCTAGGCAAAGATCTGAAGACATCCCATTACGGGTCACGTCTGAACGACCTTTCATCCGACCAATCAGAGCGTCGCTTACCAGATTAGGAAAGTGACAGTCAGAATGTGTTTTCTTATCATGCAATTTCGAAAACTTTAACACAGGGTATTCCGAACGATAGTTACGGGTTTAATGACTGAATACATACAATCTAGACCATCTATTAGCCATTCCAGAATGTTCTTTTGTTTAGGTTTCAAATTTGTAATCGAGAATTTGTCAAAATATGTTTCGAAGCGTTGTCGCCAATTTGAAATTAGTGCCGTAAAGCACGAGAAAGCTCCCTTCTGATTGGTCATTCCATTGGTAGGTCAAAGTTCGCACAATGTCGGTCTGACGTGACCCGTAATGGGATGTCCACAGATCTTTGTTTCGCGGTTGCGAGAACTAAGGTCTGATTTTAATGAAATTGGCTATCTTATGTGATGTCATCTCAAGGTGAAACTGATACTGAAATGTTTGATGTATTGTTGGATACTACAGAACTGTACCCAAGGTACCTTTCACTTAGGTAATACAGAAATGTACCCTGGTTGAAAACGTAACAGAAATGTCCTTGGTTTAAACGTAACAGAAATGTTCCCCGGTTGAAAATGAATCAGAAATGATCCCATGAAGGTCTTGGGTAGAATAGGTCTTCAGCAACCCATGCTTGCCGTAAGAGGCGACTATGCTTGTAAGAGGCGACTAACAGGATTGGGTGGTCAGGCTCACTGACTTGGTTGATGCCTGTCATCATATCCCAGTTGTGTAGATTGATGCTCATGATGTCAATAACTGGATTGTCTGGTCAAGACTCGATTATTTACAGACTGCCATCATATAGGTGGAATATTGCTGAGTGCGGCGTTAAACATCAAACAAACGTAACAGAAATGTTCCCCAGTTGAAATCATTACAGAAATGTACCTCTTAACATGCTTAAACTGACTTCCACACAGCAATGGAGCAGTTCGATGAGTCCATGAAACAGGTTTCGATTTGACTTGTAATACACTTAAATAGCTTGTTGTCAGAGAAAATGACACCTGCATCGCTATCTATTGCAGATAGAATGTATGATTTCCACTCCAGTATGTTCAGCCATGATTGATTTTTCCAATGGTTTGGATACAAGAGAAGTCTGCAGAGGGATCACTTTCTAATGGCTCCCGTGCTATTTCTTTGCTCCGATACTGGCTAGGGTACATTCTGTATACCGGTACAAAAAACGCACCTGTAGTACCCTACTGTATATGACCGTAGATAAGCCAAATTTTGAGGCCCATTAAAAGGACCCGTGAAGATTCCGGGGTAGAATAGGTCTTCAGCAACCCATGCATGCCGTAAAAGGCATCTATGCTTGTCGTAAAAGGCAACTAACAGGATCAGGTGGTCAGGCTCGCTGACTTGGTTGATGCATGTCATCGTATCCCAATTGAGTGGATTGATGCTCATGACATCAACCACTGGATTGACTGGTCCAGACTCGATTATTTACAGACCGTCGTCATATAGCTGGAATATTGCTGAGTGTGGTGTTAAACAACAAACCAACCAACCAACCAACCATAAAAAGATTCTGTAGAAAGGGGTCGGCTCATGTATGGGTTACACTTTCATCAAACTCTTTTTCTGTCAGTAAAAAACCTACATCGTATCGCTTCAGGTGAATGAACAATGCTATAACAAACTTTGTCAATGAAAATGTGAAATTTGTGATTAAATATGACTAGACTTGATGATTTACCATTTCGATTGTATTTCTTGTTATGCTAGGCATTGTTTTATATGCAGGGATAAAGATTACCGCGTGTATTGTCTCGTAAACTAAGCCAGAAATAGCAATCAGCTGTACACACATTTTCTGTGATTATGTTTAAATATACCCAATAATATAACAGAAAAGTATTTTCATGCAATGATCGGTGAAAATAGTGTCTTGAAATACTGTTTTACTACGAATAATATATTCTGGTATCGGGTTATTTTAATTGCAGGTTATACTATATATCTTCAAAATAATGATAACAAGGATAAACTTGCGTAAGTCAATACGGACTTGTTGATATTCTATTTCAAATGACAGATCATGTCGAGATGTACTTTTAGGTTGGGGCCCGGCTTATCCACCACACATAGCAGTTTGATACAGATTTCAAGGACCAAGTTAATACCTTGGCTGATCCATGACATCGGCTTATCTACGGTCATAAGGTATACAACATAGAACCTTCAGCTACATGTCTAGTATGCTTATCTGATAGCAGATTGTTATTGAGAGAAAATCTTGGTCAAACCCCTTTGGAAATGAGTGAGTGAGTGAGCATGTTTTTACTCCGCTTTTAGCAATATTCCAGCAATATCACGGCAGGGGACACCAGAAATGGGCTTCACACATTGTACCCATGTCAGGAATTGAACCTAGGTGTTCGGCGTGACGAGCGAACGCTTTAACCACTAGGCTACCCTACAGCCCCCTTTGGAAATGAAGAACCGTGTGGCTTTTAAAGGTGTCATGGTTGAAATGGTCCTGTTCTATAAACCAATGTGTTACTCAAGTAAAAGGGGGGTCACGGGTGACCCAGTCGTCTAAGGTGCCGCGATTTGCTGTGCAGAGTTGCTTCCCTTGGGCATGCCAGAATCCTATGATTTTTGGTTCGAATCCCGGTTCGCCCCTATTATGTTTCTAGGTTTGTCAGCACCATACCTGCTTGTGGGTTTCACCGAAATGGTAAACGTCAGCCTGCATCACTTTGGGCTTTTCTCCCACATTAAGCTGACACGCTGTGATATAACTGGAATGCTGTTAAAAGCGGCATTAAACCCAACTCACTCACTCACACACTCAAGTGAAAAGGTGTAGAATACTGCACAGTTATGCTTGCATGCAACGGTGTTGTCATGGTGATGCATGTGTTAACGGGGTCTTCCCATCATAAGTCATTCAGTTCATGTAGTAATTGTAAAACAAAGACGGAATAAAGAGAATTGATTAACAACTGCTTTGAAGGGTTCTTTGTCCAGCTTGTAAAGTTTGTATGGGAATTAGCTTACTGTACAGCCATGACAATTAGACAGAATGCTGTGAGAAATTATGGATTATCTCCACTGAGTTAACGATGCTGTAAGCCCCAGCCTTTCCTGGGAGCCTGGCTGCATTGTCAGATGAACAGATAATCTGAAATTACGGGTTTCGTAATGGACTAATCACTCGAATCTGTTGATTCTACTTCCAGAATAAACAGATTTGAGTGAATTCGCCAACTTGAACCATGGTGATATGGTTTGTGAAAATTTTCGTTTTAATTTCTCATAATGACCTATTGATCACTGAAGTTAGACTATTGTTCAGATGACGGTGTAATCAATCTGTGATGTCATGAACAACTCATTGTTCTCCACAGTGAATATAGCATGTCAACACCAGAGGACAATGTCTCGTTATCCACCCAAACAGATTCCATTGAGCATAGAAACCAAATGTGGTGAAAATTATATGAATGGATCGCTGGAAACCAGCGATGACACTTGGTAGGGGGTAAGTATGTTCTGCCCTACCGGTGGCGTCCCACCACCCACCACCCACACAATTTGCCTAAAATAGTATGTACTGTATTCGATGTAATAAGCGCATAGGGCGCTCTCAAAATTAGAAATAGGGGCTCTTATTAGAATGTTATTTTGGTGGAAAAAAACAGAGTTGAAAGATAAATTTCGTGGTTTATGCTGACAGACTGAAATGTTATATATGCGACAGATATATTTTTCCAAGATGTATTTGCCCATAATTAAGAATGCATATAACACACAAGTGCGTATTATACGTGAATAAATAAGTCTTGTGTACATTGATCAATCGGAAGGGGTGCTAAATGTGATTGTTTACTAGCCAATATATTAGCAAATATCGCCGTGGGCGCTTATTAGAGGCGAATACAGTATTTGTTGTCTGACACCTCACAGCAGTACTTGTGCCGTGTGACCGAGACCTGTACAACAAACCAGACAATCAAGTGACACCATATTGCATTTGCGTGTCATATTCACTTTGACTGTTTGTCAGCACCATACCCGTGCTTGTGGGTTTCACCGAAGTGATAGACGACCAAGACCTGCATCACTTCCGGCTTTCCTCCCACATCAAGCTGACACACCGTGATATAACTGGAATACTGTTAAAAGCAGCGTTTAACTCAACTCACTCACTCACTCACTTTGACTGACCTATCAGCATCGAGACTTGCTAACATGTAGAAATATCACAATGTTATTACACTTGATCTTCCTTTCACGATTACCCTGATATAAGATGGTGATGACAAGATCTATTTGGAATGAGGGTCTGGCTCTGGTTACAGCCGTTACAGCCGTTACAGCTCACATGCACAGGCCAATAGCATAAGGACACCTTCAAATGAACCTCGCAATAACTGTTTACAGATTAGGAATAAATGTGCAAAATATTGATTCATTCAGCCTATGTTTAATGAAGCTTCGACTGTTTGAAATTACCCACTATCTTTTCAGCGCTTAATGCCAAACAAATCAACAGATTAAAGGTGACAGTGACAAAGTCGAGATGACCTTGTTTATAAGGCTTTTCAAGGGGCCAATTTCCATTACTTTACAGACCTGTTTATTTCCAACTTTAATGCGCTTTTTGTTATCAAAGAAGTGCAGACAACTAGAGAATGATATAAATAGTTGTATACATTCATGGCAACTGTATGTATTCATTTAAAAAAACAACAAAAGTAGCTGGAAAATATTGAAATGCTCAAGGATTGGGGATGACAGTACACAGGGCATTCAAAATGATTTAATGAACACTTAGGTGGCCAAGTATTTGACAAACCGTGTTTTGTAGCTGGAATTAAAGATCAATAGGCCACGCTGACTGAAGTGAACTGTGAGGGCGGTCGGGTAGCCTAGTGGTTAAAGCGTTCGCTCGTCACGCTGAAGACCTGGGTTCGATTCCCGACATGGGTACAATGTGTGAAGCCCATTTCTGGTGTCCCCCCATCGTGTTATTGCTGGAATATTGCTAAAAGCGGCGTAAAACCATACTCACTCACTCACTCACTCACTGAAGTGGACTGTGAGGGACATTGACTCTAAACATACATCAAGTGTCTGCTGAGAAATTCCACAGTTTAAAATGACCTTCAGAATGGACAATGGCCGTGACAACTGACTGAACTTTTTGTTGCTTTCAGATGCAGGAAGTTCAGTCATGTTCAGACAACCCATGGCAGACAGTACATTGTTCAAGCCAGAGGGGTTTGTTCATACTATGCCGGAGCTGCCAATAGCTTCTACCCTAGGTAGTGTTATGACCTCAAGGTCAACCTCGGGGTGTTTCCGATCGGAAGGAGGCGTTGTCTGTCGCGAGTGTGGGAAGGTGTTCACAGCCTACAGCACACTGCTGGACCACAAATACGCTGTGCATGACAACATTACTCACGCCTGTATCTGTGGGAAGGCGTACAAATACAAACCTAGCCTTCGGAAACATAAGAGAATGTGTGTGAAGCTGCAATTGCTTCAACAAGGCATTGGACAACAACCACAGTGATTGGTCAGTTCATTGTCTGGAGATCTAGCCTTGGACATATTGAAGGTGAGGTGAGGTGAAATGGGGTTTAGCGTCGCGTGCAAGATTATTGCACTTATATAGCGACGTGCATGTACGTGTGTGTGTGTTTGTGTGGCTGCTTGTACTAGTCTGGACTGATGCCGATTTATAGTGCTAGCTCAATGAGATACCATGCCGCAGTTTAACATGAATACCCCACTCAGACACAGTAAACTGACTCCGAGCCGACCAGTCCTTGTTTTAGCCCCTTAACGCCGAGCACCAGACAGGGTAACAACAAGTACCATCTTTTAACGTCTTTTTGTATGACGCGGTCGGGGATCGAACCCCGGACCTTCCGCTCTCGAGGAGGACGCTCTACCACCAGAACACGGAGGAGGTCTGGACATATTGAAGGATACAGCGGGGGCCAGTGTGCTGTACTCTTGAACACTTGATAATATTCACAGGAGTGTACGTGATTCCTGGTGGACATAGAATTCCGAAGACTTTCAAACATCCAATCTTAGAAAACCTTTGATCTGCTTTTGTCTTGTTCCTCCTCCAAATCACATCAGACACAGTGGGGATACAATCTCTATGACCTCTTTGGAAGAAGGGGGGGGTCGGGTAGCCTAGTGGTTAAAGTGTTCGCTCGTCACGCCGAAGACCCGGGTTCGATTCCAAACATGGGTACAATGTGTGAAGCCCATTTCTGGTGTGATATTGCTGGAATATTGCTAAAAGCGGCGTAAAATCAAACTCACTCACTCACTCACTCTTTGGGAGAAACAGACTCTGATTTCTGTTGGTGAAAATGTTGCTATTTTTTTAAAAACAAACATTTGGTTATCTTACCCATACAGGTGTGAATTCCTCATTGCGAGATCATTACTGATGGAGACAGTTGCAACTTGTTAATGGAAGTCAACAGAATGACAATAGTGAATTCTGTATGCTGAAAACAAAATGTTTTCTAGCACAAATAGGGGCGGTCGGGTAGCCTAGTGGTTAAAGCATTCGCTCGTCACGCCGAAGACCCGGGTTCGATTCCCGACATGGGTACAATGTGTGAAGCCCATTTCTGGTGTCCCCCGCCGTGATATTGCTGGAATATTGCTAAAAGCGGCGTAAAACCTCACTCACTCACTCACTCTAACACAAATATACAATGCTGTGAATTCACGATCTTGTTCTTGTAACTCATGGACACAAGGCAACACACAGCACAAGCCACATGTCGTCTTCGGAATGGAGACCCTGCTCTCAGATATGATCATAATAAAAATACTTGTTTCATGGCTGTGAATGAACAGTTCTCAAATCACTTATGCACACTCTGCTGCAGTGGTGACTCACTGCCACAGGCTAATATGCATATCACGTGACCGGACTTTTCTCTTGTTTGTAAACAAAATGGCTTTTTCAGAAATCAGAACAGAAAGGACTAATGCAAGTATCTGGGGGCGCTTTACACACTGTTTTGCATAATTATATAGATATGCTACTACAACTGCGGCAGTGAGTTGCATGACAATATATATTTATACATCAAAGTGACCGTATTGCTAGCTCTCCGTAGGGCTTCGATGACAGCACGTGGAGCTGGACAACCAATGTAAACAAAGGATAACTACGCAAAAGCAAGTAGATTTACACGTATCAGGATACTTCCTTAATGAACCGTAACCATTCTTTGACATTTGTTTATCAAAATGTGAAAGCTTGTCAAAAATGAAACGGACATGAAAAGCATATGCAATATCTTGGATGGACTGTGAAAGATGTGACGAATCGCCACATTGCGCTGGCCTGTGGCAGAGGTACTATGCTGGCCGCTGACCGCAAGAAACTCTGGGTAGGAGAGTGTCACTTTGCTGTCAAAGCTCATAGCAGACTGATGTTTAGAAATAGACCGAATATTTGCATTGTGAAGCGTTGGGCGTGGACTGACTGAAACCAGATGTTTTTGTTGTTTTCAGATGATGGAAGGTCAGTCAGGTTCAGTCAGTCTCATGCAGAAACTCTGTCTGGACCTTGTGACCCTGACCGTGATGCGTCCAGCTTCATGTATAGTCAGTTTCAGCACGACAAGTTCATGGACCCCGCTCTGGAATCCAAAGATGTGGAGTGTCCACAATGTGGGAAAAAGTTCTTCACCAGACGGGCATTTCTGTACCACAAGACCGCGGTCCATGACAAAGTGACCTACTCCTGCGCATGTGGGAAGGTGTACATGTACCCATCTGGCTTGAAGTATCATAAACTTCGATGTCCACTGTGGAATAATGATAGTTGATGACTATCACAAGACCGTGGTCCATGACAAAGTGACTCTCCTGTGTGTGGGAAGGTGTACATGTACCCATCTGGCCTGAAGTATCATAAACTTCGATGTCCACTGTGGAATAAGGATAGATGATGACTGTATCACAAGACCGCGGTCCATGACAAAGTGACTCTCCTGTGTGTTGGAAGGTGTACATGTACCCATCTGGCTTGAAGTATCATAAACTTCGATGTCCACTGTGGAATAATGATAGTTGATGACTATCACAAGACCGTGGTCCATGACAAAGTGACTCTCCTGTGTGTGGGAAGGTGTACATGTACCCATCTGGCCTGAAGTATCATAAACTTCGATGTCCACTGTGGAATAAGGATAGATGATGACTGTATCACAAGACCGCGGTCCATGACAAAGTGACTCTCCTGTGTGTTGGAAGGTGTACATGTATCCATCTGGCTTGAAGTATCGTAAACTTCGATGTCCACTGTGGAATAAGGATAGATGATGACTGTATCACAAGACCGCGGTCCATGATAAAGTGACTCTCCTGTGTCGGGGAAGGTGTACATGTACCCATCTGGCTTGAAGACACAGACCTCAGTGTCCACTGTGGAATAAGGATAGTTGATGACAGATAGCTACTCAACAAAAGTGCCTCCCTCCTGTCTATCACACAGTGTAAATGTTTATCTCTGGCTTGAAGTAACCTTGGATACTTAAAGATTCTGTTCTAAAAAATAGAAATTCATGATCGAATTCCCAAGTTTGGGAAACATATAGGTTTGAATATTAAGAAAGAAGAAGAGAAGAATATCACAAATTCTGGTGTTATGTTTGCCACAAAACCTGAGAATATTATCAGTCCTTGAGGTTTGCTCCTGTGGTATTTGAATCTAGGGAATCTTACACATTTAGCATCACGGTAATGACAGCTTCTTGACTTTCATGCTTAATTTCCAACTCTGACTCGTGTTAAAGGGACCGTACATCAACCATTCTGAACCATCGCCTATTCCACAAGAGAAAGGTCAGGTCCAGTGACCACACTGCGAGTGTAGACTTATCTTGAGACCAGTCTTTTCTCTTATTCATAATAATAACAGATGGGCCTAAAGCAAGTGCGCGTTACATACTGTTTTGTATAATATGTAGATATGCTGCTACAACTGCGACAGTGAGATGCATGACAATATAGCTTTTCACATCAAAGTGGCCACATCCCTACTCTCCGTTGGGCTTCGATGACAGCATGTGGAGGATAAACTCACAAATGGAAATAGTTTTTCACAGTTTAGGATTTTCTCAATGAAAGTTAATCATTTCATGACCTATGTTTATCCAAATGTGTAGACTCATCCAAAATGAAGCAGATGAAAAACACATGAATGGACTCTGTAAGATGTTACGATGTGACGGAGATACCAGGCTGGCTGCAGGGAACACTGTGAAGGAAGGAGAGTGACTGGCTTCATTCAACCAAGGCATATTTATATTGTAATCTAGGCTTTGATAAACACTGGCTTCTAATCTAATCAAACTGGCAATTAGTATTTTGCAATGTATCCGTAACAAAAACACATACCCGGTAAGCTTTCTCTTCAATTTGCCTCTAATAAGAAACATGACTGAAGCCAGTTTACTCTGCCGGCAATTGCATTGTCAGCTTCGCTGTGTGGAGCTCTGTTTGGGTTTGTGAATCAAATCATGTATGAAGTAAAGGTGTGACTTCACACTCTTAGATTATTTCGTGCATGATTTAAAAACACAAAGGACCTTCACCGTACTGTCCCTTTAAGTTCTCTATACTTAAGCATGGGGGAGATATGTCTATTGCACAGAACTCTGTGGATGTTGGACTCAGTCACGCTGTGTGAGTGAGGTGGGTTTAACGCCGCTTTTAACAGTATTCCAGTTATATCGCGGCGTGTCAGCTTAATATGGGAGGAAAGCCCGAAGTGATGCAGGTCTCAGACGTTTACCACTTCGGTGAAACCCACAAGCACGGGTATGGTGCTGACAAACCTAGAAACATAATCGGGGCGAACCGGGATTCGAACCCACAATCACAGGTTTCTGGCGTGCCCAAGGGATGCAACTCTGCACAGCGAATCGGCCAGGACTGGGCCACCCTTGCCCCCAGTCATACTGTATTAGACTGATGCCGATGCACTGCAATTGTCCATACCCCAATGGTTAGAAAACATATCAACAGCTAACATAGATGCCTTGTGTCACTAATGATTGTATCAATACGCATAATAAATATGACATCTACTGTTTTTCATTTTCTTCTGTACTCCTTTGTTGAAGAGAAACTTGGGCTTCATTCAGAAACAGGATAAGGGCCCTTTGGGGCCAACCGGATATGATGAATTAAGAATTGAGCAAAACTATTTTTTTAAATTATGAAAGTTTTGGACAACTTTACATGAATAGGTAGGGACAGAATGTGTCAAAGAGGCTTTTTCTGGAGCTTTTCAGGATGCATGTTATATTTGAACAGGAGCAAGTCTTTGACTTCAGATAAAAACTACGGGTACCAACATATGGACATGGACATGCTTATACTTAGATTTTCATCTGAAGGTTGAGCGGCGGTCGGGTAGCCTAGTGGTTAAAGCGTTCGCTCGTCACGCCAAAGACCCAGGTTCTATTCCCGACATGGGTACAATGTGTGAAGCCCATTTCTGGTGTCCCCCGCCGTGATATTGCTGGAATATTGCTAAAAGAGGCGTAAAACCATACTCACTCACTCACTCACTCATCTGAAGGTTGAAAATTCTGCTTTCCCCTCATTACTAGGAATGGGTATTGGAGGCTTAAAGTGTATCACAATATTTTGCGATGCACAAGGTCGTATTGCAATACATATCATGATATATTGTATAATTCTCAATTTTGAATTCAGAAGCAATCTGACACATTAAGGCGTGAACTGAAGTTCATAAATTGAACAAAACAAGATGCTGGTACAACATAATGTTTACTCAGTCAATAAATACACAGTAAAAAGCGACTAGGTAGACACAATTTCTAAGTCAACTTCTAAGTAATGCCTATCAAACAATTTTAAAAAAGCGACTATGCTTGTCTTAATGGGCGACTAACGGAATCGAGTGGTCAGGCCTCTTGACTTGGTTGATGCATGTCATCGTATCCCAATTGCGTGGATCGATGCTCATGACGTCAATCACTTATTGTCTTGTCCAGATTTGATTATTTAGAGACTGTTGTCATGTAGCTGGAATATTGCTGAGTGCGGCGTTAAACTACAAACAAAACAAAACAATAAATACACAGCCATCTTGGGACCTTGGATGCATGTTCCGGGGAAGCCAAGGCTTCTGGCAAGTATAAAACATTGAACACATGATAAAAATCGCTATTTGACATCACCCAATATATCGAGCATGAAAAAATGATGAGTATCATGGAAAGAATGAACTTCAATTTACCGATATACCGGAAATACTGCACACCCTTACACATGACCATATGCATGTATTTGAAGTCCCAGCCTGCTCGTGTAAGAAAAGGAAAAAAGGCTTGTCAGCCATTTGAACATGCCTGATAATTTTCATATCAATATTTGGATGTTTTCTACAACATTGAACTTTGACATTTCCAGTGGGCTGAAAAGGCCCCTTTATCCTTCTTCATCCTGTATATCCGATACTTATCATGAGTACCTAAGTCCCTTATACTTCCCTCAATCTAGACGGACGCATTCATCATGTGAAATACTGCAAGGAAAGCTACATTGTAGGAAGTTAAGGTACTCATCACACCGTCGCAGTACACTAGCCATTTTTGTCTCTACCGTATTCACCCTAATAAGGGCCTGCTCCAATAAGCACCCCCTGACCTACTTTTAGACCAGTCTGTAAGTAATCTATAAAGTCACTCCCAACAAAGACCAAACATTGACATGACAGTCCATATTTTCTTGGGTTTGTTACAGATTTTTGCAGAAAGAAGCAACACAGAAACAATATTATTGCCTTGTAACTGTTATTGAAAACATTTCAGTTAACATTTGAATGAAGTTTGGTCACTAAGGTTCTATCTCTGAAAACAAATTAGACTTGTATATAGTTTAAATACTCATCTCCCTTTGTCAATTTTGTATGCGGCCAGGAACTTATTATGGCGAATACGGTATATAAAAGAAGCGCAGTAGTGTGTTTTGACCATCCCAGTACTATTGTAAGAGTGCAAATGCCATTGATGGTCACCCGTAGGGTCAACCGATCCTAATTATTGACTTGGGGAAACAGGAGGAGTGACTGTCTTGAGTCCACAATACTCTGCTGCTCCATTGAGCTATACTGATCCAGTCCAACATAGCAGGTCATTAGATGATGTTTGTGTTGATACAAGGGATATGCTGGTCCTGAGGCTGCTCCATTGAACTAGACTGATCCAGTCCAACGTAGCAGGTCATTAGATGATGATGTTTGTGTTGATACAAGGGAGATGCTGGTCCTGAGGCTGCTCCATTGAACTAGACTGATCCAGTCCAACATAGCAGGTCATTAGATGATGATGTTTGTGTTGATACAAGGGATATGCTGGTCCTGAGGCTGCTCCATTGAGCTATACTGATCCAGTCCAATGTAGCAGGTCATTAGATGATGTTTGTGTTGATACAAGGGAGATGCTGGAGGCTGCTCCATTGAACTATACTGATCCAGTCCAACATAGCAGGTTATTAGATGATGATGTTTGTGTTGATACAAGGGAGATGCTGGAGGCTGCTCCATTGAGCTATACTGATCCAGTGCAACATAGCAGGTCATTAGATGATGATGTTTGTGTTGATATAAGGGATATGCTGGTCCTGAGGCTGCTCCATTGAACTATACTGATCCAGTGCAACATAGCAGGTCATTAGATGATGATGTTTGTGTTGATACAAGGGAGATGCTGGTCCTGAGGCTGCTCCATTGAACTATACTGATCCAGTCCAACATAGCAGGTCATTAGATGATGATGGTTGTGTTGATACAAGGGATATGCTGGTCCTGAGGCTGCTCCATTGAACTATACTGATCCAGTCCAACATAGCAGGTCATTAGATGAGGTTGTGTTGATACAAGGGAGATGCTGGTCCTGAGGCTGCTCCATTGAACTATACATTTTGTTGTTGTGGTGGACTGTTTTGCGATTCGGTGTCATTCCAAGTGAAATAACTTAAAGCTGTTTGAAGGAAAACACCACATCGTTCTTAGTTATCAATCCTGAAACCTATTGGTGAGTGAGCTAAGATTTATTATTGCATTGGAGTTCTACCAGCATTAGTTTCATGACTTTTTTAAAGCTCCAATATGTGGTGATATCTGCCACAAAATTTTAAATTCTAAATCTGAAGAATTATGCTTATGTTGATCATTGGGGATCATTCACATTATACAATGATGACACCAGGTGCTCATGAAGCGAGCGAATTGGTCTTGCCCTACAACGATGTTTCATCATTGTGTCAAGGTCATAGGTGAAGGTCAAGGTTGTATTTGACCCATGATGGGGAAAACATCACAACACCTTCAATCAGAACTCAAACACTTTACTAACTGTCATGTCAAAGACTTAATTGTATTCAACAGCTACCATTTATTTTGATATATTCTGTTCCCTTTTTGGAATTTTTTGTTTCCCCTTTGGAATGCAAATTGTCTTGCCGATATCAAACATGGACTCAAGCTTGAACTCTTGTTAATTTCAGGTCAACAGAGTTCAGTTGGCTTCAGTCCGGCAGGTAGCTCTCTGTATGAAAAAAATGACAATAAGCAACACCTGGCTCTCAGAGCTTCATCCCTGAGCTTTGACCCGCTGAGAGAACCCAGTGCTCATCCCTCCTCCTTCCCTGCCCTGATTGACGTTACGAGATATATGGGAGCCTGGCCGGGCCGGCCGCCTGTGTCTGGCCCCAGTGGCTTGATGGACTTGGGGGGTGGGGCTGTAGATAAAGTGGCTTGTCCCCTCTGTGACAAGTCCTTCCTCAGCATGCGGGCCATGCAGAACCACTACGCAACCATTCATGATAACGTCACGTTTGACTGTAGGTGTGGAAAGTCGTATAAGTCACGGAATGGACTGTGGCTTCATAGGAAGAAATGCATGGTCCACCAGATATGTCAGGCAGAAAATCAAATAGATATACAATAATTTAAAGCAGTCTCAAACCTATGGTTTGATGTTGAAATGGATGTCAATAATCACTCAAGTCTCCTTGGATCATGATGATGATGATGTTGGAAATTTGGTCGCCAGAATAAAAACATAAATCTGCTGTTGTTGTCTTGAACAGCAGAGATCTTTGTCCAACAGTTGTCCAACAGTTGTCCAACAGTTGTCCAACAGATGCTGGTTGTTTTGACTGCAAGAAATCTTCAGATTCATTGAGGTCCGACGTTAATGGTTTGTAATACTGTTCATTTATTGGAATTTGAACAGTGATGCGAATGGTTGAGGGTGAAACTACGTCCCCTAAAAAGAAATGCACATGTGGTTTTCAAGAAATTCATTCTGTGACTGCTACAAGGCTTTGAAAGCGATTTGTGGGACATGGGTGTGTTTGGAGGATTACAAAGTGAAACAGTTAATCAAATATTAAAAAGCCTGGTATTGTCGTGTCTACCATTGTTGGAAAATGTTGTTAGCAACATCCGGTATAACACTCATTCCATCACCAACAAACACAGATCTACCCATCTCTCCGCAAACCACCTTCAATAACATAATTTAGGTAAGTTCAAGAAAATTTACAAAGTTTGTGTTTGCTTTGGTCTTAACCTTGGTATGATTGAAAACATCAGGATATTTTTATATAGTAATGTGTAGTTTTCCATCAAGAATAAATGTGCAAAATATTTCTTCAATTGGCCCTTGTTTAATGAAGCACCGACTGTTTGAAGTCACCAACCCTCTTTACAGCGCCTTATGCTAAAATTAATCGAGCAGGCGGGGGTAAGAAGTGTGAAAAAAATTCAGCAGGCTGAAGGTTAAGGAGACAGGATTCTCCGCTGAAGCAAACACGACACCAACGTTGGGGATGCCCCAGTTGATGTGATCAACGTCACAGCCGCCGCTGAAATTGATTTTGCCGAGGTAAAAATTGCCAACTTCAGGCCTTGCTTGAATTCCAGCAGCTTGTCCATTGTCACCGACGGTCTGTGCAGATATGGGATGTAAATCAGGAATTTGTGTTGCAGTGAGTGTCCTGTTGCCAAGGTGATTGACCGGGATGGAGGGATCCTGAGCTTTTGGGATGATGTGGGGTATCTCTGATCCATCCATGAAGTTTACTTTTAAAATTATTGTAACAACCTATGCCTGTCTTGTTTTAGAGAATATATTTAACCTATGTAAAACGTTTGACCACAATTGATCTATTTTGCTCAGGAATAGCATTTACAAGTAAGACAAATGCGTTGCTGGACAGACAGGAAGTATCTAACTAGGCAGACAGGAAGTATCTTACTAGACAAATTAATCATGTAATTACACTGTCTGGTTATAAAAAGTGTTCATTGTATATCTGGACTTATGTTTGTAACTTATTTCATTAATTTCATTCAAAATATTGGTTTAATTAATTTCCGCGAAATCATGTGTGAAGCGATCAGAAGATCACACAACTCACCGTTATTAACAGCAACCACAGTCAGATTACTGCTATTGACGCCTTGAAACGAACTTTAGCTGACAGAGTATGGATACCTATATCATAAATGCCATACTTTGACTCTTTAAAAGTCATATTTGTTGTAGTTTGATAAAAAAAATAGTTTCAGATACAATTTGTACTGATCCTTGCATTAACATCCTTTAAAGTTATATAATTGGGTAAGTTTTAACTGAATCACCAGTAGATTCCAAGAAAACATGTGTACAGCTCATTGCTGTTTCCATCTTAGTTTATGAGAAAATACGCAAGGTAATCTTTATCCCTGGATGTAAAACAATAAAAAATACAATAGAAATGGTAGATCAACATATCCGGTGATTTGTATCTCAAATTTCAAATTTGTACTGAACAAGTTTTTTTATCACCTGTTCGTTACCGGAATTCACTGAAGGGGTACGGTGTAATTTTTTACTGCGCATAATATTCAAATTCTTTTTTTTCCCAAATACTGAATCTGCTAGAGGGGGGTGCGCATTATACTTGGGTGCGCACTATACTCAAGAAAACATGGTACCTCTGCTTGTCGTAAGAGGCGACTAAATGGATTGGGTAGTCAGACTCGCTGACTACATATCATTATATTCCAAGTGCGTGTTCTCAGTCACTGGACTGTCTGTTCCAGACTTGATTATAAACAGCGTGCCGTCATATAGCTGTAATATTGCAGAGTGTGGCAACAAGCAAACAAACAATGTGTGTGTCGTGTGTCAGGAGGGACAAACCTAGCCTTCCTCCAAGGCTGTACTGAGAGATAAGTCCATGGGTGCATGGTAGTTTTATCCTTAAAAAGGGCAAGTCTAGATAAGTGGACAGTACATCTAAGGATGACAGTCTCTTAAAGGGACAACTTGTTCTTATTATTTATATAATCCAGAAATGATGATTTAAACAAATAATTATTGCCTAAGAAACTTGTGCAAGTCTAGGATGAACCATGAACAAATTATTTCTCTGGATTCATACCTGTTTTAATGGGTGTCGGTGATTGACCTTGAATGCTTCTGACTTCACGTGAGAAGTATGGTTTGCCGGCAGTGCCAAATATCCTTCAGTCAGCTATGATGTGTGTCTTAACATCTGGGTCAAAGGTCATCAAGTTGTCATATAATTTGACACTTGATATCACTAATGTATTTGGGTGGCCTAGTCGTCTAAGACGCTGCGATTCGCTGTGCATTTGTCAGTTGTGGTGATTCATCAAGTGTGGTGAAAACAAGGTGGAAAGAGTGTCCAGTTTGCGGGAGGATGTATTCCGACTCCAGCGCTATGAATTATCACAAGGAAGCTGCTCATGATAATAAGAACTATTAGTGTGCTTGTGGAGGGTTTACAGATACAAGCCAGGACTATTCAAGCATGGAAGGCAATGTTGTTTCTTTATGTAGATTTGGGGGGCACGGGTGGCCCAGTCGTCTAAGACGCTGCGATTTGCTGTGCAGAGTTGCACTCTTGGGCATGCCACAAACCTATGACTATGGGTTCGAATCCCGGTTTGGCCCGATTATGTTTCTAGGTTTGTCAGCACCATAACTGTGATCGTGGGTTTCAACGAAGTGGTAAACGTCTGAGACCTGCATGACTTCGGGCTTTCCTTCCACATTAAGCTGACACACCGCGATATAACTGGAATACTGTTAAAAGCGGCGTTAAACCCAACTCACTCACTGATGTATTTGTTAAAGTATCAGTTATCTGACAAGTTCATGATTTATCGGCTTAGTAATCCTGTAGCATGATTGCAGAATGCCTCCTTTTAGTTTCATGGAGATAAGGGGCGGTCGGGTAGCCTAGTGGTTAAAGCGTTCGATCGTCATGCCGAAGACCCGGGTTCGATTCCCGACATGGGTACAACGTGTGAAGCCCATTTCTGGTGTCCCCCGCTGTAAAATTGCTGGAATATTGCTAAAAGCGGCGTAAAACAAAACTCACGCACTCACTCACTCACTCACTCATCAAGGGAAATCAGATAATTACAGCTGAATGTAGCTTGTCATATTCCTCACAAATCAGCATTAGAAATACTTGTTTGGTTTTTCTATTTATTGTGTAATGAATACTTCACTGACTACCTGTTAGTCTATTTGTTTCTTCCATGTTTTTGTGAGAAGACTTCATAATTGTTGTCTTCAGTCAAGGCAACATTGCCATGATATTCGTGATTGGTTGGTGATCTATCATACATGTTGGCATCCTGATTATTTTACATTTTTGTGTGTACTTAATCCTGTTTGTGGTCATAAAAAAGAAATTAATAATTCATTGTTTGTTTGTTGTTTAACGCCGCACTCAGTGATATTCCAGCTGTTTGACGGCAATCTGTAAATAATCTTGTGCAGGTGCTTAAAGGAATCTCTAGCAGGTGCTGTAAGGAATCTCGTGCAGGTGCTTAAAGGAATCTCGTGCAGGTGCTGTAAGGAATCTCGTGCTGGTGCCTTAAAGGAATCTCGTGCAGGTGCTTTTAGGAATCTCATGCAGGTGCTTAAAGGAATCTCGTGCAGGTGCTGTAAGGAATCTCGTGCAGGTGCTTAAAGGAATCTCTAGCAGGTGCTTAAAGGAATCTTGTACAGGTGCTTAAAGGAATCTCTAGCAGGTGCTTAAAGGAATCTCTAGCAGGTGCTTAAAGGAATCTCAGGGATCAAGGGATGGATGAAGTGACAAGGATCTATTGCATTGGACTTTTAGTATGAAAAGGCAATAAACATGATAAATGAAGTCATGGACACGTGTCAGGCCGATAGAAATAAATCCACATATCAACAGCTGTTTATCAGCTCGAGACAGGCAGGTGGCAGATACCGCAATCAGTTGTCCCTCACATTAATACAACCTACCTACCGTACACAAGTAGCTTTGACACATCTACATAATCTATGTTTTCTACGCTGTTTGAGCGCTCAAATATGATGTTTCACATTGAGTTTTATGTTGACAAAGAAGATTAATCTTAGTCAATATGTTGCAAAAATCTGCAGCACCGCTAGAGTAATCAATGACGAGGGTAGTGATGGTGTGCCCTTTGATAGAATATAGTGTGGAGAGCTTGCTGGATATTTGTGATTGTGGTGTGTAATCAGAATGAAAGACATGGTTGTTCAGGTAGCAAGACATGAAATTTTTCTGAAAATTGAGGAGAAGTAGCCCTGAAACGCTATACAATAAGAAAGTTGTTATTCACTTGATGAAGGGGCTAGAAGTAGCCCTGAAATGTTACACAATAAGAAAGTTGTTATTCACTTGATGAAGGGGCTAGAAGTAGCCCTGAAACGTTACACAATAAGAAGGTTGTTATTCACTTGATGAAGGGGCTAGAAGTAGCCCTGAAACATTATACAATAAGAAAGTTGTTATTCACTTGATGAAGGGGCTAGAAGTAGCCCTGAAATATTGAAAACAATAAAGAAGTTATTCACTTGATGAAGGGTCTAGAAGTAGCCCTGAAATGTTACACAATAAGAAAGTTTTTATTCACTTGATGAAGGGGCTAGAAGTAGCCCTGAAATGTTATACAATAAAGAAGTTGTTATTCACTTGATGAAGGGGCTAGAAGTAGCCCTGAAATATTGAAAACAATAAAGAAGTTATTCACTTGATGAAGGGGCTAGAAGTAGCCCTGAAATATTGAAAACAATAAGGAAGATGCTATCCATAAAAGTCTTAACATTCTTACAACATCTAAATTCCTATCAAAGACTTACCTGATATTTCTGAAATATACACCTCACTGATGTAATTAAAACCTGTCTCATTCTCTCATCTGAATGTATTGTATTGTTTACAAAGGAATATTAAAAAAGATTCTATTTACAATAAAGTTTTAGCAAATGTAAAACTCATAATGGGGGTTGGGGGAGTGATCTCCATACTTCCACTGCACGTCCATGTGCACTTATCGTTGATCTTATTGACAGAATAATAACTGCACCTTGCTGTCAAGAGTGTGGGAGTGATTCATCCTGTCATCATGATCAATAGCTGTCACTGATATTGTAGGAATATCAGGTGAGGTGAGATGAAATGGGGTTTAACGTCGCGTCCAAGATTATTACACTTATACAGCGACGTGCATGCACGTGTTTGTGTGGGTTTGTGTGGCTGCTTGTACTAGCTGATTAAAAGTGCTAGCTCACCGAGATACCATGCCACAGTTTAACATGAATACCCCACTCAGATACAGTATACTGACTCCGAGCCGACCAGTCCTTGTTTCAGCCCCTTAATGCCGAGCGCCAGACAGGGTAACAACAAGAACCATCTTTTAACGTCTATTGGTATGACGCGGCCGGGGATCGAACTCCGGGGATCGAACTCCGGACCTTCCGCTCTCCGGGCAGACGCTCTACCACGAGACCACAGAGGCGGTGTTGTAGGAATATGACTCACAGCTGATCATGTCATCTGATAAAGTGTTTCATTGATCTTGTGATAACAATCAGTTGTTGTATTAGTAGCTTGTTTGAATAGAGGTTATCAATGATCTTATGGACAGATAAACAGGTATCATTGATCTGGTCAACAGATGAAGAGTCAACATTGTCAGGAACAGCATAAAATATTGTCATTGATCGTAACATTTACCTGATTAGGAGTAAGTTTTTGTTTGTTCTTTAACACCACACTCAGCAATATTCCAGCTACATGATTCTTCGCATAGAGTACCACCCTCTGGACCCATGAAAATCCAGGGTAGAATAGGTCTTCAGCAACCCATGCTTGCCGTAAAAGGCGACTATGCTCGTCATAAGAGGCAGCTAACGGGATCGGGTGGTCAGGCTCGCTGACTTGGTTGATGCATGTCATCGATCCCAATTGCGTGGATCGATGCTCATGATATTAATCACTGGATTGTCTGTTCCAGACTCGATTATTTACAGACCGCCGTCATATAGCTGGAATATTGCTGAGTGCGGCGTTAAACAACAAACCAACCAACCAACCAACAACCAGATACATGATGGTGGTCTGTAGATAATCGAGTATGGACCAGACAATCTAGTGATGCACATTATAAGTTGTAGCAGGAGTACGAGGGGTACAGTGGGTTTTATGTGTTCCACGTTAGGGTTTATACCACAAGCCTCCGGCTCATGATATAAAACCCCATGTACCCCTCGTGATCCAGCTACAACGAATGTATCTCACTGATAGGTTTTAATGTGACATTGTAAGAGAATAAACACAATCACCTGTTCGATTGAGCTGAGGTTAACTTGTGCTATGTCACATGAGGTGAGGTTAAATGGGGTTTAAAGTCGCTTCCAAAATTATTGCACTTATATAGCGACGTGCATGTACGTGGTTGTGTTTGTGTGGCTGCTGTGTGGCTGATACCATGCCCCAGTTTAACACGAATACCCCACTCAGACACAGTATACTGACTCTGAGCCGACCAGTCCTTGTTTTAGCCCCTTAATGCCGAGCACCAGACAGGGTAACAACAAGTACAATCTTTTAACGTCTTTTGGTATGACGCGGCCGGGGATCGAACCCCGGACCTTCCGCTCTCCGGGCGGACGCTCTACCACTAGACCACGGAGGCGGTCCTATGTCACATGACTTCCATTGACTCGGAGGTGACAGGAAGCGTGCAGCTTTTTGCATTGACGCGATTGAAGGGATTTATTCTGCCTCCCAGATATCCACATACAGCCTTCATTGTTCATGGCGGGGTATAAGTGATTTATTCTCCCACTGAGAAATTTATTTAACCTCCCAAGGCAGGTTACACAGTATTTTATCAAGATCACATGGACCAATCAGATCTCATCATTCTGACATAGAGGTATGATAATATAGTATGATGTTCGTCTAAGATGCTAGAATCACACCCCTGTACTGACATCATGTGGAACAGCTCTAAAAGGCTGAAAGACATCATGTCATTCTTGACTGGCACCAATGTTATATCGGGACAACAGCCATGGTATGGTTATTATAGAAATAGAATTTGCTGTCAGTGTGTGAATTGATATAATTCACTTTTATCTATACCTGTAAGGGCGGGGGTATATAGTTATACCAAGGAATTCCATCTGTTCTTCTGAGGACATTTTTGTGTGTGACATATAACTTGAAAACTACTGCAAAGGTTCTTTTCGAAACATGGTTAACAGTTTCTATACCAATAGGAGAGGTACAGTTCAAAGTTTGATTTAAATGTTTGGATTTTTTTGAAAAATATTAGCTATTTTTCATTTATTTCCTAACAATGTTTTTAACTTAAACATTTGTGCGACCTATAACTTGAAAACTACTGCATGGATCCTTTATAAATTTAGCAAACAGTTTCCATTCTAATGGAATAGGTCAGTGGACAGTTTGATTTTGACATGTGGATTTTCTGAGAAAATATGAAGTTAGCATATATTTTTTTACTTCAACATTTGTGCAACCTATACCTTGATAATTACTTCATGAATTCTCCATTGGGGGTATTGTTTGTATACCAATAGGAGACGTGCAGTGCAAAGCTTGATTTCGATAAGTGGATTTTCTGAGGAAATGATGCTCTTTTAATTTTTTGCGCTTAGAAATATGTTGAAGTCGAAGTGGGAGGTATTAGTGAGCCCTGCTCACTTTTTGTCTTGTTTAGCTATGTATTGAACTAGGTAAAAACATTGCTTCTTGAAGGTACAAGAAAATTGGAATAAGTTTCATGTGATCATGCCCTTTAAAGCACCTGTGTGTACATTTTCAGCAACCACATCCCACTTTGTTTTGTATTTTCAGGTGGTTCCATCACACCCAGTTTGCCGATATATTTCCCTCAAATGCGGTCTGGGTTTTGGACAGGCCAAGGTGGTGCTGGAGGACGTCCTCAGACCGGTCCTCAGATCGGTTCTGCCCCAGGGTCGGGCATGGGGTCAGCTGGGACAGACATGGGGTCAGACAGAAGGAAACTGGCTTGTTCCTACTGTAATAAGACCTTTATTGCCCCAAGTGCTTTGAAATACCATCGGGAGTCTGTTCATGAGGGAGCAGTTCACCAATGTGTCTGTGGGAAGACCTACAAATATAACCCCGGTCTCATCGCTCATAGGCGGACTTGCCCAGTGATGTTAGCCCTGAATAACACTGCTTGATCTGGAAGAGGGAGTTCACTCTGTTGGGAGGATACGTTTTGTGGTTTTGTCCATATTGTCATCTTGGATGGATTATTGTTGGGTTTTGCGAAGGACTGCTCGGTCAAGTGATCGATTTTGGGGTTTGTGGATTTCAAAGGTTTGGAGATGTGTTGAGGAATTCATCAACTGTAATAAAGTTCGTGTTTGCCCAACAGATCACTCTCTATCCTTATCCCTTTGACTGTTACATATGCTGCATAAGATGTTAGCACAACAAATGATATTGAAAGTATTATTTGTCTTGAAGAACATGTTAAAAATGTGTTCATTGTGACCAAACTGATGTCTTCTCAGTCCTGATGGATGTGCAAGCCTTGTCATGTGAATATAGACTTGAATAGGAAAGGAATTTGAAGAGTTACATCAACTGTATAAACTTGCAATAATTATCCAGCTACCAAAGATTTTAGGATCCAGACTTACACCAATATGATTACAGGATGCAATCCTAGCTTAAAGGATCAGGAATCATTACTTGGATATAACAGACTTGAAAGGAGCCTATGAATATTGCTATGTTTCATCTGGTTTCTCTACAACTGCTTTAATAAATATCCAGTATCAAGAAGGAAGGACATTTGTGAAGATTCCACTTTTTGTTGCTTTCAGGAAGGTCAACCTCCATGCTTTCAGTGAAATCCCTCTGCACACCTGCCTCCAGGAGGACCACAAGGAGAAGCCTGCAGGATGCATCCATGTCAAGACGCGCATCTCTCAGTCCCACCGTTGTAAGAGACAGTGCCAAGAAACTCGTAGTAGCATCAGCCGTCGGACAGAAGAGGAGATTCTCCTGCCCGCAATGCAACAGGAGTTTCAGTTCCACAGTTGACATGGCGATGCATGTGCGGTACAACCATAAGTGTGTCTGTGGGCAGGTGTTCCGATTCCAGACTGGCTTGATGGCTCACAAGAGAGTGTGTTTCTCAGCCAGGGCTGCCAAGTGAGGACACTCTTCCGTGGCATTGACAGCAGATAAAAAGGGTCTTGTTGGTTGTCAATTTGTGATGGTAATTGTAACTGATGGCTGTTGCTTTAAATTTCTTTCCAAGTGGAATTCAAGATTTGGAAACAGCAATATTGAAAAACCTTGAGTATGAGGAAGGAAAATAGCATTGTCTTATAATGAGTTTGTTTGGTCAGATGCAAGGCTCAAGGTATATCATCTGTATAAACGCATTTAGAGGATGATAGGCCTGATTGCTTTGGGTATTGTATGAGAGCGAATTTTGCATCGGAAACACACACTTTACACAGACTGCTTATTTTTGTGTTGGTTAAAACTTGGGCTCCATTGTCCCCCTGTTGTTTGTGATAATGTATCTGAGTAAAGTATTTAAAGATGAAATGAATACAAATGAAGATCAGGATTTTTCTCATTTACAGATTGTTTACTCCTTAGTCAAACAAGCAGGTTATCTGCAAGACACTCTAACAGACTGCATCAAAAATGGAAAGAGATGCTTCTGAGGTAGCTATGATGTTGCTGCTGGAACATGGCTGAATAGTGGTGACCCCGCTGTCCATGTGACAGCAGAAAGACAGTTAGTTGTTGGTTGACATCTTGGTTCTTCAGAAACATGGTTGAATATGTGTGACCTAGCTGTCCATGTGACAGCAGAAAGACAGGCAGTTCTCACTAGATACCATGGTTCTTCAGAAAGACAGTTAGTTGTTGGTTGACATCTTGGTTCTACAGAAACATGGTTGAATATGTGTGACCTAGCTGTCCATGTGACAGCAGAAAGACAGGCAGTTCTCACTAGATACCATGGTTCTTCAGAAAGACAGTTAGTTGTTGGTTGACATCTTGGTTCTACAGAAACATGGTTGAATATGTGTAACCTGTGACAGCAGAAAGACAGGCAGTTCTCACTAGATACCATGGTTCTTCAGAAAGACAGTTAGTTGTTGGTTGACATCTTGGTTCTACAGAAACATGGTTGAATATGTGTGACCTAGCTGTCCATGTGACAGCAGAAAGACAGGCAGTTCTCACTAGATACCATGGTTCTTCAGAAAGACAGTTAGTTGTTGGTGGACATCTTGGTTCTACAGAAACATGGTTGAATATGTGTAACCTGTGACAGCAGAAAGACAGGCAGTTCTCACTAGATACCATGGTTCTTCAGAAAGACAGTTAGTTGTTGGTGGACATCTTGGTTCTTCAGGAACATGGTTGAATAGTGGTGACCTAGCTGTCCATGTGACAGCAGAAAGACAGGCAGTTCTCACTAGATACCATGGTTCTTCCAAAAAACAGTCAGTTGTTGGTGGACATCTTGGTTCTTCAGAAAGACAGTCAGTTGTTGGTGGACATCTTGGTTCTTCAGAAAAACAGTCAGTTGTTGGTGGACATTTTGGTTCTTCAGGAACATGGTTGCATCCTGAGTGAGCTGAACAGATAAAAGGGTCATGGTCAATTAGGATATGGTACATCTTTGACCGAGACATTTGTCAGTTGTGGTGATTCATCAAGTGTGGTGAAAACAAGGGGGAAAGAGTGTCCAGTTTGCGGGAGGATGTTTTCCGACTCCAGCGCTATGAATTATCACAAGGAAGCTGCTCATGAGAATAAGAACTATCAGTGTGCTTGTGGAAGGGTTTTCTGATACAAGCCAGGACAATTCAAGCATGGAAGGAAATGTTGTTTCCTTATGTAGATGTGGGGGGCACGGGTGGCCCAGTCGTCTAAGGTGCCGCGACTCGCTGCGCAGAGTTGCGTCCCTTGGGCACGCCAGAAACCTATGATTGTGGGTTTGAATCCCGGTTCGCGCCTATTATGTTTCTAGGTTTGTCAGCACCATACCCGTGCTCTTGGGTTTCACCGAAGTGGTAAACGTCTGAGACCTGCATCACTTCGGGCTTTCCTCCCACATTAAGCTGACACGCCGTGATATGACTGGAATACTGTTAAAAGCGGCGTTAAGCCCAACTCACTCACTCACTTATGTAGATTTGTTTTCATGAGCAGCCACTGTTTTGTATTAGCGGCCTGGGTGGCCAAGTAGTCAGTTAGCCGTAATTGACTCTACTGGATCTGTTGGTTGTGACTTTGAGTCCCTTCATCTGTCAGAAGTTCAGAACCATGACATGGTGTTTCTAGTAGCTTTTCTTGAATGTTAAGCTGAAAGGCTGTGAGATACAGCACTGAACTCAATGTTACTCACTGCTCACTTGGAACAGTACTTGACAGAACCACCAACATACTGTGTTCTGTATTTGCCCTTTTGAGAAAGTTGATGTTAGAGGGAAAAAGAACCCTTGCAGACACAAGATTTGATTATGACAGACCTCAGTGATATACCAGATACTTACCTCAGAAGTGTGTTCGCCATGGGGAACTGGTCATTTAATGTTTTTGGTTGATGCTTTGGATTTTGTAACTTTTTATTTTTTATTTTTGGCAACTGTTTCAACACATACAATTATTATTCCTCACAGGAGTAGCAGAATGAATGTTTTTGTTTCTTTTTAAACTTGAAGTAACACATATATATTTTTCCCGTAATGTCTGTGACAATTTATTTGGTACAAAACCGTTTCAGCACCAACACACAAAATACCATGGTTGATTCTTATGATTATGTGGTTATTGGGAGGCAAGATTCAATATGTTTGAACAACCCCCACTGGCCTATGGCCATAGTGGCATTATGCATAGGACCTTTCTTGTTTATTTATAAGATGTTTTGTGCTGACCATGAATTTTATAGATATTTTCTATCCATGTTTGTCTTGAAAACACTCATTATTGCGTTGGAAGACAACCCACTTTTATGATATCATGATACCATACATGACCGCAGATGAGCTGAACTCTTTCATCATTTCTGCACTCAAATCATTTCGGTCGTAATTCTGTGGTTTACATTCTGTCTCAAGTTTAATCCTGTTAATGTAAAAGTAGTCATTATTCATGCAATTCTCATCTTCTGACTATATATGCATGTATAACTTTCATAATAAATTAGTTGACATCTGTGTGTTTTTTCGTTGGTTATTACCTGTTTGTTTTATTCTGCATGAAGATTAACTGCAGGGATGGCACAGATAATAGTGGATTGGTTTAGGCAAGATGTGTTGGATTCAAGTGAAAGGCCATTATGACCACCTGATACTCCTCATTCAAGGCCATTGTGACCAATCCATACTCTTCACTCCAGGCCATTGTAACCACTCAATATTACTCACTCCAGGCCATTGTGACCACTCCATACTCCTCACTCCAGGCCATTGTGACCACTCCATACTCCTCACTCCAGGCCATTGTGACCACTCAATACTCCTCACTCCAGGCCATTGTGACCACTCCATACTACTCACTCCAGGCCATTGTGACCACTCCATACTCCTCACTCCAGGCCATTGTGATACTCCTCTCTCAAGGCCATTGTGACCACCTGGTACTCCTCACTCAAGGCCATTGTGATACTCCTCACTCCAGGCCATTGTGACCACTCCATACTCCTCACTCCAGGCCATTGTGACCACTCAATACTCCTCACTCCAGGCCATTGTGACCACTCCATACTACTCACTCCAGGCCATTGTGACCACTCCATACTCCTCACTCCAGGCCATTGTGATACTCCTCTCTCAAGGCCATTGTGACCACCTGGTACTCCTCACTCAAGGCCATTGTGATACTCCTCACTCCAGGCCATTGTGACCACTCCATACTCCTCACTCCAGGCCATTGTGACCACTCCATACTCCTCACTCCAGGCCATTGTGACCACTCCATACTCCTCACTCCAGGCCATTGTGACCACTCCATACTCCTCAATCCAGGCCATTGTGACCACTCCATACTCCTCACTCCAGGCCATTGTGACCACTCCATACTCCTCACTCCAGGCCATTGTGACCACTCCATACTCCTCACTCCAGGCCATTGTGACCACTCCATACTCCTCACTCCAGGCTATTGTGACCACTCCATACTCCTCACTCCAGGCCATTGTGACCACTCCATACTCCTCACTCCAGGCTATTGTGACCACTCCATACTCCTCACTCCAGGCCATTGTGACCACTCCATACTCCTCACTCCAGGCCATTGTGACCACTCCATACTCCTCACCCCAGGCCATTGTGACCACTCCATACTCCTCACTCCAGGCCATTGTGATACTCCTCACTCAAGGCCATTGTGACCACCTGGTACTCCTCACTCAAGGCCATTGTGATACTCCTCACTCCAGGCCATTGTGACCACTCCATACTCCTCACTCCAGGCCATTGTGACCACTCCATATTACTCACTCCAGGCCATTGTGACCACTCCATATTACTCACTCCAGGCCATTGTGACCACTCCATACTCCTCTCTCCAGGCCATTGTGACCACTCCATACTCCTCACTCCAGGCCATTGTGATACTCCTCACTCAAGGCCATTGTGACCACCTGGTACTCCTCACTCCAGGCCATTGTGATACTCCTCACTCAAGGCCATTGTGACCACCTGGTACTCCTCACTCAAGGCCATTGTGACCTTTTTCTACATTAGATTTAATAAGTGTGTGTGTGTGTGTGAGAGAGAGAGACAAACAGTCTTTGTTTTATCCCCAAGGCAGGGTAACAACAAGTACCATTGTTTAACGTCTCGTATGACAAGCCGGGGGATGGAACTAATGACCTTCCGGTCTCCAGGCAAACGCTCTACCCGCTAGGCATTCCTTTTTGTTATGAACCCCCTTCCTCTCCTCATTCCGTTCTCATTACAACACAAAGAAAGCAGATTTTCCTTCTATGAGGTTGTTCCTGCTGTAACAGACAGGTAGATGCGTTTCAACCACAAATTAATTGCGTTGCTGCTGATTCAAGACCAGTATGCAATCGCATTAACAGTCTGAATTTAACAGCCTTGTTTCTATGCAGGTTACATGGACCGTGACACTATGTTCCACGAAGTCACAATGGCAAGCGAAGTGCAATGCGGACTATCCATGCCGGAGTCCAGGAGAACACACGCCTGTTCCATCTGTGGCACCTCCTACTCCACCGTGTCCAACCTCAACCAACACATGCGTTTGAAACACGAGGCCTCCACCAAATACAGATGCCATGTTTGTGGGAAGATGCTCATACATAGGCAGCACTATCTCTCCCATGTGAACAGTCACAGCAACATCAAGCAGTTCTGCTGTGACATCTGCAGCAAGGAGTTCTCCTATGAAAGCAGTCTGAAGGTGCACTACCAGAAACACCACATGGAGGAGAGCCTGCACCAGAGCCCACTTGCAGCGATCTTAGCGCTAAGATGATCGTAACTCCCATACTTTAACATAGGCTTACAATAGTCTTAGCCTTAAGATCGCTTTGTGCAAGTGGGCCCAGGGCTTTACCTTCACTGACAAAAGTGGGGGTCTAGGGGACCCCCAATAAGTAATTGTAAGGGTCCTGTAAAGTAATGAGTGAGTGAGTGAGTTGGGTTTAACGCCCCTTTTTTAAACAGTATTACAGTTATATCGCGGCGTGTCAGCTTAATGTGGGAGGAAAGCCCGAAGTGATGCAGGTCTCAGACGTTTACCACTTCGGTGAAACCCACGAGCACGGGTATGGTGCTGACAAACCTAGAAACATAATCGGGGCGAACCGGGATTCGAACCCACAATCACAGGTTTCTGGCGTGACGCAACTCTGCACAGCGAATCACGGCGCCTTAGACGTAAAGTAATGAAATGGTGTAGTGTACTGTACATTTTGATCATTACTTTAGAGCCCAGAATGAATCAATGATCACGTGGACCATGGTCATGCTTGATGGATGAAATGACAGACTCCCATAACTGCTCTTGATTCGATGGTGGTACAGTGAATATAATTGCGCGTCCCAAAAAAACAGTTTATTTTTTATATATACACACATAAATGGAGAACAAACAAGACTTCCCAGAGACCGAGCATGTTCCTTGGAGAGGGCTGGAGCAAGTCTGTTGTGTGCTCACCATTGTTGTATATATTTGGAGGGGGGGAACACCAGAAATGGGCTTCACACATTTTACCTATGTCAGGAATCGAACCTGGGTCTTCAGCATGACGCTCTAAATATAGATTTATCAAACAGAAAGTGATGAGATCGTCTTACATCATTAAGTTCATGCTGTGCAATGACAACCAGGAACCAGTCTATGCGAGGACTTTACTTCATGGCATGATACAGTTGTTACTGCGTCTTAGAAGATGTCAGGTATCAAACAAACAAAAACAAACAGCTGAACGACTTCATTACAGAGGTGATACAATTTGGTTACCCGTATGGAAACGGAGATGCGGAATGTATTTTTCTGTACCCTCCCTGAATTAGAATTTACAACTAAAATGTATATTTGCCTCCAAAATTCATTATATTGCTTAAATTGTCGAGGAATTAATGCCGCTCAAACGACTTATTTCGCATTTGCGGATTCTTAGTGTTGAGTGCAGACTTAGTGTGATCAGGTTAAATTCCACAAATTCGATGCCGTTTCACAGGCGTATGAATATTATGAAATGTGACTTAGCTTGTTATAAGAGTAAACTGTTTCTTGTCTTTTTAGCTTATTTAAAACGTGACGATGGGTAATAAAACAATAAACTATTCGTGACGAGGAATAACGGATTATCTGTCCCTCGTAATAATTAATGTTGAAGCAAAGACTCGGGCCTTAAATTCATTCGGGGCAGATAATCCGTCATTCCTCGTCACTCGCAAATAATTGTCTCTATAACAGTGATAGGGAACAAGATATCACTAGGTCTGAGCAGATGTTGGCAAGATCTGTGAACACACAAGACTGTCTATTCATGTGATCCTACGGAAGCCTTTTAGGGCCATTTGGGTTTTAAATTTTTTTTCGATATTATCTTGAAATTTCAACTTAGTTTCTTGAAATTTCAACTTAGTATCTTGAAATTTCAAGATAGTATCGAAAACAATATAAAAAAAACCAAATGGCCCTAAAAGGCTTCCGTAGGATCTTGAAATTTCAAGATTATTCACTTCAAACGTATTTTTTCATCTTGGGATGTTAACCTATTATCTTGAAATTTCAACTTAGTATCTTGAAATTTCAACAAAGTATCGAAAACAATATAAAAAAACCAAATGGCCCTAAAAGGCTTCCGTAGGATCTTGAAATTTCAAGATTATTCACTTCAAACGTATTTTTTCATCTTGGGATGTTAACCTATTATCTTGAAATTTCAACTTAGTATCTTGAAATTTCAACAAAGTATCGAAAAAAATGTTATAAAAAAATGGCCCTAAAAGGCTTCCGTATGATCCGATGGCTACCTCTTTCTAGACGCGGTATCCAAGGTCACATGATGTGAACCCTCTGGAAACTTTGACCACCCAATCTATATGAAGAATACGTTTTTTAGCCAATCAGATGTAAGCTCTGTGAAATGATTTGGTTTCATTCCCGTTCGCTTCTGTAACCAATAGGAAAACGTAAAATACACACAATATTCTCTTGATAGTACACAATTGGGGTGTAGATAATGCCATGCAGCTAGTTTTACGTGTATACGTTTACAAAATGTACATACAGATTTACATGGTTTATAAGCATAAAGAAATGTAAAATGCAAAATGAAATGTTGGCGCACTGAACACTAAAGAGTGCCATCAGATAAAGTGTCACAGCTTGGCCTGAACGTCCTTTGTGACGTTGTACGTCATTTGTGACGTCGTACGTCCTTTGTGACGTTGTACGTCATTTGTGACGTCGTACGTCATTTGTAATTAAAGATGGCTGACTGACGCCTCAAGCGACATGCCGACTGTCACGAATGTCAAGTCTCGGCTACATTATAGATAAATAGGCATAAATGTCATTGAGTCATGACCATTCAGATGAAATTGTATAATATGCATTGCGTACGTCTGTAAATGCATCATTGTCATGTATAAATCTCTATGTACATATTGTAAACGTACACACGTAAAGGTAACTGTATGACATTAAAAATCTGGCTCTTGGACACGAGTCTAAAAAGCATAACAGAATGCTG
Source organism: Haliotis rufescens (assembly GCF_023055435.1). Lineage (NCBI taxonomy): Eukaryota > Metazoa > Mollusca > Gastropoda > Lepetellida > Haliotidae > Haliotis > Haliotis rufescens. The sequence goes on along the minus strand of NW_025964383.1, from coordinate 25,222,771 downwards.
CTGTTATTATTCTTCATTTGGAAATACGGTGTTCCAGATACTTGGCTCTCATACTGAGACTTTATAAGCTTCCATGTTGTTTGGTCGATTAGAAAGTTTGCCCATCTGTGAATATCTGTGAATGGTTGGTCAGATTTTGACTGGGTTTTGAAGTGAGGTAAAAGATCTGTGTTTTTTTTAGATTGGTGGTACATGTGTATAAATGAGTGTGTGAGATACAAAAACACATGGAGGTGTTACGGCTGCCCATTGAAGAATACTGGCATTGTGACAGTGGAATAGAGCGTGAGCATGTTGCATACATCTGACTTGTTAGTAGTGGTGCTACAATACGCCGATGCATCGTTGGATCGCGATTATTTTACTTCTCAATACAAGTATCGATCACACTGGCACACTTAGTAAAAAATATCGATACATACCCTAAATGTCTGCTGTAAAAACTATTACACCGAACATAAATTAGCAGTGAAAATTAAAAACGACCCGTGAAGATCCGGGGTAGAACAGGTCTTCAGCAACCCATGCTTGCCGTAAAAGGTGACTCTGCTTGTCGTAAAAGGCGACTAGCGGAATCGGGTGGTCAGGCTCGTTGACTTGGTTGATGCATGTCATCGATCCCAATTGCGTGGATCGATGCTCATGATATCAATCACTGGATTGTCTGGTCCAGACTCGATTATTTACAGACCGCCGTCATAAAGCTGGAATATTGCTGAAACAGGGCTCAGACCTCAGTGAATGGTGGCCCACTCGGCCTTTAGTTACATTATATTCATGATTTCTGTCTTACGAATCTGCCACATGTAAAATTCAGACATACCACCCGATCCCGTCAGTCGCCTTTCACGACAAGCATAGTCGCCTTTTATGGCAAGCATGGGTTGCTGAAGACCTATTCTACCCCGGATCCTCCCGGGTCCCCTGCTAATGCAATGCATTAATTTGATCATGATAAATACCCTGGACCTTTCGCCAACATATTTTATCCAATCAAATTACAGCGAAAACCTGTGCCAAATTAGATGGTGAATGTCATTGTCACTGCCACAACGAAGCAATGGTAGCGAATGTGCTCGGATATTTATCATACTAGCAAGGCGATATACTACCCTTGACCATGGAGGATGGTCGCTGTGTCAGCCTGCACGAGGCATGAGCTCTATACTTAACTCCAGATCTCGCGTTCTCTGTTTCAGCGCCCTACGTGTGCGGAAACTGCGGTAAGGCTTACCGTCTGAAGACTTCCTACTACCAACACGTCAAGAGGTACCACGTGGACCCTGCCCTGTTCTGCAACCACTGCGGCAAGAAGTTCTACAGTCGGTACGACCTCAACCGACACCAGGTCATACACACAGGGGTCAAGGCCTTCACGTGCGACTTCTGCGGAGCCAAGTTCTTCACCGTCGGCACCTTGAAGATCCACGTCAAGCGGGTGCACGGGACGCCCTTTGAGTACTATTGTAAGTTTTGTGGTAAAGGGTACCACGACAAGGAGGGCCTTTGGCTTCACGAAAGAGGCCATTATGATGCTGACATGAATTTTGAGGAGGGAAGTTCAGACGTGCAGGATGTTTCATGATGGATGGTGCTCTAAGGTTTTCAAGAAGTTTACCTTTTGTGTGTATCTGGTAACGTCAAATAAACTTTTATGAATCTACTTGAGGGATCTTGTGGTCAGGCTCAGTGACTTGGTTTGTTGTTTAACGCCGCACTGAGCAATATTCCAGCTATATGACGGCGGTCTGAAAATAGTCGAGTCTGAACCAGAAAATCCAGTGATTGATATCATGGGCATCGATCCACGCAATTGGGATCGATGACATGCATCAACCAAGTCAGCGAGCCTGACCACCCGATCCCGTTAGTCGGATCTTACGACAAGCATTGTCGCCTTTGACGGCAAGCATGGGTTACTGAAGACCTATTCTACCCCGGCTTCAGGCTCATTTTGATCCTACCCCGATGTCGTAGTACGATGCTCATAATACCAATCACAGGTTTGTCTTGTCCAGACTCGATTATTTACAGGTCGCCGTCATAAAGCTGGAATATTAATGCTGCGTAAAAGAACAAAAAACTAACTCACCATTCACTTCAAATAAATTTAGACCGCCTCCGTGGTCTAGTGGTAGAGCGTCCGCCCGGAGAGCGGAAGGTCCGGGGTTTGATCCCCGGGCGCCTTATACCAAAAGACGTTAAAAGATGGTACTTGTTGTTACCCTGTCTGGCGCTCGGCATTAAGGGGCTAAAACAAGGACTGCTCGGCTCGGAGTCATTATACTGTGTCTGATTTGGGTATTCATGTTAAACTGCGGCATGGTATCTCATTGAGCTAGCACTATAAATCGGCATCAGTCCGTACTAGTACAAGCAGCCACACACACACACACGTGCATGCACGTCGCTATATAAGTGCAATAATCTTGGACACGACGTTAAACCCAATTTCACCTCACCTCAAATAAAAATAAATGCCTGAATATATAGGCTTTGATTGTGGGGTTGTCTTCACACTCCTCCAACACTTAGCAAGTGTTCTTCACAACACTTTATATGAATAACTATGAGGACCGTTGTAACTTAAAAAAGGGCTTACAGTATCGTCAGTTGGGCCACGATCCGCAGGGGGCGGTCGGGTATAGCCTAGTGGTTAAAGCGTTCGCTCGTCACGCCGAAGACCCGGGTTCAATTCCCGACATGGGTACAATGTGTGAAGCCCATTTCTGGTATCCCCCTTCTTGATATTGCTGGAATATTGCTAAAAGCGGCGTAAAACCATACTCACTCACGATCCGCCATTGATTACCGTGACTGGTGTGTCAGCAACATACCCGTAGGTATGATAATAGTGGTAAGGCTGCACAAAACATTAAATGTTTCTCGGATAAAAAATCTGATGAGTGTGGAGGAAGGCGGGTTTTCTGAATTTATTGAAAACAAGATTGATGAGGGAGGAACACCGTTTACTTATTTCGCCTTCAAGAATAGCAATAAACAAAAACTGGAAACACGCTGGACTCAATGCAATGTCATTTGTCAAGCGGGGTAGAATAGGTCTTCAGCAACCCATTCTTGCCGTAAAAGGCGACTATATGCTTGTCGTAAGAGGCGACTAACGGGATCGGGTGGTCAGGCTCGCTGACTTGGTTGCTCGATGCTCATGATGTCAGTCACTGGATTGTCAATCGAGATTCGATTATTTACAGACCGCCGTCATATAGCTGGAATATTGCTGAGTGCGGCGTTCAACAGCAATCAAACAAAGAAAGGCCATGTTGTTCGTGGGTGCCACAATGTGGGTGAACAATGTGGACGACCACCTGTACACTGTAGGCGTCCCTCCCACCTTAAGCCTACATGCCGTGGTATGACTGAAACACTGTTCAAAGTGGCGTTAAACACTACTTGCTCAGCGTTCACGCATGTAGTTACAAGGTGCAACAAATGACCAATGGGTAGAGTACCCTGTCGCTGGACATCCAGCGCCGATAACCAGACCACCCGTCCTGGTGATATACGAAGGCATACGGAATAGTTCCTGGGATCACACAATCGTTCAGAATAGACAAAATGCACCCATTAGTTTTCAGTACCATCTCATTTGACTTCAATACCCTTCGTCCAGAGATGCTTCAGCGTTGCTATCCCTGCCCTATGATAGTCTTCATCTTGGTTTTCCCGAACGGCCACGACGACGGTAATCACCTCACCGTTACTGGTAAACTCTACCACGCGGGTTTGTTTTCAGTTTATGGTTCTTGTGTTTGTTTGTTGTTTAACGCCGCACTCAGCAATATCCCAGCTCTATGACGGTGGTCTGTAAATAGTCGAGTCTTGACCAGACAATCCAGTGATTGACATCATGAGCATCAATCCACGCAATTGGAATACGATGACATGCAACAACCAAGTCAGCAAGCCTGACCACCCGATCCAGTTAGTCGCCTCTTACCACAAGCATATCTGCCTTTTAGGGCAAGCATGGGTTGCTGAAGACCTATTCTAACCCGGATCTTTACGTGTCTTAAGTTTATGGAAGAGGTAGAAGTCACAATGTGCTTGGGGGGCACGGGTGGCCCAGTCGTCTAAGGCGCCGCGATTCGCTGTGCAGAGTTGCGTCCCTTGGGCACGCCAGAAACCTATGATTGTGGGTTCGAATCCCGGTTTGCCCCGATTATGTTTCTAGGTTTGTCAGCACCATACCCGTGCTCGTGGGTTTCACCGAAGTGGTAAACGTCTGAGACCTGCATCACTTCGGTCTTTCCTCCCACATTAAGCTGACACGCCGCGATATAACTGTAATACTGTTAAAAGCAGCGTTAAACCCAACTCACTCACTCACTCACACAATGTGCTTAGTGAGGACAATAGGGGACATGGAGAAGTAATTCAAAGATACAATCTGCAGCTCAAGCACACACTGCCACTTGTGCCTGAATTGTCTTGAAGCAGTATCACCTGTATGAACTGAGCTTTCCTCGACGTTTTTTCCTTGATAACATCTCTCAACTTACGCAGTTCTGTGGTATAGTAATCTTTCGATAATCACTCCACGTATCCACTGAACACTGCTGTCGGTGGGATCCTTTATATACACAAGTGCACCCTTCTCAAATGTACACATGTATTCATGGCGTGACTGCCGACTAATTTTAAAAACAACACGTCAAGCTTTACAAACACCTTGATGGACAGAGAATATATTCTCTTCTTGATTTTAAAACCTGTTATTGATATGTTTACTGGTCATTACAAATTAAATGTCAGCCGATGGAAGATCAGCATCATCACTTCAAGGCCGAGATGACTACCGTATTCGACGTAATAAGCGCCCAGGGCGCGCTCAAAATTAGAAATAGGGAGCTCTTATTAGAATTTTATTTTGGTGAGTTGAAAGATAAATTTCGTGGTTTATGCTGACAGCCTGAAATGTTTATATACGACAGATATATTATTCCAGAATTAAATTGCCCATTATTAAGGGTGCATATAACACACGAGTGCGTATTATACGCGAATAAATAAGTCTTGTATACATTGATCAATCGGAAGGGGTGCTAATTGGGATTGTTCACTTGTCAATATATTAGCAAATATCGCCGTTGGCGCTTATTAGAGCGGGGCACTTATTACGTCGAATACGGTAATTACGTTTAAACGTATTCTGTACTGGTGAACTCTAGCATCAACATACAGGAACACGAATGACATAAAAAAAATCTTCTTGTTAAAATACAAGGAGGATATTATATGAGTGTCCATGTCATGCTTTGTTTACGACACGATATCGCTCGGTAAATACCGGAATTTCGGCACGAGTGTCGTGAACATACTATGACATTAACACGAATTTAATGTTCTATTTATTACCGAAGATGTCTACAAACAGAGACGAATATTAGTGTTTACCTATAAGGACTGCGAGTCGCAACAGCATTGGAACCACAAGTTGTCGAATGACGTCAACAATCTTCGGCTGTGACGTCGTTTCTATTATGACGTCATTCCGACCTCACGTCACAATAAGATTCGAATGACAATGCCGTCCCGATGACGGAAACAATACACTGTTGTCTCGTGACGTGATATGACCCTGCGGCACATTTGATTTTTATTTACCACGATATGTTTGCCCTCGTAGGTAATATACTATGTAATATTGTCAGTTATTATCGTAGGTCTGTGAGCACTCAATCGCGCACGTGGGTTTCATCCTTGTGGGACTGCCTGCAGTGAGGTAGTGGTTAGAGCATCTGCCCAGAGAGCGTTAGGTCGGTGGTTCGATCCCCTGGACGCATCAAACTAAAAGATGGTGCTTGTTATTCCTCTGCCTGGCATTAGGGCATTAAACCAGGACTGGTCGGCCCGCAGTTGGCCACGATGAAATTGACTTTATAGTCCGGTTCAAGCAACCACACAGACACACGCATGCACGTCGCATGTGTGGAATAATCTTGAATACGACGTTAAACCCAATTTCGCCTCACCTCGCCAACCCAACAGCATTTAGTCGCCACCAGCGTCAACTGCCGACTAGCTCCAGCTGTTGTGAATCTGTTTTCACCCGGAATCCTCAAGGGTGGTTATGCACTTGATATTTGGTAAGCAACTGTGATGAGGGGGCGGTGTGGTAGCCTAGGGGTTAAAGCGTTCGCTCGTCACGCCGAAGGCCCGGGTTTGATTCCCCACATAAGAACAATGTGTGAAACTCAACGCGTGTGTGTGTGTGTGTGTGTGTGTGTGTGTGTGTGTGTGTGTGTGTGTGTGTGTGTGTGTGTGTGTGTGTGTGTGACCAAGCCTGGTGGCGTGTGTGTGTGTGTGTGCGTGTGTGTGTGTGTGTGTGTGTGAAAGCCTGGTGGCTTGTGTGCAATCAGAGTCATCACAATTCACCAGGGAAAAGTCAGAAGATAAACTAAAAAGCATACTTTTAAATCTAAACTTGTGAATATAAAATTATATTGATTCCCAAGTCGGGTTTGAAGCATCTGTGTGTACGTAGATGTTGGAGGGGTTGAGCAAAATTCTCCTATGAGTGAGTGAGTGATTATGGTTTAACGCCGCTTTTAGCAATATTCCAGCCATATCACAGCTTGGGGGAGTATATTTACGTTTGACAGTGTTCTCAAACTACGTTCCTGTCCATCTCCCACATTGGACGTTTCAAGTGAGAATCAGTCAAATGCTACACAAAGAGATCCATACAAAACTACATTTAACAGCCCAACATAAAGTCATCATTAGCTATGAGTAAGTGAGTGAGTCAGTGAGTTGGGTTTAACGCCGCTTTTAACAGTACAGTAAAGTACGGTTATAACGAACTCAAAGGGACTACTAATTTTAGTTCGTTATAACCGTAGTTCGTTATAAGCATATACACAGCATAACTACAGCAAGTAGTCGGGACCAAAAAGTAAGTTCGTTATATCCGTCAGTTCGTTATAAGCGTGTTCGTTATAACCGTAGTTTACTGTATTCCAGTTATATCGCGTCGTGTCAGCTTAATGTGGGAGGAAAGCCCGAAGTGATGCAGGTCTCAGACGTTTACCACTTCGGTGAAACCCACGAGCACGGGTATGGTGCTGACAAACCTATTAACTTAATCGGGGCGAACCGGGATTCGAACCCACAACATCATAGCTATGACTTCAATAATGCTTGCGTTTATAGAGGACACGGGATTTTGTGTTTATATCCCCATACATCCATGGGATCAAACCAACCCAAACTTGTTTGCTTAATCAAATGCCACAGAATGAAGCACTTACAATGCTGTATCCAGACGGTACTCCTTCCCATCGGTCACACCACCACCTTACAGCGACCACAACAGTTAGTGAGTTTTGTTTTACGCCGCTTTTCGCAACATTCCAGCAATATCACGGCGGGGGATACCAGAAATGAGCTTCACACATTGTACCTATGTCGGGAATCAAACCCGGGTCTTCGGCGTGACGAGCGAACGCTTTAACCACCAGGCTATCCGACTGCCCTCTCCTTATGAAAATTCGTTAATATATAAAGGAATTCGGTGGGAAAAAGCGGGGTCATTGATACGGACCTGGAACCCGTTCCACAAAGCGATCTTAGTGCTAAGTTGGTCGTAACTCCCATACTTCAGCATAGGCTTACGATCAACGTAGCACTAAGATCGCTTTGTGGAACGGGGCCTTAGTGTCACTGTAAGGTAATGCTAGCCAGGGCGGCGTGAATTGTTGCTCACAGGATCAGCCATTGGTTTAGGCGACACTTACTTCCAATTATTGATTGGGGGGGGGGGGGGGGGGGGGGGGGGTGGGGAAGTGGCGAGCGTGAGAAACGAGAAACTTATATTGTAACAAGTCTCATTAAAACATGGTTCTATGAATAAAATATTACTTAATTGCGTGCGTCTGTCAGTATTGTCGTGTGTTAGACCGGGACAATGTCTCGATGTAATGAGAGTAGTCATACGTGGCTCTGATAATTCGGTGACTCACAAATATAATATTGACGACACTGGTGCTGTCAAGTATTTTGTCAACGTTATCTTCCCGTTTAGGGAAATAGTATGATTAGTCGACGCGAGCTCCATGCAGCGCTCTGAGCATTACGTCTGTACATGGAGATTGCAAGCGGATGTATTCATGGGAATTTTCGCTGGATGGCAGGTGCAGGTGAATGATGCGATAAACATGTCTGTCTGTAGCCTGGAATTTTCATTCCCACGTTCATTTCTGGTGAAAATATACCAAAAACGATACAGTGCACCTTTTATCGAATACTCTGCATCATACCTAAATGCAAACTTCGACTTGAAGCGATGCGCGGTAAGGACAATAAATGACGATCGTCTCGCAAAACAGTGCCAGTTAAGTTATGAACGTTCATCATCCCCAGCGCTACCATCTGAAGGCAAAATCGTCGTAGAATTAAGAAAACTCGCTGTTGATGTGTCAAAATCTGCCATTCGAATCAGCCTATTTGATATTGTGGATCAACCGTTCCGGGCTGACCTGTCCGACGTTGATAATGAAGGTTTAACAACAATAGATCGCATCAACTTCACTCTCCCCTATTCCTATGTTTTAAAAAGTGTGAAGAATTCGGCAGGCTCGAGTTTTCATCTTGAAGCATGGTACCTTGGTCAAAGTGGAGTTGTACTGCCTTGCATGCTAAACACAACCTGTGAGTGTCTCGACGATGGAGGCGGGGACCAGCTGACGTTCGTCTTTGATGGTCTCATCCTAAATACACAGATCAGACCTCTAACCATGAAGTTCTTGTCATCAAGTATTAATTCAAAGGATTGCAACAGTGGAAAAGCATTAAAGTCTATACAGAGCACTGTACACACAAAGTTACCAAGTGGCATAGAAACTGCCACTCAGCAAAGGCTACTAGTGGAATCACTACTAAGTACAAAAACTGGATCAACTCCAGAAGATGCCTCGCATGTTGCACCTCCATTAAATCCATCTCTCTTGCCACTCCCCTCCAAAACCTTACCTGATGATTCTGAGCAACCCGACATAGCCCAAAATGATAAAGTTGTTGTTCAAATGCTTGGTTTGCCCTTCAACCAGCCTCCCCCAGACAGATTTTTTGATCTAATTCCGAACAGTCTGGTGTCATCATGTCCTCCCTTGATTACATCCAACACAAGTGATGGAGATGCCCCGGTTGACATCACGGCACTGCTGCAAGTGTCCGCTGGTCCAAGCATTGCAACTGATCTTGTCAGTCAGAAGAATCCAAGTGAGAGTAATCGGAACAACATTCCTACATCTGATCCAAGTTACAGCTCTCTTGTTCATATTGAAGAAATAATTGCCAATGACTTTACTTCATCCCAAACCGAGGACTGTGCGTCGAGCAAAAACACTGAGACTGTACAGGAAAAGTGTGGTTCATTAAGTCAAATCATTGATACAGTTTCGGTAAATGTGGAAGAAAATATTTCTGCATTCACGGATTCGAGGAAAGATGGTGAAACATCTGTCACGAAAATACCAGACTCATCTGAGAAGGGAACCAATAATACAGCTTTACAAAGAAAAAGACGTGTTATTTGTGTTGTTGATGATGATGATGATGCTTCTTGTTCTGTTGAAAAGGAACCTGAGACAATTGTTGTTGAAGACAAATCTGACAAGGCAGAGAATGCAGATTGTCTGGCCAAGGGACACACCATAGAACTGATTGACCCGGAGAGTGGAATGATGACAATAGTGCGGGTCAGTGATGATGAGGATGATGATGATGTTGAAATAGTTGGCGTAGAAGACAAGGACAAATCAAAAGAGAGCCAGAAATCAAACAACATAACAAAAAAGGTATCTGAAGATAATTCAGAAATTCATAACATTGTGGCCAGTATTGTGGAATCGTTACATATGGATAGTACTCCTAAAGAAAGCAGCATAGTGTCTGCAACAAATTATCCTGGGATCAACTTAGACCCTCCTTCAAAGGCACCGACTGAGTTCCATTCCTCCCTAGGTAAGTTGATTGGGCAGCCCCCAGTTCCTATGGAGATGCTGCCAAGTGTGATGACGAATGCAGTACAAGCTCCTGTCAATTTGCCCCCAGAGGTCAGTGGGGCAACACAGGGACCAGCGCTCACTGCTAAATCAAAACAGGATTCGTTGCCTAAGGGTAAGGCCTTATAACAATAATGTAGACTTTATGTTGAAAATGTTTTCTATTGAAACCCTCCAAATACGCATTTAGATGGTCAGAATATTTCCAGGCTTCAAATCCCATTTTCTTGTCGTAAGAGGCAACTAACAGGATCGGGTGGTCAGGCTCGCTGACATGGTTGATGCATGTCATCGTATCCAAATTGTGTGAATCGATGCTCATGATGTCAATCACTGGATTGTCTGGTCCAGACCTGATTATTTACAGACCGTCGTCACTTATCTGAGTGCGGCGTTAAACAACAAATGCAATGCAACCTTAAATCCCATTTAATAATTTTTTTCAGTCAATCAGAGTGCAGCACAGTCCCATTAATTTCTCAATTGTGGTTACCATGGTTACGGCAAATATTTTTTGGATACGGACCATGGGTTTGTTTACCATTGTTTACATGAACTTTATTTATTCTATCATGTCTATTGGTCATGTTGGTTCCTCATGTCAAATTTCTGTGCATCGGATGTTATTTCACAAATGTGAAAACACTTGTTTGCGTCGTAAGCAACTGTTGAGATAGTCATTGTATTATCAGGGAGGAGTACCCATGTTGGAGAGTTCGATCCAGAGTGGGCCGTCAACTTTCCCTGGCTCATGTACGATCCAATTAACCACACCATGTTCTGTCAGGTGAGAAATACTGGAAGCATCTCAAACTTTGTTTTAGTAGACCCGTGAAGATTCCGGGGTAGAATAGGTCTTCAGCAACCCATGCTTGCCGTAAATAGCAACTATGCTTGTCGTAAAAGGCGACTAACGGGATCGGGTGGTCAGGCTCGCTGACTTGGTTGATACATGTCATCGGTCCCAATTCCATGGATCGATGCTCATGATATTAATCACTGGTTTGTCTGGTCCAGACTCGATTATTTACAGACCGCCGTCATATAGTTGGAATATTGCTTTGTTTTAGTAGAGAGCTATGGATTTGGTCTACCTGACTTTATGAAAGTCCTAGAAGAAAAGATGCTGAATGAGCATCCAGTGATCCAATAAAAATATTTTGTGCAACACGTTCAACCCATATCTGTGTCAATCTCATTCAAATCAGACCTTAGTTCTTGCTACCGCTAAACAATGATCTGAAGACATCCCATTTGGGGTCACGTCAGAAGACCTTTCATCCGACCAATCAGTGCGTCGCTTACCAGATTATGAAAGTGACAGTCGGAATGTGATTTCTAATCATGCAAACTCAAACACTTTAACATGGGGTATTCCGAATGATAGTTACAGGTTTAACGACTGAATCCTTAAATCTAGACCATCTATTAGCAACATTAGTCATTCCAGAATGTTTTTTTTGTTCAGGTTTCAAATTTGTAATCGAGAATTTGTCAAAATTTCTTTCCAAGCGTAGTCGCCAATTTGAAATTAGTGCCGTAAAGCATGAGAAAGCTGCCTTCTGATTGGTCATTCCATTGGTTGGTCAAAATTCATGCAAGGTCTGTCTGACGTGACCCGTAAAGGGATGTCCTCAGATCTTTGTTTAGCGGTAGCAAGAACTAAGATCTGATTTTAATGAGATTGTATCTGTGTGTACCATCAAGGGTTTATCTAAACTTGTTCAACACAAAAATCAGCAGCAATGTCATTGTCAGTAAAAAATTCCCAAATTGTAATTTAAGTTTGTGTATATATATAACTTATTTTATGGCTTCTTAGAGATAACCTGTATTGCACTGATGACAGGGCCAGTAAATAGGAACAAGTTTTAATACTTATTAATATTATTGCATTCAATACAATCTCAAAATACGAAGGGGGCACGGGTAGCCCAGCCGTCTTAAGGCGCCGCGATTCGCTGTGCAGAGTTGCGTCCCTTGGGCACGTCAGAAACCTATGATTGTGGGTTCGAATCCGGGTTCACCCCAATTATGTTTCTAGGTTTGTCAGCACCATACCCGTGCTCGTGGGTTTCACCAAAGTGGTAAACGTCTGAGACTTTCATCACTTCGGGCTTTCCTTCCAAATTAAGCTGACACACCGTGAGAGCTTTACTGGAATAATGTTAAAAGCGGTGTTAAAACCAACTCACTCTGAATACGATGTTTTACATTCGGAGATAAGTAACCTAATACAACCCTATTAGCTCACTATTGTTATGCTTTGCTGTTTCTTTCATGCTTAGAAATGGATATTCTCTCTTTTAGATTTGCATATTTTCAAAGAAAAGCAACATTTTTACTGTGGGCTCCCACTTTTTCATGAGAGATCCGCTGATAACACACACGAAGTCTGCGCAACACGTCGATGCATTGCGTATAATACAAGGTGGGTGGCACAGACTAGAGCATGTTTTGCTAATTAGCTTGGGTTGCTTGAAATAAAAATATGGTTAATTTTACAAGACATGAATTGGGTCTGTTGGTTTATGTAGTTTAAAAATTAAAGTGCATAATTTTAAGTGTTAAAGTACCTTTTATATGTATATACTTCTGAAAAGGCTTTTTTTCTGTTCTCTTTATAGTAAGAATTCCGTGGCTTGAGATTACAATTTGATCAAATGTAATTTTAGAAGTAAATAGTTTCTTCAGATTTGAATGATTTTTTTTGTAGTTCATAGAATGGTCATGCTGATTGTAGTTGAATTGGAAGATTCAATGGAACCCATAAACTGAACTATCCATGCATGTCTTGTTATACTGCCAAGCTAACAGGGCAGGTGTAGAGAGAATGTACCAAGGAATTCCCTCCGTCAGTCCATTTGAGGACATTTTTGTGTGCAACTTATAAATTGAAAACTACTTAAGGATTCTTTTCCAATTGAGGTGCAGGTGAGGAGAGGTGCAGTGCAAAGTTAGATTTCAATAAGGTAGACACAGTTTTATGGATAACAACTTCTTTAATACCGAAAAAGCGGCGTTTCGGTATAGATCCTTATACCGTTGTCAAGCAGGACTGAATGAGGGACATATTACAGAATATATATAGTAGGTGGAGGATTAATGGTAGAGGATTAACAGTAACAACAATTGCATACATGAGTGGGATAACATGAGTAAGTGTTGACAACAGAAGTATTATTCTGTTCACTCACTCACTCATTCACTCACTCGGGGCTGTGGGGTAGTCTTGTTGTTAAAGCGTTCGCTCGTCACGCCGAAGGCCTGGGTACGATTCCCCACATGGGTACAATGTGTGAAGCCCATTTCTGGTGTCCCCCATCGTGATATTGCTGGAATATTGCTAAAAGCGGCGTAAAACCATACTCACTCACTCACTCACTCACTCACTCATTGGTAGGCCTGATAACATGCTGACTGTTTGCAGACACTGGGTGTGGTGAGCAGTCCTCGCAGTGGCTGCAGATGGTGCACAAGTGCCACGAACAGATCCAGAGTGTCTTGGCGCTGCAAAGCGTGTTTGACTACACATGGCTCATCGACTTTCCCTGGCTAATGTTTGATGAGATTGACAATAAGGTATTCTGTAAGGTCAGTGTTAAACTTGAATATACTGTTTAAATGTTACTGATTTTCTGCCTTTAGCCATTGGTACAAAATCTGTCAGGTAAAATTCTGTTTGGCCTAAGAAAGGTCAGCCAGTAATTGTCCACACAATAACTCTAAAAACTACAGAAATAATACTAAAAGCCATCTTCGGCTTGATAATCTCAAAAGGTTTGTCACAGGCTGTACTGATTACTTGACAGGTGTTCATTGGACATGTTGGAATAAATTGTTTACAATATTCGGTGTAATAAGCGGCCCAGGTGATCAGAAAATTGAAGAGGGTGCTTGTCAAAGCTGTAAATGCCGAATTAAATTCATTTTCAGATGAGTGATAGTGAACAAACATATTTTTAATGTTCCTGAAACTAAAACATTTTTGATAATAATTGGTAATTATTAACCTGTTCTACTGTTTTTTGCAAATAATCTGAAATATGCACGAAAAAAAGTGTAGGGTTGAACCAGTAAGCCGTAAAGTACCCTCTGATGTGTTTCCAAGTGTTGGGTTGAACCAGTAGGCTGTAAAGAACCCTCTGATGTGTGTGGAAGTGTTGGGTTGAACCAGTAGGCTGTAAAGAACCCTCTGATGTGTGTGGAAGTGTTGGGTTGAACCAGTAGGCTGTAAAGAACCCTCTGATGTGTGTGGAAGTGTTGGGTTGAACTTGTAAGCTGTAAAGAACCCTCTGATGTGTGTCTAAGTGTTGGGTTGAACTAGTAAGCCGTAAAGAACCCTCTGATGTGTGTCTAAGTGTTGGGTTGAACCAGTAAGCCGTAAAGTACCCCCTGATGTGTGTCTAAGTGTTGGGTTGAACCAGTAAGCCGTAAAGTACCCTCTGATGTGTGTCTAAGTGTTGGGTTGAACTAGTAAGCCGTAAAGAACCCTCTGATGTGTGTCTAAGTGTTGGGTTGAACCAGTAGGCTGTAATGTACCCTCTGATGTGTGTGGAAGTGTTGGGTTGAACCAGTAGGCTGTAATGTACCCTCTGGTGTGTGTGTGGAAGTGTTGGGTTGAACCAGTAGGCTGTAAAGTACCCTCTGATGGTGTGTCTAAGTGTTGGGTTGAACTAGTAAGCTGTAAGAACCCTCTGAGGTGTGTCTAAGTGTTGGGTTGAACCAGTAAGCCGTAAAGTACCCTCTGATGTGTGTCTAAGTGTTGGGTTGAACTAGTTAGCCGTAAAGAACCCTCTGATGTGTGTCTAAGTGTTGGGTTGAACCAGTAAGCCGTAAAGTACCCTCTGATGTGTGTCTAAGTGTTGGGTTGAACCAGTAAGCCGTAAAGTACCCTCTGATGTGTGTCTAAGTGTTGGGTTGAACCAGTAAGCCGTAAAGTACCCTCTGATGTGTGTCTAAGTGTTGGGTTGAACCAGTAGGCTGTAAAGTACCCTCTGATGTGTGTCTAAGTGTTGGGTTGAACTAGTAAGCCGTAAAGAATCCTCTGATTTGTGTCTAAGTGTTGGGTTGAACCAGTAGGCTGTAATGTACCCTCTGATGTGCGTCTAAGTGTTGGGTTGAACCAGTAGGCTGTAATGTACCCTCTGGTGTGTGTGTGTGGAAGTGTTGAGTTGAACCAGTAGGCTGTAATGTACCCTCTGGTGTGTGTGTGGAAGTGTTTGGTTGAACCAGTAGGCTGTAAAGAACCCTATGATGTGTGTGGAAGTGTTGGGTTGAACCAGTAGGCTGTAAAGAACCCTATGATGTGTGTGGAAGTGTTGGGTTGAACCAGTAGGCTGTAAAGAACCCTCTGATGTGTGTGGTAGTGTTGGGTTGAACAGCATTAGAAATTGGCACTAGTCCTATAGTCCTTGCCAAACTGCCCATTGGTAAAGGTATCATAAGGACTAGTAGACATTTGCCCTTTTTAAGGGTTTTGTTATATGTTATCATTATAAGGACTAGTGGAGGAAAACTGTTAGTTCCTAACCATGGTTGAACCAGTAGGCTGTAAAGAACCCTCTGATGTGTGTGGTAGTGTTGGGTTGAACCAGTAGGCTGTAAAGAACCCTCTGGTGTGTGTGTGGAAGTGTTGGGTTGAACCAGTAGGCTGTAAAGAACCCTCTGGTGTGTGTGGTAGTGTTGGGTTGAACCAGTAGGCTGTAAAGAACCCTCTGATGTGTCTGGAAGTGTTGGGTTGAACCAGTAGGCTGTAAAGAACCCTCTGATGTGTGTGGAAGTGTTGGGTTGAACCAGTAGGCTGTAAAGAACCCTCTGATGTGTCTGGAAGTGTTGGGTTGAACCAGTAGGCTGTAAAGAACCCTCTGATGTGTCTGGAAGTGTTGGGTTGAACCAGTAGGCTGTAAAGAACCCTCTGATGTGTCTGGAAGTGTTAGGTTGAACCAGTAAGCCATAAGGTACCCGGGGTGGTCGGGTAGCCTAGTGGTTTAAGCGTTTGCTCGTCACGCCGAAGACCCGGGTTCGATTCCTGACATGGGTAAAATGTGTGAAGCCCATTTCTGGTGTCCCCCCGCCGTGATATTGCAGGAATATTGCTAAAAGCGGCGTAAAACCGTACGCACTCACTCATAAGGTACCCTCTGGTATGTGTTGAAGTGATCCTTGGTTTGTGTGTTACCTTAATGTGATAAAATGTCAACTTCCTGCATCACTATGGATACGGATACTCACTCACTCACTCACTCACTCACTCACTCACTGTGATATGCTGTTACAGCAGTGTTCGAACCAAACTTACTCACTCACTATGTAATTGTTTTTTAAGGTAGCAGTTAAACTTCACTTCTAGTGACTATGCTGACTTCAATATTATATGGTGGTTTTAATTCCTTTATTGCAGGTTTGTCAAAAGCATAACAGAAAAACTACATTTGGAGAAGGACTCCGCCATTTCAGTCGACGTCGTATCCGTGAACACCAGAAAAGCAGATGCCACATGGATGCTTTTCTCTTGGATAATGTAACACTGGAAAGTAACGGTGAGAGGTTTGCACTTTAGGATTATTGAAGAGTCCCAGCAAATATGTTTCTTGGTTTGTCAGTGCCATACACATACTTGAGGGTTTCACCGCCTCTGTGGTCTAGTGGTAGAGCGTCTGCCTGGACAGCTTAAGGTCCGGGGTTCGATCCCCAGCCGCGTCGTACCAAAAGACGTTAACAGATGGGACTTGCTGTTACCCTGTCTGGCACTCGGCATTAAAAGTCTAAAACAAAGACTGGTTGGCTCGGAAGTGACCCACTTTGCTTAAGAGGCGACTAACAGGATCGGATGGTCAGGATCGCTGACTTGGTTGATGCATGTCATCGTATCCCAATCACGGTCCCAATGCACGTCGCTATATAAGTGCAATAATCTTGTACGCGATGTTAAACCCCATTTCACCTCTCCTCGCCTCCAGGTAAAATAGGTCCTCGCTGACCTTGGTGTGTCTCGATGGATCTGGTGGTCAGGCTCGGTGACCTAGATGATTCTGTGTCATTGCATTTCATTGGACAAGTCTTGATTATTTGCAGGTTGCTATCATTTATTTGTTTGTTTGTTGTTTAATGCTGCCCTCAGCACTATTCCAGTCTGTAAATAGTTGAATCTGGGCCAGACAATCCAGTGATTGATATCATGACCATCGATCCACACAGTTGGAATACGAAGACCTATTCTAACCCGGATCTTTGCGGATCTTGCCATCATATAGCTGGAATATTGCCTTATGTGGGATTAAGCAAAAAACATAGAAAATCTTTCCGACTCATTTGATATTTCGTAAATTTATCGTGTGTATGCAATTCTGAATCAGTTACTTAATATCTGATATATTATGTCTGACAATAATTTCAGGTGAAGACAAGGCCAAGACTGTCATGAGACTGGATGCCAATTCAGAACTCATTTTCAGCATGGAGACACAAGGCAGTGAAAAAGAACCGCTCCACTGGAACAGAATAGCCCCACCGGAAGATAATGACAAAACCCCACAAAAGAAAACTGAGATGAATGTCATCAGTATTAAGAGCGAAGACTCATTCCAAAGTGCTAAATTTGTCTCCTCGGGCCCGTACAAGGTGTCTCCCGCCCTGTCGCCCGTTGTCCTGCTGAGAGATGTGAGCAAGAGTCCTCCCGATATTCCCCTCAACGAAGGCAGACAGACATCGGTCTCCAGACGCAGCAGCAGCTCCCAGAGTCAGGACACCCGAATCCGAAGCAAACCCTGGAATCTACAGCCCCAGAACGTGTTCCAGAAGTATAACAGTCGAGCTGATGTTTTGCAAAATGAAAAAAGGCTTTCCACTAGGCGAACCAAAGGTCCAGCTCCATCTTGTGAGTATCCTGCCAGGGAGCCGGATGTGGAGGCAGACATCAGGTCATTGTTACCCTTGGTGGCATTGGCCAGTGTTGATACTGAAGCCAAGTCTGTGGCAAAAAGGTTGTCCTTTGATGAACAGGGTGATGTTGGTCAGACGAATGGTTTGCCTGGTACCGGACCAAACAGGAAGAAAAGAGAATTTGATGTTGACAGGGAACAGAAGTCAAAAGAAGATCCTGATAGCATTCTCGTTAACTATTTATCTTGTCCTGCTAAAAATCAGAAAAAGAAATGGTTGGAAGATATAGACGCATCTTGCTGGAAGCCCGTAGTTGTGCTTGATGACATTGCAGAGGATTTGTCCGTTTTGAATGCACATTCGTTTCGAACTAGAATGCACTATGGTAGGTCTAAGGAGAGAACTGAACGTGAATCCAAGGACACACAGAAACGCTCACTTTCAACAGACAGTGAATCTGTGACGGCCAAGAAAACCAGGAATGAGGCTCGAGATGTGTATGACACCGATCAGTGTTCTTTGGGTGTCAGACTTGAGGCTGGTAAGTCAAATACCAGGAAGACAAGAACTACAGATCCTGTTGATGTCGGAAACAGGTTCAATGAAATGAAATCAGAAAGTGGCACGAAATTGAGGAATGCAACTGAGTGTTCTGTGGAAGTTTCACGTGACACTGGAAAGTCCCCAAGTAGTCGGAAGCCGTCTCCGAAGCCTTCATGGTCGGAACCAGAGCACACTGAGCCATCACAAGTGACGTTTGATAATAATTACGATATGATGGAGATTCTAGACGGACTTGATCTTACGGACATGATGATGTGTCATGTTGTTCTCAAACGGATAGCTGTTTGATGCCAGTACTTAAAAAATCAGAGCTAGTTACAGGCCTCCCATACAGCGGATAAAGCAACAGAATGGAATGAATAACTTACGAAGTAGTCGGTAAGATGGCAGAAATTGTGTCCAAATTGTGAGCCACTTCTAAACCTTCACAAGTGAACAAAATACTGTAATTTCTCTTGTAATGCCAGTACCATGTGCACAGTAAGGCATGGGTGGCCCAGCCGTCTAAGGTGTCACAATTCGCTGTGCAGAGTTACCTATGATCGTGGGTTCGAATCCCGGTTCGCCCTGAATATGTTTATAGGTTTGTTAGACTCGTGATGATCATATGTAAGAATAAAATTCACACTTATTAAAAGTTATTTTGGATGCTATTGTGGCTGAAAGCTTCAAGATTGACTCATTTCACAGTTTCATTGCCGTTCATTTCACAATGTTTTCCTGTTTATTGATATTTGTTATCAATATGGTCGATATGGCTCATTTAATTAAGAAATAACAACTTTGAACTCAAGTTTCAGAAGGCTTGGGCACAAATTCTGTGGTCTTTTCTGAAGTTCTGAAGGTTTTTTCGTTCTCATTCCATTGTGTTGCTTTATCCTGTATATAGTCCATTAGTGTGGGTGACTTTTGTCTATATGAATGCCATTTTCATGTGTTTTGTGCTCATTCCTGTTATCAAGGGCTTAGGACTTTATTGATATGCTGTGCATGAACGCCTACTGTTGAGATAATGCGACTTTTATTTTCTTGTCAGCAGATTGTTGACATCCCACTCTCAGCATCAGGTTATGTTGTTGAGGAACGATAAGTAGGGCTGAAATGATATGCTGAAGTCATGATACTATTTTCCTTTAAACTTACAAGTCGAATCTCGTTAAGCAGAACCTGGACAAATGGACATTTTTGGGTACCCTATGGGTCCTTTTTTACCTCCTGCCATGACGTGGGGCGGGGATATTGGTTTGGGCCTTGTCCATCTGTCTGACCAATTTCAATTGGAACAAGTATTTTCGGAAACAGCTATGGATACGAGGACGCATCCATCATTATGGGAATAATGTGTTGATAGAGTTAGAAAACAAGCATCAAAAGTTGTTTGATCTTTTGGACATAATGCACAGGACCACTGTGGATACAAGGATGATATTATGCATACCATTCAGGACCAACTCGTGTTATTCCGGGACAAGCCGAATAGCGACTCGTGCCCCTCTCATGGCCATTTTTGCGACCGGGTTCTGTCTTAGCGCAAACGGGCATACCTAAAACATTTGTCAACTCGTTGCATAATGGTTCACATACATTTCCCCGTATATTATATATGTTTCAGATGCAATTTAAAGCACATCTGGACATGCGGAATTAGACAGTATGACTGAGCACATTTAACTGTATCTTGGGTGTATTTTTAGATACATGACATATGTAAAATCAAAAATTATTTCTGAGGGATTCTTTGACGAAGAAATTGAAATCATACGCGCATTCTGATTGGTTTGTCGGATTTTCGCACATAACATTCATTGATAGGGGGACGAGTTGTCTTACAGGTTACGGAAAGGGGCGAGTGGTGACGAATGTATGCATACATCACTAAGGAATACATACTGTATATCGCTGTGTATAAGGCGAGGTTTTATAATGGTCGTCTTATACACAGGGTTGAAGAGTTTTGATGTATTTTTTTGCCAACACAAAGACATTACTGTGAGCACGTAACACCAGAAATACCATGTTCAATACAATTTGTTTTTTGCCAACACAAACACGTTTTTATTGCAAATGTAGGGATTGTTTATGCACTGGTGACTTGCTTCATTCTGATTCGCTCTACAGAGGGGGTATATAAATGAGCATCGATTCTGAAGGCTTGTATAGGGGGTCGCTTTACAGACAGCGATATACGGTATGTAGATTAACATCAAAACCGAGCAATGAGAATTAATTTTTAACAGTTATGGCCCTTGCCATTTGTTTTGGGACATGGTGCACTTTAACCCAAATGGGACACATTTCTTTGAAACCACTATGGATGCAGAGATGACATTTTGCATACATCATTAAAAATAGATATTTTCAAGTTTCAAAACCAGCATTGAAAAATTAATATTGGACAGAGTTATGGCCCTTTGATCTTGGTGCAGTCACTCCAATGGAGACAAGTTTCTGTATATGACATTTTGAGTACATCATTATGTGATGAATATGTTGACAAGTTTGAATACCGCCATCAAGAATTAATATATGACAGTTATCGCCTTGTTTAGTTTTGTTTGTTTGCTCTAATGATAGGGGGTGCACAAGTGTCCCAGTCTCTAAGGCCAGCGATTCGCTGTGCAGAGTTGCGTCCCTTGGGCACGCCAGAAACTTATGATTGTGGGTTACAATCCCGGTTCGCCCCGATTATGTTTCTAGGTTTGCCACCACCATACCCGTGCTCGTGGGTTTCACCGAAGTGGTAAACATCTGAGACCTGCATCACTTCGGGCTGTCCTCCCACATTAAGCTGACACGCCGCGATATAACTATAATACTGCTAAAAGCGGCGTTAAACCCATCTCACTCACTCACTCACTCACTCACTCTTGAATTGAGTATTTCACTGTTTCACTGTATATGAGGCTTAGAAATGAAGTCTAATTTTCACTTGTCTGCAAAAATATTCTTCAGAGTTGCCACCTACCTAAAGGTAAAAGTATTAGTCCATAAGGACATGGCACTCGTCCTTTCTGAATTCCTGGATTTGTTAGTTTTGTACCCTGCATGTGGCTTGCAACTGTGTATCATTCAATTCCAAATTTTTGTCTGTGAGCAGGTTTTCGCAGTGACTCTTAGTTTAGGTGTTCAGATGCCATTTGATAAGAGCTGTACTCATTTTTATACTGTTTAGGTAAGCTGCTTTTGATAGTAAAAGTCAGTTAAACCCTGTTAGTCAAATGGATAATTGCCAGAAAAATTGTCCGGATTAACCTTTTTAAGATTATCAAACATTGAGTGCAGAGTTATGTCTTTTTGTATGCATCTTGATGTTCCCAACTGCAGATGTCCAAAGGGCAGGAACTCTGAAAGAATGTGGTGCACAGGTGAAGAGTTGCATCCCTTAGGTGTGTCAAACCAATAATCATGGGTTTTTGGGTTGTTGTTTTTTTCATATGTATTTTTTTAAAACAATCATGGGTTTGAATCTGAGATTTGCCCTGATTGTGTTTCAAGGTTTGTCAGCACCATATCACTACTCGTGGGTTACACTTAAGTGAACGTCCAAGACCTGCTATGGTGTAACTAAATACTGTTTGAGTGGCGTAAAATCAGACACGCTCACTCACTTACTCCAGTCCAGATTGACAGGGGTTCACTGTATGTGCCAGCATTATGTGTGTGCGTGCGTGCGTGTGTGTGTGTGCGTGTAGGTCTGAGTTCGGTGTCAACATTCGATTTAATCATGTGGATATGTTTTGATAGTTACTGCATGGACTTCTGTGTGGTATTGGTGATAAATGTATCCATTGAATATATGTTGTCAGGGATTGTCAACTGCATATGAAGATTGTTGTGTGACATTTCATTTAATGGTTCCAAAAGGGCCAGTATTGAAGTCTGAATTGGACAAATGTCTCTGTAGATTGTGAACATGGATGGCTTTTCTGTTAGATGACGTGGCTAAAAGTCCAGTTAGTAATAATGTATGTCTAGTCACATCAACAAACAACCTTAGGTTCTTGGCTTTGTAGAAGTTAAATACTGTAAATCTGGAAATTAGTATGTCTCCAAATTAATACAACTGCTGACCCCTTCCAATAATGTGAGTCAAAATCAATGCGACGCCCCCCACTGCATCCTAAGAGGAATGATACGAATCCTCACCCTAATCCAATCAAATGGTAGTCATGGATGCCTAGTTTGACACGAGTGGGTAGAAATCTTGATCCCAGCAGTGGTAACTCACCAGATGCCCATTGTGTACCGAAATTCCTATTCTATAAATGACATTGTTATATACTTGTTACAACTGCTGCTCAATAAACCGTGTTTGTATTTATATTCAAGTTGGTATTTCCGCTATCCAAAGTGTGCAGTGAGGCCATCTTATTGTTCATAGTCATTTTGGAGACATAAATTTGAAGTTTCATTATTGCAAACAAAGACCACTCGCATTTTTCGCATTTAATTCACGCTCACGTTAATTTCACGAGTTACAGTATGCTGACTATGCAGAAATGACTGCTACAAGAATCCATCAACGTGTAGTAACGTGAAGTAACACTACACCTACAACTATGAAATGCCAGACAGACTCCATGTTATATGTACCAAACTCTTGCAGGTCAAGAGTGGCCCAGTCATCTAAGGCATGGCAATTCGCTTTGCGGAGTTGCGTCCCTTGGGCACTCCAGAAAAGTGTGATAGCGGTTCAAATCCCGGTTCTCCCCAATTATATTTCTCGGTTTGTCAGCACCATACCCCTCATGGGTTTCACCGAAGTGGTAAAGGTCTGAGACCTGCTCCACTTCGGGCTTTCCTCCCACATTAAGCTGACTACTGTAGACACAATTTGAATACTGTTCAAAACGGTGTTAAAAACCAACTCACTCATTCACTCACTCCTAACTCTTGCTTGTGATGGAGAGTCTTACACAGATCAAGAATCAGCATCAGATTGAGAATCAGCATACACACCAGAAAACTCCCTGACAAGACTTCAGCGAGTAGCGCCTAAGCTGATTCCACCACGTGATGACAGTAGGGTACTTGACATTGCAGCCATGAGCTCTTCTGTGTGTATACAAAAAGTCGGATTTGATATAAAATAGGGAATGTTGTGGGATCGGATTCCAAAAGTACTACAATCCACATCAATGGTACACATTTTTTAATGAAACTGGTTGAATTCAAAATAAAACTAATTCTACCCTGTGTACATCTAAAGAATGTCAAGACATATTCTATGACATGAAAAACGTGTAGATTTGATCTTGTCCCTTTGAGGTATTCCGTATTTTTAACTTATGTGATGATACAATCAAACTGTAAATTTGTGTACTATATGCTGAAGCAATAATCATGTTCTTGTCAAAATATCGTGTAGATGTTACATAGTTATGATTCTTTGATAATGCAATATATGTTTCCTGTTTATTTTGTCTTTTTGACAAAGAATTACGAAAGATTGTCTCGTGTAAATGCTTATGTCTGTACATTATCATATCTGTATGATTAGGCATGGCTTGAATTCCTTTGAATATTCACAAAGTTTGATTCAACTTTTCTGAACCACATATCTCCGATGTGCATGTCTATGCATTTGCAGAGCTCCAGATAACTTTTTGAGCAATTGAGTTTTTATGCTAGGGTTTCGATTTTAATTGGGTTATTGCATTTTTCATTGACTAATATTTTTTCACTCATCTATTCATCACTCTATTGGGTTTTTCCTAAAATTAGTGAACATTTAAAGATTTTAAAAAAATGAAATAATGTTTTAGATGTATATAACTGTTCTAAATATATAGGCTTGACTCGGAAAGTAAATTAGATCGTAATTGTGTTTTGGAAATCAGCTCCTATGTACACATGCAGAAAAAGCTTGATTGGGTATTTATGCATGCTGTTTTTATACATTTGAGACTTTCATTTAATGCATGCGTTTCTGTACGCAAGTTAATTGAAAGTAATTGGGTTTTGAATATTTTGGGGGGGTATTTTACGTAAATACGCTGCTTATCTGTAGTTCTGATTTGTATAAGGACTTTAATAAAAACAGATGTTTGTGAGATCCCCAAGACTTGGGAGAGACACTATGTGCATTAGGATCATGATGGAGAAAGGATTACTCAAGCTGGTAATGTTTTAGAAAATGCTTCGTCCAGTCCTGAAATTGTTTTATCAATACTTCACAGGGTTTGTGTCCACTATGTTTCTCCTACACCCATGAATACATGGGGCCAAATTGTGATGTAGTTGCCATTTTGTAGCCATCGAATCAAGCCACAGCCTGGTTCCACCCAGAAGGAACCAATGAGTGCCGAGACCAATATGTGTTCCGATTGTTGCCTTCTGACCAACTGCTGTCCGTATTGCTTCAAAGTCAGCCGATGGTCTCTGTGTGTGTGTGTGTGTGTGTGTGTGTGTGTGTGTGTGTGTGTGTGTGTGTGTGTGTGTCGCTCTGTGTCTCTCTCTACCTCTCTCTCTGTATCTCTCTGTGTGTCTCTCTCTCGCTGTCTGTGTGTGTGTGTCTCTCTCTCTCTCTCTCTCTCTCTCTCTCTCTCTCTCTCTCTACCTCTCTCCTGTTAAAAGCGGAATGAATCACAAACCACCCACTCATTACTAGAAATGCATCACCATTACATTGCATAGTGGCAGTTTGTCGTCATGGTGATGAGGAACGCAGTGAACACAACTCTTGAAGCGGTAGATTGCTGTAATATAAATACATACTTACAACTACGTAAAAAACCATGTTGTGTCACTACAATGACCTATGATGCTGTAAGTCTATCAAAGCTATCGATGTATAGGTGTATCAGCCTTTGTTAATTTCATTCATTGTTGTGTTGGGAGTTAGAGAATATTTTCTTATGTAATAAATGCACTTTTTATTAGACTCACCCTGCATTGGTAAACTAGGACACATTTCCGTTTTATGATTTTGGCCAGGGTACGCTGTTAGCTCACCTGAAGTCATGGCCACTTTGCTGTGCGTTGTAAATATGACTACACCCGATTATGTTCTCGACGTTCAAATCCAATTTTCAATATGGCAGCCATATTTATAAACCTATTTTTGGCCATTACTCAGTCATTTTATTTTTCACAATAGAATGAAATTTGATGCATGTGTAATTAGTAGTGGGGATCAATATGTTTATTCAGTTTTTATATACGATCAGCATGTCCTCCGTCAGTTTTCCGTTTCCGGAGCAGAACCCCAAAACCGTTGAATATTTCTTGATGAAACTTGCTATACAAATCAGACTAGTGGTGAACTGGTGTCTTTTGATGAATTTGGATTATTATTTTTTCTATAATGTTTTTGTTTTCATGCCGACAATTTGGACTTATACTCTCCAAATCGGACGCTTGTCAAATTCAGATTTCAGTGAAAACCGTACTTTTTTCCGGTCCCCACAATTCCTTAATAATGTATCATTACTCAAACTGACCTATAACTCTCTAATTCGGACTTTTTACACTTCGGACTAAAATAAGGGTCGCAGCAACCAACTTACTTTTGAAAAGAAGCTGTCTAAATTGGACTGGACTGGACCGGATGTTCTCTTACTTTGAAGTAAGCTTAGTCATGTCAGCTAATACGACAATGCTAATCCTGCATGTAATCCTGTTGATCTTAACACTTTGTTGTCCGCTTAGTTAACTAGAATTTACCCACCTGTTAATGAGAAACTCAGCTTAATTAGATTAACTCAGTGTCCTGAGTGAGAAGTATGGCATCAGTAAGCAGACTGTTGCGGAAATCTGTATATATAATCGTTGCTTTTCGTTTTGTCTTCAAGCCATGTTTTGGTACTCTGTGTAATCAGAACCTCGCCATGTCCAGACTCTTTACCAGTTCAAATCAGACAGATGTAGTTCTCATTTCCGTACCTGAACTCCAAACCATTGAATAATTCATGATGAAACTTGCTATACAGATCAGTCTAGTCGTGAACTGGTGCCTATTGAGGATTTGGGATATTGGAAAATACTGAACATTATTTTTTTCTTCACTGAAGTGAAGGTATGCAATGGTGATGAACCAAACGTGTGGTATAAGTAGCACCAGATAGGGGGGATATGTCACTCCCTGGTGACTCTTGTTTTGCAATGTTGATCTTGAATTTGATTTGACCATTGCACTTTGACCATGCTGCTAGCTGAAGCATCTATTTTTTTGTTCAATATGTAATGAAATTTTGTATTTGTTTTGTTTTATCACACATTCTATTTTATGCAGTATTTTAAATTTTGACCTTGTTTTCACTCTTGAATGATGTCAAAGCATATTTGCATGACAGTTGCGGTTTCTCTTCATGATGAGATCATATTTTGTTCAAATCATAAATAATTTATGTGGAAAGTCTTGTATATCAATGCTGACAGTAACATTTTTTAAGTGACTGTCTTTTCTGATATGTTATACGGTTGACTACATATCCAGGTGAGCTACAATGCAGTAGCACTATTTTTGTATACTTTCTAATTGACAAGAACCCCTTGAGTGGTAATGTGTGTTTAAACATTGTCAAACATTTGCCATGCTGAATTGTGTCCCTGGGACATGCTGGAAACCTATCATTGTGAGTTCAAATCAAGGTTTTCCCAATAAGTATTCAGGTTTGTCAGCACCATACCTGTGCACATGGGTTTCACCAAGTGTTAAATGTCTGCATCACTTTAGGCTTTCCTCCAACATAGCTTACACACTGTTATATAACCAGAATACTGTTCAAATCAGCGTTAAACCAAACTCTCTCACTTCTAACAAAGGACCCCGCCGTGATATTTCTAAAAGCGGCGTAAAACCATACTCACTCACTCACTCACTCTAACAAAGAACAGTGAACGTGCACTTTGTCTATCAGTTTTCATAAGATCATACAAATATACTGTGTGTCCTGGATGTTGTCATGTCCAAATTTCAAGGTTTGTCCTTCCTTCGGACTGTACAATGTTGACCTCATGATATTCTGATTGA
The DNA here is from genome assembly GCF_023055435.1 of Haliotis rufescens. Classification (NCBI taxonomy): domain Eukaryota; kingdom Metazoa; phylum Mollusca; class Gastropoda; order Lepetellida; family Haliotidae; genus Haliotis; species Haliotis rufescens. Next base: position 25,195,324 of record NW_025964383.1, on the reverse strand, counting down.
AGAATCCAGTGGAAAGTAAGTTCTGAGTTTGTTCTGATACAGATGCCCAGCATGTTGCTTCTTTCATAAGAGTCAGGGGGGCACAGGTGACCCAGTCGTCGAAAGCCCCGCGATTCTGTGTGCAGAGTTGCGTCCCTTTGGCATGCCAGAAACCTATGATTGTGGGTTCGAATCCCGGTTCGCCCCGATTGTGTTTCTAGGTTTGTCAGCACCATACCCGCGCTTGTGGGTACCACCGAAGTGGTAAACGTCTGAGACCTGCATCACTTCGGGCTTTCCTCCCACATTAAGCTGACACGCCGCAATATAACTGGAATAATGTTAAAAGCGGCGTTAAACCAAACTCACTCACTCACCATCACTCGGCAATATTTCAGCTGTAATAAGGTGGTCATATTCAGGGGTAGAACTTAACACAAGCCCAGGGCTAGTACCCGGGGACAAATTCCTGGGACATGGTACAAATTTCCCCAATTGTTTTATCTTTACCCTGGCTCACTCACTCACTTTCACATCTGTAGTACACACGATTATTTGGTTACATACTAGTTTGAACAACAACAGAAGACACCGATCACCCGCACTATATATTCTAAAACCAATTCTTTTGTTTTTTCAAGCCTTTTTTGTCTTTTTATTGTTATAATCTGAAAAGTTTGACCACACAAATGTTGATCATATGGCTGAAGTCAGACTCTCACATGTTTGGGTCTTGTTTTGTGATAATTTTATTTAACCCATTAAATGTAGGTTGCTAGGCAGGATAAAATGAATGGATAAAAATGGTATCCGTTGGTGGCATATACGGATAGATATGCTTATGTTTGGGTTACCGCTTAATGAGGCAAGTAGAAAAGGCGATTGTATTTTTCCCATGGTAGTTTCGCCACTGTATATCTGACTATTCGCTGACTTTCTGAGGTAAATGCATCCATTCCAGGAAGACAATGGTTAGGTACCGTTTGTCAGAGATGACTAGCAAGTTCAATGAGAATTTAAGAACGACTGTGTGTGTGGTTAATGATTCACTGTTCAACACTAAGTTGATAGACTTGTGTATAAGGGTATGATACTTCTCGTTAGGAGCATGGCAAATTGTGATTCGACACTGAAGCATATTTATGCATGCGTCTTGAAATATTTCTGATGCAACATATTTTAGCTCAATATTTTTCCCTTCTACCAGTCCTGAAGTGTTTTCAGAAAATTGACCAAAATTTGAGATATATGACATCTGTCAGAAGCATAATTTTGTCAAAGATATATTTTTAGAATGTTTATTTATCATGGTTAGAAATTGACAATGTGTCTGTTTTGATGTTGTGAGCTTTAAGCTTCTTCAAATATTGCAGCATTAACTATGTCGTGCTAAGGAGAGCAAAGTCATTTTAGGTTATTAATTTGAAGTTTGTTGGATCACAGATATTTTCTGAATCGTCAGATGGAGATACAATGACACTTAGGAACTCTCATCAAGGACAAGGAACAGATCTATAACGCACAAAACAGCTGCTTTTGATTGATTTGAATATGGCGTCGTACCAAAAGACGTTAAAAGATGGTACTTGTTGTTACCCTGTCTGGCGCTCGGCATTAAGGGGCTAAAACAAGGACTGGTCAGCTCGGAGTCAGTATACTGTGTCCGAGTGGGGTATTCATGTTAAACTGCGGCATGGTATCTCAGTGGGCTAGCACTATAAATCGGCATCAGTCCGGACTAGTACAAGCAGCCACACACATGTACATGCACGGCGCTATATAAGTGCATTAATCTTGGACACGACGTTAAACCCTATTTCACCTCAGCTCACCTGATTTGAATGTGAATGTATGCCTGTCCGTTGAGCAGTGTTAATGGTCTTTGTAAACCACTGAGGAAAAAAATAATTCAACTCTAAATATATTACTAAACAACTGGTTTGCTTATCTGTGATCCAACAAATAAGGAACTAATGGCCTTGCATTATGAGCAACAATCATGTTGCCTTACCGGAGGCGAAGAAGGGAGCCGTTCTTCTGTATACAGTTGATACAGTGATCGCTCGCTATTGCGCTACCAATGGGGTCCAAATAATTGGTGGGCGTTATAGACGATGAGCCGTTTAACCGAAGCCGAGGCGGGGGAGCGCGCTCGGCAAATCTCAAATCATCAATAGGCCTATGTGTTTATCTCACGTCACGTCAAAATAGTATATATTTTTATGGACCTAGATCTACCTGTAATATCATTCATTTATTAAATCTGTCATATTTCACAATGTCTGAAATACGTATTCCATTCTAATTTATCATTTTTTATCAATAAATTAAAAAATTATTCACTATTTCCCGCGATGTTATTGAAAATAAAATTCTCGGACACACATTTCGACAACGGGTCCGCATCGAACATGTCAAAGAGCAAAATATAGACTATTTTAAGCAAATCTTTAAATATATTATACAAAGTGATAAATAAAATCAACAAAAATATATCTAAAAGTAATCAAACTTACATCTAAGTTATTATTTCCATCGTTTTGTGCGATCGCGTGTAATGTAAGTCAAATGACATCTCGGCTTTCGTCGCCTTGAATTCTCGGCTCGGACACAACGTTTAATGCAAAAATATATGCATGAAAAATCTTTGTCACAGCTCGTAACCTAGCACGATACATTCGCGAAGTTCCATATTTTTAATATATATCGTGATTTCCTGCTTAAAACGTTCAGAATAACACGATTTAACAAAAAATCTTTCGCTAACTTCTGAAATTTATCAAACACGAGCTTTGTATCAAAGCTTGATTGGCTGCCTGAGGTCACGTGCTCAAAATTGACCAATCACGAAACTTGTAGCAGATTTCGGCAAGAAAGCGTCATTAGAAACAAATTTTAATCCAATGAAATCGCTTGTTATAACTACGGGGAAAAAACAGGCGATGTTACGAAAGCGCGATTACGAAATGAATGACCGCCGTGTTGTGACAGTAACTACATTTGTGTGACAGTTTAGCCTTAAATTGGATTGCCCACTAATTAAGAATATAAACTTCACTTGTGGTTCTCTTTTATTGCATGCATGCGCTTCTAAGATCAAAGGATGTATAGTGTGAAAAGTTAACTAGTTGAACAATCGTATTTCCGGGACTTGCCGCGGATATTTTCAAACAGATTATTAGAACTCCATTCAGCGATAAACCGTTGATTATGCAATGAGAAGCGTTATGTGCAAATAAACAACGAACAACAATACAATCATGTCTGTGTAAAACTCTCAGTATTAAAAGTGTACATAAATTTTGGGAGCCATGCGTTACCGCGCGTAATAACCGAAGTAGCGCTTTATCGAAGAGCGCAATAGCGAGCGATCACTGTATATGCAGTCTGCGACTTGAGTCACTAGTCACAAGTAGAGTCGAGTTAAATTAGCAAGCTCAGCCAATATCAGCCCATGTGATAACACTGAAATGCTTTAAGAGCTATGTTCAGCCAAAGAGACTCTGGCAGGTTTGGGGCGCAGACTGTGTGTGTATATATGGTTTCTGTACATGCATGTCCTATACACCTATGTGTACTATTTGTTGCCTGACATTTAAAACTGCTGGCTTAAAGCATCATCCCAAAAAATAAATGAATCAAAATACATTAGTAGTTGTCTTATTCCTGGCATTGAGTTGGATGGCTGGCGTCACTGTAGTGTTTGTTGTTTAATTCATCACCAAACAGGGGGCCCAGTTGTCTAAGGCGCTGCAATTCGCTGTGCAGAGTTGCGTCCCTTGGGCACGCCAGAAACCTATGATTGTGGGTTCGAATCCCAGTTCGCCCCGATTATGTTTCTAGGTTTGTCAGCACCATACCCGTGCTCGTGGGTTTCACCGAAGTGGTAAACGTCTGAGACCTGCATCACTTCGGGCTTTCTTCCCACATTAAGCTGACACGCCGCGATATAACTGGAATACTGTTAAAAGCGGCGTTAAACCAAACTCACTCACTCACCAATATTTCAGCTGTAATAAGGTGGTCATATTCAGGGGTAGAACTTAACACAAGCCCAGGGCTAGTACCCGGGGACAAATTCCTGGGACCTGGTACAAATTTCCCCAATTGTTTTATCTTTACCCTGGCTAGTAAGGCTTTTGAGTTTAGTTCTAACTCTGTAATCGAGTCTGGACCAGTCAATCAATTCACATCACGAACATCGATCCAAGCAAGTGGTGTAATCTACCAAGTCAGTGAGCCTGATCCAGTTAGTCCTCCTTACGGCATGCGGAAGGCCTATTCTAACCCGGATCTTCATTAGCTGTTGTGTGAAAGGAGTTTATGGCAGCGGTGTTTAGGCGAATCAGCCTTTTAATATTTTGTTAGTTTCTTTTTTTAAACCCAATCTAAAACTAAAAGGGCAGGGGTATATAGTTATACCAAAGAATTACGTCAGTCCATCCTTCCACGACATTTTTGTGTGTGACTTGAACTTGAAAACTATGTATAGATTTACAAACTTGAACACGTTTTAAACCTGTAGGAGAGGTGCAGTGATTTCAATATTTGGATTTTCTAAAATATTATTTTTACTTCCAATGTGTGCAACCTATGGCTTGAAAATTACTTCATGGATTCTTTTCTTATTGGGGGTACAATTTCTAGACCAATAGGAGAGGTGCAGTCCGAAGTTTGTTTTAAATATTTGGATTTCTGAAAAAATACAGGTTTTTTTCCACATTTTAACTTGTTTACTTGTGCAATCTAGGACTTGAAAACTACTTCATGGATTGTTTTCCAATTGGGGCTACAGTTTCTATACCAATGGGAGAGGTGCAGTGCGAAGTTCTGAGAAAATATTGCTTTTTCCATGTTTTGAACTTGGAAATATGTTTGAGTCGAAGTTGGGGGTATAAGTGAGCCCTGCTCACTTTTTGTCTTTTGGGGAGTTTGAGAATCATATCTTCTTATGAAATAAGTTATTACAAATGAAATCAAAACCAGGTATGCACACATTATTAGGTGAGGTGAAATGGGGTTTAACGTCGCATCCAAGATTATTGCACTTATATGGCAACGTGCATGTATGTGTGTGTGTTTGTGTGGCTGCTTGTACTAGTCAGGACTGATGCCGATTTATAGTGCTAGCACACTGAGATACCATGCCGCAGTTTAACATGAATACCCCACTCAGACACAGTATACTGACTCCGAGCCGACCAGTCCTTGTTTTAGCCCCTTAATGCCGAGCCCCAGACAGGGTAACAACAAGTACCATACTTTTGGTATGACGCGGTCGGGGATCGAACCCCGGACCTTCCGCTCTCCGGGCGGACTCTCTACCACTAGACCACAGAGGCAGTCATCATAATTAGATTCGCCCTGTGTTAGTCCACATTTCTGTTTTCGTGTGTCATTTGTCATAAACATCTCAAAAACCACAGGACAAATAAATTTGAAAATGTACTTAATCTGACACTTTTAACGGCCATAACTCCGCCATTTCTGTTCAAAATGGAATAAGTTTGGTACTTGCAGTGGTAGAAGGGCTCAACACATTGTTTTTCCACAATATTTCATAAAAAAAAGTAGGGGATCATGAATACCATGTACTGTATTCGACGTAATAAGCACCCAGGGCACTCTCAAAATTAGAAATAGGGGCTGTTATTAGAATATTATTTTGGTGAAAAAAAGTTGAAAGATAAATTTCGTGGCTCTATGCTGACAGCCTGAAATGTTTATGTACGACAGATATATTTTTCCAGAATTTAATGGCCCATAATTCCATAATTAAGGGTGCATATGACACATGAGTGCATATTATACACGAAAAAATAAGTCTTGTGTACATTGATCAATCGGAAGGGGTGCCAATTGGGATTGTTCACTAGCCAATAAATTAGCAAATATCGCCGTGGGCGCTTATTACGTCGAATATGGTATTAGAACAAAGATAAGTGTTGATGACAAACATTATATGCGAGAACGTTTATATCTGTAAAACTGAGCAACAATCCATCTCGGACAGTCTGCATGTGCCTCACAGTCGCACCACACACGCGTAGGATGTCATTCCTGACTTTGACACTTTCAAAGAAGGTGTCCTAAGTTTGAGAACTTGTACCAATCCCATTCACCTTTTGTGCATTAAATATGTTTAAATCAAGGAAGTTCAATTAATCCCTGGGGACCATTCTGTCAATCTTGTCTTTCCGGGCAAAAACGCTTGTGCTTACCTTGCACGTCAGTGCTTACCTCCAGCAGCACAACAACCATAGAATGTGCCATGGCCAGCAATGAGACCATCCCCCAATTGAACATATCTCAGACATGACAGGGAGATGTGTGTGTCAACCATGTTTGCCAAATAGAGTGTGACAGATTTCCTTAAATCGCAACATCGTAGCAGTATTATGTATGCACTACTGATCCAAAAACATTAACTTTGAAATTTCCCTATCTTACCCCTATCGTCATTCAAGATCGTTGGTGGTCAAAACATCTACTGTCGTACTTCACTACTGGTTGTAATGTGTTCCCAATTCGTTCTTTATTATCATACAACTATAACTAGAAACTAATGTCTGTCAGAACTTTTGAAATTTTAAGTTATTTCCGATATGCCTAACTTTTCTAAGAGTATTTTCTGTCCCTCACACTATCAACATGATCTCATCAGAAACCAGAAGATCAATGAAGCTGATAATTTACATGCTTGTTCCCACCAATGAAGACAATTTGTTCAAGAGCTTATCTGTTAGGCTGTAACAGCCATATTGAAAAATCTATTTGTGGCCTTTTCTCAGCTTTTTTTGTTCAAAATGTCAAGAAATTTGCTTCTTGTTTCAACACCTATGTTTTATGCCTTGTTTTCACCATGCTCTTAAATTCTCTCCAAGGTTGAGGGAGCTGAACTTTGGCATGTATGTTTATCCAAATGATGAGATCATTACTTGTTCAAAGCATTAGATCTTAGCATTAGTTTTTAGTCCTCTGATTTATGTAGAAAGTTTCTAAATATCACTGCTGATTTTTTTTAAATGTCTGTTTTTGCCATCAAGCACTGACTGTTGTCTAAAAAGGCCTCCTGATTACAATTTTGGTATGGACCAACTTCTGTCCCAGTATTCCTACACAGCACGCCCTTATCCAAGGTGATGATTGATAAAGGCCAGAAGTAAAGACCTGTACCATGTCATGGACTAGGATAATAGGGTAACCGAGCTGCAATATTTTACAAACCAAGGCATCTTACCACTTGGTTGACAAATCTGCTGATCCTGAAAATGAGGCATGTGGAGGAGGAATTCCTGTAAAGCCTTTTTTACCACCGAACACTAATTACAACCCTTCGAAATCCCTGCTGGACCCAGACAATCTGTGCTCAATATATGCTCAATGTTCCGTAAACGTGTGCTCAAAGCAAGAGAGGTAGTCACGACGACAACTATTCATACCGGTAAAAGCTGCAACTAAAATAATACAATATTAGAGTTTAGTATTCCCGATATTATAATAGTATTAAAGACACAATTTCTTCTGTTCACTGCATCAAAATTCTTATAAACTATATCCTTTGGAGAGCTGGCAGAAGCACCCAGATGAATCCTTTGAAATAAATCAAATACGGTACCTTCTCCCAAATAGTTTTCAAGTTTGAAATGGTTTTTTTCTTTCATATCTCACAATTTTTTTTTACAATAACTGCAGAAAAATTCTTGTCTTGTTTTGAGAACTGAAATCTGTAAAAAAAAAAAAGAGTCCGACATGCACTTACGATCCCATCAAGAAATAATTCCTTGTTCATGAAGCCTGTATAATGCACAAACAACAAATAGTAATTCAGGTTCAGTTGCGTGTGCTTTTTTTGCACAACAGATCAACAATCATTTGTATTGAAAATGCATATGTACAAATCACACAAGACATGTTTTCATTTATTGACATGATCATTTAAACTGTTATATTTTATCCATATTTTAACTTTACATAATTGTCAATGGTTGATAACAATCAGATCCTTTTGTCTCCGGTCAGTATGACTGGCGATGAAGATTTCTCCACTACCAAATGACAATGTGCCTGTACCATGACAACATATGTGTAACATTGTAACATGACATACTGTCCTCTTGAACACCTTCAGGACACGTGTGCACTGAAAAGCCCTATCTTTTCATACAACTGTTGAATAATGTCCGCCACAGGATCGGAGGAATTCCTGATTAACCATTCTTTGTCATCACATGGTCTTCCCTCTGATACCTCCCTCGAAGTGAAAGTCGTCACTCAAGGCAAATACACTGTCTGTCTTCAACCTGTCCACCAGTTTCCTTGCACACTCGCATGATCATAGTCAATTAAGCCCCGTCAACCAGAATTCCACAAGCACAGGCTTGGTAGCCATTCCGCCTCTAACTTGTCCACCACAGTTCCTCTTGCACAGGCTCAAGTCTATCCATCTAGCAGCTGCCTTTGTTCTAACAGCCGCATGGAATGATTTCAATCGGACTCTTGTTCTGTCTCCATCACTGAACCTGTTGGTGCTGCTGCTGTGTGCTCTGCCCTGCCTGCGATGCCTGTGACCCCGCCCCTTCCTGTGCCCCCGAGGCCTCAGAGGGAGGTCTGCCAAGTGAAAATACGACCAGTCAGCTGCTACTGTAGCAAAGAGAGAGATAGGTGTGGCATGCATCACTGACAGCCGGACGGATAGACAGGCAGAGAGAAGCCAGGCTACACTACACTATGGTCCTAACTAGCTACCATCGCCTACTCTAGGAGGCAGAAACTTTACTAGGAGTACACTATCAAAACATCCAAGGATTCCCTGGGCATATGCATTATTTGTAACCATGGTAACACTACTCTTCCCTGATAACACTCATGTAACCATGGTAACACTACACCCCACCAATACACCATCTTAGTGAAACATTTAATGGACACTGTGCTTACAATGTCATCCCATTTATCCCGAGGAAGGAGGTAGATCATGTTTAAACCAATTAAAATTGATTTATTTATTTCTTGTTGCTTAGTGCCACTCAGCAAATATTCTGGCACAGGTTGGCAGTCAGTAAATAATAAGGCCAGGACTAGACAAACCAATGATTGATCGGGGTATGGTGACACAATCAACCAAGCCACCGAGTCGGGCCACCGAGTTGGACCACCCGTTCTATTAAGTCACCTTGTATGACAAGCACAGGGTACTGGGAACTCATAAGTCTCAAAGTCACTGATTGGTGCATCAATCTTTAAGGTAATTAAACCAGACTAGCCTTGGGAAGGGTGTAAATCTACACCCCTTGTAAATTTTGTAAAGATGAAATAAATTAACCAGTTCTCAGGGAACGACATTTGAAATATAGAAATTCTGACCAGGTCGTATATTAAAAAACTGAAATAAACATGTTTCTTTTTAGTCAACAGTTGAGTGAGTGAGTAAATGAATGTTATATTTAAGCCACAGTCGGCTATATTCCAACTATATGATGGTGGCCTGTACATAAACCTTGTGGTCCAGGGACTAATACCATGAGCCAGATCTGCTCTCTCCAGCCAAGTCGGACATTTCAACCTACTTTAGTGGTCTCTCTAGAATCCCCAGGAGGGATGGAACAAACATGGAGTACTTCGGACCTATCTTGAAAATCTTGAATCCAAATGTTGGGAATACTTAATTCTAATAGTCAGAACTGCTAATCCAGAGAATCCATAGATGGCTAAGAAAGATCTTGCAAAAAACAGAAATAAAATTTGTTTCCTAGAAAAAAATATCTTGCATTACTATAATAAAAGAAAGTGAAATTCTTGAATCATGTCAATACTTTATGGGTATGTATACACTATGTTCCCAAGTCATCCATGGACACATACGTCCGCTCTGTAGTGAAGTTTGTTTAGGCCTGACTCCAGCTAGAGGGAAATCAGGGAGTGTTCAAATCAATGAACGCTGACTGCGGCCCTTCTATGCACAAAGTTCATGCATGGAGAAGGCTTCATTTGACCTCGGTGGGTCATATAGGAGTTATCTGACCAAAAATAGACAAGCGCTTTCATTACACCTCAAAGCCCATGCATTAACAGTCAATGGAGGAACTTAGTGTATACGCATCCGTAAAGTACCGACAATGATGAGGCTGCTTATGAACAATAAGTAATTATTAATCTAAAGGGGATCACACAACCGCACAAAGGTGTTAGTGAAATAAGCAGAACAGAGGACGTCCTTTTGAGCAAGCTTTGGTTTTTGGGTTGTTTTTTTCGCTTAACACCACAGTCTGCAATATTCCAGCTATATGGCAGTGGCCTGTATGTGACGATCCACACTGACGGGAATACAATGACACACCACCAATCAAGTCACCGGACCTGACACCTGATCCATTTGGCCTTCTCTAATGACCAGCACAGTTAACTTGGGACCTATTCTAGCCCGCAAATCTCACGTGGGTTCAGAGCAAGCATTATTGTAGGAACACGCCAAAAGAAACCTAGTGCCAATTTGATAGCAATTGCTTAAACAAAAAGCCAAGCCACAAATGGAGCAATTTAAATGTTTTCGAAGCCTGCAGCTGTAAATTCTTTGCTTTAGCCATAGCCAACAGAAACAAATCAGTTCAAAACAGTGATTCAAAAGTTTCTTTGATGATAGGCATTTAGAAGTTGGAGTATTAAGTTAGGATAAGAATTTATGGATGAACAACTTCTTTATTACAATTAAGAGCTCTTAATAGTAATAAAGAAGTTGTTCATCCATTAATTCTTATCCTTACTTGATTCAAAAGTTGTTTACTTTATGCAGTCAGCAATATTCCAGCTATATCACATCCACCTGTAAATACTACTAGTCCTGGCCCGTCAAGCCAAAGGCTGTGAGCATAGGCATTGATGCATTTTTTAGGGTATAATAGCCCTCGAAATTCATGCAAATCAGCTAGTCTGACACTGTGTTGGTGACAAGTAATTATCCAATGATGGTAGTCCTCATTGACTAGAAAAGTACCAGAGTGTTATTTATTATTTGCATTCGGAACTGGCCTTTTCTATTTGCTTTCGAGGTACAGAAATGAGATATGCTACTTTGAATTGTATGCCCTCTTGTGCTGAAATTGGCTGATTTGAAAGTTCACCTGACGGAACCTCATGTGCAAGGTTTGTTGAATCTCCACGCAAAGAGGTATTGAAAAAAAAGAGGTAAAAGATCTGATTTTAATGAAATTGACCACTCCGGAATCCCTATCCCAACATCCCCACCCCAGAATCCCCATCCGAAATTACCATGGAATGGAAACACTATTTCCTGTCATCTACGATATCTACACATTGACATGTGAAAGGCAAGATTACCAGAAATTACAAAAAATACAAAATATTTCGCACTGACTAAACAAAAAAGGCTAGAATCTGTTTACACTAAACTGTAACCATGGTAACATGCAACAGAAACAGAAAGAGAGCACGAGCAGCTAAGTTTGCCACAAATGATTTCTCAGTTAAAATTTAAAAAATACTAAAGTTGATACTTAGAATAATTTAATTTATACTTAAAAGTAAACTAGATTACATTTAGATTTAATCATATTTTCAAAGCAGTGAGGATTCCCTCTGAGAGACAATTAACATTACCTTGAAGGGTTTAACTTTGGCTTTGGCATTTTGGCCAGTACTGCTGGAATTTCCTTCTTTTCATCATACTTCTTCCACATTTCATATAACGCTAGAATCTGACGAGTCACCTCCAGAATCTGCAATGTAACACAAAAACATCAGTCAGGAGAAAACTACCTCACCAAAGTTGAGGTTCACAAACTATTATACCGTTATACAGTGTCAAGGATTATCTAGAATGAAAAAATAAGTGCCCTTGGCAGGAAAACTGGGATCAAAATTTATTATTTTGAGCAAAATTGAGAATTTCTTCAAATCCTTATTTTCTTATATTTCTTTCGCCGAAACTAATGTAAACAATATTGAATGAAATTTTGAATAAAATATATTACAAACAAAAGTTCTTATAACCAGAGAGTCTAATTATAGGTTTAAATGGTGGACTTCAGATCAGATTTGTTGATTGGTATTTCCAGTGTTGCGTGCGGTGATCAGCTGGTAAGGTTTATTGCGATTGGGAAAAAACATTGTGTCAGTTTAATTTGATTAAAAATTTGGGAGCCATGCATTACCCTGCACTAGAGACAAGTTAGCGCTATATTGAACGGCGCAACATTGAGGGAACACTGTATTCGGAGGTGTCCCAATTTTGTCTACTATACAATAATGCTGGTTACTTTTTACTGGTCCTGTTATCAGTAAAATACAAGTTACCTCTACAAAGTCATAATATTAGTTATAACTACATCAACATGATTACCACGAATAATACGAATAAAGAAGATATCAACATGATTACCACGAATACTACGAAGAAAATCTTAATTCCAAGTTGGGAATTTTTACTGACATTTGCTGCCGATATGGGGCTGAAATATCAGACTCTGAGCAGGTCAAGATCAATCCTGGAGTGTATTATGGGCTTCACAACATGGGGAATCAAACCTAGGTACTTGCCATGACAAGTGAACGCTCTACCACTAGGCTACCTTTTAGCTACCATATTTACTCTATTAGACGCCCAGGCATCTATTAATTTCACGCAAGCTGTTGACCCAGCGTCTATTAGAGGCCAATGTTCTTTTCTGTTTAATGCTGGCACAGTGGCAACTCACCGAATCCCAAATTCTACAGTCATAGGATACATTTGCAGAAAATGGTTATTGTCAATTGAAGGGAGAAATTGTTACATGCCGCAAGTTAATTTGATGGGGATAGTTAATTTCATTAAATGATGGACCCAGCCTCTATTAGAGACCTAGCGTCTAACAGAGACCTGGCTTCTATTTTTTGGACAGGACGTATGACCTGGCATCATTTAGATTAGTGTTTTGGAGGTCTGGCATCTAATAGAGGAAATATGGTATGTGTTTACACTATCGTTGTCAACAGCAGCATACATATGGTCTACTTAGTATCTTGTTGATTAACATTGCATGCATCAATATTCCAACTTCATGACCACAGCCTGAAAATAATCAAATCTGGACCAGATAATCCAATGATTTGATATTAATAATTATGAGCAATGCCCCATGCTGTTGAGGAACAATGAGTGAGTGAGTGAGTTGGGTTTAACTCCGCTTTTAACAGTATTCCAGTTATATCACGGCGTGTCAGCTTCATGTGGGAGGAAAGCCCAAAGTGATGCAGGTCTTAGACGTTTACCACTTCGGTGAAACCCACAAGCACGGGTATGGTGCTGACAAACCTAGAAACATAATCGGGGCGAACCAGGATTCGAACCCACAATCATAGGTTTCTGGCGTGTCCAAGGAACGCAACTCTGCACAGTGAATTGCTGCGCCTTAGACAACTGGGCCACCCGTGTCCCCTGAGGAACAATGAAACACCATCAACCGAGTGACAAAGAGAGTGAATTTTGTGTACTGGCACACAATGCTGCGGCTACAACAAAGTCAAGTATAAACCAGTGGTTGATAGAATGAGCAACAAATCATGTAGTTTACACATTTACACATTGTAACCAACCAGTCCTCATTTCTGTCATGTAATGAGTAATCTGGGAGTTGTTTATCAATAGTCCCCTTTCATGCACAAGACACCATTGTTTGCCACTGTGTCCTACCTTGTCCATGTCCACAGAGAGCTCAGCAAACCACTGTTTTATATCCTTCTGCTTGATGACGCATGCCATGTGCAAACAAGCTGAAACAAGTACAATAATTACTATATTTGCTACTACTAACACATCATTATCTTATCACATTTCGTTCAGCAAATCTACATTTGTGTAGTCTAATTTCAGCTAGGATACATTTGTGTAGTCTAATTTCACCTGGGGTACATTTGTGTAGTCTAATTTCACCTGGGGTACATTTGTGTAGTCTAATTTCACCTGGGATACATTTGTGTAGTCTAATTTCACCTGGGGGTACATTTGTGTAGTCTAATTTCACCTGGGATACATTTGTGTAGTCTAATTTCACCTGGGGGTACATTTGTGTAGTCTAATTTCACCTGGGATACATTTGTGTAGTCTAATTTTACCTGGGGTACATTTGTGTTGTCTAATTTTACCTGGGGTACATTTGTGTAGTCTAATTTCAGCAAACAGAAGGCAACTGGGGTACCTGTCTGTAGTACCCTAAGACGACCGCTTATTGATGGCAGTATTGACAGATGTACTAACAGTTAATCATGTCAATGGAAAACTTACCTAATGCGATGATGTATGGCGGGAATATCAGGGGGACATCTGTACGAAGACTGTCGTTGACAATTCTCCTAGGAATAAAACACAAAACATAAAGTGGAGAACACTCATGATTGTCAAAGTTCACAGGTTCGTTGTTAGTGGACATTTATTTGTGGATCTGAAACAAAAAAATAAATAAGGAATGATAAAAAGTAGTTGCTGTTTTGAAACACAGAACAAGATTGCAACACTTTTTATACATCAGCCCATTAGATCAACATTATCAGTGATATTGTAACTTGCATCAGACATGTTATTTAATCATGTTAAGATGAGTTGAGATGAGGTGAAGTGGCGTTTAATGTCGTGTCCAAGATTATTGCACTTATATAGCGATGTGCATGTATGTGCATGTGTGTGCGTGCGTGCGTGTGCGTACATGGTTGCTTGTCCTAGTCAGTACTGATGCCAATTTATAGTGCTAGCTCACTGAGATACCATGCCGAAGTTTAACATGAATACCCCCTTCAGACACAGTATACTGACTCCAAGCCAACCAGTCCTTGTTTTAGCCCCTTAATGCCAAGCGCCAGACAGGGTAAAAACAAGTACCATCTTTTAACGTCTTTTGCTATGACATGACCAGGGATCCAACTTCAGGCCTTCCACTTTCTGGGTGGATGTTCTACCACTAGACCTAGGCGGACTGGTTAATGGTGAGTGAGTGAGCTAGGTTTGACACTGCTTGTCCAGCAATATAACAACTGGTAGCACCAAGGCAGGTACACACTGTGCCCATATGGGGAATCAAACCCAAGTCTGCAGCATGACCAGCAAACACTTAAACCACAAAATACAAATACCGTATTAGACGTAATAAGCGCCCCGGCGGTATTTGCTAATATATTGGCTAGTGAACAATCCCAATTGGCAACCGTTCCGATTAATCAATGTACACAAGACTTATTTTTTCGTTTATAATACGCACTCGTGTGTTATATGCACCCTTAATTATGGGCAATTAAATTCTGGAAAAATATATCTTTTGTACATAAACATTTCAGATGTCAGCATAAACCACAAAATTTATCTTTCAACTTTGTTTTTTTTTCACCGAAGTAATATTCTATGAAGAGCCCCCTATTTCTAATTTTGAGAGCGCCCTGAGCGCCTATTCCGTTGAATACATTGAATACGGTAAATATAGAATAAATAAGTAGTTACAACTTTTAACAGACAAGCAGATCTTGTCAGTGAATGAGTTTGTGTTTCACTTATATCAGGTTAATTTTGGATGAAAGCCCGAAGTGATGCAGATCTCAGACCTTAATCTATTTTGGTGAAACCCATGAGCACGGGTATGGTGCGGACAACAAACATAATCATGGTGAATCTGTCTGATGATTCACACTATTGCTTAGTGGAACTAAATATTTTCAGATCAGGTCTAACTTAATGAAAACTAATCAACTAAATTTGAATAACTTACCTGTTACGTGACCAAAGAACTAAACATGCTAAACGTGTATAAAACTATGAAGGTTCAAGGAACTAAACGTGATTCTCTTAAGTAAGTGATGAAAAGATGAATAAACTTCAATTAAAGAACAAACTGAATACCTAATGCTTATTGGCTATTAGAGTCTGGCAATGTCACAAGACTTGCTTGACAATGGTAAACGGATCTATACCAAAACGTCGCCTTTACAGTATTAAAGAAGTTGTTATCCATAACTTGTGTCTACTTTGTCATCCGTCAACTTCAAAGTAATGCCTATCGAACAATTCTGTCAGATCTAGCCAATCATGGAAGGTTTTTATTTTATCTGAAGTTCACTGTGGTTCATCAGTTTTTTACAACATGTTCTCTGTAACTTGTTCCACTGTTCTCACCATGCAAGGGGCAGGAGGTCACTCTCGGATCCCAAGTCCCCACAGTACTGTGTGAGGGGGCGATAGGCGTGGTACAAGATCAGACAGCAATCCTGCAATTGTCAAGTCAATTAAATGTCAACCACATGGCAACAGGGTTAAACATGGTTCAGTGTGTATGTGATTCTACTGGTCTCTAAACATCCCTAGACCCATATCACTTTACACATAATCTTAGCAAATATAATATGCCAAAATGGAGAATTCAAAACAGTAGAGGCGTTATCAATGGTCATGATATGTCTTGATACATATCTCTAGACTTGAGTCAGGATACAATAAAAATTGCTCAATAAAAAATACTTAATTTGAGCAACTTTTATCTGAAATTCTTCATACTTAATGTGGCAGAATATTTCTAAGTGTGGCATTAACAACAAACAACAAACAAACAAACACGTCCTAATGGAAGCAAACCCCTGGGACAGTGTAGTTAGACAGCAGCTCACCATCATCTCCAGCAGGTAGAACTCACACTCCAGGACGTTCTGTATCCTGTAGGGGTACTCCTGGTTGTAGGCATAGGAGAACTTACTCTTCACTGTAACACAAGCAAGCACATCTTGACACATGCAGAAAACACACGCACACACACACACATATATATATGCTGACATAGAACAAAAATGCATAATCAACTTTAACTCAAAATCAGAAAAGATGTGTTTTTGTGCTCAAGTCCATCTCCAAACACAGAATGAGATTCGAACCCGTACAACGACATTGTTGTGTTTGATTATCACATGCCTGAACACCCACAACAATTTAATTTGATTTTTGTGGCCATTTTGCCAAATATTAAAAAAACACAAATATGTGTTTCTAAAATGGTCTTGGTATACATTACTTGATGAAACACGTACCAATATTCTGACATGTACTAATCAGCCTGCTGTTAGATATGACGCCAGATTCCTGAAACGATAATAAATATACAGTTACCAGGGCTTGTTTGATTGTTTGACCCAAAAGGACACATTGATACTCCTCTGAAAGTTACAGTACTTTTGTCTAATATCATTCACTGTCCCCACCCTACAGCTGACAGAAAGAATATCATCCAAGAATCAGCCTCAACCCCACTGCTGGCAGAGTGAGTGAGTTGAGTTTAATGCCGCTTTTAACAGTATTCCAGTTATATCACGGCATGTCAGCTTAATATGGAAGGAAAGCCCCAAGTGATGCAGGTCTCAGACCTTTACCACTTCGGTGAAACCCACGAGCACGGGTATGGTGCTGACAAACCTAGAAACATAATCGAGGCGAACCGGGATTCAAACCCACAATCATAGGTTTCTGTCGTGCCCAAGAGAAGCAACTCTGCATAGGGAATTGCGGCGCCTTAGACAGCTGGGCCACCCGTTCCCCCCACTGCTGGCAGAAAGAACATCATTCAAGAACCAGTGCCCACCCAACTGCTGGTAGCATGAACATCATCCAAGAGGTGAGGTGAAATTGGGTTTAACGTCGCGTCCAAGATTATTGCACTTATATAGCGACGTGCATGTACGTGTGTGTGTTTGTGTGGCTGCTTGTACTAGTCCGGACTGATGCCGATTTATAGTGTTAGTTCACTGAGATACCCTGCCGCAGTTTAACATGAATACCCCACTCAGAAACAGAATACTAACTCCGAGCCGACCAGTCCTTGTTTTAGCCCCTTAATGCCGAGTGCCAGACAGGGTAACAACAAGTACCATCTTTTAACGTCTTTTGGTATGACGCGGCTGGGGATCGAACCCCGGACCTTCCGCTCTCCGGACGGACGCTCTACCACAAGACCACGGAGGCGGTCTCCATCATCCAAGAACCAGTCTCAACCCCACTGCTGGCAGAAAGAATATCCATCAAGAACCAGATTCCCTCGCACCCCATCCCCTACTGCTAGGAACACAAACACCTTTCTAGTCTGTCTTACAGACCCTGATACAAATATATATCAAATACAGCCCATGCAAGTCTATAATGTTTGGCAAGTCTAGATCACTGCAGTATCTGAAAATGAAGAGAGTCACTGGGCTCCTTTTTATTATATTTTTATTAAGATAACTGAACAACTGTTTTTTTATGTACAATATGTTCATTTCAGAGACTAGATTTTAGTCTAACACCTTTCAAGAACCACTTCATCTTCATACATCAAATTCAATTTTTTGTCTTTGAGATTACGTACCTCTACTTTGGCAGCCAGGAAGACACAGGTCGGGGCCATCAGCCAGGGATCAATAGACTTCAAGGAGTTCCTACAACACCAAATATACCATGACAACTTTCATCTTGACACAGCCTTCTCCAATAAATACTTTGCTTCCTTCATGTTTCCTTACCAAAGGCTCAAGCCAAGTGGCTAAAACGTTCGCTCGTCACGCCGAACGCCCAGGTTCGATTCCAAACATGGGTACAATGTGTGAAGCCCATTTCTGGTGTCCCCTGCCATGATATTGCTGGTATATTGCTAGCAGTGGCATAAAACCATACTCACTCACTCACTCACACAAGTTGGGCTTATTGTTTGTTTCTACATGTTCTACATCCTACAGAACGAACTGGAACCAAATTTCTCCCACAAAAAGGGTTATTCTTCATCATTCATTTTAAGCATGTTAACCAATATTGCACTATCATGTACATGGGTTTACATAATGTATAAATGCAGGGAATAGAACCAGAACATGTGATAAACCAACACTTTACCCACTTAGCTAGCCTAAAACCCCTTCTACATCAGTGACTGAGGGATGAGTTGTCGTGGTTACACAGATCTCAACTTGATATTCAGAATGCATTTTCACAAACCTGGCATAGAATCTTTTGAAATAGATTGTAGCTGTTGCAATAACCTGCTGTCTCAGTTTCAACTGTTCTCCAAGTGCTTGCATGACTGAAAGACAGGATGTACACATATTAGACAACAACATTTGATGTTTCATACACTTTTTTCACATGCTGTCAGGGTTTGCTGACACACAGTCATACAAGCAACAAAACCTGACCACCTTATCCCATATTTAGCTAGTTCCTACAGCAAATATGAGGTACTGTGGTCAGAACCAGAATCCTCGATACTGAAAAATATCTACTATCATGTCCCATGCTGTCAGGATACAAATATTACAATGAACATGACGACACATCCAGTCCCCATTTCAGTTGGCTATTATGACATTCTCAGGGGCTAACGCTCCAGGTGTACAGCAAGTGTCAGTGAAAATTCACATATTGAAACATGTTCAACTTCATGTTGTCACTTTCATGTTATCCTAACTATTGTTTGCAAATCCATTTTGTATTTCACTGAAAACATGACACATGACACATGAATAATGGGAACAAGTACTTGTCTGAAGTTGTAATCCGTGCTAATCTCAACATGGCAAGTTTGAAATTCAACTGTAAAATATGAGTTTTCTAATGCATAGTTTATTTTGACTTTTGAAAATATTGATTGTTATGCATCGTTGTACTGTCAATTCAATTTTAGTTTTTAAATTCCTATCGATATTATACAACCATAGGCAAGCAATTGCAATACATTCCCAGTTTGGACTTAAGGCTTGATTGTAAATACGCTAAGACACTAATACATACAGTTAGAGAAGAATATAAGTATTTTCTGGTACTCTTCTTCAGTGACTACTTTGAGATCCTGCTGTCTCTCCCTCATCAAGTCCTGCTTGTCCAACAGCCACTGTTGGCTGCAATACAACACACATGATTAGTCCAGAAAAACATCTATATGTTTCTTACTGGTTAGAGAAAAATTAGTGGTATTGTCATGATTGAAAAAAATATTTAATTGATTTAGATGTACTATGGCTGCATAATGTAAACTATACTGCTGTGGATGTAAGAAATGTTTGTTGAAATGCAGGACACCAGTTCAGACATGGAAAACACTCACAGTTGATAGTAAATTACATAGTTGAATTTGTCCAAACCTGACTTACGTCCGTTTTGCTTAGACATAATGTCCAGATTAGTAATCATTACTGATGGTAAAGGAGGAATTACTTCCCTTGATATATGACAGCTCACTGATGAGAACAGCTTACACGGCAGATTAGGGTGTGTCAACTACATGATAATTTGTCATACAATCCAGAGTAAAGGTTATTTTGTTTGTTTGTTGTTTAATGCCGCACTCAACAATATTCCAGCTATATGACGGAGGTCTATAAATAATCAAGTCTGGACCAGACAATCTAGTTATTGACATCATGAGCATCGATCCACGCTGCTGGGATCGATGACATGCATCAACAAAGTCAGCAAGCCTGACCACCCGATCTCGTTAGTCACCTCTTACGACAAGCATAGTCTCCTTTTACATGGACCTATTCTACACTGGATCTTCACATTAGATTAGTTAAGATTTGACGAAAGATTAAGGTGAGGTGAGGGGTCATCGTGTATCAAAGACGTAAATAGACTTGGACTTATATATCAATGTGCATGCATATATAACATGGGTTGCCCTGTGTGTGTGTGTGTGTGTGTGTTGGGGGGGGGGGGGGGGGGGGGTGTGTTTTGAATGAATGCATGCATGCATGATGAGAGTGTCTGGACTAATATGTGGGTTTTATATTGTTCTTATTATAGACTATAACCTTCTAATCTCTCTCCACAACACCAGAGTAGAGGCAAACAAATCATATTGCAAATTTTGGACAGTAACAACACAGTACTTCCCCTGATAATCAGCCAGATGTTGTTTCTATGGTGTATTGGGTGCAATAGTGAACAACCTCTTTTCCTCTCTGATCTGACAGGTTACAGCATAAATTGTAATGTGTGTGTTTAGAAGCGAACTGCATTCTAGTCATTAACAAATGTCACCATGAAAACACCAAATGGCGACTAGTTAATACATAAATCACAATGACATGGATATGGCGATCATATTCTGACGGGCTTTCACAACACAGGCCTAGCGGTCTGTATGATGTTCGTCTAGGTGGCCTACATCGCGTCATCGGTAAGTGTCATTTGAGACCGTCAAACTGGTACACAACTGGGTTTTGGACAGTATTTAATACTTACTAATGAGAACTTTGCCAGAAGTTTCCTGCCATTTCAGAAATTCAAAGGCTATTAATCTTTCAAATACGATTCTCAAATGTAACTTGGTTTTGATTGTTTTTCTTGCGTTTATGGCTTTATGTGCGCATGCGTAAAGAACTTGCGCCCGGGTTATTGTTTATGTTCAATCCATATATAGTTTAGTATGTTTAATCGCATGTGGATGACAAATAATTCACTTTCCCCTTTTAAACTAGTACTTCAGATGGATATAATGAAGTAAAATTGTACATTGTGAAGAACAAGGACTTCAAACATAATTTTATGTTCTTTATATTTTTCCACAATAAATGCTCCCGAAATGACAAAATTTCCTCTCCTTCTATTCGCGGAGAGCAGCACGTGTACTTTGTTTACGGTGTTACGTAAAACTTATATAAATATGATTCGTAATTTTTTTCAACAAGGTTCAAGAAATAGGTTCGTGTAAAGTTATTTGGTAGACCGGTGGACCTGTCTTCTTACCGTAGTGAACATAAGCCATGGAATTTATGCACTTGTATAAGCATGTCTGAGCCTCATGATGAGGACGGGTTTGACAGTTGTATAACTACGATCATTACACTGTGCGAGAAGGGTCTCCAGTACTTTCTGGCCAGTTGTTCGTGATACACAGTTACTAATTCTATTTTGTTATAAATCTTTTCAGTATTCAGAATATTTTAGTATTTTATTTGTATTTCAGTTCGCCAAATGCACTCTTGATTTCCAAATTATCAACAAACGATGGTGACAGTGTAATATTGACATTAGGAAAGGTAAGAGGTATTGTAAATTATATGAGCTTTGTTCTGAGCGTATTGTACAGAATTCCTCAAATGATTGCTCTTATAAAGGTTTACATTTGGCAGTGATTACTTGCATGTTGTTATTGAACAATTATTACATATTTGTTCTAGTAGAACACCAGTAGAACGAGGATACAACGAACATGGATAGAGGGAACAACGAACTGTTACAAAATCCCAAAATCTTTTATGTTATCATATAAAATGTGTGTATATAACCAACTCTCTACAGCAATCTAACGTATATAGCGAACTGATATCTGATCCCCAACAAGCCCAAATAATAGGGCTGGGACGGGTAACTCGGGTACCCGGGTCGGGTGGGTACGGAGTAGGACCCGGGTACCCACAGAACTGCCCGGACCCGTGGTTAGTCATGTGATATATTGTTTAATGATTAAAAATATGTAGAACTCTATGGTTACACTACAAGTCACTAATGTTCGCATTTCTTTCTGAGTTGGCACCATTGCCTCTGACCTTTATAGGTTTGAATAAACATAACGCTTCAGTCAACTTCAGTGTATGACCAGATCGTTTATACATATATTTAAATACACTCTTTAGACCTGTAGCAGGTACCCTTGTAGGGTCGGGTAATAGTGGGGTGGGTACCTGGGTAGTAAATTTGGACTGGTCCCAGCCCTACCAGATACCACTAATTAGTGACGTGTATAGCAAACTGAGAAGTGTTACAGCGGCGAATCAACACAATCAGCGGTGACGATTCAAACTTGTTGAACTTTCTTTATGTTTATTTTACCTGTAACTGGACTAATCTTGTCTGTAAGACAAACATAAATGATGTTGACGAACATAAATTTCACGAGATGATGTCAAAGTGTCACTTCACTAGCACATGCTATCATGGCGGGCAATGATGCACTTACATGTATTGTGTTTGTTTTATCCAAGATGGCGGACGTTTCCGAGCAAAAACGTATCTAACGAACATTGTATATAACAAACTTATTTCTCTGGTCCCTTGTAGTTCATTATATCCATGTTCTACTGTATTACAGTTTTATATCTGTCATCTGCACTGCAAATTCCAATACAAGGAAGTTTGACTCATTTATATAAGAACATACTTTCAAATACATGAATTGTAGGCCCCACTATTTCTAAGTGTAGTGGCCATAAAATTTCCGAGTCCCATGATGGGATTCGAACCACGGACCTTCTGATCAGAGGTCGGATGCCTTGTCCACATGACCAAAGAGGTTAACCCCGTCAGCAAGCTGACAAGGTAAGGATGTCATCTGTGGGATGACTCCACGCCCTGCTACATAAGCGTATACAAATAATACATGAACATGGTCAGAAAGATGCTCCAACAATACTGTTTTGATGCATAGTGTTCTGTGTGTTTAGCAAAGTACAGTAAACTACGGTTATAACGAATCCAGGGGAACACTAATTTCAGTTCGTTACAACCGTAGTTCGTTAAATTTTTTGTTTTGTTATATCCATCTGTTCGTTATAAGCGTGTTCATTATAAACATAGTTTACTGAATTTCCTGTTCTCAAATCTGAATATTTTCATGTGTTTGCTTGCAGAGACTTCTCCAACCCCGAAGGTGTTTATGTTTAGGGGCGACCTCCGTTGTAGCTTTCCTAGTGCTGAGTAGAGTCCCCAGGGCTGACTCCCCATCCGACAGAGCTCTACACACCTCGGCTGTACATCACCACAGGGAACAGCCTCCACGGCCGGCTGACTCACAACCACAGGCAGACACAAGGTGGGACATCCATTGTGGAGTAGCTGGTAGGGGTATCGCTATAGGCATGCCTCATGTCTCCGTACTCGAGGCACAATACGTGCTGCAATTAAGTCAATTTTTAGATCTATCCCATCTCACACTATGCATTTCTCTTTCTTCTTTCGATCCTAAATGGAAATGTGCCTTAAAGTTTTTAACTTTTAAGAAAACAATCTACTCGAACCCACCTAGCATCACCATGGTCACCTCCGAACAATCTGGGTCATGTATGCTTTTCATGCTGGTCGACCTACACACACTGAACATGTGATTTCCCCAGCCAACTCATTCTCCAACTTGGCATCAACAGATAGTTTCCATAATCTTTTCACGTTTTTAATATAGGTGCTAGGGCTGGGACGAGTCCAAATTTACTACACGGGTACCCACCCCCTATTACACGACCCTACCTGGGTACCCACTGTAGGTCTCAAGAGATGTCTCAAAATGTCCGATTGGGAACATTTTTAGCATAGCCCTGGCAAAAGGTATTTAGATACATGTATTAAACAATCTAGTCATGCATACAGTGAAGTTGAATTAAGTTGTATCTTTATTCAACCATATGAAAAATCAGAAGGAATGGGTGCACAGTCAGAAAGAAATGCGAACATTAGTGACTTGTAGTGTAACCATAGTGTTGTAGATAATTTTTGTCATTAAACAACATATCATGTGACTAACCACGGGTCTGGGTAGTCCTGTGGGTACCCGGGTCCGACTCAGTAGTTACCCGTCCCAGCCCTAATAGATGCTCACATGATTTGATGCCCTTCGCAAAGTAAGACCCGTTTTATCACAATATACATCTTGATCATCGATCAAATCGCCTTGACTGGGCGCCACCATTTTGTTTGAAGCAAATGCGAGTGATATGAGAGGTGGAATCTGATTGGTGAGTAGAAGGGACATAGAAGGGAAATAATTCGTAATAGCCACTGGTGGCACTACGATCGAGCCTGGAAATTCAAGTCTAGTTGGACAAAGGTGGAAACTAGACTTTCACAGTCAGTTAACTCCCTTGCCATGGGAAAGTGATCACAATGGAATGTCTGGAATCCAAGTCCAAGTTGAGGGAATTCTATTGCAACCCCACTGTATCCTCATGAAGAGCCAGTTGTTTCCATGTCAAACATACTGATCTGTCTTCACCTATCAACATTAACAAAGGGTTTTACTGTTGTAGAATTTATTATGAGGACTGACTGTATTTGAGGTAAGAATAAAAAAGCTATGTGCGAAGTTTTGTCAGAATCCACTACTTGGGAAATGCAGGCATTGTCAGTTTATTCAGTGTGTCTATATATTGTTAGGTTTCCCAGGAAATGTGCAGTAGATGTTCTATTCATAAAAGACATTAACAGTTGATCAATTGTATCATAAGATGACTTGATTTTCAGCATTTACATTAGATACTTTACTACAGTAAGGGACCAGTGATTTATTACAGGGTGGGTGGTGGGACGGGATGTCAGAGATTTCTGATGCGCTAATGAATTGGAAATATTGACCCTTGTCATATTTTCAGTTGACCCTCCCCATGTCATTGTACATTTTGTTCATGACCCTCCCTGAAAAGACAAAGTGCAAAAGCACTTTATATTTTATCATTAAATGAATATTTTTTCATGACTCTCCCAAAGTATGTGTATTATTTTTATGATATGCCCCTCCCCTAGAGACTAACGACAGGGAGACATTGTACAGTCATGCCCCGCTTATACGGACTTCAGATATCCGGAAACCTCGGTTCCCGGACGATTTTCATTCAAAACGAAATAATTACTATATAAATTTACCCGTATATCCGGAAATTCAGTTTCCGGAACCGGACGGTTATTTTCATACACAAAACACTGAAATGCACACAAAATTGTCTCACTTATCTGGACAATACACTTCCGCTGGTGGTAATCCTTTGATTTGTGAGAAGTCAATTAACCAAGTGACACTGAGTTACGTTTGAGACGAGCTTGTTTATTGTACATGTAATCCCCTTCGATAAATATGGCGTCTGTGGAGGAAAAGCGCACGTTAAATCTCCTATATCAGTCAGTCAGTCGGTCAGAGGTCAAAGTTGTGGAAGTATGGCCTGTCAACCAGCGAAACGTAAGCGACACGCAGTTACAGTACGCGAAAAAAGGGAAATTTGTCTGATTAAAGAAAAACACACTTCAGCAAGTTTACAAACCATCAGTAAGTATGATGGCACTGAATTTGGTCATACCATAGGAAAATCGACAATTGGTGACAGTTCAAACTTCCATGACAGACTTTCTGAAACGTGTATGAATAAAGATTGAGTGGATGTATCTGTTTGCTCTGTCATCTGTCATGAGTTGCATAATTGAAGAGAAGTAACTCTTCCAGTAAGAAGCTGGTTTCAGTTATACGGAAATTCGTTTATACGGACGAATTGTGAAACGACGCAAGTGTCCGTATAAACGAGGCACGACTGTATATGTCAGCACTAGATTCCAAGACCTGCTTTAAGATCAGGACATATGGCAGGACCCAGTAATACCCCCCATTACTTGGTCAGCATTGTCATATGGGTCAAGATGATTGCAACGAAAAGAGGGAGGATCGGAGAGTTTTGCACCAATGATTTTAGCACCGTGTTGATGCTGTATATCCCATTGCTCAGGAAGCCAGTGATGTCTAAACCAGAGCTCTCGATGAAGCTGAAGCAGGCAAAGGAGGAGGCGCTGTGGGGGATGTTTGTTGCCGATGCCATCGCTATGCCCGTACACTGGTACTACAATGCAGGGGACATCAAGCGAGGATACGGAGGGTGGCTGACAAAGTATGAAGCTCCAAACAAAAAACATCCCTCGAGCATCATGTCGTTGTCAAATATTGGTGAGACTGTGTCTTTATTTATCTTTGTTTTCTCATGTCCAGTTTTTGTCTGTCTTGAAAAAAATACTTTAGACTAAACAAAATAATAGTCTTGGTCCTCAAGAACCACCTGCATCATCATAAAGTAAGCCACACGTTTCGTTTTTATTTCCATTTTGAATTTTTAAAAATCCTAATACTTAAAAAGAATGCGATCCACGCAGTTACTTCCCTTTACATGCACACTGCTTTACTGTGCATCGCATGTTAATGGCGGCAAAAGGAGTTTGTATGCTTGTTTATGTTGGGAAGCCCTTTCCCAGGATGATAGTACACAAACGTTTATTTGGTTACATACTAGTTTGAACAAGCAAAAAAAACACCGCCCACCCGCACTATATTTTCAAAAGTCATGGCCTGAGAACCAATTCTTATATTTCTTTAAGGCTGATATCGTGTTGGAGAATGAAGGCTTGAATGAAAAAATTCAAAAACAGGTTGTCAAGAAATGACTTCTGAGAAATGAATTCTCAACACATGACTTTGGAAGAATTGATTCTAAACACAAGGTTTGTCTGTTGATGTAAAGGAACAGTGAAACATTGTATATCATATTGATATATACTGCCTATACTGTATTCGACGTAATAAGCACCCAGGGCGCTCTCAAAATTAGAAATAGGGGGCTGTTATTAGAATATTATTTTGGTGGAAAGAATCAGAGTTGAAAGATAAATTTCATGGTTTATGCTGACGGTCTGAACTGTTTATATACGACAGATGTATTTTTCCAGAATTTAATTGCCTATAATTAAGGGTGCGTATAACACACGAGTGCGTATTATACACGAATAAATATGTCTTGTGTACATTGATCAATCGGAAGGGATGCTAATTGGGATCGTTCACTTGCCAATATATTAGCAAATATTGCCGTGGGCGCTTATTAGAGCGGGCGCTTATTACGTCGAATACGGTATATGGTTAAAGAATGGTCAAAACAAGCTGCATAATAGGATGTCGTAGTTATTACATAGTAACTGGGCAAGACTCGGAAGTGTTTCAACAACTGTCGTGGGCTGACTGACATGAAGGCATTTAGTTGTTAACATGTGTAGGGGGCACGGGGGGCCTAGTCGTCTAAGGCGCTGCGATTTGCTGTGCAGAGTTGCGTACCTTGGGCACGCCAGAAACCTATGATTGTGGGTTCGAATCCCTGTACGCCCCGATTATGTTTCTAGGTTTGTCAGCACCATACCCGTGCTTGTGAGTTTCATCGAAGTGGCACTTCGGGCTTTCCTCCCACATTAAGCTGACACGCCGTTATATGACTGGAATACTGTTAAAAGCGGCGTTAAACCCATCTCACTCACTGTTAGCATGTGTCAGAATGAATTGGAAGTCAGAACTGAAGTAGCAGACCAGAGCCACATCATGCGATGGCCACATCGTTACTTTGAAATGAACAAAATATGACGAAAGCTGACCTTGACAGAGGTGAAGTGAGGTTAAACATCACTTTTAAGATTATTGCATTTATATATTGACGTGTGTGTGTGTGTGTGTGTGTGTGTGTGGGGGGGGGGGGGGGGGGGGGGGGGGGGTGGGTAGTCAGGACTAATGCCAGTTTTATAGTGCTAGCCCACTCAGATACCATGCCCTGGTTTAACATGGATACTCCACTCAGACTAAGTGTACTGACTCGGAGCCGACCAGTCTTTGTTTCAGCCCCATAATGCCAACCGCCAGGCAGGTTAACAACAAATACCATTTTTAAACCTCTTTTGGTATGATGCTACCAGGGATCAAACCCCAACCTTTCGCTCTCAAGGCAAGTGCTCTATCCACTAGGCCACAATCGACAAGATTAGGATATAAAGATATGTATTACCAAGTCAGTAAGCCTGACCACCCGATCCCGTTAGTCGCCTCTTACAAGCATGGGTTACTGAAGACCTATTTACATAAATCTTCATGAGTTATCATTGATTGGTAGTATCAATATGTTGACTAAAACATATACGATATATCAATATGTAGATTGATAATAAAATTGTATATTCTTGAAATTAATAAATCTAATGCTAAATATGAAGTTGGTTGATCCATTCAGTATTTAGAATTGAATTTTCTGTCATGTCATTGTCCATCTATACCATGATAAGCTTAAAAAATTAAAGAGTTTCAGTGGCGGGGAATTATTATCGTGATATGGGACGACATCTCTACACTCAGGGCTGTTGCATACATTGGTAGAGTTGCCGACCAAATTGGCAATTTCTGACGTTTATACAGTTCAGCCCTCTCTCTATGAAGGTGCATACTCCAATGAACTCACAGACGTCGGTTCTTAAGTAATTAATCTAAGCCTATTTGTCATTTTACCTAATACCCTTGAAAATGAGTGAGTGAGTTAGTATGGTTTAACACTGCTCTAAGCAATATTCCAGCAATATCAAGGCAGGGGACACCAGAAATGGGCTTCACACATTGTACCCTTGTGGGAAATTGAACCCGGATCTTTGGTGTGACGAGCGAACGCTACCCAACCGCCCCTTGAAAATGTTGAGTCTGTGTCAGAAATATGGCAAGCTACTACACAGTGCTATAGACATGGAGGGTCACTTGTGTTTTAGTTTATCAACAACATGTATACCTTCTGTTCATCAGGCGGCAGCGGACGAGGGGGTGACAAGGTCAAGGCTGTGATAGGCGATGTCATCCTCCATGGCAAGCTGAAGTACTGGTCGGGCAACAACCACTCCACACACTATCACCAAGGTGAGACATGTACTCCTTTCCTTCCAACTGAGGTCGGAGGCTTGGTTGCCACAGTCGTCTAAAGCACTACTGTTCACTGTGCAGAGTTGCTTCCCTTGGGCATGCAGAAACCTTTGATTGTGGGTTCGAATCCTGGTTCGCCCTGAATATGTTTCTAGGTTTTGTGTGTTTCACCAAAGTGATAAACGTCTGAGACCTGCATGACTTAGGGCTTTCCTCCCACATTAAGCTGACAATATGTGATATACCATATTCGACGTAATAAGCGCCAGGGTGCTCTCAAAACTAGAAATAGGGGCCTCTTATTAGAATATAATTTTGGTGAGAAAAAAACAGTTGAAAGATTGTAAATTTTGTGGTTCATGCTGACAGCCTGAAATGATACAAAAGAAGAATCTGTGTGTATTATACACGATAGATATATTTTCGAGAATTTAATTGCCCATAATTACCCCTGCATATAACACATGAGTGCGTATTATACACGAATAAATAAGTCTTGTGTACATTGATCAATCAGAAAGGGTGCTAATTGGGATTGTTCACTAGCCAATATATTAGCAAATATTGCCCTGGGCGCTTTTTAGAGCGGAGTGTTTATTACGTCGAATACAGTAACTGGAATACTGTTCAAAGCAATGTTAAACCCAACTCCAACTGATGTTAATATCTAGGTAGCTAAAGGGAACTATTGCCAGGGATTAATTTATTGAGGGGATGTTTGTGATTTGGCAGGTTTTGTTCAGTAATCATGTAATATGTCACCAAATTGTGACTAAATAGTTTTTCCAAATGTATGAATGCTTAGAAAGCACCCTCTCCCTCCGAAAGACGCACAAATCCTTTCTGGATCTGCACATGTTAACTCCTTGTAGGTATGAATGCCGGAGACAACACATTGAACGCCCTCATGGCGCTGGAGATGATGAAGACGTTTGAGAGAGTTGATCATGACGTCGTGAGGGAGGACCGAGACGTGCGCAGTGAGGTGCTGGAGGCCTACGTCAAGTTCATGACCACGCCGGGGTCTCACGGAGACACGTACGCCGAGTCTTTCCATAGGTCTTTCTTCAAGGATTGGTCCTCATTGTCAAGTCCGCCTGAGACAGCTGATGATCTCATTGAGTATACAGAACAAAGGTACAAAGGGGTATTATGCACACTTGTTTCCAAAATTACAACTGAGCTAAAGGGAGTGTGTATTATACACATAGAGAATGAATTTTGATAGTCAAATCGGTGGTACACCAGTTAGCATGTCAGCAGATCCATAGTGAAGTGCACCAGTTAGCACTATCATGTTGTAATAAAAGTGTTTATTGTAAGGCTTAAAAAATAAAATAATTGGTTCACAGGCAATCACTTTTGAAAATATAGGGCAGGCAGGCGGTGGCTTTTTTTTTCCTGCTCAAACTAGTGTATAACCAAATAAACAGTTGTGTACCATCAACATGGGAAAGGGCCTCCCTACATAAACAAGCATACAAACTCATATTGCCATCATGACCATAACACGAGATGCACAGTAAAGCAGTGTGCATGTAAAGGGAAGTAACTGCGTGCTATATTGGATCACATTGTTTTTAAGTATTAGGATTTGGGGTGGGGGGGGGGGAGAGAGTTGGAAATAAAAACAAATCGTGTGGCAGTCGTTATGAGAACTGGAGCCTATTGTTTCTTTTTAATTAATTCTGTATGTTTAATCCATTTCAGTCCTTTTGTAAAGAAAAGAAATCCAGTAGTGTGTATAATCATCAGAGTACCACTATTATTGCTCAAGCTTTGAAACTTTAGTTCAAGACTCCTTGCAAGCTAGGTACAACTATTGCAAAAATATTGTGATAGTGTCCTTAGACAACCATGTTATTTAACATGACGATGAAGCCTAAGACGTCTTAGATTCAGCAAGGAATATTGTTAGGTGGTTTAGGGGTATTTCTGATAAGTTCTGTTAGGAATTCATGAATGCTTTTTTTTTTAAATATACACATATCTCTTCAAGTTGGTTGGTTGGTTGGTTTGTTGTTTAACGCCGCACTCAGCAATATTCCAGCTATATGAGGGCGGTCTGTAAATAATTGAGTCTGGACCAGACAATCCAGTGATTAATATCATGAGCATCGATCCAGGCAATTGGGATGGATGACATTCATCAACCAAGTCCGCAAGCCTGACCACCCGATCCCATTAGTCGCCTCTTGCGACAAGAATATATCTCTTCAAGCCAAGTGTATTTTGGATCAGTTAATGAATAACAGTATTTTGTCGATTTTGTTATGTCAAACCATGCTCTCCATGGTGTATGGTGGCACTGATAATAATCTTGATATTTTAACTTGGCATCAATGTATTGCTATAAAGCAATGGGCAAACAATGCATCAATAATTGGATCAATCGTTTTGGTCTTGGTTCACCATGTAACCAGAAACTGTATATAGGACGACCCTTTGAATATTACCTTAAATCTAATACCTCAAGGATAAACTGACAGCCCTAGGTACTGAATATTGTATATTTAAAATAGTCATTGAGCAATACCTCAGAAATGAGGGGTTAGCTTATCATCAATGGAACTGACGCCCTATCTGTATTAAAGGTCGATTTATCAAGCATTACATGTTCTTTAATCTCAGATACAAACAAAAGACAAAGGGATCTCCAGACTCTCAGCTGGTTGTGATTGGTGCGTTAGTACCCACAATTCCCTGGGTGTTGAGGAGCGCACACAAGACAGAGACAGAGTGTGCTAAGTCTGCGGTAGACTTCATCAAGCTGACCCACCCAGTGACTGCCCTGGTGCCCTACGTGGACATGTACGCCCGGCTGCTGCATGCCGTGCTCAACGGACACGATCTGAAGGCGGAGGCTGTGAAACTGCTCAGTCACTCAGAGCTGGGTGGGCCATCGAAGAGGGATCTGGTTCTGAAGATGCTGGAACAGGCCCATGGGTAGGTGAAGGGAGGCTTTGTGGACAACCATTTCTATCTGTACTAGCCTCTACATTGCGGCTGGTCCTGTGTGAAGAATGTGGTGTAGAATTGGTCTTCAGCGATCCATGCTTGTTGTAAGAGGCGACTAATGGGATCGGGCAGTCAGGCTCTCTGACATGGTTGATGCATGTCATCGATCCCAATTGTGTGGATCGATGCTCATGATGCCAATCACTGGATTGTCTGGTCCAGACTCGATTATTTACAGACCGCCGTCATATAGCTGGAATATTGCTGAGTGTGGCGTTAAACAACAAACCAACCAACCAACCAAGTTATGAGGTTGATGTTTTGGCACTATTTTCAAAGAATTTCAGGAAACACTGTGGCCCAAACACAGACAGCCATGAAAACACCACCCAATCTGTGGCTTATGCATGTGCAAAGGGACAGTTCTTTGAAAGTGTTTACGACAACCAAGCTGCTCTGACAGCGGTGATATAAGTAATTCAGAATAACCAATGAGTGACAAGGAATTACCGATTGTCTGTCCTGAGTGAACTAATTCTGTCAGTTCCGAGCCTTAGCGACAATGGTTCAGATGTCGTCACGTTGCTATGGGCCTGCTCACAAACTATGAAAAGAATGGAACAATTGGAAGGAAAGAGAGCAAATCCGCCTGAAGCAAAAAATATATTTTTCAGTAAGAATTATTAAAATATATTCGCCTGTATCAGTGCCCCTTTGGTACTCTACTGATGTTTCATTCTTCAGATCTCCCAAAGGGTCCGAGGAGCGTCTCCGCGCCTACCAGTCTGCCGTGTCTAACCTGGGCCTGGCCTGCTACATAGAGGGCGCTATCAGCTCACTCCTCTACCTGGCCGTGGAGTTCAGTGATGACTTCGAGGGTGGAGTTCTGGCAAACGCTAATGTTGGAGGTAGGTGGCCATACTGACAACTGGATGTGTATGATACAATCAGACACCCAATTATTTGGTTCTTGTTTGGACCGTGAGGGAGCTGTTCAAAAAGTAGGATAAAAACCTGAATACTTGTGAATGAGGTTTGTAGTGTGCATGTTTCAGGTGAGATCTGTGAATCTTTCAGGTGAGAACTGTGTGTTTCAGGTGAGAACTGTGTGTTTCGGATGAGAACAGTGTGTTTCAGGTGAGAACTGTACATGTTTCAGGTGAGAACTGTGCATGTTTCAGGTGAGAAGTGTGTATGTTTCAGGTGAGAACTGTGTGTTTCAGGTGAGAACTGTGTGTTTCAGGTGAGAACTGTGAAGTTTCAGGTGAGAAGTGTGTATGTTTCAGGTGAGAACTGTGAATGTTTCAGGTGAGAACTGTGTTTCAGGTGAGAACTGTGTGTTTCAGGTGAGAACTGTGCATGTTTCAAGTGAGAACTGCATGTTTCAAGTGAGAAGTGTGTATGTTTCAGGTGAGAACGGTGAATGTTTCATGTGAGAAGTGTGTATGTTTCAGGTGAGAACTGTGAATGTTTCAGGTGAGAACTGTGTGTTTCAGGTGAGAACTGTGTGTTTCAGGTGAGAACTGCATGTTTCAGATGAGAACTGTGTGTTTCAGGTGAGAACTGTACATGTTTCAGGTGAGAACTGTGCATGTTTCAGGTGAAAACTGTGCATGTTTCAGGTGAGAACTGTGAATGTTTCAGGTGAGAACTGTGCATGTTTCAGTTGAGAACTGCAAATGTTTCGGGTGAGAACTGCAAATGTTTCGGGTGAGAACTGCAAATGTTTCGGGTGAGAACTGCAAATGTTTCAGGTGAGAACTGCAAATGTTTCAGGTGAGAACTGTCACCGAGGAGCTGCGCTGGGAGCGTTGCTGGGAGCTGCAGCTGCAGCTCAGGGGAAGACAATCGCCCAGAAATGGAAGGATGGACTGGGAACAGCTCAGAAAGGCCTCAAGACTGTTGTCTCACAAATGAACAAAGATTGAAAACACTTTTAAAAATGAAATGTACTTCCTCTTGTTCAGTGCTATGTTGGAAGATCTGCAGCATTTGGTCATGTGCTTGTGATTGACTGATAGTTGGTGCAGTATTTCATTCTAGCGAATATTGGATACTCTCAATTAGATTTTCATCCCAATGTTTGGCGTGGGGCATTTTATGTTTACTATTGTACAAAATATAATTGGTACATGTGTAGTAGGTAGTGGGGTCAAAAGGGGCGGTCGGGTAGCCTAGTGGTTAAAGCGTTCGCCCGTCACGCCGAAGACCCGGTTCGATTCCCGTCATGGGTACAATGTGTGAAGCCCATTTCTGGTGTCCCCCGCGGTGATATTGCTGGAATATTGCTAAAAGCAGAATAAAACCTTACTCACTCACTCACTCACTAGTGGGGTCAACACATAGGTTCTGTTGTTTTCACATTTTGCCCTTGGTTGGACCTTTGCACTTTGAACCATGCCCATAAATTCTCTCAAAATGCATTTCCTCTCATCTCCTCAGAAACCACACCAACTAAAGCTGAAACTTCACATGCTCGTTTCCACAAATGAGGACCCCCAATTTGTTCCAGAGTTTTGAGGGGCGGTGGGGTAGTCGCTCCTCATGCCGAGGACCCAGTTCGCTTCCGAACATGGGTACAAAGTGTGAAGCCCATGTCTCGTGTTCCCCGCCGTGATATTGCTGGAATATTGCTATAAGCGGCGTGAAACCATACTCACTCAATCAAGAGTTTTGAAGCTGATCATCACCATGGCAGCTTATTGAAATACCTATTTATGGCCACTGATCAACCATTACTGTTCTATATGTACAGTAAATGCTCTGAAACTCTCACAAAATGCAGTTTAGATTCTGTAAACATTTTGTCTCAAATTGCCGGACTCAGGAAACTACTTTGACATATATTGTTCTCCTTTCAGATGACATCATATTTAGTTCAAATCATTCAATTTTACTGTGTTTTTGGTGAAACAATTGTAAAAATTGTATGGCAGTTGAAGAATAATTCTACTAAAAAGGATTAAGGACATGATGAAGCTCCAACTTTGTGTATCGTAAATTGAACTGATGCGTATTACAACAATGTTCCACTATAGTATGTTTATTCTTGTATACATATTTAAGGGGTGGTGGGGTAGCCTAGTGGTAAAAGCATTCGCTCGTCACACAGAAGACTAGGGTTCGATTCCCCACATGGGTACAATGTGTGAAGCCCATTTCTGGTGTTACCCATGTGATATTGCTGGAATGTTGTGACGAAAAACCATACTTACTCACTCTTGTATATTTAGAAACACTGTGGAGCTTAAGGTACTTGTATTATGATTGTTAATGTTTTTGTCCTAAGTATTTATGCTGAAAGCAGCTATAGTATTCTCACAATAGTATTGTCATTATGTCAAGGGTAATGCTATTTTTCAGGGCATTATCATTTGCAGAAGCCCAAGGTTTTCCATTAACTGCCTGACGAATGAGGTCAGTTGAAAAGACAGAGGGCTTCTGTAAATGATAATGCCCTGAAAAATAGCATTACCATTATTATAGCTAAAATGGATAGAATTTATTATCAAATAAAAATAAACAACAACATCGGTTTTGAAACATTTACTGCAATCAACACACAACGATTGTCACTGACCCACTTTTACAAATATGAAAACGTCATAGAACAAACCAGATGATGTCACAACTGAACATCAATATGACGGTAGGTCAAACTACTCATTACAAGTATTATTGTAGTGTAACAATAGTACGATAGTCATGATGCTTGTTATTTTATCACCAGCATGCAAGGCAGCAGGTGTGTGTATCTCCTTATTCCCAGACCAACTGGATGGTATTAATGCAGGTCTCAAGGAAAATAGCTGTAAAATTCTCTATTTCTCCAGACAGTACTCAATATAAAATTGTTCGAAAGAACTGGTTCAGAATTAGCTGAATGAAAAATAATTGAGTCAACACTAGGCGACCGCCTCCGTGGTCCAGTGGTAGAGCGTCCGCCCGGAGAGCGGAAGGTCCGGGGTTCGATCCCCGGCCGCGCCATACCAAAAGCATTAAAAGATGGTACTTGTTGTTACCCTGTCTGGCGCTCGGCATTAAAGGGCTAAAACAAGGACTGGTCGGCTTGGAGTCAGTATACTGTGTCTGAGTGGGGTATGGTATCTCAGTGTGCTAGCACTATAAATCGGCATCAGTCCGGACTAGAACAAGCAGCCACACAAACACACACACATGCATGCACGTCGCTATATAAGTGCAATAATCTGGGACGCGACATTAAACCCCATTTCACCTAACACCCCAATACTAGGCAAGTAATAATTCAAGATTTCTGGGGGGGCCAGATCTGGACAGTGAGCCTACTCTCTCGACTAACATTTAGCCCCAGAAATAAAGTGATCTTGTTTAAAATTATTCGTCTGGGTGCTGTTGTACAAAGCGATCTTAGCACTAGGATGATCGTAACTTTCATACCTTAACACATACCTTAATACTCTTAGCTAAGGTTGTTTTGTACACCAGCACCCAACAAAATAAAATCCAAGTGGAGCCCAGAACAATCCCTAATTTCAGGCTTGACCTGAGGCAATCTAGACTTGCCAAATCATTCTGGTGTTGTATTGAATTCATTTTCTATTCAAGACCAGTTTCCGTATGTACTTGTCTTAGATCTGAGACTTGCTGAAGCATAATCCTATCTAAAAAAAATCAGATCTTTTACTATCAATACCTATGAATCCGATCAGAGTGATCAATATGATTTTGATGAGATTTCACTATTATCTTGTAACATGAGAATAAGAAATTGTCAAATAGAACTGTTTGACTAGAGTGTATATTTTTATGTGATTACCAGGTATTTGTTCAACGCACACTGTGTCCGACTGATTATTTATTGGGGAATTTAGAAATGTCAGTTATTATGTCTCCTCAGGTATGTGAGCAATTCAAATGTGTCATTTGACCTTGGCCTTGACCTTGAAAAAAATTAGCCAACGAAACAAAATGCAGGTTGTTTTCATGATGTATGTCATAAACTTTGATATTATGTACCACTGTGCTTTCATTATGTAGAGTTCGAACCCAATCTCAATTAAAATCAGATCTTAGTTCTCGCTACCGCTAAACATCCCATTACATCCCATTACGGGTCACGTCAGAACGACCTTTCATCTGACCAGATCAGGAAAGTTACAATCAGAATGTGTTTTCTAATGACAGTTACGGGGTGTATGAGTAATCATAGTCTATTTTGCTTCAATGAGATAAACATTTGAAACGGAAGACACTTTCCATAGCCCGTGATAAGTACTGTCATACGAATTCGACCTTCTATTCCAAAACTTTCTTGTGTAGTCTAGAATTTAAGTTGACGGTTTGAAATTTGTGACA
Source organism: Haliotis rufescens (assembly GCF_023055435.1). NCBI lineage: Eukaryota > Metazoa > Mollusca > Gastropoda > Lepetellida > Haliotidae > Haliotis > Haliotis rufescens. Next base: position 25,157,606 of record NW_025964383.1, on the reverse strand, counting down.
CAAAGCTCGAGAAAGTTGCTTTCTGATTGGATAATGTTGACTTCTTGTCAGTTAATTTAATGGTCGTCAAAAGTTCACGAAATGTCGTTCTGAGATGACTAGTAATAGATGTCCTCAGATCTACGTGTACCAGTAGAGCACAAAGATCAGATTTTAAGGAGATTGAGTGGAAACCCATCTGTGTGTCACTGACCTGTGTGTAGGATGTGGCCATGCAGGCATCATAATATATTTACGACAGTGATATCATCGCTGTCACATTCTATATAATCTGTTTCTTGTTACCTTATAGCTGTCCTTTACTGTTTGTGAACATGAGGCGGCCCAGCGCTGGAATCCCCTGTGCAGAGTTGTGCCCCTTAGGTGTGCCAGAAGCCTACAATTGAGGGTCGAATCCAAGTTCTCCCTTGTTGTTTCTAGGTTTGTCAGCACCGTACCCAAGCTTGCAGGTTTCACTGATGTGGTGAACGTCTGAGACCTGCATTGTTGGGCTTCCTCTTACAGTAAGCTGATTGCAGTGTATGACTGAAACACTGCTCAATCAAACACAACCAACTCACTCTCTCTGAATAGGATGCTGATTGTGTTATTAATGTCGCCATGAAAACGGGTTGTCATAACAACACTATTCTACGTTTATGAAATTGCAGGTTTTAAGAACCGGACCATGTAAAAATCAGAAGGCCATGTTTATTTGTATTGTGTTTTGGTCATACAAGTTGTACATTAAAATATATAAAAATTGTAAACCTTTTCATTGTGTGGCAATCCAAATATATATTTTCTTTCACTATGAGTACATTTTAGCAATATACAGTTTGGCTGTGCTTGTGACAGTCTTGGGATTAGGTCATAAACCTCCAGTGACATCTTCCCATTGTTCTATTCAGGGTTTTCACCTTTCAGCAAGTACTCAAGTTGTAAGCCAGGAGTGACTTTGTGTGAGAGTGAGTTTGGTTTAAGGCCGTTTTAACAGTATTCCAGTTATATAACGGCGTGTCAGCTTATGTGGGAGGAAAGCCCGAAGTGATGCAGGTCTCAGTCGTTTACCACTTCGGTGAAACCCATGAGCACGGGTATGGTGCTGACAAACCTAGAAACATAATCAGTGCGAACTGGGATTCGAACCCACGATTATAGGTTTCTGGTGTGCCCAAGGGACACAACTCTGCACAGCGTATCGCAGCGCCTTGGACGACTGGGCCATCCGTGCTCCCTGGAGTGACTTTGAATATATACATAGGGAGGTCTTCCTTCAAATATGGTGAATTGTTTCATGTAGTAGTGGTTCCAATCTGTCCACACCTCTCATGGATACTATGCATCTGTGTTTTGTGTATTTCATGAAACAATAAATATTCAAGGAAGTCATATTTTGTCATTAATTCTGTCCACATGAGTGAATTCTGATCAGAGTGGATCCCAAGAACCTCATGCTGGGTCTCAGATCTCGCCAAACTTATGGAAGGCTCTTTGTGTGCGACCTATAGTGATCTTCTTTCCACCCAAACTAGATAGTTGTATTGTTGTCAATTATAGTCCATTTGGCTCAAAATGAGGACGAAGAATGGCAAATTACCTCAAAATCAGGATTAATCTATTAAATTGCAAAAAAGGTTCATGGTACCCTGTACCCAACAATCTCTGCTGTTTGTTATTTGTATTCCCATCACTGGAGTTGTTTGTGTCGTGTACAAGTTGATATTTTGAGTGAGTGAGTGAGTGAGTGAGTATGGTTTTACGCCGCTTTTAGCAATATTCCAGCAATATCACGGCGGGGGACACCAGAAATGGGCTTCACACATTGTGCCCATGTCGGGAATCGAACCCGGGTATTGCGCGTGACGAGCGAACGCTTTAACCACTAGGCTACCCGACCGCCCCTAGTTGATATCTTGAACAGAGGGGGCACAACGGTAGAAGGAACAGTGCACGGCCGAATTGCAGGTGCTACATAGTTTACGTCGTTGACTGATGAAATGCGCTACACAGCTGTGAAACAGTTGATTTGTAAAGTGTATGATTACTTTCAATGCGAAGCAGAAAGAGGAAATCCAGTGAGGTGTCTGAACCCACCACCAGCCAATCCAGACAGTGATGTCCGAACCGTCTACCACTTGGCTGAAATACAAGAGCACAGGTACGGTGCTGACAAACCTAAAAACGTAATTGTTTGTTTGTTGTTTACCACCTCATTCAGCAATATTCCAGCTATATGATGGCCAAAAAAACCAATTGGGGCAAAACGGGTTTCAAACCCACAATCATAGGTTCCTGCCATGCCCAAGGGACACAACTCTGCAAAGCAAATTTTGACGCCTTAGATGCCTGGGCCGCCAATGCCCCGCTAATCCTGACAGTGAACTGTCATTTGAAAAAATACAATGACTATTTTATTCATGATGATTTATTTACAAAATATGTTTTACAAAATAAAATGAAGCAATGCTAAGATGACAGAAATGCAGAATAAATGCCCATCATACCACTATCACAACGTTCGTAACCACATTGTGTTTCATCCATGTGTGGAGGCTCATAACCAACCATGACTGATGTACTTCGAACTATTGGATTGGGAATGTTCAATGCATCTAAATTACAAAACACCTTAAGTCATCAATTACCATGCAGCCTTGCAGGTTTATCTTGTAATAAAACATTTCATAGTCTCTTGAAGCTGTTGTTGAACTAATAAATTATTTTGTCTTACAAATATTTTGACGGTTATACACCACCTATGAAATAGAGTAACAATTCTGTCACTTGTGACAATGTAACAGTTCTACCAATAATCTGTTAGTCCTTCAAAATTTCATGTCTTTGGTAAAAACTTTAACACAAACAAATATATCCTATATAGGTAGTTCTTAACCAGATAAAAACAAGACTTGCTCTCAATCTCCGTGGACAGCATACCTCAGTTCTCACAATGACAGAAGAGTACTGTACCCAACAGCAAGGATTGAGACGAGAGTTACAGTGAGACCATCACCATCACCAACAAATGCTGAATTTCATTCATCAATGACACTACAGTATTCCAGGAATGTTCTCCATCTGAATCAAAACAGCAAGTAGTTCTTTTCACATGAAGGAAAATATTAGGCCATTATATTTTATTAGTTGGTTTACAACATTTTTGGCCTAAAATTTGATGAAAGCTGTTGGGCAAAAGATAAAAGAATAATAATTTTCAACTTCCAGATTAGAGCTGTTACAATGAATAAAAGCAAACAAGATTTAACATGGCAAGACACCTAAATATAATTGATTTCATTTTGGGGGATTAGAATATAGATTTTCATATGCATTATTCACCGTTTCTTAGGAACAGCGGTGCCATTTTGGGGGGTCATTCCTCGTAATTGTAAAAAAGTCAAATAAAAATGGGTTTTCATTTTTCTTCTTATTTCAGACCAGCTTTGTCAACCAACTAAAAGAAATATACAAGGCACCAGTTGCCCCACATGCCTGAATTTAGTGGAGCAATCTATCCCACATGATGAACATACTGTTTGACTTCAGCCAAGTAGCACATTCTTAGCTTCCATAATTTGCACCATGCTCTGGTGAGTATAGCAAGGTATTTCCCCTGTAAGTATTCAATAACAACTGTACAACTCTGTATCCTACACACACATGAAGCCAGTGAATTATCCTAATTAGGATCGGTGATAAGACACTACCAGAAGTGTATCTTGTTTTTGAAACGCCAAAAACAAATCTATCCAAATAAATAGGATATTATATGTGTTCATGTCATACTATGTTTACGACACTAGTCTCATTTCTGAAATGTTCCAACATCAAAAGAGATCTATCCAAATAATGCTCTATCTCGGATTAATTTCTTGATCATACATTGATGGCTTCAACAATCACTAGGATCAACACTCAAACCAACTCACCTCCATACTTGATGTCAATCTCTATTTATCACCTGTGTGAGTTCTAAACTAAACAAAAGTTAACTAAAGGTTTGATAAATGCATTATCCTGATAATTGCACTGAGTTTTCGGTGCTTATTGTCAATACTTAATGTTTGGGTAAATCCATCCTTCCAATAAACTAAAACATAGTCTGTATGATACATACACAACATGTCGGTATCCAAGATCTCTAATCAAACAAACCATAAATGCTCAACTTTGTATACATCTGTTAAAAACACTATCTTAATTAAAAAACAAGACCTTGCATACCAAATAATGCCTTGTAATGTATTTTCAGAGTGTTCATATTCTTCAAAACACGGAAGATGTTCAAAATCTGCCACGATATATTGAGGTATATCCGACTTGTACAACAGAACAAAACCAAAAGAAAGACGGAATATAAAGGTTGATGCAACAGAAGGAATGAACTGATAATTTTGTATAAAAGACGCACTGGGGCTAGGGGCTTGTTGTATCTTCCCTGAATAGTTGCAGTTATTTACACAAACAAGCTTCTCCATCACTTCGTCCACACATGAAACCATGTCGTCTTCAAGCTGGAATTGTTGAGGTTGCAGTTTCTTGCCATTCCACACATCCTGTACCACGGCTCTTGTATATCCTATACAATGTAGGATACATCTCGTATATACTGTGTGGTATCTGTCGTATACCCTCCTGATGGGAACAATGTGCTAAATGATTTAATCCGAGTCAGATTCCTGCTTCTTTTGTTTCTTCTTCTTTTTCTTCTTCTTCTCTGATGAAGGCTGGAACAGAAATGACAGAGTGCTACATGTCACAAAACTAGGGCAGCGATACAGTGCAGAAACAATCACCCCCGAAAAGAACGGATTTCCAGGAATTCCTCTCACCTAAACTAAACCAATTTCGACACTGACTTGCCACTACACAGAACTACGACTGTTCCGTAATGTTTACCTAATAGATTCCCAATGTGAAACATACATCATTAACAACCCTGCCATAACGATAGTGAGTATGGTTTTATGCGCTTTTAGCAATATTCCACACTTCACACATTGTACTCATTTTGGGATTCGAACCGATTCGAACCGGGGTCTTCAGCATGACAAGCAAATGCTTTAACCACTAGGCTCCCATAACATACATGAATCCCATCACAAAAATACTGCATATAAAGGGGATCTATAAGCAACACACGATGGAACAGCCAGTAGCTCTGTGTAGCGACAAGTCTGCGTCTGCACATAAACGTTTATATACTGGGAGCAGCAGTCACGGCTGTGTGAAAACCACCCTGACACATCGTTGAGATGCACCAAATCTTTGGTAAATTCCAACAGCACCAAATACAACCAATAAATGTTTCCAACAAACGTTTTCAACAAATGTATTCCAATAAGCCATCTACCAATCTGTCTTGTGTGAATATTCACTCCAACGTTGAATCACTCAGTCGATGTCTGATTATTCAGATCACCTTGGAGATGTGGTCACACAAGTAGTTTACAGCATAGATTCTCAAGAACTCAAGGACCCACATTTATTTTGAGAACTGCAATGAATTTAGCTTTGATCCCACCTGAATTGCTGCTCAGTTTGTTGTTTAACGCCGCACTCAGCATTATTCCAGCTATATGACGGTGGTCTGTAAATAATCAAGTCTGGACCAGACAATCCAGTGATTGACAACATGAGCCTCAATCCATGCAATTGGGATCGATGAAGTGCATCAACCTAGTCAGTGAGCCTGACCACCCGATCTTGTTAGTCGCCTCTTATGACAAGTATAGTTGCCTTTTACGGCAAGTATGGGTTGCTGAAGACCTATTCTACCCCGGATCTTCACAGGTCTGCTGCTTGGTGCAAGACTTACCTCCTCAACTTCCTCTTGCTTCTTGTCTTTCTTCTTCTTCTTCTTTTTCTTCTTCTCACCACTTTCTGGTGACTGAGATTTTGCTGGCGTGGCCACTTCCTCATCGGAGCTGCTGCTGCTGGTGACATCGTGCTTCCTCTGCACATGAATCACAAAGTTAGCGAGATGCGTGTGTACTGCCACTTTGAACATTAGTTCAAGTCAGCTGAGGTGAAAAGGTGTTTATGTTGTGTTCAAGATTATTGCACTTATATAGCAACGTGCATGCACCTGTGTGTGGCTGCTTGTACTAGCCTGGACTAATGCTGATTTTATAGTGCTAGCCCACTGAAATACCATGCGGCAGTTAATCATAAATACCCCACTCAGACACAGCATACTGACTCCAAACTGACAGACCTTGTTTTAGCCCCTTAACGCCGAGCGCCAAACAGGGTAACAACAAGTACCATCTTTTAACGTCTTTTGGTATAAACACGGGCGGGGATTGAACCCCTCCACACAGCATACTGACTCTGAACAGACCAGATGTTGTTTTAGCCCCTTAGTGCCGAGCGCAAGGCAGAGTAACCATAATTATCATCATTTAACATCTTTTGGTATGACGTGGCCAGGGTTTGAACCCCACGACCATCTCTCAGGATACACGCTCTACCACTAGACCTCGACAGCAGTCATTTTAAGCAAGACACATCACACCAAATCTCCAACTCAAAGAGCCGACACTTAAATCGGTAGGCTACCAAACCTCCAATGATGAACGTTAGATGAAATATAGAGATGGAACGCACCTTTGGGGCTTTTGCTGGTGTTGAGTCGGGGGCATCTCCTGAGCCGTTTGAGGTTTCTTCCTTCTTAACACTGAAATCAGATCAAGTCCATATTTATTACCATCATTATTAAAAAGTACAATGGCAAATAAATCTGGAATAACAAGGAAACATTGGGTTTCATTTATTTGACAAACCAAGATATATCAGAACATAATTCAGTATAATTATAACTTACACTTCCTAGCTCTACAATAATGGCTGCGAAATTGCATCGTCCTGAGGCAGGGGAGTTAGCTGACTGTAAGAGTCCATTTTCCACCCTTGTCGAACAAGGCTGGTATTATGGAGCTTTAGTTTGGCTGGACTAACGAGTGTATACATAGTCCAATCAAACACCCGCAACAAAATCCACATCCGGTTCTTAAACTACATGGCAACCGTCGTGCCAAATTTCGTTCGTTTACAGGATTTGCAGAGCATGTGTACTGTCAACTGATGTGAGGACAAATTGTAACCATGTGGGATACTGAATCATGTACTACTCAAGATGAGCAAACACTTTAACCACTAGACTACCTCACCACCCTGCAGTACAGCCAACAAGTTCAACAAGTTCACCAAGTACAAGACATGTTCCACTCACTTGAAATCTACATATGACTTGGACCAATCCTTGGGCGTCTTCTCATTTGGTTTACCGAACTTATCTAGTTTGCCATCTAAAATCATTTTCTTCTTTTGGGAGGCCTGAAAAAGAGGACAGATTTTAACTATGATCAACCAGCATCAATTACAGGCACCATTGTTTGTTTGTTGTTTAACGCCACACTCAGCAATATTCCAGCTATATGACGGCGGTCTGTAAAATAATCGAGTCTGGACCAGACAATCCAGTGATTGACATCACGAGCATCAATCCACGCAATTGGGATACAAAGACATGCATCAACCAAGTCAGCGAGCCTGACCAGCCAATCCCATTAGTCGCCTCCTTCAACAAGCATAGTCGCCTTTTACGGCAAAGGGTTGCTGATGACCTATTCTACCCTGGATCTTCACGGGTCTCACGAACATGTCCTGCTAGCCACAATTGGTATTTAACATAAAGTACATACAATCCACTGACCATTTAATTACCGGTACTTGTAGAATCCGAAGCAGACTCGTCATAGATGTCTAAGATTGCTGAAGCAATGTTACGCAATTTACCATTCACCCATGCCGCAACATTCCAGCAAAATGACGATCGGGACATCAGAACTGCGCTTCACATAGTGTTCCCATGTAGGGAATCGAAACCAGTCCTTCGGTGTGATTGATGAGGAAACGTTTAACCACTAGGCTACCCCACCGTCCCCCACTTATAAGCAGTCAAACTATACGAGTGTAAACAGTGAGAAAATCCCTGTCCACACCCCATCCCAGGAGTCACTTATGTTTTTTGCCGAGACCCTCCTGACTCTGCACTACCCACCTTTGGCCCCAAGCCCCACTTGCGAGGGTACGTGTCCCTCTCCATGATAACCCGCTTGATCTTGGCCACAACGTTGTGGTCACATGTGGATATCACTGCAGTCGTCATTTGAGCAATGGCTGGAAAGATCAATGACATACATTTAATTCTTTCTTGCTATCAGTTCGATTTTAATGGAACTGTCAAAGCCCCATAAGCTGTGAGCTTGGAGGTGGTGGGAAACTGACCATCTAATTATTCAATCATGTCTGACAAAATCAAAAGTATTTCTTCATTACCAAGGAAAACTTTACTTTTAATTTCTGATTTTGATAAACCTGAAAAAAAATATGCAGAGATGCCAACCCTAATTAATTTGGGGAGGACAAGCGTAATAGCATAATTTTCAGCTCAAGATAGTAATGGCTGGTATCTCTGTAAGATGATTAGCAAATACACGTCCGCAGTTGATTATTGACAATCTGGCTCAACACAGAAGAACATTTTCATGACACACCCAGGCACTCCAAAAAGAAAGAAAAAACAATTTTATACTCTACGTAACTTGACACCAGAAATGGAAACTTTTGACCCATGTGGGGAATTAAACCCAGAAATGAGAGTACACTTTAATCACAAGGCTACTCCACCACCCTGTTCAAGACGAAGAACAGGCTACACACACACCTAAAGCTACGGCCTCTCCTTTAGTTGTGATGATGACGATCTCGTCATTGACTTCAATACCATCGTCGTATCTTAGTACACCTGGCAACATGATTTTTGCACCGTAGCACACAGCATTTACCTGGAAGGGAGAAAACACGGATCTTAACATCTAAAGCCATCAGAATATAAAGAACATTCAACATGTACAAGGCAAAAATGGATATTCATTGGTGATTTTGACATAAACACCTGCATAGGTCAATGACTTGTATCCAAGAAATGTAGTATGTCAATAGCACATTCAATAAGTCAAATAAACAAAAATGGCAGTCGAACTACATCAAATCAATGCAATATCGTTCATTTTTTGTTTGTTTTGTTTGTTGTTTTAACGCCACACTCAGCATTATTCCAGCTATATGACGGTGGTCTGTAAATAATTGAGTCTGACCAGACAATTCAGTGATAGACATCATGAGCATTGATCCACGCAATTGGAACAATATTTGATGGTTGCGCATTACTTGTAGGACTTGTTTTAATCATGAAATTATGAAATGCCTTGCTTAGCATTACTATTGGTCAAAAGTCCCAAATACTAAAACCATCTGTCAAATTTGACATGTAATTCAACAGCACTATTTGTCACATGACAGGATTGATACAAATTGCAATGACTCAGAAATGGATCAGTGTGCAATTCACTGTGTGTGTGTGTGTGTGTGTGTGTGTGTGTGTTCGTGTGCATGCGCGACCAATCCCCTTAAAGTCGAGAGCCAGGCAGGGTAACAACAAGTACCATCTTTTAATATATTTTGGTACGAACAGTCCGGGGATTGAACCCGGGACCCTCGGGCGGACGCTCTACCACTCGACCATGGAGGCGGTCTGATCCCAACAGGACAAGTGAAAAGGGGAACACTGTTCCACACACGGCCGTGTATTACAATATTACACCAACCAAGCAATACCTTGAAAAACAAAGAAACTTCACAATCGAAGGTGCTCCTTTGTTTCTAAATACTCCTACAAGTACATGACATTATTGAAAGAGTACATACAGCAGTGTCTTTCATGATGATTCTCTTGTGCGAGATGAGAAGAGACTCCAAGGGGCGGATAACTCTGCGCAGATACTCTTCATCCTTGTGATGGTCGTATGCCCACTGGGCATCCATCACGTCGTGCATCGTCACCATCCCCTCCTGCAAACAAGCAAAATACACCTCAGCATCAGTTAACAGGCGGTGTCAGTTTCTTGAACAGTTCAGGATTATTCCTTCTGGTTCCATATACTAGCTGGTGTAGATGCTGTATTCAGTTCCCTCAAGTGTTCCGGGAGCTTGGGAAGGTCTTCTTATTCATCTATTTCAACGATATCTAGCTAATATTTCTAAGAGTTCCATCGCTATATTATAATACTCATTCCTGCAATATCTCACTCAAACCAAACAGGCCTGGATCTTCTCTGCAAACAAGCGACTGGCAGTCTAGAATGGTTTCACAAAGCAATCTTAGCACTATGGCCAAATAAATCTCAATATTTACCCTCAAGACAGTATTTACCTCAAATGTGCATCCTGTATGCACAAATGTAGAGAATGGACGCAAATATAATACTGCTTAAAAAGATATGCACAATAGTATTCACTGGTACCTACAGTGCATCAAGAGCAGTTATCACTGTGTTAAGCATGACCTCTGTCCACATGATCATTTATTTATTCCAGGCTGTAAACTAATTATCTCAACATACAGTACACCATTTCATTACTCCACAGGACCCTCAAAATTAATTACTGTGGGTCCAGGGGACCCCCATTTTTGTAAGTCAAGGTAAAATAGTGACAGTGTAGTGTGTAAAACATTCTCATAGTTATAACACTGACCGATGAAATAAATGAATTGAAATGCAAAATAATATTCTGAAGTTTCTCCCAGAAATCCTGAAGGAATTCCAGTAACAACAATACACATCTCCCACAACCTACCTTCTCGGACTGAATCCCTGACCGAACCCTACGCAGTTCTTGCATCTGACCTCCGACCCCTAGGAAGAGGCCAAGATGGACGCACATGGTTCGGATGTAGGTGCCCGCCTCACAGCTCACCCAGAATATACCTGAGCAAACACAGAGAACCACCCTTCTGTTATATAGTCACTCAGGACATAGACAAAAAAAACTAAGTTTGTTTGTTTGTTTGATGCCGCAGCAATATTCCAGCTATATGACAGCAGTCTGTAAATATACTACTGAAAGAAGTAAAGGAAAACCTGTTTCTTTCATATTACTGTTAATTTGTCATGCCATGATAGGTGAACTATAGTAATATGAAATAATCGGGTGTTCCTTAACTTCTTTTGAGTAGTATATTTGTGTCTGGACCAGACAATCCGATGATTTACATCAGGAGCAACGATCTAGGGAATTGGGATACGAAGACATGCATCAACCAAGTCAGCGAGCCTGACCACCCAATCCCGTTAGTTGCCTCTTACAACAAGCAGTGGTTGCTGAAGGCGTCTTCTAAATTGGATCTGCATGGATAATAAACTAAAATGTCCGCTACACTGCCTAACACCACTCAGTAATATTCCAGCTATACGACAGCAGCCTGCAAAATCAAGTCTGGTCCAGACAATCCAGTGATTGCTATTCATGAGTGTGTGAGTATGGTTTAACGCCGCTTTTAGCAATATTCCAGCAATATCACGGCGGGGGACACCAGAAATGGGCTTCACACATTGTACCCATGTCGAGAATCGAACCCGGATCTTCAGCATGATGAGCGAACGCTTTAACCACTAGGCTACCCGACCGCCCCTCGTGTTTAAAGGAAGGTAGCGGGTGTGGACTTACCCATAGCTTTCTCTGCATCATACTCGGACATCTTGCATTCATACACTGTGCGGATACGCAGCTGACGCTTGACAGCAGAGATGAGCGGTGGACGTTGGAAGAGAGCTCCTGTCATGCCTTCAATTGTCTGGTAAAGTAATACAAAGGAAATGTACTTTCAACAGAACAGATACACAAACATTTCATAATATCGATCAATTGATAAATATCTAATCACCAAGCATGAAGATCTTATACTTTTGCTTCATCTTGTTCCTCGTTACTACTGTTTAAGCCATTGTGATGAAGTCACGCTATTGTTGTTTCAGTTGATTCGGAACCAGGAATTTACTCTCCATTCTGAACTTGCACTTCAAACAAGTAAAACTGACAACTATACGTCATTATGTATAATTACAGAAATCCTGTTTAAACCATAATATTCTTGAAGTCTGCATCTTCAGAGAAATCACTCGAATCTATTGCCTCCAAAAGTGGAACCAACAGATTCGAGTGATTTATCCATTGCATCATGCTTATACGGCTATTTTATCACTGTCACAATGTTGTGCAGCCATAATGTGGTGACACTGCCTAACAGGATCTTAACACATGATTGGGCTTTAAGACGCCTTATGGCCAAACTTGCACAAAAAGTATTCCAAAATGTTGTTTGTGTGTCTGTGTAACGCCAAACTTGGCAATATTCCAGCTATATGATGTCAGTCTGTAAATAATCGAGTCTGGACAAGATAATCCAGTGATTGACAACATGAGCATCAATCTACGCAATTGGGATACGATGACTGCATCCAACGAGTCAGTTATATGACCACCCGGTCCTGTTAGCTGCGTCTTACGACAAGCATAGATGCCTTTTTAAGCAAGCATGGGTTGCTGAAGGCCTATTCTACCTCGGGTCTTCAGGGGTCCATTCCAAACTGTAATACAGCTAATGCCTATCATTTCACACCTTGCTAATTATGCCAATACTTCTTGACCAAGATCATAATTGTGATATTTCTGAGTGAGTGAGTGAGTGAGTGAGTGAGTGAGTGAGTGAGTGAGTTGGGTTTAACGCCGCTTTTAACAGTATTCCAGTTATATCGCGGTGTGTCAGCTTAATGTGGGAGGAAAGCCCGAAGTGATGCAGGTCTCAGACGTTTACCACTTTGGTGAAACCCACGAGCACGGGTATGGTGCTGACAAACCTAGAAACATAATTGGGGCGAACCGGGATTCGAACCCACAATCATAGGTTTCTGGCGTGCCAAAGGGACGCAACTCTGCACAGCGAATCGCGGCGCCTTAGACGACTGGGCCACCCGTGCCCCCTGATATTTCTGAGAACTGTCTTATCCAAGATTTGCAGACGCCCTTACCTGTTTGACTCTCTTCTGGTCCTCCACGACACTGTGTAGTTTGAATATACAGACATACTCCTTCCCTGCACCCTGCTGAGACTTCACTAGCCTGGTGGCGCGCTCCACGCACACGATCAGACATCCTGTCACCTTGGGGTCCAGCGTCCCGGAGTGCCCGGTCTTTTCCACACGCAGTATACGTTTGATCCACGCCACGACTTCATGAGAAGACGGGTTGGCGGGCTTGTCGAGGTTTATCACACCACTCCTGCAGAGGGCATGAGGTTGCACATGTAAAACTGGACAAACATTTGGGAGTGTAACAATATATCAAACTATCAGTGTTTTGCAATTGTTAACCCTACAATTGTACCAGGAATCTCTAGTACCGTCGACAGTATGCATAACAATCGATATTTTCGCAATTGGTTAGAAGTTGCTATTAGTAGAAGTACAACAAGTTATGCATCAGGAAACAAGTTTTTGCAGTCGAATTAAAACCAACCACATTGATTAGCAAGGACTAACTTCAGATTAGAGTTACTTCCCTTTGGTTAGAGTAGCCATAGGGAGGAAAATGACTGACTTTTGACATTTCAGAAATACTTTCATTTATATTACATTCATAAACATAATTATCAAGTAGTAAACTTGGTTTAACAACTATCACACATAACTTTCATGGTCGTGAAACCATAATACAGTACATAAACTTTGTTTCTCACAATTTATTTTCTAATACAGAATAGTTGACTTCATTCAGTGTCATGTCGATGGGTCTTAGTCAGATGTTGTCTACCTTTATGAGCGATTCTATGGATTCTATTCTCAGTCTAATCACTGGGTTGTATATGCAGTACCGAGATACGTATCAAGCTATTTATTGTATTGGGTGACACCTGTATCGTGACATGCCTGGTCCTAGTGTCCTTGGGGTCTGCTCACAGTATTGGAATCTAGGGATTCCTTCATTGTCTACCTCATAACACCAAGGCCAGGACAAGAATGCCTTGACTTCCATGCTGACTGGAGCAAATACTAAAACATTGCCCACTCCACCGGGCTAGAAACATTGATAAACAAACTGTCAGCAACATTGTAATCTTTATCATTATCAATAAGATATGATTTCCAAGCTCCTTCCCAGCGAGCTACACCTTCATTACACTCTCGGTAACATCGCTGCCACCAGTGTGGGCGCGGCCATTACAAGAATCTTGAAATATGCCCTCTAACCCCAAATGTAGTCAAGTTAATACCTTTGTTTAAGTTTTTGGGAATGCCATGATTGTTCATTTTGAAAAGGTTTTGACAGACCATGTTTTCCAGTTGAATTTACTTTGTTTGTATAATCAGATTGGTTCGAGATTGCAGACTAACAGAAAATCAACCAAATTCTCCCCTACATTCTTACTTTATTAATTTCATGATAGGTTTAATGAAATAGAATTCAAATTGACAAACAAAGAAAGCAGGGTTAAGTGTATTCTGCATCACGACAGTCGTCACTTGTTTGTGAACATAACATTCAATCGGCTCCAAGCATGGTTGTGGTCACCTATCACAGTGGGGAGTTTTGACTGGTGGCAGCGACAGTATAGAGAGCTCCACGAACGGGCTATCGCTGTGAGCAGCTTGATATGATTACCTGACATAGTCTTCAATTGGTCTCTTCAAGGGAGAGCATCCTGAAGCGATGGGTGTGTAGTGGTTTGTTCGCACATTCAACTTGTCAAAGTTCTGGAAATATAGTGGTTATGCTATGTATGGAATGTATTAAGCTTTGTTTGAGAAATACAGTGAAACATCTCATACAAAACCTTGACAAGTATGTTTGTTTGTTAGTTGTATAACGCTGCACTCAGCAATAATCCAGCTATATGACGGCAGTCTGTACATAATGGAGTCTGGACTAGACAATCAAATGATTGGCATCATGAGCATCAATCCACACAATTGGGATACGATGACATGCATCAACCAAGTCAGCAAGCCTGACCTCCCGATCCCATTGGTCGCCTCTTATGACAAGCATTGTCACCATTTACAGCAAGCATGGGTTGCTGAAGACCTATAGTACCCTGGATCTTCACAGGTCACATGTCATAATGGAAGATGTCCCATTGATATCCTCTACAATTAAATAATAATCAAATTGCAACTATGGTAACACATTTAAATGACCCTTTTATGAGCCATTAACTCACCTTGAGCAGCAGTGGCCATTGAGATGTGTCTAGTTTGGCTGCCTTCTCTGATGGTTGAATCAGAAAGGTTTCAGATTGTTGGATGGACTGCAAATATGATAAACAATAATCACCAATCACAACAAAATAATGTTGTTAAGTATTTTTCAATATCCCACATCATCAAAAGGCTCCAGTTCACCACTAGACTGATCTGTACAGCAAGCTTCATTGAGAAATATTCAACAGTTTGGGAGTTCTGCTCTGGACATGCTGGAAACAAGCACTACCCTTTTTTTCAGTATTAGTCCAAGTTGTGGTCATGAAAATAAATAAATAATAAAAGAATAACAAATATCCCAAATCATCAAAAGGCACCAGTTCACCACTGAACTGATCTGTATAGCAAGTTTCATTGAGAAATATTGAACTGTTCAGGACTTCTGCTCCAGAAACAGATAACGGATGGACATGTTGATTGCCATAAATGTGAGCAATGAAAATGACAACACCTCCTTTTGATTACAATTACAATGTACTTATTATCAACGCAGAACGATTAACTTGTTTAAAATGCACGTGCTCAAGTTGTCTTAAGCCAGTCAGCAATATTCCAGCCATATTGTGACTGCATGTGTAAGTCGTGGCAGACAACCCCTGGATGACATCATGAGGAAATTACTGAGCTAAAATGTAAGACAGATCTTTACAGTCCATCATTACCAAGCTACACTTTGTGAGACATGCATTTGCTGTGAATCTTACCGATACATATACCTAATCTGACCAGGCCAGACTTATTGGAACAGAATCTTAATCTACAATGAAATAAGTGCAAAGAAATGGAATACTTAAAACAGTTAAGGACTACCATGGCATGACTGATTAACTGTAGCGATCATGGTTAAAGGAAAGAACTGGATTGTCCTTAATTTTACTGAGTAGTACATAAAGCTGGGGATCACAACTTGATACAAGATTTATAGTGCCATGCAAGTAACTTGATTGCATGGCCTGTAGTTCCATCATTTCTGCAGATAGGTAGAGGGAGTGAGGGAGTGAACGTGGTTTTACGCCGCTTTCAGCAATATTCCAGCAATATCATGGCAGGGGACACCAGAAAGGGGCTTCACACATTGTACCCATGTCGGGGATGGAACCTGGGTCTTCGGTGTAATGAGCGAACACTTAACCACTAGGCTTCCCGACCCCACCCCACTGCATATATGGTAGAAGATACAGTATGTAATACTAATATATTCATATCGTTGGCGTTGTACTTACCCCCAAGTCCTCTCCACTCTTCTTCCTGTGCTTTTTCTTTGATTCTGAAAATACAAACATATTTACCTTGTACAAGTTCCCAAATCATGAAACAGTGATTGCTTTCCACAGCAGTCAACTATGGCCTTCAGACAGTGAGTCTGGTCCAAACTGAATTCCCGACTCGACTGGATGGGCAACAATATTACTCGGTGTACTATGACAACTTACGTGATTTTAATCAGTAACTTCCTTTGTGTGTGTTTTTTAAAAAGGCGTACACGTTGTTCACATGCACTATGATTTTTAAACATATGAAACTGGGCCATGACGTATCATGCATGCTAACAGTACAATTTCACGAGAAGATAATCCTCAGATCTCGCACTCCACTTAGTCCTAAGATTTGCCAGTTCGTGTTATTATCGCAATACGAGGATAACTCTGTGTTATTTGATATTTAATGCAAAGAAGAACCCTTCGTGACGCTAACTCGGTTGCTTTTGACACAATTAAACGAGCAGAGAACACCATGAATGAGCCACTACCAGCCGATATCCACATGTTACAGTTTGTTTTTGTTGCGAGCACGTGGACGTACATTCAAATCGTATTGCAACCCCACGACCTAGTAACATTGCCTAAAAACAAAACCATGCTATAAATACCGCTGCCCTAAAGTTCCATAATAGCAATAACGTCTAAATTCAAAGGAATTAAATTCGTGGACTGCTAAATTCATCAATGTGCAGCAAATGCCTCACCTCCTGCGTCCGCCATTTTTCAACACGTGGGTTTCACTTGAACTAAGCGGGAGGACCTCCACCGGGACAGTCCGCGGTAAAAGGGGAGATAACTTTGTACGTGAATGGTAAATTGTCTACTTTTGTATTGTACAGTGATCGCTGCACGAATACATGTACATGGTATATATAATCCGACAATGGTTTATTACATTTGTTTGGACATAATAGAATTTCTTTTAAAAATTTACATTTACTATTATCAATATGTATATTTTGGGAGACATAGCAAAACTTTAAATATGCAACATATTACACGTCTTTAAATGGCATTTAGAAGTGATACACATAAGGAAGAAAATTTATGGAGAATTTATGTCAACTTCTTTATTATAAGGAAACTCAACGTTTCGGAGTATATGCTTACTCCTTCGTCAGGATGTATATACCAGATCCTCTGCAACTGTGGCCAGCATAGACTAAAATCTAGTCTCTGAAATGAACATATCGTACATAAAAAAACAGTTGTTCAGTTATCTTAATAAAAGTATAATAAAAAGGAGCCCAGTGACTCTCTTCATTTTCAGATACTGCAGTGATCTAGACTTGCCAAACATTATAGACTTGCATGGGCTGTATTTGATATATATTTGTATCAGGGTCTGTAAGACAGACTATGGCCAGCAGTACATTGGAGAAACCCTCAGACCTCTTAACACCAGACTCAGAGAACATCACACCTCTGTCAACAAACTCGACCTGAAATCCGCCATTTCCGAACCCGCCCTGAAGAACCAAGACCATTACATCATGTGGGAAGCCACCTAGGTCCTGTCTACCAACAACAACAACTGGGGACAAAGAAAACTACAAGAAGCCATTGACACCAGGAGACATCAGCCAGCCATGAACCAATAATACCATGTATGTCATCTCTGACCACTGCAAACAACTTCATGGAAAAAAATAAATATAATAAATTGAGCTACATTGTTATATTTTTGACCGACCCAATCAGTATTAAACATGTTATAACAAAGTATGACGTTATATGTTCTGTATATGTATATGTGTGCGTATTTATCATCCAAAACTGTCTCCCACAGGAGATATCGCTTGGATTAGATCTACACTGTAGATATCGCTGCAATGAAATTACATCACAATGCTTTGCTGACCACTGTGACGTCACTGGTTACCATGACGTCACAATCAAATGACATCACTAATGGCTCTGCTACTGAAGCTGTTTGCAGTACTTTTTACACTGAAGACACTGCTAATTACTGTCTACAAATTGAAAAAGTTGAAAGAATGATGTTGGATGATAAATAAAATCTCACCCTCGTGTCTTTTGATATCAAATATATCAACACTTGTTGATAAAAGTGGCAAAAATCCTCGGCAAGCCTCGGAATTTTTCCACTTTTATCAACTCGAGTTGATATATTTGATATCAAAAGACACTCGGGTGAGATTCTCTATATATTTGAACGCGCGAGAAAATGTGCACAGCAACTTACAGTGTGCATACTAAATGTTCAAACATTCCATATTAAGAATGCATTAAACTCTGCGTAACGCTATTTATTTCCATTTTCTCAAACTGGCGTCCACGGGAGATATCACTACAGTGAATTGGTAATATTTTATTTATCGCATAACGTCATTTTAGAACAATGGATGTCAGAGACGTAAATTCACTCAAAAGTGTATGAAGAATGAAGGCATCACGCTGATGTATGGAGCTTGGAAGTAGTTCCTGCCAGACGACCTGATTTGCATATTTATCGAATCATGGTACCAGGTTTATTGGATTGGTTTATCACCAGGAAACAAGCTTTTATATGATAAATAGAACCTCACCTGGTGTCTATTGATATCAAATATATAAACAAAAGCTTAAAACTCCTCTGCAAACCTCTGTGTTTTAAACTGTTATCGACTCGCATCGATATAGTTGATACCAATAGACACCAGGATGGGATTCTATATTTATCAGAGGCTGAATATTGTTTCCGTCACTGATTTAATTAATATATTTTATAGCCATAATATTTTTCTCTGAAAGGAGCCAAACTCTTTTCTGTGCACACACAATAAAGTTGTATAATGACAGTCAGAGAACGATTCAGCTGGTATAACCTTGGGTAATATTTCTGAAACAAGTTATTATTAAAAAACAAAAATCCCAATTTTTTATATCAAGGAATCTTGTCTTATCTAACTTCAAATCAATAAATGACAAAACTGAGTCTGTTAACGAGTATAACCAGTTCCCTAGGATTCGAATAATTAGGTGAATGGTATTATACAAGTGAATGCATTCCGAATAATATAGTAGACCTTTAAAATATACATTTTCCGGATTTTATCATTTAAATCCAAAATGCGCCTGCGCAAGAACACCGGAAGTTTTGAACATGTGCGGTAAACACGGAAATTCGATGACACCGTCGACTGATTATTTTGTGTCAGCAGAAATCGACAGCGAGGAACTTGATGTCAGTCTTGTTATCAGTGTAAGTGCCAACTATACACATGTCACGTGTCTGAGGCAAACATAGAACACGGTGAATAGATAGTTTCGATATGATTATGAACTTTAATTGATTTTACTTTTAGAAATTTAGTCAGATATGAATTATGATGTCGAACATGCCAGTTGTGATCGGCGTTCCCCCTCATCATTATGACGCATGATTGTATCTCTAATTTAATAAAGATCGAGATTATTGAATTAATTCAGGATTTCATAAGAAATATTACACCAATATTATTCTGTCCTCATCAGCTCCTCATTAACTAGTTTAGTGGTATGTTTGGCCCAGTTCTCCAACTCTAAGGTTGGTTGGTTGGTTTGTTGTTTAACGCAGCACTCAGCAATATTCCAGCTATATGACGGCCGTCTGTATATAATCGAGTCTGTACCAGACAATCCAGTGATTAATATCATGAGCATCGATCCACACAACTGGGATCGAAGACATGCATCAACCAAGTCAGCGAGCCTGACCACCCGATCCTGGTTAGTCGCCTCTTACGACAAGCATAGTCGCCTTTTACGGCAAGCAAGCGTTGCTGAAGACCTATTTTCCCTGGATCTTCACCACAATTTGTGGAATAGTGTAAGCATGACTGATACATCTGTAAAACATATTATTGAGGTCGCCTAGCTTTATGTATTAATTAATATTGTATGATGTCAGAAATGAGAGACAAAAAATATGACCCATAACAGGCCTACACCAGTTCACCCTTGTTATAAGGCCAGGTTTAAAGTATAAATGTTTTGACAGTAACATTGCCCAAATTATCTCAAATGTCAAGTCTAATTCAGCCTTGCCTGGAGTCGTAGGAAACTTAAAAGCATGTGATGTTTTCACAATAAGTTTAGTTGCGCCTCCCAACTTGTTTTAAGGCGATTAACATTTCACAATTATTTGTGTTTGCAAATGACCATGTTAGTTTAATTTCATTTGTTTCAGTACCAAGGTAAAAAAATTAAGGTGCCATTTTCGCCAGGCAATAGCTCTGTTTTCGCTTTCGACAAAGTGCTGTTTTTGTCAGTCGGTGCCAATTTCGCTCGGTTACATTTTGCTGAGTTTCCTTTTTAGCTATATCCCGTTTGAGTGTAATTACACTTGGGAGTTGGCCACCCACCCAATATATTCTTTGTCTTAGAGTTTTCTGTTTCTAGATCTTGACAGGACTGCAGCCACAATGGACTTTGCCCCTTCCCCTTATATATTCTGTCTGGAATAAAACTTTTCTGTTTGTAGATCGTGTAGACGACAGGACTGAGGCATCATGGGAGTCCAGGGGTTATGGCAGCTCCTGCAGGCAGCAGGGAAGCCAGTGTCGCTCGAGTCCCTGGAGGGGAAGATACTGGCAGTCGGTATCCTGCAACACTGTGTACAAGTTAAGCCAACACAGCTAGACCCTCTAGATCAACCTTGCTTATTGAAACATCATGCAAACTTTCACCACTGGTCTGAAATTTAAGAATACTTGTCTTGGTTTAGCTTTAGAAAGCTTTGCAAATAGTGTTCATTTTGCCACGGTTATTGCAGCTGTGTAGAATGTTTATGGTTATATAAATGTCAAAAATATGATATAAATAAATTGTATAAATAATTGTAGGATTTCATTGAAATTTTTGTTGCCCATGTCATCATCAGGGTTTTCCCTTTGGCATGAGAATCATTGTCAGAAACTAACGTTGGAAATTAATGTTGTAGCTGTGAATAAGAATTCTTTTTTCAAGGGTCAGTTTATTGGCGTGAGGTGAAACAAGGTTCCATGTCTTGTTCACAAGTATTTCAATTATATAGTGATGTGCATGCATGTGTGTGTGTCACTGATTATATTGTGAGAGTCCAATGAAATACCACGCCGCAGTTTAACATGAATACTCCACTCGGACACAGTTCACTGACTCCGAGCCGACCAGTCCTTGTTTTATCCCCTAAATGCCGAGCGTCAGGCAGAGTAACAACAAGTACCATGTTTAAATGTTTTTGTTATTGTAGTGGCCATAAAATTTCAACGTCCCGTGATGGGATTCGAACCACGGACCTTCTGACCAAGGTTGGACACCTTGTCCACATGACCAAAGAGGTTAACCCTGTCAAGAATGTCATCTGTGGGACGACTCCACGCCCTGCTACATTATTTGTTAGAATATTATCATTGTCAGCGTGAATTTGCTCCTTAACCCCCAAGACGTGAGTATTTGGCTGCATCAGGCAGCAAAGGGGATGCGAGACAAGGATGGAAACCCTTTGCCCAACGCCCACCTTCAGAGTCTGTTCAGCCGCGTGTGTAAACTCCTCTTCTACAAGATAAAGCCAGTGTTCGTGTTTGACGGTGGCGTCCCCATACTCAAGAAACAGACACTGGTAAAGTCTATTTCACTTCTTCACTTCCCTGTACTCTCAAAAGACCACCAACGATAGTACATGAGTGAAATACAATTTTTTAACAATATTTAAACAATTACTTACAAAAGGTTTTCAGGTTTTTGATATTTGAACATTTTCTCAATTGAATAATTTGGTCCACCAATGATGGTACACGAGTGAAATACAATTTACAACAATATCTAAACAAATTACAATTAATCAAGATGGTGGGTCTTAATTTCACATCGTCTTACTGATTACCTTCAACAGATGGACAATTACTTACGGCCGATTTTTCAGGTTTCTGATTTAAACATTTTCTCGATTGAATTATTTGGTCCGCTGTCTGTATTGTACGGTATAAGGGTTAATCTGGGTTATGACAGTGCTTCAAATTGTCACCAACTGCAGGAGAGCTACATACATTGCAGAGTCGGTTTTCTCGAGGTCTTGCCACTCATCGTTCCTTAATACGATTTTGTCTTCTGTGGGTGTGGTGTTATACTCCATAGGGCTGTGTATAGGCAAATAATTTGTCTTGCAGTATATTGTTAGTGTTTGTCAGTGTTTGACACTGATTTTACGTACATGCATTCAATATTTCAGTTGCCGCCATTTTGTAGTCATGGATACAGGGGAGATAATTATGTGAGAGAAAAATCACTTCACGTTTCTGCCGTTTGGTAAAAGAGACACATTTATATCAGAATGATTATGGACCGGATGGTAGACAAATGGGGAATATGTTCTTGTTTCTTGTCTTAGCATCCCCATCCATCTAAGGCGCCGCGAGTTGCGTCACGTAGGCACGCCAGAAACCTATGATTGTGGGTTCGAACCCCGGTTCGCCCTGATTATGTTTCTAGGTTTGTCAGCACCATACCCGTGCTTGTGGGTTTCACCGAAGTGGTAAACATCTGAGACCTGCATTACTTTGGGCTTTCCTCCCACATTAAGCCGACACGCTGTGATATAACTGGAATACTGTTAAAAGCAGCGTTAAACCCAACTCACTCACTCACTCACTTGTCTTAGCATCAATATTAATGTGAACAAGGGAAGGGTTGCTCTATGTGTGTGCTATGTGTGTGCTATGTGTGTACTATGTTAACTGTCAGGCTGCAAGACGAGAGAGGAGGACGGAGGCTGAGCAGGAGGGGGACAAGGCCACCAAGAAACTGCTGCACAACCTCATCCGCAGTCAGGCCATCAAGCACGCCCTCGGACAGCCAGCAGAGGGCAGCACCAGCGCTGGCATAGCTGCAATCAGGTCGTCAGGCAGGGGGCGGGACCTGTTTGAGTTACCTCCCTTGCCAGAACTAGACAAGGAGTAAGTTGTCATGTAATGACTTTAGGCTGAAAAAAATAATAGTCTTGGTTCTCAGGCACCACCCGCATCATCATAAAGTTCACTTCATGTTTCGTTTGAATTTTTATTTTCAAAAAAATATAAAAATCCTAATACTTTAACACAATGCACAAAAAATTAAATTGGAAACAAAAAGGAAACGTGAAGTGAACTTTATGATGTGGGCAGTGCCTGAGAACGAAGACTATTATTTATTTTAGCTTTAGCGGTTGATATTTGCTCTGGATAGTAATATTATGAAGAGTTATTTTGAAACTTTCAGATAACATGTCCAGTTATGACCATGTGTGAACATTCAATAATTTGACCTGAAACATCTCCTTGTGTAAGTGGAGGAGATGCTATCTGTACCATTGTGATTACTTGATGTAGAATCTCATTCAGAGAATTCCTGGAAATATGGCTGGGATTGAGTACCCCACTCCAACTTGATTTCTTTGTCTTAGTGCGTTTCTTTTGTTCCTTTTCCTGCTGGGTGCAAGGGTGGCCCAGTCGTCTAAGTCGCCACGATTCGCTGTGCAGAGTTGCATCCCTTGGGCACACCAGGAACCTATGATTGTGACTGCATCACTTCGGGCTTTCCTCAGATTAAGCTGACAAGCTGTGATATAACTGGAATACTGTTAAAAGCGGCGTTAAACCCAACTCACTCACTCCTTTCCCTGCTACTCAGCTTTATGTTTGACTTTGCTATGATGTTGAATGTGGTGCATCACATCTGGGTGGTTGGATTGATCACTGTCATTACATAGAAGGGACATAACTCATAATAGCCACTGGTGGTGTTACGATCGAGCCCAGAAATTCCGGCCTGGAAACTGGACTTTTAAAGTCACTTACCTTTCTTACCTCGGTAAGATGCTTACTGTTAGAAAATGCTTACTGATAGACCACAAGGCTCTCATTGGCTTGTATTCCTGGACATGTTCAGTGAGATATAGAGAATCTCACCCGAGTGTCTTTTGATATCAAATATATCAACACGAGGTGATAAAAGTGGAAAAATTCCCGAGGCTTGCCGAGGATTTTTGTCACTTTTATCAACGAGTGTTGATATATTTGATATCAAAAGACACGAGGGTGAGATTTTATTTATCATCCAACATCATTCTTCCAACTTTTTCAATTTGTAGACAGTAATTAGCAGTTTGAGAATGGGGTGCTCGGAGAGTAAGAGAAGGTACTTGACAGTTGATTTTGTCCCTGACTGTATGGGAGTGTTGTTGTTTCAGGACAACAGGGGGCTTAAACTACGGTCATGAAGATGATGATCCTTGGGAGGAACGACAGTTGCAGCAGAGAATTGTGGAGGTAGACACTGATGTTGCCATTGGTGGAGTGGATGAGTGAGTGAGTGAGTGGATCAGCAGAATATATTGCAGTCCTAAGACCAATGTCACCGGGAAGAAAGATGGAAGACCGTAACAAAGCGTTAACCCTAACATATCATAAATACACCTGGTAAAAAGTGAAGCACCACCCTTTGAAATATCTACATAAGACTTTGGCCTGTTCTGATATGGACCAATACTGACACTCACTCACTCACTCACTCACTCACTCACTCACTCACTCACTCACTCACTCACTCCTCCCCCCCTCCCTACCTACCTACCTACCTACCTACCTACCTACCTACCTACCTACCTACCTACGCTGTAGGCTATGAAACAACTGATGTATTGTTGAAAGAGCACCCAAGTACGAACTTATGTAGCTGCAACATTGCCTCCCTCCCATGGAAACAGGTGATGATTATTGTTAACATTTGAATCATCATAACTGGTATCATCCTCTGTTCCATTTGCAACAATCCTAGCTTGCCCTTTTCAATCTACAGGAGGAGTTCCAGTCTCTGGACAGTATTGACGTAGAGTCTGACGACTTCCGCTCCCTGCCGTCGGAGATCAAGCACGAGATTCTCACCGAGATGAAGGAGATGAGGAAGAGGCGCCGACTCGGCAAAAGAGTGGCGTTGCCCGAGGTACGCGGATGGAAGGGTTGCTTCTGTAGAGTTCAGTCATTGCTGTTTACAACCTTCTCCATGATGGATATGACATATCTAAGTTATCTTATCTTACATGAATGTTGGATTCTCTTATTTTATTGCCCGGCTATCATGACTATTGGATTCAAGAATTATAGCTGAGACCCATTCTCTTATTTTATTGCCCGGCTATCATGACTATTGGATTCAAGAATTATAGCTGAGACCCATTCTCTTATTTTATTGCCTTGCTAACATGACTATAGGATTCAAGAATGATGGCTGAGACCCATTCTCTTATTTTATTGACCCGCTAACATGACTATTGGATTCAAGAATTATAGCTGAGACCCATTCTCTGTTTTTATTGCCCTGCTAACATGTCAGGTACACTTCTTGTATTCCCCACTTAAATTGCTTAACTGTTGGCATTTCTAAGTAAGGATAAGATATTTGGATGAACAACTTCCTTATTACAATTAGGAGTGACATTTCGGTGTAGGTTCTAACACCGTTATCCACCCAGGTCATCCATATTTCTTATCCTTACTTTGTACTCCAACTTGTAAATGCCTCTCAAAGAAGGTGTTGGTGTTACATTTGCAACCACAGTTTTGTATACTCAATCAATGATGTAAGACGATGTTCTCCGGATATTTACACTACTTTCCGATCTAGGGGGAAAAACCCAAAGTTATCCTGCTTCGATGAGTGTGAAAAATGACTGTAGGTTTGTTGGCCTGGATACATCTGAGGCTGTATACGGACCTATTATTGTTATTATTATTATTATTATTCCAGAATTCTGATGACTTTTCTTCCTACCAAATGAACAAGCTTGTTAACCAGAGCCGCCTGACCAACCACATCGAGTCTGTCCGTAGAGAGATGAACGCCCAAAACACCGCCGACTTTTCTCAGGCAGTTGGCAGCGAATACCTGGCTGGAGAGTTTGAGTCTCGCCGTGTGGTGTCGGAGGATGCCTCTCACTACATTCTCATCAAAGGCCTCAGCAAACAACGGCAGGTGGAACAGGCGGTCCGATGCGAGGATGTCGTCACTGACGTTGATGCTGATGCAGTAAGGAACGTTGTGACGGAGGAGGAGAAGAAGATGTTGGAAGAACCTGATGAGTTGTTGATCGATAGCGACAAGGACAAAAACTACACTTCTAACACAGCTGAAAACTCCCGTGACAATGACTGTTGTATTAATATTGGTCCAGACGTTTTCGAGCATCACAAAGGTGACGTAAACGTTGTTAATGTTGAAAGTTCTTCTGAAAGTGATGATGTTAAACTAGTTACTTCTGTGGAGAAAGATGTGAAAAATGAACCAAAACATGATACCGTTCCTCAGCCGGGAGTTCAGATTATTATGAATGGGAGTGGGGAATCAGAACACGTTGACAGGGGTCACAAGATGAAGAGAAAGGTTGAAACGGATGAATGTGAAGCTGAGAAAGTGAAGATGTCCAAGCTGGCTGCTGATGTGAGGATAACCGATGATGCAGGGAGCGTCACGAAGGACAGTCCTCAGGCCCAGCAGGAATCCGAGTCCGGTAACGAAAGACCCTTTCATATCTAGTGGCCATTTTAATTGCTAATTTGACCATATTCTATATTTCGTGTTGATTATTTAGCATAATGTCACCTTGTGCAGGTTTTTTAAGAAGCACAGAAACGTGCTTCCAGAATGCACGAATGTCTAGAATGTACTAAGAAACACAGTAATATTCATTGTGCCAAATTTTTTACAAGAAAGGTAAAGGTCTTAAAGTAATTCCAGTACACCATGTACACAACACCATTTCATATACTTTATGGGGGCACGGATGGCCCAGTCGTCTAAGACGCTGCGATTCGCTGTGCAGAGTTGCGTCCCTTGGGCACGCCAGAAACCTATGATTATGGGTTCCAATCCCGGTTCGCTCGATTATGTTTCTAGGTTTGTCAGCACCATACCCGTGCTCGTGGGTTTCAGCGAAGTGGTAAATGTCTGAGACCTGCATCAGTTCGGGCTTTCCTCCCACATTAAGCTGAAACGCGGTGATATAACTGGAATACTGTTAAAAGCGGCATTAAACCCAACTCACTCACTCACTCACTTTAGCTGTGAATCTGTACTTGATTGTGTTGAGAATTCAACTATTGCAAATCACAGAAAGAAAAGAACGCTAATTTGTCCAATGCTTTCTATAACCATATTGAACATTGTTTGTGAAAACAATGTGACACAACTTGTCCTTGTGACACGTGTGTTATGTTCTGCTTGTTTCCCCCAGATGATGATGAAGGGTTTATTGAGATAACCGTCGACCCGGCTGCTGCTGCTGCTGACGACCTGTTCCCCGCCGACATGTTCCTCGCCTCTGCTCCCACATCTCACACAGAGCCTGCCTCGTCCTCGGACATGGTCACAGACAGTACTGGCAGCACAAACAAGATGTCTGGTTCTGTGTCGGCTGGAAACATTCCCGCACCTCACACTGAACAAGTTGTCCAGCAGGCAGACGCAGTACAGGTGGCTACTGAGTCAAAGGTTTACCCAGAGTTCAACATTGAGGACTACCAGCTTGATGAGAGTGAAAGTGAGGCTGAGGTGGCGCCCCCTAGTGAGGAGGAAGCCAGCACTGACACACAAGGACCATCTGAAGAGTTCAAGGGAATGTCTACAGTAAGTTGGTTGCAGTGTCTCTTTTCAGAATACAGTTAAGTCTCGTTAATCCGACACTCTTTAATCCTGACAATCGGCTTTATCCGACACTAAAAATGGGAACCGATTAAATCAGTGCTATTTAGACCCGTTAATCCGTCAGTCTCGCACTCTGACTCCGACACATCTGATTTGCAACGACTTGCTGAAATCACTCATTAATCAGTCTCGTTAATCCAACACAGTGATCAGTGTACTCCGTGGTAATCTGCCCGCGAGTACACAGCTCATGTTTTGATGCAAGACGGGTCGGCGAGTAGCTGCATATTTCAACGGCTGCAGAGATAAACTTTCTTAACAATAAACAATTACTGCTTTAAATAAACAAACAGGATTAATCACATGCCTAGAATACCTCAATCTCATTAAAATCGGATACAAGTTCTCGCTACCGCTGAGGACATCCCATTACAGGTCACGTCAGAACGACCTTTCGCGAACTTTGACCGACCAATGAAATTACTAACAGGAAGACAACATTAGCCACTAAGAAAGCAGCTTTCTTAAGCATTGCGTCTAGTTTTAAATTGGCGACATCCATTCCAGACTATGCTTTAAAAAGTATTTTGAGTCAGTCATACAGTCCGTAACAGTAGTTTTGTGTTAAACATTAGAGTTGCATGATTAGAAAACATATTCTGCTAACAATGTAACATAACGATATAAATATTTCCTTTTTCCTTTTATCTATTACATGTTTGAATCGTTATCTATCGTGTAGTTGTCCGATTTTTCGATCACAAACGTTAATACTCCCTAATTTTATTTATCCGACATACTCGTTAATCTGACATAATCATATGCAACCAACAATGTCAGATTAACAGGACTTGACTGTACTTGAGCCATGTTCCATCAAGGTGCTGAGGTATTTTGAGTTTCAGTTTTATATGATATTATTGATGTTCCTAATAATTAATGAATTGGTTGATTGGCATTTCTTAGAAGTTGACGGATGGCAAAGTAGACATGATTTATGGATAACAACTTCTTTATTTTACTGTAAAGGCGACGTTTCTGTATAGATCCTTATACTGTTATCAAGCAAGACTGACTAATGAACATGGTACAGAATATATGTAGTAGGTGGGGGATTAAGAGTAACAACAACTGCATGCATGAGAGAGATTAACATGGGTAGGTAAAATAATAACAGAAGGATGTTAACATTAGTTGGTTAAATATCGTCATATCATAGGTTTACTGACATCACAAGTTTTCGGACGGCCATATTTATCATGATTACTACCGCTATAACAGGGGGTATAGCATCACACAGACCATTAAAATACTCAGATAATGGCTTGTTTTTAAGAGAAAGTTGTCTTTCATAAGTGAATGAGATGTTTTACAGTTGTTCATGTGATTACAGGGAAATCTATGAATGTTTGTAAGCGTCCGAAAACCCATACGCGGGGATAACAATAGGTTAACATGAGTTGGTTAAATACTAAGAACAGAATGATGCCAATGGTCCACCATGTTGAGACCAGGAGCAGTAGACAGTGCAGTACAAAGTGCCGTCTTGATGAGTAGATAGCCAAGTGTAATGCAGTGAAAGGGGGGTAACTCTTACAATACTTGGTCCAAATCTGTTTTCTACCCAAATAACACAATATTATGCTGGTTCTGGGTTCAAGGTTCCAAAATTTTACCAGTATAAACTTTGATCTCTGCCTAAATGTTTCGTTTGGTTTGTTGGTTGTTTTAAGCCGCACTTAGCAATATTCCAGCTATATGACGGCGGTCTGTAAATAATCGAGTCTGGACCAGACAATCCAGTGATTGATATCATGAGCATCGATCCTCGCAATTGGGATCAATGACATGCATCAACCAAGTCAGCGAGCCTGACCACCCAATCCCGTTAGTCGCCTTTTACGACAAGCATAGTCACCTTTTACGGCAAGCATGGGTTGCTGAAGACCCATTCTACCCCGGAATCTTCACAGGTCCTGCCTAAATGTGTTTCCAGAGAGTGTTTTGGCTACAGGTTGACTTGGAGGACATGCAGGATGAGCTAGTGAATGAGAGTGAGACACTGCGAGCTGAACGTGGGCGTCAGGAGCGCCTGGCAACTTCCATCTCAGACCAGATGAATGTGGAGGCCCAGGTACGTGAACTATATTTGATTTTGCACTGAAAATCAAAGGACAAGCAGAAACCAGCAGAAACGATTTGTTAAGTTTTTCAGTAGAAGTCCTTACATTTCATAGACATTAATGTTTTTTTTTAATGTCTCTGAGCTCTCAGGAAGCCCCAAGGGTATGTCTGGGGCTGAATAATTTCCCGTAAACCTTTCGTCAAGAGAGCATATCCCTACATTGTGGCCGCCTCCTTTGTCCGGTGGTAGAGCATCCGCCCAGAGAGCGGAAGGTCAGGGGCCGTGTCATATCAAAATACGTTAAAAGATGGTACTTGTTGTTACCCTGTCTGGCGCTCGGCATTAAGGGGTTAAAACAAGGATTGGTCGGCTCGGAGTCAGTATACTGTGTCTGAGTGGGGTATTCATGTTAAACTGCAGCATATTATCTCAGTCAGCTAGTACCCGGTCCTATAAATCGGCACCAGTCCGGACTAGTACAAGCAGCCACACACACATGTGCATATGCACGTCGCTATATAAGTGCAGTAACCTTGGACGCGACGTTGAACCAAATTTCACCTCACCTCACCCTACATGTCAAGTGAGTGAGTGAGTGAGTATGGTTTTACGCCGCTTTTAGCAATATTCCAGCAATATCACGGCGGAGGACACCAGAAATGGGCTTCACACATTGTACCCATGTCGGGAATCGAACCCGGGTCTTCGGCGTGACGAGCGAACGCTTTAACCACTAGGCCTACATGTCAAGTCTGTTGTCGTCTCCAGGAGCTGCTGCAGCTGTTCGGGATCCCCTACATTGTCAGTCCCATGGAGGCTGAGGCTCAGTGCGCCCAGCTGGACATCCTCGGGCTGACCCATGGCACTGTCACTGACGACAGTGACGTCTGGCTGTTCGGTGGTACCAGGGTGTACAAACATTTCTTCAACCAGAAGAAGTCTGTAGAGTTCTACAACTTTGCTGGCATCCAGGCTAAGTTTGGTCAGTATTTTGCTATCAGGTTTGACTTGTGTGACATGTAGACATTGTGTTTTGTGAGCCAGGTCATCATTTACTGTTTGATTGGTATACATCATTACATGTGTGTAGCGGACAAACAACGTAATATTTTAACAACTTTAACAGGCTTTGAAATTCATGCTTGTCTGATGGCCCAAGACTACCAAATTGTGCCGGGGACAAGTAGAATTGCCATGATGGTGGTCCTTGTTGACTGGTAGCAGTTGAGAGCTTTAATTCTGAACCAGTTGGAACTTAATAAAATGTGAATGTAGTAAACACGTCTGCCTTGTTCCAGCAGGGCTGGCTATAATCTCTTGAGGAACAGTGGTTTACAACAGTCCCCGGGGCTAGTCTTAAAAAAATTTAGTTTCTATGGCTGCTTGAATTCAACTGTCTGAATGATACGACCTCTGCATGTTACAACCTCTGTATGTTACAACCTCTGCATGTTACAACCTCTGCATGTTACAACCTCTGTATGTTACAACCTCTGCATGTTACAACCTCTGCATGTTACGACCTCTGCATGTTACAACCTCTGCATGTTACAACCTCTGTATGTACGACCTCTGCATGTTACAACCTCTGCATGTTACAACCTCTGCATGTTACAACCTCTGCATGTTACAACCTCTGCATGTTACGACCTCTGCATGTTATGAGCTCTGCATGTTACAACCTCTGCATGTTACGACCTCTGCATGTTATGAGCTCTGCATGTTACAATCTCTGCATGTTACGACCTCTGCATGTTATGAGCTCTGCATGTTACAACCTCTGCATGTTACGACCTCTGTATGTACGACCTCTGCATGTTAAAACCTCTGTATGTTACAACCTCTGCATGTTATGAGCTCTGCATGTTACAACCTCTGCATGTTACGACCTCTGTATGTACGACCTCTGCATGTTAAAACCTCTGTATGTTACAACCTCTGCATGTTACAACCTCTGCATGTTACAACATCTGCATGTTACAACCTCTGCATGTTACGACCTCTGTATGTACGACCTCTGCATGTTACAACCTCTGTATGTTACGACCTCTGTATGGACTACCATTGCATGTTACAGGTCTAGACAGGGAGAAGCTGATCATGCTGGCCTACCTGTGTGGGAGTGACTACACTGAGGGATTTCAAGGGGTGGGGCCTGTCACTGCTCTGGAGATCCTTGGGGAGTTCCCCGGCCACAACATAGAGGGACTTCTTGCACTCAAGTAGGCATGATATATTTGTTTTATAATACACTCCACCAATAAAGACACCATCAATAGTTGGAGGGTAAAATCTGTGTTATTTGCTGTGCCATGCTTTGAACAGAGGCCTGAGAGGATCCGGGGTAGAATTGGTCCTCAACAACCCATACTTGTCATAAGAGAAGACTAATGTGCCATACTTCAATGAAAGGCTATCTTCGTAGTTTCCTTAGTTCAGATTGACAACCCACTCAGTTCATTGGACTCAAACTATTCTGCTCCACTCAATATCTTGGCTAACACCAAAGTGTTGGCATTTTATTTACCATATTTGACGTAATAAGCGCCTCGCTCTAATAAGGGCCCATGGTGACATTTGCTGATATATTGGCTGGTGAACAATCCCAATTAGCACCCCTTCAGATTGATCAATGTACACAAGACAAACTTATTCGCTTGTAATATGCACTCGTGTGTTATATACACCCTTAATTATGGGCAATAAAATTCTGGAAAAAATGTATCTGTCGTACATAAACATTTCAGGCTGTCAGCATAACCATGAAATTTATCTTTCAACTCTGTTTTTTTCACCAAAATTATATTCTAATAAGAGCCCCCTATTTCTCATTTTGAGAGCGCCCTGGGCGCTTATTTAGTTGAATACGGTAATTATAGTAGAATGAAGTTAAAAAGTCTGAGCTAGGTTACTATTAGATTTTATCACACAAAACTTAACATTTGAAAGCTCTTGTTTTGCATTCAGTTCCAAATTCAATTGAGCATAGTTAAAACAACAGGTAACCTAGGTGAACATTGTTTATCTCCAAATTTTCTATCCAATGTCCTTGCCCCAATAAAAATATTATCTGTTATCTTGCCT
Organism: Haliotis rufescens; assembly: GCF_023055435.1. Taxonomy (NCBI): domain Eukaryota; kingdom Metazoa; phylum Mollusca; class Gastropoda; order Lepetellida; family Haliotidae; genus Haliotis; species Haliotis rufescens. Next base: position 25,124,352 of record NW_025964383.1, on the reverse strand, counting down.
CCAAGTCAAAATGTTGAGATCTGATATGGGGATAAAATACTGGGAGGGAATTAAATTCCTGAGTGGGACAATAAGTCCCTTATACCCTCTACAAAGAAAACAGGCTTCACATGAATTTCTGAAAGGGACAATAAATATATTGCATCCCACGAAGCAAAAATCTGCATGTTGTGTACGCAGTGCCGTCGCCAGCCGGGGGGGCAGTTCTGATTTTTTTTAAAGAAAACAGTTTTATTTGAATCATGAAAATACAAGTTTGGGACAAGTGATACTTGTACAAATATTTGTCCCCCTGTCAAAAAACGTTAACTACGGACTTGGTACGAGTTGGTGAAAGTCAATGATTGCAACTCATCAGGAAACCCAATTTTTCTTCTATATTTTTAGAAAAAAGGACTGTTGGTGATGTAAAGAATAACGTACTTGCAACTCTTGATTACAAATTATCTGTTCCTGTTGAATTAGTGATGAAAATTCCTTGCCAAAGTTCCGAACTTAATTAATTCACTCGGAACAAACAAAGTTATTCCTCACAGCTTGTAGGTTATTCTGTAAATATTTACATTAATGTGTCCAGCGGTGGTGCATTACATCAATGTCTGTGTGCAGGGCATGGTGGGATGAGTCGAGGCAACAGGACAAGAAGCCGGTGACAACTAAAGTGAGGACCAAGATACGAGAGATGGAGTTCAAGGAGGGTAGGTGCCTCATGCTGTCACTCACGTTCTAGGCAGGACTGCTGGCCCTCTGTCTGAGCCAAGCAGAAATGACAGAAGACTACCCAGTAGTATGTAGTCATTTATTGATATGCTAAGTAATATTGTACCTTGAATTTGGAAGTGACTCAGTTCTTGTTAGTCAAACAGAGGTTTCAAGTCACAATAACCACCTCTGTCAGAGGTTTCAAGTCACAATAACCACTTCTGTCAGAGGTTTCAAGTCACAATAACCACCTCTGTCAGAGGTTTCAAGTCACAATAACCACCTCTGTCAGAGGTTTCAAGTCACAATAACCACCTCTGTCAGAGGTTTCAAGTCACAATAACCACCTCTGTTAGAGGTTTCAAGTCACAATAACCACCTCTGTCAGAGGTTTCAAGTCACAATAACCACCTCTGTTAGAGGTTTCAAGTCACAATAACCACCTCTTGCAAGTCTTGCTTCGTTTTCTGTAGGGGTGCCCATTTTATGTAAGCTTATGAAGATGCTGGGCTACATCTTCCCGGCCTTTTATGAGTTCGAGTGCTGTATTACGATGTAAAAAAACCCTGCATATCTGGTTCCAAATTCAAATTAAGGTTAAATCAAGCTGTGTAACCCAGCTCTACATTGAAAACACATTATGCGTTACGTGTGTCCCTAGTGAAATGTGTAACAGATTTTACCATTACAATTCACAGTTTACAAGTTTTTTTATCGGTGAAATACTTGGGTTTGACAATGAGATTTTGTGTCTGCTATCAGATTTTCGTCATAGTAAATTGATGTGCCAATGGATTAATTGTGATGTGAAAAGCATGTTATGACATCATGATATCCGTTCCGGCCAGCCAGCCTATATGTATTGTTTTTTTACAAGACAATGACTGTCCAGTGTGGTAGCTAGATTCTTTAACAAGTGAGGATAATATGGCGTTCCCTGTCTCATTTCCACAGTCACACCGGGATTCCATGTCTCATTTCCACAGTCACACGGGGATTCCATGTCTCTTTTCCACACTCACACCGGGATTCCATGTCTCTTTTCCACACTCACACCGGGATTACATGTATCCTTTTCACACTCACACCGGGATTCCATGTCTCTTTTCCACACTCACACCGGGATTACATGTATCCTTTTCACACTCACACCGGGATTCCATGTCTCTTTTCCACACTCACACCGGGATTACATGTATCCTTTTCACACTCATACCGAGATTACATGTATCCTTTTCACACTCACACCGGGATTACATGTATCCTTTCCACAGTCACACCGGGATTACATGTATCTTTTTCACAATGACGGAAATGCCAGCATGTATTTTCATGAACCGAGCCTCTTTATGATTGTGCACGTTTTATCAGCCTTGTAAACACTGACCCTGTTTTGCTCTAGAAGTGCCACACTTTGTGCCACATAGTCCATAGTTTCTGTTTCTGCTCAAAAGGATAAAGAAATAATCGGTGATAAGAAATAATTACACTTGCATGTTTTACGGAACGTTTGTTAGAATTTCTGTATCACCCTCGTGCTCTCTTGGGAAATACAAGAAATCTGATACCGTACATAAACATTTCAGGCTGTCAGCATAAACAACGAAATTTATCTTTCACGAAAATAATATTCATATAAGAGCCCCCTATTTCTAATTTTGAGAGCGCCCTGGCCGCTTATTACGTCAAATATGGTACTCGTTTTGTTAACTAAGTATGCCACATATGCTTGTGTAATAATCTCTATATATGAACTTGGTAGTATTCCCTTACAACCCCATGTTGACTGCACTAAGCATATACACAAACAATGGCGGAAGAAATTCACATCAGGCATTCCACAGATACACTGAGTCTTAAGAATATTTGTTTTATGTATTTGGACGTATTGGTGAGTGAGTTTAGTCAAGGGAAGTTATCTTAACCTATACAGCTATTCTTGCAAGTAGATTATGATTTCTTGTCTCAATCTTGGATTGGATTATTTAGGTTTGCTGTAAATTTGTGAATTTCAGATTAGGCAGAAAAAAATAAATAGACTTGGTTCTCAGGCACTGCCCGCATCATCATAAAGTCAGGCCCGCGTTTCGATTTTATTTCCATCATCAATAAAAAATTTAACAAATCTTTTGATATTCTGCATCTCGAACACACAACCCCTGCAGTGAGATGCTACAATACTAAAGAATAACGGGGGCACAGGTGGCCCAGTCGTCTAAGGCGCTGCGATTCGCTGTGCAGATTTGCATCCTTTGGGCACGCCAGAAACCTATGATTGTGGGTTCGAATCCCGGTTCGCCCCGATTATGTTTCTAGGTTTGTCAGCACCATACCCGTACTCGTGGGTTTCACCGAAGTGGTAAATGTCTGAGACCTGCATCACTTCGGGCTTTCCTTCCACATTAAGCTGACACGCCAAGATAAAACTGGAATACTGTTAAAAGCGGTGTTAAACCCAACTCACACACACACACACACTAAAGAATAACATGATTTCCTCGAAATTATTGTAAGCAAAATTTGGTTACAGACAACAAAAAACCCAACCCAAAACACCACCCACCGGCACTATTCTTTTAAAAGCCTTTGCCTGAGAACCAATTCTTTTATATTTTTTATAGGCCTTAATCATCTGGGTCTTGACCATGCAAGTATTAGGTGTCAAACATGGCGGAATTAACTTCAGAAGATCTAAAAATGTATTTCCAGGATTTTGGCTCCTGCTTGAAAAGAAATGGAAGAGCAAAACATCTTGTGCATAAAAAGATATATACTTTCGGCCATATAATCCTATTTTTGTAGGTACATAGTTGATGTTTGTCATTCCAAGACGATTGGAGTTGGTTACAAAGAGTGTTTTCATTGCATTGGTTTTATTATTGAATTGTAGTAGTGAATGAGTAACTTTGGTTTAACACCGCTTTTAGCAATATTCCAGCAATATCACGGCGGGGGACACCACAAATTGGCTTCACACATTGTACCCATGTCGGGAATTGAACCTGGGTCTTCGGCGTGACGAGTGAATGCTTTAACCACTAGGCTACCCGACCGCCCCTTATTGAATTGTAACATTGTGGATGTGTTTGATTATAATATAACTGTTTTCACCAGTTATTTCATGGTATAGGAACATTGTTGATGTTTGTGTTTACGAGTGTTTTCACTGCACAGGTTTTGTTGTTGTATAGGAACGTTGTTGATGTGTTGGATTTCAACGAGTGTTTTCACTGCGCAGGTTTCCCTAACCCTGCAGTCATGGAAGCCTATCTCAACCCAACCGTAGAAGAGTCCACTGAGACTTTCTCCTGGGGCTCACCCGACCTTGACCTTCTCAGAGAGTATCCTTATGTGACGCCATACTATTCATTACCTCATAATCGTCATCAGAGAAGAAAATAATCTCGTTGAACAGCAAGCGATTCGAGTACAGCTCGTTACATAACGGTAATCCCTCAAAGGGTTGGACAGAGATTTATGCTAACCATTACTCCATGATCAAAAATGGAGGTAAAAAGTCAAGTGTGTTTTATGTATTAACTGACGATAGCTGTAGGCCCAAGGTTATTATTTTTATCTACAGAGGCTCCTGGTGAATACTAAGTGCTAATCTACAGGCTGTTGTCATATAGCTGGAATATTGCCGAGTGACCGCGTCAAGCAACAAACCAACAAGGCTAGACAGTTTTAATATCACTTAAGGGAGTATAGCCCTCTGTTTCAGAGACCCATGAAGATCAGGGGTAGAATAGGTCTTCAGCAACCCATGCTGCCGTAAAAGGCGACTATGCTTGTCGTAAAAGGCGACTAACGGGATCAGGTGGTCAGGCTCGCTGACTTGGTTGATGCATGTCATCGATCCCAATTATGTGGATCGATGCTCATAATATTAATCACTGGATTGTCTGGTCCAGACTCGATTATTTACAGACCGCCGTCATATAGGTGGAATATTGCTGAGTGCGGCGTTAAACAACAAACCAACCAATCTGTTTCAGATGTAGGTCTTTTCAATTGGTGGTTTCAGCATTATTATTGAGAATTAGCCTCTCAACTGGATTTTATTTTTGAATATTTGGTTGCCATATAATAAATAAATGAAGATTGATGTCTACAGTTTTCTTCTTTGTGTCTTGTTGTTCAACATTTGGGAAACTATATGAACAGGTCAAGGTCATTACTGCAGATGCTCCTTCTGATTGGTTGATTTTGTTTGTTTGTTGCTAAATGCCAAACTCATCAATATTCCAGCTATGTGGCAGTGATCGGTAAATAATCAAATCCAGTGATTGAGCATCAGTCTCAACAACTGGGGTACGATGCCATGCATCAACCAGTCAGAGAGTCTGACCATCCGATCCTGTTAGTCACCTTGACAAGCATGGGTTGCTGAAGACCAATTCTAGAGCGAATCTTCACAGGCTTTGATTGGTTGAAATTCAACATAAGTAAGATATTGTGCTCGAGGATCCTTGACTTTGTCAGTTATGCCAGTGAGAAGTTGGGTTGGAACAAGCAGAAGGCAGATGACCTCGTGCTGCCAGTCCTCAAGCAGCTCAACAAGAAGGAGGTATGGTGTTCAGTATACAGTCATGCCCCGCTTATACGGACTTCAGATATCCGGAAACCTCGGTTCCCGGACGATTTTCATTCAAAACGAAATAATTACTATATTAATTTATCGGTATATACGGAAATTCAGTTTCCGGAACCGGATGGTCATTTTCATACACAAAACACTGAAATGCACACAAAATTGTCTCACTTTCCCGGGTGGTAATCCTTTGATCGTGAGAAGTCAATTAACCAAGTGATACTGAGTTACGTTTGAGACGAGCTTGTTTATTGTACATGTCACTCACAAGGAAGCTTGTGCTTGTATAGAGACCTTGATTACATATTACGAGAACACAGGCGATCTGGACAATTTGGAATTATTGTTTAAAATTCAAACCTCAAAATGTGGTAAAGTTCAAACTTCCATGACAGATTTTTTGAAACGTGTATGTCTTGAATAAAGATTGAGTGGATGTATCTGTTTGCTCTGTCATCTGTCATGAGTTGCATAATTGAAGGGAAGTAACTCTTCCAGTAAGAAGCTGGTTTCAGTTATACGGAAATTCATTTATACGGACGAATTGTGAAATGACGCAAGTGTCCGTATAAACGAGGCACGACTGTACCACTGTTAGAAAGAGTTCTTGTCTGGTGTCTTACTTCAGTCTGTATCATAAGACAATATCTTTTTTAAAAGACTGATCAATGGATCCACAGACACTGAAAAAATGGAATGTGGAAAGAAGAATTGAAAATCATATGGCTGGCTTTGCATGACAATAATTGTAGTAATATGAAAAAATCGTTCCCTAACTTCTTTTGATTAGTATATAAGTACCCAAACATAGAATCCTACTATTAAGTGAATATGTGCTCCTATTTCAGACACAGGCTAAAATCAAGAGCTTCTTCCAACCGGAATACTTCATGGAATCGAAGCAGACGGTCAGCAAGCGTGTGAGACAGGCTCTGAAGAAAGTGAGGGGGGCAAATCACAATGAAGTACCTCAAGTCGTCACAAATGAAGACAGAATTCAAAGAGCAAAAGAAATTTTGGGAATGCCAAAAGGAAGGGGGAAAGGTCGAGGTAGAGGTAGAGGTAGAGGTCGGGGCAAGGTTAGAGGTCAAAGGCCAGAGATCAAGGTGAAGGATGAAGTTGCTTTATCAGAGAGTAGTTCCAGCGATGAAGGAGGGTTTTTCCGTGAAGAGCAGGAGGAAGGTGAGGAGATACAGAAGAAATCAGGAGATGGAGTGAAGAGAGGAAAAGGGAAGGGAAGAGGAAAAAACAGGAAGCTGGATGGAGACTTTGACAGTGTCAGACACACTGGAAGTGTGTCGGTTAGAGGACAATCAGTTCGCTCAGCTAAGAAATGAACTTTCCCAAGGACCAGACAATGAAGTGGGAACAATATGATGGAATTTATGTTGAGGCAGCAATGAAATACTGGTACATATCAAACTAGGCAGCAAAACTGGATTAATTTGTCTACCTCAATACTGAACAAAATATATTGGCCTTGGCATGAGTGTAGGCAGATTCCATTGAAATGTTAGCTAAGAATCTATTTAGGGGCCGAGCTGAAGCGCAATGGCTTGTGATTAAACTGGTGGCACAGTAAACTTCAGCTACCATGGTTACTCATATTGAAACAAAGTGTAAAAATCCACATTGGCATCTGATGAGGCTGCAGCATTGACCCAAGGGAAAGAACTCTGCTCGCTCCCCTACATGAGGTCAAAGCGTCTTCATCTTTTTCACCCTCTGTCATTCATTCTATTCCTGGCAGTGTTACATAGAAGATGTATATTTATTGTCATGACCTTGTTATATTTACTTGTTTACTTGAGTTAGTTTTTACACGACACAGTTTACACAATCTTGATCCTGCCTTTTTACTCAGGGATTGTCTTGTATTGTATTGTACATACATGTTTAATGTCATAATTCTGTAAATTATTTTTATTGAAGTGCTGAGAACAGTCTCATTAAATCTGATCATTATCTTCGATCTGATACCTCTTGCTGTGAGATCTGACAAACCCTGCATGAACCAATCACAGTGAAGGATGAGTAGGAGCCAATAAGATGTCGGCCTTCTAGCAGGATTCTGCTTCTGATCTTTACCATCTCAGTCTGGAAGGACAGTACATCCTTTTGGCTGTAGATGCCATGGTACTCAGAAACCACAAAGTGTTTAACATACCATGACAAAATAATAAAGCAGCCCTTTTTATTTTGCATTCAGAACTGTCCATTCATGTTCATTTCTGATATAAGGAATCCAGATATGCCGCTCTGAAATTTTTGAATTGCTCATTCTGAGAATTTAGAAGCCTCTAGCTGATTGCCTGGTTATGAAGTTCACCTTTCTTGATGTTTTCACAGAGAGCTATTGTATCGGAATATATGACCATGTTTTAATGAGGTTGGTCCTGATGTCTGCTATGATGAAATTTGTACAATTGTTATAATGCTTGTAATATTTGGGATGACCTCTCTATTTCCTTGTATATTTTTTTTCAGGATCCTCCCCATATCCTTGTACTTTTTTTATGATCCTCCCTGAAAACAAACTTTGTGAAGAGGAAGGGACTTAGTGCCCATCCTTGCCTGAGTCCACTTAGACACTTAAAAGTAGTCCCTGGTTGATGTGTCAGTTGCTTTCACAGCAGACAGGATCTTAGAATACATATTCTTCATCACTTTAACTAATATTCCATGAAAATAAGTTGTCATCAATGAGGACTACAGGTTACACACAACCAAATGTTTTCCCATAGACTTCAATAGTAACGTTATTTTATTTTTTTAAATAACTAAGCATTCAACAGCTATTACCTGTACGTGTGTGCACAGTTTGGCCTTCGAGCAGCAATAAAACAATAAAAAATGACTAGCTTAGCCAGCTCCTTTTCCGAGTACAGGAAGCTAAACACACCACCCCCAGTTTCGCACCAAATATCACCTACTTGAAAATAGCTGTGGTCACATTCAGCATAAGTCATCATGTTGAAAAAGACAGTACTAAATATAGAAAAACATGGTCAGTTTTAATAACTGAATGGATATACATTTGAAAGACATAAAAATCTTACAGAATATCCTCCAATCACAGCCTGCAGATATCTCTCGATCTGCACTGAAGGCTCCCTACGAAAACCGCACTGTCCAAACTGGTTCTGATTTGGTGTAGTAGAACTTGTAACACATGATCATCTCCGCTTTCATTCCCTGAGGGCCAATGGCTTTATTATCCTTCACGACTTTAATTGCAGCTTGAATCTCCTGATGATAAATGTCTTTGTTAAGTACATTACAAAACAGGTTTTGCAATATGTATCATATTGTGACTTAAGTGAGTTGCTGAGTAAGGTTTTACGCCGCTTTAGCAATATTCCAGCAATATCACGGTGGGCCATGTTTGGAATTGAACCCGGGTCTTCGGTGTGACGAGCAACGCTTGAACCGCTAGGTTACCCGACCGCCCCTGTCACTCAAGTATCACAATACATTTCTTATTGTGACTCAGGTTTTGCAATATGTATTATATTGTGACTCAAGTATCTCAGAACATATCGTATTGTGATTCAAGAAATCGCAATATGTATCATAATGGGAGCGGTCGGGTAGCCTAGTGGTTAAAGTGTTCGCTCATCCGCCGAAGACCCGGGTTCGATTCCCGACATGGGTACAATGTGTGAAGCCCATTTCTGGTGTCCCCCACCGTGATATTGCTGGAATATTGCTAAAAGCGGCATAAAACTTGACTCACTCACTCACTTGTATCATAATGTGACTTTGTTATAATGGTGCCTCTAATCATTTATATCTGCATGATAGGAACTCTTGTCTGGTCCTAAAGTCTGTCTGTCTGATGATCGCTGTGTTTCAGTGGAAGAATAGGTCACTGGCACCTCATGCTTGTGAGAGTCGACCAAACTGACATCATGAAATAATGAATTGCTGCTCATACTATCGACCATTAGTCTACTTGATGCAAACATCATTATTGACATGACTCTGTGATGTTGCTGGAATATATCTGACTAGGGCTATAAATGATATTATGCCACATGAACTATTTTGTACTAGAGCCTATAAATGTTGTTATTCCATTGTCATGTGTGATTGTAACACTGAGATATTGTAACTTTACACTACAATTCTCTGTATGCTGTAGAGGTATCATAATGATCATTGTTTCATTTACTGTTACTGTTACTGTAATGAAATTTTGTAATAGATATTTATTCATTCAATTTTCCCTAGGCAAGGGAGTTAACTGACTGAAAAGTCAAGTTTCCACCCTCGCCAAACTTGGCCTGAATTTTTTGGCCAGATTGAGCGCCACCAGTGTCAATTACAAGTTATATCCCTTCTATGTACCTCCTACTAACCAATCAGAATCCACCTCTCATAGCACCTGCCTTTTGCTTAAAACAAAATGGCAGGGCCCAGTCAAGACGATCTGATCGATAATCAAGGTATTTGTTTTGTAATAAAATGTGTCCTACCTCGCGAAGTACATCAAATCACTTGAGAACCTTGATTAAAAACATGAAAAGATTTGGAAAATATCTGTCCACGCCCAGTTGACAGTACATATGCTCTGCAAATCCTGCAATCAACCGAAATCTTCACAGCAGTTGCCATGTTGTTTATGAACTGTGAGTGTCAATTTCGTTACACGATTAGTCGAGCCAAATTAGAAGTCCATAATTCCAACCAAGTTCGGCAAGGGTGGAACCGCACTTTTATAGTCAGGTAACTCCCTTGCCTTGGGAAGATGCTTAATTTATTATGTGTGTGTTGATTTAGAGGAATAAGCATGACAGTGAAAATAAATGGTCGATTAATTAAACAACATTGTAAAATGATTGGGAATGTGTTCTGTATTCTGATTAATTGAAAAATGTTGTTACCTTGGATTTGAAGCCCTGCTGTGAATCTCCAGGCTTGAAAACTTTCCTTGATAAGTATCATGTCCCAAATTTGAAATACATAGATTTTGTCATGGCAACAAGAAAACCGCTTCCATTATATATTGTGTTTGTTACTTATCAGAAAAACTTTGATTTAGTTGATTTGTATTATGTTTCTCGGTTTATCAGCACCATACCCGTGCTCATGGGTTTCACCAAAGTGGTAAACATCACTTCGAGCTTTCCTCCCACATTGAGCTGACACGCAGCGATATAAGTGGAATACTGTTAAAAGCGGCGTTAAACCCAACTCACTCACTCAATTGAAAGTAATATAGAGACGAAAAAGTAAATGTAAGGCCAAATAGTGGTAGGGTCAGCAGACCTGGACATTGATATCCTCGAGTGAGTGAGTGAGTGAGTGAGTGAGTGAGTGAGTGAGTGAGTTTGGTTTAACACCGCTTATAACAGTATTCCAGTTATATCGCAGTGTGTCAGCTTAATGTGGGAGGAAAGCCCAAAGTGATGCAGGTCTCAGATGTTTACCACTTCGGTGAAACCCACGAGCACGGGTATGGTACTGACAAACATAGAAACACAATCGGGGAGAACCAGGATTTGAACCCACAATCACAGGCTTCTGGTGTGCCCAAGGGACGCAACTCTGCACAGCGAATCGCGGCGCCTTAGACGACTGGGCCTCCTCAAGGGAAACCTCATAATGAAAACAATACCAGACAATAATAGCATCCTAACTGGAGGGGATATTGTTCAGCAGGGCGGCACAGACAAAAAGTTTATAGCATCACTGCGGCAGTCACCATGGAGCTGGGCCAGCTTGACTGGAACCTTGGATCTTGGATCTCTGCGGAAACTATGGGAAGAATAGCTTTCTGGGTTCCGACCTGTGGCAGCATTCAAGGTTTTATTTTGTTGTGTAGGCGACAGGCTGTGTGCTGTTTGGATCTGGAATTACGAAACCTGGGGACTCAGGTGGGGCGGGCATAAGCAACGAATGGCCCTAATAGAGCAGAAGGGGGATCCTGGAGCTGCAGGCAAGGGAATTGTGAGTTCTCTCTCTCCAAGCTGAATTGTTTTAGACCACTTAATGGAGACCAGAATCCCAGGTGACGCTTACGAACGTATTCCTTTTTAGAATCTTTGAAGGAGCTAGATGATTGAGGAACTAGATTGAGGAACTAGATTAGATCATCAGGAAAAAAGGAAAATAGCCAATACGCTGCATCTGTAGGCGTGGGGCAGTCTAAACAGGAAACGTTGTCTAAGTCGCTGTGATTCGCTGTGCAGAGTTGCGTACCTTGGGCACACCAGAAACCTATGATTGTGGGTTCGAATCCCGGTTCGCCCCGATTATGTTTCTAGGTTTGTCAGCACCATACCCGTGCTCGTGGGTTTCACCGAAGTGGTAAACGTCTGAGACCTGCATCACTTCGGGCTTTCCTCCCACATTAAGCTGACACGCTGTGATATAACTGGAATACTGTTAAAAGCGGAGTTAAACCCAACTCACTCACTCACTCACTCACTCACTCCAGATCAGTTACCTTGATGAAACCTGGGTGAGTCATTCCACTGAACATCACCCACTGCCCAATTTAAACAACCCCCGCCAAAGACCCGGGTTCGATTCCCGACATGGGTACAATGTGTGAAGCCCATTTCTGGTGTCGCCCGCCATGATATTGCTGGAATATTGCTAAAAGCGACGTAAAACCATACTCACTCACTCACTGTAGGCGACCATGCAGGGATATCTGACATAGTGCAGTCATGGAGAAAATTCGCCTGAATAAGAGACCAGTAAACTACGAGACCGATGTCCTGGCGGCACAAACACGGTCATGTTGTCTTACGTACGTCTGTTGTGAGCTCAATTATTTTGAGCTTATCTGGGCTAACTGTAAAAGGTTCGTGGCAAGACATAAAAAAATATTCACACTCACAACAAAACATTCAGATTCACACATATCAAAGGGTGGATGAAGGCTGTCTTTGCTAAAAATCACGCCAGAAGTATGGCGAAAGGCTGAAGATCACGTTCTAGAAATAGAACATCAGTACCGCCAACGTGAAGACATACATCAGCCTTGTTGCACCAGTTGTCACACCTTACAGATTCAGATACGTCATCAGCTGAGTCTGATGCTTGCTACCGTCTCCGTGGTCTAGTGGTAGAGCGTCCGCCCGGAGAGCGGAAGGCCCGGGGTTCGATCCCCGACCGCGTCATACCAAAAGACGTTAAAAGAGGGTTCTTGTTGTTACGCGGTCTGGCGCTCGGCATTAAGGGGCTAAAACAAGGACTGGTCGGCTCGGAGTCAGTATATTGTGTCTGAGTGGGGTATTCATGTTAAACTGCGGCATGGTATCTCAGTGAGCTAGCACTATAAATCGGCATCAGTCCGGGCTAGTACAAGCAGCCACACAGAAAAGAAGGCTGCAAGTTCGATCCATTGAAATATAAAGAAAACAGTTGTCAATTGAATTTACATCAATCGAGATTTCACCCGATTGGAGAGATGCTTCCATTTGAAAAACAAAATATCAGTTGGTCTTCGGACTACATCATACATCAATTTTATGTAACATGTGCCCTCCCCGTACATTTTGAAGCATGACCATGCCCCAAACCATCTAACCCACTCAGCCATGGGGCTTCCACAAAAATGAAAGTCCGACAACTGGTAGTCTAGATCACGTACTTTGTGTACCCCTCTGAGAAGTGTAAACTGGCACGGCCCCCATGGTTAGGCTTAGAACCGGACGGGACTCAACCCCAAAAGTACAAGAATCTGTACTTTACAAAGAAAGTGTTATCCCAAATATAACATTTGTTACATTTGACCACGGCCATGGGAGCCGTGCCAATTTACACTTGTCAGAGCGGTACACAAAGTTCGTGATCTAGACTACCAGTTGTCGGACTTTCATTTTTCTCCACGAAACTGTGATACTGTATTAGGCTTATTAAGATGGTGCCTAATGTTTTGATTTCACAGAAATAAAATATTCTTTATTTACAATTGTAAGTCTACAGGACGATGTATTGAAGACTCTTCTTGTTTTAACTTGTTCTAATGACCAAGATATTTCATTTTGTCGTTTAACGCCGCACTTTTGAATACTTCAGATGTATGACCAAACAAACCATTGATTGATATCATAAAGAATCCTACTTAATCGGGATACGATGATACCAAGAAACTGAATTTGACCGCAATATCCATTGAGACTTCTCAACCACAAACATAAAGCCATTATTTAACATTCTGTATATAACTCCGAAAAACAATTCCGAATAATTCCGAAAAAAGTCAATTATTAAGGAACACATATTTTATCCGATACATTTTAACATTTCTCGCAAGATCTTAAATAAAGACAATATTTTCCTACCTAAACTGTCCATTTATTGTGGATTTAAAGATTTTCAGGTGCTCCTGGATATTTTTTTATAGATATATATTCTCAAAGTGGACACAAGTTATGGATAAGAACTTCTTTAACACTGCCTTTACAGTATGAAAGAAGTTGTTATCCATACATTGTGTCTACTTTGTCATCCGTCAACTTCTATCGAACAATTCATATATATTCTCGCTAGATCAGTGTGAAAAGGCTACAAACATTAAATATAAAACTATAACAAATCAAAATAGCTTGGGCAGAAATCAGAATTGAATAATCGTATGTTTTCAGCAACAACAGGTTTACATAACCTACACTGTGAGGAAAGGTTAATCGCTTATCAAGACCGCTGGTTGGTCGCTAAAACTATTTTCCAACCTACTAGTTCCATTATTATTCTATTGCTTAATCTCAGATGATCTTTACAGATCTTTATAAATAATACCCCGGTATACATATGCCATGATCAGTGAGTGGCACTTTGTTAGCCGAGCGAAGTGATTAAACAGACCATAGTAAAAGTCAGTCTGGCAACAAATATCCTCGGCGTCGTTTCATTCCTTGGACAGCCATCCTGCAGTGTGTGTTTCAAATACGTCACAGATCTACTGACTGAAGATTTTGGAGTAAAGAGGTCAGTTTGGCTACTGTTGAAATCATGGTTCTTTTTTGATCGCACATAAACTAACTGAACTGTAAATTAAACACCGAATTACATCGACGGAACTTAATTCTACCTCCACAATAGACATTACTCTTATTTTGATCAGGGCTATGCATCACAGATCCATCAACACGGAGACGTAATATTAAGTGAAGGATAAATGTGCTCGAACTGGTCCCGCATGAATTGTATACATGCCCCAAACATGCATTTCATAACCCGAGTCGCCAAAGAGCGAGGTGCACGTGCGAAAGGATCCCAAGAGCTCGTTCTGTTAAATTTTATTATTTGCATTTGAAATTAGATGGATAGCAATACCAAGAACATCACTAACATTGCTTTGATAATATTTTACAGATTTTCATTGTATAATCCGTTTAATAACTATTACAGAAAGATACGCTTCTGATTTAGACTTTTCATTTGACATGATTTCATTACAGAAAAGACGGCCCGTGAAGATACGGGGTAGAATAGGTCATCAGCAACCCATGCTTGCCGTAAAAGGCGACTATGCTTGTCGTAAGAGGCGACTAACGGGATCGGGTGGTCAGGCTCGCTGACATAGTTGATGCATGTCATCGTATCCCAATTGCGTGGATCGATGCTCATGACGTCAATCACTGGATTGTCTGGTCCAGACTCGATTATTTTCAGACCGCCGTCATATAGCTGGAATATTGCTGAGTGCGGCGGTAAACAACAAACAAACAAACAAACAAACAAACAAACAAACAGTAGTGGGTTGGCCTAAAACGCGCGAATTTCACGTGCAAATGCTTGGCTGTTCAGTTTACAGTGCAGACAACTACATGTCAGTTTGTTTAACAACTTTTTCTCTACTTAATGAAAATATCTGAAATTATTGTGACAAGTTGGTATGGACAAGTAAACAATTTTAATGCCATTTAAGACGAATTGTTACTTTTGGATTTATATCTTTTTTTTTCATTTCATCGGTAATATATTGCAGCAGACGGACAATAGACACCAAGTCCTCGCTCGTGCTCTAATATGTAGTTGCTATTTGCCGTGGAAAGGGTTGATTCATGGAGCGCTGAAGTCTGGTAAAGACGATATCTACTGGCCATTTGTGTTTGTTTGTTTTGTTTGTTTTTAACGCCGTACAATATCCCAGCTATATGACGGCGGTCTGTAAATAATCGAGTCTGGACCAGACAATCCAGTGATTGAGATCAATGACATCGATCATGCAATTAGGATACCATGACGGCCCGTGGTAGAAAACCTAACGAGGGACGCATAACACCCCACGTACCCCCAGTGATTCTGCTACAACGGATCTTATCGACATGTTTTAATGTGACATTGGAAAAGAATTTTATACAAATTCAAAATTGATATAAAACAGATGTTCGATTGAGCTGAGTTAACTCATGCTATGTCACGTGACTTTCATTGACTCGGAAAAAGCTTGCGGCTTTTTGCATCAAAGCG
Organism: Haliotis rufescens; assembly: GCF_023055435.1. Taxonomy (NCBI): domain Eukaryota; kingdom Metazoa; phylum Mollusca; class Gastropoda; order Lepetellida; family Haliotidae; genus Haliotis; species Haliotis rufescens. Next base: position 25,108,622 of record NW_025964383.1, on the reverse strand, counting down.
GTTTATAAGGGATTTAGACTACCTCTCAGAAATCCACGTGCAGTCTGACTTGTTCGTGGCGGGCCATAAGTGATTTCTTCACCCGCTGAGAAATTTATTTCTCACCCGCTGAGAAATGTATTTCCCTCCCAGGCGTGATTCACAGTATTTTATCAAGATCACGTGGACCAATCAGATTCCATCATTCTGACATGGAGGTATGATAAACAAGCTTAATTGATACTGCCTGCGGCATGATTAATGAAGCATGTATTCTTGTTTAACCTATTGTAACATATTGCTTACAATATAACATATCGTATGCAAAAGAAATCTAATAAATCACTCAATAAATTGTGCTTTCCAGATTTTAATATTTAAAATACTTTTGGGGGATCAGCAGAATCCGCAAACCAATACGGTAAAATGTATCCCCTAAGATTTGTAAAAGTCTTAATAAAACTGGATTCTTCCGTGTGGTGTCAGTGGCTATGATTGGGGCGCATTGGCTGTGTGATTACTTGGTGCTTCTGACTAAGTACATATTTCATCAGCTGTCTGGCTGATGATTGCACTATTACTGCTGCTTGCAGAGTATTAATTAAGTATTTCCCCACTTTCTCGGGATAAGGGGGTGGCAACACGAAGCCGAGACGATGAAGTGATCCCAACTTGGTAATTTGACCAGATCTAGTGGTTCATGTTACGTAGTAGTCACGTGACTGGATCAGGCGAGAACCTTCCCCAACAGCATGCTTTCTGAACTTCAGTTAGTTTCCGTTTTAGTGCATGTAGTGTACTTATTAGCTCACCTGGACCCAGGGATCAAAGCGAAATGATGAAGAGGCACAGTGAAGTAACAAATCTTAAATTATGCATGAATATATTTTTAGTTCCAGAAATGTTGTTTTCATTAGCAGCGACAGTAACACATTTCTTAAGTCTGTCGTAAAGAACTGTGCCCACCCACAGCGGTAAGGGGGCGGTCGGGTAGCCTAGTGGTTAAAGTGTTCCCTCGTCACGCCGAAGACCCGGGTTCGATTCCCGACATGGGTACAATGTGTGAAGCCCATTTCTGGTGTCCCCCGCCGTGATATTGCTGGAATATTGCTATAAGCGGCGTACAACCATAGTCACTCACTCACTCACTCACCACAGCGGTAAGCCGCTTGTTTTAGTAAGTGAGTGAGTATTGTTTTACGCCGCTTTTAGCATTATTCCGTCAATATCGCGGCCCGCTTGTTTAAGATCATCTTCCCTAGGCAAGAGAGTTAACTGACTTTAAAAGTCCAGTTTCCACCCTTGCCGAACTAGGCTGGTATTATGGAGTTACATTTTGGCTGGACTAACGAGTCTATGCATAGTCCAATCAAAATCGCGCACTGAAATCGACATCCGGTTCGTAAAGTGTCATGCAGATTTCGTCATATAGCTGGAATTTTGCTGAGTGCGGCGTGAAACAACAAACCAACCAACCAATCAACCTGACTGTATGTCATCATGCCCTAATGGCATTGAGTGCTCATGCTGTCAACCACTAGTTTGTCGGAGACTGTATCGTATACAGGTTGACGTCATGTAGCTGGAATATATTCCTACTGTGGCATAAAGCAACATAAACTTACTCAAGCACTGACATAAAACTACTAGTCCAATTGAAATTTGACTTGTATTCGACCAGTGGGCAAGCGTATTTGTTCACCTGAAGCACTGTTACGAGCCAGGTGGTGCCACTGTTATTGCTGAGAAGGTGGTGCAATTAAGGTAATCATTGTTCTCCTCAGGGATTGTGTTAGCATGATGGAAGAAAATTGCCTGATTGCAATCCATTATTAATACAATCCCCGCCGTTGGGCAAGAACATTTGTCTCTGGAGAGATTATACACTTGCTGTGTTGGCTTGTGATTCAATCAATTCAGGCAGTTTACTGGCGGAATAACGTGATTGCTTTGTTTGAAGAACTCTGTTGCACCTTGTTTGAAGGCTGGATGGTATACATAGATATGGTAGTTACAAAGTGCTTATGTCTTTTTTAAAAAGAGAAATGACGTATTGTTTACATTATATTTTCCAAATCTATGATATCAATTTATTTAGTATTATTATTGTAATTATAATTGTAAAATTGTGTAAGTTGTTGAATTTAAGTCATGTTATAGAATATACCCTTCCAGAATTCTTAAAAAAATAATGAAAAATTAAGATTGGATGGATTGTATTTTCAAAGACATGTTATCATTAATCAATTCCGAACACAGATAATTCAGCCAATCAACAGAGACAAGCTGTGTTCTGAATTAATGCCTTTTTTAAATTGATTAAACGGGATGTCTTTTTGTGGAATCCCACGATTTTATTTTCTGATATTGTCTAGTTGTTTGCATGTTTAGTTTCAGCTGCCGTTAATCTTTCATCCCCAACCTAGCTCACATTGCATGCCGGTGGCATGAGCAGCTAGACTCCCAGACCGTCTAGAGGAGGTGCAGTGCTTGCTGGTGCTTGAGATCACACACAACCAGGGATAATGTCACAAGTCATTACGGAGGTGAGTTTACCATGATATTATATAGGATGTAGTCATTCAGTGATGGATAAAAAACATTACAGCTGATTCAACACGGAATCATGAATTGATTCATGTCTTAATTCATGTATTGATTCATGTATTGATTCATGTCTTAATTCATGTATTGATTCATGTCTTAATTCGTGTCTTAATTCATGCATTGATTCATGTCTTAATTCATGTCTTAATTCATGTATTGATTCATGTCTTAATCATGTCTTAATTCATGTCTTAATTCATGTCTTAATTCTGTTCCAGTTTTCGTAAGTAATATTCTTGAGAATCCCGGTTCGCCCCGATTATGTTTCTAGATTTGTCAGCACCATACCCGTGCTTGTGGGTTTCACCGAAGTGGTAAACGTCCAAGACCTGCATCACTTCGGGCTTTCCTCCCACATTAAGCTGACACGCCGTGATATAACTGGAATACTGTTAAAAGCGGCGTTAAACCCAACTAACTCACTCACTAATATTCTTGAAGGTTTGCAATAACCCGGACTGATATTGCAATGGCTGTCGTGACCCAAAAGATGACGAGGAAACAAGATGCTGAATCTGATTGCCTGATATTATTTAAGTGAGCCGAAATCAAAGTCGATGCGAGTAAAACAGATTTACTGATAGCAACAACCTTTTGTTAGCCAGTTCACATTGAACATGGAAAAGTTCATGCTCAAATTGCGCACATTATGTATCACAAGGTGTATCATAATGTGTTTCCTAGTATAGCGATGTATGTATCAAAACACGAAGGTGGCATACAGTAAACTACGGTTATAACGAACTCAAAGGGACTTCTAATTTTAGTTCGTTATAACCGTAGTTCGTTATAAGTACATATACAGCATGACTACAGCAAGTAGTCGGAACCAAAAAGTGAGTTCGTTATATCCGTCAGTTCATTATAAGCGTGTTCGTTATAACCGTAGTTTACTGTATTGTGATACCCTGGTTAATTATGTCTGTCACAACAGTGTATGAATGTAGATCCTGAGTCACAAATCATGAGTGAGTGAGTATGGTTTTACGCCGCATCTAGCAATAGTCCAGCAATGTCACTGCGGGGAACACCAGAAATGGGCTTCACACATTGTACCCGTGTGGGGAATCGAACCGAGGTCTCCGGCGTGACGAACGAACACCTAGGCTATCCCGCCGCCCCCACATATCATGAACCTTCAAGAAAATGAGATAAGCCAAGCTTTTGGTGATTGGATTTACTGAATATTTATTCAACCATTAAGCACCTGATGTGTCATGTTATCTGTCCATTAAAAGTTAAGTTTTCCATTACCAACAGTTCCTCTGAAACTGTAAGGCCAATGGTATCAAATATTCAAGTGATGGCTTCTTTAATTGCTCACAGAATGCCAATAGACATGGCCACATGAATACAAAAACTCCAATTTTGAACAAAATAATATTTCTCCCCACAATTATGATGACAAGGGCATTAAGTTTGGCATCCCCGATAAATCCCTCATCACTGCTAGAGTTTTAGAGATTGTTGTCTGGTTGTCTCCCCTTAGTGTCAGAACAAGATGACCCCTATGCTGTAGAGTTATCTGGATGTCTGTAGTCACGTTTACAAATAAACATTTGACGCCTTTCTGCATATTCTGTGTGATCTGATGACTTCACCTGGTTATATTATTATTGATTTATGTTTCTTCATGTCGAAGTGTGTGCGTGTGTTGAAATGATTAAAGCACAATTTAATTTCATATTTTCATTTCATTTATATTAGTTGTGACGTAAGTTTTTGTCAGGAAACACACCTAAGCGTCAGGACAAGATAAAACGCATTGTGTAGAGTTGTCTGGTTGTCTCCCCTTTGCATCAGGACAAGATGAACCGCATTGCGTAGAGTTGTCTGGTTGTCTCCCATTAGCAACAGGACAAGATGAACCACATTGTGTAGAGTTGTCTGGTTGTCTCCTCTTTTAGTGTCAGGACAAGATTAACCGCATTGTGTAGAGTTGACTGGTTGTCTCCATTAGCGTCAAGACAAGATTAACCGCATTGTGATGAGTTGTCTGGTTGTCTCCCCTTAGCGTCAGGACAAGATCAACCGCATTGTGTAGAGTTGTCTGGTTGTCTCCCCTTAGCGTTAGGAACAGATGAACCACATTGTGTAGAATTGTCTGGTTGTCTCCCCTTAGTGTCAGGACAATATGAACCGCATTGTGTAGAGCTGTCTGGCTGTCTCCCCTTAGTGTCAGGACAAGATCAACCGCATTGTGTAGAGTTGTCTCCCTTTATCGTCAGGACAACATGTACCTCATTGTGATGTGTTGTTTGGTTGTCTCCCCTTAGCGTCAGGACAACATGAACCGCATTGTGTAGAGCTGTCTGGTTGTCTCCCCTTAGTGTCAGGACAAGATTAAACGCATTGTGTAGAATTGACTTGTTGTCTCCCCTTATCCCCTTAATGTCAGGACCAGATGAACCACATTGTGTAGAGTTGTCTGGTTGTCTACCCTTAGCATCACGGGGTGGAATAGGTCTTCAGCAACCCATGCTTGCCGTATAAGGCGACTAACGGGATCGGGTGGTCAGGCTCGCTGACTTGGTTGATGCATGTCATCGATCCCAATTGCGTGGATCGATGCTCATGATCTCAATCTCTGGATTTTCTGGTCCAGACTCGATTATTTACAGACCGCCGTCATATAGCTGGAATATTGCAGAGTGCCTTAGCGTCAGGACAAGATGAACCGCATTGTGTAGAGTTGTCTGGTTGTCTCCCCTTAGCATCAGGACAAGATGTACTGCATTGTGTAGAGTTGTCTGGTTGTCTCCCCTTAGCGTCAGGACAAGATAAACTGCATTGTGTAGAGTTGCCTGGTTGTCTCCCCTTAGCGTCAGGACAAAATGAACCGCATTGTGTAGAGTTGTCTGGTTGTCTCCCCTTAGCGTCAGGACAAAATGAACCGCATTGTGTAGAGTTTTCTGGTTGTCTCCCCTTAGCGTCAGGACAAGATCAACCGCATTGTGTAGAGATGTCTGGTTGTCTCCCCTTAGCGTCAGGACAAGATCAACCGCATTGTGTAGAGTTGTCTGGTTGTCTCCCCTTAGCGTCAGGACAAGATCAACCGCATTGTGTAGAGTTGTCTCCCTTTATCGTCAGGACAAAATGAACCGCATTGTGTAGAGTTGTCTGGTTGTCTCCCCTTAGCGTCAGGACAAAATGAACCGCATTGTGTAGAGTTTTCTGGTTGTCTCCCCTTAGCGTCAGGACAAGATCAACCGCATTGTGTAGAGATGTCTGGTTGTCTCCCCTTAGCGTCAGGACAAGATCAACCGCATTGTGTAGAGATGTCTGGTTGTCTCCCCTTAGCGTCAGGACAAGATCAACCGCATTGTGTAGAGCTGTCTGGTTGTCTCCCCTTAGTGCCAGGACAAGATTAAACGCATTGTGTAGAATTGTCTTGTTGTCTCCCCTTAATGTCAGGACCAGATGAACCACATTGTGTAGAGTTGTCTGGTTGTCTACCCTTAGCATCACGGGGTAGAATAGGTCTTCAGCAACCCATGCTTGCCGTAAAAGGCGACTAACGGGATCGGGTGGTCAGGCTCGCTGACTTGGTTGATGCATGTCATCGATCCCATTTGCGTGGATCGATGCTCATGATCTCAATCTCTGGATTTTCTGGTCCAGACTCGATTATTTACAGACCGCCGTCATATAGCTTAAATATTGCAGAGTGCCTTAGCATCAGGACAAGATGAACCGCATTGTGTAGAGTTGTCTGGTTGTCTCCCCTTAGCATCAGGACAAGATGTACTGCATTGTGTAGAGTTGTCTGGTTGTTCCCCTTAGCATCAGGACAAGATGAACCGCATTGTGTAGAGTTGTCTGGTTGTCTCCCCTTAGCATCAGGACAAGATGAACCGCATTGTGTAGAGTTGTCTGGTTGTCTCCCCTTAGCGTCAGGACAAGATAAACTGCATTGTGTAGAGTTTCCTGGTTGTCTCCCCTTAGCGTCAGGACAAAATGAACCGCATTGTGTAGAGTTTTCTGGTTGTCTCCCCTTAGCGTCAGGACAAGATAAACCGTTTGGTGTTCAGCAGCAACAACCTGGAGGAGGTTCGCGGCGCCATCAACAGCGTGCTGGACATCTTCGTCAAGATCCTGAATCAGCCCTTCCAACATGGCGACTACTTCGGCTACAAGGAGGTCCTGGACAAGATGGTTAAAGTGGTCAGTACAGCCAACACTGGTAGGATAGATGATAGGATAATTGATGGCATAGACTTTAATCATGACTATTTGGACAGTACTAGTGTTACCAATAGAAATTGATTGGAACTATTGTATTATGGTAATACAAGGTTGGAAATATATATGTATATCGCCCAGGACATGTTATGTGTTGGGAAGTTTAACCCAAGACAGGCTAAATATTGTATTGTTTACGCCAGGACAAGGTAAATGCTGGTTGTTTACCTTCAGGACAAGATACACACTATTTATGTTTCTCCCAGGAGAAGGTAAATACTGTTTGTTTACCTCCAGGACAGGTAAATAATATATATGCTTACCCCAAGGACAAGGTAAGTACTGTATTTGTTCACCCCAAGACAAGATTGAAACTATTTATGTTTACCCAACGACAAGGTAAATACTGAATATTTTCCTTGAGGGCAAGTGAATAATGTATATTTTTACCCCAGGACAAGTAAATAATGTACATGTTTGTCCCAGGACATGGTAAATACTGTATATTTTCCTCAAGGACAGGAAAATCATGTTTATGTTTATCCCACAACAAGGTAAATACTATATACAATGTATATTTCCCTCGAGGAAAATGAATAATGTATATGTTTACCCCAGGACAAGATTAACCCTTATTGTTTTACCCCAGGACAAGGTAAATACTATATATGTTTTCCTTGAGGAAAGTGAATAATGTATATGCTTACCCCAGGACAAGTTAACATTTATTTTTCTACCCCAGGACAAGGCAAATACTAAATATTTTCCTTGAGGAAAGTGAATAATGTATATGTTTACCCTAGGACAAGGTTAACACTTACTGTTTTCCCCCAGGACAAGGTTAACACTTATTGTTTTCTCCCAGGACAAGGTTAACACTTATTGTTTTCTCCCAGGACAAGGTTAACACTTACTGTTTTCTCCCAGGACAAGGTTAACTGTTACTGTTTTCCCCCAGGACAAGGTTAACACTTATTGTTTTCCCCAAGGACAAGGTTAACACTTACTGTTTTCTCCCAGGACAAGGTTAACACTTATTGTTTTCTCCCAGGACAAGGTTAACACTTACTGTTTTCTCCAAGGACAAGGTTAACCTTTACTGTTTTCCCCCAGGACAAGGTTAACACTTATTGTTTTCCCCCAGGACATGGTTAACACTTACTGTTTTCTCCCAGGACAAGGTTAACACTTATTGTTTTCTCCCAGGACAAGGTTAACACTTATTGTTTTCCCCCAGGACAAGGTTAACACTTACAGTTTTCTCCCAGGACATGGTTAACGCTTACTGTTTTCCCCTAGGACAAGGTTAACACTTACTGTTTTTCCCCAGGACAAGGTTAACACTTACTGTTTCCCCCCAGGACAAGGTTAACTTTTACTGTTTTCCCCCAGGACAAGGTAAACACTTACTGTTTTCCCCAGGACAAGGTTAACACTTACTGTTTCCCCCCAGGACAAGGTTAACACTTACTGTTTTCCCCCAGGACATGGTTAACGCTTACTATTTTCCCCCAGGACAAGGTTAACTTTTACTGGTTTCCCCCAGGACAAGGTTAACACTGACTGTTTTCCCACAGGACAAGGTTAACACTTACTGTTTTCCCACAGGACAAGGTTAACACTCACTGTTTTCCCCAAAGGGCAAGGGTAACACTCACTGTTTTCCCCCAGGACAAGGTTAACACTTATTGTTTCCCCCCAGGACAAGGTTAACACTTATTGTTTTCCCCAGGACAAGGTTAACACTTACTGTTTCCCCCAGGACAAGGTTAACACTTACTGTTTCCCCCCAGGACAAGGTTAACACTGACTGTTTTCTCCCAGGACAAGGTTAACACTTACTGTTTTCCCCCAGGACAAGGTTAACACTGACTGTTTTCCCCCAGGACAAGGTTAACACTGACCGTTTTCCCCCAGGACAAGGTTAACTTTTACTGTTTTCCCCAGGACAAGGTTAACACTTACTGTTTTCCCCAGGACAAGGTTAACATTCACTGTTTTCCCCCAGGACAAGGTTAACCCTGACTGTTTTCCACCAGGACAAGGTTAACACTTACTGTTTTCCCCAGGACAAGGTTAACGCTTACTGTTTTCCCCCAGGACAAGGTTAACTTTTACTGTTTTCCCCAGGACAAGGTTAACTTTTACTGTTTTCCCCCAGGACATGGTTAACTTTTACTGTTTTCCCCAGGACAAGGTTAACTTTTACTGTTTTCCCCCAGGACAAGGTTAACTTTTACTGTTTTCCCCCAGGACAAGGTTAACTTTTACTGTTTTCCCCCAGGACAAGGTTAACACTTACTGTTTTCCCCCAGGACAAGGTTAACACTTATTGTTTTCCCCCAGGACAAGGTTAACTTTTACTGTTTTCCCCCAGGACAAGGTTAACACTTATTGTTTTCCCCCAGGACAAGGTTAACACTTACTGTTTTCCCCCAGGACAAGGTTAACACTTATTGTTTTCCCCCAGGACAAGGGTGTGTGGCGGGACATCAGGGCCAAGTACCTGTATGATCAGTGCCATGACTACTGTGGTGGGGAGTTCACTGCGTCTGAGAACACTGACCCGGCTAAGCTTCTCCTTGACCTGCTCAGCATGCTGTCCGGGGCCGAGCAATCCATCTACACCAAGTTACAGGTGCACTTCAGGCTCATCAATCTTATCACAATCACATCTTGTACTCACATACAATTACTCTCATTAAAGATCTGACAAATCACATCAGGTAAGCCCAGAGTGAACTTTGACCACCCAAGTGTCAGCTTTCTAAACCAATCAACTTCACTGTATTCTAAATAATGATAATGATAACAACAACAACAACAACAACAACAACAACAACAACAACAGTATTGGGGAGTCTTCACATTCTCCGAAAAGTTCTGGGTGGGTTCGAGTGATTTCTCTCCTGGGAGAAGTCCCATTCGCTGTCTGGGCTGCGTGTAGAGGGGGCAAGGGCCCTGAGCTGATGATGAGCCAAACCAGCCTGACTGTGCTAGGATCACCCAAACCCTCTTTGCTGCATCTTGTATTTTCATCTGTACATAATAAAGCGACTTTCCTTTCCTTGTCCAATGGGAATATCTGTATAAAGCAGAGTCGATTGTACGATTCCGACTATATAAAGTCATCTTTTGTCAATCCTAGTTAAAAAAAATCGAAACACAAAACACAAATATTCCCGTGAAAGTGCACTTTATTGGGAAATAGATATAATTTCGCTCAGGAAATGACAGACAGGGTGAAATATGTTTTATAATATTAATGTACAGATGTGCTGTCCGGCGTGTCAGCTTAATGTTGGAGGAAAGCCCGAAGTGATGCAGGTCTCAGACGTTTACCACTTTGGTGAAACCCACGAGCACGGGTATGTTGCTGACAAACCTAGAAACATAATCGGGGCGAACCGGGATTCGAACCAACAATCATAGGTTTCTGGCGTGCCAAGGGACGCAACTCTGCACAGCGATTTGCGGCGCCTTAGACGACTGGGCCACCTGTGTCCCCCCATCATATCAGAATGAGTATGGTTTGATTGCAGGACAAAACACGGAAATTTTACACACAAGTGAGAATTGACTTATAGGTTACGGCGTGCATACTTAGGAACATCCACACAGCACTCTGATTTTCACGTTTAGAACTCCATAAACAACAAAATCATATTGAAGCCAATTCTTATGAATAAATGTGTCAACAATAATAACTTCACAGCTTTTAGTATTCATTTAACACACAAAAAACAATACGAACAACACAGGCCCTTTCCGTTCTGTAATGTGGTTATCAGGAAACAGTTGTCCATTGGTCGGCGTGGCGCAAATTGTTATCAATTTTTTAAAAATATAAACGCAAAAAGTATGCTTGGTTAACCAATCAAATGCCAATCAATTTTTTGAATTTGATATATTTCAGGATTATGAAGACACGTTCAGGAAAATGAAGGATGAGAAACGCTCCCTAGAAAGTGAGTCTTTTAATAGTTCATTAGTTGTTAAGCTGCACTCAGCAATATCCCAGCTGTATGAAATCAACTTGTAAGTAATTGAGTCTAGACCAGATAAACCAGTGATTGATAACATCCTACAGGTGTACAGCGCCAAGTCACCAAGTCTGACCATCTGATGAATATTGTCGCCTCATATGACAATCATGGGTTGCTGGGATCTGTGCTAATCTGGAATCCTTGTGGTTAGGCTTGTCACTTGTGCTTGCTACGGTGTGTGTTGTATGGTCACAATGCCGCAATCCTTACGGTCGTGGTTAGGCTTGTCACTAGTGCTTGCTACGGTGTGTATTGTATGGTCACAATGTCGCAATCCTTACGGTTGTGGTTAGGTTTGTCAGTAGTCCATTCTTGGTGTTTTGCATAGTGAGCGATATTGCTTGAATATTGTTAACATTTCTTTAAGTCATATTCACAATAGTAATTAATTATGACTGATGCAGTTCAACTGTCTGTGTCGGAGGGGAAGTACCTGGATGAGGTGCAGAGTCACAGCATCGAGCACGTTGAACTGAAGACCTCCCTCGGCAAGCTGGCGTACATGGAGAACCTCATCGCAGAGAAGAATGACAAGATATCAGAGTATGGGAAACTGAACAAACTCATTTTCTGTTCCAGGATTTTTGTTATGGCTAGCTTTCCGCTCACATTTTTTAAAAGACATCTTTTCACAACACAGTTTGTTACAGGACAAACCAGTGAAGATCCGGGGTAGAATAGGTCTTCAGCAACCCATGCTTGCCGTAAAAGGCGACTATGCTTCTCGTAAGAGGCTACTAACGGGATCGGGTGGTCAGGCTCGCTGACTTGGTTGATGCATGTCATCGTATCCCAAATTGCGTGGATCGATGCTCATGATGTCAATCACTGGATTATCTGGCCCAGATTTGATTATTTGCTGACCACCACTAGCTGGAATACTGCTGAGTGCGTCGTAAAACAACAAACATACAAAACAAATGTTACAGGACATTCAACATGTCTAGCAGACAATTTGCCTTTGTAGATTAGATGTTCTACTGTTAAAGACTGGATGTTCACCTGTTTAGATTGGATGATGTTAATCTGTGAAGTTTGGATGTTCTACCATTCCAATTAATTATTTACCTGTTCAGATTAGATGTTTACTTGTTCTGATTGAATATTTACCTGTTCAGATTAGATGTCACTGTTTACCTGTTCAGATTGGATGTTTACGTTTCAGGTTTCATTGTTCACCTGTTCAGATTGTATGTACACCTGATCAGATTTATTATATACCTGTTCAAATTGGATGTTAACCTGGTCAAATTGGATGTTTACCTGTTCAGACCGAAATTTTACCTATTCAGTTTGAATGTTTGTCTGTGAAGATTAAGTGTTCATCTGTTCAGATTGGATTTTCACCTGATTAGATTGGATGTGCATCTGTTCAGATTGGATGTTCACCTGATTAGATTGGATGTTCATCTGTTCAGATTGGATTTTCACCTGATTAGAGTGGATGTTCATCTGTTCAGATTGAATTTCCCCTGATTAGATTGGATGTGCATCTGTTCAGACTGGATTTTCACCTGATTAGATTGGATGTTCATCTGTTCAGATCGGATTTTCACCTGATTAGATTGGATGTGCATCTGTTCAGATTGGATTTTCACCTGATTAGATTGGATGTGCACCTGTTCAGATTGGATGTTTCAGGTTGCAGCGATACAACACTGTGGAGCTGTGGGAGAGAGAGAAGAAGAAAGTTCTTCAAGAGAGCAATGCCAAGTGAGTGACAGAAGAATGAAGGCAAAGATATCTCATATAAGATAACCCTTCAATGTCAAGACACCTGTGACATGTAAAAATTCAAGACAATTTGGAACTTAAACATCACTAGACATGATGATTTGCCATTTCGATTGCATTTCTTGTTGTGCATTGTTCTATATTCAGGGATTAGTGAGTGAGTGAGTGAGTATGATACTACCCCGCTTTTAGAAATATTCCAGCAATATCAAGGCGGGTGGGCAACAAGAACAGATCTACTGGTGATTAATTTAAATAATATAACGGAAAAGAATGTTGATGCAACGACTGGAAATACTAGCATCTGAAACATATATTGTCAACATACATTAGTGAGTGAGTGAGTGATGTTTTTCGCCGCTTTTAGCAATATTCCAGCAATATCACACTATTATTACACTTATATAGAGCCGTGGATGCATGTGTGTGTGTGTGTGGCTGCTTGTACTAGTCCGGACTGAAACCGATTTATAGTGTTAACCCACTGAGATACCATACCGCAGTTTAACATGAATACCCCACTCAGACACAGTATACTGACTCTGAGCAAACCAGTCCCCTTAATACCAAGCGCCAGACAGGGTAACAACAAGTACCATCTGTAAACGTATGACGCGGCCGGGGATCGAACCACGGACCCTCCGCTCTCTGGGCGGACGCTCAACCACTAGACCACGGAGGCGGCCCAGTAAGGAAAGATGGGAACAGAGAAACTGATGTTCGCTGTCTGAACTGATGTGTGAGATGGGGTGATATAGTGAGGGTGGGTGTGTTTGAACCTTTGCTTATAATAGTGAGTGAGTGAGTAAGGTTTTACGCCGCTTTTAGCAATATTCCAGCAATATTACGGCGGGGAACACCAGAAATTGGCTTCACACATTGTACCCATGTCGGGAATCGAACCCAGGTCTTCGGCGTGACGAGCAAACGCTTTAACCACTAGGCTACACGACCGCCCCTTGATAATAATAGACAAATACATATTTGTGACTTGGAAGTATTTCAAACGGGAATATTTAGATTCCGATGAAGCAAACCTCCCCTTTGTATACACGAGTATGAGACATTGTTATAGCAGGTCAACTGTCTTCCCTTTCAGACTTCTAGAAGCATATGAAGAGTTAGAGGAACTGAAGAGAGTGAGCGCATCACAGAGCAAGAAGCTACAGGTGATGACTCAGCAGAAAACTAAGCACTTCATTTTTATGACATTGGTTTTGTTCATTACCTCACCTGGGTACAAGTAACCCAGGCGTCTGAGGTGCCGCACAGTCTCTTGGGCAGCTAGAAATCTATGATCGTGGGTTCGAATCCCGGTTTGCGACAGTTATGTTTCCTGGTTTGTCGGCACCATACCCATGCTCGCGAGGTTCACCAAGAGGTAAACGTCTGAGACCTGCATCACTTCAAACTGGAATTCAGGCAAACTAAGGTCCAAAAACACTGCAAACTTAGGTCTAAAACACTGCAAACTAAGGTCCAAAACACTGCAAACTTAGGTCTAAAACACTGCAAACTTAGGTCCAAAACACTGCAAACTTAGGTCTAAAACACTGCAAACTTAGGTCCAAAACACTGCAAACTAAGGTCCAAAACACTGCAAACTTAAGTCCAAAACACTGCAAACTAAGGACCAAAACACTGCAAACTAAGGTCCAAAACACTGCAAACTAAGGTCCAAAACACTGCAAACTTAGGTCTAAAACACTACAAACTAAGGTTCAAAACACTGCAAACTAAGGTTCAACACACTGCAAACTAAGGTCCAAAACACTGCAAACTTAGGTCTAAAACACTGCAAACTTAGGTCTAAAACACTGCAAACTTAGGTCTAAAACACTGCAAACTAAGGTTCAACACACTGCAAACTAAGGTCCAAAACACTGCAAACTAAGGTCCAAAACACTGCAAACTTAGGTCTAAAACACTGCAAACTTAGGTCTAAAACACTGCAAACTTAGGTCTAAAACACTACAAACTAAGGTTCAAAACACTACAAACTAAGGTTCAACACACTGCAAACTAAGGTCCAAAACACTGCAAACTTAGGTCCAAAACACTGCAAACTAAGGTTCAAAACACTGCAAACTAAGGTTCAACACACTGCAAACTAAGGTCCAAAACACTGCAAACTTAGGTCTAAAACACTGCAAACTTAGGTCCAAAACACTGCAAACTTAGGTCTAAAACACTGCAAACTTAGGTCCAAAACACTGCAAACTAAGGTCCAAAACACTGCAAACTTAAGTCCAAAACACTGCAAACTTAGGTCTAAAACACTGCAAACTTAGGTCTAAAACACTGCAAACTAAGGTTCAAAACACTACAAACTAAGGTCCAAAACACTGCAAACTAAGGTTCAACACACTGCAAACTAAGGTCCAAAACACTGCAAACTTAGGTCTAAAACACTGCAAACTTAGGTCTAAAACACTGCAAACTAAGGTTCAACACACTGCAAACTAAGGTCCAAAACACTGCAAACTTAGGTCTAAAACACTGCAAACTTAGGTCTAAAACACTGCAAACTAAGGTTCAAAACACTACAAACTAAGGTTCAAAACACTGCAAACTTAGGTCTAAAACACTGCAAACTAAGGACCAAAACACTGCAAACTAAGGTCCAAAACACTGCAAACTTAGGTCCAAAACACTGCAAACTTAGGTCCAAAACACTGCAAACTTAGGTCCAAAACACTGCAAACTTAGGTCCAAAACACTGCAAACTTAGGTCTAAAACACTGCAAACTTAGGTCCAAAACACTGCAAACTAAGGACCAAAACACTGCAAACTAAGGTCCAAAACACTGCAAACTTAGGTCTAAAACACTGCAAACTAAGGTTCAAAACACTGCAAACTAAGGTTCAACACACTGCAAACTAAGGTCCAAAACACTGCAAACTTAGGTCTAAAACACTGCAAACTTAGGTCCAAAACACTGCAAACTTAGGTCTAAAACACTGCAAACTTAGGTCCAAAACACTGCAAACTTAGGTCCAAAACACTGCAAACTTAGGTCTAAAACACTGCAAACGTAAGGTCCAAAACACTGCAAACTAAGGACCAAAACACTGCAAACTAAGGTCCAAAACACTGCAAACTTAGGTCTAAAACACTGCAAACTTAGGTCTAAAACACTGCAAACTTAGGTCTAAAACACTGCAAACTTAGGTCTAAAACACTGCAAACTTAGGTCTAAAACACTGCAAACTAAGGTCCAAAACTCAACTAAGGTACCCATATCAAATACATCACCATTGAATAACAATTAGTTGTTTGGTTCCATCTCCTGACATCGAACATACGTGTATACTTTCTTTTGCCCCGCAGTATAGTTCTAGAATTGTCATTTGATGCTACACTGAAATTCTTACTTTCAGACACTTGAAGAACAAAATCGTATGCTGAAGTTGAAAGAGGAAATGAAAACACCATCAGGTGTCGCTGCAAGTAGGTTTTTGTCATAAACTACTTTTTCAATTGTCAGGATAGTTTTCTTGTTAAACTTTATCCTTACCAGTTTAATTTGTCGACATATTAATAAAGTAGACGTAATTTATCGATGACAACTTCTTTAATATTATTTAATTATATCGTACTATTATTGCAACATGTCCGTATAAATCCTTAAGAGTCAAGAAGAACTGAATAGCGCGAGCGTGGTCCAGAGTTATATATGGTAGGTGAAGGATTAACGGTAACAACATTTTACCTACAGACAGGATATTTTATTTGATTCTCACCTCATAACATTACATAGAAATACACAAATATTTGATACCATAAAAGTATATATAAACATATATATGTTCCACTCAACGTCTATAATCCGGCAATATGTACATTGAGCTGATGTTTCAGGCCACTGCTACTTTTAGTAATGCTGACCAAACAAAACATTTTGATAGTTTTTAGGGATATATTGGGCCTATTGACCATAATAAACCTGGAATAACACATAAAAATACCTTTTTTTTTGTTAAATGTTTCAAGATCACAAACGAGAAAAAACAAATCCTACACAAAATTGCCCAATGGTAGAAAAACACAGAATCTATGGGGAGACCACTCTATTTCCAGATATTTTTGGCAAGGACACAACAGGGCATCTATTTATTACTACGACTCTCTGTGGGAATGATACAACCACTGCCTTTAGATCTGTGCTGATTGTTAGTCAACATCGATGACAGCAGTATAAATAAAAATAATTTTTTGAGCATATGTGTTATACTGATTTTACGAAGCGAGTCTCAAAATTCTTTAAGGTCCGGGGAGGAATAGGTCTTCAGCAACCCATGCTTGTCGTAAGAGGCGACTTACGGGATCGGGTGGTCAGGCTTGCTGTCTTGGTTGATGCATGTCGTCATATCCCAATTGCGTGGATCGATGCGCATGATGTCAATTACTGGATTGTCTGGTCCAGTCTCACTTATTTACAGACCGCCGTCATATAACGGGAATATTACTGAGGGCGGCGTTAAACAAACAAACAAACAAACAAACAAACAAACAAACAAACAAATTTCCGGAGCGAGATAGGGCACACATGATATTTATGAACTCTGTTATTTTTCACCCTGTAGGAAATAACTCCGTATGTGCTAAACAAGTCTGGATGTTATCATGATCTTTCACAGGTCATGCTCTGGAGGACGTCAAGAGGAAGAACTTCCTGCTGGAGAAAGTAAGTATTTCTGTCATTATCAACACAGCATACACGCACACGTCACAGTTTGGGACAGTAGACTTTCTACATGCAACGGAATAATCCATTTCCTTTGAACAGGGGACTAGGGTGGAATGTGACATGCTGCACATGGATCTCATGCTGAATTTGTCAGTGTGGCCTGTGTCTGTGCCTGTGTTTCTGTTGAGATATCTGTTAAGAATTTGTTTACTATATAATTGAGTGAGTGAGTGAGTTGGGTTTAACGCCACTTTTAACAGTATTCCAATTATATCACGGCGTGTCAGCTTAATGTGGGAGGAAAGCCCGAAGTGATGAAGGTCTAAGAAGTTTACCCACGAAGACGGGTATGGTGCTGACAAACCTAGAAACATAATCGGGGCGAACCGGGATTCGAACCCACAATCATAGGTTTCTGGCGTGCCCAAGGGACGCAACTCTGCACAGCGAATCGCGGCGCCTTAGACGAGTGGGCCACCCGTGCCCCCTGCTATATAATTGATGGTGTTATCGAATATGATAAATCTGGCATCCTTATCCAATACATATGCTCAATGGACTGTTGCCTGACTCCACCAGTCAGTTTAGATATGTTATTTTATGTGGGGATGTTTCTGTACACAAACATGGCACTTATGGTGTTAGGTATGGTGTTATATCTACATGGTGAGATGTTAAGTATAGTGTTATGCCTACAGTATGTGATGTTAAGTATGACGTTCTGCCTTTAGAGTGTGATGTTAAACATGGTGTTATGTGTGCAGGATGTGGTGTTAATTATGATGATCTGCCTACAGGATGTGATGTTAAGTATGGTGTTATGTCTACAGGATGCGATGTTTAGTATGGTGTTATGTCTACAGGATGTGATGTTAAGTATGGTGTTATGTCTACAGGATGTGATGTTCCTGGAGGAGGCGCTGAACAACCTACAGAAGACTTACTTTGGGGTGCTTGGAGGAATCAGAACAGACCTTCAGTAGGTTGCGAGTCCAACCCACCCTCAAGCTTGTTTGTTGTTTAACGCCACACTCAGCAATATTGTAGCTATGTGACGGCGGACTGTAAATAATTGAGTCTGGACCAGACAATCCAGTGATTGATATCATGAACATCGATCTTGCGATATGGCTGACATACATCAACCAAGTCAGGAAGCCTGACCACCCGATCCCGTTAGTCGCCTCTTACGACAAGCATGGATTGCCGAAGACCAATTCTAACCGGGATCTTCACAGGTCAACCTTCAGGTTGAAAAGAACAGTTTATTGTGAAAACAACTAGAAACAAATTTCAACACAAATTTCAGACCAGATTTGTAAGTTATTGAAAACAGCTTGTGTCCGCCTGAAAGTCCTTTTGATGTTTCAGCATAGTTGGAGAGAAGTATCGAGACCCTGAGACTAACGAGCAGGCTGATGAGGACATTGACAGAATGGATTCCAGGGTCACATTTATATATAACAAGGTCAAGAACGCTGAGCTGGAGAAGTGTAAAGCCGAACTACTGCCTCACTATCTCTATATACCTCAGGTAGGAACTCCTAGGGATTAAATTCTAAAGTATTGCTTCAATATCTATATACCTCTAAAGGGATACACTTCCATTTTTTCAAATAAAAAAATTATGGTCATTCATTATAGTCATCATAATGGTGGTGGTGGTTGTTGTGGTGTGTGTGTGTGTGTGTGTGTGTGTGTGTGTGTGTGTGTGTGTGTGTGTGTGGGGGGGGTTTGGGGTGGTGTGGTGGGATGGTGTTGGGGTGGGGTGGTGGTGGTGGTGGTGTGTGTGTGGGGGGGGTGGGGGTGTGTGTGTGTGGGTGGTGGTGTGTGTGTGTGTGGGGGGGGTGGGGTGGTGGTGGGGGGGGGGGTGGTGGCGGTGGTGTGTGTGTGTGTGTGTGTGTGTGTGTGGGGGGGGGGGGGGGGGGGGTTGTTAGGTCCTAAGACTGTGCCAAGTCAGCTAGTCTGAGCTGCTGCCTCACTATATATAGAATACGTCTGGCAGGAACGCCAATTTAGGATAGGACTCTTATTCTTTTACTATTATCTAAATAAAAATTTTAACTATCACGCAAAGTATTCCCGTTTAACAGAATTTAAGATCATTTTATCATACTGACGCAGCCTTGGTAATGTATCTCGTGCTCACGTATCTGTTGGCACGAATCGGCCAAGGGTATATCTTATCCATATCAATGTTAATAATAATAAAAGGCTATTTATATTGCGCATATTTCCACACCACTCAGGGCATGCTCAAGGCGCTATTATTACCCCGGTCACTGGATCAATGTACACTCAAGACTCGTTCTCAGCTCCCCGGGGAGTATACAACCCAAGCTGCCTGTTAGGCGCTGGAAGATTAAGAACCACATTGCCGTCTCATCCTACCGGGTACCCATTCTCTGCGAGGTGAACAGAGGCACATTTTGAACAGTCACTTGCCCAAGGAGACGCCACATGTGTCACATGTGCTCAAGTGTTACAAGTCGTGTCTGCTTTAGATATTTAAGCACTGTGAAGAAGCAGGTGAACCCGGAGTGAACTTTAAGTGCCCAATCTGAATGAAGGATGAGAGTGTCTTGAGCCAATCAGATGTCAGCTTTCTGAAATGATTGAGCTTCATTTCTTTACCATCTCGATTCAGAAATATGGATCTTAGCTGAAGAAAACCGACAACAACAACATAATAGCACAGCTTTTTTCTTTTTTTTGCATTTAGAACTCCCCTATTACATTCGTTACAAAAGATATGCTTGTCTGAATAATTCGTTACTTGTACCAAGAATGTAGGAGCCTTGATGCTGATTGGCAGATTAGAAAGTTCACCTACTAATGAGGTGTCCTCAAATATTCCGACATAGAGGTAACCTACTGAAGTAAAATATCTTAATTTAATGAGATTGGGGAATAGTGTGATTTTTTTGCTAAAATCCAATGGTTTGTCACATTTTTAACTTTTATGTCTTCAGGATTTAAAGTTGAAGAAAATCAGAAGGATATCCTTACAAGCCACGACGTGAGTTGAGAAGAAAGGATTAATCATATGTCCATCAGATATTTAAAATTGTCTATCATTAATGAATTAAATAATAAAATCCTTACAGGCCACGACGTGAGTTGAGAAGAAAGGATTAATCATATGTCCATCAGATAATTATTAATTGTCTATCATTAATTAATTAAATAATAAAATCCTTACAGGCCACGACATGAGTTGAGAAGAAAGGATTAATCATATGTCCATCAGATAATTAATAATTGTCTATATTAAATTACTTAAAAAATAAAAAACGAAATAAATAATTATCCGCATACAATACATCAGACTTCATTCTCACCTCCCTGGGGAGTACACAACCTAAGCTGCCTGTTTATTGTGAAATAATTTGCATTACCATGCCATCCTGCAAGTTGTTGTTTCACAATACAATAAGGCAAGATATGTCTCACTTGTTTTATAGAATCCACAGACTCTAAAGTAAAGGAAATTCGAAAACATTCTCCAATGCACTATTTCTATAATTCAACCAAGTGCATACTTACGGTGGCCCATACCCGACACTGGTGAGATCATGTTTCACTGTATGCCTCTATATTTTATCTGGCAGCCGCCAAATACTTTTCTGGCGGCCGCCAGATACTTCCACTGGTGAGATAAAATATAGAGGTTTACGGGGAAAATGATCTCACCAGTGGAAGTATCTGGCGGCCGCCAGATAAAATATAGAGGCACACCAGTGGCGGGTATGGGCCACCGTACAAACTTACAGGTCCACAGGTAAATGCTTCTGTGGCAACGGTTTATGTTGCAAGATGAGAAACTACTCACATTACAACATATTGAGACCATTTTGAAACTTAAGAAATATGAATTATATTTTCTTTTCTATTCTTTCTCTCACCTACCAACCATGAGTTTTAATACAAAAATGAAAACCAAGAAATAAAAAACTCTAACAGGATATTATGAAGAAATGGAAAAGAATTTCTCTCAAAGTTATATTAAAATGTAATTGACCACTATGTTTCAACATCTAGGTTTCTCTAAGCTGGTGATGTTTCAGCCCTCGGGAGAAGGAGTATCAACCTGACCAGACCCCCACCCCAGGCAGGGGTAGGAGACGAGGGTTCTTCTCCAGCAAAACCTCCCACATCGATACAGAGCCAACCACCAAGGCACCCCTTCCACCCCTCAAGGGTAAACAGACAATAGGTAATATATATATATATATACATATGGCATTTCTACTATTAAACGACCGCCTCCGTGATCTTGTGGTAGAGCGTCCGCCCGGAGAGCGGAAGGTCCGGGGTTCGAACCCCGGCCGAGTCATACCAAAAGACGTTAAAAGATGATACTTGTTCTTACCCTGTCTGGCGCTTGGCATTAAGGTGCTAAAACAAGGACTGGTCGGCTCGGAGTCAGTATTCTGTGTCAGTATTCCGTGTCAGAGTGGGGTATTCCTGTTAAACTGCGGCATGGTATCTCAGGAGCTAGCACTATAAAGCACACACACACACACACACACACACACACACACACACACGTGCATGCACGTCTCTTTGTAAGTGCAATAATCTTGGACGCGACGTTAAAGCTAATTTCACCCCACCTCATTACCGCACATCCCCTTATTCGAGTGACAAATAAACAAATGACCTCTGCTTGCTGAATGTGATTGCTGATATATTTCAAAACAACATATTAATGTTTTAGATAAAAAATATCTCAGCTTAAGACTTGATTTCATTCATGTGAATTTATGTGTTTGGCTCAAAGAATAAATAACAGCTGTATAAACAGAACAATTATTGCAAAGATCTCAACACAAAATACAGCTCGTCTTACCTCAGAAAAAGTCAAGTGACCTGTCACCATTCTTGTCATATTTCTTGAATCTCTCCTATTATTTTTTATCTTTCTATTTGCTATAAAACATTAATATGTTGTTTTGAAATATGTCAGAAATCACATTCAGCAAGCAGAGGTCATTTGTTTTTTGTCACTCGAATAAGGGGATGTGCGGTAGTCTTGTGGTTGAGGTATTGGAGACCCGTGAAGATCCGGGGTAGAATAGGTCTTCAGCAACCAATGCTTGCCGTAAAAGGCGACTATGCTTGTCGTAAGAGGCGACTAACGGGATCAGGTGATCAGGCTCGCTGACTTGGTTGATGCATGTCATCGTATCCCAATTGCGTGGACGGATGCTCATGATGTCAATCATTGGATTGTCTGTTCCAGACTCGATTAGTTACAGACCGCCGTCATATAGCTAGAGTATTGCTGAGTGCGGCATTAAACAACAAACAAACAAACAAACACGTGTTTCTGTGTCCTAAATATCTCACTATAGGAAAAAATAAATACGATTTAAATAAAAAAGAAACAATCTGTGTATGTATTTTAACAGAAAAGGGCCCTTACCTTTCTCGTTTGACCTATTTGGAAGTTTTTAATTGAAATGACTCAGTGTGAGTAAAAAAACTAAAAACATACCTCACATTTTCAGATCCTTAAACAAACTACTGCAAAACGAACAATAAACACACTTCATTCATTCATACATTTAGTCTATATGTCATTGGAACTCGAAGATTGTTGCAAATATTAAACAAATCAGAATCTAACGAATACTAGTAACGTGTCTCTGTATCTGTTTTGTTTGTTTATATACCTTGTAAGTGAATCATCTGTTATATAGAGGAAAATCCAAGTCTGCTTGATCCGACTGGCACGTTTGTTGACTGGGCAGCCTGCAAGAAACACTTCCCTCATATGGCCAGAGAATTTGTGAGTATAACCTTTGCACCAAGAGACGGGCCCATTTGCATTGGTCAGAGACTGGACTAAAGTTAGTAAAAAAGATTTCCTCCCCAAATTGCGTGTATATTGTTTGAACCCAACTCCAGACATGATCATATCGTCCGAAATTGCTAGTCTATTCTCAAACCTTGTGGATCAGGGTCGTCCAGGGCTCACTTGCACAAAGCGATCTGAGCGCTAAGATGATCGTAACTCACATACTTTAACATAGGCTTTAAAAGTCGTAACACTAAGATCGCTTTGTGCAAGTGGGCCCAGGTCATCTACATTTCCGTTAGGTCTGCCAGAAACCTATGATCGTGGGTTCGAATCCCAGCTCATGTTTTGTGATTTCCACGAAAGTGGTAAACCTGCAACACTTCGGATTTTTCTCGTACATTAATCCGACATATATAACTGAAATAATGTCCAAAGCAGCATTAAACCTCTTGGTGCCACCGGACCTTATTTGGTCCTTCACTATTCACACCCTCTTAGTGCCACGGAACCATATATGGTCCCGTGAAAATGTCCCTTTTCAACTGTGAATTAAGATGTCAAACACTGAGTGCGCAAAATCAAAATTATAACCATCACCACCCCAATCATCTCAGCTTTAATATCGTGTAACTGTATATTTTTTGCCATGTTTGGACTTCATACACGTAAATATTTGTAGAAAATATCCATGTTCTTAAGAAATATTCTGAGTGGTCAGACAGACATGCTTTTCAAACCTGTATGTGTAATCATGTAAATACATTTCTGTTCACTCCTTTACTTTACGAACGAGTTTATTCTTAAGTTTGGCATATTTTTATCGACTATCGGTAATGGGGGAATGACGCTCATTGAATGAAAATGTTAAAAGCAAACATATGGAAAGATTGCAAGTCATATGTAATTTATTTCCAGTAAAACAGGGGCTTTATTTTATTTTTGAGAAAAAAAACCTGATTCCCCCCTCCCCTTTAAATGGTTGCTTACAGGAGTATAATAGTTTCCCCACCACTATTTACATAGCAAGGTACATATGTCAAAGACATTCAGCTGCACTTCTTGTGTTCCAGCTTGACGAACAATGGGAGCGATTCAAGGAATATGACAAGAATGGTGACAGGTCACTTGACTTTTCTGAGGTAAGACGAGCTGTATTTTGTGTTGTGATCTTTGCAATAATTGTTCTGTTTATACACCTGATACTTATTCTTTGAGCCAGACACATAAATTCACATGAATGAAATCAAGACTTAAGCTGAGATATTTTTTATCTTTTTGATCTAAAACATTAATATGTTGTTTTGAAATATGTCAGCAATCACATTCAGCAAGCAGAGGTCATTTGTTTATTTGTCACTCGAATAAGGGGATGTGCGGTAGTCTTGTGGTTGAGGTATTGGAGACCCGTGAAGATCCGGGGTAGAATAGGTCTTCAGCAACCAATGCTTGCCGTAAAAGGCAACTATGCTTGTCGTAAGAGACGACTAACGGGATTGGGTGCTCAGGCTCGCTGACTTGGTTGATGCATGTCCCAATTGTGTGGATCGATGCTCATGATGTCAATCACTGGATTGCCTGATCCAGACTCGATTATTTACAGACTGCCGTCATATAGCTAGAATATTGCAGAGTGCGGCGTTAAACAACAAATAAACAAACAAACGAACAAACAAACACAGATTGGATCATAACACAAAATACAACACTTTTTCAAAGCATATGATTGGTGTACCAAGTGGGGTATTGTTCAAAAGAGTAAAATCAGCATAAAAGAAGCGTAAAACCATAATCACTCTCTAACCTGACATAAAGACAAGATTGCACATTATTTTCAGGTGATAGGTGCCTTGAAAGCCCTGGGTATGCAGTTTACAGCTGTACAGGCAGAGGTGAGATTCACATTATTGCCTCAATAAGTCCCAGTGGGGATTCTGGGTTAGAATAGGTCCCCAGCAACTTATGATGGTCGTAGGAGGCAGACAAGTGGATCATGTGATCAGACTCGGTGACTTCGATTATTTACAGGCTGCCATTATGTTGCGGGAATATTGTTCAGTGCGACGTTAAACAACAAACAAACAAAAACATATGAGGTCTATACCTTGACCTGACAGTAAGACGTCCTGATTCTAATGGTAAGCCAGAGAGTCAACATAGACTCAACATCTAGTGGGGAAGGGGCGGTCGGGTAGCCTAGTGGTTAAAGCATTAGCTCGTCATGCCGAACACCGGGTTCGATTCCCGACATGGGTACAATGTGTGAAGCCCATTTCTGGTGTCCCTCGCCGTGATATTGCTGGAATATTGCTAAAAGCAGCGTAAAACCAAACTCACTCACTCTAGTGGGGATTTCTGGGAAGACTGCCTCCATGGTCTAGTGGATAGAGCATGTGCCCAGAGAACGGAAAGTTAATGGTTTGACCCCCTGCAGTGCCATAACAAAGACTCTAAAAGATGGTACTTGTTGTTACCCTGCGTGACGCACAGCCTGGGGCTGAAACAAGGACTGGTCGGCTCGGAGTCAGTATAGTGTGTCTGAGTGGGGTTCCCGTGTCATACACCAGCATGGTATCTCAGTGGGCTAGCAATATAAGAACGACATTAGTCTTGACAAGTACAAGCAACCACACTCACACATAAATGTGTATATATGTGGACGCTATGTTAAACTACATTTCACCTCACCTCAATATTATTTCCTGTGTTTTACTGCAATCATGCCAAAAATTGCGAATAACAGTTTTAGTCTCAATGCACATTTTGAGTTGTTACCGTGGTTACATGGCTATTTCAGGAGGCCATGAGGGAAATTGATGTCAACAGGTCGGAGACTCTTGACTTCTATGAGTATCTTCTTGTGGCTGAAATGATTGCAAAACAGACAGGTACGTGGGAGTATGTTATAAGTGGCCTTGTCCTAACAAGCCTAGTACACCTTTGGCTGTCCTGTCTAAATGAAGGCCTGATACACCCTCCATGAACCCTGAGTAAACCTTTGACTCCCCAGTCTACGTGAAGGCGTGACACACCCTCCACTCCATGAACACTGAGTAAACCTTTGGCTGCCAAGTCTAAATGAAGGCCTGACACACCCTTCACTCCATGCAACTGAGTAAGCCCTTGACTGCCCAGTCTAAATGGAGGTCTGACACACCCTCCATGAACCCTGAGTAAACCCTCGACTGCCCAGTCTAAATGAAGGCCTGACACACCCTCCATGAACCCTGAGTAAACCTTTGACTGCCCAGTCTAAATGGAGGTCTGACACACCCTCCATGAACCCTGAGTAAACCTTTGGCTGCCAAGTCTAAATGGAGGCCTGACACACCCTCCACTCCATGAACCCCGAGTAAACCTTTGGCTGCCAAGTCTAAATGAAGGCCTGACACACCCTTCACTCCATGCAACTGAGTAAGCCCTTGACTGCCCAGTCTAAATGGAGGTCTGACACACCCTCCATGAACCCTGAGTAAACCCTTGACTGCCCAGTCTAAATGAAGGTCTGACACACCCTCCATGAACCCTGAGTAAACCTTTGGCTGCCAAGTCTAAATGGAGGCCTGACACACCCTTCACTCCATGAACCCTGAGTAAACCCTTAACTGCCAAGTCTAAATGAAGGCCTGACACACCCTCCATGAACACTGAGTAAACCCTTGACTGCCAAGTCTAAATGAAGGTCTGACCCACCCTCCATGAACCCTGAGTAAACCTTTGGCTGCCAAGTCTAAATGGAGGCCTGACACACCCTCCATGAACCCTGAGTAAACCTTTGACTGCCCAGTCTAAATGAAGGTCTGATACACCCTCCATGAACCCTGAGTAAACCCTTGACTGCCAAGTCTAAATGAAGGCCTGACACACCCACCATGAACACTGAGTAAACCCTTAACTGCCAAGTCTAAATGAAGGCCTGACACACCCTCCATGAACCCTGAGTAAACCTTTGACTGCCCAGTCTAAATGAAGGTCTGACACACCCTCCATGAACCCTGAGTAAACCTTTGGCTGCCAAGTCTAAATGGAGGCCTGACACACCCTTCACTCCATGAACCCTGAGTAAACGCTTAACTGCCCAGTCTAAATGAAGGCCTGACACACCCTCCTTGAACACTGAGTAAACCCTTGACTGCCAAGTCTAAATGAAGGTCTGACACACCCTCCATGAACCCTGAGTAAACCCTTGACTGCCAAGTCTAAATGAAGGCCTGACACACCCTCCATAAACGCTGAGTAAACCTTTGACTGCCCTGTCTAAATGAAGGTCTGACACACCCTCCATGAACCCTGAGTAAACCTTTGACTGCCCTGTCTAAATGGAGGCCTGACACACCCTCCATGAACCCCGAGTAAACCCTTGACTGCCCTGTCTAAATGGAGGTCTGACACACCCTCCATGAACCCTGAGTAAACCCTTGACTGCCCTGTCTAAATGAAGGCATGACACACCCTCCATGAACCCTGAGTAAACCCTTGACTGCCCAGTCTAAATGAAGGTCTGACACACCCTCCATGAACCCTGAGTAAACCTTTGACTGCCCAGTCTATATGAAGGCCTGACACCCTCCATGAACCCTGAGTAAACCTTTGACTGCCCAGTCTAAATGGAGGCCGGACACACCCTCCACTCAATGAAACTGAGTAAACCCTTGACTGCCCAGTCTAAATGAAGGCCTGACACACCCTCCATGAACCCTGAGTAAACCCTTGACTGCCCTGTCTAAATGAAGGTCTGACACACCCTCCATGAACCCTGAGTAAACCTTTGACTGCCCAGTCTAAATGGAGGCCTGGCACACCCTCCACTCCATGAAACTGAGTAAACCCTTGACTGCCCAGTCTAAATGAAGGTCTGACACACCCTCCATGAACACTGAGTAAACCTTTGACTGCCCAGTCAAAATGAAGGCCTGACACACCCTCCATGAACCCTGAGTAAATCTTTGACTGCCCAGTCTAAATGAAGGTCTGACACATAATCCATGAACCCTGAGTAAACCCTCGACTGTCCAGTCAAAATGAAGGCCTGACACACCCTCCATGAACCCTGAGTAAATCTTTGACTGCCCAGTCTAAATGAAGGCCTGACACACCCTCCATGAACCCTGAGTAAACCTTTGACTGCCAAGTCTAAATGGAGGCCTGACATACCCTCCATGAACCCTGAGTAAACCTTTGACTGCCCAGTCTAAATGAAGGTCTGACACACCCTCAATGACCCCTGAGTAAACCTTTGACTGCCCAGTCCAAATGAAGGTCTGACACACCCTCCATGAACCCTGAGTAAACCTTTGACTGCCCAGTCTAAATGAAGGCCTGACACACCCTTCACTCCATGAACCCTGAGTAAACCTTTGGTTGCCAAGTCTAAATGGAGGCCTGACACACCCTTCACTCCATGAACCCTGAGTAAACCCTTAACTGCCAAGTCTAAATGAAGGCCTGACACACCCTCCATGAACACTGAGTTAACCCTTGACTGCCAAGTCTAAATGAAGGTCTGACCCACCCTCCATGAACCCTGAGTAAAACCTTGACTGCCAAGTCTAAATGAAGGCCTGACACACCCTCCATGAACCCTGAGTAAACCCTTGACTGCCCTGTCTAAATGAAGGCCTGAAACACCCTCCATGAACCCTGAGTAAACCCTTGACTGCCCAGTCTAAATGAAGGCCTGACACACCCTCCATGAACACTGAGTAAACCCTTGACTGCCCTGTCTAAATGAAGGCCTGACACACCCTCCATGAACCCTGAGTAAACCCTTGACTCCCCAGTCTAAATGAAGGTCTGACACACCCTCCATGAACCCTGAGTAAACCTTTGGCTGCAAAGTCTAAATGGAGGCCTGACACACCCTCCATGAACCCTGAGTAAACCTTTGACTGCCCAGTCTAAATGAAGGTCTGATACACCCTCCATGAACCCTGAGTAAACCTTTGACTGCCAAGTCTAAATGAAGGCCTGACACACACCCCATGAACACTGAGTAAACCCTTGACTGCCAAGTCTAAATGAAGGCCTGACACCCCCCCCATGAACCCTGAGTAAACCCTTGACTGCCCTGTCTAAATGAAGGCCTGACACACCCTCCATGAACCCTGAGTAAACCCTTGACTGCCCAGTCTAAATGGAGGCCTGACACACCCTCCACTCCATGAAACTGAGGAAACCCTTGACTGCCCAGTCTAAATGAAGGCCTGACACACCCTCCATGAACACTGAGTAAACCCTTGACTGCCCAGTCTAAATGAAGGCCTTCATTTCTTTACGTCACAAAAAACACACAAAAAATCCTTCGATGGTACTCATTTTGTGTGTTGATGCCATGTCACTTTTAAAAAAACCAAAACGGGGCGGTCGGGTAGCCTAGTGGTTAAAGCCTTCGCTCGTCACGCCGAAGACCCAGGTTCGATTCCCGATATGGGTACAATGTGTGAAGCCCATATTTCTGGTGTCCCCCGCCGTGATATTGCTGGAATATTGCTTAAAGCGGCGTTAAACCATACTCACTCACTCACTCTATTTAAAAAACCAGGGTGTATAGAATATTTTACTCGCTCATTCTTGAGATCCACACTAGTCTTTGTTTGTTATCATTAGAACACAGACGTATCTCCCGTATACAAAACATTGTTGATTTTTCAAGAACATTTCTGTCCATTTCTTTGTAAAATACAAGAACAAATCAACATATTTTGTTTTAATAAGAACTTATTTATTTTATTTTCTGTAGGTAAAGCAACGCTCTTCAAGTCAACAGTGGTGAAAACACACAGCAATGTTGTAGCCAAGACTTGTGCCCTACAGTGATCAGAATACCATGCACCGCATTCAACATACAATAATCATAATGTCATCCGCTGAATGTTACCAAAGGACAATGCAATATAAATGGTGTGATATGTTGAATGTTAGCAAAGGACATTGTAATGTAAGTGATGTGATCTGCTGATTTTCAGCAGAGGACAATGTAACATAAGTGATGTTATTGTCAGCAAAGGACATTATAATATAAGTGATGTGATCTGCTGATTGTCAACAAAGGACAATGTAATATATGTGATGTGATCTGTTGAATGTTAGCAAAGGACAATGTAGTATATGTGATGTGATGTGTTGAATGTTGGCAAAGGACAATGTAATATATACGTTATGAGACCTGATAAATGTTAGCAAATGACAATGTAATATAAGTGATGTGATCTGCTGAATGTTAGCAAAGGTGAGGTGAGGTGAAATTGGGTTCAACGTCGCGTCCAAGATTATTGCACTTATATAGTGACGTGCATGCACGTGTGTGTGAGGCTGCTTGTACTAGTCCGAACTGATGACGATTTATAGTGCTAGCACAATGTTTATTTGTGTGTTTTGTTTGTTTGTTGTTTAACTTCGCACTCAGAAATATTCCAGCTATATCATGGCAGTCTGTAAATAATCGAGTCTGGACCAGATAATCCAGTGATTGATATCATGAGCATCGATCCACGCAAATGGGATCGATGACATGCATCAACCAAATCAGCGAGCCTGACCACCCGATCCCGTTAGTCGCCTCTTACGACAAGCATAGTCGCCCTTTTATGGCAAGCATGGGTTGCTGAAGACCTATTCTACCCCGGATCTTTACGGGTCTGCAAGCCAACTGAGATACCATGCCACAGTTAAACTTGAATACCCCACTCAGACAAAGTATACTCTCCGAACCGGCCAGTCCTTGTTTTAGCTTCTAATGCCGAGCGCCAGACAGGAAACAGCAAGTATCATCTTGTAGCGTATTTTTGGTATGACGCGGCTGTGGATCGAACCCCGGACCTCCTGCTCTCCGGGCGGACGCTCTACCACGAGACAACGGAGGCTGTCTGTTAGCAAAGGACAATGTAATATCAGTGATGAGATCCGTTGAATTTTAGCAAAGGACAATGTTATATAAGTGATGAGATCTGTTGAATATAAGCAAAGGACAATGTAATATAAGTGATGTGATTGTCAGCAAAGGACAATGTAAAATAGGTGATGAGATCTGTGGAATGTTAGCAAAGGACAATGTTATATAGGTGATGAGATCTGTTGATTGTCAGCAAAGGACAATGAAATATAGGTGACAAGATCTGTTGATTGTTAGCAAAGGACAATGTAATATAACTGATGTGATCTGCTGAATGTTATACCTATTATTATGAAACTTATTTCATGTTGTTTTTTCACAAGGCGCATGGCCAAAAGGTGACTATGCTTGTCGTACGTAAGAGGCGACTTACTGAATCGGGTGGTCAGGCTCGCTGACTTGGTTGGTGCATGTCATCGATCCCATATGCGTAGCTCGATGCTCATGATATCAATCACTTGATTATCAGTTCGACTCGATTATTTACAGACTGCCTTATAGCTGGAATATTGCGGTGTTAAACAACAAACAAGCAAACAAAACATGGTCATATTTTGTTTATCATCTACAAGTCTTTAATGTTTTGACTTTGCCTTTTATTCTTGATTATTTTTTTGAATATTTGTGATGATTTTACTTCATTTACCTATGGGATCATTATTTTGTCATTATGTTTAATTCAAAAGTGATAATGTTTGAAAACATTCAGCATATCTTGACTCGTATTGTGATATTGTGAATGGCATATGGACATGTGTGTATGGAAGTATGAATAAAATATTTATATACTATGGAGTTGAGTAATATGGAGTACACGACAGTCATGTGTCACTATCAACCATATCTGCATACCAGGGTATGTCAGTTTGTAATCTGATATGCTGCATGATATGTGAAAGATTTCCCTTCCCTTCCATCGCCGTTCACCTTCACACAATGAGTTGATTTTGTATATAATCATATCTAAATGTATGATGGGGGATGTTCTTGACCAAAAATATTTTTTGATACTTTTGTTTATATATTTTAAGATTTTGCTAACAAAACTACTTTTTTTAAGTCGCAAATAAAAGGGGTGATGAACCGTCCCTCTGTGTTAGGTAGGGAGAATTTACATTTCACTGTTTTAAATTTGTAATGAAACTATTTAATTTTCCGGACAGACCACGTGATCAGTCTGGTTGGGGCTGTTGAACGATTGGGACCTTCCACCCCCAGTCGTCGATGTACAGCAGTCAACTGTAGGTGGACGACTGGCAAGATACTGGAGAAATTGCGACATCCTGGACAACTCGTTCGTATAGAACATTCTCAGGACGGGTTACAGTCCTGCTGTACCCAAGAACCCCCCTCTCTGTCTGTCTGTCTGTCTGTCTCTCTCTCTCCGCCGATTGTTCAATATCCCGAGACACTGCATTCCAAATTGAAAGAAGCCACTGACACACTTCTTACAGGTTTACAAGGGGAAGGTTTCCAATAGAAGGGCCAACATTACCAATGGAAAGTCCTGCCCTTTGGAGTTCCAATAGCCCTGTTGTTATTTACACGGGTAACCAAACCAATCGTGGCCTTTCTACTCAACAAGGGGATCCGTTGCAGCCTCTGCCTGAACGATGGAATTCAAGCTCATCAACAGATAGAGCTACTTCGACTTCAAGTGAATTTCACCCTGAAGTTGTTAACTCTGCTAGAGTGGTAAATCGCTTTTCAGAAGTTCGACCTCCAACTATCCTAAGATCTCAAGTTCTCAGGGATCAGGTTCCTAACCGGGCAGAGCCTTTGTCAGGTTCCAGAAGATCGTTGGATCAAAACCCACAGATATCTTCCAGCAGCTATTCACAAACAGATTTCAGTCAACCAATGGCAAGTGATCTTAGGTCTTCTCTCTTCCGACCAAGCTTTGACAGTACGGGGAATACTTCACCTGTGTCTCATCCAAACATTCCCCTAACCGTTCTAAGGCCACCATGCAAGAACTCAGACTTCGTCTTCCACAACGTTTGAAGAAATATCTCCAGTGGTGGGCAATGAAGTCGAAGGTCTGCGGAGGAACTTACGTGAACGGAATACAATCAACACCAATTTGTTGTTTGTTTGTTTGTTTGTTTGTTGTTTAACGCCGCACTCAGCAATATTCCAGCTATATGACGCCGGTCTGTAAATAATCGAGTCTTGACCAGACAATCCAGTGATTGACACCAAGAGCATCGATCCATGCATTTGGGATCGATGACATGCATCAACAAAGTCCGCGAGCCTGACCACCAGATCCCGTTAGTCGCCTCTCACGACAAGCATAGTCGCCTTTTACGGCAAGCATGGGTTGCTGAAGACCTTTTCTCATTTATGCTTATCCTGATTCAAACACTGAAACACCCACCTTGCCGTCCCCGCTCGCCCTGATGTGATTTCGGCCTTAAAGAGGTTAGGACAATGGTGTGTGGTGGGTCAGCCCACTGGAAATGTCAAATGTGAAATGTATGGAAAACTTTAAAAAAATTGGTATGAAAACTATCAGACATACAGCCTACAACTAACACTTTTTCTTTTTAACACTTGCAAGTTTCAACAACAAAAGAAAGAGCGAAAACGACCACTTTCAGGGAACGTCTGTCTAACTGTGAGCACGTCATTGAGCCAGAATTGTTTTTTCACCATATGTGTGTACCGTCTTTATTTCGATCTTCTAAGAAAATCTGCTTTGGTAAAAGACTTGTGCATGTTCATGTATGGTAAAAATCGGTTCCTGAAACATTATTCTTGTTGACATATCAGTGTACATTTAGTGTCGTTATAACATCAAATTAAACCATGGCTCCTTTGCCCGTGCTCATGATATCAATCACTGGACTGTCTGGTCCAGACTCGATTATTTACAGACCGCGGCGTTAAACAACAAACCAACCAACCAACCTTTGTCCGTGCTCTAACCACAGTCCGTTGGGCTCCAAATGAAAACGATGAATTGCAAAATAACTCAACATTTGGAAAAGTCTATTGAATGTTAATACGGTACACGGCAATAAATACCCTGTACCCAACAATATCTGCTGATTGTTATATTTCTTTCCCATCACTAGAAAAAGTTGTTTAAGAAACGTTCATGCTGTTATGTGTACAAGATGACATATTGAACAGATGGGGGCACAGCGGTAGGAGGAACAGCGCAAACACGCACTGCACTGGCAAAATATCTTTCATATAATGATTCAAAGTACAACTTAGACAATAACAAATCCACAATTTCTATGTTTGATACGCTGCATTTTGCAGCCAAAACTTTTAATTTTCAAATCACCATGAATAGGGACTTATGGGATATTTTATGAACACTTCGATTTACAGTTTATTCCAAACTGGTGACAACGAATTTTGATGCTTATGATGAATAAGTGAGTGAGTGAGTATGTTTTACGCCGCTTTTAGCAATATTCCAGCAATATCACGGCGGGGGACACCAGAAATGGGCTTCACACATTGTACCCATGTCGGGAATCGAACCCGGGTCTTCGGCATGACGAGCGAACGCTTTAACCACTAGGCTACCCGACAGACAGAATAAGGGTGAATCTTGGATTCGAACCAATAGTTAGCGGATCCTGGCACATATAGCCGAACACAATTAAGAGGCATCGGTGCCCTCTTTACAGCAAGTTATTACACAAGGGACTGTTTTTTAATGTCACTTCATTTTCTTTAAATGTACACACGCCGATCTATCTTTTTCAAATTATGAAATTATTTTAACTATTCAAATGTTTTGCCTGAGGTTTGCATCGTTGGGTCAATGTGAACATAATAATTGGCAGGTGCGAACAAACAAAATATAATTTGGGAACCTTTTCAGTAAACTACGGTTATAACGTACTCAAAGGGACTACTAATTTTAGTTCGTTATAACCTTAATTCGTTATAAGCATATATACAACATAACTACAGCATATAGGGGCTAAAAAGTTAGTCGGTTGCTCGGTTGATGCATAATACTGCATGTCGTCGTATCCCAATTACGTACATCGATGCTCATGATGTCTATCACTGGATTGTCTAGTCCTGGTTCGATTATTTACAGACCACCGCCCTATAGCTGGAATATTGCTGATTGCGGCGTAAACAACAATCAAGCAGACAAACAGACCGGAAGTTAACGACGCGTGCTCAATCGGGTTGTAAACTACGCATAAAACTTCCCGACGTCATGAACAATCGGATAATGTCATCTGTTTCGTTGATTTCACGACGGCAGTGTTGTATTATAAGGATAACGCTCTTTTTCAGGGCATTATCATTTGCAGAAGCCCGAGCAATATCGGTTTTGAAACATTTACTGCAATCAACACGAATGTCACTGACCCTCTTTTACAAATATGGAAACGTCATAGAACAAACCAGATGACGTCACTATTGAACGTGAACCATTTCCTATCCCCATGACGTCACCTAACAACGGGTGTGATAATGGCCATTATTACCCACGTGGTGAAGATACAGGTGGTAAGATACTAAATCCGTACGTCACACGTGTGTCGTACAAGGTTGACCTTGTTTTATTCGTTTTGATTGGATAACCGTGACCTCTGTCACACCGGGACTACTTTTTTCATTCATAAAAAATCGCGAGACGTCATTCATTTAGCGATTACAAGGCAGAACTGAAGAAATTCATGCGAACGAGAGATATGTACACACACTTTATTAAACCAAACAAGATAGTCACACGCATCAAATTCGGTTTGCATTCTATATAAGTTATGCATAGAGGTCCTACAGACATATAATCGAGCTAGATCTATAAATCGATTTACAATGTACGACCGCCGATCGAGCGCGTCCCTTGAGCGTGACGCACCCGACCATTTTCGCAACTTTCAATATTTGATTTAACGTAAAAGGATAGGCGTGGTGAAATGAAGTCTGTTTAAACTATCTGGACAGATATCTAGACTTACTTGGGATGATCCGGTTGTGCCATCGGTGTCCCCCTTGAAGCGTATTTTGTGGCGCTGTTTCGGGAGGTGTTGTTCATGAATGAACGAACACGACAGCACGACCAGATCACTTAAAGTTCACAGTTCCGATACAAATCATTCGAAAACTCCGTGGAAGTGTGCTTGACTTCTGATTTTGTGGCCCCAAACATCCCAAATGTGAACAGTAACATTCCCTATCTCTAGCGTAAAACGCTGTGAGTGGATCGCGGTTGTCTTTTCTTATTCTGGTGGCGACCTTGCCCTTCGATCGTTCGAAGCTGTCACTGACATGCAAGCAGATTTGAGTTTGTTGATTTTCACGTCTTCAGTTTATAGAGTGGTACAGTTAACATGAATGTCTTTGGCGAACAGTCTGATTTCCCTCTTCCAAAATGGTACGGACATGATATAAATTCAGCTGATAGATCAAGGAAACCGAACCATTTTGATTGCACAGACGGGACCCCGGCAGTGTGATGCGTGTGACTGTTGGTCCGATATTCAAAGCGCGGCGCTAATGTGACATTTCAAATTTTCTTATCGGTGTCCTGCGTACTAACAACATGGCGCTTGAATTACCATAAGTTGAAGACTTTCTTCCAAAAGGATCTTGAGCGTCGGTGCTGGTTTGTTTGCAAACAGAACAGCAGGCGCATGTTGTTAATGCGTATGCATAATCATGTCAACAATGCCCATATTTGGTCATATATCAATATTCATGCGCAACCAGATTTTGCAACCGGTTTCAGTTTGGTCTGTCAACGAACGAAAGTTGTTATGTATTTACACTTAAATATATATTTAACGTGGGTAATAAATAAAATACCACACTCATTCTCGTTAGATACCATTTTTACGAAACTCGTGAACTTTCTATGGTATCTGACCGAGCGAAAGCGAGGTCAGATACCATAGAAAGTCCACTCGTTTCGTAAAAATGGTATCTAACGAGAATGAGTGTAGTATTCTCTATTTATCAAGTTACAGTGGCCCGCTGATTTCTGATAACAACCGGGCGGTTTAATGATAATTCTATCCATTTTAGCTATAATATAAGGGTAACGCTATTTTTCAGGGCATTATCATTTGCAGAAGCCCGAGGTCTTTCATTAACTGCCAGACGAAGGAGGGCAGTTGAAAAGATCGAGGGCTTCTGCAAATGATAATGCCCTGAAAAATACTGTTACCGTTATTATAGCTAAAATGGATGGAATTTTATCAACTAAAAAGAAACAACAATATCGGTTTTGAAACATTTACTGCCCTCAACACAAATGTCACTGACCCACTTTTACAAATATGGAAACGTCAAAGAACAAACCAGATGACATCACTATTGAACGTGACGTCACGATCCTATCCTATGACGTCACCTAACAACGGGCTTGATAATGGCCCGTCGTCAAGCAATATGAGGGCATTCTCAAGTTACAGAGGCCCGCTCATTTCTGATAACATGCGGGCGGTTTAATGACAATTCTATCCATTTTAGCTATCATGTACGATAAACGACAACGAGTCGTTTATTTCTTATACATGTATTAGATATCAACATTATGTACAGCCTCATGAAGAATGTTAACAAAATGAACAAGCTGTAAAAATATTTTCCCGTATTTGAGTAATGACAACATCCTGATTGGAATCTTACCGCGGCAATGTCGGACAAGTCCATTTTATGAACAGGGGGGTAAATTTGGTCTTTCCAAATCATTATTATTCTCACAATTTTCACGTCGATCATCTGTATCTTTTCTCCCAATACCGATTGTCCTATCTCTCTTACTGTGGAAAGCCATCTTTCGGCCTCTGCGTTTATCTGCGTACCCCAGCTACATCTATGGGGAATAACTTACTAGACACTTCCCTCTAAAAGATAACGTTGTCCAATAGACTGACATCACCATTCACCAAGCGCATGTTCGAATCACCGGAAGTGACGTCATGATATAACAATGTTTTTTCGTGAAATAAACCACGCTTTGCTCTTCAATTTTCTTTGCGATTTATCGCGTAGTTATCCTATATATACACACACTGGGAAGAGTGTTAGACTGCATGCCCGTTCACAAATATCCTCGCTACGACCCGTCCTAGTGAACAAATCGAAGATTTGCTCAACCAAATAGTTGACTCGATCCGAGTCTCAACTGACAGTAGTTGGTTGGTTTGTTGTTTAACGCCGCACTCAGCAATATTCCAGCTATATGACGGCGGTCTGTAAATAATCGAGTCTGGACCAGACAATCCAGTGATTAATATCACGAGCATCGATCCACGCAATAGGGATCGATGACAGGCATCAACCAAGTCAGCGAGCCTGACCACCCGATCCCGTTTGTCGCCTTTTACGACAAGCATAGTCGCCTTTTACGGCAAGCATAGTCGCCTTTTACGGCAAGCATGGGTTGCTGAAGACCTATTCTACGCCGGATGTTAGTCTACAGCAATCTATGAATTTACATCAGAATATGTTGGACACATCTTTATCATCACCTTTCAGTGATCAGCAAATTGATCAGTGATGACTGACTTTGCAATCGCCACAGGTTCATTGACAACTTTGGAAATCTCTCCCGTCACGATTATCGTGTCGGCCATTTTGACGTCCTACAATTGAAACTGTGACTGACTTACTGAGATAGTTAACAATCCCTTTCCTATACAATGATGACATTATTTGAATCTATTTGTTATATCACGTCGGTGGGCACCAGAAATTGGCTTCACATGTTGTATCCATGAGGTAAAAAGTCGAACCCGGGTGTTCGGCGTGACGAGCGAACGCTTTAACCACTAGGCCACCCCACCGCCCCAGCCACGTATGTAAGTTATAGTTATTTTAGTCTCTGGTCGTTTGCTTAACTTTACAGCACTAGGTTGACCGCTAGGAACTCTGGGTAGAAGAGTGTGTTGGAGAGTAAACTAATAAGCCAATCAGCTGGAAGCAAAGATCTCGCCGCTGCACATACAAGACTCTGGACACGCCGGGTCACTGAGGTCATAATATTGCGTATTTTGATTATAAGAACAAGTGCCAAATCACTCAAGGGGACTATCACTTATGGGTTATACAAAAGAAAAAGAAAGATTTTTTCTTATGAATATTTTATTTTTGGTACAGCTACAACACCTGTGCTTGACGTCATATTTGAACTACTTTTCTCGAGTTAACAATGTGTCGCTAGTTGCTTGTCCCTTTGTGTTTTAACGAGTACAATTGCTGTTCTGAATATCACCTTAAGTGACAGACAAGAACTCGTTATGAAACAATGCAATTCAATTATACAGAGATTAGGGATTTTCTTACGTAATTCCTGTATAATCCCCAGGAGTTAATCAAGCGATAAGCCCAATTAAATGTGAAGATTATTGTTTGAAGATTTGAGACATCAATGTCTTTAAATTTGGGACAGTTAAACACTAATTAGAGTCGCTGGGTTTATAATAAAAACAAAACCTTTAATTAGTGCCATAGCAAGGTCATGATTTGTGCAATGACGTTACTTGTATACTGATTTGCGAAAACATCCCTGAAAATTCATTTACTATCTTCATAGACAATCCATTTAAAAAATAAATGGTTCTATATATGTATGACAAGCTAAATATGCAGTGATGAAAACAGAATAAAGATTGTTGGTATGTTAAACAATTTCAAGCAAGTATTGAATTTCAACCTACAACTCAAGGTTTACGCAAGAAAATAAAACTAAGATTTATTTTCGTAATTCCATGTCTGTGTAAAAAGGCATGAACCCAAATATCAAGTTCATGGAGAGTGTTTTTTCATAAATATTATACGTTACTCCACCGATTGTTGGTAAACGGAGGTAGGAAAATGACCATTTTGGCTCACTGGAAATGTCCCATTTGAGTTGCTGAAAACTTTGACATATATCAAATACATAAAGGTATGGTTAAAATGAGTGCAAAAAGGTCGATCTTCCCACCTTCAAATGAAAATCTAAGTCTCAGCAAATCCGCGATCCAATATGTTTTTAAACATATGATGTACTGTTGTGATCTGCATCACCTATGGTAATCAGCTTGGGTCAAAAACTTTCTCATGTTTAAATATGAGGAAAACACAACACGAACACCTAAGAAATCAACCTTTTTGACACATTTTATCCTTACCTATGCATTGTCTGTTGTTATAAATCACAAATAAATATATATATTCAGTTTTCTTGTGCAATGACACATAGCTAAAATTTGTAAAGTATAACCAGAGACAATATACATGTAACTACCAGTCAGACATTTTTTTCCAACTCAACATAACGAAAGGGATTCACCGTCCGTGCGATTGAGGAAATCATTGAGGAGATTGTACGCGGGGCCTAATCTCTGCACACGACACGCTAATCCTCTCGCCTGTTCATACAGACATTTTCAGCTAGAAGACCGAGTCTCGCAAAACTTCCGCCTAGTAACCGTTGACGCATGAGCAAACCGGCTTCACAACTGGTCTTCCTTGGCAACCCATCAACAGCGAGTCAGGCATCAAGAAATAACAGCTCGGACTGGATGTAAACTGAAGTCATCTCACAGATCCAGGAGAGTGTACACATTGCCCACATTGCATCGACTTGAACATGGCGTTGCCATTTTTACCAGGAAATTCCTTCAATGGAAGCGTAAGTATTTATCGTTGTTTACTTGTTGAACTATCGGGACAGACAAATGATGATGCGTGGTATTCCTAGTGTCTCACACTGTAGTCTGTGATACTGTTGTCGTCTTTATTTACAATGTGTTCTAAAATATTAAGTTCTAAAATGTAATAGTGTTAACTGACAGAGATCTAGTCTTGAAAACTTGTTTGTTATTGTTTCTTACTGACGTTAGACACGGCAACTATGGTGTCTTTGACACAGTTCAGAATTTCACAGGTGTCGTGTGTTATATTTAAAATATGTTAACTATATGATAACTACAGTATAATATGCAAATATGAAATGACGAGGGAGAAATAACGACTTCTGCCAACAATGACTGAATCCTAGCTGTGACTTATACGTTTTGCTAATGACATCTTAAATACATATGCATGAGACTAAAGGGTGCCCTGAAATGATTGTAAAATACAGTATGTGTCAATTCTGGACTGTTTATGAAAATGCTTATCGTATATTAACTATATGATCTAGTTATTGAATGTTATTTGATGGGCATCTAGGCCTACCTCGGTACCCCCATCTTTAAGTACACCTTATCAATATGGATATATGTAGGAATCGTTTACATGTTATTTTAAGACATTTTCTAGATAAATACAACACACACAAGCTCAGAAGTTTTAATTTAAAAACCCAAAACCACCAGCATACTAAAGTCGTAGCATTTTCAGCCAATTACTCAGGTGCTAAGCAGTTTCAAACAGGATTGTTTTAACTATTGTGGATGGTGTATA
Organism: Haliotis rufescens; assembly: GCF_023055435.1. Classification (NCBI taxonomy): domain Eukaryota; kingdom Metazoa; phylum Mollusca; class Gastropoda; order Lepetellida; family Haliotidae; genus Haliotis; species Haliotis rufescens. The sequence continues at coordinate 25,067,300 of NW_025964383.1, read as the reverse complement.
TAATTTGGCACCAATATTGAAGGTTTCTACTGTTTTTTTTCATTATATAGGGTCAATATACCATGTTTAGTACCCATAGGGTTAGAAGTAACCGAGTTCATAAAAAACGTATGTGCTCCAGTGCACATATCATTCATGTGCAACTACCATATTCGATGTAATAAGCACCCCACTCTAATAAGCGGCCATGGCGATATTTGCTAATATATTGGCTAGTGAACAATCCCCATTAGCACCCCTTCCGATTGATCAATGTACACAAGACTTATTTATTCGGGTATAATACGCACTCATGTGTTATATGCACCCTTAATTATGGGCAATTAAATTCTGGAAAAATATGTTTGTTGTACATAAACATTTCTGTCTGTCAGCATAAACCACAAAATTTATCTTTCAACCAAAATGATATTTTACTAAGAGCCCCTTATTTCTAATTTTGAGAGTGCCCTGGGCGCTTATTACGTATGAATAGTTTACGTCATCGGAATTCTATTGTGACGTCGGAAAGACATCACACCTGAAGATTGTTAATAACATTCAACAATTTTCATTTATAAGACTGCGGTCGTGATCAGTGCATATTTCTAAAGGGGAGCTCAATAGGATTAAGAAATAATGTGTAATAAAGAAATTTCACATGCATGTCTGTCATACTGATTTATGAAACTCATGTAAGACTTCATGTATTTACTTCACCCTCACTCTGGAAATACAAGAATTTATTCTGACACTTGTTTAAAAAAATTAGTATGAAACAAATGCTTGTATAATAAACTTTATATATACTCCTTCATTCAATCTGTGAACACCTTATCAATCTGTGTTAACTAAGTGATTTGCTTGACTTTTTAGAGAAATGAAACAAGTACATTTTCCATGGGTGTCTGAAACTGATGATTCTATCAGGGTTTTACCTTGACTTACAAAATTGGGGGTGCAGGTGACCCCCAATAATAAATTTTAAGGGTCCTTGCAGGCCTTGATGCTGTGTACTGTACGTTTAGCTAATTACTTTAGAGCCTGGAATGAATCAGTGATCATGTGGACAGTGGTCGTGATTGATGGATAAAATGGCAGATGCCCATAATTGCTTGATATGCTGCTGATACAGTGAATATTATTGTGCATTCCATGGGACGCAGCATATTATATTTTGTGTGTGCATTCTCTACATTTGTGTGTACTGGACACGCGTTTGTGCGTTACATAAAGCCCTGTCCTATACTCTAAAATGATGATTAACTTTGAATAAATTAAAAATTTGGTGACCAATAAACAGTGAAGATTTCTGATGAAATTATACATGCCATTTTACTTTACATTTTATTTGTTTCAGATGGGAAAAACAAAGTACCATAAATCTCATCACTTTGACAACTGCAACGATGTCTCGATGTTGGTCGGACATGAGAAGCCAGGTATTGGCGGTGAGCCTCTCCTGGGACAGAAGTTGAGGCCGAAGAACTCGGTGTTCCCCAGCGGAGAGGGTAGCAATGTTCCGGCGTGGGTGGCCTTTGACAGGCAGGTCCTCTGTTTTGATGCTTTCTTCCAGGAAGCTGTTCACGAGAAGAGAGAAGAACAGTTTAGAATCAGGAATTGTAAAATCTATTTCTACTTGGAGGATGACTCCATCCAGGTCATAGAGCCGAGGGCAAAGAACAGCGGCGTTCCTCAAGGTTTGTGTAGCTACTATTCCGATTTCTTGTAACTAGTGCAGAGGTTTTGTCATGAGAACTTGTAACTGAAAATTGTGGAATCTGTTTGAAAAAAATGGTGTTAATGAGTATAGAAATAGATGATATTAGCTTGTGACTTTAACCACTGGTCTGAAACCTGCATCTGGTAACATTTCATTTGGTCTAGTGAGCTCAAGTAATAATAGTCTGTATAATAACAGTACAATCTATTGAAAATGATGTTAGACAAGTTTGGGGTAGCAGGCTCAATTTTTTTTTGAACAGACTGATAGAATCAGACAGTTTCCAAGTTGGATTATTCTGTGAGGAAATGGCAGTCCTAGGTAATTTGAGGTCGGTCACTGAACTCATTCAGACAAGACTCTATTCATCTACCAACTCATGTTTTTAACACTCGAAGTCAGCTCACTGACACCACCCTTTTCTAAACATTTGAGAACTATTGTTAATAATTTTGAATTTGTCCTTTATAGTTATTCAACTAGATTCACTTCATGCAGTCAAGTCTCGTTAATCAGACACTCGTTAATCCGACAATCAGCTTTATCCGACACTGATGATGGGAACCAATTAAACAGTGCTATTTAGACCCGTTAATCCAATAGTTTCGCACTCCGACTCCGACACACCTAATTTGCAACAAATTATTGAAATAATTCATTAATCAGTTCGTTAAGCCAACACTCTTATCAACATACTCCGTGGTCATCTGCCCTCGAGTACACAGCCCGTGTTTTGATGCGAGATGAGTCGGCTACTAGCTGCATACTACAACAGTTGCAGAGATAAACTTGCTGAACAATAAACATTTAATGCTTTGTAATAAACAGAACCTAATTAATCACATGCGTATATTAACTTAATCTCATTAAAATCAGATACAAGTTCTCGCTTAATTTCGTTTATCCGTCATACTCATTTATCCGACATAACCACTTGCAACCAACCATGTTGTATTAACGGGACTTGACTGTATATATATATATCATTATGTATTGGTATTTTCCAGGAACCCTGATCCGAAGACACCGAGTGCCAAAGCCACCGCCACATGACGATGTGTTCTACACGGTGGAGGACTTCAACATCGGAGTGGAACTCAATCTGTACTCCAAGGTGTTCAAGGTCACAGGCTGTGACCAGTTCACTCAGAACTTCCTCAGGAAACTGGGCGTGCGGATCAACGGCACAGAGGACATTCCCACTGATCCCTATGTACAGCACCGGAAAGCTGTAAGTAACCCGTGAGAATAGACAGAATGGAGGACATTTGTCACGTCACTGTTTGTTTTAGATAGAATAATCTGAATATTTGCAGAGCTCCAGATAAGCTGCGTATCTGCGTAAAATACGCATCAGAAATGCAGAAATACGCAGTAAAATAAAATCCAAGCCTATCAAATACGCAACGAACATTACAGATATGCTACAAAAATAAAACTTGTGCGTATCATCAAAATATTGTGAAGTAACCCTGCATATTCGATTAGCAAATCAGCAACTTATTTTGAAATTATAAACGGGCATTCTGTCAACCTTGCCAAACTCCACGTAGACAGTTACATCATGATCATTTTCCATCACACTTTCTTGTGGAAGTATCGTGGTATTTTTTAGCTTTATAAGCTCTCAAACCCTCACGACACCAGTTTGCAGGGACTAGATGAATAGTGTTTTTTAATATTTAACTTAAATACCCACATGTGTAAAAACTAGTGGGTAACAGAAATTTGAATACCCAGATAGAATTACTGATACCCAATGATTTTAAAATGCATGGGTAAAATACCCACAACACCAAAAGCTTATCTGGAGCTCTGATATATGTGTCAAATATGCTTTAGAGTCATGTAAAACACAGAGAGATGCTAACATTTCTTTGTGTTTTTCGTTGACAATATCATCTTTGATAGATCACTTGATGTGATGTTTAAAATTAAAGTAAAATTAAAGATATAGTACGGGTCTGTCATAAGAATTAATTTTTTGTGTGATGCCATGGGTTATGAGGTATAGGCAGTGGTATAGCCTGGTTCTCACTGACTGCCTCCGTGGTCTAGTGGTAGAGCGTCCGCCCGGAGAGCGGAAGGTCCGGGGTTCGATCCCCTGCCGCGTCTTGCCGAAAGACGTTAAAAGATGATGCCCGGTCTGGCATTCGGCATTAAGGGGCTAAAACAAGGACTGGTCGGCTCGGAGTCAGTATGCTGTGTCTGAGTGGGGTATTCATGTTAAACTGCGACATGGTATCTCAGTGGGCTAGCACTATAAATCGGCATCAGTCCGGACTACTACAAGCAGCCACACACATATGCATGCATGTCGCTGTATAAGTGCAATAATCTTGGACGTGACGTTAAACCCCCCATTTCACCTCGCATCAAGCTCTCACTATTTGTACCAAAGGAGGCACATGCAGCCCAATCATCATAAGCGCTGCAATTTGTATGCACAGAGTTGTGTCCCCTAGGCATGAAAGAAAACCATAACAAAGTGTTCAAATCCCAAATGACCCTAATTGATTCTGGGTTTGTCACCACCATGTCCATACTTGTGGGTTTCAACATGGTGGTAAACCACTTAAAGACTTTCACTACTTCTGCTTTCCCCTAGTCTGTCATACAGACCCTGAAACAAATATATCCAATACAGCCCATGCAAGTCTATATTGTTTGGCAAGTCAAGATTACTGCAGTGTCTGAAAATGAAGAGAGTCTCTGGGATCCTTGTTATTATATTTATAACTATAATTTAACAACTGTTTTTTCTGTAAAATATGTTCATTTCAGAGACCAGGGCCCACTTGCACAAAGCGATCTTAGCGCTAAGACTATTGTAAGCCTATGTAAAAGTATGGGAGTTACGATCATCTTAGCGCTAAGATTGCTTTGTGCAAGTGGGCCCAGATGTTAATCAAGCTTTCCCAATACGAGCTTACACCATGTACACACTGTGTTGTAAAAATGGAATATTGTTCAATGCAGTGTTAGACCGTGTTTTAATGGCCTACATGGTTACAATGAGTGTCATTATGTCCCCTCGTTTATAATGGCTGAATATTGCTAATAGCAGAGAAAATCCTTCTTGAGAAAATTTGAAAATAGTTTAGTCGACTTTTGGACCGGGTCGGGTCGGGTTATAGGGGACAGGTACCTGGGTAGTAAATTTGGATTCGTCCCAGCCCTAAAATCAGCATAACAGCCTGTGTGTTTAATGGTGTCATTTGTTAGTCACTAAATGACTAATGAGAATGTGGGTTTGTAAGATAATATATTGTACAATGATAAGAGACTAATTGATTAAATTTTCTCTATTGTTTAAGGGGGCGGTCGGGTAGCCTAGTGGTTTAAGCGTTCGCTTGTCACTCCGAGACCAGGGTTCGATTCACGACATGGGTACAATGTATGAAGCCCATTTCTGGTGTCCTCCACCGTGATATTGCTGGAAGATTGCTAAAAGTGGCATAAAACCATACTAACTCACTCAGCTGTTGTTTCAGATGGACGAGAGCATGCAGCCACTGCGCCCCTACGAGAAGCATGACACTCTCAAACAGTTCCTGGACCATGACCGTCATGTCCTGCGTTTCTACTGCTACTGGGATGACAGTGACAACATGTTCGGTGATCCAAGGGAGATGATCCTGCACTACTTCCTGGCTGACGACACAATCGAGATTCGCGAATCCATCCCACCAAACTCTGGCCGTGATGCTGTCCCTGTGTTTGTCCGCCGAGGCAAACTGCCCAAAGATGTCGATTCCCTCAAACAGCCTGGCACTGTCACTGACCGGACAGTTCTCAATGTGTTCGGACCAACTGGACACGGAGGCCGATATATTCTGGACAGCTTGAAGGTTGGTGTGTTATTTGGGTCAGTTTAGATATTGGTGGTGTGCTATGGTTAGTGTTTGTTTGTTTGTTTGTTTGTTGTTTAAAGCCGCACTCAGCAATATACCAGCTATATGACAGCGGTCTGTAAATAATTGAGTCTTGACCAGACAATCCAGTGATTGACATCATGAGCATCCATCTGGGCAATTGGGATACGATGACATGCATCAACCAACTCAGGGAGCCTGACCACCCGATCCAGTTAGTCGCCTCTTACGACAAGCATGGTCTCCTCTTACTGCAAGAATGATTTGCTGAAGACCATTGGACTCGTGGCTGAAGTTGCAGTGTTATTATTGTGTGCTAAACATGTGCATTAACTTTGCCATTTCAGACTGGAGCTGTTCACACTGATTTCTACACGGACACTGACCTGTCAATAGGGGCTGTGTTAAGTGTGTGGGGACGGAAGTTCCTGTTGACGGACTGTGACCAGTTCACGAAGGAGTACTACCAGACCAAGTATGGCATCGGTGAGTCATACACTTGATCCAGTCTCGTTAAAATCACATCTTTTACTCTGAAATGATACCTCTCTGAATGACGATGTGAAAAACTCTCCATAGGAGGTCATCAGGTGAACATTCACATCAGCCAATAAGTCGAGACTTCTAATTCTCTGTACCAGCGAGCGAAGCATTCAGAACAGCTTATCTGATTTCCATGTTTCTAAATGAACATGAAGGGGCTGTTCCCAATGTAAAATTGTAAAACCCACACTATATATGTTGTGGATATTTAATTCACCCTGTTTTTTCGGAGCATCTACATCTATACTCAAAATTTTGAACTATCCGTGGAATATTCCCATATGATTACAATGTAACAAAGCCCATCCTTGCTGTCCGTCACTATTTTTTATGGTTGGAATATTTCTAGAATGGACATTAGCTAGCTAGCTAGCTAGCTCGCTCCCTCCCTCACTCACTCACTCACTCTCGATGAAGGTAGTAGTTCTCCACACCAAGTTTCATTTGTGTTACAGATGAGTTCTCCCCCATCAGCTACAAGCAGAGCGCCAGCCGAGCGGTAAAGAAAACCTTCCCCCCCTTCAATGGGTTCGGCAGTGAGGAGGATTCCCTGTGCTCATGCATGGGCCTGATGCCTAAACCCCCCAAGAGAGACTTCATCAAGTTCATGGAGAAGGATCGTCATGGCCTGGACAGCAACGTCCTTCGCTTCCTGGCCCGCATGGACACCAACAAGCCCATCGACATGGACAGACGGTTCATCATCTCCTACTTCCTCAGTGACGAGAGTGCGCTTGTGTTTGAACCACCCATCAGGAACTCAGGTAACTCTTCTTACATTAGCAGATACTGAACAGTAGATAATTGAACATAATTTCCAGTGTTTAACAAAATACTTCAAATTATTTTTATTTCTGGAAAAGGGAACAGTATTTTCATTAGATGTACACAGAACAGGTGGCATTGGCTTGTGATGACTTCAAATAAAGAGTCACCTGTGTCTAGATTTTGTGGGACTTTTAACAGCAGTGATTTTATTTCTTGTGGGCTATAAACTTTTCAATATGATAAATATCTAAGGGTTTGTGTTAATGCTGACTCTATAAATGAATCTCTTACATTTTGTGATTAAGTAACATATAGCATACTGCATATGGTAATAAAATGTTTTCACCCTTGAGATGAACATTAAGTCCTTAGTATTTAGAAAAGGTTTCTAAACTGAGTCAACACAATCACTAAACATGTCTTCACTGACAGGTTAACAGAATGTGCTTAAATCCTTGTTCACTGTTGAATATGTTTCAGTAGTTGTTTTTTGAATGTTAATGATTTGTATTAAATTCTAATAGTTTAGCATGTTATATTTATATTGCAAAAGTATTTCTGATGATGGTCAAGGGACATTTAGACTGTTTTGTCACGTTTCACAGGCTGATGGAAGGGTGTTATTGGCAATGATATAACCTAGGTGCCGGGTTTAAGTGACAAGAATAATTCATAACAAGTTTTAGAGTTTCTATATATTGAGATTCCTGTTATCTTTAATCTTTCCAACTCACCAGTAAAGGGTGTAACATCTGATAATAATCCAACAATAACCCATTAATTCTGTATTTTTTCATCAGTTAATTAAAATTTGATACTGGGCACACTGTTTTCATCACCTATACTATACCTTTAATTCCATTTATATCTATACTATACCTTTAATAAACATATACCCTTTAGTTTCTGTTTTTCCAGTGTGCCTGATGTCTGTTAACTGTTTCTAGTCTTGTCTTTCAATTGATCACCCAAAGCTCTGCAATAATGTTAGTTGTTCCTTGACGTTTATGAAGTGCTGAAGTGTCAGAAATAATATTATTCAATTTATTATTGCCTTAAGCCTTTTATGTCATTGTTATTCTGATCATGTTTCCTAGAATCTCCACCACAAACAGAAGGAGGTAGGGTGACAATGGTTCTCCTTGCCTACCGCCTCTTTCATTTGCAATATTGATGATAGATGGCCATTTTCAGTGAAATAGGAGCTTGCATTATTTGTTATATATTTATTTGCTAAAGGAAGATCAAAGCCAAATTTTTGCTATACTAGTTAATATTTTTTTAGAGACCGTGACAAATGCTTTTTCAAAGTCCTTTAGGAGTAGTATTTTAGATTATTCTCTTTCTTCATTTCATACATTATAATATTAAATAGTCAAATGTTGTCTCCTATACATCTGTATGGGATAAAACCAGTTTGGTTTTCATGAATAAGAGTCTTTTTTATCCTTATTGTAATCAGGCTTACAAATCATTTTTTATATTCACTAGTCTTACAAATATACCGTAGTGGTAGTCCACATGGTAAAGTCATCAGAGGTTTACTTGCCTTTGACAAGTGGACTTGTTTATTTCCAACCCTGGTAGCACATGTACTTGTATTTTGTATATTGAGATCAAAATTGATATCTGTAACACTTCTTAAGGTATTTTCTAATTTTAGCATACTTACGGTCTGTGCCAAATGTTTGTCAGTCTACTAACTCAAACCTGCCTGTTGGTAACATTTTCAGTAGATTCTAGTGTTATATTATGTAGACTATAGTTAGCAAAGTTTACAAGACCAAACAGAATATTTATTCTGTCTTGTGGCTCAAGTTGCAGACTGAATTTAGGTTTACAAGTTATATCCCCTCTACTTATTGTCAGAGTTCGTTCATTATTCTTGTACACATCTTCCATATATCGATGGATCCAAAGCCATAACTCATTCCAGAAAAACATAAAATATTCTAAATCTAAACTCTAAATAGTCTATCTAATACTGGACTATTATTTTTCATTGATATAAAAGCTATAGCCATTTCCCTAGATTAATATTTTGTTTTCATTCACCCGTTTGATTGTATTTTTCCCATTTTCACTAGATAGCATAGAATATAGTCTTTCTCCATAAGAAATGTTTTACAAAACACGTTTTTCGTCAATATTGAAGTTTAAATAACATCCTCCATGCTATTATTCTCCTCAGGATTAATTCCATCTTTAGCATATTAGTTATAATTTTTTTTCCTTATGTTCCTATTTGTTGCCTAGTAGCCTTTTCCCCTTTCTTGACTGAGAATTTGAGAGGATTCAATGAGTGATACCTCTTTCTGAGGCAAGGGAGTTAACTGACTGTAAAAGTCCAGTTTCAAACCCTTACGGAGCACCTTGATTAAAAACCCCGAAAAGATTTGGAAAACATTTGTCGACGCCCTTTTGACGGTACACATGCTCAGTAAATACTGCAATTGACCGAAATCTGCAAGGGAGTCACCATGTTGTTAATGAACCAAATATTGATTTCACGGTTTTGATTGGTCTATGGAATGGGGATAACTGGACGTTTGTAGTCAGTTAACTCCCCTACCTCGGTAAGATGTGATTCACAGCCTGGCAGTATATCTGTTGACAAAGTCAGATTGGCCACATCTCTGGAGACAATAAGGAAGCCAAGTCCTCTGTCCAGATCTCTCTTTCACAATGTGTTTTATCTACTCGTTTGAGTTAAGCCTCTCCAAATGTCGGACAAATCACAAGTTGTTTACGTTCCTATAGGTTCTAGGTCTACACAGTATTTCTGGTATACCGGTATACTGCATTGCACTTTACAATATGTATTGCATATTTTTTCCGGTATTTTGGGTAAGAAAATATAACAAGTTTCGTTATTATTTGTATTGTTAAATCTACACAGAAATTCATTCACAAATGATTTTTCCCTTCAAAATTAACTGACCAAATTGTGGAAACATGGAAGTGATTACTCTCTCATATCGTTATCTCCCCTGTATCCATGACTGTAGAAACTAGGATCAGCATGTACAATCAGTGTCAATCGCTGTCAGTCACTTTAGCTCCCAATACGTTGCAATACAGATACCTGCACACTACAATTTCCGCCGGTCAATACATACTGCTTTAGTTGTTTAAGTCTTTTGATGGATTCAAAACATACACATCAACACAAATTACTCAAGAATTATTCTTAATATTTTCAATAAAATCAAATAGGAGTTTTTCTATTGTGGGATTTACATTGTTCTGTTTGTACAAGTTGGAAAGTGCAGTAGTGACAGCTGTAATATAGTTTCCTTTACCATCTTTATATATTCATCAATCTCTATTTCAGTGTTCTTGAACAGAATTGCTTCTTTTCTTGAGTTTTATTAATGTCGAGCCATACTACTGTGTAGACCCCACTCATTCCTCATTGTAGATTCCAGTGCCATAGAGATTTGTAAACCCTCATTGCAGCTATGGACAATTACTTTTTAATTATATTCATTATTTTTTTGCTTGTAAGCTTGACCTCTACAGTTTAAAGATGCAATCTTAATCTTACTTGCCATAGTCTAGAATTGATAACAAGCTTACAATGACATGTACATGATGAAGCGATACATCCGATACTGTCCTTTTCTTGTGCTGTAGTGTTAAGAGATAGGTATGAATCTGTTGGGTTCTTGTCATGAACCTAATGTTACAAAATAAAAGGTCAGCTGTCCCTAGATTACAATGCCCCAAGAACTGAAGGATCCCCATAATTTAATTCTAAAAATGATTTCCTTAAAAATGTTTGATGTGGTACGTAAATTTCTTTGTGAAGTTAACTTGGAAAGTGATGGTTTGCTGGTAACCAAATGGTTTGGTATTTAGAAATTTTAGAGTCTATTATTTGCTGGAGTAAACTTTATGCAAATAAGTTTTTAAGTAAACAGATTCTAAAATACAACCACTTTAATAGGTTTGATCATTTTAACCTCATGTTAACATTTATTTCAATCGGTCAATCAGATATAAGGAAAGCGATCAGACAATTCAAGATTATAGAAAAATATCTCCAACTAGAGATATCCAAACATATCCTACTGTGTATCTCCTGTGGAAGACAGTACTGGATTTTATATGTGTGCATGCCAGTGTTCGAAATTAAGCATGAAAGTCAAGAGGTCATGGTCATAACCCTGATGTTGAATGTTAGAGATTGTGGGAATCCCTAGATTCAAATACTATAGCAGCAAACCTCAAGGAACTGAGAGTCCTCTGAATTCTGAATACTTCACGCTGTCCATAAATTCTAATATTCATGTTAATTGTGCCATCATGTAGGAATCATTGGTGGCAAGTTCCTTGAGAGAGGCAGAGTGAAGAAACCCTGTCAGGAGCCCTACAGTACAGAGATATCCAGCTACTACACTGCCCAAGATCTGTATGTTGGAGCTGCTGTGGAGTTCAATAAATTCAAGTTCATCCTCATTGATGCTGATGAATATGCATTCAGATACATGGAGGAGAACCCTAGAGAAGTGAGTACTAGGTTTTAAAATAGGGGATCAACCATTTGATGTTCTTTGAGCGAGGTGAGAATGGTTTTACGCTGCTTTCAGCAATATTCCAGCAATATCACGATGGGGACACCAGAAATGGGCTTCGCACATTGTACCCATGTGGGGAATTGAACCCAGGCTTTTGGTGTGACAAGCGAACGCTTTAACCACTAGGCTACCCCACCTGCCCTGATATTCTCATCTTCCTGAGGCAAGAGAGTTTACAGACTGTAAAAGTCCAGTTTCCACCCTTGCCGAACTAGGCTGGTATTATGGAGTAACATTTTGGCTGGACTAATGAGTCTATGCATAGTCCAATCAAAATCTGTCCACAGATTTCGGTCGATTGCAGGATTTGCAAAGCATGTGCATCACCAACTCAATGTCAACAGATATTTTCCAAATCTTTTCATGTTTTAAATCAAGGTGCTCACATGATTTGATGCATTTGGCGATGTAAGACCCGTTTTATCACAATATAGATCTTGATTATGGATCAGAACATCTTGACTGGGTGCTGATTGGTCCATAGGAGAGGCTTAGAAGGGATGTAACTCGTAAGAGCCACTGGTGGCGCTACAATCGAGCCCAGGAATTCCAGCCTAGTTCGGCAAGGGTGGAAACTGGACTTTTAAAGTCAGTTAACTCTCTTGCCTCGAAATGTGATATTCTTAGAGACAAGAGGACCGTATAGGAGTTTTTAGAAAAATATAATTTGTTCTAGTAAGTTAATAAAATAAGAAACAAAGCATACATCATTAGCCCTATGGCATTATGCAGCCGCTATTGTTAATGGTAATCTCTGTAATCATTTCACGATAATGTGGTTTAATATATATACCTTTCAATTATGTGAGGTATTTTATTTGCGATAGAACCAACATGTAGACGGTCATATCACAGGGGGTGTAATAACCAGACTTGTATTACACCACCTGCGGGGTTGACATGGCTTGTCAATTGCGTTTTGAATGGGCGATCGATATCAGCCTGGGTGGTAAGAAATTAGAGTTACGTCCCTTAGTGTGTCGTCTGCTCGGCTAGCTTTCCCATGACAATGTCTTCCAAACAAGGTGAAAATGTATATGATTCACTTGAAAATAGATATGTGGCTGATATGGAGGTCTCGGGTTGATATTGGGTATGATATGAAAACTGCTATATAATAACCTCTAAATATCATCTCTATATCTGACGAAAACAGCATTTATTTTGCTCTCTCTGGAGGAATCCAAAATGTCTGACATTGGCTTTCATAGTCAGCAAAACTCATGTAATAATCTCCATGTCCCAACTTGTTTGAATATTTGATTGGTATTCTTGAAGTTGGTGAGTAAATAAGAAAACAATTATAGATAACTTCTTCTTATTGCATTTAGAAACATTTTTATTCTCTTTTTCCAAGGTAGAATCTCAATAGATTAATATTTAATATGAATGCATTTATGGTGCCTACCATCCACTGTTGGTCATGGAATTCATGTTATGAAAACTATCAACCCACACTACACTATGAAACTTGAAAAGAGGTCTGTCCAAGTGACATGGACATTAGCATAACATTTAATCTGACGATTATGTATTACATGCATGATATGCTTGTTGCCTATATTAACAAAGATGTATCTGTTTTCAGTTCCCCAAGGCTGATGTGAGAGCCATTAGCCAGAAGCTGTCCAGCAGGATCGGCGAGAACAAGGAGGATATCCAAGCCTTCTTTGCCAGGAACGACTCCAGTGGCAATGGACTAGTGTCATATGAACAGTTCAGTGGTCTCCTGCAACAGATGGACAGCTCGCTGACCGAGCACGAGATTATGACTGTGGCACGGTACTACAGTGAGCAGAGGGCGGAGGATGCCATGGACCAGATGAGACTTGTGGCCATCACACAGGAACAGCTCAGGAAGAGGAACTTTGAAGGGTTTGGGACACTGGTACAGAGCTTCCTGCACACAGACAAGGAAAAGTGAGTGAAAGCATAAAGAACTTCTGTCAAATTGCACATAAGGGATGTGACTATACCAAATGTTCCTCCTTATACTGAGCAGAAAATGGTTCTCTGTAGATGAGGTGTCAATGAGAATGGGTACCTTCTTATGCTTTGTGCCCTGTGGAGATTCTGAGGTAGACTTGATCCCCAGCAACTATGACAATTATAAGAGGCGAGAAATTGGATCGTGTGGACTTGGTGAATTGATCGATTGCGTGTCATCATACCCCGAAGGCATGGATCATTACTCATAATATCAGTCACTGGGTTGTCTGGTCCTGACTAAATTATTTACATGCCACCATCATATAGCAATCCAGCTGAGTGCAATGTCAAACAACAGACAAAACATAAATAAATGAGGCATGTGACTTTATTTAAAATACATGTACTCCTCAAATCACTGAGCATCAAATAGTACCCAGTAGGACGAGATGCTAATATGTATCCAAATCTTCTCGTGCTGGATTGGTAACTTTGGTTGTAACTTCCCCATAGAACTGAGAATAAGTACCACTGATCCATTGATCTGGCTAAAATGTCATGTGATCTGCGCATCACCCTTCTAGTAAGGACTCTGGTCATCATCATTGAACTATACTAAAACACTACATCAAACAGTAAACCATGTTTATTGATTTCAAAATTATTGTTTTGAAGAGGACGATGAGTCCATCTGGCCAGTCATTCTACTTATTTCTGCATGATATTCTGAAAGACAGCCTTAACACGAATGTTTGTTTTTGTAGATGTGGCTTCCTAGATGGAGAGACCATCCGCACAGTATTCCATGCACACCATGTTCCCCTGCCTGATGATCTCCTTCGTGCAGCACTTGCAGCGTAAGTACACCGACAGCCTCGGGGTTAAAATAGGTGCTAGTTGTAATAGGTGACTTAGTGGCCAGACTTGGTGACTTGCTTTACTTATATTCATTGTACCCCTATGGCGTGGATTGTTGTTCATAATATTTATCCCTGTATTATCTGGACCCTGTATTTATAGTTATATATATAGCTGGCATATTATTCAGTGGACATACACCCCCCCAAAAAAAATAATAAAAAAATAAATAAATATATATACAAAATACAAAAACAACAACTATTATTATTGAGATATTATTCAGTGACCTTAAAAAAGTGTGAAAATATGGTCTCAATATACGTGCCTGTGTGCGATATGTTTTGTGACAGTCCCTCACTTAGCATGAATCCAGTTTTCTGCATACGTAGGATAAGGGTTCCACTTATGATTATTATAAGATATTGAAAATCATATTCAAGCAGCAAACAATCAGTGCTTGGAATGATTTTTTTATGACTACATTAAATGCAACAAAACTGTTTCACCAATGACTTATTCTTTGTAGTGCACCAGCCAATGAGAATGGCTTAATCCAGTATGAGGAGTTTGTGAAGCAGATCAACTGGCGTGATTTCCCAGTACCGCCCATGCAGTATCAGCCTGTGTCTGAAGATGCAGAATGGGCAGGCACTGCTGCCAGGAATGCTGTCAATGCCGTCAACTACCAGGCCATGCTTTCAGACATGTATGGTTCTAGTTAATTGTGCACATGCATTCACAGACTCAAGCAGCAATGCTATAACATTATAAAAGGGAAATATCTCAAGATAACTAAACTATGTGGAAATTAACTGACATTTGTATATATAGATATGGAGAGTTGTACAGGAATTTGTCTGAAGTTCATGTAAGTCAATAAAGTGGTGTGTCTCCCAATTGGTTACCAGTAGAGAAATTCAATCACATGATTTTCATTAGAAGAACATTCATTATTCATTCCGGAAACATTTTTCAACGCCAGTTGTACGGATCAAATATCAAGCATAGACATGATTATAGCAGCATTTTTGTGCTGTCGTTATTTGACCACTTAAATCAAATGTTATATGGTATGGAACAAGTTGAAATTCATACCAAGTTGTGAAAGGAGGTTTATATCATAATTTGCCTTTGTTTACATCCTTGTTTTTCATGAACACTTTGTTACAGTATCCTTTAGACGTTTTTATGGCTATTTATGAAATAATGTTTTCATGATTTTTGAGGTCTGTGATATTAAGTTCAAATATATACATGTTTAACCAAAAGATGCAAGATCAGTCAGTACTATAGTTTGGTCAGTGCTAGTGAAATGAATTCAACTTTGCCACTGTCACTATACTCCTTTACACACCAAGCAAACTGTAGTTTCAGTTTCACTGTCTTGTCGAAGTCCTTTCAAGATCGCCGGAGATACATTTTAAAATGGACAGCTTTTCACAGTTTTATTACTGGTACACGTGATATGTCTGAGGACTGGACTTGTGATCTATAAAGATCTGGACATTGAGACACAGCTTTAACATGTATTCACTCACTGCTGATGTAGTAACATGTCCATTGCAAATGTAGTCATCTATTCTTATATGCCTACATTTGTGAAAAGTGTTTTGTAAATACTGACTTATGCTATCCAAATAAAGTTGTGCATAATAGTGAAAATGTCTGTTTTGCCTTTTTTCACCTAACCTTGACAGCGCTGCAAGACATATGTGTTTTCTCTGAAAAGGACCCAAACAATTGTTTGGGAACCATTGTTTGGGAACCATAACTGATTATTTTCTAAATAGCAGGTTAGTGTTTATTTCTTTCAGTGATTTTACACATATCTAGAGGATAAATTTGAGTGAGTAAATGTTTATGCTTTAGTCAGCAATATTATTACTACATTTAATCCTTGATATCTGTAACTTTCATTGGTGCTGACATCTAGTACCTAATATCTAGATTGTGAAACTAGTCATTACAAATACTTTTACCCGTTATATTGAGTGAGTGAGTGAGTGAGTGAGTATGGTTTTACATCGTTTTTAGCAATATTCCAGCAATATCATTAGGGGGGAAACCAGAAATGGGACCCATTATATTGATATAGTTGCATAAATATACACCGATATTCTACAAACATGATGTACATGATATATATATATACTGATTCTGTGAGTCCGTCCAAACAATATACTAGTAGACATGAAGGTGTTTGACACATGCAAACAAAATCTGGGCCTCTCTCCATGAAGCGATCTTACCCCAAACGCAATCGTAACTCCCAAACTTCAACCACAGAACCTTTTAACAAAATTCATGCATATTCATGTTCTTACCAGTGACCATGAACATGCATGAATTTCACGAAAAGGTCCTGTGCTTCAACATATACTTACGACAGTCGTAGTGCTAAGGTTGCTTTGTGGAATTGTGCCCAGGTCTAGATAAATCAGAGGTCAATTAATGCTGAGCAACCATAGATTTGGGTATGATGACGTGCATCAGCAGGGTCAGCCGACAGTTTCTTCTCTTCCCACAACTTCAAATTGCAAGGGGCACGGTTGCCCAGCAGTCGTCTAAAGAGCCACAATTCGCTATGCGAAGAGTTGCGTTCCTTGGGCGCCAGAAACCTGTCATTGTTGGTTTGAATCCCGTTGTTTCTAGGTTTGTTAGCACCACACCTGTGCTTGTGGGTTTCACCAAATTGGTAAGCGTCTGCGACCTGCATCACTTCTGTCTTTCCTCCCACATTAAGCTGACATGCTGTGATATAACTGGATATACTGTTCAAAGCATCGTTAAACCCAAATAATTTTTGTAAATTTTTGTCCTTTCATTCTGCTCAGGGTAAACAATATAAGGTGACTGACATTTTTAAATATTAAATGACTGACATTTAAAATTTAAATATGTTGAAGAAAGCATTTATTGGTATCATGAATACAAAAGAAGAATGAACTTATGAAGTTAATACACCAAATCTTTTACAAATGTGGTTCCTTATGATGCCTTCATAGCTGGCAGCTCAATACATCCTAGATCCCTCATACTTATTGACTGGGAAGTTCTGCTGACTATGTTAACACGATCCTGGAGTAAGAATAATTAGTCTAGATGTATAACTTGTGGTATGCTGATTCATTAAGTCAGTTTGTATGATGTACATAAGCTCTGTCATGTTAATCTATTGCCATTTTCTTAGTCTCCTGGGACAGGGTTGTGTCGTGAATAACCTTTAAGTCTGTCTGCAGCTGGTTCAGGTAACTGTGAATTGTCTGGTTCTCATCCTTCATCATTTGCCTGCAACATACACAGAACAATTATTGTGATGGCAACAAGTATTGTAAACTGAATGGGACTTCGCTGCACATGAGACCGCCTCCGGGGTTTGATCCCCAGCCGTGTCACACCAAAAGACATTTAAAGATCATTAGATCGTACTTGTTGTTACCCTGTCTGGCACTCGGGATTAAAGGGCTAAAACAAGGACTGGTCGGCTCAGAGACAGTTTACCTTGTTTGAGTGGGGTATTCATGTATAACTGTGGCATAATATCTCAGCGTGCTAGCACTATAAATCAGCATCAGTCCGGACTAGTAAAAGCAGCCACGCACGCACATGCATGCATATCACTGAATAAGTGCTATAACCTTGAACGTGACGTTAAACCCCATTTCACCTCACCACTGCACAAGAATACTTTTCTTGATAAGTATCTTTTTCTTGTCAATCAAATAGCTGTATTCTAAGGTTAACAGCTTTAAGAATTGTGAAGCTATGAAGCAATATTAAGGTTAAGATATGAGGTTTAGTAAATGGAAATATACAAAGTCTTGTATTCTTTTTTTGTGTGATATTATTCATTTAACAGTGCCTCAAGAAAATAATAAAATTACATCTTTAAACATGGATGTGTGTTTTTACTGAACATACTTTATCAATATAAAAACTCATCAGATGGTATATGTACAATATAACACAAAAGTATCACTGCTGTAGGGGCTTAACTATGTGACCAAACTTTTTTAAAGTGCCCTTGGCAGGAAAACTGGGAAATAGTCATTTTTTAAAATAAACTGGGATTTTGTTAAAGTTCTTATTATCTCAAATTTGGAGGTTTTTCAATTTTCAGTCAGTGTAATAGTTTAAAACAACATTAAAGCCTTTTCAATCCTCTTTATTGGTGCTTTTAACAGTGTGTCACTTCCACAAAGTCCTGACCTTGGCTGCAGACTTGTGGGATGAATATTGTCCTCTAGATAAATACCTGTTATGGCTTACCAAATATGTTTGCATGTTTCCTCTGGTATTTCCTGTTCCTTGTCATCTGTCTGTGACTTGAGTTGTTCTAGGGCATCAGTGAGTCTCTTCACTTCCTGGTTCCGTTTGTTCACTGTAATGGTCGGCAACATAATATTGAGAAGTGGATGCTATAGTTTCAAAATGTGTTCTAACCTTTTCTCATTATCTCAAATGTTACATATAGCATAATATTCAGTACAGTTTCGTTTTTAAAGATAATTTCAGATTGTTAATATTGTCAAGGGTTTCTGGACACATTATTGATTGTACTTTAGGTTTGGACTGGAGATACAAGGAATGTTAGTTGCAGACTGCATTTTGTTTGATATACAACAGCATCAGAAATTGGCACTAACTCCCTTGAGCAGCATTTAGTCCTGTAGTCCTTGCCAAACTGCCCAATAGTTAAGGTATCATAAGGAATAGCAGAAATTTGCCATTTTTAAGGGTTTTGCTATATGTTATCATTATAAGGACTAGTGGACTAAAAATGTTAGTTTCTGCCGCTGTTCAGTGATACTGTATTAATACAAATAGTACTGCTCCAAGTGAAAACTCTGGATTGACAAATTTCTTAAATTACATGAATGCAGTCCTTTTAAATCTGTACATTTAACATCAATTTTCTGAAAAAGGGTGTCTTTCACTGTACATACAGTCAATGTCATGGTCAGATATTACCTTCAAAAAAAGAAGATGAACTTTTGAAGTTGCATAATTCTCGTTATAGTGTGTGGGGGCAGTGGGGTAGCCCAGTGTTCGAAATACCTGCCTGCCCGACCGTCCGAGACGGGTTGATTTCAACTCGGGCTGCCAGATTTTCAAATCCCCCTGCCCGACGGTTCGGGTTATATTTCATATGTGAAAATATTCTAAATATTTCCCGATGATAAGCATTAATTCACATGTAAAGATGAATGATAAAATGTAACCAAAAAGAAACGTTAGCTTATCCTGAGAAACATATGATTACAGTGGGCCGGCAGGTTTTGGTCAGGGCTGGCAAGTATTTCAGCTAGCCAGTCCTGTGGCCTGGCTGAAATTTTTGGGAGTTTCATACCCTGGGTAGCCTTGTGGTTAAATCGTTAGCTCGTCATGCCAAAGACCCAGGTTCGATTCCCCACATGGGAACAATGTGTGAAGCCCATTTATGGTCTCATCTGCCACGATATTGCCGGAATATTGCAAAAAGGGGTGTAAAACCAAACTCACTCACTCATAATAATGGGAAGGTTATTTCATGATGATCTTTTTTTTGCCTTCTAATTATTGCATAATCATATGAGCAGTCACTAACCAATGGGGCCAGACTCGATTATTTACAGACCGCCGTCATATAGCTGGAATATTGCTGAGAGAGGCATAAAACAACAAACCAACCAATGAACCACATTTCATTCATTATGAGTACCGGTAAATCAGGATTATATGCCTGAGAAACTTACAGTTCTGTGTCAGTTCATCCAATTTCTCTTTGCTAGAAACAAGTACATTATGAAGATTTTCGTCTTTCTATGAGAAAAGTACAAACAATTCTTAAAATAAATTTTACACAAGTGTAAAACTACATTTTCTGGGGCATGTCAGTGTTCAAAAGGTGAAGCAGGAAAGTCATGAGCGCCTTGTCATTACCCTTACACAGACACACACACACAATACTGGAATCAAAGTCTCATAAGAATGTAACTGATTGACATTTGATTGAAAACCTGTATTTATTTTTCTCTGTTGTCTTTAAGCTAGACATCTACTCATGTTGGTTGTCCCGTAGAAAGCATATGACAGCATGCTTATGTCATGCATTTACAAAATGATGTAATTCTTCATACCAGGTACCTGCTTCAGTAAATGTAAGGCCTTCATTTAGAAATCTGCAGCTTATTGTGACAAAGTAATCAACGTGTAAATTTACTGCAGGTCATAAGGACCCATACAAATCTGAAACTGCAAGCCCGACACGAGATCTACCTGCCATGGGCCTAAGGGCTGGCGCTTATTTTGAACACTGGTGTTATTAGAGTTGCATATCTTATAAGATTAGTTAATTTCATGGAATTGTGATGATCACTTATCTCATGGTTAATGCTGAAAGTTTCAAATGAAATTCGTACATCATGTCAAATACTCAAAAAAACCTGCAAGTGTGAATGCACATGATAACTATTTACTTCCTCATAGTTGAAAAATAGTAAGATGACCACTAATAAGATTTGATACCTACATAATGTGCCCTAGCCCTCATCAAATCTTCTGTAAGTTCAGACAATTTGTCTTCAAAGCTGTTGCTGGAAAAAAACAAAAAGATATATAAATATTTTAGTTCACTTCATTTTCTTAAAAGCAATAAATAATGGAAAATGTTTTATCATAGTGGCTTTCATATTTTAGTACCTGTAGGTAAGTTAGACAATGAAAAGGACACCACAAACAAAGGCACGAGTAGCTAAAACAGTCAGTGTACAATTTTACAGTTTAACTGCAGACTTTGGCATCTATCATTTTAACCATGCTACATGCGCCTACCTACATCAAAGTAACAAAGCTTTATTTTTGAAATAACATTATCTGACAAAAAAACTTACATATTTTCTTGTTGTTTAATCTTCTCATTTGCAATGTTGTTATTAATGCCAGCTATTCTATCCCTTCTTCTCTGGTTGGCTTCCTCCAAACTTGAGTTGATGAAGAAATGCAAAGGCATAATAACATAGATTAAAAAAGCATGATAATGGTTATATTTGTCTTTATTTGATTTTATTTATATATTTTTTTGGTCCTTTTTGCTAATTTGTACAAAGAGCAGGAAAAGGGGATGAGGAAACATTCAGTTCCATAAACAATTTCAATATTAATTCTCTTGATATTAATATCACACATTCTGATTTTTCATAACACATTCATTTTCAGAAGAAATATTCTACCTATCTGTTTGTCCTTGTGTCTGTGTAACTTTCAGTTGGGCAACTTTCAATGTCTCTGTAAAGTTAAGATACTGCAATTTAATATCTTAATTCACAAATAATCAAAGAGTGGTTTGTTGATTGTAGCTCTTATTGTCCTTCAATCAGCGTTTTTTATTAGATTTTAGTTGTTATAACTACTGACTATTATTAGTTTAGGATTGCAATTCTACTAGTTTAGCCCTTAGGTTGACTTATATAGAGATTTGAGACTTGAGAGCAAATATATATGTACTTACCAACCATTTTGCGATGCACATCACTGACTTGCATCATCTTGCCTTCAACTTAAATGGAATAAAACAGTAAATATAGCATAAGTCATACACTCTTCCTGCCTCAGTAAAGAACATTACTTTTACAAATCCATGTTTTGATATGAATTTAGAAGTCATTCAACTTTACAGTAAGCATGTTCTTTGATACTAGATACTGTTTGATGTCATCACACCAACAGCAGTGGTTTAAATTAATTGGCAAGGTAGCTAGGGCTGGGATAAGTCCAGATTTACTGCCTGGGTACCTGACCCCCTATTACCTGACCCTCCCCGGATACCCACTGTAGGTCTCAAGAGTTGGGTACAAAATGACCGACTGGGAAATTTTTTAAAGGATCCCTGGCAAAAAGTATTTAGATACACGTATAAGATGATCTGGTCATGAATACACAGAAGTTGACTGAAGCTTTATTTTTACTTAAACATATAAAAGTCAGAAAACATGCATCACGGTGTATAGTCAGAAGGCTATGCTAGCATTAGCGATTTGGTAAGGTAACCATGGAGCTGTAGACCCGTGAAGATCCATGTTAGAATAGGTCTTCAGCAACCAATGCTTGTTGTAAGAGGCGCCCAACAGGATTGGTCAGGCTTGCTGACTTGGTTGATACATGTATCCCAATTGCGTGGATCGATGCTTATGACATCAATCACTGGATTGTTAGGTCCAGACTTGATTATTTACAGACCGCCATCATATAGCTGGAATATTGCTGAGTGTGGCGTTAAACAACAAACAAACAAATATGGTGTTACAGTAGATCTAGTGAATATTTCTCATTAAACAATATATCATGTGACTAACCACGGTTCCGGGTAGTCCTATGGGTACCGAGACCAACTGAGTACCCACCGGAACCAAGTACCCAGTGTCCTGTCCCAGCCCTACTGGTAGCTCTGGGACTCCTGGTATTGCTGCTACATTGTTTGTTCTAGGGACCTCTTTTCATTTTTAACAATAAGGTTATGACAAGTCCCTATGGACTTCATGCATTGTATAGGGGAAGAGTATAGAAAACAGTTTTATTTGAATCATGGGGGACATGTGATACTTGTACAAATATTTACCCCCCCCCCCCCCCCCCCCCCCACGGCCTTCATTTGTACAGGGTGTCGGAAGTGTAAGGGGTTTAACCCCTTCTCAATGTAATGTTTGAAACCATAGGTAGTAAGACCCAGTCAGGGTGAGAGACATCGAAAGAACATGTCTTCCAATGGCGATGTTATTCACCTCTTTCAAGTTCGCATTCACATTGTCTTCTTTTCTCACGACGTTTGTTAAGTTTCTGCTCTAGGCAATTCTTTTCTAAAACAAAATGTATATTCATAAAATAGAAGTATTCGAACCTGTTAGGTATAGGCTTTTTATTCCACCTTATAAAACCATAACTTTATTATTACTCAAATCATTTTCATTACATAAATTTACAATTATCTTAGACAATGATTACAAACCACTCTGCAAATCCTTCAGGCTTATAAGAAGCGAGTCAACTTTGAAATTCGAGGACATTTTCAAATTTAGACTTGCAAAAAAGTGATTAACTGGTAAAATTTTTAAAAATCTCCCTCGAAAACGTTCACACAGCAGACGACATTTCAAGGCCGGAAATTACTGCGACGCCTAGTGTTCCTAGCTCCTCACAGCGGTAACGTGTTCGCGGAGCTCTCTATAATTTGGTATTTTGCGAGTAATCTCCCCTTTAAGAATCCAAGCAACGCGAGATATACCGTTGTTACCCACCCAAATTTGGGTGGGTAACAACGGTATCTCGCGTTGCTTGGGTTCTTAAACGGGAGATTACTCGCAAAACGAACTTTTGTTAAAGAATGATTGCGACTAAAGTGGTATATGTTCACTATTCGAATCAATCAGCGTTAATATGATTGAGCTGTTTCTATTTGGCATTTTAAATATTTTATTAAGTGGGTGAACTCTGTCAAGATGATGAACTTTGAACAACCGAACCAACACCTGACCAACCAGCTGCGTTTCCTAATCAGAAATTAAATCTTTTACTTATTTGACATAGCGCTTCTGCCTCTCCAATCAGCGGGTAGGGTCACAGCTTGCGCACCAGAAACACGTAGAGCGGAATGTGGGTCACGTTGGTTGACATCTTCATAACCCCGCGTCCATTGCAGCATGTCGAAGACGGTGTTTATTCGACCCAAAGCGGTTGGGATTACATTCGGACTTGCGTCAATTATATTAGTTTTCCATATAATTTTAGGTGGTTCAGGTAGGTCAATATTTAATATATTTCCTGATGATAGATTGATATTATACTACAAACCTCAAGCGTTTGTCAACCAGCCACCAAAGCACGTGTAACTTAAATTCCACGTGGGTTTTTGTTGCCATAAACCCTTGAATAAAAGCACGGCGTTTATGTATTTCGCAAGGTCCCGATACCCCGACGATTATTCAAGGCAGGCGTTTATTTATGACAGAAGGGGAGTTTTATATCAAAGCCTTGTGTCTTTTTCTCTGACAAGAACATGTCTGAACAAGAGTATTTTTTTCATTTCCACCGAGCCTGGAAATCACAGGTCGTTTCTCTATCTGACACAGTCAGAAAGCTGACAATTAACAAATAATTCTTTTGAGAGGATCTGAATGTCAATTTTTGTCGCATTCTTCCGATATTATTTTGTACCCATACACAAGAAATGAAATCAATTTATATTTTGATCAACAGCAAATACGTATATTGCTGTAATGTTGCTGACCGCAGCCCTATACAGCAAGCAAGCAAACAAACAAACAAATCAATGACAAATATTTGAAAATGCATTTGATAAACGCATGGATGGAAATCCTCGATCGAGCGTGTAGTAAACAATATACTCCTATTTAATATTCACCTTGAAATAGTTGAACAACACTTTTTTATGTTAATATATCCAAAGCTTCCATGTATTGTTTGGATCTCATGTTTATGAGCGTCCAAGACACCACCGATACCTCTTTACTGACAGCGGGGAGGAGGCTGCGTGTTCCCCCATAGTGGCGGTAGTAGAGACTAACATTTAGTCCCAGAAATCATTTATCTTATTTAAAAATATATATCTACATTATAAAAAAAAAATCCAAATGGAGAACCAGAACAATCCTTAATTACAGGGACTAACCAAATCTGCAAAGCTCTAATTTGTTGGAATTTCTGTAATCTTGTCACTGCCAACCTTCATTCCTGTTTACATGCCACAGCTACCCAGACGGCATATTTCTGACCACTCCCTCTTCCCACGGTATCCCTTCTTCCCCTAGAGTGGCACCAAGACTATTGGTTTTTTTTGGTGCTTTTAGCTCTTTGTATAAAAAATTAGCCATTTCAAATGTTAGTGACTTTCCACTAGTTTAGACAGGTGAGTGGGGGTTCCAGAGGTGTCAGTTGGGGTCACCCACATCACCTGTAAACACCGGTGGACAGAACAAGATTAACTGATAAAAACAAGCCAGAATCACGCTTGTGAGCCCTGCAGATTTACAGACCCTAGGCAATCTAGACTTGCCAAATCATTCTAGACTTGAGTTGGACTCCTTTTATATTTTCTTCTCCAGGGTCTGGGAAACAGACCAGCGGGAGTATTGCATGGGTCATATCACATGATACACAGAAGTAGAGGAAGCAATTGAAAGGGCAGTCCAGTTACTATTGCCGTGGATAAGTTACATGTCATTAGGTCTCCGGTTTCTGGTTCTGTATTTGAATGTGTATGTCACTGTGCAAACCAAAATAAATGCATTTTGTCATGAAATTAAAAAATAGTATTCGATTTAAAAACTTACGATTTTATATTGAAATATAGATTAAACGGCGGTTATCTTTTTCCAGGTGTATATTTTAAACGATATTCGTCCAATCAGCGAAATTCGACCATCCCTTATTTCAAAGGTGACGTTTTCACGCCCATGCCTGACATGCGCAATGCGCGTCTCCAAGGGAAAAGTGTGGATGAAAGACATCGACATGAAAGGCGGACCTCTTACTCTGAAGGTGACACATTGTTTTATTTGAAGGAAGAGACTGCCGATATTTACCGCAGGATGCTTACAGACGCAACACCATTCCAAAAAGTGATCACGGGTTTAAAAAGAAAAGATGTCCCGGACCTTGACCTTGGGGGGTTGGCGGAAGTGCTGTCCAATAGGTCGTCTGCTGTGGAGCTCCAACACCATCTCTATCTGCGGCGTTATGTGCACCGGAAGTTGACGTCACAGATTCCGTTCAAAGAGTTCACGTCAAAAAAATCTGTATGTTGACTGTGTATTTAAGTATTGTCTTTAAAATGTTTTGCGTTTGCATACGGTATAAATCGGATTTACTCAAATTGTCACTTAACCTATTTGTTGGTACCAGTGGTAGTACATTGTTTTATGAATATTAATTCCTTTCCGTGTTATTTGTGTTTCAGGACCAGGAACTAGAAAATATATACTTGAAACGACGCGAAAGGCTAACACGCTTCTGCAAAACGAAACCAAAGGCCAAAGTACTGGTTGGGCGTTTTCATGTTGACCAAAAACGAAAAACTTTGTATTGTGGAACAGCCAAATGTGGTTCAACGTTTTGGCGCCGGATGTTCGACGTCATGACCGGAAATGATCGAGACATTACCTCCCCTTTTGAAATTTCCTATGGTTATGCCGATCCTGTTTTGATTGAGAACATCATACAGAAGTCACAGAACGTAGTTATCGAAATATTTAGAAAATATTTTCGGTTTATGTTTTCTCGAGAACCATATGGCAGGTTGTTTTCGGCATACTTGAATAAGTTTTTTGCGGTTGAAAAACATTACTGGATTTCTGTAGGTCGAGGTATTAAACAGAACGGTTTCAACCAATCGCTTAGAAGCAGAGCGTGTGGGCATGACGTCACATTTGCCGAATTCGTCAAATATGTGATATCTGAATCCAACAACACAAACATTGTAATGGATGAACACTTCACCCCTCAGAACACTCTCTGTGGCTTGTGTAACATTCGATATGACGTCATCGGTACCATGGAAACGTTTACAGATGACACGCAATACATTTTACGAAAGATGTCTTTTTACGGCAAAGAGTTTACCTTCAAGAATTTCGAGGAAGAAATAACTGGAGACTTTATAGCGGACGAAATTACTCAAACATATATATTTCGGGATGACGTCACTTCCTGTATGACGTTTCACGACAGTCTGAAAAGATTATGGCGATTATTCCAAATTTATGGCATCTTGTCTACAAAGGATGAATTTCCATTTAGCAAACGAGAAAGTAGAACGCTGACAATGTTGAACCTGACAGAGACAGTTTTTCAGTACCGCGGTCGTCGTGGTTCCTCTCACAGCCACAATAAACACGACGCCATGTTGCAAGCATACCGAACCATTCCACACGCGGATCTCCGAGCACTGCGCTCACTACATGAGGATGATTTCAACATGTTTGAGTATGAGAGCGAACCGGCAGACATTTTTAGTGTGACAACTTCTGTCAAACAAGATGACTTCGATTATTTTGACATTCTGTGAACTTGTCGTGGGACACAGGTGGCCCAGTCGTCCAAGGCGCCGCAATTCGCCGTGCAGAGTTGTGTCCCTTGGGCACGCCAGAAACCTACGATCGTGGGTCCAATCCAAA
This sequence comes from Haliotis rufescens, assembly GCF_023055435.1. Lineage (NCBI taxonomy): Eukaryota > Metazoa > Mollusca > Gastropoda > Lepetellida > Haliotidae > Haliotis > Haliotis rufescens. The sequence continues at coordinate 25,039,876 of NW_025964383.1, read as the reverse complement.
CCTGGTTCTCCCCAATTATATTTCTAGGTTTGTCAGCACCATACCCGTGCTCGTGGGTTTCACCGAAGTGGTAAACGTCTGAGACCTGCATCACTTCGGGCTTTCCTCCCACAATAAACTGACACACCGTGATATAACTGGAATACTGTTCAAAGCATCATTAAACCCAAATAACTCACTCAATCATACACAAACCATTCAAGGCATCTGCGAACATGTAATGTTCTGATGCACATGAAGCATGAACGTTTGATAGGACTGTGTTTATGGTGTGTTTCATCAAGTAGAGGAAGATGGAAACACAGTGACAATAACATGATATTTGTTTGTTTGTTTGTCGTTTAACGCCGCACTCAGCAATATTCCAGCTATATGACGGCGGTGTGTGAATAATCGAGTCTGGACCAGACAATCCAGTGATTGACACCATGAGCATCAATCCACGCATTTGGGATCGATGACATGTGTCAACCAAGCCAGCGTGATGTAAAACATGGTATTTGATGTAGTGGTGGAGAGAAAATCTAATAATAATACCTATTTTGATTTGTTTGTTTGTTTAACACTACACTGTGCACTATTCCAGCTATATATGACGATGGTCTGTAAATAATCGAGTCTGGACCAGACAATCCGGTATTTGATATTGTTAGCAGCGATCCACGCCATCAAGGTACAATGTCACGCCATCAACAAAGTCACCGAGCCCAGCCGTACATGAAGTCGTCTTTTGCGGCCAGTAAAGGTTGCTTGGGACCAATTCTTAGGGGGCTTGATTCGCTGCGCAGAGTTGCGTCCCTTTGGCGTACCAGAATCCTGTGATCGTAGTTTCGAAACCCAGATTCGCCCCGATTAGGTTCCTAGGTTTATCAGCACCATACCTGTGCTCGTGGGTTTCACCAAAGTGGTAAATGTCTGAGACCTGCATCACATCCGGGCTTTCCTTCCTCATTAGCTGTCACGCCGTGATATAAATGAAATACTGTTAAAAGCAGCGTCAAACTCAATCACTCACTGTATTACCCACAGGGTTAGAAATAACCGAGGTAATAAAATCGTATGTGCTCTAATAATTTCATTTATTATGTACTTCAGTGTGAAAGACTGATTTTTCTCAAGTTGAGAAAAGTGATTTTTTCATTGCAGTGAACATAACACTTTGACGGAACTATTGTCAGACAAGAGTTACCTCCCCTTAAATTGTCTCCCTTTATCGTAAGTGTCCGTACACAAACTGTTGACGTCCTTTTCACGTTAGTTCCACATTGACAAGGCAAAATAGGTGAGGTGAAACTGTGTTTATTGCACTTATATAGCGACGGGCATGCACGTGTGTGTGTGTTTGTGTGTGTATGGCTGCTTGTACTAGTCCGGACTAATGCCGATTTATAGTGCCAGCTCACTGAGATACCATGCCGCAGTTTAACATGAATACCCCACTCAGCCACAGTATACTGACTCCGAGCCGACCAGTCCTTGTTTTAACCTCCTAATGCCGAGCGCCAGACAGGGTAACGACAAGTACCATCTATTAACGTCTTTTGGTATGACGCGGCCCAGGATCGAACCCCGAACCTTCCGCTCTCCGGACTGACGCTTTTCCACTAGACCACAGAGGCGGCCACAAGGCAAAATAATGGAGTTAGTATCACTTCTTGTCGTTTGTTATTCTCTCGAAAATGTTTCGTTATAAACTGTAAATTTCTCAATCGAGATTGTTCGTTTCGCAAAGCGCCATTTTTGTTACTTGACCAGCGTGTATTCTTTCGCTTCCAACAGCGGTCTCCTACATCGGTGACTCATGAAAATATCTCATTCACCCCCGTCACTCGATGAGAGAAACATGACAGTTCACTCGACACATGAAATTTCCTCTATAATTTTAGGTTTACACTGGTTCTTTCATGCTGATTGGCTGAATGGGTAGTCATGTGATCTGATATCTGGAGTTCACACATCTGTGAACGCACAGAAAAGTCCACACGATGTGAATTCTTTTTTTTATGAACTGTGAACTTTTGCTGGAACTATTTTCCGGGGTTTTCGATCGCTGTTCACAAGCAACTCGTTTTTCTATTTTCTTTTTTATCCCTGCATTTATCAGCAATATAATTATTTTAGTATATTGCCTGGTCTTGTAACATTTTATCTGATTTTAAAATAAATCATTGCTTTGGTTCTTGTGTTTGATGTGATCTGTTACATGAAACAAAATGGATTGTCCTTACGGTGATTTGGATATGGAATGGCTATCTATGAATACTAGTAACGCAAGTAGGAAAAGGAAATCTGCAAAATTATTGAGGTGAACAAAATTGAAGCTTACGTCATTTGAATCCTATTGTGACGCAAGGTCGAAATGACGTCACTCTAGAAATGACGTCATAGCTGAAGATTATTTACGTCATTCGACAAATTGTGGTTTTCTAGGACATCGGTGGTGGTCAGTGCATTTTTCCAAAGGGGAGCTCAAAGGGATTACGAAATAATGGCTGATAAAGAAATTATCACGCTCACATGTGTGTCATTCTGCTGTTACGAAACTCGTGTAAAAATTCATTCTTACCCTCGCTCTCGCTCGGGAAATACAACAATACTGACACTCGTAATAATACCAGCTCGTATAATCACTTCATTGTAACGCACTTGTCATCTACACTTCGCCAACGTATAAAGGGCCGACGGAGTAGTGTAGTAGTTGGCGTTGCCGTCGTCACGCCGACTTTTCGGTTTGATTCCATCTCTGTGTACAGTGCCTGTAGCCCACCCTTGCTCTCTGTCGCTGATATTTTGGAAAGAGTTGTGTAAAGCCATAGTCACTCACGTTAACTGTAGCTTCTCCAACCTCGTACTTTGTACCCCGAACATCTTATCGTAATCAATGAACGGCCTACGCCGCGATGACTCTGCACAGTTAACAGCCACAGTGCATAGTAGTCATCCTTTACTATTCTCTCTGGAGGTGTGTGTGTGTGTGTTTGTGTTTGTGTGTGTGTTTGTGTGTGTGTGGTGTGTGTTTGTGTGTGTGTGTGTGTGTGTGTGTGTGTGTGTGTGTGTGTGGTGTGTATTTGTGTGTGTGTGTGGTTGTGTGTGGTGTAGTGTGTGTGTTTGTGTGTGTGTGCGTGCGTTTTGTGTGTGTGTGTATGTGTGTTTGTGTGCCCCTATGCAATTTGTGTGTATGTGCGTTATGTTTAGTGTATGTGCGTTATGTTTACAGTTAACAGCCACAGCGCATAGTAGTCATCCTTTACTATTCTCTCTGGAGGTGTGTGTGTGTGTGTGTGTGTATGTGTGTGGGTGGTGGTGGTGGTGGTGTGGTGTGGTGTGTGTGTGTGTGTGTGTGTGTGTGTGTGTGTGTGTGTGTGTGTGTGTGTGTGTGTGTGTGTGTTTGTGTGTGTGTTTGTGTGTGTGTTTGTGTGTGTGTTTTTGTGTTTTGTGTGTGTGTGTGTGTGTGTGTGTGTGTGTGTGTGTGTGTGTGTGTGTGTGTGTGTGTGTGTGCGCGCGCGCACAGGTTTTTCTCTTAGTGAAAATAAATCATGGGCAATTTGTCACTATATGTCATATGGTTACTTTCAAAGGCAATTCATACTACACACGACTTATTTGTACACAGTGTCAAGGTTACACGAATAACGGCATTATTTTTACAGTGTCATGGTTACATGAATAACGGCATTATTTTTACACAGTGTCATGGTTACATGAATAACGGCATTATTTTTTACACAGTGTCATGGTTACATGAATTACGGCATTATTTTACACAGTATCATGGTTGCATGAATAACGGCATTATTTTTACACAGTGTCAAGATTACATGAATAACGGCATTATTTTTACACAGTGTCATGGTTACATGAATAACAGCATTATTTTACACAGTATCATGGTTACATGGATAACGGCATTATTTTTACAGTGTCATGGTTACATGAATAACGACATTATTTCTTACACAGTGTCATGGTGACATGAATAACGACATTATTTTTACACAGTGTCATTGTTGCATGAATAACGGCATTATTTTTACAGTGTCAAGGTTACGTGAATAACGGCATTATTTTTACACAGTGTCATTGTTACATGAATAACGGCATTGTTTTACACAGTGTCATGGTAACATGAATAACGGCATTACTTTTACACAGTGTCATGGTAACATGAATAACGGCATTATGTTCACACATGTTCACTTGTCACTAAACACATGCCCACCCGTGTATAGGAAAGATTCAGGGCCTTCACTCCTTGAGACTATATGATCCTTCTTATTTATGCTATTTCAATAATTGTGTCAATTAAAATGTCTTCTTATATTATTTCGGTTTCTTTCAAAACTTTTTACAATACAATATTTTACAATATTCTGAAACTGTTCTGAAATATGCTCCAGTTAGCAATGTAAAACCCATTCATAACATCCCGTGAGATAACAGTAAGCAGTGAAAGAACTGATAACCTCAGCATCCCCAAACACGCTGGTTTATCGCGGGAGATTATCACAACGCGTGACGCAGTGACCAACTTGTTTTGTCTCTTTGACTACAGTAAGCGCGTCACGTATCTGATGATACACTGTCCCACTTTTCTCGGCCATCTGCTGGATTACCAGTTACTCAAAGAACAAACATACTCGTCTCTGAAACAAGCATGGAAGAGAAGGAGACAGGAAGATGTCACAATTTGCCACGTGGAGGAGTTCTTACCATTTTTGGAAGCATCTGTATTGTGTTTTGCATGGGGAATGGATATACCTTCGGTAAGGTGGATTTAACCATAATATTTCTTCGTCTTGTAGTTCAAAAGTTGGTGTAAATGATACCGAGTGGTCTAGTTTTACGCCGCTTTGAATAGTACGTTTTTGGTGAAATTGTCATACAGCTATACATTTTATGTATATATATTTACAATGTGCATACATATTTCCACTTATAAGCATAAAGAAATATAAAGTTAAAAGTTAAATTATTTAAGTAAAACCTTATCGTCTTGCACAGTTTGCGCACTATTAAGTACTATTATATAATTATGTGTCAAAACTTGGCCTGATTGACACCCCAAGCGACATGCCACCTGCGGCTTCACTGTAGATTAGTTAAGCATCAATGTCAATCAAGCAAAGTCAATTTATTCATGTTCATCCAAATGAGTGAGTGAGTATGGTTTTACGCCGCTTTTAGCAATATTCCAGCAATATTCCAGAAATGGGCTTCACACATTGTACCCATGTCGGGAATCGAACCCGGGTCTTCGGCGTGACGAGCGAACGCTTAAACCACTAGGCTACCCGACCGCCCCTCATCCAAATGAAAGTGTATCCTATTCATTGTACATATTGTCCAATCAGAATGTACTACGTACTTCTGTAAATGCATTCACTATCATGTATAAAACTATATACACTGTAATTGTACTACCAAGTGAGTGAGTGAGTGAGTGAGTGAGTGTGGTTTTACACCGCCTTTAGCAATATTCCAGCAATATCACGGCAGGGGACACTAGAAATGGCCTTCACACATTGCACCCATGTGGTGAATCGAACCCGGGTCTTCGGCGTGACGAGCGAACTCTTCAACCACTAGGCTACCCGACCGCCCCTTGTACTTGTAAGACAGAAGATACGGCCTGAGTGGCAGTCGACTTATAGGACTCGGGACCCACTGTCACGCTCTTGGTCGACGCCTACTTTTCTTTCTTTGTTTGTTGTTTGACTCCGCACTCAGCAATATTCCAGCTATATGACGGCGGTCTGTAGATAATCGAGTCTGGACCAGACAATCCTGTGTTTGATGTCATGGGCATCGATCCACGCAATTTGGATACGATGACATGCATCAACCAAGTCAGCGAGCCTGACCATCTGATCCCGTCAGTCGCCTCTTACGACAAGCATAGTCGCCTTTTACGGCAAGCATGGGTTGCTGAAGACCTATTCTACCCCGGATCTCCACGGGTGTCGACGCTTACCACTCTCAGTGTAATGAAGACACGGTGTACAGGAACACTTGATACTCATATGCGATCGCCTATCGCCAGTTAGGGGCGGTCGGATAGCCTAGTGGTTAAAGCGTTCGTTCGTCACGCCGAAGATCCGGGTTCGATTCCCGACATGGGTACAATGTGTGAAGCCCATTTCTGGTGTCCCCCGCCGTGATATTGCTGGAATATTGCTAAAAGCGGCGTAAAACCATACTCACTCACTATCGCCAGTTAGGTTACTGTAACGCACCAAAAAGTAACGGGTATTCGCCATCGATACACCCATAGGAAACAATACGTCAGTTGGTGACCTGGTCTCACCAAGAAGTAACAGTACCACTGGTATTTTTCGTCCATCTGACGGTATTGCCATGTAGTCAGGGAAATGATTTCTTATTCACCCAGGTTTCATCAAGGTCAATGATCTGGATGCGCCGACTCCGATTGTCATGAATGGTGCGGAGATAGTGTGACCTCATAAAACAGGATGGGATATCTTCCCCTGAAAACGGCAAGGTCATAAACCATCAAGCAGACTTATTGTGTTTTCAACTTCCTCCCGAATCCTACGACAAGTCTGGGTTACCTTCTGCTCATTAAACGTTTACACTGTACGACAAATCACCACTGTATCAAAGCTGTCTGATATCCTTTTACGTCCTGGATGTTTTTGAGACGACCCCTACCTTTGTTTTATTTATCATACCGTAGACTTGTTTGTATGACGGCCACAGACATTGGTCAGTTCAGTGATACACCCTATGTAAACTGATAAACGTTGCCTCTATCTCTCTCAAGTATAAAGAACGTGTATACATTTCCTACTACATAATCCATGTCGTGTACCTTGGCTATGGCGATACATGCATCATGGGAGCAGTGTTGACAAAACAAATGCAGCGTCATTTTGTTTATTTCTAAGATGCACATCTAGAATCTAATATAATTGACTTGATGAAGACTACATTATTATTGTAACGGAGTCACAAGCGCACATTTCTATGTCCGTTTCAGACTTCCCTCACTGGGCTTAAAGCTGAATTTGCTTAAATCGAAATTTGCTCTTGTAAAATTGCCGATAGAACTCCTTGTGACTGAAATACTTCAAACCACAGGTAGGTAGATCGGTAGTTACTTGTTATTTTAAAAGCAACAGTCTGTGAAACTTTCTATCTTGCTTTAATGGGCAAAAAATATTTCTTTAGCATTTTCGTTAGTACTTTAGCGAAGCTTACTTACTTCCTTAGTGAGTTTCACTGTCCACTCAGACACTAACCTGTTGGGAGATTTTTCTAACCAGATAGTAAATACTTGCTAATTAGACCAGTACATGTGGAGTAGAGTATCGTAGATCAGTTTACTAAGATGTAGGGAGAATCTAAGTAGAGATTACTATCCATCTTTCAAAGAATCTTTAGAAAGAAACTGCAAAATGCTCCAAATAACTGCTCACTGACCGAAATAATGTTTAGTTACCCAGTTATTCAGCGAATTTCACTGTCCACTCAGACACACTTGATTTTACTGACCAGTTAGTAAATATTTGCTAATTAGACTGGTATAGGTAGATCGTAGACTAGTGCAGATAACTAATCAGTTAGTAGAGATTACTGTCCATCTTTCAAAACATCTTCTTCTCATAATTTACTAACTGCAATAGTATATTTACTGAGCTTATGTGTTTTACTACAATTTAATAAAGGCTCGTGTCGTGGTCATTTTGCGATCCCTGTTGACAGCTGAGGAGATACAATTTGAAAAAAAACCCCAAGCAAATAACAAACAATACAGGTGAGAGATAACGTGCAATGATTTTCAAGGGCATTTTTAGTTTATTTACACAACTCTACGTAGACGTAATTGACAGGTAAAATAAAATGAAGAAATATGATTTTATTTTGGCAAACTTTGCAAACCTTCATTTGAGTACATGCTGTAAGGTCATGAAAAAAAATGCATATACAACATTACAAGGACAATATGTACCAAACACTGACTCATAATCGTCTTCTTGTCTCAAAAGCAAGAGCCTGACACCGAGGAAGGTGGAAGTGTGGAATGTCAGGTGGTGTACACGCCCTAAATGAATTAAAACACATTTGTGATGTCATTCTCTCCATTCCGAGTCACGACTTTATTTCCCTATTTAAAACCTACTTTCACACTTTGACGTACCATCTTGCGGAAAATATTTGAAAAATAAACCAGAACACTTTATAGACTGTATTTATTCTGTGTGAGTCAATCTTGCGTGATGTTCGAGGAATACATTCTCTGCTGCTGTTGCACGTGCACCAAGCTCTGTCGCGAGCTGATATTTACAATGAATGGTACAGGGCCATCAAGAGTTCGTTGGGTACGAACATAGCTTTTCAGGAATTGAGAGTTCCTCCACGGAGGATACCCGGATTCTCCACCAACTGTTACATATGCCACGTACGTATCCTAAGAATCGTTAAGGAAGTAATGGCGTAACAAGGTCGCAGACTGACCACATGGGATCGAACATAAGTCTTATTGTGTGAAGAGCCATTTATTACCCGACATCTTTTATGTGTGATGTCAGTGCGCCAACTCTGCTAGAGAATAAGGTTTTACCTAAATGAACTTCTAACTTTATATTTCTCTATTGTTATAAGTTATGGAATTTTATCATCCAAAACTGGCTCCCACAGGAGATATCGCTTGGATGAGATCAAGCGATATCTACACTGTAGATATCGCTGCAATGAAATTGCATCACAATGCTTTGCAGACCATTGTGACGTCACTGTTACATGATGTCACAATCAAATGACATCACTAATGGCTCTGAAAAAGTTTGAAGAATGATGTTGGATGATAAATAAAATCTCACCTTGTGTCTTTTGATATCAAATATATCAACACTCGTTGATATATTTCATATCAAAAGACACGAGGGTGAGATTCTCTATATGTGTGCACATTGTATATAGAATCAAGAATTTTATTGTACAGAACACCCTCATAGGGCAGGTTACAAACTATCTACATATGGGAATAAATATAATTATAGACATGAAACGTAGGTATACATATAATGTACATTATACTTAGATATATTACATATATTTGCAATCACAGTACGTAAAGATTTATATATATCATAAGGTGGCTGGCAGGATACTGTACTGATAAGCCACAGTAATTGTATTAAAGATTTAACGTCATATCTAAACGTTTTTTTTAATAATCATATACACATGTCAGAGATAATTCTTGCAACAGATTTTGCTTTTCTTCAGAACAGGAGTTCAATATACTTGCAAACATTTTGTTATCCTTTTGGCAGTTTAATAAACCTAGTGTAGGAAGAAGTAGCTATATAGCTGTCGTTCGTAACTATAATTCGGAAGGTACAAAAGAAAGTGTTTTTTATCTTCTACCTTGTTTTGTAAGGAAGAGAATTTATGGATGTCAACTTCTTTATTGTGAGGAACACAACGTTTCGGAGTACATGCTTACTCATTCATCAGGTGTTTTGGTTACATATCTTGCATATTCTCTGGTCGACAAGGCCTGTTAATGTATCTGCCTCTTTCAGTCTCCAGATTATGGCAACTGAGCCTTAATGTGGTTAGAGCTAATCCACGATCTTCACATTTTACTGCTGAAACATACTTCTTAAGTTCAAATTTATCTTTAATAAGTCCTAAATGTCTAAGTTTGTGGGAGCTGTTAGTGTTTACATGGTCACTTTCTATGAGAAAGATATTTCAAAATTTGGTTTGAAGAGCTTCATGGAATTTTGGGTAAGAGGCATTTTCACTTTTGGATTTGGGAAATACGTGTGCCATCACATGTTTAATAGACGTCCAGGATATTTTTGGTGAGGCCAAAAGAATATCCTCCTAGTACTCAGGTTGGTTGGTTTGTTGTTTTACGCCGCAGTCAGCAATATTCCAGCTATATGACGGCGGTCTGTAAATAATCGAGTCTGGACTAGACAATCCAGTTATTGATATCATGAGCATCGATCCACGCATTTGGGATCGATGACATGCTTCAACCAAGTCAGCGAGCCTGACCATCCGATCCCGTTAGTCGCCTTTTACGACAAGCATAGTCACCTTTTACGGCAGGCGTGAGTTGCTGAAGACCTATTCTACCCGGGATCTTCACTGGTCTGGTATTCGGGTATATATATCTAACATACCTATCAATGATATGAGGCATTTTGCTTGTGTGATAGAGCCAACATGGAGACGGTCATATCACAGGGAGTATAATAACCAGACCAGTATTACACTGGGCTGATATGGCTTGTCAATGCACTTTGAATGGGCAATCAGCCCGAGTGGAGAAATGAGAGTTACGTCCCCTTGGTGCGTCGTCTGCTCGTCTGCTCAGCTCGCTTTCCCGTGACAATGTCTTCCAAACAAGGTGAAAATGTTTTGCATTCACTTGCAAATAGATCTATTTACAGTTTTATGTGATACTGTAAGGTAAAAAGGTTCTTATATGGCAGTCTTTTTATAGCATACCACATATCAACCCTCGACCCCAATATATGGAATATGATATGAAAAATGCTATATAATAACCTTTAAATATCATAGAATGTCAGCTAACTGTAGGAGCTCTGAACAGCGTATTCCGGCGTCTCTTAAACCCCGTTCACATGCACCTAAAAAAATAATATGTGTGTATATTTGCATAATGGGGGTCAATATACACACGTGGGTATACTTGTCTTGTGAACGCGTTTTCCCATGTGTGTATATTTACACCAGGAGCAAATATGCACCGTGTCTGGAGCAGGTTCAAGTGTAAATTTGTACTGTACATTTTATATTGTCATGTTAACGTTTGTGACAACGCCAGGGGATGATGTAATTAATATATCTGTTGATTTGCAAACAGCAAACAAATTGGCAAAAGTTCTGTATTTTCAATTTGACGCTATTCAGTATACAGAAATGACAACTTTTCTGCCGACATCCACAACTGGGCGGGCACTGGTCATCTGGTTTGTTCTGTGACCTTTCCATATTTGTAAAAGTGGGTCAGTGACATTCATGTTGATTGCAGTAAATGTTTCAAACCCGATATTGTTTTTTCTTTTTATTTGATAAAAACTTCCATAAATTTTAGCTATAATAACGGTAACGCTACTTTTTGGTTTTTCCTTCGTCGGGCAGTTAATGGAAAACCTCAGGCTTCTGCAAATGATAATGCCCTGAAAAATAGCGTTACCCTTATATTATTTAAAATTTTGCTAAAACCCTCGGACTGTTCGAATGTCCTCGTCAGTTAAAGGCAGACCTCGGGCGTCTGCAAATGATAATGCTCTGAAAAATAACGTTACCCTTATATTATAGTTAAAATGAATAGAATTATCATAAACCGCCCGCTTGTTATCAGAAATGAGCGGGCCACTGTAACTCGATAATGCCCTCCAATTATATGACGACGGGTCATAACGCGTTGTTAGGTGACGTCATATTGATGTTCAATAGTGACGTTATCTGTTTTGTTCTTTGACGTTTCCATACTTGTAAAAGTGCGTCAGTGACATTCGTTGTGTGGTAATTGCAATAAATGTTTCAAAACCGATATTGTTGTTTATTTTTATTTGATAACACATGCTATCCATTTTAGCTATAATAACGGTAACGCTATTTTTCAGGGCATTATCATGTGCAGAAGCCCGAGGTCTTCCATTAACTGCCCGACGAAGGAGGGCAGTTGAAAAGAGCGAGTCGTTAGCGTCACGTTTCTTGGTTATGACATAATCCTATATTATGCCGAGCCAGATACTATGATTTATAAGCGACTGCCTCCTCGGCCGTGAGCGCCCGCCCAGAGAGCGGAAGATCCGGGGTTCGATCCCCCGCCGCGTCATACCAAGAGACATTAAAAGATGGTACTTGTTGTTACCCTACCTGGCGCTCGGCATAAGGAGCTAAACCAAGGACTGGTCGGGTCAGAGTCAGTATACTGTGTCTGAGTGGGTATCCATGTTAATCTATAACATGGTATCTCAGTGGGCTAGCACGTCGCAAAAAGTGCAATAATCTTAACCTCATTTCACCTCACTTATTCTCTGAAACCTATTGCAGGTAATTTCAACCCATACATCACCTCCTACCTGCGGAACAGAAGCGCCTCGACTGACGTGGCGTATGCCGACTCTGTGTGGATCTCAACCTCCAACACCATCGTCTACGGTCTGACCATGCCGATACTCACTTTACTGGAGCGGTGGCTGTCTGCGCGGGGGTGCATCATCGTAGGAGGTATCATTTACAGGTGAACAGGGTACTCAGACATTTTAAGACCAGTTTAAAATAGGTCTTCAGCAACCAATTCTTGCCGTAAAAGGCGACTATGCTTGTCGTAAGGGGCGACTAAAGGGATCGGGTGGTCAGGCTCGCTGACTTGGTTGATGCATGTCATCGTATCCTAATCGCGTTGATCGATGCACATGATGTCAATCACTGGATTGTCTGGTCCAGACTCGATTATCTACAGACCGCCGTGATATAGCTGGAATATTGCTAAGTGCAGCGTTAAACAACAAACAAACAGTTGTTTTAAACTGATATCGCTAAATAGATGACACAAAAATGTGAAAGTGTAACATTCCTAAATCATATGTCAAATATTTTCTGCATGCCAAGAGGATATTTAAGGGGTGAACATTGTGAACAATTTTGAAGTTTAACATACCACTGCAACATACTTTAATGTGAGTGATTTAGGTTTAACTCAGCTTTTAACAACATTCTATAACAGCGTGTCAGCATTACCCAGGTGGTAGTCATAACGTATAATAATTCTGTCGGAATCAGTAGAACTGAGTGTTTTCCAAAACCGCAAAGTTTCAATTCGCTGGATTGTCGGAGATGATAACCAACCCATGTCACCACGGACGGCGGAGTTAGCAGTCTTGCAGCCCACACCTAGATGGAATCGGCAAACTCGGCATTGAACGTTGTCGCAGATCCATATGACAGAATGGGTTGGGCAGGATTACCATATAAGGTGATAAATACGTCATTAGCCATTCACCCGACTGCCTTGATGTTCATGATTAAGACGCCAAATGCCCTGTTGGCCGACTGTTCTTTCGCTGTAAAGTTCAAGTCTCTATTTTCGTGGAACCATAATCCTAGATATCTGTAAGCTTTAGACTACTTGATGACGGCATTTCCAAAGCTGAAGACTATATCAGAGTTCTTGAGATTTACTGGATTTACACATCGTGGCCATTACTATTCTCCGTCCGGAACATCCCCTTTACACTCGATTTCGAATGACAGAAGTTAGATTTGCTGCTCGCTCTGAGAATTTGGAAGTCTCCACGCTGGTTGTCAGTTGCGATTTACAGATTTTACACGACTATGATCTTTAGCTATAAAACTCACTCACTCACTCACTTGGCTTGCAATAGTATTTCAGTGGCATCAACCTACTTCAGCATCAACTACAGCTACATCACTGTCGCCGCATCCTACGGCGCCATCGGGGCAGGGAAGGCGCTTGCATACCCCATTACAACCAAACTGGCATTCAGAGTAGGTGATTATACACTGTACTTGTGTGTTTACAATGTACACACATACAACGCATGCATAGGTCTAAAGGTTTAAACGAGTATGGGACAATGACCGTGTTTAGGTTTGTGTTTAGGATCTTAACACATTTCAGACAGTGAAAGCACGCTTCCCTACATCCATTCTCCTGGGGAAACCCGGGTTAGACATGAGCGCACCACCTACTGATTGTCGTAAAGGCGACAAAACTCGACCCCCGAGGAGATTCGGGTTAGAACCTGCTTGGTCCAGACTCGAATATTTACAGAGTTTTGTCATAGAGCTGGAATATGCTGAGTGCGGCGTTAAACAAACAAACAAACAAACAAACAAACTTTACAAAATTAGATCGAATGGTCAGGATCATTCTCTCAGTTGCTGTTTTTTCAGCAAACTTTTAATTATGGTTCAAAGTTAATTATGTACAGCCACCGGAATTCACTGGATATTGATAACTACGGCGAAAGAAAACAAACAATTACCATATATTCACCTAACAACTAGTTCGCACTAGACCTGCGCATTGCCATCCTATTGGTTACAGTGTTGGCTAGTCCCGCAGAGGACCCGTTTTTGACTCCCTACAAGGGTACTATGTGTGTCCAGTGGCCTAAAAGAGGCGTAAAACTCCATGTGTCCAGTCAGCCGCTCACTCCATGTGTTATTTTTCAGTGGTTTCCGAACCGGAAGGGTTTGATCTGCGGGATCCTGGAAGGAGGGTACGGCGGCAGTGGCTTCATCCTCAACCAAATCGTCACTGGCTTCATAAACCCCGAGAACCTCTCCCCTGATCAGGAAGTAGGGGACAACGAGTGAGGAGCAGATTGCCCATTGAACAGTACCTTGTCTCTCTTTGATAAGAGATTATAGTCCAACAGTTCAGCTTAGCAATATTCATAATAGTTGTGCGACTATGCTTGTCGTGAGAGTCCCGACTAACGGGATCGGGTGGTCAGGCTCGCTGACTTGGTTGATGCATGTCATCGTATCCCAATTGCATGGATCGATGATCACGATATCAATCACTGGATTGTCTGGTCCAGACTCTATTATTTGCAGACTGGTTGGAATATTGCTGGGTGCGGCGTTAAACAACAAACAAACAAACAAACAAATCATAATGTTTGTATTTTGAGTGTCCTTCCATTCATGCACACATTATTACACGCACGTAATCATAGCAAAAGTGTAACTATCAACATCTGTTGAAGTGGTGCTTAATCAGCAGGTGTATATGGTATGCTTACTTAAGAAATAAGGACGAGTGCGAGTTGTTTATTTACGATAAACAACGTTTATTTCGTATATAATATATCAACAAAATGTACAGCCTCTTTAAGGATGATAATAAAATGAACAAGCTTTAAAAATATTTTCCCTTATTTCAATAATGATGACTCCCTGAATACAATCCGACCTCGGCAATGTCGGACAAGTCCATTTTTATGAAATAGTATAAAAATCGAATGTATTCCACTACCTTGTTCAGAATACGTACTAGCATGATCACACTAGCCATCAATGGACTCTTGCTGGAATATATTGAGAAAGTCAGTTTCCTGTAACTGTACAGCTCTACCGTCTTTGCAAACATATTTTTAGTAGGTCCAACTTATTATTACCTAAGTCCATTATATAAGTGTAAACACAAGAAATAGTTTCAATATTCGTAATTGTTATGTAATAGTTTACAAAAGAAACGCGGGGCACGGGTGGCTCAGTCGTCTAAGGCGCCGCGATTCGCTGTGCAGAGTTGCGTCCCTTGGGCACGCCCGAACCTATGATTGTGGGTTCGAATCCCGGTTCGCCCCGATTATGTTTCTAGGTTTGTCAGCACCATACCCGTGCTGGTGGGTTTCACCGAATTGTTAAGCGTCTGAGACCTGCATCACTTCGGGATATCCTCTTACATTAAGCTGACACACCGCGATATAACTGGAATACTGTTAAAAGCGGCGTTAAACGCAAATCACTCATTGCAACAGAAACGAATCGGAGAGTCAGGTTGATGTTCAGTGATCCATTCATATACTTTCATACACCTACTTTGCCTTTTACGCCCAATGGAATCTGTTTCGGGACATAATCGAGACTGGTTCTTCTCTGGCTTTGGCGTTTTATATTTACTATAATACATTCCTGAACACCCAGCGAATCTTACAATAAGCCTGACTCTCATTTGCTTGTGTCCAGATACTTCACCCAGGCGATTCTTCTGGACAAGGTGCCGTACACGTACTTGCTGCTTGGAGGGATGTACACCGTGGTCTTCGCCATAGGCATCTTATTAATGAGGGAACCGCCTGATGGCTCGACCCAAGTGAGTTATGGGTCTATATATTTTTTTGACGTTTACATGATATACGGCTTTTCTATTGGAAGAGAGGCCGGTCACATGACTGCAAAACTGACGTTCATAAGCGTATGAACGACACAATTTGACGTTTATACTTTTATTTACGAGACTGTATTCTTGAAATGACGTAAAAACTGACGAGGAATACCCTGGAAGTTCCCTAGCACGAATACCTACAATAGCGTTCTTTCTGGTCATTTAGACCCTTTAATCTTGAACGTTTTTTGTTTTGTTTTTTGCACACACTGAGAAACGTTAGAGTTTGTTTGCATGATCGTTCACGAATATCCTCGCTGCGACCCATCCCAGAGAACAAAACGTACAGATGCACATCCACTATCGTAGTATCGATTCGATCCGTATCCACAGCGACAGTGACAATCTACAGCAATCTATCAATTTTGTCTCTTTTTGACCCATCTTTATGATCACCTTTCAATGATCGGCCAACTGATGTATGACGACTAACACATGTAACCGCCACAGGTTGATCAACAAGTTCGGAAATCTCTCCCCGTCACGTATATCGTGTTTGCCATTTTGACGTCTTGTACTTGATGTAAAATGTATTACGACGCGCTGTCATTGTGACTGTGTTTCTGAGGTAGTTCTTAACAGACCTTTTCCACCCAATGATGATATTATTCGAATACAACAGATGTTCCTGTAAAGCAATTTGAGAACACAAACGCTCATGTCACCTCTCTTTTTGGGGAACTATTTTTTCCGAGATAGTGAGTGAGTGAGTTGGGTTTAACGCCGCTTTTAACAGTATTCCAGTTATATCACGGCGTGTCAGCTTAATGTGGGAGGAAAGCCCGAAGTGATGCAGGTCTCAGACGTTTACCACTTCGGTGAAACCCACGAGCACGGGTACGGTGCTGACAAACCTAGAAACATAATCGGGGCGAACCAGGATTCGAACCCACAACAATAGGTTTCTGGTGTGCCCAAGGGACGCAACTCTGCACAGCGAATCGCGGCGCCTTAGACGACTGGGCCACCCGTGCCCCCTATTCCGAGATAAGCTGGTTGATGTATGACTGTAAGTGTAAAAATGATGTATAAAATAGTGTCATAAAATTTATAAGAATTGACTTTTGAAGTTGTGTGTGTTAGAGTATGAACCTTCATAGAGTTAGGGCCAACCATGAAATGTTAGTACCAGACGCTATCTTGTGTTCTAGCAGACGAGTCAATATTCATCACGTGACAGCTCAATATTGATCACGTGACGAGTCAATATTCGAGATCAGTGTCAGTCACATGGTTTGGGGGTCTACATTGAAATGTATTATTTCATCACGTGGTACCGATTAACCAATTGGAATTGCAAGGTTCTTAATAAACGTAAACAAGAAACACTCTTGTCCATCGACAGTGATACATATCTTATGTGGAACAGCCCTCCAGATGTCGCTAGTCATGTAGGTATAATGTAGTTATGTCAAAGCCCCACGAAGTGCCACTTGTCACATTGTCCTATTTTCGACCACAGGAAATGCCAGTGCAATACAACAATGACGACGAAGGTGGCGGCACAGTTGCTGTTTCAACGATCAGTCAAAAAGACATGTCCGCTGGTGTTAATATTAAGTTGGAACCCACAAGTCAGACTCACACTCCTAGGTAAGCTGCCCCATTCCCCACTCCAACCCACCCACATCACCTACCCACATGTATATACTACTCAAATGAAGTTGAAGAACACCTTCTTCCTTCATATTACTGTACTTAATCCGTCAGGCCATGGAAATGAAAGATGCGTGTGTTTCTCAACACAATGGACTTCTTTGAGTAGTATACAATTCAATGCAAAGATATTACAACAGTAAATTATATGAGGGTATGCTCTAAGAGAAATAACACATCTACCATATTGTTTCGGAAATTATTCGCATTCATATAACGTGTTTTATGGTAGACATGTGGTGGCCATTTCAAAATTTAACGCATCAGTGACAAAAATGAGATCTGACGCAATTTCCCATGTTGATTTGTATCATATATTTCCATGACCCCGGTGGGGATACGCTTACCTTTTCGCGAACACCTGGTATCATCACTAATTGATAGATGAGGCATACGTATGTGTTTTTGAATCACATTCAAATAGTGATGATACCAGGTGCCAGTCCCGTGAACACCTGGTGGCAAGACTATTTGATAGTGATTCATAAGCACGGGCTCATGATATAGTCGGAATCGTACAGGGGACACATACATATGTTTCTTTACAGTCCCTGCTGCATTCCGCACGCCCCCCCCCCCCCCCCCCCCAAAAAAAAAAAGAAAGAAAAAAAAAAGATAAAAAAGAGAGAAAAAAAAAAGAAAGAAAGAAAAGAAAAAACATTTAGATAACTCTGCACACAAATCTGCAAATTTTAAAGCTCAGTTTTCGTGAATTTCGTAGTTTTGCATCTGTGTGAGTTGTGGCAGAAATTATTATGATAAACATATCCACGGCTAGAATAACTTATTGAAATGAATCTGGAGATCACTAGTATAAACATACAGACATACACCTGTTGTAAGCAATAATACAACGGTCAACTTTACTTCAAACGAAAGGAATGTCTATTAACACGTCTAAAACCAACTATCGATTTACATTTTATTCTTTTGTGTATTTGACGAATTCGGCTGCAGATAAACGCAAAATTCTGCACAAGTTCTGCACAAAATGGGATGTTCTGCTAGACCGGTACATTTCTGCACCGACTGGGCAATTCTGCAAAATATTCCGCGACTGCGGAATTGCGAAATGGAGCGGGGCAGTGATTATGGGAAATCTTTGTTCACACATGGTTATGTCACACACACACACCAAAGGTTCCTAACAGTTGTTTCCGCGTTGTGACTATACTCCACGTGCTATTGCCAGTTTATATTCTTGGTTGAGCAGAAGTAATGATGTGATGCGCTAGAATATTGCTGGGCGTAGAACCACACTCACTCATCTTCTATTAGTTAATCTATCAGACACTCTTCACCCCAGACCTTTAAAAGATGTTAATGGGGAGAATTACGTAAATAAACTATTTGGCCTTTAATCGAGGAAATACGGTATGTCCTGTGTTCTCCAGCCCCGACATGACACCGAGGGATGTTCTGCGCTCCTGGATATTCTATGCTGTGTGGTTGACATACTTCTTTGAAGGATTTGCAGTTGACGTCAACTTCTTCTTCTACAAGGTAAACTATCGGTGCATTATAATCAAGTTCATTAAAAAAAGTATTCTGAAGAGTTTTAGCCCACATCAATAGTTTGGACAAATCGAATGATAAAATTTTAACAGAAAATACCACATATCTTGTTGGGAGTCATAGTCAACATGACTTGATAAACACGACGTTTTGTCAGAAGAACGTAGTGTATACGGACCCGTGAAGTGGCCACGATGAGGGAGAGAGTGAGTTTTAGGTTGGGTTTCTGGTGAATACATGTTCAATTTCAAAGACCGAACTACATGCCCCTCTCCCGACGTTTTAAATGCATCAAGATTGGTCAAGTCGTCCACGACGCCGCTACTTGCTGTGCAGAGTCGCGTCCCTTAGATCTGTCAAACACCTATATTCGTAGGTTCGACCGCCCTGATTAGGTTTCTCAGATTTGTCAGAACCATGCTCTTGGTTCCAAAAGCGGTAAACGTCTAAGACCTGCTGTAAGCCATGCTGACACGCTGTCATATGACTTAAATATTCCAACTCACTCACCATAAATGCTAGTACGCGTTATATGTAACAGACATATGGCGAGACGTTTATTGATGACGACTACTTCCTTGCCCTGGTAGCCTCGTTTGGATCTGTGTCTGTTGTGGCCGGGAATCTCTTCTGGGGCGTTCTTGCTGATAAGTATACGTACAAGGTAACTTTGTTCTAAAGTATTTTTTCAGCATATATAACAACTTTCTCTCTCTCTCTCAGTCTCTCCCTCCCTCCTCTCTCTCCGTGTCTGTCTGTGTCTCTCTCTCATCTGTCTGTGTCTTACTCTCTCCTGTCTATCTTTCTGTCCGTTTGCCTGTTTCTCTGTGTCTCTCTCACACATCTCTCTGTCTCTCTCTCATCTCTCTCTCTCTAGGTCTTACTCTCTCCTGTCTATCTTTCTGTCCGTTTGTCTGTCTCTCTGTGTCTCTCTGACACATCTCTCTCTTTCTCTCTCTAGGTCTTACTCTCTCCTGTCTATCTTTCTGTCCGTTTGTCTGTCTCTCTGTGTCTCTCTGACACATCTCTCTCTTTCTCTATCTAGGTCTTACTCTCTCCTGTCTATCTTTCTGTCCGTTTGTCTGTCTCTCTGTGTCTCTCTGACACATCTCTCTCTTTCTCTCTCTAGGTCTTACTCTCTCCTGTCTATCTTTCTGTCCGTTTGTCTGTCTCTCTGTGTCTCTCTGACACATCTCTCTCTTTCTCTATCTAGGTCTTACTCTCTCCTGTCTATCTTTCTGTCCGTTTGTCTGTCTCTCTGTGTCTCTCTGACACATTTCTCTCTTTCTCTCTCTAGGTCTTACTCTCTCATGTCTATCTTTCTGTCCGTTTGTCTGTCTCTCTGTGTCTCTCTGACACATTTCTCTCTTTCTCTCTCTAGGTCTTACTCTCTCCTGTCTATCTTTCTGTCCGTTTGTCTGTCTCTCTGTGTCTCTCTGACACACCTCTCTCTTTCTCTCTCTCAGACATCTTTATCTCGACATATCGGTTAATACGATGGAATGTGAACCCTCATCAGCACACATATGCCTAGATATCAACTCTGTCAAGTCACATTCAGAGGTATAGATCTCATATGACCAGAAACTACAATAAATAATGATATGCTCAAACTGAGAAAAAAGTCTAGTGGATTCTACTAACTTAAAGACTGCGATCAGAAGGCTAGTAAACAAGGATTTTACTATCCTACCTGGTAGATTGCTCATGGATGCTCAAGATTGGTAAATATCACTCATTATATTAGTATAATTCACTGCTTAAACCACACTGTAACAAATGTGGTAAGAATGTAAACACATACAAGACATGTTTAGGAATGTGTTTCAATCGATATGCACATTAGTCGTGTTCTATCTAAACACGTTTAGGGTCCAAACATATGAAATGAGCTATCGCCTCATAGCCTAAACAACACCTAAACGCAACATCCCCATAATTTAAACATGTTTTGCATTTAGATACATTTAACAAGTTTAGAAGTTAAACGTGTTTAATAATTTCATCAGGAGATAAAATTATATGTACAAATCAGATTCTCATGCACTTGGATAACTCATATACCACCAGGACTTACAATGAACTTAGTACAATATTAACATAAAAATGTACAGATAAACAAAGCTGATGGTGACAAAGAAAATTGACACTTGTGAAGACAACAGTCTCCGTAGCACAGGTAATAGCGTGACGGACTACAACTCGATAGAGGTTGAAGGTTAAAACAACACATTTATGAACACAGAGATGTTTTGATCTTGCACATCAAAGCATCCAATCAGTTGATATAGGCATAAACACGTTCTTCAACTGTTAATCATATTGTCAACATACTCAGACCTATTGACTCTGGGGGCGGTCGGGTAGCCTAGTGGTTAAAGCGTTCGCTCGTCACGCCGAAGACCCGGGTTCGATTTCCGACATGGGTACAATGTGTGAAGCCGTGATATTGCTGGAATATTGCTAAAAGCGGCGTAAAATCCAACTCACTCACTCACTATTGACTCTGGTTCATGATGTTCGTGTTTGGCAAGGTGACCTTCAAGAACGACGATTAGTATATATACAATGGCCCCTTGGAATTAACGAAGAATTACTGTACAGTAAACTACGGTTATAACGAACTCAAAGGGACTACTAATTTTAGTTCGTTATAACCGTAGTTCGTTATAAGCATATATACAACATAACTACAGCAAATAGTCGGGACCAAAAAATAAGTTCGTTATATCCGTCAGTTCGTTATAAGCGTGTTCGTTATAACCGTAGTTTACTGTATTTGTATAACGTCTGACCACTGCGCAGCCTGTTCTGATGATCGTCACATGTGTGTTCGGCGTCTTCACCTCCACATTCTGCATCACCGAGTATGGAGGAAAGCCAATGTACTTCATCTGGGTGTGCGCCATACACTTCGCCTTCACTGGGCCCTTAACCATTCTCCCTTTGATAGCCATGGAGACGTTTGGCAGCAAGCACTTCTCCATCAACTACGGCCTTCTCAACACTACAGCGGTAAGCGCGTCACGTTTTGTATCAGTCTGCACTAAATCAGGAACCGATCATTTTTTCATGGGCTGGGATTTTGTTCCAGAAAAATAATTCTGAAATATTATTGTGTTTTGGGATCAGGTGCAATAAAAAAATGTTCCCTGGATGTCCTAAATAAACGTGTTGATTCAGAAACAAAAAATTGTAGTGAGCGATAAAATGCCAGCCCCACCCGGCCCACCAACCTTCTCCCCCAATACTATTGAATGATTGGTCCTCCGCACTTCCTGTTTTTGAATTTTTTGCATTTATATTGCAATATTGCAATGCTAGGGTTCAGGAGTCGCATTAATTTAAAGACACAATAATGTCAAGATTTACAGAACATTTACGTGCAGCGTTTTCCCAGACAACCACCCTCCTCCATACTATATATGACCAGTCCCTTATTTGATGACCAGAGTATAATTGATGTTTAACACTTTGCAGGTTGCCTTCAGTTTTTTCATGGCGTTTTTCTCCTCACATGTGAAAGATACCATTGGCTGGCATGGGATATATTTACTTGGAGCTGGTTTCCTCGTCATTAGTGAGTTGCGTTTCTTCCTGTTCAGGATTGATATTTGATATCCGCTTCTGCAAAGGCCATGATTTTGTTTGTGGATATCAGATGAGGGGTTTAGCTTAGAGACAAAAATATTTTTTGGTTGTTTTACGTCCATCAGTAACCGGTAACTCTCCCACCAGATTTCACATTTCTTTGACACAACAGTGAACATTTTCACACTGTTTGTTTCGTGTTAGCTTTGTTTAGTCAAGTGTGCAGGTTTAAGTATCAACTATAAGAGTATTTAAATACAATGTCGTAAATACAATTCAAAGACCTGTTTCATTGTATGATCATCATATATATGCGGACGACATTTTAAAATGGTGCTCAACATGAGAAACTGTTTTGTCACATTTTGTGTTTTATCGTTTAAAATTCTCGGTCTGTTGCAGGTTTTGCATTTTCTTCTGTCGTCTTTTTCAAGAAGTTTCGAAGATTACAATGACACCTTCAAAACTCTTTACGCTGAAAACCTTTGTATATAAACATGATTTTGTTCATATTATCCTGTTGTTATTGATCCATATTTGCGTTCATAAAAACACCATACTCTAGCAGCTGCGGAGTGGGTCCTTGTCAACTCCTGCTTAAGCAAAGGCTAACTTTAAATACAGCTAACCCAGACTAGAAGGAAGTAGGATATATAGTCACAACATGGTTGCTTGTAATATAAATCGGTGATCGATCTTCTCCGTCACGTCACTACATGTAGAAGGGGACTGTAAATCTAATCCTTTATCTTCTACCGGCTTTGATAATCAGTTTCTTCCTCAAAGGACATTTTCCTTGCAAACATGACTTTGATCTGATAATACTTCAGTGCAAATGCACACTCACCTGTATGCAGCATATTTATGCTTGACTTTGTGTAACATTTAATTTTTTTATACATAAATAAAACGTGTTGTTATTTTTGTAATTATATAGTATTAAGGAAACACATATACTTGACTTTGTGTAACATTTATACATTTTATACAACCATAAAACGTGTTTAAATATTTGTATATATATTATTAAGGAAACACACATTTTTGCTCATTGATGAAATATAGAAGTGATATATTTTATATGTTACAACATCTGATCCACATTAATTATTTTATAACATCTATCATATTTCTTTTCTGAAGAATATAGATCTCCAGAAGATAGCATAATTTGTTATTCCTCAATAAAGACAAACACGCGTACGTCTCAAAGGCATTCCACGATAACACACCTGTTACAGTGTGTATGAATGAAGCTCACACTACAATAACACATCTGCTACAGGTTGTATAAAAGGAGATCATACCACGATAACACGCCTGCTACAGGTTGTGTAAAGGGCATACCACGATAACACGCCTAGTACAGTTTGTATAAAGGGCATACCACGATAACACGCCTGCTACAGGTTGTATAAAGGGCATACCACGATAACACGCCGGCTACTGGTTGTATAAAGGGTATACCACGATAACACATCTGCTACAGGTTGTATAAAGGGCATACCACGATAACACATCTGCTACAGGTTGTATAAAGGGCATACCGCGATAACACATCTGCTACTGGTTTGTATAAAGGGCATACCGCGATAACACGCCTGCTACAGTTTGTATAAAGGGCATACCGCGATAACGCGCCTGCTACAGTTTGTATAAAGGGCATACCGCGATATCACGCCTGCTACAGGATGTATGAAGGGCATACAACGATAACACATCTGCTACAGGTTGTATAAAGGGCATACCGCGATATCACGCCTGCTACAGGTTGTATAAAGGGCATACCACGATAACACATCTGCTACAGTTTGTATAAAGGGCATACCGCGATATCACGCCTGCTACAGGTTGTTTAAAGGGCAACCACGATAACACGCCTGCTACAGGTTGTATAAAGGGCATACCGCGATAACACGCCTGCTACAGCTTGTATAAAGGGCATATCACGATAACACATCTGCTACAGGTTGTTTAAAGGGCATACCGCGATAACACACCTGCTACAGGTTGTATAAAGGGCATACCACGATAACACGCCTGCTACAGGTTGTATAAAGGGCATACCACGATAACACGCCTGCTACTGGTTGTATAAAGGGCATACCACGATAACACACCTGCTACAGGTTGTCTAAAGGGTATACCACGATAACACACCTGCCACAGTTTGTATAAAGGGCATACCGCGATAACACACCTACTACAGGTTGTATAAAGGGCATACCACGATAACACGCCTGCTACAGGTTGTATAACTGAAGCTCACACTATGATAACACACCTGCTACTGGTTGTATACAGAGCATACTACGATAAAACAACTGCTACAGGTTGTTTAAAGGGCATACCATGATAACACACCAGCTACAGTTTGTATGAATGGAGCTCACACCACGATAACACATCTACTACAGGTTGCATAAAGGGAGGTCATACGTACCACGATAACACACCTGCTATAGGTTGTATAAAGGAACCCCATGCCACGATACTACACCTGCTACAGGTTGTATTTACTGGGTTGTTTTCGCAGCAGGTGAGTTTAAATGGGGTTTAACGTCGCCTTTAAGATTAATGCATTTATATAGCGAAGTGTGAGTGTGTATGCATGTGTGTGTGTGTGTGTGTGTGTGCGTGCGTGTGTGTGTGTGCGTGTGTGTGTGTGTACGTGTGTGTCAAGCGCTACCTTTATCAACTGTCGTGACGGAAGGTCATCATAAGGTCGTATAACCTCCTTACCCACCTTTTCCGTTTTCCTTACACATTGGGTGATTTGTTAGTGTTGAAAAGTATTACTGACAGTAACCTATAAATGAGAATTCACTTGTTGTTTAACGCCGCAATCAGCAGTAGCGAAGCTTTATCTGCGAAACTGTAAATAACCTGATATCAAGGGCAACGGTCAAAGCCGTCAGGATACGATGACAGCAATCAGCCAAGTCATCGAGCCTGGCCAGCCGATCCGTTAAGCCCAGCATTCCTAGTTTTGGTTTGGTTTGTTGTTTAACGCCGCACTCAGCAATATTCCAGCTATATGACGGCGGTCTGTAAATAATCGAGTCTGGACCAGACATTCCAGTGACTGACAACATGAGCATTGATCCACGCAGTAGGGATCGATGACATGCATCAACCAAGTCCGCGAGCCTGACCACCCGATCCCGTTAATCGCCTCTTACGACAAGCATAGTCGCCTTTTACGGCAAGCATGGGTTGCCGAAGACCTATTCTACCCCGGACCTTCACGGGTCAGCAATCCTGGGGTTAAATCATAATGCAGAATCCTTTTGCGGCATATGATGACGCAACCAAAACAACCCCAATGGGAATATTTTCCTTATAACACTAAAGTATGATAACTACCAAACCTGGTCATATATACATCGTACAAGACAAGGATAATTAACACAACCACGAAAACCATACCTTGCCCCCCGGCTGGCTACGGCACTGGGCATGTACATGTAAATCGAGTCTGGACCATGCCGTCGGGGTGCGATGGGCCAAATCATCAAGTTTGACCACCCGGTCCGTCAAGTCGCCAAGCATAGAATTGCCGGGGATCAATTATAACGCAGAATTCCCACACGGCAAATGATCAATTACCACACAAATCGTAAAGCATCATCATCATTATATTCATCATCATGTAATTTGTTAATGTGTATTCTCGTGTTATCAGTTTTCGGTCACACAAGAAACATTGCCGCGCCCTAACAGTGAATATATACATGTGGAACCTAAGTGTTATCGTACCTCTGAACTTGACTGTTATTGATACTTTGCGCAAATTATATATGATCATTGTTTCTCTTGTAATAACGAAGTGATCGGCTGATCGGTTCAGCTGCCAAAGCAAAACATCTTGAGTGACGTCATCGGATTTCCGTCAGACGATTGGCTGATCAACATCGATCTCTCTTGAGCAAATATGGTGCGCTTGGGGGGCTATAGCTTATGAGCCATGTCTAAGGTTTCGGAAGAATATTGGCGGTATTTCCCACTCCCAGTCGGCTGACCATTCGTCAAAACTTGTAAAATACGTCGCTCATTTCAAAAACTCTATTTAATAATTTCACAAATATAAGAGATAACCCAACTAACTTTCCATGCATAAAAAAGTGCAAAAAAAAAATGTGATAAGTCGTGATTATTTATTGCTAAGCGTAAACATGCTGACGGCAGGTTCCATCGGAATCCTCAACCTATGATATTATCAAAACTTAATTTTTTTGACATTAATATACATACGTGGCATTAATATACATACTTGACATTAATATACATACGTGACATTAATATACACACGCGAAAAGATAATGTCTACCATTGCTTGTATCTGTTTTCCTTGTTGAACTTGAATCACATTTCGCAATGGCTGACCGAAAATATATTAGGAACGAAAACACATGACGGGAGGATAGATTAATTTTCCTTTCCATATTCATAAGAAATCTCGATTGTACGATTCCGACTATAGCACGAGTATACCAGTGTTCACGAAGAGAAGAGCATATCCTGCACCGTCGATGTTACATGTCACAAACACATGCAAAGGCAAGTCAATTGCTCACCTGAAAAAAACACGGGAACATATGGTTCAAGTAAAAAATAGCGTTTTGCGTCGGACATATTTTTTGTCACTGGTGCGTCAAATCTGAAATGTTCTTCACGTGTCTATCCTTAAATTTTTGAAAGCTTTACTGAAATAAGGTCAATAAAAGATTTGTTTGTTTGTTGGTTTGTTGTTTAACGCCGCACTGAGCAATATTCAATCTATATGATGTCGGTCTGCAATAATCGAGTCTGGACCAGACAATCCAGTGATTGACATCATGAGCATCGATCCCTGAAAATGGGATACGATCAACTAAGTCAGCGAGCCTGACCACCCGATCCTTTTTAGTCGCCTCTTACACAAGCATAGTTACGACAGGCATGGGTTGCTGAAGAGCTATTCCACCCCGGATCTTCACGGATAGTCATTCAAAGAACCATGATAATTACACATCATATTTGTTTGCGTAATTTTGTAGTATATGTTAGAAAAACATTGGAGCGATTACGAACAAGTTGATTAGTTTAAAAAAATAAAATAACATTTGCAAAAAACATGCAAACATTTGCAAATAATTCGAATTTTGTGTCCATGTTCACCGAGTATGTTCACCCCTTTAATGGCCATACACATTTGACCTTGGTCGTTACGGTTGTTCAAACAGCAAACTTTCCTCCTTCCTTCTGCCGATTCATGTCACACAGTGTGGCGGTATTACGTGCCGTGTACACTCCATTTGTACCTGACTGGGCGTTTGCAAACGTGGAGAGGTTTCTGGTCATGTAAGTAACTCTAATCAGTATATATGAATATGTATGACTGTATTTTGTACGTCCTGTTTTAATAAGTGGATTTGGGTTAATGCCGGTGTTAACAGTATTCCAGGTAGATTACAGCGTGGCAGCTTAATGTGGGAGCAAAGCCAAAGAAATGCAGGTCTACATATATACATACATATAAAGCCATATATTAAATAACTAATAACTAATATATACTAAGAAGTCCCATCTACCAATAAGTGACAACCGACGAACTAAAATTATATTCAGAGACGTACTTGCCATTGTAAATGTTTAAAATTTAACATGTTGCTCTCACAGACACAGTTTTAGACATTTTCTTTGGCTACAGTTGGGTTAATGCGTATCCTCCTGGAATGACAAGTTTGTAGTGTTAAATCTTGTGCAGAACTTTATTGGCTCTACATGAGCGTGAAAAACACGTGTATAATTCAATGGATGATGTTTATAACATAAAGTTAGAACACAAAGGGCATGTATAAAATAAATAATCGTCCTTGGCCACACAACCTATCAACTTAATCGAATTGCATTTCCAGCAGTATGAACACGTGTTTCATTATATGCAAAATGTGATGATGTGCGAGCTCAAGGATATCACGGGGTATGAGTTAGTGAGTTTGGTTTTACGCTGCTTCTAGCAATATTCCAGCAATATCACGGCGGGGGACACCAGAAATGGGCTCAACACATTGTACCCATGTCGGACATCGAACCCGGGTCTTCGGCGTGACGAGCGAACGCTTTAACCACTAGGCTACCCGACCGCCCCGCTTCGTACTACACAAAAGGAATGCTGAGGACTGTCCCAACATGTGTCCCCCCGAGCATTTCATATGTTCTAGGGGAGATGTTATACATTCTTAAGAAAATACAATACAAGTCTTCACAACATTGGGGGTCACAGGTGGCCCAGTCGTCTAAGGCGCCGCGATTCGCTGTGCAGAGTTGCGTCCCTTGGGCACACCAGAAAAGTATGATTGTGGGTTCGAATCCCGGTTCGCTCCGATTGTGTTTTTAGGTAAGTCTGCACCATACCCGTGCTCGTGCGAAGAGGTAAACGTCTGAGGCCTGCATCACTTCGGGCTTTCCCCCCTGACACGCCGTGATATAACTGGACTGATAATGTTAAAAGCGGCGTTAAACCCAACTCACTCACTCACTTCATAACATAGACTAAATAAATGACTTCCTATTCTTTCTCAGGCGCAAGAGGAAATGGAGTGGCTAACGTTTACACAGAATGTGCATCGGCACCTCATACAGCACCTTTTACTGATACATATGATGGTGACTGCCAGTGCTGACACCTGTCTAGTGAAGAACCAAGTTGCCAACTGCAGTGCAAGAGGTTTGACTTCCGTTCCATCAACATTGCCTGAAAACATAACAACGTTGTTGATGGCCGATAATAAACTGGTGGACATTGCAGGATTTGCTTTTAAAAAATACGCACATTTGAAGCACCTTGATTTGTCTAATAACCAGATCAAGCGACTCAACAATAACTCGTTCTATGGCCTTACAAGCTTACAAAGTTTACAACTTGAACGCAACCATCTGAATCTGTCACGCAACGCATATCCCGCACTTTGTTTCTCGGGACTGGTGTCACTTCAGAGGCTACTGATTGGGAACAATGTTGCGATTGAATGGTTCTTAGACCCTCAAGACTCATTTTACTACCCCGATGAAGCCATAGGACAGCTTGAGGCATTAGAAGAATTGTCAGTGGATGGTTTACCCAATGCTATGTTTGGAGTGGGATTTTGTCACCTGCACAGCCTAACATATTTAGATTTTAAGCTGTGTTATATTAATTACGTCGAGGAGGGCATGTTTGTCAATACACCTAACATCACCTTTCTTAGTATGTCTCACTGCCATATCTTCGATGTCCACAAAGAATCCTTTGCAAAACTACCGCACATTGACACACTAGATCTATCCGGAAACACAGAGGTGGGTTTAAATGTAACACACATATTCCATGGTTTGAGAGACACACAAATTAGAGTTCTTATGTTAAGCAGCATATATCCCCCATATTCGATTTGTGTTGTCATTCCCTCTGATTGTTTGCGTTATTTGTTCAATACATCAATCAAGGAGTTATATCTAAATCATAATGATATTAGAAAACTTGAACCTGGGGCGTTGGATTATTTTCCACCAAGTTTAGAAATCATTTCTCTTCGAGACAATAAGTTTACGTTTGGTCATTACATTTTTGAACTTAATAAATTAACAGGACTAAGGCGTATAGATCTCAGTGACAATATCGTGGGCCATTCCAATTTTCCGCTTGAAGGCAATGGAATATATAGTATTCCTTGGATACCGTCTTTTCCCTTGCCACCAAATCTAGAAGATATTGTCCTCAGAAATATGATTATACATGCAGAAATACCATCAGTGTACTTCTCAAAGAACAGACTCAGATCCCTTGATGCTTCTCAAAATGGGGTTTCCTTCTGGCGGGGACCTGTTTACGGGCTCAAGAATTTAGAAACTCTTGACTTATCATCAAATTATTGTTCAAAAGTAATTGCAACCTTTTTCAACAGTTTTATGACTATTCGCATTTTGAATGTTTCTAATAACTATTTGGGAGATGCCCTCAAAGATCTCAAATTCACTAGAGTTTTTAGTTCACTGACAAAGCTTGAAGTACTTGATTTGTCTGCTAACAGATTCCGTATTTTGCATCCAACATTTTTCAAACATAACAGAAACCTGAAGTATTTGAATCTAAGCCAGAATGCAATATCAAATCTCGACTTAGACGTGGGAAAGATAAACCTCACAATGGTGAACCTACAGATGAATGAAATAAGGTACATAGCCAAATCCACGCGGGATATGTTTGATGCCATGGACGTGAACAATCACTTAACAGTCGATCTGTCAGATAACCCTTTAGACTGTTCTTGTGACCATCTTGACTTTTTGTTGTGGATATTGAAAACGAAGGTTAATTTACAAAATGTTGGCACTTACACGTGTGTTAATGAATTCGGCAAACGTATGCTTTTGGACAAGGGTTTCATTAAGTCAAAGAAGGAAACCTGCAAATCCTATGCTGGTGTAGTTATTGGTGGATTATGTTCTGTCGTGTTTTTCTTGTCCGTCTCAGTCGTTGGACTGGTGTATAGGTATCGGTGGAGAATCAAGTATCTGTATTACATTGTTAGGGATCGGTATAATTTTCACAGAGGTCAGGATGATGGCGAAAGACAGTTTATGTTTGATGCTTTCATTTCCTACGCAAATGAAGACCTTGTCTTTGTCGACACACTGATTAATAACCTTGAGGGTCAGGGGAAACGTCTGGTTGTTCACCACCGGGACTTTCGTCCCGGAGAACCCATAGGTGCAAATATTGTTAATGCAATTCAGACTAGCAGGCACACTGTCCTGATACTATCGGGTAGTTTCCTTGAGAGCAACTGGTGTCGTTATGAGTTTGAGATGGCTAGAATGGAGGCAGTGTACGACTCTAGAAGTGTCCTTGTCGTTGTCAAGATTGAAGACGTGTCATCTGCTGCCGTACCCCGAGAGCTGCTCTATCTGATGAGGTCGGACTCGTACCTGGAATACCCTGATGATCCTGAGGATCAGGCGATATTTTGGGTGAACCTTGGAGAAGCTGTCAGCAACTGATATATCCCCAGATGTACGGGGACGTAATCTTATCTGAACAAACAGAAACTCACAAGAGTTGCGTCCCTTGGGCACGCCAGAAACACATGATCGTGGTTTCGAATCCCGGTTCGCCCCGATCATGTTTCTTGGTTTCTCAGCATCACACCCGTGCTCGTGGATTTCACAACAGACCTGCATCACTTCAGGCTTTCCTCCCAGTTTAAGCTGATA
Source organism: Haliotis rufescens (assembly GCF_023055435.1). Classification (NCBI taxonomy): domain Eukaryota; kingdom Metazoa; phylum Mollusca; class Gastropoda; order Lepetellida; family Haliotidae; genus Haliotis; species Haliotis rufescens. The sequence continues at coordinate 25,007,943 of NW_025964383.1, read as the reverse complement.
TAACTGGAATACTGATCAAAGCGGCTTTAAACCCAGCGACCATACCTTATACATAGTTGATATCATTGTGTGATAAATAGTAGGTTATTCTGTTGTTTGATAAAGAATAGTTTTGAAGGGATTATCTGTCTTTATTTCAATGCAAATGTAATAACATGTCCGAGACTACCAAGTAATCCTACGCTGATTGGCCCCAGTTGTACATTGCATATATTGTACTTATATGTCACAGCTGTGTATTGCATATATTGTACTTATATGTCACAGCTGTGTATTGCATATATTGTACTTATATGTCACAGCTGTGTATTGCATATATTGTACTTATACGCCACAGCTGTGTATTGCATATATTGTACCTATACGTCACAGTTGTACATTGCATATATTGTACTTAAACGTCACAGTTGTACATTACATGTATTGTACTTATACGTCACAGTTGTACATTGCATATATTGTACCTATACGTCACAGTTGTACATTACATGTATTGTACTTATACGTTACAGCTGTATATTGCATATATTGTACGTATAGTTATTTTTTCACAATGCCATTTTCCAAAGATGCTATTGTTTAAATGTCATCGCGAGAGAAATGACCTTGAATTTTATATTCCCACTCATTGTTGCTTTGAATTTTGTTGGTTAAATGTAGTCTTTACATGTACATGTTTTCTTTGGCAAAATAAAGTCACTATCTTTTAAACTTTCATTTTTGTTCTAATTGCACTCCACAATAGGAAGTAAAACCTTAACTTTGTAACTTTATGTACTGAACCGCAAAAGAAACGTCAACATGGATAGATATAGGAGAAACCTTATTTGTCCAAACACTGAAGACATACCTTGAGAAATATTAAAAAGATGAAACCTGGCAAAACTGATCATCAAGGTTGAAATTAAAGTGTCAAATGTTCTTAAAGTGAAACAGAAAACTTGTAATGCCATTTTCTCAGAGACAAGTCAGTATCTCGTGTGTCTACCATGTGCATTGATGACTGCCGTGCAACGTCGATACATGGAATGGATGAGGCGGTTGAAGAAGGCCATAGGCACTTGAGCCCACACTCTGAGGAATGCCTGACGCAGTTCAGCTGCAGTTGTAGGCCTTGGTCGGACGTCATTCAGCCGTCTTTGAATCTCGTCCCAAAGGTGCTCAATGGGATTTAAATCGGGACTGAGGGAAGGCGACTGCATGGTTCTGATCCCATTCTGTTGGAGGAAGTCTCTTGTTGCTCTCGTAGTGTGGCACGGGCGTTATCATGCTGAAACTATTGGTTGCGGCGACGTGCCAAATGAGGTATGGACTTGATCAATGTACCGAGCTGCTGTGATACCCTTGGACCCTTCCCTGGACCGAATTTCTGGAAGACCACAGGGCCGACCCTCTGTGCAAGACCAATTCCACCACACAACATGATGCTCGGACCACCCCACGAGTCTCTCTCAACAACACAAGCATCCGAATAACGTTCCCCACGGCGTCACCAGGCTCTCTCTCTGCCATCTACTGTTGAGATACAGTAACGGCTCTCGTCTGAGAAGGGGACTCTTCTCCACTGCTGGTGGCGCCAATGCTGGTGCTGTGTTGCCCACTGAAGACGGCCCCGGCGATAATGTGGTGTCAGAATGGGTCCTCGGTGTGTCCTGTGACAGTGGAGGTGTCGGCTCTTCAATCGTCGACGCACGGTGTGGCAATGATGAACAATGAATAGGTTTGTGAATGAAGCCATCTAAGCCAGCAGTCAATTTGGCTTTGATAACTGTCAATGGTGTGGTTCAATGTATCCATTGCACGCGAATTCGAATGTACATTAAATGTCTTAGCAATAGCAACTTGTTAATTTTATTTATTTCTAGTATATAGTAAAGATCCAGACCAACCTTTAATATTTTGGGGAGAGATAGTGGAGGGATTTTGAGTTTTACTGGAGACAGAAAATTATTTCGGATACTGCTTCATTATTTTCTGTGGGGCGGTTGGGTAGTCTAGTGGCTAAAGCGTTCGCTCGTCACGCCGAAGACCCGGGTTTGATTCTCGACATGGGTACAATGTGTGAAGCCCACTTCTGGTGTCCCCCGCGGTGATATTGTCGGAATATTGCGTAAATGCGGCGTAAAACCATACTCACTCGCTCACTCACAATTTCTGTGTGTCCCCTGAAGTTGTATTGCTGGAATATTGCTAAAAGAGCCGTAAAACCCAACTCACTCACTCACCATCAAATTCCTGTTAAGAAATGTTTTGGTAAACGTTCAAAGGAATCAACTAAATGTGACACGTTGCTTGGTAACGTGATGCGTGATGCTACCCCTTACTATGACCTGTACAGGGAGTTTTCACACATCCTTACTCACTTGGTTGACAGCATGACGTCGTACATCAACGACGCGGGTCAATGCTCATGATAGCGACCACTTGATTGTCTGGTCCAGATTAGATTGTTTACAGGCCACCGTCGTATGGCAGGCAAATTGCCGGGTGCGGGGTTATCAACAAACAAACATTTACTTTTTATGTTTGTGAGTGGCGGTTGATACCCTAGTGTACCAGGGCTAGTGTACTGGGTCTAATATGCCGGGTCTAATGTTCCAGGCTTGTGTGCTGAAGCTAGTGTACTGGGTCTAATATGCCGGGTCTAATGTTCCAGGCTTGTGTGCTGGAGCTAGTGTACTTGGTCTAATATGCCGGGTCTAATGTTCCAGGCTTGTGTGCTGAAGCTAGTGTACTGGGTCTAATATGTAGGGTCTAATGTTCCAGGCTTGTGTGCTGGAGCTAGTGTACTGGGTCTAATATATGGGGTCTAATGTTCCAGGCTTGTGTGCTGGAGATAATGAACCAGGGCTAGTGTACTTGGTCTAATATGCGGGGTCTAATGTTCCAGGCTTGTGTCCTGGAGCTAGTGTACTGGGTCTAATATGCCGGGTCTAATGTTTCAGACTTGTGTGCTGGAGCTAGTGTACCAGGGCTAGTGTACTGGGTCTAATATGCAGGGTCTAATGTTCCAGGCTTGTGTCCTGGAGCTAGTGTACTGGGTCTAATATATGGGGTCTAATGTTCCAGGCTTGTGTGCTGGACCTAGTGCACCACGGCTGGTGTACTTGGTCTAATATGCCGGGTCTAATGTTCCAGGCTTGTGTGCTGGAGCTAGTGCACCTCGGCTGGTGTACATGGTCTAATATGCCGGGTCTAATGTTCCAGGCTTGTGTGCTGGAGCTAGTGTACTGGGTCTGATATGCCGGGTCTAATGTTCCAGGCTTGTGTGCTGGAGCTAGTGTACCAGGGCTAGTGTACTGGGTCTAATATGCAGGGTCTAATGTTCCAGGCTTGTGTCCTGGAGCTAGTGTACCGGGTCTAATATGCCGGGTCTAATGTTCCGGGCTTGTGTGCTGGATCTTGTGAACCAGGGCTAGTGTATTGGGTCTAATATTCGAGGTCTAATGTTCCAGGCTTGTGTGGTGGAGCTAGTGCACTGGGTCTAATATGCGGGGTCTAATGTTCCAGGCTTGTGTGCTGGAGCTAGTTAACCAGGGTTTGTGTACTTGGTCTAATATGCGGGGTCTAATGTTCCAGGCTTGTGTGCTGGAGCTAGTGTACCGGGTCTAATATGCCGGGTCTAATGTTCCAGACTTGTGTGCTGGAGCTAGTGTACTTGGTCTAATATGCCGGGTCTAATGTTCCAGGCTTGTATGCTGGATCTAGTGAACCAGGGCTTGTGTACTGGGTCTAATATGCAGGGTCTTATGTTCCAGGCTTGTGTGGTGGAGCTAGTGTACCAGGGCTAGTGTACTGGGTCTTATATGCCGGATCTAATGTTTCAGGCTTGTGTGCTGGAGCTGGTGTACCAGGGCTAGTGTACTGGGTCTTATATGCCGGATCTAATGTTTCAGGCTTGTGTGCTAGAGCTGGTGCACCAGGGCTACTCTACGGGGGCTAGGGTACTGGGGATGTGACACAGGCCAGTGTTCAGCAAGGTCAACCCCAGATGCGATGAAGGATGCCACCCTGTGGAAGTAAACACTCTACAAGTCAGGACGATACCTGGCGACGGAATGCACCCACTAATCACACACTGTTATCTCCGGGGAATACAGTTATTTGGCCTAGTATTCTTGTAAGGGCAACAGCTCCACGGCTTCATGTCTTATTTGATGGTGTGAAACTGCTGAGCATCAACCCATGCCTCGCTCGGACTGCTGCGGAATACCACTCCGTGGAGCGGTAACAGTTCTTGGATGTGCCTTGGTCGTGTTTTGTCTTGGAAATGGATACACATACGGTGAGTTTCCTTTTAGGTATCATCTGGTGGTGATGACATGCCCTACACAGTGAGCGAGTATGGTTTTACGCCGCTTTTAGCAATATTCCAGCAATATCGGGGGGCAAGGTTGGCCCAGTCGTCTAAGGCGCCGCGATTCGCTGTGCAGAGTTGCGTCCCTTGGCAACGCCAGAAACCCATAATTTTGGGTTCGAATCCCGATTCGCCCCGATTATGTTTCTAGGTTTGTCAGCACCATACCCGTGCTCGTGGGTTTCACCGAAGTGGTAAACGTATGAGACCTGCATCACTTCGGGCTTTCCTCCCACATTAAGCTGACACGCCGTGATATAACTGGAATATTGTTTAAAGCGGCGTAAAACCCAACTCACTCACTCACTCCAGCAATATCACGGCGGGGAAAACCAGAAATTGGCTTCACACATTGTACCCATGTCGAGAATCGAACCCGGGTGGAAGAGCGAACCCGGCGTGACGAGCGAACGCTTAAACCACTAGGCTACCCGACCGCCCCCTGCATGCACTGTATTACTGAGGTTTGCGTTTCTTGTTGTGTTTACGCTTCGTCTGGTATTGGAATATTTATCAAGGTCTTAAAGGACTGGGCGCTTCACAAAGCGATCTGTTCGTTTGATTGTTTGTCGTGAAGGTCGCACTCAGCGATACTCAAGCTGTATGTAAATAATCGAGTCTAGACCAGACAATCTAGTGATTGACATAAGGAGAATCTATTCGCGAAATTAGGACACGATAACATGCATCAACCAAGTCAGCGATCCCGTTAGTCGCCTCTTACGACAAGCATAGTCGTCTTTTACGGCAAGCATGGGTTGCTGAAGACCTATTCTTCCCCGGATCTTCACGGGTGACAAAGCGATCTGAACAATATAACTATGGCAATATGACTTTGTCTGTGTTATAGTATGGGCGTTCGATCATTGTAGCGTTCTCATCACTTTGTGGAACGGAGAGCAAAGCGTCTCAGTTATTTTGATATGTTATATTTTAACCCGATCAGATAAAAAGGCAAAAGAAAAAAGGGGTTATTGTGCTGAATAAGTGAATTGTCTAAAAATCTCCCCTTAACATATTTTAGTCGGCTTTGATAGAAGGAGTGTGAATGATTTGAAATGGAACTTCGCACTAGTATCTTTGCAGCTCAAATTGTCAACATCTGTTTGTACGTGTTCCATCGGATTCCAGACCGCCTCCGTGGTCTAGTGGTAGAGCGTCCGCCCGGAGAGCGGAAGGTCCGGGGTTCGATCCCCTGCCGCGCCATACCAAAAGACGTTAAAAGTTGGTACTTGTTGTTACTCTTTCTTGCGCTCGGCATTAAGGGGCTAAAACAAGGACTGGTCGGCTCGGAGTCAGTATACTCTGTCTGAGTGGGGTATTCGTGTTAAACTGCGGCATGGTATCTCAGTTGGCTAGCACTATAAATCGGCATCAGTCCGGACTAGTACAAGCAGCCGCGCGCATGCACGTCGCTATATGAGTGCAATAATCCTGGACGCGACGTTAAACCCAATTTCACCTCACCTCACCATCGGATTCCAGGGCCAAGTAGGCCCCGTTTTTCCATTCTTTTCGTAAGAGCCAACGGATGAGGATCGGATAACTGCGTACCATCCTGCCCCAAGGTCACCGACCGTTGCTCATGCTGTCACCCATCGGGTCGCCTAGCCTAGACTCGATTATTTACAGGCCAATCGTGATTGGGAAGGGCAGATTGTAGAGTAAAACAACATTCATTCACATCACTTACTCGAGAAGCAGCAGCAAAGAGTCCGATTATTCCCTTCACCCAATTTTGGTGTATGCGGGGCGGTTGGGTAGCCTAGTGGTTAAAGCGTTCGCTCGTCACGCCGAAGACCCGGGTTCGATTCCCGACATGGGTATATATGTGAAGCCCATTTCTGGTGTCTGGTGTGGAATATTGCTTGAATATTGCTAAAAGCGGCGTAAAATCAAACTCACTGACTTGGTGTATGCAATCACAGATCATTAATCATGGAGGGATTCGGGGTTAGAATAGATTCCAACAAACCTATGGTTGTCATGAGAGGCCACTAAATGGATCGAGTTGCTCATAAACTCAATCATTCGTTTGTCTGGTCGAAACTGTATTATTTACAGTCCGACGTCATAGAGCTTGAATATTACATATTTGCATAAAACAACAAACACATACTTTTTCAGGAACACGCAGTGTCTGTTGACCACGATGACCTTTTGGATTGTTTTTAGGCAACATGACCCCGTACCTGACCTCGTACCTGAGGAACAGAAGCGCGCTGTCCTCGGATGTCAGGTACGCGGATACGCTGTGGATCAGTACCGGGAGCATCCTCTGCTCCAGCTTCTTCATGCCGATTCTGTGTATGGCGGAACAATACATCCCATCCAGGATTTGTATCCTCGTCGGCGGATGGACCTTCAGGTGATTCAGTAGTTGCTTTGTTTTCTTTGTTTTTTGTTTGTTTGTTGTTTAACGCCGCACTCAGCAATAGGGGCGGTCGGGTAGCCTAGTGGTTAAAGCGTTCGATCGTCACGCCGAAGACCCGGGTTCGATTCCCGACATGGGTACAATGTGTGAAGCCCATTTCTGGTTTCCCCCGCCGTGAAATTGCTGGAATATTGCTAAAAGCGGCGTAAAACCATACTCACTCACTCACTCAGTCACTCAGCAATAGTCGAGCTATGACATTTCTGAATAAGATTAGTTAATGTTAACACAATAAGACTTGTCAGCGGATGCCAAGAAGTTTGGATTTTGGATTACTTACACAATGTGAGTGAGTGGCTGTATTGTGCTTAAATATAATGAGAATGGATTGTGCCTTGTCTTTGTCAGTCTTGGTATCGCGGTGACATACTTCAGTGTCAGCTACAGCTTCGTCACCACCATCCTCTCCTACGGAGTCCTATACGCTATGGGGAAGAGTATGGCATACCCTATCAGCCTGAGGATGGCTATCAAGGTAAGTGTGGTTATGTGTCAGGGTAATGGATGGCCCAGTCGCCTAAGGCGTAACCAGTCGCCGTGCAGAGTTACGCCCCTTAAACCTATGATCGTGGGTTTGAATCCCAGCTTCGCGCTGATTGTGTTTCTGGTTTGTCAGCAGAATAATTGTGTTCGTGGGTTTTGACAAAGAAGTAAAACGACTACATCACTTCGGGCTTCCTCCCACTGTATTAGACCCGTGAAGATCCGGGGTGGAATCGGTCTTCAGCAACCCATGCTTGCCGTAAAAGGCGACTATGCTTGTCGTGAAAGCGACTAACGGGATCGGGTGGTCAGGCTCGCTGACTTGGTTGATGCATGTCATCGATCCCAATTACGTGGATCGATGCTCATGATATCAATCACTGGATTGTCTGGTCCAGACTCGATTATTTACAGACCGCCGTCATATAGCTTGAATATTGCTGAGTGCGGCGTAAAACAACCAACCAACCAACCCACAGTATTGCTTTTCACGAGGTGTCTTATTTATATGCACTGGGCAAGCTCGGTGACATGGCTGATGCGAGTCACCGTACGGCATGGGACGTTGCTCATGATAGGAATACGAGAAAAAATATTATTCTTATGTTTTTGTGATTAGAAATACTTTATATTTCGAATTAAGGCAGACATTAAAACGTACATCCATATTATAACGCTGGTGGTTTCAGAAGCTGCAGAGCAATGTTGTATCGTGTTGAATAAATCGACCTCATTGATGCTATGTTCTGTTGTTTTATGTGCAGTGGTTTCCTGGACGAAAGGGTCTCGTGATTGGAATAATTGATGCCTGCTATGGCGGCAGTGCATTTGCCCTGAACCAAATCATCACCAGATTTATCAACCCTGACAACCTTTCCCCTGACCAAGATATCAACAACAACCAGTGATTAATTACCCTGAAATATTTCTGAAATGTATTGTAACAGTTTGTTTAAGATAAATTTTTTTGTTTTTTTCAATTTTAAACATACAACCTAAAGAATTGTGGTTGCTATTACTGCTAAATATGAATAATAATAATTTTGCTTTATTTCGGTCTTCACGTGAATGCCAGATACAGTCGAAAATTTTAAATCGTTTTTTTTTGGACTTTGTTGTCTTAATGACATTTGTCTTTAAATGAAACATAGTGTTAATAAACGCTTTAGTTTTGCAATTCAGAGCCAATTTGAGGCACGAGTTGAGACACTTAGTGAAGGACCCGTGAAGATTCCGGGGTAGAATAGGTCTTCAGCAACCCACGCTTGCCGTAAAAGGTGACCATGCTTGTCGTAAAAGGCGACTAACGGGATCGGGTGGTCAGGCTCGCTTACTTGGTTGATGCATGTCATCAATCCCAATTTCGTGTATGGATGCTCATGATATCAATCACTGGATTGTCTGGTCCAGACTCGATTATTAACAGACCGCCGTCATATAGCTGGAATATTGCTGGAGTGCGGCGTTAAACAACAAACCAACCAACTTAGTGAAGACAACTTCACGTCTCTTCCAGTTATTTCACTCAAGACAGTCTCCTGGATAGAGTGCCCTACTGTTTTCTCCTCCTGGGAGGTATTTATGCAGCACTAAGTACAGTCGGGGTCCTGCTAATGAAGGATCCAGCAGTGCAGGTAGAAAATGGGGATGTGAGTAAATGGAAAGTGCGTTTTATCAATTAAAAAATACAGCGTAGGTTGTTCACTGTGGGTTCTTTCGTCCTACAGGAAGGGCTTTGCCAACTTGCCAAGCACATTCATGCTTCAACGCCGAATATCAGTAACATCACAGCACTTATATTCTTTAAAACCACATATCAGTTATAACACACCAGTTGTGTCCTTCAGCTCTGTATTGAGTTTAATCACAGTATGTCAAATCTATATAAAAAATCCAAAGTGACAACTACCACTTTCGTATGCACAAACAACAGCAAGGTATATAATAGTTGCCAGCTAATGGTTGCATCAATTAAATGCTATTAATTCTGATATTAAGTGTAACTGACCTGTTCTAAATACTGGTGGGCATGTTAATTTTAGTTATAGTTTTGTTTAACAAAATTGCCAAACATAACGAGATCAATTAACCGAAGTGTATAATCAAGCTAATGGTCATATGATTACATGGATGTCATCTAATGGTTTTAGGCTCCTGGTCTGAAGGACACAATTCAAGAAATAGGAGACACTGGAATTAAAGAAGACGAAAACAGAGACGAAAGGTATCATAAAGTAGAGGATAATCACTAATATCAGTAATGAGTTTTAACAAATTCCTGGAGAACGAATATTTCATAAGAATAAATTGTGTCCTTTCTTCCATGCGGACGGAGGTAGCCAAATCCTCAAGGAAACTACAAGGACAGCGTGGTTCTCCATCCTTCGAATGATGTACCATGAATGTATATTGTGTTTTCAGACCCGTGAAGATCGGGGTAGAATTGGTCTTCAGGAACCCATGCTAGCCGTAAAAGGCGACTATATATGCTTGTCGTAAAAGGCGACTAACGGGATCGGGTGGTCAGGCTCGCTGACTTTGGTTGATGCATGTCATCGATCTCAACTGCGTGGATCGATGCTCATGACATAAATCACTGGATTGTCTGGTCCAGACTCGATTATTTACAGACCGCCGTCATATAGCTGGAATATTGCTGAGTGCGGCGTTAAACAACAAAGCAACAACAACCAACAATCTTTCAGACATGATGACGACGGAAGCCTGAGCCCGATGGAAACATTAAAGACAGTCCGGTTCTACATCATCTGGCTGGTGTACTTCAGTTTGGGAGTGTCCATTGACATCTTCTACGGCTTTTACAAGGCATGTCACAGTGATAATACTGGCATTTATATTCTCCATGTTTTAAGAGTTCCGATGTAATGGTAATGATATACATTTCTACATAAATCACAGACCTGAAAGGTGACGGGTCTGTTTGTATTGTACACTGACACATTTATTATTTCGGAAGCCTCCTCTGTTCAGGCATCGTGCATAAGAAAACGAAAACACTGTTGTGTTAAATTCAGACCAGCATCGTACATCGAGGATAGAAGCCGACTAAGATATAGTTTGGAAAAGATATTATTTGATCAAATCTTGTCAAAGATCCTAAGAAATCAACATCGATAAATCTTACTACAGGATTCATGGAAGGGAGGTTATGTATTTGGATTGGAGTTGAATTTGACAGAAGTCCACCTAAAAGTATCTAACTTAAACATTTCATACACAATACAACAGCGTTTAGCTGTACTGTAAGTTCTCGATCAGATTTTAAACTGTATATATCTACATGTTTTTGTTCAGCCATATGGTGAAACATTCATCACTGATGACTACTTCCTGTCTTTGGTGGCCTCCTTTGCTGCTATAGCAAATGCTCTGGGAAACCTGTTCTGGGGGTTCATGGTTGACAGGTATTCATACAAGGTAAAAGTAACTGACCCATGTAGTTGGTTTATTCATTACATTCACGGGAGACCCGTGAAGATTCCGGGGTTGAATAGGTCTTCAGCAACCCATGCTTGCCGTAAAAGGTGACTATGCTTGTCGTAAAAGGCGACTAACGGGATCGGGTGGTCAGGCTCGCTGACTTGGTTGATACATGTCATCGATCCCAATTGCGTGGATCAATGCTCATGATGTCAATCACTGGATTGTCTGGTCCAGACTCGATTATTTACAGACCGCCGTCATATAGCTGGAATATTGCTGAGTGCGGCGTTAAACAACAAACAAACAACAACATTCACGGGAATAATCCGATTGGACGCCTAACTGGACAAACATGTAAAAGAATACATTTCCTGCAACGTTCCCAACATATTTGGCGTTAGTAGTATGTCCATGTTGATTGCTAAAATCTTCTTCAAACCCAAACTTATCCCATCGAGTTTTAGTTGCAAAATTCAAAAGAGTTTAAGATTCAACACCCACACCCCTCGGCATAATTTCACGTTGAAAAGTGCTTTCTCCAATAATTTTTTTTCAAATAATTCAGTGTGAATAGTTCTGGAGTCAAATATGCCGTGATACGTTTTAGTCGAATGCATTGAAATTTGCCATTTTGAATAAGCTGTGTACTCTTACAAGTAACCATCACAAGTATGGTTTGTGTAAATGTTAGCTGTTTTCTATTTTAAAACTGTCGTTTTCTCTTTATTCAAAAGATGTCTGCACACTAGGAAGGAATAGAAACTGATCATGTAAACTCAGACGTGTAAAACTTTGTCTGAAGGGTCTTTTTCAGTATCTGTGAAGTGCTGCGAGAAACAAAATCGTGGTTAACTGTATGTTAGTAGTAATTGTTATTGTCAAATCCAGAAGTATAGATCACATTTATGGTGCTGACAAACTGAATCAACGCGAACCAATGATCCTTAGTTCAGGCACGCCTCATTAAATGACGTAGCTCTGCACAGCGCGTTTCGGAATTTAGACGACTGGACACACACACAACACAACACAACACAACACAACACAACACACACACACACACACACACACACACTACACTACACCACACACACACACACACACACACACACACACACACACACACACACACACACACACACACAACACAACACAACACAACACACACGGTTGTTGCAAGCCTATGTCAGCCATTCCATAAACTGCAGATAAAGCTCAAAAGTACGACCGAAGTTGACTGAAACCTATCCATTTCCAGCCCGTCCTGGTGTCCTTGATCACAGCCAGTGGTGTATTCCAAGCTACTCTAATCGCAACAGAGTACGGGGGAAAGGCCATGTACTTCATCTGGGTCTGCTGTCTTGGTTTCTCCATGAACGGCATATTCAGCATCCTTCCGCTGATAGCCATTGAGATGTTTGGAAATAAGTACTACTCAGTTAACTATGGACTTGTGCACACTGCTGGAGTAAGTGATCTTGAGCTGGAATTGGAAGAATAATTACCTTCATGATAGGTGTTAGTCCGTTCCTTGGAGGGTGAGACCCGTAAAGATCCGGGGTAGAATAGGTCTTCAGTAACCCATGCTTGCCGTAAAAGGCGAATATGCTTGTCGTAAAAGGCGACTAACGGGATCGGGTGGTCAGGCTCGCTGACTTGGTTGATGCATGTCATCGATCCCAATTTCGTGAATAGATGCTCATTATGCCCATCACTGGATTGTCTGGTCCAGACTCGATTATTTACAGACCGCCGTCATATAGCTGGAATATTGCTGAGTGCTGCGTTAAACAAGAAACCAACCAACCAACTTGGCGGATGACGGGTGACGGGTGCCACCGACGGGGCAGGATACGCTCACTTTTAACAACTGATATTATCACTATTTGATAGTGATTCATAAACACATGCTCATGATACACTCGAAATCGTACAATCGACTCTGTTTTCGGCAGAGAATTTCCCATGAATATGGAAAGGGTTTGCCCCTTTTATTTATCTTGTATTTATAGTGGATGCATAGCAGTAAAGAATGGGAATAATAAGGTCAGGCTTCTTTGCAGTCGTGTTGCTACCTGTGTGCATACAAAGGAGACTTTGTAGTGAGTGAGTGAGTATGGTTTTACGCCGCTTTTAGCAAACTTCCAGCAATATCACGGCGGGGGACACCAGAAATGGGCTTCACACATTGTACCCATGTCGGGAATCGAACCCGGGTCTTCGGCGTGACGAGCGAACGCTTTAACCACTAGGCTACCCGACCGCCCAGGAGACTTTGTAAGCGCTGTTATCAGTCGGTATATGTAAATTCTTAATTTGTAATAGTGTACATACAAAACGAACACATAGCAAAATTGGCATTAAGTTTAAAACTCAAATTAATGATAGTTTCAGGAAATTTACTGCAAATGTAATTATTGCAAATGTCATGATACCTATATTATAGATTCACATGTATTGGATAATTTACTCTTAGATTTGCCAGTTAGGTACATTTAATCATTCAAAAAACAAAAGCGACAAAACTCTTTCCATAATTATAAGAGTCAATTGTACGGATCTGTTTATACTGTAGGTAATAACACCATGTGCATCACTGGTGGCACCCGTCATGAACACATACACAGGCAAGTCGATTCTTCACTTGAACACGCACGAGAACATATGGTACAAGTCATCATTTTGGTCACATTTGTGGTTGCAAATGTCCTCCACATGTCTACCCTATACCTTTTTGAAAACTTTATTAAGGCCTTCAATGCTGCAACCAATTGGTCAAACAATTTTTAGCAAAAATCGTAAAATGTTTTTTTGTAATCTTGTTATTGACCCCTTGGGGTTCATTAAAATCCTGGAATTATTTTTAACAAGAACAAAGGCAGGGCGGGACAACTTAGGAATGGCCAGGAGTCCGAACTTGACCACACAGAAGGAAGCGAGCTACAAAAACATGTTTTATATCACTGGAAAGCTCTCGAGGAGTCGAATCCAAATAATGTGTGTCCCAGTGTGTTCACATGTTCATAAGCTCAAAAATTGGCTCAGAAAATGCATTACTGCAGAAATTTCTGGCCGAATTTTTTTTTTCTGCAGAAATTTCTGGCAGTATTTTTTTTTTCTACAGAAATTTCTGGCAGAATTATTTTTTTTCTACAGAAATTTCTGGCAGAATTTTTTTCTGCAGTAATATTTAGCAGAATTGTTTTAATTCAGGAGAAATAAGATTCAATCATTGGATAGTTGAACCTGGAGTTGCTTCAAATGACCTTTTTCCTCAAAAGAAACATTTTTAGTTCACATGATTTCAAGCAAAAAAATAAAACTAATTTCGTGAGATATTTCAAAAAATTATTTATTCACATGCTTTATTACAAGACAATTCCTTGGGAGACTTTGCACTTTTCATTCTCATTTCTTGGGTGAGATGATTTTTTCAGTGATGGGCCCTGTCACAAAAGAAAATAGATGTATAGATGAGTGGATCCATAGTGTCTAATATAATGGATAATAGCAGCCTATACGCAGCTAGAGTTTAACTTTACAATAGAGCCTGCGGAATAAAATGTATTATGAATGTAAATATTGTGCTTTACTTACGTTTTCTTCTCAACATACTTGAAATGAATTCTTTTTTCGTCTGGTCATTGAAAGCTATGTGCACATATTCTGAAAAGATAGGAAAAAACCATTAAAATGCTTTTCATTTCAGTAATTAACACATTCCACAAGCTTTAGACACATGAACAAAGTAAGATAAGTGAGGTGAGTTGAAATTGGGTTGAATGTCGCGTCCAAGATAATTGCACTTATATAGCATGTGCGTGCGTGCGTGTGTGTGTGTGTGTGTGTGTGTGTGTGTGTGCGTGCTTGTACTAGTCGTCTGCATCTTCCGTTTTGTACAGGTCACTCCATAAGTTGTCAGTGACCGCATACTTGTGTAGGGGGCACTCAATGTTCACACTGTCATGAAGCTGAAATTTATATAAGGATGAGTATACTGCGAAAATTACATTGGATTAATTCGTTAAAAGAGACTTATGTATCATGTTTGGGAGAGGCATTCAGATAAGCAAAATTTGCTTGTTTGCCAATCCCTCCACTTTATGGAAATAAATATGTTTATATCAAGAGACTTCTAAACCATAACCGAACTCAAAACTAACCCCATGTGTCGTAAATGGGTGCTCTAAGGTAAAAAGGATGGTAAACACGTGTTTCATTGGCAAGAGATACTCAACCCTTATGATCGGAAAGGGGGTCCAAGGACAAAGGAGAGACCAGACCTACTACCCAGAGGGGGCAGCCTGGTACAAGACTTAGTGTAAAGCTAGCCTAGTCTATGTCTCCACTAAAAAAAAATAGATAAATTTTCGGACAGCATAATCTGGTGTCAGATCTTAAAAAAGTTCCTAACGACTGTGAAACCATGGTAAGAAGTATTATTATTAATGAAGCAACCTTCCCAAGTGTGTGTGCTGCATAAGCCGGAGTGGTTCCCCTTGAATTTCCAAAATATCAATCGACAGACGAAACGACAATTAGTTCGCTTGACATATCCAGTTGGGGGTTATTCTTTTTTAGTTTGGTGGAAAAATGATATGAAACACTGGGGTCTGACTGACTGATATAGAAGATTTAACGTGCGCTTTCCGACTGTAGCGTATTTCGCACACGGGCCTGGCCAGACCATTTAGTGTATTCCGAGAAGGGTGAAAGTGGTGTGTGCAACACAAGAGGGGGCTTTTAGGGGTTGCTTATATTGAAGTTTTGGAATTTTTAAATTTCGAATAAATGCCGAGGTGGGTGGAGGAGGGAACTAAGGGAGCCGGGTGAGGTGGGTGTTTGTATGTTTATTGGATTTTGGATTGGTAGATTAATTAGTTTTTAGATGCGCTTAATAAGGTCTGTTTTGATTAGGAATACGCCTAGGGCCTTGAAGTTTTCTAGTTTATTTTGAGGGTTTAGTATTTCATCTAGAGTAGGAACCTTATTTCGATTGAGGGTGGTTTGTAGTGTGGTTCTGTGTGTTTGGTAGTGGGTGCAGTGGATGAGTGCGTGTTCTGTGGTTTCGGGTTGTTTGCAGTGGGGGCAGTTGCCTGTGGTGTGTCTTTTAAGTTTTTTTAGGTGGTTATTTAGGTTCGTGTGTCCTGTTTGGAGTTTTGTAATAAATCTGTCAATTTTTTTAGAGGGGTGTAGGATTTTAGGTTTGGCTAGTGGTTTTCTGAGCACTTTTTTGATTTGGCTATTTGAATTTTGATATTGATAATGCCATTTTTTGGTTATTTTTTGTTTGTTTACACTTTTAATTTCTGCTTTTGAGATGGGTAGGTTTAGGCTTATTACTGGTATTTTGAGAGATAATTTAGCTGCTTTATCGGCGCTTTCGTTGCCGTAAATTCCTACGTGGGCGGGGATCCACAAGAAGGTTATTTGTTTGCCTGCTTTTGTTAGGTCGTCGGAGCTTTTAAGTGTTTGGTTTATTAATTTAGGTCGTTTTTGGTAATTTTGTTTTGGAGGGCTTTTAGTCCACTAAGGGAGTCGGTGAGAATTAGGATTTTATTGTTGTTTTGAGATTGGGGCTGCCCAAGGACTAAATATATCATACAATTTTTGAAATACCCGTATACATTCTGTTTGTCGAGTGACCTTGTGAACAACCAACACCCTCCTTAACCCCCCCCCCCCAAAAAAAGTAGCACGCTCACGGTTTTCAATATATTCGATAACATACTACTTAGATGCGAACTGTTTAATTGACAGCTGTTAATTGGTAACGGTCAAGCCTCAGTGACTTTGCATTGGGAGTGTGTGTGTGAGGGGGCGTCTGAAATAAAGGATGATTCAGTCGGAATAAAGATAAGATAATGATCTCATAAATTTTATTGAAGGCTTTGAAAGTTTAGGATCGGCGAGACCGTAACACAGTGTAATTAACAAAACGATCACGTGATCGTGGCGCTGATAGACAATACCCACCGACCACGTGCGCGAGACTATGTATCACCGTATGAAGTGACAATACCCGAGGATATTTAATTGCCAAGTTGGCAGGAAGTCTTACGCAAGTAAGATCGGCAGATGGCTATGCAAAATTCAAACCAAGGTCCAACAAAAGCCAAACTCATACTCAAATGAAAGGAAAATTGAAATTGCTATCTCACGCCTCAGACTTGGTCACAAAAAGCACTATGACAAGGTTTATTCATCTTGCAATCAGGCTGAAACCATTGACCACGTGTTACTAGAATGTCAAGACCATGCCCCAGCCCGGGCTATGTTAAAACAAGAATTGCAGTTAGATCCGCTATCTGTCATAGATCTCCTAAAGCCAAGAGATGCAATAGCGAAGGCCAAACTAACTCTATTTCTGAGAGATGGACAGCTACTCAAACGTATATAAACAGAGCAGCCAAGGATAAAAATGAAATCATATCAATATAAGAAAATAGAAATCATATCAATGCAAAAACAGAAATTATGTGAACACCGAACTCACAATAGATATGTGTACCCTTCTCACACACAGGAGTCCCAAAGAGGGACAGGTCAGCCGAAATTGCCTAGGCAGGAGGCGACCTCTTAAACACTTAATGCAACAACAACAGGAAGTCTGGCGGCACGGCCCGTACAATATGCGTCGTTTGGGTATTCTAAATTATCTCAGCACCAGCTTTGATGGGGCAATAAGAGAAGATGATATATATGTTTATTTTAGGAAAACATTAATACAACAATTTGTTATATTAAAAAACATTGGGTTTATAAAGTTATTTTTATGTAAATATTTCTAACGTTATAAATGATAGAAAACTCGCATGTAAATGATCAAAATACTGCATGGATTGGTATTTTTTAATTTTCCGTGTTTTTACTTTCACTGATCACATAACTTCATGGCCACATAGCTACACTACAAGTGTCGCCATACAGCTACAATAAGTTGCCTAATGTACATGTAGACAGTATACAAGTCGCAATGTCACAACAGGGGATGGAGATATCTCCTTTTCAGATTAGTTTGTTTGCGTATTTTTTTATCAAAAGTGGTAGAAAATTAGACTCTTACAAAACGCGTTTCGCATGGCAGCAAAGCCACACATTCACTGTTTGGAGTACAGGTTGTTATTTGGTTGTTGTTATATGAAATAACCGTGTTACCAAAATTCCACGTTCTAGGGTCGGCGTTTCCAGAAATAAGACAATAAATATTTTGACGTCTTACCTGTATCGTAACTGCAAGACGGTAACCAGACGCTGTAACTCTGCTGACTGCACGTGGTTCGGGATCTTTGCTGTGGCTGAAATAAAGAGTGCTATTTTTTACAGAAAGAGAACACGTTGCTTGTGCCATTGAGCAAAGACATTGTGCGAAGGTACGATTCTGAATATACATGATTATATACAAGTCACATGACAAAGAAGGTATTTACATGAAAGATATTTCAAATCTCCATGTTAGAGACCTTGAGAAATGTAGATTTAACTGAATCCAATCCGATTAAGTGTTACTATCATTCATTACAAATGGATAATACGATATTGCATTATAGAGAGGGTAATTATAGCTACCTGAAGGAGCAACCATATGTCCACTCTTTGAAGTTGCCGCCAAACCGGACGCGTAATTGTAACTCGCAAGAACACTGTTTACACAGCTTCTTGGCAAGCTTTTCACCTCAATTATTTCGTGTCGCTTACAAATGTTCGCTGATTCAATTAAGCTGCTAAATGACAACCAGTCAGGCTTCAGAAACAATCATTCAACAATGGATAACATATTTATTTTAAAATCGCTAATAGACATATATTTAGCCGAAAACAAAAAACTGTTCTGTGCATTTGTACACTTCAGTAAGGCATTTGATACTATAGACAGATGCAGCTTGTGGCTTAAAATGTTAATATCTAATCTTGAAGGAAAATGTTTTCGTATAATTCATAATATGTATAAAGGAATTAAGTCGTGTGTTTCTCTTAATGGAAAAATTTCATCTTTTTTCCCAAGCATGATAGGAGTCAGACAGGGTGAAAATTTATCTCCATACTTATTCTCTATTTACCTAAATGACTTAGAAGCATTTCTAGCAGAAAATAAATTCCAAGGACTGCAGCTAGTAAGTGACGAGTTCAGCAATCAGTTAAATACTTACGTTAAACTACTAATCTTACTATATGCTGATGACACAGTATTATTAGCTGAATCACCAGATGACTCACAAAAAGCTCTGAATATTTTTGAAAAATACTGCCATCAATGGAAATTGGAGGTTAACATCAGCAAAACTAAAATTCTCATATTTGAGAAACGCTCCCACTCTAAAAATCTAAACTTTATATTTCGTAACAAACCCTTGGAAATTGTTAAAGAGTTTTCATATTTAGGAATCTTATTTACAAGCACTGGTCGTTTCCACAAAGCTATCAAAAAGTTAAGTGAGCAAGCATCAAAAGCAATGTACAGCATATTTAGAAGAATAAGAACACTAGACATTCCTTTAGATTGCCAACTTAAACTGTTCGACAATTTGGTTCAACCGTTACTTCTTTATTCTTCAGAAGTATGGGGGTATGAAAATGTAAGGACAATTGAAAGAATTCACCTTAAGTTCTGTAAATCTATCCTCAGATTAAAACAGTCAACACCCGATTTTCTAGTATATGGTGAATTAGGTAGACATCCATTAACGATTCAGATAAAAATAAGAATGATATCTTTTTGGAGCAAACTAATTGTATCGCCTAATAAACTATCTAGCCGCATCTACCTGCTAATTCATAAAATCACAATGACTAGCAATACTGCATTTCCATGGCTCACCTCAATTAAAAATATTTTATATGAAACTGGTTTGAATTTTGTCTTTGATACTAACTCTTTTCCAAATCTCTCTTGGCTTAAAACTAACGTTAAACAAACCTTAATAGACAACTTCTATCAAAGCTGGAATGTCAAGGCGTGTTCTTCATCTAAAGGCAAATATTATACAATGCTAAAAGACAAACCACAGTTAGATGAGTATCTATTATCTCTCCCATTGAAACAAGCAATCTGGATTCTTAAACTGAGAACATCAAATCATAGACTACCAATTGAGAAAGGCAGATGGTTTAACACACAGAGTACTGAGAGAACTTGCACTTTATGTAACGACCAAATAGGAGATGAATTTCACTTTCTATAAGTATGTCCAAGACTAAATGACCTTCGTAAACAATACCTTCCGGCCTACTATACTAAATATCCCTCCACTCTAAAATACAATCAATTAATGAAATGTTCATACAAACCCATTCTAGTAAAACTGGCTCAGTTCTGTAAAAAAGGTTTAACATTATTTACATAATTAGATATCATAGGATCGTCGATCTATGGCTGGAAAATTGCCCTCGCGACGTTAAAATTTGTGAATTTCACTCTACAATATAATATATGTGTATATTTTATGTGTTCACGTTTGTAGTTATGCAGATCATATATGTATTATATAAATGCATTATGGGTGCATGTATGTATATATTATTATATATTATTGTTGGTGTGGTTGTGTATATATTCAACCTCATGTATGCTCTGTAATCACTCTGTGTGATTTTCTTACGAGCAATAAACTTCTGTTCTGTTCTAAATTTGGAGAAGCGTAAGTGTGGTGAAAGAACAATAATAATAATAAGAAGAATATAGTTTATTAATGTGTCATGTGTACATAATACACCTGGCCATTACTGGCCTAAAAGACACCTAAAATTATACAATCAATAAAATACATAAATAAAATATTATAACTAACAAACCCCACCCACCCACCACCCCTCCCCTCGCCCCACTCCACAGACACACGGACATATACTCTCATGCAAGATCAACCTAGTCACCAGTTCACACACCTTAGCACACACACACACACCCTCCCCCCTCCCCCCCATTATACATGTCCCAGGTCAGCGAGTCACAGAAATCCAACTCGGTCACTCAATTACACGCATTATTGAATATGACCCCCACACATTCAATCATGCACAAGTTCAACCGTGTCAATCAACCATTCTGTATTCAATCTGCCCACCCTTCCTAGCACACACCCATACACGCCCCAAGTCACACCATGTCACACAGTCATGCATATACTTTAATCCAGTCATTCTGTTTGTCCCCAATCCCCTTGGTCAGTCTGTCGTATTTCAAAATTTCTACTTAGTCACCTTCTCTCCCAAATAATATACAATTATATATATATATATATATATAGATATTGTTCACTAAAAAAAGATATTATTATATTATGGTAGTTTGGATAAGCACAAACTACTAATCTGCTTAATCACATTCTCGCACCGGTAATGTACAACATATGAACATAGAATTATACCTAAGGATATTGTTCACTAAAAACAGATATTTTTAAATTATGGTAGTTTGGATAAGCACAAACGCCTTTTGCTGTACACAGTGTGCAAACATTTAGATAACTGGTACTGAATGTTGTCATTTTTAAGAAGCCACAGAAACTTTTCAAAATTTGAAAATTCAGTGAAATTTGTTTCTTGTATTTTAGCTGTGTTTAATATAGATAGTCTGATATCTTTATAGAAGTTGCATTCTACAACAAAATGAAATTCATCCTCTATGGCTTGCTTGTCACAGAGAGTACATAGTCTTTCTGAAAGAGGAGTGATGGGCTTGGTATATCTTCCACATTCTATATTAATTGGCAGGTTACCACAACGCAATGATGCTAATACACTTCTATATTGCCTTGGTAGAGACATTTTAACATAATGGCATGTTTCAATGTCTTGTTGAAATAATCTATAAGTTCTTAACTTGTTTCCATTTGAATTATTTTTATCATTAAATAGATCTGAATACCACTTCTCTCTGTCTTTCTTATCCAGCTCCTGCAATGCTTGATCAAGGAACACTGGCCGGCTTGTGTTATTACAGTAATCATATGCAGTCTGGCCTCTATTGGTGATAGCAAGCTTTTTAACCATGACCATAACCCTGTAGTCCCATGATGATTTCCGCCTTACTGACCACCTGTGAATAATACCTATTATTGAATCTGGTTCGGCTGTGACAGCTCTATGAAAACATCTAAACACTTCAACTTGAATCTAAGTCTGTTGAATGTAAGTGAGGCATGAAGTTGCACGGAGGAACCAACGTGAGACTTTATAATCACATGGTTGTTCATATATGTTATTTAATGCGTGATAGGTATTACCGCTTAAAAGGTGGTTTTGTATTTATAATAAAAACTGATCGTTTACATTTAATATAGAATATAAAAATAGTTTTGTCTGGGTAGCAACATAACTGTTGCATAGGGTATGTTGTTTAATGATAATACTATATGAACATTCCTCGAGCCAGCTGACTTACACTATGGATAGTGTACAAGACAACAGTTATAGAACATCACGTGATAAGGTTGATGGAAACGGCAAAATATTTATTTACAATATATGTGTTTCCAGGGGAAGAGCCTGTTACAAAGTCTGTGTCTAAAAAAAGTAAACTCGCTCCTTGTCGGACAAAACTGACACTTAATTCGAGTGACGTCAACTTTTCTTGATAAATTTGGTAAATATAATACAAAGATAAATATCTGCAATTGCTTAATTCAATTTAAACTCTCCAAAGATTGATGGTTGATATTACTGCAGAAAAAAATTCTGCCAGAAATTTCTGTAGAAAAAAAAATTCGGCCAGAAATTTCTGTAGAAAAAAAATAATACTGCCAGAAATTTCTGCAGAAAAAAAAAATTCGGCCAGAAATTTCTGCAGTAATGCATTTTCTGAGCCAATTTTTGAGCTTGTGAACATGTGAACACACTGGGACACACATTATTTGGATTCGACTCCTCAAGAGCTTTCCAATGATATAAAACATGTTTTTGTAGCTCGCTTCCTTCTGTGTGGTCAAGTTCGGACTCCTGGCCATTCCTAAGTTGTCCTGCCCTGCCTTAATTATTATTATAGTCTGTTACAGTAATAACATTTCATTTGATCAAGAAACGTTTCAACTTGCTAACAAATTGTTACAATGATACCAGTATCATTCAGGTATGTTGCACTTTTAGATTCAGTTCGTTTGCCTCCCACTTGGATAACTCCCATGGTGTAGGAAAATACAATACTGTGAATATTTCTAAATGCTGAAAAAGCATCACCCTTTACTTCCCGATTGTCATATTCTTGGGCTACATAGTGACTTCGTTAACGCCACACTCAGTAATATTTCACCTATATGACGGCAGTCTGAAAATTATCGAGCCTGGATCAGACAATCCAGTGTTTGACATCAACAGCATTGATCGATGCAATTTGAAAAATCATAGCCTGACCACTCGATCAGGGACCAATTGGAATCCCAACTGGCGAACCCGTTTCTAAATGCATGTGCAACAATACACGGATTAGGGATACGCGATAAACCATGGCGCGGGGCCTTTCTGCTCGATCCATTTCAGTCGACACTTATGATAAGCCCAGGTTTATTGGATTGAATTCTACCAATTCTCCGAATAATCAACGAAGGTGAGAATTATAATTCAATTCATGCGTTTCTCAACTTTTGATTCCTATTTCAACATGTGAAAATCATAGCCCTTTATTTATGATTTCAGATAGCTTTTGGTTTGGTTGGAGCAACGATTTCGTCCCAGTCGAAGGATACCTTGGGATGGCATGGCCTGTTCCTTCTATCCGCTGGCATTTCAGTTATCAGTAGGTTATTTTGTGGATTTCCAAAATCAATACTATTCATCAAAACAAATGAGATTTCATAAAAATGAATCTCGTCAAGAGTAATCGTAATTACTTCTGGCCTTGAATTTTTGTTTTGTTTACTATCTGTATGCCCATTTTTTTTCAAATAGAGTCGTGGCACTATCATTATTATATTATTATTATATTGTCATACTCACGTTGAGATACTAACAAGCTTGAAAGAAATAATTTCTGTGATGATTACATACAACCATCGGCTTGTTAATAATTTTAGTTCAGTATAATATGTTTGATGCATTATATTCTTGCTTTACAGGTTTTCTCTTGTCCCTTATCCTCTATTTCAAGAATTGGACGATGGAAAAGAAATCGTCACCTATTTGACGGCATGTGTCGTGTCATGTTAGGGCCACAATCACCTCCTGAGTATTGTTCACAGAGTAGAAAATCAAAATATAGCTGGAATCTAAAGTTAGATAGATAGACTTGCAGTCGGGGTGCATACAAAGTTACACAATCAATCAGGTCACACTTTGTAACCCCATGATGTCCGGGGTACCTACATATACTGTTGAAATAGAATAGGGGATGTAGAATACCATGTATAATATCTTGAATATACTGAATGTGTTTCCGTGATTACGTTCGGGAAGACTGAGAGAAATGCGACAGAAAACAAGATGAATGTATAATTGAACGATTGTATTCCAACTAACAGTCAATATCGACAACAATGACAGTATAGCTGATAATGCATACCATACATTGCCTAGTGTAACAGTCTTCAAGAATACAAGTTGGTGCAATGCAGACACAAATAATTTGAAAATAAAATACTGACGATTTGGTGCAAGTCGTGTCCTGGTATTGGTGTAACTGCTGGGTAAAAGGCTTTGGGTTTCCAAGGGGCCCTTCAGCAGCAATCTACGTACTGCCTTTCCGAGTCGCCATTGTGAGTCTCAGCAACTCAGCAACTTCCTTGGCGGTTAGAGAAGCTCCAAGGCCGGAAGCGATGACTCCGAATTATCGTCATAAACAGGCAAGCACTGTGGCACACCCATACAAGAATTAACGCAACACAGGTTTGATACTCAATAAAATTTACTGTACTTCATTCCATCCCTGATTAGACTACTAACTGGACAGGCCAGTCTCGTCATCTGATGGGCAACAGGCAGTGTTCGGAATAGGTGTCTGCTCCTAGGCCCCTTGCAGGTAGATCTCGTGTGGGGCCCGAAGTTTCAATTTGTATGGGTTCGGGTGGTCAGGCTCAGGCTCGGGCTCAGGCTCGCTGACTTGGTGGATGCATTTCATCGATCCCAATTCCGTGGATCGATGCTCATGATGTCAATCACTGTATTGTCTGGTCCAGACCCGATTATTTTACAGACCGCCGTCATATAGCTGGAATATTGCTGAGTGCGCCGTTTAACAACCAACCAACCAACCATTACAAAGATTACGTCAGACAACAAATGTTAATGTCATGTTAAACTTTGCCAGGTTCCTGAATTGTATCTTCACAGGAAGATAAAGCACTTGTTTATCTTCCCTTAAGAAATAAATCTCTGTAAAATGGAACTTGTAAACCTTTTTGTACTATAGGTCTGATGGCCTCCATGCAAATAAAACTGTCTGTCTGTCTCTCTGTCAGTAAGTATTTGGGACCCGTGAAGATTCCAGGGTAGAATAGGTCTTCAGCATCCCATGCTTATCGTAAAAGGCGTCTGTGCTTGTCGTAAGAGGCGACTAACGGGATCGGGTGGTCAGGATAAAATAGAGCAATGGACAATGTAACAAACAACGCGCTTATATGCCACACATGCTCCTACGATATATGATGCAAAAAGGCGTAAATGATTGACATATAACATTACTAAACAAATTTATATACGGTCCATATTTACATGCTAGGCCATGCTAGGCCATGACAACCCCTACATACTTGAGAATCGTATGATCGAACAGCAGCTGTGTCTAGATTTGATATGCTGTGTATTGTCCAGTGATCGGTCCAGTGCAAGAGACTATTTGTTCTATCACTCCTATGTATGTATGTATGTATGTATGTATGTATGTATGTATGTATGTATGTGTGTGTGTGTGTGTGTGTGTGTGTGTGTGTGTGTGTGTGCGTGCGTGCGTGTGTGTGCGTGCGTGCGTGCTTGTGTGTGTGTGTGTGTGTGTGCGTGCTTGTGTGTGTATTCGTGTATGTGTGTGTATATGTGTGCGTGCGTGTTTGTATGTATGTATGTATGTGTGTGTGTTTGTGAGTGTATTTGTGAGTGTATTTGTGTGTATATATATGTGTGGGCGCGTGTTTGTATGTGAGTTTGTGTATATGTGTGTATATATGTGTGTTTGTGTGTGTATCTATGTGTGTGTTTGTGCATGTTTGTGTATGTGTGTGTTTGTGCGCGTGTATGTATGTGCTTGTGTGTGTATGTTTGTGTGTTTATGTATGTGTGTTTGTGTGTGTATGTATGTGTGTGTTTGTGTATGTGTGTTTGTGCGTGTGTATGTGTATGTGTGTGTTTGTTTGTGTATGTGTGTGCGCGCACGCACATTTGGGGTCCACTAAACATATGGTTGGTATACTACATGAAACGTCAAAGCCATAGAATAACCAGTCTCAACTAACCTGTGAAGATCCTGTTTAGAGTAGGTCTTCAGCAACTCGTAAGAGGCGACTAACGGGATCGGGTGGTCAGGATTGCTGACTTGGTTGTCATCGTATCCAAAAAGTGTGCATCGATGCTCATGATGTCAATCACTTGATTGTCTGATCCATACTTGCTTATTTACATTGGAATATTGCTGAGTGCAGTGTTAACCAACCAACCAACCAACAAACAAACAAACAAACAAACAAACAAACAAACCAGTCTCAACTATCTGCCGATTCCACTGGGCGTAAAAGGCAAAATATCGGTTGAAATTATATGAAGGGATCACTGAAAATAAGTGATAAATTACAAGCCTATAACTAATTTATTCGGTAACATGATTGCAACAAAATTAAAACAAATACAAAAATTGCAATTTTCGGATTATTTGTTTTTAATACACATCTCCTTTTCCAAACAGGATATTTAACCTTAAAGTAAAACTAGGGCCGATTACACTAGGTATTGCTACAATGTAGGTAGTTTGATCAGATCACTCAAAGCCCACTTTGTCTAACGTTTAATTCCTATCAATCCAGCAATTAAAGACTCAACACACAGGCCCAATATCCCAGTTGCGTAGTATACAACTCCCACACGTACATCTAGACTGGAAATGTACACCCCATCATACAACATACATCACCTCGTTCAGAAAATTATAACATCTGCCATTTCATCCGACGACAACAAACCTGTCTTATATTAAAGCGAAAGATGTTATCTCGTGTTTGTATATATGTGGGTTAGCCAAATTCTCATTTCTAACAATGACAGACTACGTTTACTGATCCGAGTGACTGGGTGTTGTTAAACGCAGCAACAGAAATATCTTATATGTGAGCGTGCGTGCGTGCACGCGTGCATGCATGCGTGCCAGCGTGTGTCAGATGTTCCCGCAGCGACAAAGTGTATCGGAGTAAAATGTCCCACGTTCATGTGAATACGTGCTGAAGGACCTCATTTACATACAGACGTCCATTACACGACGATAGAATACAGACAGTGAATAACTAGCAACAGAATGGACTTCTAGACCATACTAATCACTTAGCCAATATACAATTTGGGATTCCGAGTTAGAATAGGTCTTCAGCAACCCATACTTGCCGTAAAAGGAGACTATGCTTGTCGTCAGAGGCGACTAACGGGATCGGATGGTCAGGCTCGCTGACTTGGTTGATACATGTTATCGATCCCAATTGCTTGGATAGATGCTCATGATGTCAATCACTGGATTGTCTGGTCCAGACTCGATTTTACAGACCGCCGTCATATAGCTTGAATAATGCTGAGTGCGGCGTTAAACAACAAACAAACAAACAAAACACACTGTGGTGTAGTAATGGTGTAGGTATACTTTTTCATTTAACTTACTTCATTATTTCATCAATATGATTACAATAATAAAGGGGGATTAGTCAATTTGCCTTTGTCACACCTCAGATTGCGGGGCAGAATAGGCCTCAAGAACCCGATGAATTGGAGACCGACCATTTTATATGTCGTGGTGGTGGTGGGAGGGGTTATTCTGTTTCTGACACTGCTTCAAGACAAGACATACCCATTTTCCCTCAATGAACGTTTCAGGGAATCATAACATATTTACTTGAACTCGCCATCGAACCCATCCCCCAATATAAAATGGTCATGATCAGTCCCTATGGTAACCATTCTGTGTGGCTATAGAAGTCTGGGTGATGGTGATCCATGCGTCATTTGAAATGTGTCATATTTGCACGACACTGTGATAGTTGATGACTGCAGCGAATTATGTATTTGTCTGTGAATAGCGAGGTTGCATTTACTGTTAAAAAATCGTGATCAAAATATACACGAATTATACTGTGAAGGCAGTCACGTAAAGGGCAACGCGAGTAATAAAGTATACTCCGCACACGCTCTGGTGTATGAATATTTAACCCATGTGTTGATTAATACATCTTTATCATTGATGACACTATATATTCCGATACACAGGTGTAACAAATTGGCTTTAGACTAATGCGAATGTTTCCATGGCGCCCACCGTGCTTCTTCGGCATGTGCGCATTTAATTAACTAGCATACTGTTCTTCTGCATAATATTCACAGCTCTATGTTGAAACGTAAGCTTTATTCTAGTCCTGCACCATGACCGTGGAATATATTTATTTTATGGAAAAAATAATAATCTAGAAATGCATACAAAAGCAAGTCTAGCCAGCTCAAGCCAGCTCTATTCCTCTATTCTGAAATCAGCATAGGGATTTTTTTTTTTTTTTAGAGTCAAGAAGGATATTGTGTAATATAAGATTTCAGAGACTAAATGTTAGTCTAGCTTTATTCGTACTCGTAGTGATATTTCGATGGGTTAATGTAGGAAGTATCCGTACAGCATGACCATGTTTATATATTATAGCTAAAATGGATAGAATTATCAGTAAACCGCCCGCATGTTATCAAGAATCAGCGGGCCACTGTAACTTGATAATGCCCTCATATGGCTTGACGACGGGCCATTATCACGTCCGTTGTTGGGTGACGTCATAGGGTAGGCATAGGTGACCTCACGTTAAATAGTGACGTCATCTGGTTTGTTCTATGACGTTTCCATATTTGTAATAGTGGGTCAGTGACATTTGTGTTGATTGCAGTAAATGTTTCAAAACCGATATTGTTGTTTCTTTTTATTTGATACAAAATTCCATCCATTTTAGCTATAATAACGGTAACGCTATTCTTCAGGGCATTATCATTTGCAGAAGCCCTCGGTCTTTTCAACTGCCCTCCTTCGTCGGGCAGTTAATGGAAGACCTCGGGCTTCTGCAAATGATAATGCCCTGAAAAATAGCGTTACCCTTATACTAGTATTCCACACCAGTGGAAATTGGCACATGGCATTCCTCTATATAGGAAAGGGGATAAATCGTCACCTTCCAATTATAGACCGGTATCACCACTATCCTGTATAAGTAATATTTTTGACCTAATCGTTTTGAAGAGATGGTGTATTACTAATCATCTTATAGATCATAACTTGCTGTATAAACACCACTCTGGATTTGTACCAGGACACTCAACTACTTTTCAACTACAGTCAACTACGGTTATAACGAACTAGGGACTACTAATTTTAGTTCGTTATAACCGTAGTTCGTTATAAGCACATATACAGCATGATTACAGCAAGTAGTCGGGACCAAAAAGTTAGTTCGTTATATCCGTCAGTTCGTTATAAGCGTGTTCGTTATAACCGTAGTTTACTGTACTAGAAATATATCATCAAATATGTAAGTCTTTAGATCAGCATGAATTTGCATGGTTTTCTGTGACATTACACAGGTTAAAGGTATTCGTTCACTTGTATGGTATTAGTATGGCATTAGTGATAATATGGTATTAGTGCTTAGTGCTTATGTCAATCACTGGAATGCCTGGTCCAGATTCGATTATATACAGACTGCCGTCATATAGCTGGAATATTGGTGAGTGCGGCGTTAAACAACAAACCAAACCAAAAGCATCACTACCTTTGTACTATAATTGAGGTAAGAGATCTACAAACATAGTGCACACAAGATTGAGACACAATTGTATCACACTAAGTTTCGACCTGTTTCGTGTTAACTTATCTGATACTATTTCTTGTAAATGCGGAGGTCCATCTGAAAATTAAATCAATTTCTTCTTCGAATGTACCTTATATGATGATTTTAATATTCAGTATACGCTGCTGAGCTTATAGCAAGTCTTCAAGCTCTAAGGTGGGTTAATGATAATGATCATGATAATGACGTTATATTTACTGACTCTATGGCGGCTGTTAAAGCAATTGAATATGTTTTCAATGGTTCTCGAAGTGACATTGTTTATGAAATATTGTGAATATATTACGAGTGAATGAGTGAGTGAGTGTGTATGGTTTTACGCCGCTTTTAGCAATATTCCAGCAATATCACGGCGGGGGACACCAGAAATGGGCTTCACACATTGTACCCATGTCGGGAATCGAACCCGGGTCTTCGACGTGACGAGCGAACGCTACAACCACCAGGCTACCCGACCGCCCCGAATATATTATGAAGTATATATGAAGTATGTTACGTGTGGTATTGTGCGGATTCCAGCTCATGTTAGGCTGCATGGAAATGACACAGCAGACTAGCTTGCGACATCTGGCTTGCTGTATCCTGAGGTGACAATATCAGAACTCAATCCCCAACCAAAAGATTTTGACTATATTTTAGTAAAATCATTCAACACAAGCTGGCAACAGTTGTGGTATGCTGGGACAACTGGCCGACATATGAATTCTATATTTGTCCTTCTGTAAAATAAATAGGAAAATTCGTCGACGAAAGGAAGTCATCATTACCAGACTTCGTCTTGGACACTGAAGGTTAAATACTTACCACAGTGTCATTGATAAAGATGTCTCCCCTGTATGTAGTCACTGTGATGAAGGTGAATAGTGAATAGGTCTAACACAGTGAAGCATTACTTAATTGAATGCCCAGGCCACAATGATATCAGATTAAATTTAAGAAGTGCAGTACTTGAGAGAGATGACTATTTTCTCTTACGACTACAATTTTGGGCCCAAACATATTTTATGTTTCAGTTCAATGGGCAATATTAGACTTCCCGACCGCATCAGGAAAATTTGATAAATTGTAGAAATTAAATGTATACAAACAATGTTTATTGACTTTGAAACCATTTTACCAGTTTTCGTTTTTTTATCTGATGTTGTTTTAATGTAATGAGTTCTGACTTTCCAGAAATGAAATTGTTATTACTTGCTGTTAGTATATAAATTAGATAATGAAGTAGATTAGTTCGTCATTTCGTTTCCATGACTCGGTTTGCTTTTGTTTGAAAATATTTGATGCGTTGGGC
The DNA here is from genome assembly GCF_023055435.1 of Haliotis rufescens. Taxonomy (NCBI): domain Eukaryota; kingdom Metazoa; phylum Mollusca; class Gastropoda; order Lepetellida; family Haliotidae; genus Haliotis; species Haliotis rufescens. Next base: position 24,976,945 of record NW_025964383.1, on the reverse strand, counting down.
ACAAATATACCTTTAATGGCCCAAGTCGCCCTTAAACCCTAAAACCATACATACCATCTGGAATATTGTAAAAATATACTGGTGTGGTGAGTGAGTTGGGTTTAACGCCGCTTTTAACGGTATTCCAGTTATATCGCGGCGTGTCAGCTTAATGTGGGAGGAAAGCCCGAAGTGATGCAGGTCTCAGACGTTTACCACTTCGGTGAAACCCACGAGCATGGTGCTGACAAACCTAGAAACATAATCGGGGCGAACCGGGATTCGAACCGACAATCATAGGTTTCTTGCGTGTCCAAGGGACGCAACTCTGCACAGCGAATCGCGGCGCCTTAGACGACTGGGCCACCCGTGCCCCCCATACACTGGTGTAGTGCTGTAATGCTGTGACATATTGTGAACTAGGTCGATACCCTCTTAGATTTATTACATTGTTTCCTTGATCAACTTTCGGAGTAAGCTACTAGTAACTAATAACTTTATTCTTAAAGGTTGTTATACATTGATGTATGATACATTGTAATACGATAATAAGTACAATTTGGTATATTATGGTTAATAATATATTATTTTCCATTGGGTTTGGAGACGTTTGGAATATGCAGGAGTTATATTCAAATTATTTTCCAGTAATAAAGCAGAGAAATTTTTTTATCAAGCCACACAGACAATAAAAGGGCAGACCTCTACTTCTTCTAAATGTGTAATGTTTAGATTTATTGTTGATTCCCACTCCATACAACATTATCTGAGAAAATCAATTCCAGTCATCTACAGAAAATATACAGTAAACTACGGTTATAACGAACACGGTTATAACGAACTAACGGATATAACGAACTTACTTTTTGGTCCCGGCTAGTTGCCGTAGTTATGCTGTATATATGCTTATAACGAACTACGGTTATAACGAACTAAAATTAGTAGTCCCTTTGAGTTCGTTATAACCGTAGTTTACTGTATCCAAGTTTAGGCCTTCAGCCCAGAACTTATCATTTGAAACTGGAAGATACTAAGGGTTACATTTGTCCGAAAGAATATGTCACGTATGTCCTCTAGAAATAGAGGTAAATTTAATTTTATTCTCAAATGTCCATTGTGTGATAACCTTAGGAAACTGTACATATAGGCATAATATTTGTAAAACCCTGTATATTTAAGCTTGTACAGTTATTTTTTTATGACATATGTAAAGCAGATGTCTTGTCTTGGCAAATTTCTTTATAGCGGACGGGTTCCACACGAGTGACCAACGGGGAGCACTTGAGTTGCCTCGAGCGTTGTGCTTTGCCCATGCTAGACTAACATCTAGTCTCTGAAATTAACATATCGTACATAAAAAAACCGTTGTTCAGTTATCTTAATAAAAATATAATAAAACGGAGCCCAGTGACTCTCTTCATTTTCAGATCCTGATACTGCAGTGATCTAGACTTGCCAAACATAATAGACTTGCATGGGCTGTATTTGGTACATATTTGTATCAGGGTCCGTAAGACAGACTATGCCCATGCGTCAAACACGTGCTACTGCTTTATCTATAAATACCACAAAAACACCCATGAATATCATGTCCTTAAACCACAGCCTCTATTAATATCGTTAGGGTACGTGGCTCTGTTCAAGATAACGAGACAGCATACAGCATGTTAGTGTATAAAACGTATAATAACACATGCACTACCCCAACAGTAAACTGAGCCACGACCGTGACCTGCGTGAAGGAGTGTGGTGCACAGTCATTTCAATGCTAGGGAAGCACAATGACCAAATGGGCTGTCGCTATATACCGACTGGCTGTGTCTATGCCGGCTCACCATACACATTGACTGTTTTGTGTGCATGTGGAATACACTGAGATACTGAAAAGGTAACCATTATGTATTAGTTATCTCTAATGTTATTATTGCTTCTTTTACGTTCATAACGTTTTAGCTATGCTGAATTTAAATTCTGTTTGTGAATAGCATATTATTTAAGCAATATGACGAATGTTATTCCACATTTGGATACCTACGCGATACAGGCGAGGGCATCATTGGTGATGTAATTCCTTCCAAAGCTCACTGAACATTGTATGGTCTATTCAGGTTACAATCTTACGTGTGCCTAACATGCAACAATCTCAACACATTCCTGTACAACCTTGGAATGTGTTCTAAAACGATTTTTCGGCTTCGCCTGTATCTCACAATCCACCATGAACGGCGGTGTAGTTACATACATACATATATATATATATCCTCCGGTTATGGGATTAGTATTTCTGATTACGTGTCTACTAACAATCCAAATACACTAAAAGTAAGTCTTACCTTTGAGAACATATATTTTCTGGTCAAATGAACATGTCTTGTTTATTTTATCGTGATAATGCCTCGCCGAGCGAGACAAGTCGATCAGGTGACATTTTGTGATTGCGAGCCCCTCTATTACAGTCAAGTCAATAATAGATGCGCGACATGATCCGACGCGTGACATGATCCGACGCGTGACGTCACACACAGGAGGTTTACAAAGAGCAGCCGATACATCATCGGTGAATACGATTATTCTGAAGCAAAATTATGTGCATTAGTGAACAAGCAGGATTTGGGGTATGTTTTCATTACTTATTGAATATCTACTTCGTGTAGCTTAATTCGTAAGATACCTCGTAAGTTAAAGGGGCATCTGCGGTAGGAACTACCGCACTCTAGTGGGCGGAGCTTATACTAGTGATCTGGGGCGGTTGGGTAGCCTAGTGGTTAAAGCGTTCGATCGTCACGCCGAAGACCCGGGTTCGAATCCCGACATGGGTACAATGTGTGAAGCCCATTTCTGGTGTCGTGATATTGCTGGATATTGCTGGAATATTGCTAAAAGCGGCGTAAAACCAAACTCACTCACTATACGAGTGATCTGACAGGTCAATATGACGTCATGATAAGACACACATTTCATTGGTTTATATGTAAACGGGTGACGTCATGTAAACACCCACCCACGTGAACCGTTTGACAACAAGGACGTAAGTTTTAATGGTAATAAATATCTATCAAACGATTCCAAGACTTTTCAACAAACGCGTAGGTCTTTTTGTTTCAAAACCGACCTGCCATGTCGTCTTTACATCTTCATAAAATGATACCGCGGAAAGTCCACGATTTATCCAAGCAGTCCAACACAGAAATTATAGACGTTCTGGTTCTGAGCTATTCTAGATCTCTGGACGAGAACGAAATACGTTTGTCGTGAAGAATATGAGCAGTGTAAATGAACAAAACATATAATATGTGTTACGGCACCAATCGTTATCCTGTGGTGTGCGGTACATCTGCAGTTTATAAATAGCATTTCTCACAATATATACAGCAATCGGTGATTTCAACAATGTTTTTCTTCGTTGTGTTCGTCTTGCCTCATCTGGAATCTGGATGACAACGATCGTGTAAAACACCCTGGTAATGGTAAATAATATTTTCAAGTGATCAAAGTAGTTTTTTGTCGTTTCCGTGAGATTTTTTAGCGATGTACATTGGCAAAGTCTCACTTGTCCGATGCCGAGGGGTGGTCGGGTAGCCTTGTGGTTAAAGCGTTCGCTCGTCACGCCGAAGACCCGGGTTCGATTCCCGACATGGGTACAATGTGTGAAGCCCATTTCTGGTGTCCCCCGCCGTGATATTGCTGGAATATTGCTAAAAGCGGCGTAAAACTATACTCACTCACTCACTCACTCACTTAAAATTACCTTGGACAGATCTACATGATAAATTAATTCATAGACGAGATTTTAGGACCAAGTCTTAAACTTGTTTTTAAAAGTCATAAAATAACTTACACATTTATTAACGTAACTTAACGTTTCTGAACGAGAAACCAACAATAAAAGGTATAACGCTTACTCAGGGCGAATGGAAAATGATGTTACCTCTAAAACCTTTCATCCGTGCACAAATCAGCTCCATGAATGAACGGACAATGAATAAACGAGCACTGCCTGAACGATCTCCACGAACAATTTAAATGATATAATTATTTAGGCTATCAACAATAAACTAAAAGACGATGAAAAGAAAAAAATACTCGAAGTTAACTACATTCATCAATGAAAAACCTATATGTCATAGAATATAGAGCGCGCACAGAGTTGCACCCATGTTTACACGAATAAAATACTTTCATGTAATGATAGGAGAAAATGCTTGAGCGTTTACGCGCAAGCCGAAGGTCCAAACGAGCGGATAACGACACTATTAAAATATCACATCGATACGCTACATGACGGTGGTGGTGTCGATATAAGAGTATGCCATACGTTGAAATATGCTGTGTTTTATAGTTGAACAGTAATTTGTTTCTGATTCTCTGTGAACGAGTGTTTACACTTTCTGATTGTTTTGTCCTCATTGAGTATCGTTCTTAGATATCGTTAGTTTATCTTAACAGGTATCATGTAGAGACGAATGTCGCTCTCTCACAGTTGAATCGTGGCTACAGACACAGCACATTCCTCTATGGATAAGGCTTTAGAAATTATTGTTTTAACCGTCGTAATCCATGATTCAACCAAAACCATCAATCATTTTCACTGGAATTAATGAATAAATAAGAGTATAGTTTAAAAAAAAAAAAATTCTCTACTTTATTCACGCCGTGATATATTTCGTTGTTAAAAGTCAATCTTATTCTTATTTTCAATCCTTATTTCCAACTTTGAAAGATTTCCTTCGCTCATATCGTACAGACACACCACATTCCTCTATGGATAAGGCTTTAGAAATTATTCTTTAACCGTCGTAATATATGATTCAACCAATACCATGAATCATTTTCACTAGAATTAATGAATAAAAAAGAGTATAGTTTAAAAAAATATTCTCTACTTTATTCACGTGGTGATATATTTCGTTGTTAAAAGTCAGTCTTATTTATATTTTCAATCTTAATTTCCAACTCTGAAAGATTTCCTTCGCTCATATCGTACCCTAAGTTTCCCATCTTACCCTAAATCCGACCATACACATTCTTCTTAAATTTTATCTAGTTCACATCACATATTATTCACCGAACATATGATAAATGAATGTAAGTATGTTGTAAAAGCTAGGTTGAAATGAAACATCCCAAGTTCTTATTAAGGATACATGAACAGTTTCAGAATAGTGCTATCTTCCGTATAGCATGTATCCCTTATTCCACACAGCTTTTAGAACTTTTACCCACCTCAACCCTATACTGTGATATACCACCGTAAATAACCGTCCCCCTTTATGGTAACCCGTGTTTAAGTTACAGTACCCTGTTTAAAGATAATACGTTAGTATGTACTCTGAAAATAAAACGGCTGTATGAATGGGCGGGACACGCGTTGTACTGATTGACCTAGATGGCTACATTACCTCCGGCATTCCCAAACCGTGTGTGAATTTAAGCTGCCGCTTTGGGAGACGAGGTGGGTCACACGTGTCGAACAAATGTTTTATTATTTTGAAAATGGTATTCATTGAATGAATTGGAATGTCGCTCGGAAGAGTTTATCCACAAAATTCAAAGTTTTCTCCATATATGTTGAACGCCTGAGCGAAGTGGAATGTCACTTTAAATAGTTTATCAGGAATTCTAAAATTCTCTCTAGACTGAAGTAGTGACCAGTCAACCACGCAGACTTGTCTCGTTGGTAGCAAATGATTGTGAGGTTAACCCTTTCCATCCAAAGATATTATAATGCATTTAAATGACAAACACAAAAACGTCGGTTAAAAGAGCGCGCGAATCCTTAGTACTTCACAAGAAGTTCATCTTTTAAAGTGAAATGATCTCGGCGCGTGACACATGCGCATGTAGGCACTGCTACTGATAAGACCGACCTATGAAAATAGACAGGAAAAACAAAACTCTCAGTTTACAATCAGACGTCAACGATACAGTAATTTAAGTCACGTCTGTTTATCTTAGTTTCTCGAAAATTTAAGAAACGTTGTCAAGGTATTAGTAATATGAAATTGGAATGAAAAGAATTTATGTTACAGTAAATCGTGAAACGCTGTCTGCTGTTCACGACGTTTTGTTTTCTTGTCTTTGATATTTACGTTAGTCTGTTTCAGCAACTAGACATTTTTTGTAGGTTTCTTATTCTGTTGTTATTGCACTTCATCATGTCGTCCCCTTTTACACCTGTTTATACCTGTGTGTTTTGTCAAAAGATATACAGCTCCAAACGAGCTTTAGTTAGGCATCAGAGAAATTGCGGGCCTTTGTCCCAAGCGTTTACATGTAACATCTGTTCCAAAAGTTTCAATCGTAAAGACAATTTAGATTCGCATACGAAAACGTACCATTTACATGACGGAGATAATTTGACGTGTAAATTTTGTCATACCGTTCTTCCGAACTATCCCACCTATAGAAGTCATGTTTCTCACAGTCATCGTGGTTCAAACAGTACTCAGTCTGCGAGTACTAGCTCTGCTTCTACCAATCAAACGTTTAATTGTAGAATGTGTTCCAAATCTTTTCCTTCCATGAAAGCTCTCCCGTCACGGGGGCACGGGTGGCCCAGTCGTCTAAGGCGCCGCGATTCGCTGTGCAGAGTTGCGTCACTTGGGCACGCCAGAAACCTATGATTGTGGGTTCGAATCCCGGTTTGCCCCGATTATGTTTCTAGGTTTGTCAGCACCATACCCGTGCTCGTGGGTTTCACCGAAGTGGTAAACGTCTGAGACCTGCATCACTTCGGGCTTTCCTCCCACATTAAGCTGAGACGCCGTGATATAACTGGAATAATGTTAAAAGCGGCGTTAAACCCAACTCACTCACACTCTCCCGTCACACTGAAAACTGTCTTCTCAAACTGGTCGTGGGGCAGACTCGGCAGCCAAAAGCCGGAGACCCAGCGAGGCTCCGCAGGGGTGCTGTTCTCGACAAGCGTTAGGAGGCCGGGCTAGGGAATATGATAATCATTTCATTCCACAGGGTAGGGAAGGCCACGATCCATATTTCTATTTATTGAAAATTTAACCCATTGTTATTCAACATTTAGAATCTGAATTGGCGCAAAAACGTGCCATCAAATGGGGCTTATGCGACAATTTTAAACTGAGTAAGACTGGACCACACAGGAACTCGTTATTGGTCAGAAAATAAAAATATATACCCCCTCTATGTAAGTAGAGAAAAGGAGCGTCACTCGCCATCTTGCTGGTTTGTTAACATTCGATATCCAAGACGATTTTTTTTATTATATGCTTATTGACAAGCGCATTTCTGGCCGTAGATTGATCGAAAACACATTTCTACACATGTACAAGTCATCGACATTCAATTAATGTCCCTTACTTACCGAAATATCGACAGTTTATTTCGCGAGCTGGGAAAATGTTATCAATCCCGAGCGGAAGTAGATTTCAAACGCGGGCAGAATCGAGCGAGCCACCTGATTGGCTGAAAATACGCAGCGCTCTAATTAAAGAAATTAGATTAATTTAATTTCGATGTCTCTGGGAAAACATTGCCCAATGCGAGTTACTTGTGTATATTGTGTAAGGCTCGACTGTGTTAAAGGTGGGTTTGGCTTCTCCAATTTGTTGTCACCCTTCCTATTTTCTTTCTGAATCAATCTGTGATAAGTTTCCCTCGATAACAGAATCATCGGCTTGCTCATTGTTGGTAGGTTCGCTCTCTCCACTATCTTTATCCGCTCGTATGTAGTCGAGTAGTGCAGAAATACAAGGTGGTAGAATATATTGGTGAGATTTTAACATCTGCAACTTGTGCTTCTTAGTGACTGCCTTGTCAGCCAAAGCACGAATGACGGATCGATAGCGATGTAGGTGTCTTTTGACACTTTCCTGTATCGGTATATTTCCACCCAATAGGTTATAGATCATTTCGATGACAGATTTGAATTGGTTAGGGGAAGCATGAGATAACATGGCTCGTCTCTGTTTCACATTACCTTCTTGAAGTAGGGTGAGATAGTTCAAGTTGGCACTTATAAGATCAGTCATGTCTAAAAATTGATCTTGAAAACAGAAAATAGTACGGTCCTCCCCAGCAGTCTGGTAGGTCAACCCCACGTTTGACAACACGATTCAACGATTCGATACACTCCAATTTCATCTTATACCACTGTGGACTCTGCGACAAAATCGTCTCTGATTCACCGGGTGGCTAGGCTACACTGCACCAGGAATAGACTTTGCCCATGACAGTGATGTAGTAAAATGACAAATTTTCAGAATCATCTGGACTTTTTATAGTACTTCAGTCTTTTGGTAAATACAAAGTACATATTTCATTGGGAAATATGCCCGTACGCAGTCGCCTGTACTGAGGGTTGTATGGACTAGCATCTATGACGAGGTAGCCATATTTTCTACCTTCCACAGCATCTCGCAATGATTCAGAGAAATATTAAGCTTGTCCGGGAAACATCTGAGCGGCTATAATTTTATACTCATGTCCTGAACGAAGGTAAGACATTAAAATAAACAGGTGGGTGTTCAGGGATATACTTCTACTGCTTTCGCCTTTAGGATAGGCCGACTGTTGTATGTTAATTGTGGTGATGCCAAGATGATGGGACAAGGTTGTGTATACATTTAGCATGAGACGGCTTTTGCATACTTCCATCATTAAATCACCCAGCACTAAGACCATATTTTTATCAGATTGTTCAGACCAAGAGTACAGTTCCGTTTCTGTCGGTAGGTTTTCGTGAAACAAAAGGTTCGTTAGAGACGTTTGCATTTCAGTATACATGTCTTGCCATACGGCGTAACAGTACACGATCAAGTTAGGTGGCCTATTAAACATCAGATCGCCATTCTGCAAGATTCCTTTAGTCAGATAGGTTTTTCCACTGCAGGTACCACCAATTACCGAGATAGAAGTGGGTGTTTGTATAGGTAACAGACATTTTGCTCGGTCTGAGGTCTCACTCGTCAAGTCTGTATGCTTATACATCGTAGCACTACTCATCTGTCTGGACATGTTGTATATGGTAACATTCGACTAGAACTAAATACCAAGGCTATATGCTTGCTTATTTAAGCTGTAGCACGAGCTAAAAGCCTCGCGCGTCTGACCGCTTCATCTCTTACACTGCTGACAGGGTTTGGTTTTAAGATGAAGTGTATAAGTAACGTGTGTTGGATTAACAATCTTAGCGTTTGAGGTCGGTTGTACTCGAACGTACAAATTGTCTCAATATGGATAAATAGGGATTGTTGGGGTTTCTTTTAAGAAACCTCTGCCTCTCATTTCTAGTCACGGTTTTCAAGTACCGCCTGACAATAACTACCACCACTAATATCTGCTCCCTGGTCATGCCTATAATATCTTCTAAAATATCATTTCTGTCATTGAATGCTAATATGTGTCTCAGAAAATAATGTCTTAACACATATTGGTCTTTCGCTTACGATGTCCCACTTTAGAATGAAAACATGACCTCAAACAAACAGATTACATAGATGTTTCTCTAAAAAAAATTTAAAAAAATCCATGACTCTATGTTAACAGTTTATTGAATACAGTGGACATTTGAAGTCATACAATTTGAAATTATCGACATATATATTGATATACATAGATATAATTGGGAAGTTTATCGAGTGTAAAGGTAGATGCAATACCTTTGAGTGATATCTCTGTACTACATTTCTGCAGCAAATAATATAAGCAATACAATCCGCAGACACCTAAGTAAGACTGCTGTAGCATGTGGGTGTTATCTTTAAATGTAATACAATGCTGTTTCATAAAACGAACTAAAGTCTTGATATTAGTAACTAGCTGTGTGTCCCAAAAATATCAAACACTTCTGCATTATTATTTGCAAAATACATGGCGAAAAATGTCAACAATATGATGATCATTTGTTAAACAATTTTTTTTTTCGGGTGTCAAAAGTTATGAGACAAACCATCAGAGTTGGTCTGTCCAATTCATGTCGCTGTGCACATTTTGGTTTTGTTGCAATTGTTAGATTTTGTGTTAGTGAGCAATTCATCAGTCTCAGATGGAATCAAATGGCTGTAAATTCTTTATCATTGATATGAATGGCAGTAGCATAGTGTTGACTGAATGGCGAGAATTTGGAATAAAACTATACGAACCTATCTGCTATCAGTGTTGCCATGATGAGACGTTCACACACACATAGACGTTTTCCCAACTCAACTCGACAGTGGAAATTGAAAGGACAAACGAATGTACGCATGCATTATATCTAGAAATAAGTTTTAAATTCATTGGTTGTTGAAAGGGAAAAGTGAGCTGATTGGTTAGATAACCTTTTGGCTTCATGTCTATAAGTAACAATTAAAATGATTGGTTCTGTTTTATTAAGGTGAAGAGAGAAACGGCATTCCTAAAGAATTCCTCAACTAAGACTTTTTAACAAAGGCCGCATTCTTCACATTCTTAACATTCATGCATAATTAAATTACCCCGTTCTCATTGTGACGTCATGCATGTCTATTAGAATAACTCGAGGCTCATGAATATTCATAAGGCACCTTCCACGGAAGGTGCTGAAGGTCCAAAATATATACTACTGACATGAACGAAGCTAGTATTTGAGACATGGCTAACGTCTCCTTAAAAAGACTGAACTCGTGGTAACCTCAATAATATCTTTACTGATCTAGCTATGAACTACACGTAGTTCCAACCAGCACCACCTGTCATCATGACGTCGATATGTATTGCGGCATTCGTTATTCAGAGTGAAGAAAATAGGACCGGGGACTTCTCCTTCGGGGACGCTATTAGTGAGAGTTATTCAATCTAATGTGTGCTTAATTGACGGCGACTGACGGATACGATAACAATCGATTCAGAGCGGTTTTTATCCAATCGACGATTGACATTGAAAACTGTCCCTCAGTAAACTATACATGCTCTTGGTGTGTTCTGAAAGTCAAGGTTTATCATTATTTTCGAACACTCTTGAGATGGAGGATACATTTTAACACCGACCAGTCAACCTTCAGAATATCTGATCTGAAGTCAGATTAGGGCTTGTACACATGTGGTTTAACATATTCCCTCAGGCATACTGGAACTCCTGTCAAGACGCCATTAGCTTAGCTTGGACATAATTCAGATTCACCACCGAGAGTGAGTATGTTTTCACGCCATTTGAGCAATTTTCCTCCAGAATTTTGTGGAGTTTGTGTCCAAAACAAGGCATTTGACCCATGTGTGGAATCAAACCTGGCCCTTCATAAGGTATAACCTAATGCATTAGATAAGTTGGATAGTTCCATGGAACATATTGGAATACAAATTACGTATTTACAAATACAACAATGACATGTCAGTTCCAGTGGTTGTTAAGTACCGATTCGCTCTTCAATGAAGTGACAGAGTTTTCTTGATCAAAACATCAAGTTTATCCAACACCGATAGTGTAACATCAGGCGGCTGAACCGTGTCGGGTCCTTTATTGATGCGGACTGGTAAATGTATCATTTCAAAACTTAGATGGAAACAAGACAAGGGGGGCACTCTGATCTAAGGCGTTGAAAGCCATGATGACCTGGTTGTGTTTTCAAACCAATTTCATAACAGCCATGGACGAGTTAATAGTTTCATCAAAGTGGTAAACTCTTCATTACATTGGACTTCAATCTCCCATAGTTGTGACATACTTTGATACGATACACGCTCGTTCTCTCACACCCTTACTCGCCCATCCATAACTACTCACTCACTCACTCACAATCTTACTAAAAAACCCAAACAATACTTCACTCAGTTCGCCAGCACGTGCACATGCTTCCCTCACTTCACCGGTATAAAACACTTCCCTCACTTTACCGCTATAAAATACTTTAGTCACTTTACCAGTATAAAATACTTCATCAACGTTACCGGCATATAATACTTCCCTCACTGACCCGTGAAGATCCGGGGTAGAATAGGTCTTCAGCAACCCATGATTGCCATAAAAGGCGACTATGCTTGTCGTCAGAGGCGACTAACGGGATCGGGTGGTCAGGCTTGCTGACTTGGTTGATGCATGCCATCGATCCAAATTGCGTGGATAGATGCTCATGTTGTCATGTTGTAAGTGCTGGTGAACTGAGTGAAGTATGAGTGAAGTATGTGCTGGTGAACTGATTGAAGTATGTGCTGGTGAACTGAGTGAGGTATGAGTGAAGGATGTGTTGGTGAACTGGGTGAAGTATGTGCTGGTGAACTGAGTGAAGTATGTGCTGGTGAACTGAGTGAAGTATGTGCTGGTGAACTGAGTGAAGTATGTGTTGGTGAACTGAGTGAAGTATGTGCTGGTGAACTGAGTGAAGTATGTGCTGGTGAACTGAGTGGAGTATGTGCTGGTGAACTGAGTGAAGTATGTGCTGGTGAACTGAGTGAAGTATGTGCTGGTGAACTGAGTGAAGTATGTGCTGGTGAACTGGGTGAAGTATGTGCTGGTGAACTGAGTGAAGTATGTGCTTGTGAACTGAGTGAAGTATGTGCTGGTGAACTGAGTGAAGTATGTGCTGGTGAACTGAGTGAAGTATGTGCTGGTGAACTGAGTGAAGTATGTGCTGGTGAACTGAGTGAAGTATGTGCTGGTGAACTGAGTGAAGTATGTGCTGGTGAACTGAGTGAAGTATGTGCTGGTGTACTGAGTGAAGTATGTGCTGGTGAACTGAGTGAAGTATGTGCTGGTGAACTGAGTGAAGTATGTGCTGGTGAACTGAGTGAAGAATGTGCTGGTGTGTAAAAATATATATATATATTTATATATATATATATATATATATATATATATATATATATATATATATATACATACAAAAATGGGGTAAATGTTCACTCGGTGTACATGTAATATATAAAAAAATAATAAAGTCCACGTTAGTCCATCATCTTCTTTTTATCAGTTTCATACATAGTACTTTCGCTGTCTATGTGCTATGTATGAAACTGATATAAAGAAGATGATGGACTAACGTGGACTTTATTATTTTATTATATATATATATATATATATATATATATTGGATAATATTAAAAAATGCGATGATTCGCACAGCTGTCCATACTGTTGATTGTCTTTATGCAGAACACACCTAACTCATGGCGGGTCGCCGTGTTGTGAAAGTCACAGTCTGACAGTTTTGTTAACACTGATCTCATTAATACTCCACCTATATGACGGCGGCATGAGAATAATCGAGAGTGGGGCAGACAACCCATGGCAACCCATGCTTGCCGTAAAAGGCGAATATGCTTGTCGTAAGAGGCGACTATCGGGATCGGGTGGTCAGGCTCGCTGACTTGGTTGATGCATCTCATCGTATCCCAATTGCGTGGATCGATGCTCATGACATGAATCACTGGTTAGTCTGGTACAAACTCGATTATTTACAGACCGCCGTCATATAGCTGAAATATTGCGGCGTTAAACAAGTAACAACAACAATCTAAACTGAAATCCAACGACGTCCTTGTGAATGATACCCCCAACGTATTTGCCATCATAGATTATCCTATCAACATGAGTCGCAGATAGCTGCAAGACTGCTGATGCACTCACTCACTATTATCGACGAGGCTTATGTAGAGAATGACACGTTACAACGCCATCAGCTGAATATGGCCTGAACGGAGTTTGCATGTATAAACGTTCTAATGTCAATGTATATGCACTGATTTAAACTTGGAAATTGCTATTTAATATACAGAGGACGCATACAAGCGAGATTGACCATGCTATTACGTTTCTATATGCAGATAGCTTATACAAGCGACATTGACAATGGGAATTACTTTTGTAAATACAGATAGATGGCTGATACAAGCGACATTGACCATGCAAATTACTTTTGTAGATACAGATGGCGTACACAAGCGACATCGACTGTGGTTATTACTTTTCTATATACAGATAGCTTATACAAGTGACTTTCTCCAAAGAAAGTACATTTAATTATACAGATGGCTAAAACAAGTGCTTTGTCCAAAGGTATTACTTTTCTATATACAGATGGCTTATACAAGTGACTTTCTCCAAAGAAAGTACATTTAATTATACAGATGGCTAAAACAAGTGCCTTTGACCAAAGGTATTACTTTTCTATATACAGATGGCCAAAACAAGTGCCTTTGACCAAAAGTATTACTTTTCTATATACAGATGGCTTATACTAGTGACTTTCTCCAAAGAAAGTACATTTAATTATACAGATGACTAAAACAAGTGCCTTTGACCAAAGGTATTACTTTTCTATATACAGATGGCTTATACAAGTGACTTTCTCCAAAGAAAGTACATTTAAGTATACAGATGGCTAAAACAAGTTCCTTTGACCAAAGGTATTACTTTTCTATATACAGATAGCCAAAACAAGTGCCTTTGACCAAAAGTATTACTTCTCTATATACAGATGGCTTATACAAGTGACTTTCTCCAAAGAAAGTACATTTAAGTATACAGATGGCTAAAACAAGTTCCTTTGACCAAAGGTATTACTTTTCTATATACAGATTGGGTATACAAGCGACATTGACCAAAGGTATTACTTTTCTATATACAGATGGCTTATACAAGTGACTTTCTCCAAAGAAAGTACATTTAAGTATACAGATGGCTAAAACAAGTTCCTTTGACCAAAGGTATTACTTTTCTATATACAGATGGGGTATACAAGCGCCTTTGACCAAAGGTATTACTTTTCTATATACAGATGGGGTATACAAGCGACATTGACCATGGGTACGCCTGGGTGGCACTGATGGCCACCTTCAGCATCCAATTCATAATTGGAGTCATCTCGTACTCGACAGGGGTAATAAATATTGCCATAATGGAAGAAGTGGAAGACGATATTACGAAAACTTCATGGATTGGTTCAACTCTTTTCGGGACATACACTTTACTTGGTTAGTGTGTGTATTTGATCTGACAACGGACATCCATAAAGAGCAAAACGTTTGGGTTAAATACCATGTGATATAAGCATGTGCTACGCAGTGCCTTCATTTTGAATTGATAGCGTCGGGAGGAGGTTTCAAAAATAAGCCTTTCTTTCACTTGAAACTACGAAAAGGCAGACGTTTCCTCTTAGCTTGAAATGAATAGAAATCTGTAATTACGGAATTACGGAAAGTAAACGTAGTCATGATACTGTTCTTACAGTCGTACAACTATCGTTATCGCCAACATTAGTAACGTTAATTACTGAAAAATTGTTTTACGAACTTCAATGTCCCAAATAGTCGACCCTATTTAGAATGTAGAATAAATTTCATGTGCATTCCATCATATCATATTCACATAACACGTTCGTATGTTCAACCTTTTTCGTATATTCAGGTCCCATTGCTGGAGTCGTTCAACAGAAGGTTGGTGCCAGGATCACAGCTATGGCAGGGGGCCTTCTGATGCTTCTGGGAATGTCTATAGCCTCATTCTGCCAAACTGTCATTAGCCTCTTACTCACATATGGACTTATCGCAGGTACGAATGGTTTGACATGAATGATGGTATTTCAATCTACATGTACACTACTGCCTAGACGTTCATTCACTTTACACGCATGGGCACCCCGTTGGTCACTCGCGTGGAACCGGTCCGCCACGCGTGTGATACCCGTGTGCAACGCGTTGAACACCTGTGTGCAACCCATTCGTCACTCGTGTATAATGAACTATTTTGAGACAGTTAATACGATATTTGCTTGGCTTTGGGATAGAAGTGATATGCATGATTAAATGTAAAATTGTTCTGTTAAATGATAGATGTTAATAACCTAAGTTTCCCATCAAATCACAAACGTAGAAGATTATAAAATAAAAATAAAAAAGTCCACGTTAGTCCATCATCTTCTTTATATCAATTATATGATGGACTAACGTGGACTTTATTATTTTATTATAAATTACATGTACACCGAGTGAACATTTACCTCATTTTTGTATATATATATATATATATATATATATATATATATATATATATATATATACTATTAACTGGACTTAATCATATATATATATATATATTAGTATATATTAGTATATATCATGTTTAAAAACTCATATCGTGTAATGCATGTCTGACGCCCCAAACTTATTAACCCTTCCTTCCTAATCTTATTTTTACAGCATAATGTAGGCATCCATCCATCCTTCCATCCTTGTAGTGTGTCTCAATATATTTTCAGGTGTGGGGTTAGGGCTTGGTGCTAATGTGATCGGAGTTATACCAGGGCAGTACTTCCGGAAACGAAGGCCTGCTGCTTATGGAATCTGTATGGCAGGATGTGGAGCTTGCTTGTTTGTGGGGGTCCACTCAGTCAATACCTTCTCCACTACTATAAACTTCACGGAACACTATTGATAATGGGCGGCATTGGTTTCAATATGTGTGTGGCTGGTGCATTATTGAGACCAGTGAATCCAATTGGAACATGCCGATTAGAAGACGTGGAAGAGCTGGAAACACAAAAATGCATAGTCCTGAAGACCTCTGAAAATGATGACCAAATGGCAACCTCCCAGATTGACGAAAGGTCGTTTTGTTTGGTAAAAGATGTTCAAATGAGGGATATGGAGGCGATTGAGTGTTCTCAAGAACAACCAAACGTTACAACACAATTAGATGAAATGGATTCCATAAATGAAACTAAACACGTTCAGAGATTGATATGTTACAATTGGTCTCGGTTTTGTAAAAGATTTCACATATTTAGACACTTTCCCTTTTGGATGTATAGCTTGAGCATTATGCTATGGAGTTTAGGTGAAGCTGCCTGGATATTCCATCTGCCTAACTACGCTGAACAGAAAGGGCGCTCTCCAGCGGAGGCTGCAAGTCTCCTGACTGCTATGGGAGCAGGGAGCATGTTTTCACGGGTATTTGCAGGAATAGCAGCCTCAGACTCCAACATAGATGCCGTGGTGCTACAAATGGGACTATCGGGTTTGGCAGGAATAATATCTTTCTTGTTTACTGTTGGCCCTTTTACATACGGTTCACTACTTGCTCGTAGCTACTTTTATGGGACATACAGTCAAGGCATCAATTCTCTCATCGGACCAATCATCATAAATCTGCTTGGTTTGCCCCACGTTGCTGTTGCATATGGAATCTTGTGTTTCTTCTGCGGGCTTGGTCATTTATTAGGACCTCCTATAGCAAGTAGGTACATGTGTGAGATAATATATGACGATTGGTTGGTTGGTTTGTTCTTTAACGCCGCACTCAGCAATATTCCAGCTACATGACGGCGGTCTGTAAATAATCGAGTCTGGGCCAGACAATCCAGTGATTAATATCATGAGCATCGATCCACGCAATTGGGATCGATGTCATGCATCAACCAAGTCAGCGAGCCTGACCACCCGATCCCGTTAGTCGCCTTTCACGACAAGCATAGTCACCTTTTACGGCAAGCATGGGTTGCTGAGGACCTATTCTACCCCGGATCTTCACAGGTCATATTACATTTGATCATGAAGATGATTGAGTGTTCCTGTTGCTCTACTTGTCAGATTACATCGTCCCGACTGCTGCCCAGGACTCCTCATAATCACCCTATATGCTATACAGTTCGGGAAATAGTACATGTTGAGCAATAAGAGAATTATGGACTTATCGAAGTGTGGCAAGTATTTCAACTTAATGAAGCTGATAAACTAAATTATTCTCAGGTCGTACCGATAAAGTCTTCTCATCAATGTTTGAAAATGCATTTGATTTTGTTTCAGGCACATTGTACAAAAGAAGTGGAATATACGAGTACACATATGTTTTTGCAGGTATGGTTTGTGAAATGTTAGGTGCACCTGGGTAGTGTTACAAGGACATCTTTCAGAAAGATAACATGATTGTAAACACATCCAAAGAAGGATCTCATATTTTGTAGATGAAAGGAAACCGATTTGCGTATTGTTGTAGTTCATAAAAGGATGTTTTGATATGTGCTGTATGTACATGTCTCTGTTTCTTCATTTCAGGAGCATGCTTGATCCTTGGCTCGATATCAACTGCATTAACAAATATACGTAGATTGAAAAAATCTATGCAATATAAATAGAAAGGGGGTGGGGTAAGAGATGGGTGTCGTGATAGATGTCGGGAGGGTATTCGGGTGCCGCGGTAGGTGTCTGGGTGAGGGTCGGGATCAGATCAATAGAGAACTTTCACAAACGATCCCCAACTGATGTAACTACTCAAACTCATGGTCTCTGGACAGTGAGTGAGTGAGTGAGTGAGTGAGTGAGTTTTTACGCCGCTTTTAGCAAATTTGATATTCCAGCAATATCACGGCGGGGGACACCAGAAATGAGCTTCACACATTGTACCCATGTCGGGAATCGAACCCGGGTCTTCGGCGTGACGAGCGAACGCTTTAACCACTAGGCTATCCCACCGCCCTCTCTGGACAGTGAAAGCAGTGATCGACAAGACTAAACTCGCCTATGTCGGTAGACTCTGTAGATGTAAAGCAGATTATTTTGTTAAAACCCTATTTTCCATTAGACTAGGACAGTACCTAAACAAATGTGTTTCAGATACATCTGTCCATGATCTACTAGGCATTACAAAGAAGTACCAGCTCTTCCATTTCATAGAAACGTATCTCACTGAAGTGCATTTCCCACCGAAGACAACATGGAAAGGAATCGTTAATAACACGGTAGCTCGACTTGAAAGACAGAAATGGATAGAAAAGGTGTCTACTCGCCAAGATCTGAAACGTTTCCATATGATACATGAAGGACTGGCTCCACACAGATTGTGGAATATGTGTGACCTTTACAACATGAATAGCAGGAGCCAATATATGCCCTAGTTAAACTAGGTATTTTACCCATAACAACTGGCATATATATGATGTTTGAACAGGAATGTAACGATGTTGTACTGCACCAGTTAATAAACTGTGACAGTCTGGTGCAAGAAGGACATAACCTTTATGAGAAACTGTTTGATTTACTGTGCTGTAACCAATATCTTAAAATAGAAGATTGTACAGACAACGAAGTGAGAGTTGTGACACTACCTGGTGGCATTACGCATCTTGTATCATCTTCAGATGACACTCGATACATGGGCAGGAATAAGCTCAGGGCAGCTGACGTCTATTCTCTATTTGTAACCTGACTATATACATATCTGTTATCGTGCATGTGCATACTGATTAATTAATTTCCATGTTCGTACTCTCAGATACTTATAGAGGAAATACAGATTATTGCTGCAGCAATGGTACAATATAAGTTGTAGCAGGATCCCGTAGGGTATGCGTCCCTCAGGCTTGTGGTATAGAACCTAACGCGGGACGCAAAACACAACGCATGTACCCCGAGTGATCCTGCTACAACGAATTTACGACATCTTTTAATATGACATTGTAAAAGAATTCAAACAAATTCAAAATTGATAGAAAACAGCTGTTCGATTAAGCTGAGGTTAGCTTGCGCTATGTCACGTGACTTCCACTGGCTTTGAAGCGGGGTATAAGGGATTTATTCTGCCTCTCATAAATCTACGTGCAGTCTGGCTTGCTCGAGACGGGGTATAAGAGATTTAATTACCCGCTGAGAAATGTATTCCCCTCCAAGGCGGGTTACACAGTATTTTATCAAGATCACGTGGACCAATAAGATCTCATCATTCTGACATGAAGGAATGATAATAGAATAAGGGCATCCATATGACCGGCAGCGGACTGAAATACTGAACATCTTCACTTAACTAACAAACCCGAAAGGATATGAACCTCAAAAAATATAATTCTTTGACTGCAACACTTAGTAACTGTTCAACTTGGAAGACATGCAACGACGGGCGGTCGGGTAGCCTAGTGGTTTAAGCGTTCGCTCGTCACGCCGAAGACCAGGGTTCGATTCTCGACATGGGTACTACAATGTGTGAAGCCCATTTCTGGTGCCCCCCGCCGTGATATTGCTGGAATATTGATTAAAGCGGCGTAAAAACCATACTTATTCACTCACATGCAACGACGTCGACCAACTGAATCACAATGGAACAGAGTCGACGGGAACCACCTCGAGCAGTTAAATTACATTTGAAAAGGCAACACAATAGGTAGTCTCATTTGAATATTTGCTACTACACTGACATATGCCCCCAAGATGTGTTGGAACACGACATTCAACACCCACCTGGGATAGTTCATAAAAGCGAGAAAACAATTTCCATATTCATAAGAAATCTCTGCTAAAAGCAGAGTCCATTGTACGATTCCGACTTTATCATGAGCATGTGTTTATGAATCACTATTAAATAGTGATGAAAATCCGTTCGCGAAAAGCTGAGTGTATTCTGTCCCACCGGTAGCACCCGCCGCACACACATGCCAAGGCAAATCGATTGATCACCTAAAAAAACCGCGGGAACACACGGTACACGTCAAAATAGGAACTGCATCGGACATAATTATTGTCAATGATGCGTCATATTTGGAAATGTCCTCCACATGTCAAACCATAAAACTTTTTGAAAGCTTTAGTGATACCTTGAATGCTTTAACCTTGATCAAACAACTTCTGAGCAAGAGCCGTTTGACGTTCTTTGAAATCTTGGAAGAAAGAGCTTGCTCGATTGTATCTCAGAAGTTGTGAAATGTAATCTCCAAAGACTGGAGCCTGCTCGACATGAAGGGAAAGTTGAATGTTGGAAGTCATCCCTCTTGTCATAGTCTTGTGGGGAGTGTTTTGTCACTCTGAATCTTTATGCACGGATCCAAATATTTATCAGATGAGGCGATCTCACTGGTCTCCTTAAGGAGGGTAAATCAGTGGAATGGATTTGGCTCTTTGATGGTTATTGCACGATATCAGTTCATCGATATCCAAAGTTTATTGTCGTTGTAATAGACAGGAAAAATAAAACATGCACATGTGATATTTTTTTATCAAACAACTGCTTTGTTATAATTTCAGAAACATATGTCATATATAAACGTTGTAGTTTGTGCATTATGAAACTATCATTTTTATAAATTGTTTGTGATTGTGACATTTGATGGGCAAACCGAAAGCGAGTGGAGTGGAGGGGTTTGTTTGTTTGTTGTTTTACGCCGCACTCAGCAATATTCCAGCTATATGACGGCGGTCTGTAAATAACAGAGTCTGGTCCAGACAATCGAGTGCTTAATATCATGAGCATCGATCCGCGCAATTGGGATCGATGACATGCATCAACCAAGTCAGCGAGCCTTTTAAACTGTGTTAAACTGTGTTACATAGGAACTATCAGAGTTGTACACTTTATATCAAATGTTTACACCAAATAAAAGCAAAGAAAAGTCTTTGTACACATATTTCACTCCAATGTACCCGCTTACATTAATAAAAATCTACCTATTTATGATAGAGGTTTTATAGTTCTGCCCATATGTACTTGTTCCTGAATTTTTGTGTAGGTATATTGTTTTCACAGTTCAATTCATATTCACGAAACACTCGCGAAAAAGCACACATTTCTTTGTTCAAATTTTGAACCAACCCTTGTCTGGTTTCAACAACCGGAAAAAATGTTTGGTATTTGAAAAATATGATATGTTGTCCATTCGGTGTTACTTTTTCACTTTTTCTTAAGGTAGGCCACCTGTTACCTTATGTTTATGTGTCTTTGTAGATATTAAGTAAATTCAATTATATTTGTAGATCATATTGCAACGTTTAACAATATACTATAACGGTATATTTATATTATACTACATAATATTCAATCATTTATGGTGAGGTTGCTTGATAAATGGTGTCAGTGGAAAATGAAATTGAATATGAAATTGAAATTAGTTCTTTTAAAATTTGTGCAGGCATGCAGGAGACACGGAATATCGAAAACTGTACTGTTTAACAAATGCATAACAACACATGGCTTCTGAGTTAGGCTTCAGCAGTAGTCTGGTAGCGCTGTTGTCATACACTAAGACAGAAGGGGAATTTCTGTACAGCATCACATCACAGATCAATGATCGGTACATATCACACTGGTTATGGGCCAGGAACGCCACAATGAGTTTTCCTCCTAATGATCAGTGTTGGCTCTCCCGGGTCTACACCATCACACCAACAAAGCAAACTGAGTGAGTGAGTTGGGTTTAACGCCTTTAACAGTATTCCAGTTATATCACGGCGTGTCAGCTTAATGTGGGAGGAAAGCCCGAAGTGATGCAGGTCTCAGACGTTTACCACTTCGGTGAAACCCACGAGCACGGGTATGGTGCTGACAAACCTAGAAACATAATCGGGGCGAATCGGGATTCGAACCCACAATCATAGGTTTCTGGCGTGCCCAAGGGACGACTTAGACGACTGGGTCACCCGTACCCCCCAAAGCAAACTGAATATACGACACAAGATGTACCATATCCGATGCATTTCATGACATATACTTCCGTTACACATAGAGAGGTAATGTAAATCCATATTAACCAGTATTTATGATGTTGTACAACGCATTATTAAGTGTGGATAATAAGATTATAATTTTTGTGCGTGTATCTTACTGATTTTATGACACTTCTCTTAGATGACAACCGTCCTATAACATCAGTGAGTGAGTGAGTGAGTTGAGTTTAACGCCGCTTTTAACAGTATTCCAGTTATATCACGGCGTGTCAGCTTAATGTGGGAGGAAAGCCCGAAGTGATGCAGGTCTCAGACGTTTACCACTTCGGTGAAACCCACGAGCACGGGTATGGTGCTGACAAACCTAGAAACATAATCGGGGCGAACCGGAATTCGAACAATAACATCAGTGCACAGTTACAACCATGTAATAATACACATTTTCATACGTCATATTGTCTCTCTTCATAGTCTAAGATCTGAGTTCCAGTAATGAATCAGTTGACAATTTCATATAAGGCTTTATTATGCCTCAAAATGAGATTGACCAACCAGAGAGCAAGACTATTAACCCCACATGAGCCCGTAAACCGTCAGTAAAAATCCAAGATGGTTGTTACTGACCTAATCTGAGACCGTATACAATCAGTAACAGCCATCTTGGATTTTCCAACACACACACCTCACATATATTACATGAACATTCTGGTACCGCAATTCGTTATTTGACACTTTTTTGTGTTTTACTATCGTTAATTGTGATGTGCAAGGACATTGTTCTGTGTTTTAAATCACGTTCGTGACTTTATTGATAAAGATTATAGTTAAACTTGTCAACAAGGTTTGGCCTCTAAGATGTGAAGAGTAGTCTCCCTTTGACCCTTAACGTCAACGAACGGTTGTAAGTGTCAAGTTTATATGGATACCAGAGTGTGTAAATGTTTCGGCATAATAATTTCGTTACGGTGTCATATTAGGTTAGCAGAAAACTACTGGGCTCAGTATGTTTCTGCTAGCCTAATATGACACCGTATACGGCAACTGAAGACACCATGACCAATAATATGCAGTAGTGTCTTTTAGTAATAAAGAAATATGTAGGCCTCATCAACCATATTTCCTTTCAATTTTCTAGAACGAACATCCAAGTATTATTGCTCACCCCGTCACAAGTTTACTGGATCATCATGTAATATACTGGCGTGCACCTAGTCTTTCAGATTAAGGTCACACATTCCAAAGTTTGCAACATCACCAGATACATCGTCTGTGATGTTCCCATCAATTTCTACACTACCTATTGATTTCCCTCCAAAATAGCAATAACTGTTTTCTTATACTCTTCATTATCAGGGCAGTACTCATCGTAGTCATCCGGATCCTTGCCATCATCTTCGTCATTCATTGAAGAAATATCAGATGACAGGAACATTTCCAGGGGCGTTTCACACCTAGCATAAACATCACAGGCAATAGAGGAAAGAGCCTTCACAATCAGAAGATACTCATCCGCAAATTTTTTGAAATGAACGTTCCATGTCTTGATTGCTTCTAAGGCATAATGAAGAGGCGTTCTTTCTTTGTTGTCACGAACGGATGCATTGGCCCCCGACTGCAAAAGCCGATGTACGCTCCCATAACTTCCTCTTTGACAGGCAAAGTGTAAAGGTGTTTGGCCTTGATGATTTTGAATTTTCAAGTCTGCTCCGTATTCTAGGAGATGCTCAGTGCCTTTGTTAAAGTTCATGTATGCAGTAAGATGAAGTGCTGTGTTCCCCTTCTTATTTTGTATATCTGTCTTGGCTCCGCTCTCAAGAAGTAGTTTAACATTGGAAGCTAACCTGCTTTTTGCACTGCAGTGCAGAGGGGTGTCACCCTTTTCATCAACTGAACATGGGTCCGACTTTGCCTCGAGCAAATACTTCACACTGGTACTGTCTGAACCTTTGGCTGCAATATGAAGTGGCGTCCTGTTTTTGAGATCTGAGGCAAAAGGATAAGCACCTTTGTCTAGTAGTAATTTTACGGTCTTGCTAGAGCAACTCCAAGAGGCAAGATGTAATGGTGATCGGAGGCTCAAGTCAACGGAAAATGGGTTGGTCATTGTGTTCAGAAGGAGCTCTACTGTTTCCCTATTTCCCCATTCACATGCCGTATGCAGTGCTGTTTTTCCTTTGTTATCTTGTAAACATGGATCAGCGCCTCTGTCCAAGAGACTTTTCACATTGTCGCTGCGACCATACTCTGCCGCTATGTGCAATGCTGTGCAACCATCAACATCTTGTAGATTTACATCCAATCCTTCCTCGTTCAATAGAGGTTGAACACAAGTGTTGTTTCTTTGCATGAAAGCATAATGCAGGGCAGTGCGCATTTTGGTATCTGTTATCCATTGAACTCCTTTGTACTGGAGAAGAAGTTGAATACAGTCAAAACTGTTTGACAATACAGCATTATGGAGTGGAGTCATTCCCAGATGGTCCTGCAATGATGGATGAGCACCTCTCTCAAGCAACTTCCGAGTGCCACTTGCATTATTGTATTCTGCGAGTAGATGAAGAGCAGTCGCACCACTATTAGATTGGATGTTTAGAAATTGTGTATCAAACTGTGACAATATATCTAAGAGTGCTTCACAGTAGTCATGTTCCATAGAAAGCACATGCAATACAGAGTTTCCAGTATCATCTACCATTGTACGATCAAAGTGTCGTTCTAATAACACTTCCAAAATCTCAGCATTTCTTGACAACACAGCAGGAAACATGGCTGTTCTTCCATGGTCGTCAGCGACATCCACGGGTGAATGTTTCTCGTCGAGAATATATATCAACTTTTCAACCGGATCTATCTTAGATGCAGCTGCAATGTGTACAAGTGAACATCCAGTTTCATTTGTAAGGTCCAATCTTGCACCATGTTCACACAGACACGTTATCATATCAAGATCACATTTGAGAACTGCCTCAAATAAGACAGTTGATCCTTCAGAAACGTATGCATTGGGATCAGCACCCTTGTTGCAAAGTAGTCGCACTTGGTCAATATCTCCATATTGAACAGCTGTTAGCAGGCATGTAACATTTCGCCCACCTGTGTGGTTAATGTCACTTCCTGCATGAAGAAGCAGTTCCGTTGTCTGTTTACTACTCCAAAATGGATTAGTCAGAGGAGTATACCCCAAACTATCTTTGATTTCTACAGATGCTTTAGCTTCAAGCAAAGCATATATACAGTCTAAGTGATTAAAGCTGGCAGCTAGGTGCAGTGGAGTGTCCATTTCGCCATCTTGTATATCTACC
Organism: Haliotis rufescens; assembly: GCF_023055435.1. Lineage (NCBI taxonomy): Eukaryota > Metazoa > Mollusca > Gastropoda > Lepetellida > Haliotidae > Haliotis > Haliotis rufescens. Next base: position 24,951,314 of record NW_025964383.1, on the reverse strand, counting down.
ATAGCCCCAATGCTTATCAAGAATCTCACTGATTCTACATTCCCATTGGCTGCTGCTATATGAAGAGGTGCTTGCTTCATGAAGTCTCTTTTGTCAACTAAACATTTTATTTTCGCAAAATGATCAGGGTGTAATTGTTTTGTATTTCCCTGATCAAACATGTCCACTATACCAAGTTCATGTTGAGGGATTTGATGTTCTGATAAAAGTCTTTCATATATCATTTCCATCTTCCTTTTGCTACTTAGTTTCGATTTTGCTGCCATATGCATTACGTTAGCTTTTGAGGGAACATCCTCCGTAACAGATATACTGGGGTCATGCTCCAGCAGCAGGGCCAGACATTCAAGTCCACCAAACTCCAGTGCTGCCGTTAGAGGGGTTCTCCCAAGATTGTGATGCGTTTTATCCACATTTACACCTGGGTACACTTTAAACACACATCGCATTGCTGAAGGTGTCACATGACTGGCTGCACGATATAATAGGGATTCTGGATTGACATTGCATCCTGTTGTAAGTAGGGCTTCAATGATATGCTGGAGTGTATCATCAATATTGTAGATCTGGTTGTGATGGCTCCCCCCTGAACTCAATACTTCAAAAATGTTGATCACACATTTACTTAGAAGTGACAGGTGCTCTGTGTTAAGCTGTTTCAGAAGAAGGTCAACTATCACTCTGTTGTGATTGAGGGCAAGCAGGGTAAACAAATGAGTGAAATCCAACATTTCAAAGTATCTCACGTCTTGTGAATACATTGTTCCGTGTATCATACTGATATCTTGCATATATGGCACTGCACAAAGTGCACGGAAACAGTTGTTATCAGGGTGTACACCCATCTGCAGGAGTATCTCATATAGCTGATGATGCCCACCATAGATGGCACATGCCATAATCTGTCTTAACACTGAGGCATGGAGATACGTATGTGAAACAGGAAGAAGTAACATGACAAGTTCCACATTTCCTTTCAAAGCCATGCACGAGAGCATGTTGTCACATTCAAATAATGTTATGTCACTCAAATAGACAAGAGGGTTGGGTGATTCTGCCTTCAAAGTGACACCGAAAGTTGTATTTAACAACCGAGAAATCATGTCTTCTGTGGACCATTTTTGGAACACAAATTTAGCAAATTCCTTTTCCTTTAAAGAAGGGTGATCAAGGACATCCAAACATTTTTCTGACACCATTATTTCTGTGATTCTGTCAGCTAAAAGATAATAGTTGTCATTCGTAAGTATTATCAGGTCTTCAGTAGGAGAATCCAGACTACTGGATTCCCTTACCTTTTCAACTAGCAGCATTACTGGACACACTCCGATGCACATCTTATAAGATGGAGCCATTTTCAGGAATACAGCATCAAATATGGACTGATGACTAAATGTATAATGATTGTCTGATATAGTGAGAAAAGAGTCACAGAGGGAATTAGCCTTTAGCCTGATATTTGATCGAGAAGGAAACGTCGAAGAGTGGCTGATATTTTGCAATGCACAGAGGATATTTTGAAAGGTTTCTGGTGCTTCTCTGGTATCAAGTGTTTTCGTCTTCAACTGACCTTTATGCAGTAACACCAGAAGCAACACAAAGTACCCAAAAGGGTCACTCTCTTCCAAGATGTCTATTTCTTGAGCCAAAAATTCAAACGGTTTCAAGAAGAAGGTTTTACCATTTGATTGTGCTTGTCTGCTGCTGGCAAAGAAACGGCAACATTGTGGAAATCCAAGGGAAGAATGGGCTGTCTCCGCTATTTCATCCATATCCTCTTTACTTATGCAAGACCTTCCACAATATACTTTCAGGAATCTTTTCTTCTCATTCACCTTTAGTTTATATTCGTCTTTGTCTAGAGTTATGCATTTCAAATGTTGCATGAGGATACTAGTATCAACCTGACTCGCACACTGGTCATAAACATCTGGTCTACTGGTCATTATCAGGAAAATATGTTTTGCCTCCACAATTGGCCAAATGATGTTAAATGTTCTGAGCCATCTATCGACATGTCCCTGTATCATGTTACTGGAACCAAATATGTCGTCCAGCATTACAATATACTTTGTCTGTCCTGTTTGCGGAATCATATTCCATTCCGACGGGGCAGTAATTATAACTGGTGTCCTGGAAGTTTCTGACGCTATTCCTGCCATTAACCTTAGGCCAAGATTCGACTTCCCAGATCCAGATATACCTTTAATGAATAAACACCCAAACCTTTTTAACGTTCTGAAGGCTGACCTCTCAGCATACGTGGACACATGTTTCCCCGAATGTTCATACTCCATCAATGCCCTTGTTGACTCTGAAAACAAAGAGAGGCGATATCATAAATATTTGTTTAATAGCACATACAAGTAAACTAAATGAATTGCCTATTTTATCATTCACAAACACAGTAACACCTGAATGAACCTCATCGCAACAACATATTTGGAAATATACTACTCAAAAGAAGTTATGGAACACCCGATTCTTTCATATTACTATAGTTAATATCTCAGATTATGACAGATTAACTATAGTAATATGAAAGAATCGTTTGTTCCTTAACCTCTTTTGAGTAGTATACATGTAATACCCCTAACACAGTTATCATGTCAGTCTAAACTTGAATCTGGACTCTAATGGACTATTATAACAACCCACCACCATCTACGACTTGGTCTGGTTTGTTCCAAAATGACACCAACGAAAAGTCGCATCCGCCGTAGCAGTTGTAGGGTCATGGGTATGGGCGTTGTTGTAAGGTTTCCATAACTAAATTTCAATCAACAGGTGTCCTCCTTTCCGTCGCTATGGAATTAGGAGAGTAATGAAAATGAGGTTACAGTGTAGAGTATCGTAAGATAACCTTTGCACTTCAGTGAGTTGATTGAAATCGGTTAAAAGGGTCAGTTGTCAATAAACCCTTTTATTAAACCTGCATATAGCAATCAGGTGGTCGTTGGAGAGAGGGAATGTAGAAATGATTAGTCATTTGCACATCAGGACAAAGTAACGATCAATTAAAACTGCGAAGTTTCATGATGGTCGGATAAGTAATATTTCATAGTGATAACCCTGAAGGTTGGTTGGTTGGTTTGTTGTTAAACGCCGCATTCAGCAATATTCAAGCTTTATGACGGCGGTCTTTAAAAAAAATCGAGTCTGGACAAGACAATCCAGTGATTGATATCATGAGCATCGATCCACGCAATTGGGATCGATGACAGTTCATCAACCATCTTGATCCCGTTAGTCGCCTCTTACGACAAGCATAGTCGCCTTTTACGACAAGCATAGTCGCCTTTTACGACAAGCATAGTCGCCTTTTACGGCAAGCTTGGGTTGCTGAAGACCTATTCTACCCCGGATCTTCACGGGTTGATAAACCTGAATATAAAAAAAAATTAAAAAAATCTTTCATTTCAACCCTTAATATAAAGGTTTGTTATTAAAGTGCAATTTTAACATGTAGAGTTGTAACAAGGGTTAACCCGCAACCCTTAATGTAAAGTTAATTACATAACGAGTATTGTTTACATTAAGGGTTTTAGTACAAACAAGGGTTAACAAGCAACCCTTAATGTACTTTTCACATGAAGAATAATTTTCACACTAAGGGTTGTAACAAGACAGTATGACTCTGAGAACCAGGGTGTCGACTCAAATTCAGCTTTAGCAGCAAAAATGTTCAACCCATCTAAATAAAGATACTTACCAACCATATTTTCAAAGGTTGGGTTACCTGTAACAGTACAATTACAACGTGTTAGTCAGTTGCTGCATCATTACAAACGGTGGGTAAATGCCATATTCACTCACTATCAACGTGACAGATGTATTCGTGATTTATTACATCGTTTTTGTGTTGGTTAGTTAATGCTGCTCTTAGCTATACACCAACTGTATGACGCTGGCCAGTAAATAATCGAATCTGGACCAGATAACCCAGAGGGTTTGACATCGTGAGCATCGACCTACGTAATTGGGATACGATGAGATGCATCAACCAAGTCAGCGAGCCTGAAAACCTGATCCTGTTAGTCGCCTCTTATAAAAGCATGGAATCCAACAATTATGTCCATCCTATCTTATTTTCAGGGTGAAAATTGGGACCCACTTCCTCATGTTTTATCATAAGAGTGAGTGAGTTTAGTTTTACGCCGCTTTTAGCAATATTCCAGCAATATCACGGCGAGGGACACCAGAAATGGGCTTCACACATTGTTACCTTGTAACCCGGGCTCTAGGCGTGACGAGCGAACGCTTTAACCACTATGCAACCGAACCGCCCCGTTTGTCATTAGAGCCAAATCATGAAGATGTTCAAAATGGGTGGTCAGACTTGGTTAAAAGCAGGTGATCTGATCCCTGTGACGATGCTTATTCTTTAAATCACATTGTTCCACACTCGATCACTTGCAGGCATCCTTGACAAATCTCGAGCATTGCTGAATGTGGCGCTAAACAAAATACTCACATTTACATGTTTTTTCATACTGTCATGTTTTGTTTTCATTTTGTATTCATTCCTCGTTTTGAGTTTTACAAGTCATTCGACCCATGAAGATCCGGGATAGAATAGGTCGTCAGCAACCCATGCTTGCCGGAAAAGGTGACCATGCTTGTCGTAAGAGGCGACTAACGGGATCGGGTGGTTAGGCTCGCTGACTTGGTTGATGCATGTCGTCGTATTCCAATTGCGTAGATCAAAGCTCATGATATCACTCACTGAATTGTCTAGCCCAGACTCGATTATTTACAGACCGCCGTCATATAGCTGGAATATTGCTGAGTGCGGCGTTAAACAACAAACCAACCAGCCAACCAACCTATACAGTACAATTACACGTGATCCTCCACACCCAAGGCTTTAATTGTTAAGCCAACACGGAAACTAAAGTGTGCGTAACGCAGGTCGCATTGCAGGTTTGGTTGTGTGACGTGTCAGGTAAACTATCAGTTTCGATTTACTGAGTGTTGTGTCCTTGTTTCGTAGATGTTATGAGATTGACTCGAAGGCTGATAACAGGGAGCTAGTGTGATAATGTCAATGTTTTCCTTCATTGTGTGGGTCATTTGGCAACTGACAATTGTGTGCCGTGTATGGGTAACGGGGTAAAACAAAGTCCCACGTGCTTGTGTAACATTTATTTTTGTGTTTATTTGATATGAAGAAATCAGTAAAGAAATGTTTCGCTAATTTTAGATAATAACATAAACGACTTGTTTGTATTTTTGTGTGTAAAAACATCGAGTCTGGACCAGACAATCCAGTGATTTATATCATGAGCATCAGTCCACGCAGTTGGGATCGATGACATGCATCAACCAAGTCAGCGAGCCTGGCCACCCGATCCCGTTAGTCGCCTTTTACGACAAGCATAGTCACCCTTTACGGCAAGCATGGTTTGCTATTCTACCCCGGAATCTTCACGGGGAGTACTGTATAGGACCTAAGACAAAATACAAGTGAATGCCTAGTATTACTGACACCCTGTATTCAATGGAGATGAAGTAAACGCTATTGTAAACTCACCTGTGTGTGACGCCATGCTGCGACAAAACACTCACACCTCGCACAGACAGTCTTGATTTATGGCAAAACACCTCGTGACGTGATAGCTGTGGACTGTTAGCTAACTTCCGGATTGTTTGATAACGTGACTGTGAGGGTAAGGTAGTGTTCATTTTGCTGTTCGGGGGTATGTTGGGAGGAGCGGAGGTTGTGCTTAGAGGTGGTGGCATGGTGGTGGCATGGTGGTGGACTGGTTGTGCTATGGGTGGGTGTGTGCGGGGATTGGACAGGATAGTTTTTCGGTCATGCTTCAATGCATGCAACTGTCCTTTGAAAGGAGAACTCGAGCAATTTAAAATGTTACACGGGACACACAGCATGTCCAGCTTGCAATTGTTTAAACCTTTTTACAATTATATTTTTTAATTATTGTCAGGAATACAATATGTGTGGTATATTGCTAACCATAGAGTGAAATTGACTATTTGAAAGTTGAAGTCATCCCTATTTCCATGCGGTCTTGTGATATATTAATATAAAGAAATTCTGTCCTTGATTGTTTTAAGGGTTATAGTTTATCTTTGAGACATAGATTACACGCTCCATATCATGGTTGGTTGGTTGGTTTGTTGTTTAACGCCGCACTCAGCAATGTTCCAGCTTTATGACAGCGGTCTGTAAATAATGGAGTCTGGATGAGACAATCCAGTGATTAATATCATGAGCATCGATCTACGCAATTGGGATCGATGACATGCATCAACCAAGTCAGCAAGCCTGACCACCCGATCCCGTTAGTCGCCTCTTGAGACAAGCATAGTCGCCTTTTACAGCAAGCATGGGTTGCTGAAGACCTATTCTACCCCGGATCTTCACGGGTGCCCATGTCATGGAGCTTTGGAATACAGTACAGTAGAGGAAAAGACGTGTCTTCTTAAAGAGTCAAAAGTTGATATTACTGATGCGCGAATTCAGTTGTTTAACACCGCAACCCCCTCCCTTCCGCGACATATAGTCGACGCCTCGTCAGTCTCTCCGCCCGTAATCATTTCGTTTCCGGAGCTCAACTCGACAACCGTTCAATATTTTTCAACAATAATTGGAAGATATATCAAACCGATCCTGATATGCGCCTTTGGCTATTTACGGATTTGTGGCGTTTTTTATTTTTGTCGATTTCCATGGAAACTATTTGTACTTAGTCTCGTAATGGGGTGGATTTCGTTTCCGGAGCACAACTAAAAACTCGTTCAATATCTCTCAACAAAATTTGGCAGATATATCAAACAGATCCTGAAGGGGTGTATTTTGCTATTTAAGTATTTTGTGCATTTTGTATTTTTCTCTGTGTCCATGAAAACAATTGGACTTAGTCGTTTTCAGAGCAGAACTCGAAAATAATATTAAAATATACTTAACCTGCAAGGTTCATCAATCATCTCCTGAAGTAGTGCCATTATTTTGATTTTTTAAAGGAAATTTCCCCTTTCCCTGGAGACGAACTGGTCTTTGTGTTTTTAGTGAGAGCAGAACTTGAAAGGCTTAAAATATCTTTATCAAGACTTTGAAAATGTGTTTTCAAATAAAATAAAAATTCCTTGATCGGATTGTGTGATTTCCTGTTTCATATTGACAGTTGTCGGGAAGTATTATCATATGATAGACAGATTAGATGAAAGTCCTGAAAAATGGGGACCAGTGGGATATGTCATCTTCAACACACTGTCCTGATACGTGACCTAATTTGATATGGTCTTTGATCAAACCTTAATGTAGTGATGCTTGCATATAATGTTTGGTTGGTTGGTTGGATTGTTGTTTTACAACTTCAACCAAGTCAGAGAGCCTGACCACCCGATCCCGTTAGTCGCCTCGTACGACAAGCCTAGTCGCCCTTTACGACAAGCATGGGTTGCTGAAGACCTCTTCTTTCCCGGATCTGCATATAAAGATTATGTTACTTGCATTCAGTCATATGACCAAGCAATGACGTCATAATTATGTAAGCGAAATCATAGTCGCTAACCATAAGTCTTAGTTCTCCCACGAGCAGACAGCTCTAAAGAAGAGGATGACATGCCAAAAACAATAACACATATTGAGAAATAATTGGATGAACTGTATATTCGTCAGTCTTCTGTGTTAGAATTATCAGGATTATCGCCAAGGCTAGGCCTTCTGAACAACCTTCAGACCTGTGAATGGGGTTTACAAGGCGAATGCCGACAGAGAGAAGATGGGAGCCCCGCTCCGTCGCAATACGGGACGCTGAGGGCAAACTGATCCCCAGGGAGAATTGCAGATTGTAAAACAATCCCTGCAAAGGATAAAACTGCTGTCAGACTTGGAAATTAAAAGACTCGGAAGTGTTAAAGCATCAGACAGGCCCTTGTTTAACAACATTAGCAAAACAGCGTGATATTTGGAAACAGCGTTGGAGATTGTGAGTCAAATCGACGGTGAAAATGAAACTTCCTCAGATGAACAAGGAGACCTTTATTGAGGCGTTGAAGCGCATTTAAAATACCTGCAAGACGAGCATACAGCTTTTATAGTTCAGGACAATTTGACCTCACAACCTCCAGACTTTTTCGTACCGTTCAGTCGAACAAGAGTATGTTTTCTCCTGCCTCGTTTGACCAACTGTGTAGTGCGGCGGCCATGTCTGCCATGGCAACCCAGAATGACTTTATCCCTCGTACCGTGGTGGTAGTGACTTATCGTCATATACGAGCGCTCTACCGATGAGCACTTTGCCGCAGTGTAGTAGTTTCAGAGTTACCTCCCTTATAGCATGCAATGTTTACACCCGTCAACTTGGCGGACTGTGAACACATTCCCTGGACTGGATAATTAATGGTGTTGAAATTCTTTTTACTGAAAAGCCGGAACCGTTTTCTTTTCCGAACCCTGCACTTACACCCAGAGGAGTATAATTCATAGACAGTGAGTGTGATTCTTGTTGACTTACGGTCGCAGTTACAGGCGGTGTAAATGGCCCAAATTACGTCTCACTTATCGGTCGCGTTCCGAAACGAAAAGGAAATCTACGTCTGACATCAATATGGACTCCAGGAACACCTGCGCTGATATCGCTGCAATGGTTACCACAAAAAGCCAGAATTGAATTCAAAATTCTAACCCTGGCCTACAAATGCTACATGGAAACATCCCCATTATATCTCACCGATCTACTGCCTAAATACAAGCCTTCCAGATCTCTCCGTTCTCAGAATAACCACCTGTTACAAGTCCTGGAAACCCGTCTCAAAACCTTTGGTCAGATATCTTTCCAGTTCTGCGCTTCCTCGCTATGGAACAAACTACCATCTGATCTTAGGTGTCGCCATCGCTTTCATCCTTTAAGGCTTATCTGAAAACACACCTTTTCAGACAACACTGTCAACTCGATTCACCTTTCATCAGCATAAATATTATTTGCTAAACCTATGTAACGCCATGAGCATTAACTTGGTGAAAGGCATCTGGCACAGTATAAATGGACTTATTATTATCATCATTATTATACTTGAAATACGTAAATAGTTATTGTGCACCTTCATACAGAAACGAGGATGTAAGAATTGTGTCTACAGTGATAAAGACAGATGACCTCTTCGTTTCCCCTAGACATTAAAAATGGTTTCCACCACGTGCACTAGGTCTGAGTGGAGAAATTATACTACAGATGGTGTGTATTACCATTTGACTTATAATGTGGTCCTCATTATAGCCAAGTGACCAAGACAACTTTTACCCTACCTCAAGATCAGATCGCTTGGTGTAAGACCAGTAGTCTCCGTGCAGAATGACCTCTAGTGTTGTAATTGGTGATCCTCGTGATTTGCATGATTAAGGGATTTAGATCAACTACCAGAGTTGTTGCTTAGAACCCTTTCACATTTTGGATTGTGTCGGTTATTTTGTTAATACATGCCAGACTAACAAACGAGTTCTGAAGAAAGATATTTTACATACATCCATCCACCCAAACATACATACATACCCGTGAAGATCCGGGTAGAGAATTGCCCTTCAGCAACCCATGCTTGCCGTAAAAGGCTACTAACGGGATCGGGTGGTCAGACTCGTTGACTTGGTTGATGCATGTCATCGTATCCCAATTGCGTGGACCGATACTCATGATGTCAGTCACTGGATTGTCTGGTCCTGACTCTATTATTTAAATGTTGCCGTCACATAGTTGGAATATTTCTGAGTGCGGCGCTAAACAACAAATACACAAACAAACAAGTCATTCATGTAATTATTCAAAATTAGCGAAACACTTCTTTATTGATTTCTTCATATGAAGCCTCGAACAAATCAACAAACAAACAAACAAACATAGACAAAGAGGTTATTCAGCTGCACGTCATCAGTTTCATTTGGTTACCACTTGACTCACTATACACTTGAAATCGTCCACTGTGACGAAATGCTCAACAAAGCAAATCAATAATTGTGAAGCTGGAAATTGTATGAATATGTTAATTTTGAAATATATACACGTGAGTGGACTTAGTGCTGTGAGGCTGAGTGAGTCAGCAGCCATCGCGCTTGTGTCTACTGAATATAGCTGGTAACTGGCCGGGCTTGAGTGGCTGTTTCAATATGGCGGCTACCTCAGTAACGCACTCTCTTATAGTGAGAAATATCTGTATTTTTCCTATTGTTAGTTTGCTTTGTTTGTTTGTGTGTTTGTGTGTTTGTTGTTTAACACCGCATTCAGCAATATTCCAGCTACATGACGGCGGTCTGTAAATAATCGAGTCTGAACCAGACGATAAAGTGATGGACATCATGACATGCATAAACCAAGACACCGAGCCTGATCACCCGATACCGATAGTCGCCTCTTACGACAAGCATAGTCGCCTTTTACGGCAAGCTTGGGTTGCTGAAGACCTATTCCAATCCGTATCTTCGCGGGTGCCCATTTTAAGAAGTGTTTACCAATGTACGTGGTTCTCTCTTGCTTGACGACTATTCCAGTGCTACGAATACATTTGGCCTCTATTTTCATGGATTACCCCGCGATCTACCAAGAAGAAAGCTATGGCTGGCGTATTGTCGACTCAAACTCAAAGTCATAAGCACATACAGCAGGTTGTGCTCCTTACATTCCTCAAAGAAGGATTATGAAAGGGATCCCGAGTTCATGGCACACTATGGCTACAATAAAAGTTAAACCCAAGCTTTTTAAGTATGCTGCACCGGGCATTCCCTTGGCTACCGACGGCACAAGTTTTGGTTGGTTGGTTGTTTAACGCCGCACTCAGCAATATTCCAGCTATATGACGGCGGTCTGTAAATAATCGAGTCTGGACCAGACAATCCAGTGATTGACAGCATGAACATCGATCCACCCGACGGCACAAGCAAGAATACGGTCACCAACCGTGCCAGGTTCACCGAGAGGGGGCGTTTCAGAAGCGACGACGGTTAGAACAATTAGAAGCGGAGAAGGAGATATGAACTTGATTGACAATATTAAGTTGTATAAATTACATGCTCTCTTGTATCTTTCACAGTTTTTATTTACCCGAGTTGTTGGTGTAGATCGATTTTACTGTACTTTGTTTTTATGTCAAAAATGTCGAAGGCTTTGTCATTCATTAGTGATTGGGCACTCGACTATATACACTAGCCGCATGGTTACTTGGTTTGAAAAAAATAAGAATTGTCATAGTTGTTTACGATTTATATAATTTATATTTTATATAATTAATCAGTGAGTTGGGTTTAACGTCGCTTTTAACAGTATTCCAGTTATATCACGGCGTATAAAATTCATTAAAATATGAAATAAAATCATAAAGTGTAAATTAATTATTTTCCGGTTATAGGATCTGAAAGGAGCATTATGTTTGTTTCAAAGCAACACAAGATTGTGGACAGTCCAGTACAGATATTCAACACAAGTCAATATTTCAGCGAGGGCACGGGTGGCCCAGCCGTCTAAGGCGCCGCGGTTCGCTGTGCAGAGTTGCTTCCCTTGGGCACACCAGAAACCTATGATTGTGGGTTCGAATCCCGGTTCGCCCCGATTATGTTTCTAGGTTGGTCAGCACCATGCCCGTGCTCGTGGGTTTCACCGAAGTGGTAAACGTCTTAGACCTGCATCACTTCGGGCTTTCCTCCCACATTAAGCTGACACGCCGTGATATAACTGGAATAATTTTAAAAGCGGCGTTAAACCCAACCCACTTACTCCAACTTGTGTTGAGTTTGCTGCATCTGTCAGTGGAAAACACCGTTTCGAATGTCAGGTGTCATGTTAGTGATTTATTCTACCATTCCATATATTGGTTTTGCTCAGAATCAAATTGTATTAATTAATTCCATAATTGTAACAATTTTAGCTTTCATAGTGATATATGGATTATCATTTAAGTTGAACAGATAATATATGTTGATTCATGGATACCTTCTTCCGATTATTCAGGCCATTGCGTCTCAATTCCATTATGATAAATACCATGTAGCAACTCAATATGATTTATGGCTTCCTACACACTCTGAGCTGTTGCACATGTATACATATCTGGTTTTGATTTGGTTTGCTGTTTTACGCCGCACTCAGCAATATTCCCGCTATATAGAGGCGGTCTGTAAATAATCGAGTCTGAACAAGACAATCCAGTGATTAACATCATGAACATCGATCCACGCAATTGGGATCGATGACATGTTTCAACCAAGTCAGCGAGCCTGACCACCCGACCCCGTTAGTCGCCTTTTACGACAAGCATAGTCGCCTTTTACGGCAAGTGCGGGTTGCTGAAGACCTATTCTATCCCGGACTCTTCACGGGTCCCGCGCAATTGGAGTCGATGACATGCATCAACCAAGTCAGCGAGCCTGACCACCCGGTCCGATCGCTTTACCCTGTAACATTTCTCGAACAGAAAGCACCATTAGCTTTAAATGTTGCATGAAAATGAATCCGTAAGGTACGACATTTTATGAAATCTAAGAAAACTATAAACACCTATGAATATAGCGCTAGCGATGTCTCGTATTATAGTACGTGGTATTCATTTGGAGTGGTGGTCCCTCGAACTGACGTCCCCAAACTTGCCTAATTTGTACTTACATTAACTATGTAACTCCGACATATTAGAGTTTATTGTCATATGAGATTCACTGCACATTGGCGATAGAAATGACATAAATACGAAGATCCAAATAAATAATGTAATTGAGGGCTACAGTGAATGACAGAGTTTTTGTACTTGGTTCACTATCAAATAATCTTATATTTACAAGCAAAAGCGCTGCTCACCCATACACGTTAGGTCGTACATCAGTCAGGGCGAATAGACAAACTGACACGCATGGCTTGCTCCCCCTTGCGTCAGTATGTCGCGGACAGTTCTCGCGGTTGATGTTCAATGTTTCGTTGTGCATCCCGCATCTCCAATTCAATAAACCTCTCCTGTCTATATCTTGCCGATTGAATACATGAAACCACCATAACACAATTAACTGCAACCTCGGGGTGTGGGAAGAAATCTCGAATGTGATGCACATACCTTCAGCAAAATACATATCTAAATAAATATTTAAACGCTAACGTTTTTATTGCACATATTAAGGTAAGGTGAAGAAAGTTACGTAATCAGTTGTTTTGGTCATGCAGCTAGTTATCTTTTCACACCGCCCCTCAATCACATTCCCTTAAATAAACACAAACAAAACAACAAGAAATTTTAAAGTGGACCTCGACTCGCTTCATGCGAAGACCCTAAGACAACACATATAACGTCAGCGTTTGGGGGACAAGATGGCGCCCTTGTGACAAGCAGTGAGGGAGAGCAGTGCTCTGGTTGGTTTAATGGCTTCAAGTCAGAACTTGGTATTCTGAACTAAAGCTATTGTCTCTCCAAGTTTACCTTCTTCGTATCAAGCCTCTGATGTGGAGCATGAATATGGTAAACACAAACAGTAACATAAGTGGTCTCATTCACTCGTCTTAGTGTAAAGCAGACACTTATGTTTGCCATAATGTTCAAGACACCTATTTGATTATCACCATTGGTAGTGGGATGCTGTGATGCAGCTAAAATAGCGCTGACTTTGGTGGTGAATCCAACACATGAATCCACAGTGACTAACTTTGTATCATGTCGTGTTCCTGTTGATCATCGGGGGTGATGAGGCTGGGTCTTCATAACCGCCGTGTAAACTAGATGCACTTCATCAACAACATACATACAAGAGGAGCTGTCCCTGGTCAGTTGATGAATGAGTGCATCATCTTACTATACTGACTAAAGCAGCGGATATCGAACTGAATATCAAGCACGTCCCTGAAAATAAAGTAATTGAGGTCATATTAACCGAACAACTACCATGACAAGTGTATTGACTGTGACTTAAATCACGAGGTCTGAATCCAAACGGGTAGGTGATGTTGTGAGGTGAGGCGTCCAAGATTATTGCACTCATATAGCGACGTGCATGTACGTGTGTGTGTTTGTGTGGCTGCTTGTACTAGTCCGGACTGATGCCGATTTATAGTGCTAGCACACTTAGATACCATGCCGCAGTTTAACATGAATACCCCACTCAGACACAGTATACTGACTCCGAGCCGACCAGTCCTTGTTTTAGCCCCTTAATGTCAAGCACCAGACAGGGTAACAAGTACCATCTTCAACGTCTTTTGGTATGACGCGGTCGGGGATCGAACCCCGGACCTTCCGTCTCCGGGCGGACGCTCTACCACTAGACCACGGAGGCAGTAGGTGATGTTGTGAACAACAATTAACCCTGTATGTGTGTGACAGGAAAGCTGAGGCCATTGTAACTACTTGTTATACAGGCCAGTTATTGTAACCGACAGTGAAGGGAGGAAATATTTCAACTGATCAGTAATACATAGGTTTGTTAAAGATGCCTCTTATTTAAAGCATTGTGTTTATGACCAATAGAGTGCTAATAAAATAAATATTGTATAGGGAATACCCTTCATAAATTTTTTCAAAGAATTCAACTTTTAACAGTCATGTAGTGACAATATCGTACCTGCAAATACATAGGTAAAATCATACACCATGCTTAACTTGAAAATCCAACCTGAAAAAAGAAAAGCAAATCATGACGAAGCTACTTTCACATCACCCAAAAGAAACCCTCTTCCCGAGGTAAGAGAGTTAACTGACTTAAAAGTCCAGTTTCCACCCTTGCCGAACTAGGCTGGAATTACTGGGCTCGATCGTAGCGCCACCAGTGGTCATTACGTGTTATGTCCCTTCTAAGCCTCTCCTATGGACCAATCAGATTCCACCCCTTGTATCACTTGCATTTGTTTCAAACAAAATGGCGGCGCCCTGTCAAGACGATCTGATCAATAATCAACATTTATGTTGTGATAAAACGGGCCTTACTTCGCGAAGTACATCAAATCACGCGAGCACCTTGATTAAAAACATGAAAAAATTTGGAAAATATCTGCTGACAACGAGTTGGCGGTGCACATGTTTTGCAAATCCTGCAATCGACTGAAATCTACACGACAATTTACGAACGGGATTTCGATTTCGGTGCGCGATTTTGATTGGACTGTGCATAGACTCGTTAGTTCAGCCAAAATGTAACTCCATAATACCACCCTAGTTCGGCAAGATGAAAGAAACCGGATCGAATAAGTAACACAGCTCCACAGGTAGGTTACGTATGCCACAGTTGAAGGGGTTATATTTAAGAATATTTCAGGAGTGTTAGGGTCATTAAATGTTTTTAAGTTTGCTCAAAGTAATTCTACATACTGCCTGTCACGCTGTGAAAAATATAACATCATCGCCAGAGATCCTCTGAAACAGGTTCCACTGTTGGCATCAATATGAATGTATCACTGAAAATTAGTGTTGACACCAGTTTGTCGCGTGAAGGGTAAGCATGTCCTGCCCTCACAGTCAGAAACACAAACAGGTGGGTGAGGTGAAATGGGGTTTAACCTCGCGTTCAAGATTATTGCACTTATGTAGCGTGGTGCATGTGTATGTGGCTGGCTGCTTGTACTAGTCCGGACTGATGCCGATTTATAGTACTAGCCCACTGAGATACCATGCCGCAGTTTAACATGAATACCCCACTCAGACACAGTATACTGACTCCGAGCCGACCAGTCCTTGTTTTAGCCCCTTAATGCCGAGCGCCAGACAGGGTAACAACAAGTACCACCTTTTGACGTCTTTAGGTATGACGCGGCCTGGGATCGAACCCCGGACCTTCCGCTCTCGGGGCGGACGCTCTACCACTAGACCACGGAGGCGGTCAGGAAACACAAACATATGCAATGGTGCCTTTACGAGCCACCAATATTGGAAGTTTGAATCGTAGTGATACTTACTTGCTACTGGAGGTCCTAGAATGTACCCAACTCCCATGGAGTAGTACACAAGCCCATATGCCACTGGAACATCCTTCAACGTAACCAAAGCAAGGACAATAGGACCCACTAGGGTATTTGTACCTTGGCTGTATGTCCCATATAAAATCCCAAACACCATCTGAGTGTTGTATGTGTGAGAATAAAGAGGGAATAACATCAATAGCACCCCAGATATGCCAGTGAATCCTATTTGGAGAATCATGTATGGAATTTTCGTGTCTGAGGCCATCATTCCCGCAACCACTCTTGAGAAGACACTTCCTACTCCCATTGCAGTGAAAAGAGTTGCAGCCTGATCTGGCGAGCTTCCTTTTTGTTGAGCATAGTATGGAAGATGGAAGACAGCGGCTGATTCACCAAGTGTCCACAGCATGATGCTTAGGTTATATATAAGAAATCGAATTTCCTTAAGAACTCGAAAAGCACTGACAACGTGGCATATATTTGATTTTATTCTTGATTTCTTCACATCTTGTTGGGGTGAAGAGATAAACGCATGGTTAAATAGAGGATCATCTGCAGTTGAAACTTCTGTTAGATCAATAGTATCCTCAGATTGTAGTTGGTAAATGCTAGTAATTTCTTTTTCTGAAGGTTTAGGATGTTTTTCTATCTCAAGAGCCATTTCCTCGCTTTCTGGTGACATATGTAAATCGTTTGTGCTCAAATGCTGCACACAATCGTGATCGTTATCAGTGTTTTCATCCACTGAGTGATCAATGTTGACTACAGTTGAACTCTGTGACTGTTGAAGTGGCCTTAAGACAGCACCAGCAACACACATATGCAATTCTATTGCACCAAGAATAAGAAGGGCGCCACTTAGATTGTACTGACTGAGAAGGTATCTCACAAGAGGCCCAGCAACGAACAGACCCATTCCTCCACCGGCAATGCACACACCAAACGCTGTTGCTTGCCTCTTTGAAAAGTACTGCCCTGTAACAACGCCTACTACATTCCAAGCAAGACAAATACCGAATCCTGTCCAAAGAGAAGAAACACATTTCAGATATGCCCATGAAAATATTACATATATGTAAAACATAGTGTGTGACTCAAAATCAGAATTTCAAGATAAAACGATTACAGACAATACAGAGAGAACTGTTAATGTGTTAATATATTTTTTATCAATTCTTAACAAACATTACAGATGAGTTACAATACTCGGTATCCTTGACAATCATTTTTGGTTTTGGTCAAAGAAGCAATGTTCAAAGACATATGTTATTTGTTTTGTATTTTTCTTACTCTATGTCAGTGACTGTTCATAATAAACTACATAAGAAAGTCAAATGTAACTATTAAGTAAATAGCAGATTCATACATACCTGATACAAAGCCATAGGTTAGCACCAGGCCCAATATGGATTTGCAAAATGAAGCAACCGTCATGCCAACTAGAGTTAAAGCGCCACCAACAATAGCTGTAATACGGGAACCAGCCTTAGATTGTATCAAGCCAGCAACGGGACCTGTGAAGTTGACAATACATACCCCTGTAAGACCCATGGACACCTAACAAACCAACACTCATTATTAGGCCGAATCTGGGATTCAAACCCATGATCTTCGAATCATGTCACGTCAAGTGTGCACAGAGTTGCAGTGTTACAGCGACAGGATTTACTCTGCGCGCCAAACAGCAGCTTTAGAACACCAGTTGAATAGAGATCTATTCCAAAGGAACATAGGAATACAGCTCGTTTGAACAAAGCATTGATGAGTCAGCTTAATCTTGCTACATTGGATCAACTTGGCAAAGCTGAGATGAATATCACTTTCTCGTCACATTTATACAGTACCCATTCACTTTCAAAATATGATCCTGATTACAATTTCATGCGCGAAAGCAGATACGTTATCAATTCAGATCTTACATACCCAGTAAAGTGCAAGTGCCAAAGTTGATTGAGCCAATCCAGGAGGTCTTAGTCAGATCATTTTCAATTTCCTCCAGGACTGCGATGTTCATGACACCAGGAGAGTACGCCAGTATTCCAGCCACGAACTGTAAGGTGAAGGCAGCTGCAAGGATCACCCAGGCGTAGCCCCGGTCGACATTTGCTCTTGAGACTTCCATCCCTCTGTCGCACAGATACATTATTATCATTCCTTGTTACTCTACAAAGTGAGGAATCTTTAAATGGATACTATGATAGTTGACGGGGGCACGGGTTGCCCAGTCGCCTAAGGCGCCACGATTCTCTGTTTAGAGTTGCGTCCCTTGGGCAAGCTAGAAGCCTATGATTGTGGGTTCGAATCCCGGTTCGTATGTTTCTAGGTTTGTCAGCAACCTACCAGTTTCCGTCGGTTTCACCGAAGTGGTAAACGTCTGACACCTGCATCACTTCGGGCTTTCCTCCCACATTAAGCTGACACGCCGTGATTTAGTTGTTGTTTATTGTTTAACGCCGCACTCAGCAATATTCCAGCCATATTAAACCAAACCCACTCACTCACTCACTATGACAGTTGACAACACTGCTGAGAACTTTTACCTTGCCTTTTCTGTTAGAATAATAACCAAAAGTCATTACATACTTTTCTGCACAGGTATGTAGGAACAGGCACGTCGGTTCTCTGGTGTGATAGGCTCAACATCAGATGTTACCTTGATTATCACAGGGCACATATGGCAGTAGACACGTCGGTTCTCTGGTGTGATAGGCTCAACATCAGATGTTACCTTGATTATCACAGGGCACATATGGCAGTGGACACGTCGGTTCTCTGGTGTGATAGGCTCAACATCAGATGTTACCTTGATTATCACAGGGCACATATGGCAGTGGACACGTCGGTTCTCTGGTGTGATAGGCTCAACATCAGATGTTACCTTGATTATAACAGGGCACATATGGCAGTGGACACGTCGGTTCTCTGGTGTGATAGGCTCAACATCAGATGTTACCTTGATTATCACAGGGCACATATGGCAGTGGACACGTCGGTTCTCTTGTGTGATAGGCTCAACATCAGATGTTACCTTGATTATCACAGGGCACATATGGCAGTAGACACGTCGGTTCTCTGGTGTGATAGGCTCAACATCAGATGTTACCTTGATTATCACAGGGCACATATGGCAGTGGACACGTCGGTTCTCTGGTGTGATAGGCTCAACATCAGATGTTACCTTGATTATCACAGGGCACATATGGCAGTGGACACGTCGGTTCTCTGGTGTGATAGGCTCAACATCAGATGTTACCTTGATTATCACAGGGCACATATGGCAGTGGACACGTCGGTTCTCTGGTGTGATAGGCTCAACATCAGATGTTACCTTGATTATCACAGGGCGCATATGGCAGTAGACACGTCGGTTCTCTGGTGTGATAGGCTCAACATCAGATGTTACCTTGATTATCACAGGGCACATATGGCAGTAGACACGTCGGTTCTCTGGTGTGATAGGCTCAACATCAGATGTTACCTTGATTATCACAGGGCACATATGGCAGTAGACACGTCGGTTCTCTGGTGTGATAGGCTCAACATCAGATGTTACCTTGATTATCACAGGGCGCATACACGCTTCAATATTGCATCGATGAAATAATGCGAACTCATTTTATTTATCAGCCTTTGTGTTATTTCCCACAACAATTCGAAGCATTCAAATCACAACAAATACATGTACTACCATGGACTTCAATTTAATAAAATTAGTGATACACCAACATGTGCAGCACACAGACATCTTTGACAGGCCTTTACCAATGATCTATATAGTAAGTTTAGATCGGGGCCTTTACATATTTTAAGAAGAAATAACGTTCAATATAATAAAACAACTGATTTTAAATGTTACTTTTTATATCAAAATAAAAGTTGCATCTGAATATTTAAATTTATATTATTTTTTTAGAAATAGTCCAAATGAACATCTACCATGCATCTGTTAAGCACTCAGTTACTCAGTTGCAATATACATACTAGTCATCATACTTTGAAATAAGAGATTTACCCATATTATTCTGCCCTTATAACATGTGTCCCACCATTCAGGGCTCTGAGTCATCACAGGTGTTATTTCATTCATCCATCATTTCTTACAGAATTCTTATACACATGCTCTTAAAATAGTAGTAAATTACAAAGTTTGTCCCAACAAACAACAAATCATACTTACTACCCCACAAAATGTGTATGATGCATACATAGATCTAAGTCATAGTTTTACCTTCTTGTTTTAGTAACATAATATGTATTTTAATGTTGACAAATTATTTCCCATACAAACCCACACACTACCCTGCTGTATCTAAGTATCCTGATTTTCATTCAACAGTACTTCAAGACACCTGTAGTATTAAGTATATATTGTAGATATTATTATCATGTAGCAAATATGAATTTAGAAAGTTTATCATCAAATCTTCTGATGGTTAAATAAATGCAAATTGAACCCCTCAGTCATTCCATGTAGATAAATGGATTTATTTATGTCAGTGTCTATAATCAGGCCCAATACGTATTTTGACTGAAAATTTCAGCTAATATGCATATTGACTGATTCACTCAGGCAAGGTATATTCTTTCTTAAAATTTCATTAATTTATTATTGCCTGAAAAATAGGACCGGATTTTTAGACAGACTGGCTGAAATGAGTTAGACTGCATAATTTAATCTCCTCAATTTAATTTGGATCTATTTTGATCTTATCAAGATCAAAGTAACTTATGTAAGAAATTACAAATGTTTTCACAATGAATTGATTGATTCTCTAAACCTGAAAGAATACCAGAGTCCCTTTTTTATGTTACTTATCTTTATTGGCATAATATTCACTTCAGAAACAGATGACTGCTAAAAAGTCATGCATGTGTAATCAAATACTAGTACACATGCACAAGTGTGCCAAGATATTAAATAAAATAAGAGTCATTCTGCAATGCAGATATATTTTGGTGTGAAGAGAAACAAGAATAACATTAATAATTTGTTTATGTTGGAATTTGAAACAACAGATTAGAACAAGGAAACATAAAAAGAAAGGCCTAATGAAGTTAAGAATCAGCTTTATCTGTGTCACAATCATATGATTATTGTCAATGCAAACTGGATATAGACACTGCATTGTTAATACAATCAACATTATAGAGATTGACAATTAGTATGAATATATTGTTTTATTTTACAAAAATTGTAGTTGGTACAAATGCTCTTGAATATGTATTTTAACTGAAATATAGGGTCCTCTGTGTCTGAAATCTTTTTTTCTACTTTGTAAAATTAAAAAAAGGCCAAAATAATATATATCTTTCATTGATCATATTGAAATATAATCATGGTAGTATTTGGCAACAAACAGCCACCAATCATACATAAAATCCTTTTATACAACATGCACCAATTAACCCTTAAATATCAAAACAGATTTCAGTTATTTCCATTTCTTTTATTTTGAACATTGTATCATGATATCTAGTTGATGACGTAATTTTACAGTGCCTGTTACCCTTACAATTTCTTGAGAACATTTCTTATTGCTCTCTGTTATATATCTGACAAATACTTACATGTGTTGCTGTCAATATTCACAACATTGAGGCAACGGGCAGCGTTGCATGAGACCTTCACATTTCGCGTACCGTATCGCCTAACCGCTGTACTTACTGAAATGCATGCATATGATGTAGCCTGCTCGGCGATGATACAACATAGATATAGGAACGTATACAAAATCTACTTGATTTTTAAAAGTGTGATATTCATACATCAAGGGCAACACTTTCAGTACCGATTGCAAAACGTCAACAAAGCGACCTGGGATGAACGATCAGCTGATCTCACCGCATCGCTTCGAACGCCTATCTAGTGGTTAACTATACAAAATAATCAGTCGTGGTCATCCCTGGTGTATCATTAAATCAAAGAACATTTGTTTCCGGACATGGCAATAGATAAATCATTGCTTAGGCGAAAAGATATACTGTCCACACACAAGCGTGACCGTTGCCGACAGAGGTGAAGGTTATACTAGTTAACTGTCTATAGGTGTCATAGTTACATGTAGTGCTCGTATCGCGCATACCACATACGCCGTCAGTTTAAGGTTGGACCGTCCGGGTCAGCGCACCTAGCGGGTTAGTGAAGGGAAGATAAATTGAAAAAGATCGCCCATTGTATGTACTACTTTCCAAATCATTGGAGGAAACATTCATTCATTCATTCATTCACGTTCTGCAACAGTGTGTGTCCGTTCTACTCCTCTCTCGAGGCGAGGAAGGCGCGGCAATACACACCTTGCCCCAGGAAAGACAAATGTTACATACCGATATTGATTACCGATCACATACACATGAACAAACATCATGTTGTTTATGTAGAGTCATAAAAAGTTACCGCTTACCTCTCACGTGATATCCTCAACAGTGACCTCCAGATATCACTGAGATAAATCTAGACGTACAGCAGGCAGACACACCACGTCAGCGTGGTGAAGTGTTACAGCGAATGCAGGACGTGTACTGCACGAACAATGTGGATATACAATCGTGTGCTTCTCCATACAAATGAGCAAATTATACATATCAATCCACTGTGACACTGCAGGATTGAATATTCTCGTCAAGCTGTAGCTGATAGTCAGTTGTACAGCGACTGTTGTAGCCGACTCATGAACGGAAAGCTCTGTTCAGACCTGCATCACGTGTTGAGCTGCGTGTTGTGTTACCGAAGTTTCGACCACGGGTGCTGGATATATAAACTGATGTATGCACATTGCACGGCGGGCCTATCATTCTCAACGTTCTAGCATCTTCGGTTAAATGTGTTTGTAATGTTGTGAGTGAGTGCATGAGTGAGTGAGTTGGGTTTAACGCCGCTTTTAACAGTATTCCAGTTATATCACGGCGTGTCAGCTTAATGTGGGATGAAAGCCCGAAGTGATGCAGGTTGGTGCTGGCAAAACCCAGAAACATAATCGGGGCGAACCGTGATTCAAACCCACAATCATAGGTTTCTGGCGAGCCCAAGGGACGCAACTCTACACAGCTAATCGCGGCGCCTTAGAACCCCCCCCCCCCCCCCCCCCCCCCCCCTTGATGTTGTAACAATGGTGAAAGTGCAACATATAATGGTGAAAGTGCAACATATTTTATATCAAAAGCGGCGAGTTCTTGAACAAAGTATGAGACAGCTATTAACTTCGCTTGACAATGCATATTGGTAAGTAAAAGCCAAATTGCGACTCGTCCTATTTATATGCACTCATTTAAAGTATTTAATTTATAAACATTAGACGGTTAGCCAATATGGAATTCCAAATTTTCTGAATCTTCCACATGACACCTTTCTGAACACGTTATTGCAACTATAAACCATAACTCACTGAACTCATTCACTCTGAACACGGTATATGTTTATTGTAATACAAGCGACAAGTGTTGTTTCCATAATCCTAAAAGATATATACGAAAAGTCCATTTTACGCTTCCGACTGTAACATAAGCATGCGTTTATGAGTGACTATCACATAGTGATGATACCAGCTGTTCTCGAAGAGGTGATTCTATCCCGCCCTAAAACACGGGAACATATGTTACATGTCAAGATGAAGAATTCCGTCGGACATAATTTTTGTCGCTGATAAAACAAATTTGTAAAAGTTCTCAACATATCTACCATAACACATTTGAAAGCTTCACTGCGGTCTTGAATGTTATAACCCTGATAAACAACTTTTATGTTTTCTTCATCGTATTGATAAGGCTAGTACTCCATCAATAATGGTGCAACATTAGTCAAATTACACGTGCACAATCAGGAGAATGTTGGAATCTAAGGACTAATTTATAGGACAGATAGGGCCATCCACTACGCTATTACGTCTTTTTTTTATGAAGTGCGATTTTATCATTTCTTATTGGTTTTTTTTTTATACCTATACGTATACAGTTTCAATAGATATACTAGTGTTGGAATAGTTTGGTTCCTCGAGAACAAAACACCAAGAAAATATATTATCCTTACCTACAGGTAATTCTCACCAAGTGACAGAGTTACAATAAACTTGTGCTAAGCATAGCGGAGTTATGCCCCCATTTCTTTGTAGGTGTGCAACCTTTCTGTCGCCACTTGACGTCAAAGAGGAAAATCAGTTTTCGTCATTTACGGCACGCCATTTTTTGCTTTGAATGTATGTCGTTATACATACGCATATAACTCCATTTGATATATATTTATGTCGTTCAGATATTAGGCAGTATTTTTTTCGCTCACCGCGTCCGTAAAGCTGCTAAAGAAAAGAAATCGTCGGACACTACTTTTATTGGTGTACGATAAAAAGCGGAAACATTGGCGGTTTTTCAACGCAGAATACATTTTCGGTCAACACTGAGCTGTGTCTTTTTTTCAAACCGGTTTAATATTTGCAGTTACATTTACACCATCAGATAGGAGTTTTTTTTTTTTTACATCTCTGCGTTATTCTGTAGCCGGAGGTAGATCCGGTGCCGCGTGAGCGCAATTCTCGCACAAGGTTCACTTTTCCGATCTCAGGAAAATGTGCGTAGAAAAAACAACTCGGGAAATCACCGACCCTCTACTAGCCTACAAAAATTCAATTGCATATTGTGACGTCATTGAACAAAAAAATATGAAGCGTTTACTTATTCCGGCAATTCAGATAACATATCAAATAAGAGTTGAAGACTCGCAATGGATTATCATACGTTAATCGAAAATACAGTCTACATCAATAATTTGTAAATCATATTAATTACATCTAACATCCATGGCAGAATGTTGAAATATGAGCTGTCGTGTTATGATAATATATTCAATTTTCTGAGGAGATTTATAATGTGTATTTGATGGTATATACACATACACAATTTGTTATAAATTTTCTTGTACAATCACAAAATGTACCATGTTCATTAGACTCACGGAAAGTACTATTTCAGGAAACCAATCATAGCGCCATTATCACAGTTTCAATGAAAGGAAAGACAAGTCGAAATTGAACTTTACAGCACATCGTATCCCGAAGCGGTTAACCCAAATGCAAAAAGGTATTGCTGTTATCACTTTAGAAGTTATGTTGATGTTTTCAATAGTTGTATTATGTTTGTATCGACAAAAACGGGGGCCGAGCTACCACACGTCAAACCGACCTCGACACAATTTGTTTACAATATGGCGTTGAATCATGTTAGATGTCGTGGCCACACTTTTGAAATCGTCTTTTTCGATAAAATGTCAAACGGTCAGGGCAATTCATTCACGCTGTCAGGTAGTTGAGCAATCACACAATTCTCATAGTCATTTCATATGAAAAAAGCAGCAGTTATTTGTCGAAACGGGCGAGCATGAAAGACAAATGGTAGACAAGAAATCACGGCACAGCTATGATGCGAACGTGTACTGTTCATCACTTCGGGCTTGGTCATTCAATGTTTACGTTTTGATCATGAACTTCCTGCCCCTACATATACACTATACCAACTTCATGTTACCACCTTCACCACCTATCTTTCCATATCTTAGATTTGAATATTTTCTGTAAATCAGCATCACATCATAAACAGAAAGACAATCTGCAGTGCCGTTTCGTCTCAAGCGCCGTGCTAAATCGCCATGACACACAGTCGATAAAAATATGCAATACTTGAACAAAACACTTCCGTTGCTGATTAAACGTTAATAGTCTTACGCCAATAACTGTGCAGTGGTGAAAAGTAATTATTTCTGACCCGTCTGATCAATTTCTTTTTCAAATTGGCTGTGGATATTATAATAGCTACGTGAATGTAGCAGGGATGCATAAGAAAGAATTCGCGGTCATTCGCATGAAATTCAACATGGCAGAAAAAGGTAAAGAAGAACGGTAACCACTTTACTAATCTCACCATATTTCGCAATTCGAAGCACTGTATAAAATATGAGTTACACGATGTTAAAGCTGAGATGATAAGGGTGATGATGGATATAATTTTGATTTTGCGCACTCAGTGTTTGACATCTTAATTCACAGTTGAAAAGGGATATTTTCGCGGGACCATATATAGTGCCAATACAACGTTAACATGACAACGCGATCAGCGCTATGTTCTAGGTGTCTGTTATTACCGTTATTAACGAAAATTAAAAAGGCATCAGATACATGATAAACCCATTGTTTAGAGAAACGTTTGAAGGTCTGATCCGATAGGTGTTTCTCGAGCTCGTTTGGCACATGTGCGTGTTATATACCCCGATAACGTAACCCTTGAAACACTCGTGCTGCAACAGTGTGTGTCCGTTCTACTTCTCTCTCGAGGCGAGGAAGGTGCGGTAATGCACACCTTGCCCCAGCACAGACGAATGTTACATACCGATATTGATTACCGATCATATAAACATGAAAAATCATCATGTTGTATATGTAGAGTCATAAAAAGTTACCGCTTACCTCTCACGCGATATCCACAACAGTGACCTCCAGATATCACTGAGATAAAACTAGACGCACAGCAGGCAGACATACAACCGCAGCGTGGTAAAGTGTCACAGCGAATGCGGGACGTGTACCGCAAGAACAATGTGGATATCCAATCGTGTGCTTCTCCATAGAACTGTGCAAATTATACATATCAATCCACTGTGACACTGCAGCATTGAATATTCTCGTCAAGTTGTAGCTGAAAGTCAGTTGTACATCGACTGGTGTTGCCGACTGATGATTGGAAAGCTCTGTTCAGACCTACATCATAAGCATGCATTTATAAGTGACTAGTGATGATACCAGCTGTTCTCGATGATGTGATTCTATCCCGCCATAAAACACGGGAACATATGTTACATGTCAAGATGAAGAATTCCGTCGGACATACTTTTTGTCGCTGATCAAACAAATTTGTAAAAGTTCTCAACATGTCTACCATAACACATTTTAAAAGGTTCACTGCAGTATTGAATGTTGTAACTCTGATCAAACAACTTTTGTGTTTTCTTCATCGTATTGTTCTCACACACCTCTCTTTGACCTGGTGTCTTATTCCTAGTTTGCAACAGGTGCCTTATTGCATAAGTGAATTATGATGCACTTCATCACATTTTTCTAAAAGGGGTAACTGTGGTTTTTGTTTGACGCTGAAGGTGTACCCACATGTCCATGAAGAGCAAAACTTTAAGAAGACATTGAATGAACGCTCAAGGATGAGCGTATTGCCTGGAGAGTGAACAAATCGTGTAAGCCCGAAGCCATTCTCAAGTTTTGGAACACATGAAGAGGTCACAACATGATCTGACTTCTCATAATTCAACATGAACTGGCAGGACGGCTGATAAACTCAACTATAAGTAAATGTTACGGCTGTGACCCTCCTCTATATTGGCGCGCGAACACATCCTTGTAGCAGACACACTCACCTCACATTTTGAATATCCGTTTAACCAAACCACCATACTTTGGCAAATTGCCATCAAACTTCTCCCAGACTCACCGGTGTAAGCACCCGTGCAGAGCACAATGAAAGCGCTATAAATAACTTCACAAGAAGGCAAGCAGCAAGAACCATCCAACCATATCCACGTTCAACCTGCTCTCTTGTAATTTTCATGATTGTGTTTTTACACATTGAACCAGTTTATGTTGAAACTGTGTGCAACTCACTAATGAAAATGCATCTGCCAATGCCACCATCTACTACAATCGGGTAAAAAACCTATACAAAATGAATATGTTCGGCAATGTTTCATTCATTAAACGAAAAACATATTCACGCGTATGTTGTAGGCTACCACCAGTGTTGTCAGCGTATGCATAGGTCATAATAACCCTGAATGTCGGTGCCACACAAAGTAAATTGTTTGCTTTACATACCATTTGTTGCATTTATTTGTTTGTTTTTTTGTTTAACGCCGCACTCAGCAATATTCCACCTGTATGACGGCGGTCAGTAAATAATCGAGTATGGACCAGACAATCCAGTGATTGACATCATGAGCATCGATCCACGCCATTGGGATCAATGACATGCATCAAGCAAGTCAGCGAGCCTGACAACCCGATCCCGTTAGTTGCCTCTTACGACAAGCACAGTCGCTGTTTACGGCAAGCATGGGTTTGTGAAGACCTGTTGTACCCCTTGTTGCACTTGTAGCTGTGGGCTATCAGCGTGGGTGTTCATGTATGTCCCAGTGTGTGTATCACGCTATACCTAGACCAGTGGTATGAATGTGAAGTGTATTACCATGGACATATTATCCCTCCTATCCTTGACGTTGTGTTGGAGCGACACAACCTGCGATCGTGAACTGCAATGACCCTCTTTTGGTTAATTGTTTGGCCTTATGTACTGCATTCCCGCTGGCATGGCATAATTGTATACGTGAACATGATCAGCCCTTTAAACTAAAGTTCCAGTTTCAGTAACACGTAGATTGAACAGTTTTAGTCCATATTATTGTGTTTACTAAATGCGTCTCTCTCACGCCAATTAAAATACCATTGTTTAGGTGTATCTTTCATAGGGAATATGTATCCACGCTTATGAGGTTTTCGGTTCTTTGAGAAAGAATGCAGTATTGTACGAGGGCTGGCTGAAAGGTTCTAAGCCTACCTGTGAAAGACCCGTACCAAGTCGATGGTTTTCATTTATTTCTCCACATAGTCCTCTTCCAGGTTTACACACTTTTGCCAGCGATGCTGCAAGGCCTGGATGCCGGTGAAGAAGAAATTATCTTCAGCCACTCTAAAAGTCATTCACAGCGGAAATGACGTCATCATTACTGGGAAAATGGCGACCGGCTAGTTCCTTTTTCATTTTGGGAAACAGGTAAAAGTCTGACGGGGCCAAATCGGGTGAATAAAGGGGATGGTCAAAGAGTTCGAAGCCACAATCATGGATCATGGCAACCACCGATTTGTGAACAAGAGCATTGTCTTCCTGGACTCCTTTAGTGAGCATTCGCCGTCGCTTAGCTTTGATAGCTTCACGCAACTGTCTCAGTAGGTCAGCATAATAACTTCCATTGATAGTCTGGCCTTTTTCAAGATAGTCAATCAGCAGAATATCCTTGGAATCCTAAAAGACTGAAGCCATCACCTTTCCAGCTAAAATAGTGGATCGAAATATTAGCACACAGTGAAAGGAGGGAAATTCAAAACCATCAGTGGTAGACCTGCTTGCAAAATGTTGGGGTTGACAAGGAAATCTACAGCATAATTAAACATTTCTAAGCAGATTATCATTGGCGGTCTTGAATTTCCCTCCTTTCACTGTGTGCTAATATTACGATACACATTTTAACCAATCAGAAACGTTTGCTGAGTTCAAGCCCGTGTAGCGCCGTAATTTCCGGCCACCTTTTTCTTGTTTACCTCAGCGGCGCAGCACAGAGCTGACATTTGATGGTTGTTTTAAAATAGATACGAGGTAGGGTGACCACAGATGAACATGATTGTACAGCCTATGGTTTGTTTAGCCGGTGCCAATCGGTTGAAATTAGTGACATTCATATTTCATGTGATATCAAGCTGTGATTCGAACCGACTGCGAAATCTTGAATAAGAACCAAGATGGCGGATGTCACTCCTTGTCTCCATGTACATAGAGGGGTGTGATTATTTTCTATACGAATATATTATGTTATACACGCTATTATCGAATTCCTGTGCTGGACACGGGTCATCGTCAAGGCTCTCTTTGCCAGGCTTGAATTCCGCAGCCCACTTCTTTACAGTGGAAAAGGAAGGGGCATCATCCCCTAAGGTGGAGACCATGTCAGCATGTATCTGTGTTGGAGTTAGCCCTTTCAGTTGCAGGTACTGGATGACTGCCCAATAGCCAGTTTTGTCCATTTCTGGTGATTTCAATGGGTAGGTTCACAAGATGGTCTGGTACGAAGACAATAATAACACTACAGTTGCATTTCTTATGTCTATGATTCATTAACTGATTCTACTTGTTGGTGGCAAAAGTTTGTTTCAATCCGATTGAGATATCCCACTTAGGCTTAGAACTTATCAGCCAGCCCTCGTACAATGTAATGCCAACCACTAATGTTATCAACATGGTAACTTCGAATCTTTTGACTTATGCCACGATTATGTTAAACACAGCTACATCCTCGTTATAACGCTTCTTGCATATCTTCCTTTCGCTGTGGCAATGACGTAAAGTCTTTCTCGATCATTTCGCCTATTGGGGATCTTTTTTCAAAATGTTTGGTCCTCCGCTCCCTACGACAATTTAGATGCAGTTGAACTGTCTTTCAAAAAATAAAAATAACAGATAAACATAATATCTATAATTATATTTGTTTCATGAGTATTAATTGCAAACGTCAACGCCAGAGAATGCTAAATTTGTCACTCAATGTTTAAGTGTTGATCATGAACTTCCTGCCTATAAATATACACTATACCAACTAAATATTAACGATCATATCTTTCCTAATCTTAGATTTAATTATTTTCTGTAAATCAGCATCATAAACAGAACGACAATGCGCACTCTCGGTACCTCTCTAGCGCCGTGCTAAATCGCCATGACACACTCACGCGTCAATTTCTTTTTCAAATTGGCTGTTTGATATTACAATAGTTACGTGAATGTGGCATGGCTGCATAATAAATAATTCGCGGTCATTCGCCTGAAATTCAACAGGGCAATCAGAGGTAAAGAAGAGCGGTAACCGCTTTACTAATCTCACCATATTTCGCAATCTGTAGTACTGTATAAAATATACAGTTACACGATGTTTAAGCTGAGATGATTGGGGTGATGATGGTTACAATTTTGAGTTGCGCACTCAGTGTTTGACATCTTAATTCACAGTTGAAAAGGGATATTTACGGGACAATTAATGGACCCGTGGCACCAAATGCGTATGGCATGTGAGGGTAGTCCCGCGGCACCATGAGAGTTGAAGCAGATTGCCACCTGATAGGGGATTGCCTTTTTCACATTAACAAGTTTTGTACGTCTGTATTTTATTATCATATTTTCAAAGATTTTCATTCCTCTGTGCTCGGCTCCAAAGTAAAATACTAAAATTCAAAACACAGAAGGTTTATCCGTTTGTTATGTGATCAAGAAGAGCGGAATAACAGATGGGCTTAGATCCACGCAAAATATCAACAATAATGTTCCCACGAAAGGTCTATAAGTGTTTGAATCGGGTTAAAATAGCATCATCGACGACAGATGCGCGTGCATATAATCAGTACCTTCGTTTCCGGTTCTGAACCCTTTTTTACAGTGATGCGTTGTGAATGCGCATTGAACATTTATAAAATGTCTTCTGCAATGAGTTCTGGACTGCGGAAGCTTTTCAGCGTTTTCAGTAGAAACAATTCATTTGCGCGTTTAACAAGAACTTTGAAGGTGGGGGACGAACTGTCGTTCAGGGTTATAAATTAGACAATTCGGAAAATTTAAGATAGACGAAGACGCAGCCATTAAAAGTATCCAGACACATGTAAAACGAATATACTTTTGTCTCACTTTGTTGGTACTCGTTGTGGAGTGAATACTACTCAAGAAGCAAGGATACAAGTACAAGTAACAGACAACATAGAGCAAAAGGTTAAAGTAGCAAGTTTTGCTCAGTTGGACAAAGCTTCCAATATTGAGAATGCTTCATACAAGAACTGTATTAATACACCTTAAATAATGCAGCAATTTATTCATGATATTGAATAATGTAATACAGTGATCAGAGGATGCATGATTGATGCCAGTTGTAGCAGTAAGTCAATATATCTAATGTGTTTACATTATAGCATTTTCCACCAGAGTGCTATGCACACAGTTATTATAACTAGTTGTTGTACCAGCACTGTACTGTAGATCATTGGGAGTTATTCCCCTTTAGTTGATTAAACATGGCTATAAAGTTGAACCTCCTAAACAGAAGATCCAGAAGTCAATAAGACCATTACACCATTGGTCAGTCTATACCAGTAGAGTTGCATGAGAGTTGCAAGACGGAGATGGTTGTGAGAGGATAAACCAAGGGGGAGGGGTAATTCCGATTCCCACACATCGTACAAGCAAGTTAAGATCCGACAGAAAAAAACGGTCCTATTCTAAGAAATTAAATATTTTAGCAACGTTTGTTCGATCTGCAATGACATATACATGATATATGTACATTGAAGAGGAGAATTAATAAAGTGACACATATTTTAGTTTTAATATATATTTAATTACTGAGATGACGCTATGGAAACAAATGACAATAGGAAGAGTAAGGAATTGCAACGGACATCATTTTGGTCACTTGAGCATCATATGTGCCACACATCTTCCACAAAACGTGAAAGCTTTACTTTTGTTTGTTTGTTGTTCAACAATTCAATTGTTATATTGAATATTGTATATGTTTTTACTTTTGTATTCATTATCAGCTCTGAAACATGGGATATCACTTATACACTGCATACAAAAGATAACTCTTCCCTTGTCGTGAATGCATGTCATCGTATCCCAACTGCGTGGATCGATGCTCATGATGTCAATCACTGGATTGTCTGGTCCAGACTTGATTATTTACAGATCGCCGTCATATAGCTGGAACATACATAGAGCGGCATTAAATAACAAACCAAACAACCAACCAACCCTTGTCGTGACATTGGCCCTACTTAATATCAGATGAATACTGAACAAGTGTAAGTGCAAAAGCAACAGTTTAAAAATTGAAATCAATAACTGTAAAATAAATATACATATTTGCATATACAACTCTGACATTAGATGTGGTATGACTTGTTGAGATACATACATGTGTACGTGTCACTAATTATGCCAAGGTTAGAAGGGTCCTTGAAAAGGACCATCAAAGGACAACACCTCGAAAAAAGGTTTAAGCTCGAACCTTTTTGGCAAACATGTTTTACACTTTTCTGTGCCCTAAGAAGACGCATGCCTGTAAACTCACTTTTGGAAAGAGTCCATTGTGAAATCACGTTCAATAATCTTGCATCCAAAAGGCATCAGATCTGTCCCGTGACTACACACACACACACACACTCATATATTCCTTTTGCACAGAGGTATGCACATGGCAAAGACGGCACTGGCGAGGTTACAACATCCTGAAAGAAGACAATGATTATGCGTGAACAAAGGTATACATATTACATAGGTCATGATGAACTGTCAATAACCTTTAACTACCAAGGCATGTTCCGGTATGTTTGTTTGTTGATTAACGCCGCACTCAGCAATATTCCAGCTATATGACGACGGTCAAAATAATCGAGTCTGTGATTGACATCATGAGCATCGATCCGCGCAATTAGGATCGATGGCATGCATCAACCAAGTCAGTGAGCCTGACCACCCGATTCCGTCAGTCGCCTCTTGCGTCAAGCATAGTCGCCTTTTATGGCAAGCATGGGTTGCTGAGGACCTATTCTACCCCGGAATCTTCACGGGTCTGTTCCGGTATGATGCCCAAGACACATACTGTACGGAAGCAAATGACTCACATTTCCCTGTGAAGATCATGCAACTATCAGGATTACCAAATGGCACTAGATATTTATTATTATTACTGGTTTAACATAGTAAGCATTAAGTAACACTTTTTCAATGTTGCATATTATCCATATATATATCGACTCAAATCTCTACGTTTACTTTCATTTTCCAAAGAATAGTTCTTTTATCATTTTCAATTACCCGCAAAAATAAACGTGTTGTCATAATCTCCGCTGCTTTCATAAATTAGACCTGAAACAAATATGGTTACCTTTTATCAAAACATTTTGCTGATAACACCTGAATTCAAGTTTACTAAAATTAATAATGCAACATACACATTAATATCGTAATAACATTGCAGCAATATTTATTCAATTGCAATATATTAAATTTTGGCTGAACAGCTCATAAACCAGCAAATATGTTCCATATTTATATGTACAGCTCAATAATGGTTACACGGTTGAAGATGTTTGCCCATTGAGGACAAAGCTGTTCTATTCTAACAATCAAATTAAAAAAAATTGTTCATTCACTCACAAAGTAGTTAAGAGAAAAATGTATTTCAAAATTTACTTACTTGCAATAGGTGGCCCAAACATTAAGCCGATTCCTAAGACAAAAGACCACATTCCATAGGCAACGGCTAGTTTAGATCGGCCTATCAGTTCAATACATATGGGACTCACTAACGTGTACGGTCCTTGACTGTATGTACCATATAATACACAGGCAACCATTTGGAGATGGTACGTATGTGATAGCACAGGGAGTATCATAATTGATATCCCTGACATTCCTTGCAGTCCAACATGAAGTAGGATGTTTCCGATAGATTTGTCAGATGACGCAAAACCAGCAAGCATTCCGGAGAAAAGGGCGGAAACACCCATTCCAGTAAACAGACTAGCTGACTGTGCAGGTGTACTACCTTTATATTCGGCATAATTTGGTAAATGAACCATGCAGGTAGCTTCTGAAAGAGACCAAAATAGAACACTGAGGAGGTAGAGGAAGAATCCATTTGCACCAAACAGAGTTACACTTTCTCGTATTGCCCCGCACCATGAATCTTTCTTTGGTGAACGTGAGTTCTGTTCCAGCAGGGGTGCAACAGTTGTATTTGCTGCTCTAAAATTGTCTTCTTTAGTAATAAAACCAGAGTCAGGACTTCGTACGTCTGTGTCTTCATTATCATC
Source organism: Haliotis rufescens (assembly GCF_023055435.1). Classification (NCBI taxonomy): domain Eukaryota; kingdom Metazoa; phylum Mollusca; class Gastropoda; order Lepetellida; family Haliotidae; genus Haliotis; species Haliotis rufescens. The sequence continues at coordinate 24,916,765 of NW_025964383.1, read as the reverse complement.
TGTTTGTGAACAGGTATGTCTGTCATCATCGCCCTGAAGGAAAACTGTAACAGTAGTCTCATTTTGTGCACATGGATCATCTGTTTTTGGCACACAATTAAGCTCAGCAGGGTCTTGAGGTGCATCAACACACTCTTCAGTCCCATCTTCACAATCAGGTTGCACCGAAATTGACTTCTCTGGCTTCAGTGTTGACGATGGTCTAATTAGAACTCCAGCTGAGCACACATGAAATCCGATGGCACCCAAAATGAGCAACGTTCCGGATAGGGTGTACAGATCTAATAGAAATATAGTTAAGGGGCCGACTACAAGTAGTCCTAATGCACCTCCAGACATGCAAATACCATATGCTGCGGGTAGTCTTTTATTGAAGTAGTCACCGGGAGCCACGCCACTCACATTAGCTGCCAGACCGCAACCTAAACCTGTGGAAATATATACGTCAAGTACGGATTCTCTGTGAGTGAATAAAAGAGGTAAAACTGCATGCATGTTATCAAACGCTACAAAATATGGTATGGGCTGGAGTTCATCAGATTCCGAACTAAATACACAAAGTACATAACAAACTTACATGTCTCATGACTAACGAAACGTCTTACATACGATCGAAGTTTGTCTGATGCTGTTATAGGCCTGAAGGAACGAAATATAGTTCTTACAAAATACATATACAAGTCATTGATATACGATATTTTTGAATAATGATTCCTCAATACTTCAGCTGATAACTTCATAAAACGTACGAGTATATGTCATTATCTGCTACAATGTATGCCGTGCTCCATGTTTTATTAATATATATATATATGCTGACTTTTGTATTATTTTGAATGTCTTCTGGGTACACTTCATGGAAATATTCACCCGTTATGACGCCGAACGTGAGGATTAATCCGGTGACAGTTCTGCAGAAGGATGCGGATGTAAGTCCCAGAAGTATCAGGATGCCACCAACAAAACTGGCCAATCTGTGTCCCAGTCGGCCTTCGACCATTCCGATGAATGGTCCTGAAAGAAGGTATTTATTGCAGGTGTCTATATTGTAATTTTCGTTTCAACACTAAGTATGTTATCGATTAATACAAGGACGCTTCGTTAACAGAATGACATGTTCATTTCACATTCATACTGCTTTACAGCAAGGCTCTGGTAATGTCAAGCAATGTGTGTTGACAGTTCGAAATGTGTTTTTATCCTTGTCATGTCTACACATATATGCCATCCGGTAAAATACTTGTTACAATGTTCATATCGCTCCATAGTATGCAAACACCGACTGAACTGAACTTCTTTGTTCATAATACTTATTGGTTATTTATACTGTAGTATACGCCATTGTATAGAAGACATTGGCCTGTGTGCAGAACATGGCTCATGTCAATCGATCGCGCACGTGTTACTCCAGACAGTGGTAGACTCTCTGCTGGTCTGATTGTGTGTACGTTGCGCAACTCGATCTGTTGTGTATCGGGTGTCCCTTAACAACACAAGTGAAGTAGACTTTAGCCATGTTCCGACGTAATAATTTCAGAGTTGCTGTCGAACTGGGGCGTCACAACAACATCCCATATAATGAACGTCTCTGCACTTTCTGTTTTTCAAAGGGACATAACCATGTAGAAGATGAATTCCATGCTCTTATGATTTTTTACCAGTATTCTAGAGCAAGAAGAAACACAGTGTAGAACGGTAAATCATTATTAAATCTACCCAGTATGCAAATATATATATATTTCCATTGTATTATGGGCCGGTGGCCTGAAGTACCGAATACATTTGTCTGTATGTTTGTCTGTCTGAAGTACAAGTATCTCTTTCATCAGTATGAAGCAAGGCACCCGCGCATCAAAACCATGTCATTGCTACCGATTCTTGACATCGACAATGCTTGAACATATAATTCCAATGGTTAATTACCATGTAGCCATGTCATGTATGTTCAGAATCACGTAATTGCCATTACCCTTAGGACAGCTGATCCCATTTGTCAAGTACCATTATCATTGTAATACAAATTTACTGTCAGCGAATCCGAACGAGCTGTGCAACGATGTCACTTCTCATTATTTATATGTATTGGTATTGATTATAAATATTTAATCCGTGACCTTGGTTAAATAAGCTTTGGTTCAGAGACGAAAAAGGAAGGGCTCACCCTTTAACAGGCTACGGTTTGGCTAGGCGCTCCGGGGCGGCACCTGCACAACCACTTTTATCATTATGTGGTGACTTGGCGTATGTAGCTTCTTGTTCATATTTACCTGCAAATAATAAATACTGTTTGAACAGCAACTTACTGTTAGCAATTCATACCGAGAACCGTAACCATAATCAACGTTATAAGCGTAAATGGACCCATGCTCCACAGCGCGTTGTTAGATACATAGTTAAATCGTCAAGGATGCCACGTTATATGATATATGGTATAAGTTAAATGCTATATGTTACATGTGATATGTTTACGAACAAGTTATATATTATACGTCACATGTTAGATGTTAAATGATATATGTTACAGTGAGTGAGTGAGTATAGTTTCACGCTGCTTTTAGGAATATTCCAGCATTATCCCGGTGGGGGACACCAGAACTAGGCTTCACACTTTATACACATATGGGGAATCGAACCCGGGTCTTCTTATGACGAGCGAACGCTTTAACCACTAGACTACCCCAACGCCCCGTATATGTTAAAGTGACATGCTATACTTCACATGTTGTGTGTGTTATAGTGCAAAACATTTCAATACTTTTATTTAAAAAAGTGTAAACAATTTCAATACTTTTATTTAAAACTTCATTTATCTAAAGTACCTTTTGCGTGGATCGATGCCCATGATATTGATCACTGGATTGTCTGGTCCAGACTCGGTTATCTACAGACCGCCGTCATATAACTGGAATATTGCTGAGTGCGGCGTTAACCAACCAACCAACCAACCAATATGTTTCAAGTGCACCGAGATACTATTCCCTTTGTCTGTTTGACATATTCAGCAAACATTAGGCGTATCCCCTCTAATCATAACCCCCTTCCGGGAAGGACCCTTAATCTCCAGCGCTCCTTAATGCCCCACGTTAAGTAATACCTCTATCTACAAAGCATGATTGGCATCGTCAGTCAGAGAGACGGGACAAGATCATCGAATCGCCGTCCGATTTCTTGCCTATGTGTAAGTAACAGAGCGGGAACATTGGCCACTCGGTCCCGGTGTGCGGTCTGTCACGTTATTATCAACCTGTTCCTTTCGACCTACTTCAACCCAGCAACAATATACATGGCTGCTGTCGTCTAAAACTTCACCCCTGGGTTTCGTCTTCCGTTATCACTCTGAGCTACCATCTAAGGACAAAGCGTACGCTCTTGGACACATGTTGCATGTTATACATTACATGGTATATGTTACATGGTACACATTATATGTTATACATTACATATTATATACTGAACCGCAAAAGAAACGTCACCCCAAGTAACATTGCAAAAAAGGTGTCATTTAAATAGCTGGGTAATTTTTGTCAAAGTTTCTAATATTTAACATTACCTTGTCCGAAAAAGCAGATGACAATAAAACCGATCGCCCAAACGTATCACGGCAACGGCCATGGTATCCCGATGCACGTGAGTTCCGTGCAAATTGAAATGCACATCCGTTCCCCCATTTCTTGCCCCTTAAAAATCCACCCAGATCGGATAGCATTCATTCGTTAATGAATTGCTACCAAATGCCAAGATTAATAAGAAATCAGCGACACCAAGCCCTTGGACGATTGCAAGCTGGACAAACCGCCCGACAAGTAGCCAATGCATTTCAAGTCCACGTAAGGACCATATACAGGCTCCAGCAACGGTACCGAGCACCAACACTACGGATGACCGACCACGTAGTGGAAGACCAAGGGTCACCACCCGACGTCAGGATCGTCAGATTGTGCGACAGCATCTTCACAATCGCTTTGTTACTGCTGCAGAAACTGCTCGACAGATCATTGGGACACACCAGCAACACATTAGTGCGGACACCGTGCGTCGACGATTGACGAGCAGGCACCTCTAATGTCACAGGCTACAACGAGGAACTATTCTGACACCACGCCATCGCCGGGTGGGCAACACGGCACCAGCATTGGCGGCACCAGCAGTGGAGAAGAGTCCTCTTCTCAGACGAGAGCCGTCACTGTATCTCAACAGCAGATGGCAGAGAGAGAGAGAGAGAGAGACGCCGTGGGGAACGTTATTCGGATGCTTGTGTTGTTGAGAGAGACTCGTGGGGTGGTCCGAGCATCATGGTGTGGGGTGGAATTGGTCTTGCACAGAGGGTCGGCCCTGTGGTCTTCCAGAACATCGGTCCAGGGAGAGGCAATGGTGTCACAGCCACTCGGTACATTGGTCAAGTCTTGAGACCACACGCCATACCTCATTTGGCACGTCGCCGCAACCACGAGTTTCAGCATGATAACGCCCGTGCCCACACTGCGAGAGCAAAAAGAGCCTTCCTCCAGCAGAATGGCATCAGAACCATGCAGTGGCCTGCCCTTAGTCCCGATTTAAATCCCATTGAGCACCTGTGGGACGAGATTCAAAGACGGCTGAATGATGTCCGACCAAGGCCGACAACTGCAGCTGAACTGTGTCAGGCGTTCCTCAGAATGTGGGCTCAAGTGCCTATGGCTTTCATCAACCGATTCATCCATTCCATGTTTCGACGTTGCACGGCAGTCATCAATGCACATGGCGAACACACGAGATACTGACGTGTGATGCCATTTTCTCAGAGACTAGTGTTGTGTTTCACTTTAAGAACATTTGAAACTTTCAACCTTGATGATCAGTTTGGCCAAGTTTCATCTTTTTAATATGTCTCAAAGTATGTTTCCAGGACAAATACGATCTATCCATAGTGACGTGTCTTTTGCGGTTCAGAATATGTTCATCGTTACACGCGATGTTACACGTTATAGGTTATATGTTATAAGTCACATGTTATGTCATACATTCCATGTTATAAGTTATACATGTTATGTTATACATGTCATGTTATACAAGCACTTACCAGAAACATGTTTAGAAACCCTTCTATTTATATTGACGACATTTGGACATCTGGGAACTTTCTGTCTTCATGGCGTGATGCCATAGTTGTTCCTATACCAAAACCTGGACGAAATCATACTGATCCCACAAGTTATAGGCCTGTTTCATTGACCAGCTGCGTTTGCAAAACCATGGGACGCATGGTCAACAATAGATTAACATGTTACTTGGAATCTTATAAATTAATTACTAATATTCAGTGTAGATTTCGGAAAAATCGAAGTACTGTTGATCATTTTGTTAGAATGGAGTCATTCGTTAAGAATGGCATTATTAACAAGCAGCATGCAGTGTCTATCTTTTTCGATTTAGAAAAAGCATACGACACATTACAATTACAATTATGTCTAAATAAAATTCAAATTTAGTCGCGAGAAAATGGCTTTAAATTTTCTAAAGCCAAGACCAATTGTATACATTTTTGTCGAGAACATAGGCCATATGAACTATATTTGGATGGCACGCCTATCAAGATTGTAAAGGAAACCAAGTTCCTAGGTCATATTTTTGATAGCCATTTGACATTTAAACCCCATATAAACTACCTCAAAGCAAAATGTCTGAAGGCGCTCGACTTATTAAAAGTCGTTTCAAATTCAAAGTGGGGAGGTGATCAGAAGACCCTCCTCCAACTACATAGGGCTCTCATCCATTCAAAACTCGATTATGGAGGAGCATGCAAAAGTAATCTTAAAATTCTTGATTCTTTTCACCATCAAAGATTAAACTTTGCCTGGGATCCTTTAGAACAACTCCAATGAATAGTCTATATGTAGAGGCTGACGAGCCATCGCTTAAACTCCGACGTATAAAATTATCTTTACAGTATATCACTAAATTATCTTCAAATCGATCTGATCCTGCATACGACTGCGTTTTCAGCCCCTCTATGGGGAATTTTACCAAAAGAAATCCTCTCTTATTCCCCCTCTTGGAATAAGAAAATAAAACAGCCATTTCTTCTGCAACTATAAACCTTGATAATATTTCTCCTTATCGTCTTTTGGCTTCGCCTCCTTGGCAACTGATAAAGCCAGAGGTAGACGTGACATTAAGACAACTGAAGAAAACATAAACTAATCCACTCATTTATCAACAAGAATACAACCAACAGCGAAATAAATATGACACGTACAAATATATGTTTACTGATGTATCCAAGGATGGTGTTGATATCAATAAATTACATGAAATTAAACCAAATATCGGTTACACCTACTTGGGTTGTCAGTCCAGATTTAATGATGCGACGATGTCGTATTGGCCATAGCAGGTATACAAATGATTATTTACTGAAAGGTGAGGATCCTCCATTTTGTATCCCTTGTGATGAGAGAATCACGGTCAAGCATGTCCTGCTTGACTGTGTTGATTTTGCCATCACAAGGGATAAATATTTCAAATCTTCATATGTCAAGAATCGTTTTAATAATATTAGTTCTCATTTAATCATTGTTTTTTTAAAAGGAATAGAATTGTTTGAAACATTTGGATTAATTTATTTTGCAAAATAACTAAATGTTGTTTTAAATTTGGTAGATTAAATTAGCAACTGTGATTGTCAGTGTCTGTATCCTCGAAGGGGGTTAAAGTACTGTAAAACTATTGTCCCACAGAAAGGGTACGTAAGTTCCACATAATTCAAAGTAAATGTAGGCCTACCACGATTTTAATCGTAGTATATTTGTTAGTTTTTATTGATGGCTAAACTTGCATACAATAGCCAGCGGCTGTAGGGGTGGTGTTAATCCTGCTGGGGTCCATGTAGGTAGCTTAGGTACGGTAAGTCACCTTGGTCTCTAGTTTAGTGATCTACCTTCAGCTGCTGGCGATCTATAGCCCCTTTTCACAATGTATTGTTCTGTTTAGTGATAGCTTTTGATGGCCACATACCAGTTTTAAAAATAGATATCTGTGATAAGTCTAGTAATTTTACTGTCCTTTGCTGACAGGTTCTTACATAGTCTAAATTGGTGTTTACTTAATGTATAAATTGCTTTAGCCGAGATATGGCTGAAATATTGCCGATGTGACCATGATATTGACTCACTCACTCACTCACTCACTCAATCACTCAGAAGTAAATGTAGGATTGTGGAACGACATACATGTACTTCCTACCTAGTATCGTCACGATATGGCTGAAATATTGCCGATGTGACGTTAAGCTTTAACTCACTCACTCACTCACTCACTCCTACCCAGTCATAACATTGCAGTAATTTAACTTTCAACACATTATATATGTCCCCAAATTGACATATATGGTAGGACGGGATATACCAATATCTTCCAAATGTTGCGTTTGCTATGACATCACATTGATACCTGATGCATCTGTTCATTGACCTCGGTGTATAATTGTGGGCCAACACATACAATATCAACGTTGAATCGTTAAGATAAAAAATCAACTCACCACACATTGTAAATGTCCCCAACAGAGTTGATCCTATCCAGGACACTTTGACCAAATCACCGTCAATCTCCTCCAGAATCGCCGGTGTAATCACCCCAACAGAGCAGATCAAAGCGCCATAGAGAACCTCAATGGCAAAGCAGGCAGCAAGAACCACCCAGGCATATCCACGATCAACGTCTTCTTTTGGTGTTTTCATTGTCTCGTTTCTAAAAAGTAAAGAATTATTCCAGGAACATTACGGTTGTCCCTCGAGCTCTGTGGTTTGTTTGTTTGTTTGTTTGTTTGTTTCATGCAACACTTCTTATTATTACATCTATATCACATGATATAAACGAGTCCGATTTACACAAGCCGAGACAATGGTCTCAGAACCTAATCACCCTTGACAATATAATCACCACTTTCCTATTCTGATAGGGGTCTAAACATAAGTAGTTTATGTGTGTCAATACTACAAACGGTAAGTGAGAGAGTCAATGTTGTTTGTTAATTATTATTATGCAAGAATACAGGACATGCACATGACTATATTGTTTGGGTCTGTTTGTTGTGTAACGCCGCACACAGCAATATTCCAGCTATGTGACGGCGGTCTTTTGTTAATCAAGTCTGGACCTGACAATCAAGTGATTGATATCATGAGCATCGATGTACGTAATTGGGATACGATGACATGCATCAACCAAGTAGGCAAGCCTGACCACACGATTCCGTTAGTTGGGACTGCCTAAAAGTCGGGCCGTGCCGGGCCAAGACGGGCAAAAGTTTTATTGGCTAATTACCCCATTATCGGCGATCGTATCTACATATTATTGATGCAACACACACATGACATTAATGAACAATCACAAACCAAAAGCGTGCACCATCATTAAGTGATTCGGAGTAATTGAAATTTAAAACGTATCAAATACTTCCAGCTGCCTTAATACAAATTTCAATCTGTCGGCATAGCGTTTACATTTATAGGATAGTACTATATCTAAGTAAATACCACTTTATAATTCATCACTGTTCATCGTGTTTAAAGCAGACACGTTGGTTAAAGTAGACCCCGTCTCCTCATACTCTCAACAGACTCACAAGTGTTGGGTCCAACTTGGCCCGGGCTATCAAAATCAACTTTAAACACACAGATGTATCAACAAATGTGTTTACATCTATCGAGTAGTATTTTATCTACCTATATACCACATTATAGTGTCACAGATCGCGGTATTAAAAGAAAACAAGGTGCTCAAAGTGAAGCCCTTATCCCTCTTCATACTCGACATAGCCTCTATCAGAAGTGTTTGGCTTGCGTTCGTTCCGATTTGGCCTGGGCTGTCAAAATCAACTTTAAACACACAGATGTTTCATCAAAAGTATTTATATCTATACAAAGTGAAGCCACTCCACGTCCACTCTTAACTCTCAAAGTAATAGTTGTTTCGCCTTCACCATAACCGTATACTTCTAAATGTGATTGAACAAACCCCAAACAAACTTACATGTTTAGAGGCTTCCCAATCTTAAATCCTCGGTAGAAAACGAATACTTTAATGTATAAATGGTCATAAAGGGTCAGTTGAATAGTAGACGTCACACATCGTTCGATCATTGTAATGGTCAGTTTACAGACCCGGCATATTGACATTTGTCAGTAGCTGGTGGTCAGTTACTGACCAGACCACACCACACCACATGTGTCTGTGTCTATGAAAACTAATTATTGTTTTTTAGATCACTGACCCCCTCGTATGAAATTAGTCGTTGTTAATTGAAAGAAACGAGGGAAAGGCTTATTCCAAGTAAGTAGATACTGGCAGCTGCAGGTTGCGTTGAGGCAAAACATAAAAGTTGTTGGCTTCTAATTGTTACACTGTTAGTACAATGTATTTACTACATGCCATTCCACTTCCTGTGTTACAAAAAAACACAACCCCCTTTACCCAACCAGCATTTATTAGTTATTACTTTATTTATAATCCCAAATTAAGTGAGTAAATGCATTTGACTTCCCCATTCACGAGATTAATATAAGCTTGTACACCTTGTTTGATCTCGTCGTAGTGTACGTTTTGTAGCTATTCCAACAACAGGTAAAGTGTGTTGAAGTTTTGGCATGTTTATATGGTGCCATAAGCTATGATCTTAAGTCAAACGTGTTTTGAATTTCTAAAAAATGTTTAAAAAAATCTTTCAGGGGTCACATGTATATATATTGTAATGTGAATTTTAAACATGTGTTTTAACTTTCGCAATTATGTTTTGACATTTTACGCAATATTTATTCAAACATCAGCTGCAGACCCTTGTCTGACGGAAACACGGTTTCTTTACCGAACGCAAATTATAATATCAGAAGGTAACTAAAATGGAATTATGAATTTACCTGTAAAGGTTGAGAATGCATTTACACAAATGATTCACATGTACTCATAGAACAAACGCATACTGTTTACAATTGAGAATTATTCATAACGTACCACTGGTTAAGACATGTTAATATCATATTTCAATGTTGAGGATCGCCTCCGTGGTCTAGTGGTAGAGCGTCCGCCCGGCGAGCGGAAGGTCCGGTGTTCGATCCCCGACCGCGTCATTCCAAAATACGTTAAAAGATGGTACTTTTTTTTACCCTGTCTGGCGCTCGGCAATAAGGGGCTAAAACAAGGACTGGTTGGCCCGGAGTCCGTATACTGTGTCTGAGTGGGGTATTCATGTTAAACTGCGGCATGGTATCTCAGTGAGCTAGCACTATGAATCGGCATCAGTCCGGACTAGTACAAGCAGGTCTTTTTATAAGTGCAATAATCTTGGACGCGACGTAAAACCCTATTTCACCCCACCTCACCTTCAATGTTGAACATTAGATCAATCGTAGAACTGTTACTCAAATAGCACAAGTACTTGAGTTGATACCATTAATGTTCAAGCATCGTCTTACAATACGCTAATTTTAATGTTCGATTACACTGAATTTAAATGGAGAAACGTTTTAGCTGAACTACAAGTCTTGTGTCTCATCGTCCGAAAATGCAAGTGTGGAATTAATCCAAATTACACCTGTACTCAGCTTGCTTAATTGCCCCTTGTGTACTTGCAATAAAGTAGGTGTTGCGTAATCAATCAACCATTTGCCCTTAATTAGCTGTCCCAAGCTTTTAGTTGTAGTTTATAGCATACAGTTTCATTGATAACTTACGCATTTGTTGAGGCTGATGAACAAAGATGATAAAACCTGCACAACCTACTTCAGTTTCTGTACTGTACTTGTTTTTTTCTACGAGCAGTACCTCCTTTTGCATCCTGCATACCTTTCTACCTGTCGGATCGACAGCCCGGGTCTATAAAATAAACATCCTAAACATCACGAACGTAAATGTTGTTGCATATAGTGTTTAAGAGGTCGCCTTCTGCCTATGCAATTTCGGCTGACCTGTCCGTCTTTGGGACTCCTGTGCGTGAGTAGGGTACACATATCTATGGTGAGTTTGGTATTCACATAATTTCTGTTTTTGTATTGATATGGTTTCTATTTTCTAATATTGATATAATTTCATTTTTATCCTTGGCTGCTCTGTTCATTTTCGTTCGAGTAGCTGTCCATCTCAAATGTATGAGTAAATGTACGAATGTAAAATAAAGTTGCTATATATACTCAACTACAAAGTTCCTGTGACACCACTATTTTAGCGTATTTTTCAAACAAGAAAAGTTTGGTTTTTCAATATTGAAGAAGATGTATGGGATCAAGTCACAAAAACGCAACCGCTACAGAAAAGCATGTATTCCATGCAAAAAGTGACTTTTATGCAAGCCCCATGCATTTCACTACCCAAGAATGGGTATAAAAACATGTGCGTTAATGGAATTCCATATGCATTGTTTTGCATCGTGCTGACAAAACCACTCAGAAAAACAACAAAATTACGCAATTATTCAACATTACGAAATGTCACGCCTGTCTGAAAATGAGCGTCTACGAGCCATTTGTATGGTTGAAGCAGGATCGAGTCAACGTGATGTTGCAAGACAATTTAACGTACACAGAAACACCATTTGGTGTTTATGGCAACGTTGGCAACAGACGAATGCAATCAGAGACCATACTTGGAGTGGCAGTCCACGCGTAACCAATAATCGACAAGACAACTGGATTCGAACAACACACCTACGAAATCGATTCCAGCCAGCAACAGTGACTGCAAGTACTTCCCTGGCCTTCGACGAATACCTTCACAAACCGTACGTCGTCGCCTCAGATGTGCAGGGATTGTCGCCAGAAGACCCACCAGACGTCCCATTTTGACAGGAAACCACCGTCAAGCAGGTCTACAGTGGTGCAGACACGCAGTGGGGACAAGTTCTATTCACTGACGAGTTTCGTTTTCACCTCAGTCACAGCGATGGACGGATTCGAGTGTACCGACGTCGAGGTGAACGTTACGTCAATCATTGTGTCATATAAGAAGATCGGTTCGGGGGCGGCAGAGTTATGGTATGGGGTGGGATTACAGCAAGACAGAAGACCCGTTTGATAGTGGTAGAGGGAAATCTCAATGGACAGCGCTACCACGACGAGATCATCGGCCCTGTTGTTCTACCGCTTTTGCGTCGTCATGTCCCAGGCATCACCTTTCAACATGACAACACCCGGCCTCATATTGCTCGACTTGTTCAAGATTCTCTTCAACAAAACAACGTGAATCTCACCCCCTGGCCGGCTCGCTCCCCTGATCTCTCAACAATCAAGCACATGTGGGATGAGATGGATCGGCGCCTTCGACGTCAACCACGTGTTCCAGAGACACTCCAGGAACTTCGAAACATGCTCCAGCAGATATGGACAGATATCCCACAGGACTTTGTGCGACGCCTGGTCCATTCCATGAGACGAAATAGTGTTGCTTGCATCGCAACCAGAGGTGGACACACACGCTATTGATTTGTAAATTTTGGCATGTTCATGTTTTTTTTTATGAAATCACGCATTTTCTGAAGTCAGTATGGCAAATTAAACCATTTGAACACTTACAGGAGTCTTTTATCTGTTGCAAACCAAAATTGTTTCAGATTTGTTAAAAAACATAACTTAGCGTTAAATCTTATTCAATGTCAAAGGATCGTTTGTTGTTCAGTATATATAGATGTAGCAAATGGCTAGCTGCCTTGTCAGCTTACAATTTTGATGTCAAATACCGACCTGGAAAATCGAATATTGATGCAGATGTGCTGTCGCGGATTCCAGGAGATCATGCAACAGAGCCCGCAGATAATCAGATTTCCTCAGAATCTGTCAAGGCTATCTGTCAGTCTGTTTCAGCACCAAATTATGTTGAGTGTTTAAGCATGTCCTCAGAGTCGGTAGATGTTGGTGATACAGGTCATGACCTGAAGAGCATGTCTCCAAAGGATTGGAGACGTGAACAGTTTTGTGATCCGACACTTGCAGATGTCATCAAATGGGTCAGAACAGGACAAAGGCCAAAAAATGATTACATGCAATCCAGTGAATTTTACATCCCTTTCTCGCAGATTTGACAACCTTAAACTCAAACAAGGTGTGCTATACAGAGTGACTACCATGGATGATGAACTTTAAGAACAGTTGGTACTTCCTTATCATCTCTGTTCCCAAGTTCTCAAGAATCTTCATGAAGATACGGTCATTTAAGGTGGGATAGAACATTGGCTTTGGTAAGAGAGCAATTCTACTGGCCTGGAATGGCAAGTCAAGTTGAGAAGTGGGTGAAGGAATGCCAGAGATGTTTACGCCGAAAGTCAGCAACAAATACCAGAGCTCCCTTAGTGAATATCGAGACCACATATCTATTGGAATTAGTTGCTATGGACTTTCTCACTTTGGAAACATAGAAGGGGAACTATCAGCACATCCTTGTAATTACTGATAACTTCACTAAGAATTCTCAGGCTGTTCCAACAAGAAATATGACAGCCCGTACGACAGCAGAAGCATTTCTTAACCACTTCGTAGTACATTATGGTTTACCAGCCCGAATCCATTCGGACCAAGGTGAAAACTTCGAAAGTCGTCTGATTGAGGACAATGACTGGAATGAAGAAGTCTAGAACGACACCGTACCATCCTATGGGTAATGGTCAGACAGAGCGCTTCAACAGGACACTTTTGAACATGCTTGGCACCCTTGAACCTGATCAAAAGAAGGACTGGAGGATGCATGTTTCTCCTCTAGTTCATCCCTACAATTGTACCAAACATGAAACTACTTGTCATTCTCCCTTTTATTTAATGTTTGGACGTCATCTAAGGTTGCCGATAGACCTTGCATTTGGAATTGACAGAGACCATGCCAACCAGTCGTTACAATCATACACAAAGTCTCTGCGTGACAGACTAAAGAAATCATATGAATTAGCCACTAACACCACCAGGAAGTCTAAGAGAAAACAAAAGCAGAACTATGATCAGCAAGCAAGAGGAGCAGCTGTTCATGTTGGCGATAGAGTGCTGGTGAAAGCTCTTGCCTTCGAAGGTAAACATAAGCTAGCAGACCGGCATCTTCCCGAGGCAAGGGAGTTAACTGACTTTAAAAGTCCAGTTTCCACCCTTGCCGACCTAGGCTGGAATTCCTGGGCTCGATCGTAGCGCCACCAGTGGCTATTACCGGTTATGTCCCTTCTAAGCCTCTCCTATGGACCAATTAGATTCCACTTATCATATCACTTGCATTTGTTTCAAACAAAATGGTGGCGCCCTGTCAAGACGATCTGATCGATAATCAAGATCTATATTGTGATAAAACGAGTCTTACATGGCGAAGTGCATCAAATCACGTGAGCACCTTGATTAAAAACATGAAAAGATTTAGAAAATATCTGTTGACGACGAGCCAGCGGTGCACATGCTTTGCAAATCCTGCAGTCGACCGAAATCTGCATGACACTTTACGAACCGGATTTCGATTTCGGTGCGAGATTTTGATTGGACTATGCATAGACTCGTTAGTCCAGCCAAAATGTAACTCTGTAATACCAGCCTAGTTCGGCAAGGGCGGAAACGGACTTTTATAGTCAGTTAACTCACTTGCCTCGGGAAGATGGCAGACCGGTGGTAGGAGGATGCATATATTGTCCAAGGACACCTAACCCCAACATTCCTGTGTTTGTAGTGGAGCAAGAGAATGGAGAGGGTCGAATTAGAACTTTGCATTGGAATCATCTCCTCCCTATTGGAAGTGTTTCTACAGAAACCGTAAGACCTAAACCAAAACTAAGAAAGAGAACTGAGATTCAAACTGTGACAAACAAACCAGATGACATACTGGAACAGGATGATGACCATGACAAGGTTATTTTGTCAGTTTCATCTACTCCTCATATTGATTCTGTCTCTTCAGCCAGTGATACATCCACAGGTGAAGATGTTGTACAAGATCGAACTGAGGAAGAAACTGAATCAGTGGAAGTTGACCGTACTGGTGATTCTCCATCAGAATCAGAGTCCACACTGGTCACTGAAGATCAAGATGTCATGGATGTTAAGGTCGTTTCGGATCTTGCGGATATCACCCATGTCTCCGATGCTGCCGATGGCATTGCAACAGATGGTGCTCATGTCACAGATCTTGCCACTGCTGACGTAGACCACGTCACTGATGTTACAAGTGTCACGGACGTCATGCCAGAAAATCTTGAAACAGACTAAAAGTAGTCCTGAGACATCTGGAGTATAAAACGACGCAAGGACTCGAGCTCCTGTGCAACATATTCCGCCAAGTCGGCCCTGACGATCAGACAGAGTTACAAGGAACTTGCATGGCAAACTGGTGGTGAGCTTGTAATGTCACAAACAGGTCGACCACTGGCTGGAGAAAGCAAGATTTCTGGAACATCTGGCAACCAGTGGAACTTTCGACACATTGCCTTCTAAGGTATCAGATGTTCTTTTATCCGTCATCAAAGATAACTGATAGATGACGGGAGCGTCATTTATTGATAGGGGTGTAGTGTGTAGCAGTGACATTTGGATGGTATTTTAATGTCTGAACTTGGTTTCTTTGTACATATCTATTTTACAATTATTGGATGTAACATGTTGTTTTATATTTTATGGTTTAAAGGTGAAACAAGAATAAAAATAACGTATAAGTCATAAAAAGGTTGTAAAAAATATTGATGGCTGGTGGCAGTATTCTAACGTTTGTGGTTTTAAGCGAATGTCAATTAGATTGACATTTGGTTTTGTTTATCTATAAGTTCATATGAATTTCATTCATCTGAATGGTTATGACGTCAGAGCTATGTAAAGTATAATGCTGGATCAAGAGTATTGTCTCATTCTGGATCCAGGATGAAAGTTGTTTATCACCTAACCCTAATTCTTAGCTTCTCATTGGCTAATTGGCTAACCTTTTTGGACATACCCTTTTCGACCAAACACCAAATGGCCTGGCGGGCCCGTGCGCGAAATACGCATGCGCTGGAAAGAGTACGTTAAATTCCTGATTTAAGTAAGTAAGTAAACACTGACATCCTGTTCCAAATATCACGATCTGACAATGACTAGTATGTACGTGATGGCGACTCCTTTGAAAAAATATCTTGGACGGCACAAGGAAAAAGAAGGCATTGTGGCGAGATCAGGAGCCAAGGTGGCTGACGTTCCCGATCTCCTCTGGACATTGAAAGGTTTAAGGTAGGAGACGTCTTCATATCATATCTTTTAGCAGTTAAAGGAAGTAACATTTTGCCCGTTAAAGGGACTGTTCCACGCACGTAGTAATGAAGAATCAGTCATAATAAACTCAGCACAATGATAATTGAAACCGGTTTTGATGACAGATAGAGTGTGTGTATTTCCCAAAACGTACCATACGTTTGGGTTTCAGTAAACGATACTTCTGATGTTACCGTTATTTAACATTGTTTTCAGTTCGTCATTGTCCATGTTGGGATCAATGACCTGGCTTACATACCCAGTACGCCCAGACAAGTCTTGGACAACTTCACCAAACTGCTTGGCTTTTAAGGGAACGGAACCAACGGTATATCACATCATCTCCTGTCAAACACAATCCAATATTTGCTTGTAAATTACCGGCTCTTAAGATGACCTTGCAATGCACCGTCGGACATAGTCCATAACGTTGTCAGATGACAACATATTATTATATAATAGGTTCGTCCGATTTGTTTCTCTTGACCAGAAAAGTACAGTTTTGGTTGTTAATAACGTCTAAGATATTTATGTTCCTACAGAGCTGTGGTATTCTTTCCGTAGTCAACCCGAGAGATCGGAACAGGTGGCGCCATGACCAGGGCATTTCACACCACGATGCCCTGAACCAGAAGGCCTACGCCCGAAACGAAGGTCTAAAACACCTTTCTGAAGCAGATCGACTAATGTAGTAGGACACCCTGAATTCGTGTCAACCGGTACAGTGAGAAAGGACTTTATCGCGCATGATGGGCTACATCTATGATCAGTAGGTTAAAAACAGCTGCCATCAGACCTGATCCGTGCTCTTTCTGAAAGCTCGGGCTAAGTCGGAACAAACGGACAGAGATTTTCTTAAGAAAATATAGTGAAAGTGATCAGTTTACTTTAATTGCGATGTACTGATTAAAGTTGATTTCGACAGGACCTTGATTTCCTTAACTACCGCGATCTGAGACACTATAAAGTGGTATATAGGTAGATATAAAACTAATCAATACATGTAAACACATTTGTTGATGCAGCTGTGTGTTAAAAGTTGGTTTTAACAGCCCGGACAGAGTCGGACCGAACACTTCTGACAGACATGTTCTTAAGAAAATACAGTAAAAGTGTTTGATTGTAACGGATCAGTTTTCTTTCAATGCGATTTACTGTGACACTATAAAGTGGTATATAGGTAGATATTATACTAATCTATAGTTGTGAACACATTTGATGACACACCTGTGTGTATAAAGTTGATTTTGACAGCCCGGGCCAAGTCGGACCCAACACAAGCCAAACACTTTTGATAGAGACTATGTTGAGAATGTGGAGGGAAAACGGCTTCACTTTGAGCACCCTGTTTTCTTTAAATACCACGATCTGAAACACTAAAAAGTGGTATTTAGGTAGATATAATACTAGTCTATAGATCTAAAGTATGTTTAGTAGAAGTACCTGTTATTAACACGTGTCGTGTCAACCCTATGACATTCGCGAATATCCACTTTCAGAAAACATCCTGTGTGGGTTTAACATGAATTAGTAAAGGTTAATTAGGATTGCCCAACACGTTCATTAATGAAAGAAGAGTAGTCAAAACACTGTCATTTCCTGCCCAGGACATCACACTCCTACACGCTAAGGTCGGTGAGAAATCTTATCAAAGAAAACACACAGTCAAGACACTGACTTTTCGACGAGGACTCTTGATATGTAGTTATAATTATCAATTAATTACATTGTTGAACATGCATTTTGATGCAAACTCAATTAAATTAGTAAAACTACGATTGTGGACATTTGCAATCTGCCTAGATATGTACATCTCATTTTATTATTCTGCAATCCATTTTTAGTATGACCCACTGGCCCGGCCCGGCCCGACTTTTCGGCCCCCCCCGCCCCCCCATCACCCACCCCCACCCGTTAGTCGCCTCTTACGACGAGTATTGTGAGACAAAGTAGATTTAAGTTTTGTGTTGCAACAGCCCAAAACACAACCGCAGCGGATGCCAGGTACGAGAATTAGGCCATGTAGACATTTGAACACGAGTTTTGAGCTTTGAGCGAAAACTATAACCCCTATCAAAGCTTCGAATATAAAACAATTATGATAGCTGGCGTTTTTCAATTGCATGAAGGGTCATTAAGTGTTCAATGTAAATTTGATTGTTCAAATAACAATGTTTCATTAACATATACACTGTCTCTGCAATTAATTACTGGATTACACAATATGATAATCTCGAATTCGAAAGGCACATATGTATTCGTGTACGTTGCATAGCGATAAAACAACGTTTCTGATCCCATCGTTCATGGACGTATTGCGGGTTTGTAACATCAAAACGCAACAGCGTGAATGTGATCGCAAAGGCCTTCGCCTTGTAATAAACATGTGTTACCTTCAGTCAGATCCCTCAAAACGAACTCTATGTGTGTAGTAGAGGACGATAGTGTTCATGTGCTGATGTACCGACCGTCTTCTGCGTTGTGGTAATATGCACGTATGCATGGTTTGTATTAAAAAAAATCGCGCTGCATTAAATATTGCACAACATCGCGACATACACTCTGTTAACTTTCCGTTGTGTATTCTCAGTTATAGCCCTTCGCATGCAGCAACATATTATCCGCCCCGCCACGAGCAAATATCTTACCTGGCCCAGATTGTTTCGCTGAAAATCTAGGTCGGATCATCAGTGTTATTGTTATTGTTGATCTACTTACCCCCCGCGTGTGCTTGTCGCTGCGTTCGAGCGAATTGCTCAGCGATCGCGAACACTAAAGGACTGCTATTGATTCCGAAAAGGCGCGGTTACTCTCTAGATGACCCCGTGTGACCGCCTGTTGTCAGACAGTTGAAAAGTGTAGCAAGACAATGGTGTCGCCTGAAGAATATGTCTAGTAGGTTAAACAAACACGTGTTGAAGGGGGCTGATAGATACGCTGTCAATGGTTGTAAAAAATGGAATGATAGGATAAGAAAGAAGTTTAGTAATATGGATTTAGGACATCTGTTTAACGCAACAGGTTTTACGGATAAATTTTCTGTTTTTACACAGGTGGAACAATGGTGTATGAATGAATATGTTCCCCGTTGGAGTGATATGTTAAGAAAGGAAGAGGGGCGAAATGGGCTTAATAAATTGAGAATGTACCGATGTTGCAAGCAAGTATATGGGACAGAATACTATGTTTCAAATAAGATGGCCAGAAACTATAGATCGGCACTAGCCAAGTTTAGATGTGGCGTGGCTCCTATTCGAGTGGAAACCGGTCGGTACGAAGGTGTACCTGTCCACAATAGAACATGTTTTCACTGTAATGACAGCGTAGAAAACGAGGTCCATGTTTTGTTTCACTGCGTATTATATGACGATATCAGGGCAACTCTTTTTAAGGAATGTATTGCTAAATCTTATAATGTTTTAGATATACCTGATATCGACAAACTTTGGTTAATTTTCAGTGACTCCATTCTGTGTTTTATACTTGCCAAAGTCTGCTTTTTAATTCTTAATCGTAGAAGGCATCTTTTATATGGATAACTATTTATATCATCTTTATATCATTTATGTATAAATTTTATGATAATTTGTCTCTCATAATTCTATTGAATGGTTCTGTACATTCTATCTATGTCAAGTTGTACAAAGCTGTTTTATGTATGTACAGAAGTGAAACATAATTTTTTTTTGTCTGTCTGTCTATCCAACGCATGCATGAACATCAATGTAAACTTTAGTGACTGGGAAGTATCCATCCGGTGTATATGTGTGTATATATATATATATATGTGTGTGTGTGTGTGTGTGTGTGTGTGTGTGTGTGTGTGTGTGTGTGTTTATGAATGTGTGTGTACGCATGTGTATGTGTGCATGCGCGTGCGTCTGTGTAAGTATGTGTATTTGTACATTTTTATTATTTCATTCTCATGTGCATCACGTCATAGCAGCCTAGCGGTTAGCACGTGATCAGTGACAGTTATACCTCAACGATATCCATTGTGGTATACTATTTCGATTTGATTACATGTATATTGAGGACATACAATTGAACTCTGTGTCGAACTTCCTTATCATGCCATTACGTTCTGGTGGTGTGAATAACGTTTTTCGGGCGTGTTGAACAAATAACTCGCACTTTTCTCAAGTCCCTTGAGTTCAACACATTTATGTTGTTAACTGTTTCTGAATTGTTTTCATTTCTCGGCGCTCGGCTCCGAATTGAAATAAAATGTTTCTAATCTAGGCTACCCGACCGCCCCTAATCGGTTAAGTGAGTGAGTGAGTATAGTTTTACGCCGCTTTTAGCAATATTCCAGCAATATCACGGCGAGGGGCACCAGAAATGGGCTTCACACATTGTACCCATGTCGGGAATCGAACCCGGGTCTTTGGCGTGACGAGCGAACACTTTAACCACTAGGCTACCCGACCGCCCCTAATCGGTTAAGTGAGTGAGTGAGTATGGTTTTACGCCGCTTTTAGCAATATTCCAGCAATATCACGGCGAGGGGCACCAGAAATGGGCTTCACACATTTTACCCATGTCGGGAATCGAACCCGGGTCTTTGGCGTGACAAGCGAACACTTTAACCACTAGGCTACCCGACCGACCCTAATCGGTTGAGTACCATGAGTTAGTACTAACACATTAAAGAACAGACAAACTCTGCAATTCACTAAAACGTTAAACGAGAAACCTTAAATAAAGGACGTATCCGAGAAAATGGAAGTAGAAAAGGATCCCTTTACCTAAAATTCACCCAACATGGGGGCCCAGTCATCTAAGGCGCCGCGATTCGCTGTGCAGAGTTGCGTCCCTTGGGCACGCCAGAAACCTATGATTGTGGGTTCGAATCCCGTTCGCCCCAATTATGTTTCAAGGTTTGTCAGCACCATACCCGTGCTCGTGGGTTTCACCGAAGTGGTAAACGTCTGCATTACTTCGGGCTTTCCTCCGACATTAAGCTGACACGCCGCGATGTAACTTAAATACTGTTAAAAGCGGCCTTAAACCCAACTCACTCACTCACTCATTATTTGTTTACGTGCTCAAAAAAGGCAAAACAACAGACAAGCTTCGATCCATGCAACATATCAACGGCAACCTCCCAATTGTCACACATCTCAATTGTCAACCGGGTTATACCAGGATTAGTCAAGGTTGGCTAGTCAAGCAATAGTTACCTGTTTACCTTTCATTAGAGTGAAACAGACCAGAAAACACACATTTTGAGGAATTTACAGGATTGGTCTATCATGCACTTTTAATCATTAAATCATACCAGAAATCACTCTTTTTGAAGTATTCATTACATTATTGCAAAACTTGACAGGAATCTGATCTCTAGGTGGGTGGCAGGGGTCCGAGACGTGTTTAGTGAGTGAGTGAGTGAGTTGGGTTTAACGTCGCTTTTAACAGTATTCCAGTTATATCGCGGCGTGTCAGCTTAATGTGGGAGGAAAGCCCGAAGTGATGCAGATCTCAGACGTTTACCACTTCGGTGAAACCCACGAGCACGGGTATGGTGCTGACAAACCTAGAAACATAATCGGGGCGAACCGGGATTCGAACGCACAATCATAGGTTTCTGGCGTGCCCAAGGGACGCAACTCTGCACAGCGAATCGCGGCGCCTTAGACGACTGGGCCACCCGTGCCCCCAGACGTGTTTAAGGAAGTCCCCAACAGTGGAACATTTCCCACGGCAGGTCTTGATGAGACATCTCCCGTTTGTGGTCTGGTCTCTGGTTCGATTCTTGGAGTAAGTGAACCCATCAAAGTGAGGTGAGGTGAAATGGGGTTTAACGTCACGTCCAAGATTATTGCACTCATATAGCGACGTGCATGCACGTGTGTGTGTGGCTGCTTGTACTAGTCCGAACTGGTGCCGATTTATAGTGCTAGCCCACTGAGATACCATGCGGCAGTTTAACATGATCAATACCCCACTCAGACACAGTATACTGACTCCGAGCCGACCAGTCCTTGTTTTAGCCCCTTAATGCTGAGTCGCCAGACAGGGTAACATCAAGTACAATCTTTTAACGTCTTTTGGTATTACGCGGCCGGGGATCGAACCCCTGACCTTCCGTTTTCCGTGCGGACGCTCTACCACTAGACCACGGTCAAACGTTTATTAAATCTTTCGTGTGTTATTAGACCTTTAAGGTATTAAAAAAAGAAGGATATGTTCACTTTGAAGCATCCTCGGCCTCTACAGATTAAGTCTTACAACCCATGTGCTATCCTTCCCAGTGATGTGGAAAGACGTATCGTGCAGAATATGCATTGTACGATGTTTTGAGATGACATTTATTTATGTTATTCAGTTTACTTTAGAAGAATGAACAAGGATGTAGCTCACATTACATATTGCTTACAAATGCGGTGCGCAGTGACCTGAAAACTCAAGACAGAAGGCAAAGAGATATTGTCAACCTGCCTCACAGCTCCTGTAGCGTTGTTGAGTGCCCGTTTGGGGCCTACATATTCATATAGGACTGCACAAACACGTTGTGTACTTTGGCTGTCTAGTCTCGTACAACTGATATTTATGGCACGTTCATGGTGTATTGTCTTAGCATTACTTCATGGCCTCGACACTCGAACATCAACAAGGTATGTACATCGATATGACACATGACATGGTGTTTCAATGCGTCCACTATTTAATGCCCAGCATTTTAAAATACAGGCGCACCTAAACAGAAGGTTTAATTGTGTCTGAAAAACCTCAATATGAGGCTGCGTCTGTTAACGTCATAAGCTCGTGTGCGATTAGGTGTGCTCTATGGGAATGATTGATATCATCAGCATCGATCAACGCAATTGAGATACGATTACATTCATCAACCAAGTCAGCGGGTCTGACCACCCGATCCCGTTAGTCGCCTTTTACGACAAGCATGGGTTGCTGAAGACGTATGTGGGTATGTAGGAATGTTGGTAAGTGAATATGGGTGTTTGCTGGTACGCGGGTATGTTACTGTTGTAGTATGTTTTATGTAGGGATGTGGTTAAAAGAGTATGGGTGTTTGCTGGTACGCGGGTATGTTACTGTTGTATGTTGGTATGTAGTGTTGTGGGTATATGAGTATGGGTGTTTGCTGGTACGCGGGTATGTTACTGTTGTAGTATGTTGGTATGTAGGGATGTGGTTAAAAGAGTATGGGTGTTTGCTGGTACGCGGGTATGTTACTGTTGTATGTTGGTATGTAGTGTTGTGGGTATATGAGTATGGGTGTTTGCTGGTACGCGGATATGTTACTGTTGTAGTATGTTGGTATGTAGGGATGTGGGTATAAGAGTATGGGTGTTTGCTGGTACGCGGGTATGTTACTGTTGTATGTTGGTATGTAGTGTTGTGGGTATATGAGTATGGGTGTTTGCTGGTACGCGGATATGTTACTGTTGTAGTATGTTGGTATGTAGGGATGTGGGTATAAGAGTATGGGTGTTTGCTGGTACGCGGGTATGTTACTGTTGTATGTTGGTATGTAGTGTTGTGGGTATATGAGTATGGGTGTTTGCTGGTACGCGGATATGTTACTGTTGTATGTTGGTATGTAGTGTTGTGGGTATATGAGTATGGGTGTTTGCTGGTACGCGGATATGTTACTGTTGTAGTATGTTGGTATGTAGGGATGTGGGTATAAGAGTATGGGTGTTTGCTGGTACGCGGGTATGTTACTGTTGTATGTTGGTATGTAGTGTTGTGGGTATATGAGTATGGGTGTTTGCTGGTACGCGGATATGTTACTGTTGTAGTATGTTGGTATGTAGGGATGTGGGTATAAGAGTATGGGTGTTTGCTGGTACGCGGGTATGTTACTGTTGTATGTTGGTATGTAGTGTTGTGGGTAAATGAGTATGGGTGTTTGCTGGTACGCGGATATGTTACTGTTGTATGTTGGTATGTAGTGTTGTGGGTATATGAGTATGGGTGTTTGCTGGTACGCAGATATGTTACTGTTGTAGTATGTTGGTATGTAGTGATGTGGGTATAAGAGTATGGGTGTTTGCTGGTACGCGGGTATGTTACTGTTGTATGTTGGTATGTTGGTATGTAGGGATGTGGGTATATGAGTATGGGTGTTTGCTGGTACGCCGGTTTGTTACTGTTGTATGTTGGTATGTAGGGATGTGGGTATATGAGTATGGGTGTTTGCTGGTACGCGGGTATGTTACTGTTGTATGTTGGTATGTAGGGATGTGGGTATAAGAGTATGGGTGTTTGCTGGCACGCGGGTATGTTACTGTTGTATGTTGGTATGTAGTGTTGTGGGTATATGAGTATGGGTGTTTGCTGGTACGCGGGTATGTTACTGTTGTATGTTGGTATGTAGTGTTGTGGGTATAAGAGTATGGGTGTTTGCTGGTATGCGGGTATGTTACTGTTGTATGTTGGTATGTAGTGTTGTGGGTATAAGAGTATGGGTGTTTGCTGGTACGCGGGTATGTTACTGTTGTATGTTGGTATGTAGGGATGTGGGTATATGAGTATGGGTGTTTGCTGGTACGCGGGTATGTTACTGTTGTATGTTGGTATGTAGTGTTGTGGGTATAAGAGTATGGGTGTTTGCTGGTACGCGGGTATGTTACTGTTGTATGTTGGTATGTAGGGTTGTGGGTATATGAGTATGGGTGTTTGCTGGTACGCGGGTATGTTACTGTTGTATGTTGGTATGTAGTGTTGTGGGTATAAGAGTATGGGTGTTTGCTGGTATGCGGGTATGTTACTGTTGTAGTATGTTGGTATGTAGGGATGTGGTTAAAAGAGTATGGGTGTTTGCTGGTACGCGGATATGTTACTGTTGTAGTATGTTGGTATGTAGGGTTGTGGGTATATGAGTATGGGTGTTTGCTGGTACGCGGGTATGTTACTGTTGTAGTATGTTGGTATGTAGTGTTGTGGGTATAAGAGTATGGGTGTTTGCTGGTACGCGGGTATGTTACTGTTGTATGTTGGTATGTAGTGTTGTGGGTATATGAGTATGGGTGTTTGCTGGTACGCGGGTATGTTACTGTTGTATGTTGGTATGTAGTGTTGTGGGTATAAGAGTATGGGTGTTTGCTGGTACGCGGGTATGTTACTGTAGTATGTTGGTATGTAGGGTTGTGGGTATATGAGTATGGGTGTTTGCTGGTACGCCGGTATGTTACTGTTGTAGTATGTTGGTATGTAGTGTTGTGGGTATAAGAGTATGGGTGTTTGCTGGTACGCCGGTATGTTACTGTTGTATGTTGGTATGTAGGGTTGTGGGTATATGAGTATGGGTGTTTGCTGGTACGCGGGTATGTTACTGTTGTAGTATGTTGGTATGTAGTGATGTGGGTATAAGAGTATGGGTGTTTGCTGGTACGCGGGTATGTTACTGTTGTAGTATGTTGGTATGTAGGGTTGTGGGTATAAGAGTATGGGTCTTTGTTGTTGCGCGGGTATGTTACTGTTTTAGTATTTGGGTGTGTGGGTATGTAGAGTTGTGGGCATGTGAGTATGGGTGTTTGTTGTTGCGCGGGTATGTTGGTCTGTTACTGTTTTAGTATTTGGGTATGTGAGTATGTAGTGATGTAGGTATGTGAGTATGCATATGGGTGTTTGTTGTTGCGCGGGTATGTTACTGTTTTAGTAGTTTGGTATGTGGGTATGTAGGAATATGGATATGTGAGTATGAGCGTTTATTGGTACGCGGATATGTTGGTATGTAGGTAGGCAGATATGCGGGAAACATATAATTTGCATATATAAGCAATTCTCCACGTTCTACATCTTCAGAATTACAGTCTTCTACAGATAAGTAGAGTATAATATAATTTCAGCGATGGACACAGCTCATGTTGTCATCCTTCAGAGGAACCATACGTACCTGAAGGAATGGCTTCAGGTGGACCCTGTGCTGGACGCCTTGTACCAGGACGGTGTCTTCACACAGGTGGACCCTGTGCTGGACGCCTTGTACCAGGACTGTGTCTTCACACAGGTGGACCCTGTGCTGGACGCCTTGTACCAGGGCTGTGTCTTCACACAGACAGACTATGACAGGTGTAGGCAGGCTGGCGGAGAAAAGTGTGAGATGTTGTTGGAGATCCTAAAGAAAAAAGGAGTGGAAGGCTACAGAACACTGTGTACAGTCCTGGACACAACGCAACTATTTATAAAAGAACGCCTTGATCGGACCTCGACTGAAGCAGGTACAACGTCGTAATTTGTGAAGAGTGCACATTCTTAATTTATTCAGGAATTATTAGGAAGTATTCATGTGAGAAGGGGCGGTCGGGTAGCCCAGTGGTTAAAGCGTTCGCTCGTCACGCAGAAGACCCGGGTTCGATTCCCGACATGGGTACAATGTGTGAAGCCCATTTCTGGTGTCCCCCGCCGTGATATTGCTGTAATATTGCTAAAAGCGGCGTAAAACCATACTCACTCACTCATGTGAGAATGTTAAAGGATCTTATCTTCACAATCACAAGGGTTGGACAACTGAACGTCATTACACGGAGTAATGGCAAGGTATCATTTCAATCAATCATCCAATGTGGCCAAACGTGTATGTATTCTGCATTCTATTAGATAGATGTGTTTCATTTTTACCACTGGGTCCTTACGTTAATCTGGGGCTTCTACACATGATTCTACATGATCATGCCAAATAAGCTATCAGTCTTTTGAGATATTTCATAACCATACGATCATGCTTCAAGAAACGTATTATCCACTCTAAAAAGTGATGAAGTAAAGATGTAATTATTGTTTCAAATTTACATAAACCGACATAAGACATTACTCTCAACAATTAGTGACAGACTGATTTGGCACTATTTCAGCTTTGTTCAAATAGTGCAAAACCTGAACATGATACAAAAATACCAAGCGTTCCAAATGAAATAGCACATTGCTAATCACAGGAAGCAATCCGATGATATAGTTAATTTTGTTTGTTTGTTGTTTAACGCCGCACTCAGCAATATTCCAGTCATATGACGGCGGTCTGTAAAATAATCGAGTCTGGACTAGACAATCCAGTGATTGCCATCATGAGCATCGATCCACGCAATTGGGATACCATGACATGCATCAACCAAGTCAGCGAGCTTGACTACCCGATCCCGTTAGTCGCCTTTTACGACAAGCTTGGATTGCTGAAGACCTATTCTTCCCCGGATCTTGACGGGTCATCAGATGATATAATACTGGTACTTCGGTGAAGAACATAAACGTATATCTATTCTCTTTCAGGTCTGACAAGTGTTATCTTTGTTAATAAGATAAAGTTAGAAGCTCAGCATAGGAAGGAAATAGAGGAATATGAGAAGCAGATAGCTCTGTTACAATCAGTAAGTCAAACTCGCTTATTTCTCTGTACCACATAAACTATTTATTAATCAGTATTACTCTTTGGGAAACGTATCAAAATTGTGACTGTCCAATATCCAAGGCATGCAGAACTGTGAAGACCAATTTTCCGGAATGTCACGTGAGAAATTCGTCAAGGTTTATGATTGACCTTAATCACATTGCGAACCTGGTAATCAGCTGTGGTACCATAGACTTTTGAAATGGAATTTTAAAATTATTTTCTGGGTTTTGTAAGTTTATCCGTTTTACAATTTCTTCTTTCTTCAAGTTGATATATATTAAAACAATATCTTTATATATGAAACCAATTTTCACATTATTGAGAAAAGTAACAAAACTAAAATCAAAATACGAGTCCCAACTTAAACCCCTTTGTGTAGTTGCCAGATAACATCACAACATAGCGATCCACCTAACATTATACAGAAGAGATACAAGAAGAAAGGATTAACACACAGAAGTCTACAAACATTCCTCTAATGCGTTACACACACTGAGTATAACAAACAAACTACTGATTTTGAAGCGAAGTTTTCGGTTATTTCTATTTGAAAGCTCGTAAAAGTAACGGGGAGCCGTAGAAAACGAAGCAAGGGAGTTAACTGACTGTAAAAGTCCAGTTTCCAACCTTACCGAACTAATTATATAATCTGCAATAATGGAGTTACATTTTGGCTGTACTACAAGTCTATGCATAGTCCAATCAACTCGCGTAAAGAACTAGATATCCGGTTCGTAATTATATATATAAACAACATGGATTTCAACGTGCAGATTTCGGTCGACTGCAGGATTTGCAAAACATCTGTACCACCAGCTGGGCGTCGACAGATATTTTGCAAATTCTTTCATGTTTTTAAGCTAGGTGCTCACATGATTTGATACACATCACGGGGTAGGACCCGTTTTATTACAATACAGATCTTGACTATCGAGCAGATCGTCTTGCCTGGGCGCCGGGGTTTTGTTTGAAGCAAATGCAAGTGATATGAGAGATGGAATCTAATTTATCAATAGTTTGAACAAAGAAGGGACATAACTCGTAATAGCAACTGGTGACACTGGAAATTTCAGCCACTTTCGGCAAGGGTGGAAACTGGACTTTTAAAGTCGGTTAACGCCCTTGCCTCGTAGAAAATTCCTTCAATCGAACATTTCCGATAAGGTTCTTAACTTCGACCCACTTAATCGCAAAACTGATATCCTAAGAGATTCGGAATTTCATGATGAACACGTGAGTATCACCACTTCTATGCGTAATAAAATTCTTGTCAACATGAACCCCAAAATGCCGTGTAACTAATAACAAAAGGTTGGTTGGTTGGTTTGTTGTTTAACGCCGCACTCAGCAATATTCCAGCTATATGACGGCGGTCTGTAAATAATCGAGTCTGGACTAGACAATCCAGTGATTAATATCATGAGCATCAATCCACGCATTTGGGATCGATGATATGCATCAACAAAGTCAGCGAGCCTGACTACCAGATCCCGTAAGTCGCCTTTTACGACAAGCATAGTCACCATTTACGGCAAGCATGGGTTGCTGAAGACCTTTTCTACCCCGGATCTTCACGGGTTAATAATAAAAGGGAATTCGATAAGTACAAGTTTCTACTTATAACATGTCAACTTACATATCCACCAAATTATCGAGCACAGGCTTAACACTCCTTTTGCATTTTCATGTTATATGAAAAGATTAATACCACAGCGCTGTAAGGAGATATCACACTATATGAACAACGTTATTAACATACACTTTCAGTCGAGAGCCGAATAAAAAAAATAAAGTTTTCATCGGCTTACCAGCAAGTGATTAGGAATGTATTGAGACGGGGCACTCTGATAAACATATAGTGATGACAAAACGAATGTCTGTGTGTATTGATGTTCTTGAAAAATAGTGTAACAATATACTGGCAGTTGATTTGGTTAAAACAAATGGAAGGTGGTGTTCTTTCTCTCCTGGTCTAGGAATAACAATAATGTGGTCTTGCGAGGCAAGCAAGTACTGCTTTCTATTTAAGGTCATTACGTCACATTAAACCAATTCTTTAAACTCTGATTCAAAAGTAACACCGGTTTAACTGTTAGGATAACTGTAAAGATATAGAATGTGCTCATGTTTTCGCAAGTAAGCGTTTATTTGGTTAACAAATTCCACTCCTGATCATGTTGTCCGCAGAGAATGTGGGCGCTATCCCTTGTATGTCACAGTTAATAAGCAATGTGTACAATAATGGTGCAAACTTGTATGAATGAAACTAGATTTCCAAGAGGAGCTCCATACATGATGCTGCAACTGGTTTCACATGAAATCAACTGCACGGCAAAAATAAAATTACTGCTGTGTATTTTTGGATTCGGTTAGACAGTATGTCGACACAGTTGATTCGTTTCTCTCTGAATTAACTCAGCGTTTAAAATGTGCTTAATTTGAAAAGATGGGCATTGGTCGTTTTCCAACAGTTCCAAAACGAGCTATCATATAAATTTTAGACATACCCTTGAAACAGAATTTTATTTGTTTAATTTATATATTAATAAATTTCGCATTGCGTTGGCACAGTTTCGCCGTTGTACTCATTCTCGTTTCATGGAAAATGGCAGGTATTCAAATATTCCTTGGGAACTGAGATTCTGCCAGTATGTAATAGAATTTTGGTTGAAAAATGAGTATCATTTCTTGCTTGTATGTAAATTTTACATCAACTTAATATACTTACATATACATAAGAAGTATTGTATTAACCCTAATAAAACTAGATTTAATGTTTAAAGGCTTCCAAACATATATTTATTTTAGTGAAATGTTGCCATGTTTATCCTCGAGGGTAGGGAACTGAGAAAAGCAGCCTTAAAATAACGAACTCATTTAAAATAACGAACTCAAGTGTTCTGTGATTACCTCCCTTCATCTGCCAAGCGGTGTCTGATCAGGTGAACATGTTTGATGGAAAACATAAGTACCGAATAAGAATCGAATTGATACAATAATATATTCATTTAAATATGTATATATATATATCAATTGATTTCTTTAAATTAGTTAAATAAACAGCATTCAGCTGCGCATATTTGTAAAAATGACATTAATCCTACTGTTGATTGAAATGATGTCAGTGATGTATTATTTAGTTGCAGGCCTATATTTTTATTTTCTTTCCAGGACATTAATGACCTCAAACAG
Organism: Haliotis rufescens; assembly: GCF_023055435.1. Taxonomy (NCBI): domain Eukaryota; kingdom Metazoa; phylum Mollusca; class Gastropoda; order Lepetellida; family Haliotidae; genus Haliotis; species Haliotis rufescens. The sequence goes on along the minus strand of NW_025964383.1, from coordinate 24,886,012 downwards.
CAGTTGGAACAGCTGAGAGGGATTCAGGACACACTAGAGAAGACTAAACACAAGGAGGCAAAAGATCATATTTCACAGATCAAGGAGCAAGGCGTACATATAGAAGAGTGTGCGTTATAATTTTGATTTTGAAAGTGATTTATTATTGAGTAAGAATTTATTAAACGACGGTTAATCCTTTTCAGTCATTGTGGTGATATATATTACCTGGATATGATTGTCCAAATTTTCTGGATCCGTTTGGCCTGATAAGAATAATTTTGCCTTATGTTTTCAGTGCAATTCCATTTAGCAAAGTCACAAAGGGACCTACTGAAGGCCAACGAAAAATGTGACAGACTCAAGAAGGTATGCTGCAGATTATATCCTTATATCCATCTGCATATGCAAAGTGAGTGAGTGAGTAAGGTTTTACGCCGTTTTTAGCAATATTCCAGCAATATCATGGCGGGGGACACCAGAAATGGGCTTCACACATTGTACTCATGTGGGGAATCGAACCCGAGTCTTCGGCGTGACGAGCGAACGCTTTAACCACTAGGCTACCCTCACCGCCTCTCATGTGCATAGGATGACAGATTGTAGAGATCATGATCTAATTCATGCCACCCATAATAAACATGAAGGACTGTCCACAGAGGTGAGGCGAAATGAGGTTTTACGTCGAGTTCAAGATTTTATATATTTATCGACGTGCATGCACGTGTATTTGTGCGGCTGCTCATAGTAGTCTGGACTTATGTCGGCTTTACAGCGCTAGGCTTCACAAATAACATGTCGGCGTTTAACATAAATACCTCATTCAGACACATTATGCTGACTTGCACGAAGCTGGTTGTCGCATAATTGGAATTGGCTTTAATCACATTTACTCGCATTACAATTATGCCTGTATACAACCTAAATCTTATAATGTTATACACTTGAGAGATCCGTGAAGATCAGGGATAGAATAGGTCTTCAGCAACCCATGCTTGCCGTAAAAGGCGACTATGCTTGCCGTAAAAGGCGACTAACGGGATCGGTGGTCAGACTCGTTGACTTGGTTGATGCATGTCATCGATCCCAATTGCGTGGATCGATGTTCATGATGTAAATCACTTGATTGTCTGGTCCCGACCCGATTATTTACAGACCGCCGTCATATAGCTGGAATATTGCTGAGTTCGGCGTAAAACAACAAACCAAACCAAAACCAAATCTAATAAGTATTTGATTTTCCTGGGTTGAAATGCAATTGTGTTATTTGTTTGGGGTCTTGAACGTATTTTCCTACTATAAGACATAAATTTAAACACGAAAGGACACCTCAGGCATAGTTTCATTAGAGGAGTGTCTTATCCTCTTTTGAATGATTTGATATTACTTGTAGATGCAGGGGCGGTCGGGTAGCCTAGTGGTTAAAGCGTTCGCTCGTCACGCCGAAGACCCGGGTTCGATTCCCGACATGGGTACAATGTGTGAAGCCCATTTCTGGTGTCCCCCGCCGTGATATTGCTGGAATATTGCTAAAAGCGGCGTAAAACCATACTCACTCACTCACTCACTCACTTGTAGATGCTGGAGGAAGAAAAAGAAGCCTATAAAGCGTTAGTGGGACTTCCTGCACCACGTACTCCAGACACGTCAGGAAACACAGGAGAGGACATGGATGAAGGTACAGGATCAGATACAGAGGAAACTAATACCAATACAAATACCATGAAACTGTCAAACAATTTACCGAACCGCAAAAGAAACGTCACCATGTCGCTGGTGTGTCCCCATGGTCTGTCGAGCAGTTTCCGAAACAGTAACGAAGCGATCTTGAGGATGCTGTCTGACGATCCTGACGTCGGGTGGTGACCCTTGGTCTTCCACTACGTAGTAGGTCATCTGTAGTGTTGCTGGAGCCTGTATATGGCCCTTACGTGGACTTGCAATGCATTGGCTACTTGCCGGGTGGTTTGTCCAGCTTCCAATCGTCCGAGGGCTTGGTGTCGCTGATTTCTTGTCAATCTTGGCATGTGGGAGCAATTCAATATCGAATGAATGTTATCCGATCTGGGTGGAGTTTTACAGGGCAAGAAATGTGCATTTCAATTTGCACGGAACTCACGTGCATCGGGTTACCATGGCCGTTGCCGTGATGCGTTTGGGTGATCGGTTTTATTGTCATATGCTTTGTTTTTTTATCATAAAATTTCATTTTTTCAAGACAAGGTTATGTTAAATTTGAGAAACTTTGACAAAAATACCCCGATATTTAAATGACAACTTTTCATGCAATGTTACTTGAGGTGACGTTTCTTTTACGGTTCAGTACATATCCATTGCGTATTGCTGAAACTGAACTAAGCACGGTCTGCTTTAGATAAGTTTTCACTGAGGCACTGAAAATGCCTGAAAACCCTTTTGTTTCTCTGTTTAGCAAGGCCATGTATTGACAAGAAGCAGACCTGTGTGCTTTCGGTGCATGGCCACTGTGATGTAGACAAATTACGTCTTCTTCCATGTCTGCATGCTGCTTGTGAGTCATGTATAGAAAAGCACCTTAACGAAGAAAGACGCTACAAGCTAGTGTGTCCATGTGGACAGACCTTCACTATGGGGGAAACTGCACCTGACTTTGTTAGGCGTAATGAAGCTGCATATGCTGCTAATTCTGAAAAAGAAAAGAGATGTTCCTACCTTCAAATGACTCACGATACCAATTGTGTTGTTTACTGTAAAGAATGCAATGATAATCTTTGTCCAAACTGTCTCAATATTCATAATTCAGTAAGGCAAAACAGCAATCACACTGTTCGTGAAATCAGCGAGACAAAGCTAACATCCATCGACAGGCTGCTTAGACAAGAGTCCCATTGTGGGGAACATCCTGACAACAAGCTACAATTGTATGACCACGACTGCAGAAAGCCGATATGTGTTGTTTGCTTGCATGGAGCTCATGAACGTCACATGAATTCAGATTTGAAGCACCTTCATGATGAAACAAAGAACCATCTCTTGGAGGAACTGGGAAAGCAAGAGAGTAAACTTCAAGATATCAGAGATACACTTAAATGTGCTAAACATCACCGACATGAATTAGAAGAAACAAACCTTAAACTTGAAACAGACATAATGACAATACACAGGAATGTTGCTGTGAAATTTCTAAGACGACAAGCAACACTTCTTCAAGACATTCCACTGAACCTTAAGGTCCACAATGAAGCAGTTCAGGCACAGATAGATCTTGCCAATGTTGTTGAGGCCTCAGTAGTTAGAACCATAGACTACATCCAGCGAGCTTTAAAGTCAACAAGACATTGGGAACTCATCTGTTTGACCAAAACGATAAATAAAATGTCTGAAGAAAATATGAAGGCAGGAAAATTTACAGCAGATTCAAGGAGCACACAAGTTAGATTCTGCTTCCAAGGAAAGAAGGCATTAGAAGAACTCATTGACATTTCCGGTTGTTTGGCTACCACTATGAAGCCAGATGACATCCCAGATAAACAGCCTACCATTGCAGGTACAGCTCTTCATTTCCTTGAAAACAAAAACAAATTGTATTTTCTAAACGAATACTATTATCAGCCAGCTCAAGCTTGTTACTGTATCTTTATCACATACGTTTATCTGATATAAAACAACTTTTAAGTCATGACTCTTTTTGACAGACCTCCAAAACCAAATAGACATCTTTGCACAGAATGCCTCCAAACTGGAAAACAGGCTTGATGAAACTTTAAAGGTAAGGTAATACCAGCAAATGCACACATGCATTGAGGTGAACTGTTTCTGACATTTATATTATTGTAATTCCAAGAGAACTTACCTTCATATCTATGCATGTTATTGAAGGAAGTGGTAGTGCAAATGAAAGGGAAATGAATATTAAGAAGTAGTGCAAATGAATGGGAAATGAATATTAAGAAGTGTAAAATAATCTCGAGGTAAATGTTAGTTAAAAACATTTATACAGTAAACTACGGTTATAACGAACACGCTTATAAAGAACTGACGGATATAACGAACTAACATTTTAGTCCCGACTACTTGCTGTAGTTATGCTGTACATATGCTTATAACGAATTACGGTTATAACGAACTAAAATAAGTAGTCCCTTTGAGTTCGTTATAACCGTAGTTTACTGTATTTCTATTTGTCAGGTGGTGTCGATACATCAACAGAGATGGATGGATCGTATGCAAACTTCTTGGTATGAGTTTGTTTAAGAGGGTATTGAATGGAGCAGAATTGGTCATAATTGTAGAAAATACATCTACATTTCGAGAGAACAATAGAAACAGGGTGTGTGAATATACAAATTTGGTTGAAATAGTGTCTGCAGCGAATTCTTTCAGTGTTTTATTACCTTTGCGGCTGAACTAATGCGTCGATTCTTTGAAGGTGTTAACCTGCAAGAACACACACAAACCCAAATGGTGGTAAGCAACAGAGACGTTCAACCAGGGAGCCCGCCAAGGACACCTGATGTGTATGAATTGATAAAAACCGTAAGTTCCTTACATTTGTGAAAATAGTAACTGCCCATTCCCTCATCTTAGTGACAGATACCTGATACATTACAGAATATACGTATGGAACTTTTCATGGAAAACTAAGCTTTCTGTTAATTTGTGTTTGATAGTGAACTTGGAGTGAGACAAGGCTGCATACTAAGTCCTTTTTTGTTTTCATTTTTTATTAATGAGTTAGCAACACAAATTCAAGAGAGTGTACAAATGGAATTCAGCTACATCCTGACATGACGCAATTAATTTTACTATTATTTGCGGACGAGTAGCATTGGCGGCTTACAGACACAAATTAACGAATTTGAAAAATACTGTAATGAATGGAAATTAACTGTAAACAAAGATACAACGAAGATCGTTGTTTTTAAAAATGGAGGGATACTTGCTCAAAAGGAAAAATGGCTCTACAAAGGGGAACGCCTAGAAACTACCTCTTTCTACATGTATTTATATTAGGTGTATATTTAGCAAATTATCTTACTTGGTCTATGCATGCAAAGCAAGCATCGATGCAAGGTATTGATTCGCGTGTTGAAACAAATCTATATTCTTGTAAATATTACTTACAAGTCGTTCTTCAAGATATTTGTCCGATATTACTATATGGAGCAGAGATATGGGGACTCAGTAAGCTTGAAAAACTAGAAAAAGGTCATGTATATGCCTGCAAGAAATTCCTTGGTGTTAAGGTTAACAGACCAAGTGTTATGGTATATGGTGATTGTGGCAGATTTCCAATGTATATATATTCATATATAAAGGTTATCAAATATTAGTTGAGATTATTGAATATGCCATCTTATAGGTTCCCGAAAAAAAGTTAATATATGATGGTCCTCCTTGATAAAAATGGAAAACGAAATTGGGCAACAGACGTAAAAGACTTGCTGTTTTCCGTTGGTTATGGCTATGTACCGTGTCAACAAAATATACAATGTCATTCTTATTTCATTAGACCATTGACACAAAGACTTAAAGATATATTTTTACAAAACTGGTCTCAATCTGTATCTGAATCAAACAAAAGTATCTATTACAAAATGGTAAAAGAATTATCTATATCCCGAACAGTATTTATCTCGTTTAAATGTAAAAAAATCCGGGTTTCCTCAGCAAGATTTCGCTGTTGTTCACATTATCTACTTATTGAAACTGGGCGTTACACGGGTATTAAAAGAGAAGAACGTATTTGTCAATTGTGCGCTCTGAATGACATTGAAGATGAATATCACTTCATTTTTATATGCTTATTTTATGCAACATTAAGGGCTAAGTATATACCTTAATATTACTATGTCAATCCCAATTTCTTTAAATTCACATCTCAGTTAAACAACTCGAAGTACTTTCTTTTACAAAATTTATCTCTGTACATTTATCATGCAATGAGACACAGGAAAAATATATGGACTCCACTGCATTATAAGTGTACTGGGGGCGGTCGGGTAGCCTAGTGGTTAAAGCGTCCGCTCGTCACGCCGAAGACCCGGGTTCGATTCCCGACATGGGTACAATGTGTTAAGCCCATTTCTGGTGTCCCCCGCCGTGATATTGCTGTAATATTACTAAAAGCGGCGTAAAACCATACTCACTCACTCACTATAAGTGTACTGGGTCTGGGACCTCCTCAGTACGGAAATAAAGAGATAGCTTCAATCGCATTAAAGTAGATTTACAAAAGCCTGTAAGTATGAGTTAATCGTTCATTAAACTTTTGACTTGTTATATTCCCCTGTCTGCATAGATGATGTCTGAGGGTGTCAGGTCTCATGATGTACATCAATCATGTATCAAACTGAAAGGTTAGTAGTATCATCCCTATGTTGTTGTATAGCACATGCCATTATTACACACCCTATGTTGTTGTACAGCGCATGCCATTATAACAATCCCTATGTTGCTGTACAGCACATGCCATTATAACAATCCCTATGTTGTTGTACAGCACATGTCATTATAACAACCCCTATGTTGTTGTACAGCACATGCCATTATAACAACCCCTATGTTGTTGTACAGCACATGTCATTATAACAATCCCTATGTTGTACTGTTATGCCATTATAACAATCCCTATGTTGTTGTACAGCACATGTCATTATAACAACCCCTATGTTGTTGTACAGCACATGCCATTATAACAACCCCTATGTTGTTGTACTGTAATGCCATTAAAACAATCCCTATGTTGTTGTACTGTAATGTCATTAAAACAATCCCTATGTTGTTTTACAGCAGATGCCATTATAACAATCCCTATGTTGTTGTACAACACATGCCATTATAACAATCCCTATGCTGTACTGTCATGCCATTATAGCAATCCCTATGTTGTTGTACAGCACATGCCATTATAACAATCCCTATGTTGTTGTACAACACATGCCATTATAACAATCCCTATGCTGTACTGTCATGCCATTATAACAATCCCTTTGTTGTTGTACAGCACATGTCATTATAACAATCCCTATGTTGTTGTACTGTTATGCCATTATAACAATCCCTATGTTGTTGTACTGTTATGGCATTATAACAATCCCTATGTTGTTGTACTGTAATGCCATTATAACAATCCCTATGTTGTTGTACTGTAATGTCATTAAAACTTTCCCTATGTTGTTGTACTGTAATGCCATTAAAACTTTCCCTATGTTGTTGTACTGTAATGCCATTAAAACAATCCCTATGTTGTTGTACTGTAATGCCATTATAACAATCCCTATGTTGTTGTACTGTAATGTCATTAAAACTTTCCCTATGTTGTTGTACTGTCATGCCATTATAACAATCCCTATGTTGTTGTACTGTCATGCCATTATAACAATCCCTATGTTGTTGTACTGTCATGCCATTATAACAATCCCTATGTTGTTGTACTGTCATGCCATTATAACAATCCCTATGTTGTTGTACTGTAATGCCATTATAACAATCCCTATGTTGTTGTACTGTTATGCCATTATAACAATCCCTATGTTGTTGTACTGTTATGGCATTATATCAATCCCTATGCTGTCGTACTGTCATGCCATTATATCAATCCCTATGTTGTTGTACAGCACATGCCATTATAACAATCCCTATGTTGTTGTACTGTAATGTCATTAAAACTTTCCCTATGTTGTTGTACTGTAATGCCATTATAACAATCCCTATGTTGTTGTACTGTCATGCCATTATAACAATCCCTATGTTGTTGTACTGTAATGCCATTATAACAATCCCTATGTTGTTGTACTGTCATGCCATTATAACAATCCCTATGTTGTTGTACTGTAATGTCATTATAACAATCCCTATGTTGTTGTACTGTTATGGCATTATAACAATCCCTATGTTGTTGTACTGTTATGGCATTATATCAATCCCTATGCTGTCGTACTGTCATGCCATTATAACAATCCCTATGTTGTTGTACTATCATGCCATTATAACAATCCCTATGTTGTTGTACAGCACATGTCATTATAACAATCCCTATGTTGTTGTACAGCACATGTCATTATAACAATCCCTATGTTGTTGTACTGTTATGGCATTATAACAATCCCTATGTTGTTGTACTGTTATGGCATTATATCAATCCCTATGCTGTCGTACTGTCATGCCATTATAACAATCCCTATGTTGTTGTACAGCACATGCCATTATAACAATCCCTATGTTGTTGTACTGTAATGTCATTAAAACTTTCCCTATGTTGTTGTACTGTAATGCCATTATAACAATCCCTATGTTGTTGTACTGTCATGCCATTATAACAATCCCTATGTTGTTGTACTGTCATGCCATTATAACAATCCCTATGTTGTTGTACTGTCATGCCATTATAACAATCCCTATGTTGTTGTACTGTAATGTCATTAAAACTTTCCCTATGTTGTTGTACTGTAATGCCATTATAACAATCCCTATGTTGTTGTACTGTCATGCCATTATAACAATCCCTATGTTGTTGTACTGTCATGCCATTATAACAATCCCTATGTTGTTGTACTGTCATGCCATTATAACAATCCCTATGTTGTTGTACTGTCATGCCATTATAACAATCCCTATGTTGTTGTACTGTCATGCCATTATAACAATCCCTATGTTGTTGTACTGTCATGCCATTATAACAATCCCTATGTTGTTGTACTGTCATGCCATTATAACAATCCCTATGTTGTTGTACTGTAATGCCATTATAACAATCCCTATGTTGTTGTACAGCACATGTCATTACAACAATCCCTATGTTGTTGTACTGTTATGCCATTATATCAATCCCTATGTTGTTGTACTGTCATGCCATTATAACAATCCCTATGTTGTTGTACTGTCATGCCATTATAACAATCCCTATGTTGTTGTACTGTCATGCCATTATAACAATCCCTATGTTGTTGTACAGCACATGTCATTATAACAATCCCTATGCTGTACTGTAATGCCATTATAACAATCCCTATGTTGTTGTACTGTCATGCCATTATAACAATCCCTATGTTGTTGTACAGCACATGTCATTAAAACAATCCCTATGCTGTACTGTCATGCCATTATAACAATCCCTATGTTGTTGTACTGTTATGTCATTAAAACAATCCCTATTTTGTTGTACAGCACATGCCATTATAACAATCCCTATGTTGTTGTACTGTTGTTGCCATTATCCTATTTATATATGTTTCAAATGCAAATGTGTTTGTCAAAATAGTTCAATTTTGGAATAAGTCTTTTCCTAATGTTTAAAACTGATTTATGTTCCAGTTTGCCCCTCTAATGTGGACATTGTAGGACATGGTGCCAGTGCCAGACTGCTTGTATGTAAGTATCGTGGAGATTCCACTGCCAACTGATAGTACACAAATACTTCTGTTTCCCTACACAGCACGGATACACGGAAGGTTTGGTATATCCTAATATAAGTACATAACCATATACAAGAGTGAATAAATATACAGTGTGGGATGGCTGCCTATGTTGCCACTAAATGCTAGAGTCAGCACCACGTTACAGAGTAAAGTATACTACTAAATATTAGTTAAGAAGTGGATCGTATTATGTAACAGTGATTGAGTGAGTTTTCATCAACACCGCTTTTAACATTATTCCAGTTATATCACGACGTGTCAGCTTAATGTGGGAGGAAGCCCAAAGTGATGCAGGTCTCAGACGTTTAACACTTTGGTGAAACCCACGAGCACGGGTATGGGGCTGACAAACCTAGAAACATAATCGGGGCGAACCGGGATTCGAACTCACAATCATAGGTTTCTGGCGTGCCCAAGGGACACAACCACCTCGGATTATGTAATAGAGTAAAGGTTGCCACTGATGACAGAGTGTACTAGGCATGTTTGGCTGATAGAAGAAAGTATTGTACAGGGTATAACCATATCTGCAATTTCAATAATCTTGAATATCTTTCCACTTTAGGCCCTGTACTTCACATGGATGCTGCTCGAGCAAATAAGAAGTGTTGCCACGTAAACTCCCATGGAGAGCTTATCAATTCACCACCCGACACACATGAACAGGACAGACACAGTTTTAAGGTGTATCTTGGCACCTGCAGCTCTACGCCAGTATTCGTTCCTCAACAGCCATCCGCAAAACCCAACTCCGACCCTCCCAGTCCGCAATACTGGGAGACACTATCAGTGGTTGGTGTTGCGAGTGAAGAGTTGCATCTGTCAATCCTGGAGACAGGCGTGTCTGAGGAGGTACAGATGGACAAATGGTACCGGGCTTGTAATCAGTTCCGGTCCTGGAGTGTCCGTGTATGGAGTTGCGACAGACATCAAGGGAGAATCTGTACCATTGTGTATCGGGAGGGTGAGCGAGGAAGATGTCTAACGGATACTATGCCTCATTCACCTGGAGCACAGGCAACCCTCCACTATGGCGTAGTGTTGGATGTTGAAAGGGGGAGACTCGGTTTCATCGACCTTGACCGAGAGGTTGTGTTAGCCAAAATTGATGTAGAGATAAGAGAACCACTTTACCCGATGTTTGGCGTAGTCCCAAAGTCAAGTGAGTGCACCGTGAATATGAAACTTATCTGCGGGAAAGACATCACAATGACCGCCATGAAGAAATCTCTCATATACAAAGTGCTGACACAATGAACTGGGTGTATGGATGCATTAAAATTAGACTCTGAATTGGATATCAGAGACAAAGAAATGAAACTGAAATGAATCAAAATGACATCAATGCTGTCGAGTTGGGACATACATTAATCTCGTGACCCATTTAACGATGCAAATGTTCATCTCCAATGTTTACCTGCAATTAACACAACTTTTAAAATTCCGTTCTTTTGTGATTTTTCCAGTTTACAATGTATTTATAAATATATCAAATATAGAACATAATGAGTATATTACATTACATTTACTGCTAACATATTGACGATGTGAAGAGAAATCCTACATCCATGGAACTTATCTCTCCTCATATCGAGTGTGTTGAAATTATTTTATATTTTATGTATGTATAAATGGACCGTTTGTATGTTCACAGTACGAGTGAGTGAGTGAGTGAGTATGGTTTTACGCCGCTTTTAGCAATATTCAAGCAATATCACGGCGGGGGACACCAGAGTTCACAGTACGATAGTTGTTAGCATGGTTATCATGTGTCAGGTGTAATCCCCAGAGGTGACTACTTTAATATTGATGAAATAGTTACAAATGCTCACCAAACAGACATGACGTCAATGTGGATATTGTTCTTGAAACATGTTCAAATGAAGATGCGCCTAAACTATTTTGAGAATATTTTAGTTTGAATGTTTGAATGAAATACATGTACAGACAATATTTACCACATAGGATGATATCGATCGCCCATTCAAAATGCACTGCTGTCTCAGCCGGCATATAATACAGGTCTGGTTATGACACCCCCTGTCATACGACCGTCTATATCTTGGCTTCATCTCAATGCAAAATGCCTCATATCATTGCTAGGTATGTGATAATGCACTATGTCTATGGGGGCGACCGTTCAGCCATTGCGTCGTCTAGCTTCATCTATGTGGAACAGCTCAAAAAACACTTCCCTCTAAAAATAACGTCGTCCTATTTACGACGTCATCATGTTGAGACCGCAAGTTCGAATCTCCAGAAATGACCTCATGATAGAACAATGTTTTATCGTGAAATAAACCACGCTTCGTTCTTCATAGTTCCTCGCGATTAATCGCGAAGCAATCTCATATTACACAATAATGTATAATCTTCGTCATAACGACCCGTGAAGATCCGGGGTAGAATAGGTCTTCATCAACCCATGCTTGCTGTGAAAGGCAGTTATGCTTGTCGTAAAAGGCGACTGACGGGATCGGGTGGTCAGGCTCGCTGACTTGGTTGATGCATGCCATCGTATCCCAATTGCGTGGATCGATGCTCATGATGTCAATCACTGGATTGTCTGGTTCAGACTTGATTATTTACAGACCACCGCCATATAGCTGGAATATTGCTGAGTGCAGCGTTAAACAACAAACATATGGATCACATTTTTTACAAACCAGGATCGCCCATTCAAAATGCACTGACAAGCCGTATCAGCCCAGGAGGGGATATAATACATTATCATGTATAGAGGTACCAATTAGTAAAATATATTTAAATAAATATAACAGCAACAGAACAATCAATCTCATTAAAATCAGATCTTAGTTCTCGCTACCGCTAAACTAAGATCTGAGGACATCCCATTACGGGTCACGTCAGACCGACCTTGCGCGAACTTTGACCGACCAATGGAATGACCAATCAGAAGGCAGCTTTCTCGTGCTTTACGGCACTAATTTCAAATTGGCGACTACGCTTCGAAACATATTTTGACAAATTCTCGATTACAAATTTGAAACCTGTACAAAAGAACATTCTGGAATGGTCAATAGCTGGTCTAGATTGTAAGGATTCAGTCGATAAACCCGCAACTATCGTTCGGAATACCCCATGTTAAAGTTTTCGAGGTTGCATGATTAGAAATCACATTCCGACTGTCACTTTCATAATGTGGTAAGCGACGCTCTGATTGATCGGATGAAAGGTCGTTCTGACGTGACCCCTAATGGGATGTCTTCAGATCTTTGTTCAGCGGTAGCGAAAACTAAGGTCTGATTTAAATGAGATTGCAGAACAATATATTGATGTTCATGAACCCAGAAATTCACCACGGCACCGCCATAGTATTTACGGGTTTCCCGTCAATGGCAGGCATACGTGCTGCCCTGGCCTGTTCAATCTACTTGTGAAGGAGTGTGAAACATCGACCAGTTTGGTCCCCAAGCATCTAACACCGAATGAACCTTGTTCCCTTATAGAATGTTGATGTTATTGTTAATGCACAAAGTACAAAATACTCATTCACAGACATTAAGTGTGCCTACTCAAAGTTCAAGGCAATGCTGATAAGAATAGTGTCCTATGTCTTTAATATAGAGAATATGGAAGCATGTTTATACATGACATTGTACTTTTTACTTCAAACAATAATCTAAGATTTTATCAACTGACCTCAGCAAGAACTTATATGTTTCAAATAAAATGTGATTTCATTACGTGTATTTCATGTCATCTTCCTGTATGTTTCGTTGTGTATTGGACCGCCTCCGTGGTCTAGTGGTAGAGTGTCCGCCCGGAGAGCGGAAGGTCCGGGGTTCGATCCCCGGCCGCGTCATACCAAAAGACGTTAAAAGATGGTACTTAATGTTACCCTGTCTGACGCTCGGCATTAAGGGACTAAAACAAGAACTGGTCGGCTCGGAGTCAGTATACTGTGTCTGAGTGTGGTATTCATGTTACACTGCGGCATGGTATCCCAGTGAGCTAGCACTATAAATCGGCATCAGTCCGGACTAGTACAAGCAGCCACACAAACATACACACGTACATGCACCTCGCTATATAAGTGCAATAATCTTGGACGCGACGTTAAACACCATTTCACCTCACCTCGTTGTGTATTGTACCAGAAACCACCAAGTAAGCAATCCGCTGCTAATAGCTTAGTTATCTCCCTTGCTACAGTAAACGCGACAGGACGGGCTTTTGTAATCATATATATCCTCAACGTGTGTAACAAAACGTCAATGGAACATTAGATCGACTAAAATATATAAGAGGGTACATTCAAACTGATCATATTGTAATTGAGTAAAATGATTCACGTTTTCTTAGGGTATGTTTAACAATGTAATGAGTGCATAACCTTCTAAATTCCTCTGAATGATGTTTGCTCCTGACTCACCGTGTTGGCAGTTTGACATTACACAGGAAAAGCACTCATTGAACAAGGAAGTAAACATATTTATCCAACGATTGTCTAATACTGCACAGACGGTCAGGGCTCGTCAGTTGAAGGTAGGTAGTTTGTGATTATGATAAGCGACTTATGTCTGATATAAGCAGAATCAATATATTGTTTGTTTGTTGTTTAACGCCGCACTCAGCAATATTCCCCTACTTTTTGACAAACTTTCCAACGAAGAGAAGAGGTAAACATAAGCTCAACTTGAACTTTCAGAACAAGTGAGCAAACCATTTCCTATACACAGTAGCTTACACACATACGTTGTTTAACGCCGCACAAATATTACAGCTATATAACGGCGGTCTGTAAATAATCGTGTCTGGACCAGACAATACAGTGATTGATATCATGAGCATCGAGCTACGCAAAAGGGATACAAGGGCATGCATCAACCAAGTCAGCGAACCTGACCACCCGATCCCGTTAGTCGAATCTAACGACAAGCATGGGCGCCTTTTACAGCAAGGATGGCCTGGGTTGCTGAAGACCTATTCTACCCCGGATATACACGGGTCGCATTGGTATGTAGGAAATGAGACAAATATCCTTGTCCTTTGAGGTTAAGTCATGAATGAACGATTTCCACTGAGGATCTATGATAAGAATGAGTGAGTGAGTGAGTTTGGTGTAACGTCTCTACGAACGGCATCTCAGCTATAGCACTGCTTGATAAGGGAGGGAGGAAATTTGATGCAGGTCTTGGGCGTTTAAAACTTTGATACGGATGGGATGGTGAGAAATCTAAAAGCATGGTCATGGCAAATATGGAATTCGAGCCCACGTTCATGGGTTTAAGACACGCATGAGGCACAATTCGGCGAATTGTCGCGCCTCGTACGACCGGACCACCCGTGCACTCTTGTTAGTATAGGTGCAAGGACAGCGTTATATCAGGCAACACCATATTGTTTTCTTTGTCACAGACATAAAATAGGAAACGCATACATAACAGCTCCTTCTCACAATCGGAATATATATTTACTTAATAAGTCTCTCTCAAGTATACCTTCTCTGAATAACAAATTAAATGCAAACGGTACGTTTCCTGATTATTGATATCTGAGCCCGCAGTTCTGTCTGCTGTGCCGTAAAATTTTATATTAAATGCTGCTTTGGTATAACATTGTCGCAGATTCCGTCTATCCACTGTGTATGTCAATATTCAATTTGGGCACCAACAATTACTGTACAACTGAATTTGGCCAACGTATTTCTACGTAGCAGTAATCTTTCTCCCGCTCAGAACGTTTGGCTATTGAAAGGATAGGCCGCGTCTATTATCATTGATGAATACCCATTGGTAACACGTCTTACAAATCATAGCTGTATGGTTGTATTTAATAGGAAAATACCCAACAGACATACATTCCTTTCAGAGAAAATCTGCTGTAGATAATGAGTGAGTGAGTGAGTGAGTGAGTGAGTATGGTTTTACGCCGCTTTTAGCAATATTCCAGCAATATCACGGCGGGAATATACCCATGTCGGGAATCGAACCAAGGTCTTCGGCGTAACGAGCGAACGCTTTAACCACTAGGCTACCCGACCGCCCCTGTAGAAAATGAAGTAATTGTTGTACATATAAGCTATAAATGGCGGACAGTAATCAGTCATGTCTTAACCATGAGCATCGTTGGGGTAAGTGACTTAGATCAAGTGAGGTAAGGCACACATGGTACACACTCAACGACTTTAATTATAAACGTTATGGATAAGTCTTGTTACTTTTTTGTTTTTGCTTTGTCATGGAAATACCATAGTCTAGAGTTTTGAAAATATTATCGAATGTAAAATTACTATGAGAGTACTAAAGAAATGAATTTGTGTAATAAAAAGTAAGATTACTAATCCACTTGGAACCTATAAAAAGTATTAAAAGAACATAAGAAATCCAACGGTGTAAAGTTATAATTTTTACATGTGAATATTATGCTATATTTCTGAATGTATAAACATTCAAAAGGAACAGGATCAATAAACATGTTTATATATAAACTAGTGTCCAAAAGAAACGATACCACACATTTTTCAAAATATTTTTTTATGAAGAGTTAATTTTCGTCTGAAAAGGTACTTTTGCGTATCCTACGTTCCAAACCAAACGTATTCGGTCGATAAAACCGGGAACATTTGATCAATTGAGAAAAAAGCGTGCAATTTGCCCAAATGACGTTCCGTCCCGTAACACGAAATGCACGTGCATATCTTCTGTAGATCTTCTGAGAGAGAGAGAGAGAGAGAGAGAGAGAGAGAGAGCCGTTGGAATGCTCCAACAGGGAGCTACACACCGCGACGTCGCCAGAAGGTTAGGATGCCCGCGCATAACCGTCACCAGGTGAATGCAGCGGTTGCGTCAAACAGGTCGGACAGCAGACAGGCCGAGAAGCGAGAGACCACGGGTGACCACGCCTCTTGAAGACCGCCACATCCGGGTACTTCACCTTCGGAACCGCTTCGTAACGGCGACGTTAACGGCACGGACGGCATTGGGACTCGTGATAAGTCGACAAACCGTGTACAGGAAACTGTGGGCACATGGTATCCGAACACGTCGCCCCTACCGCGGAGCGTTCCTGACACCTCAACACCGACTCAACAGACGGATATGGGCCACGCGACTTCGACGGTGGCAACGGTGGAACTGGGCACGTGTCATGGTTTCTGACGAAAGCAGATTTTGCATCTTCGGGAACGACGGCCGGCAGCGTGTGTACCGAAGAGGAGGTGAACGTTTGGCACCGAACTGTATCCATCAAGTCAGGCCATATGGAGGCGGAGGTTTCATGGTTTGGGGTGGAATCTGCGGTGACGTCGTTATTCCAGGAAACCTGAATGCGCAGCGTTATCGCGATGACATCTTACAACCAGTTGTTGTGCCATTCATCCAACAAGAGCCTAATGGTATCATTTTCCAGCACGATAATGCGAGGCCTCACGCGGCAAGGCTGACCCAGAACTTCCTAGCAAACGCCAACATTCACGTTTTACCATGGCCGGCATGTTCAACGGACATGAACCCAATCGAATACATGTGGGACATTCTCTGCCGCAAAGTCAGAAATCGCCCTATGCCTCCAGGAATTGGAACAATGCCTCCACCATGAATGGCAACGCATCCCCCCAAACGTCATCAGACGTCTGACGTCATCAGCCCGTAGACGTGTACTAGCGTGTACTGACGCTCACGATGGACATAACCGGTACTAACGTGACTTTGAGACGTGTGTTGTGACATTTTTCACACTTGACTCATCAACTGTGTTCAAATGAAATTCTCATTTTGGACCCCCCGCGTCTTTACATGTCTGTCCTCATGATTGTAAAGGATTGATTACAATGAATTCTTGTACACGTACTGTGAAAACATTACTCACAAGTCATATACCAATTTGAAATGTCTGTATCGTTTAGTTTTTTTGTAATGTCCTTTCAAACACGTGGTGTCGTTTCTTTTGGACATTAGTTTAGTATAGGTCAAGCCATGTTTATGAGGCTTTTCAATCGACTGCATCCATGATTCCGTAATCGGAAGTATTGAGAGTGAGCCGAGAGATTATATATACCATTATGCATCAATGGTACACGATATATACTGAACCGCAAAAGAAACGTCACCCCAAGTAACATTTAGAAGTAGAAAAGGTATCATTTAAATATCTGGGTAATTTTTGTCAAAGTTTTAAAAATTTGACATTACCTTGTCCGGAAAAATGAAATTTGATGATAAAAAAACAAAGCAGATGACAATAAAACCGATCGCCAAAACGCATCACGGCAATGGCCATGGTAACCCGATACACGTGAGTTCCGTGCAAAGTGAAATGCACATGCGTTCCCCCATTTCTTGCCCTATAAAAATCCAACCAGATCGGATAACATTCGTTCGTCATTGAATTGCAACCACATGCCATGATTGACAAGAAATCAGCGACACCAAGCCCTCGGACGATTGCAAGCTGGACAAACCGCCCGGCAAGAAGCCAATGCATTTCAAGTCCAGGTAAGGACCATATACAGGCTCCAGCAATGGTACTAGACCACCAACTACAGATGACCGACCACGTAGTGGAAGACCAATGGTCACCCCCCAACTTCAGGATCGTCAGATTGTGCGACAGCATCTTCAAGATCGCTTTGTTACTGCTGTGGAAACTGCTCGACAGAACATGGGTACACACCAGCGACACATTAGTGCGGACAACGCGCGTCAACTGTCAGGCCACACTGAGGACCCATTCTGACACCACGTCATCGACGGGACCGTCTTCAGTGGGCAAAACAGCACCAGCATTGGCGCTACCAGCAGTGGAGAAGGGTCCTCTTCTCAGACGAGAGCCGTTACTGTATTTCAACAGTGTTGTGTTTCACATTAAGAACACTTGACACTTTAATTTCAAACTTGATGATCAGTTTTGCCGTGTTTCATTCTTTTTATTATGTCTCAAAGTATGTTTACAGTGTTTGGACAAATGAGGTTCTCATATATCTATCCATGGTGACGTTTCTTTTGCGGTTCAGTATATATGAAAATATGTTAAGCAGGGTATACAGCAGCATGGCTACTATCTAATATGTCTAGCTCGAAACTTACTTCTGGGATGTCACTCGCGACTGAGTGTTGCATAATAAATAATAGCCAAAACATACTTTTGTGGACCAAAAGAAGTGTATACCTTTTTACAATGGTAGAATAAATATAGAAATTACGACTGTAAGCTGTGCTGATGTTTTCTATCTATATTAGCAATATTAATATTTATATACACATATACTCTTTAGAGAAGTATAGGACCTTGAGATATAGATATAGAACAAAGATAGGTGTTGAGGACATCAGTAGTGCTTAATACCTCCAAGATTTGTCAAACATGCGTATGAGTTTCCCAATGGCGATTTAAGGGAGTTTGTCTATTTTTCTGGCAGGGCCTGGCCAATTTCAACCCGTGAAGATTCCAGGGTAGAATAGGTCTTCAACAACCCATGCTTGCCGTAAAAGGCGACTATGCTTGTTGTAAAGGGCGACTGACGGGATCGGGGGGTCAGGCACGCTGACTTGGTTGATGCATGTCATCGATCTCAATTGCGTGGGTCGATGCTCATGGTATTAATCAGTGGATTGTCTGGTCCAGGCTCGATTATTTACAGACCGCCGTCATATAGCTGGAATATAGCTGAGTGCGGCGTTAAACAACACGCAAACAAACAAACAATTCACTGGTCTGTAGGTTGTTCTTTAGTCAAGTTACGGACACGCATCTATATTTTTTCCAGGTCTTGAGAAACATGATGTCAGGGCACAGCTGCTTGGTGTATGAGATCCCAGAGAGCCTGATAATAGAAATACTCCTACAAGTTCCAGCCAAAGATATTGTACAGAACTGCGTGCTTGTATCTCGTCAGCTGAATGATATCATCGCCAGCCCCACACTGTGGAAGAGAAAATGTAAACTGGAAGGGAAGTATATTCCTCGTTTTGTGAAGCCAGAAGATTTCAAAAAGATGTATTTCTTTAATCCCTACACAAGAAATCTGATCAAGAATCCATGTGCACAGGGTAGGATCATTTATATGCACAGTGAATAATGCTATGCTTCTGAGCAGATTGTGAAATGTTTCATTGGCATAGGCTATTATCATTGACATGATAAGCTGATCTTACGTGTGATGTATATTGAATTTGTCTCTGAGCAATTT
The DNA here is from genome assembly GCF_023055435.1 of Haliotis rufescens. Lineage (NCBI taxonomy): Eukaryota > Metazoa > Mollusca > Gastropoda > Lepetellida > Haliotidae > Haliotis > Haliotis rufescens. The sequence goes on along the minus strand of NW_025964383.1, from coordinate 24,866,482 downwards.
GTTGAAAATGAAATGTCAAAATGTTTAATTGAAATGCGTTTTCTTGTCCAGACATAACTGTTAACAACGCGCTCTAATTTACTCACTATGAACCCGTGAAGATCGGGGGTAGAATAGGTCTTCAGCAACCCATGCTTGACGTAAAAGGTGACTATCCTTGTCGTAAGAGGCGACTAACGGGACCGGGTGGTCAGGCTCGCTTATTTGGTTGATGCATGTCATCGATCCCAATTGCGTGGATCGATGCTCATGGTATTAATCAGTCGATTGTCTGGTCCATATTCGATTATTTACTGACCGCCGTCATATAGCTGGAATAGTGTTGAGTGCGGCGTTGAACAACAAACCAACAACAACACTCACCTATGTCTCATCTGTATCCCAAACCATGAAGATCCGGGGTAGAATAGGTCTTCAGCAACCCATGCTTGTCGTAAAATACTACTCTGCTCGTTATAAAAGGCGAGTAACGGGATCGGGTGGTCAGGCTCGCTGACTGAGTTGATGCATGTGATTGTATCCTAATTGCACGGATCGATGCTCATGATATCAATCACTGTATTGTCTGGTCCAGACACGATATTTTATAGACCGCCGTCATATAGCTGTAATATGTGTGCGGCGTTAAACAACGTATGTGTGTAAGCTACTGTGTATAGGAAATGGTTTGCTCACTTGTTCTGAAAGTTCAAGTTGAGCTTATGTTTACCTCTTCTCTTCGTTGGAAAGTTTGTAAAAATGTAGGGGAAATGGGTGGCTGTGTACACAACAAACCTGTGGTCAAGACTGACCGAGGTAATGCTGTTTTATTGCACATCAGAGAACAGAACAAGTCAACCTCCAATTCTTCCCCTTTCAAATTGCCTGGACATTTGGCCATAATGGGTTCATGGCACAAAAATCGTTTACAGAAAATTAATTATTTTCTAAAGTAGACACAATTTATGGATAACAACTTAAGACAGTTTGAGGATCTACACCGAAACGTCGCTTTTTACAATATTAAAAAGTTGTTATCCATAAAATTGTGTCTACTTTGTCATCCGTCATCTTCTATGTTATGGACCGCCTCCGTGGTCTAGTGGTAGAGCGTCCGCCCGGAGAGCGGAAGGTCCGGGGTATGATCCCCGGCCGCGTCATACCAAAAGACGTTAAAAGATGGTACTTGTTGTTACCCTGTCTGACGCTCGGCATTAAAGGGCTAAAACAAGGACTGGTCGGCTCGGAGTCAGTATACTGTGTCTGAGTGGGGTATTCATGTTAAACTGCGCCATGGTATCTCAGTGAGCTAGCACTATAAATCGGCATCAGTCCGGACTAGTACAAGCAGCCACACAAACACACACACGTACATGCACGTCGCTTTATAAGTGCAATAATCTTGGACGCGACGTTAAACCCCATTTCACCTCACTTCTATGTTATGCCTATCAATGAATTTAATCAATTTTCTAACTTGAATTTTAAAAAGAAGTCGAATAACACGATCACATTTTGTTTCGTTTAAAACAGCTGAATGATTTCAAAGTCACAAGGTTTAGAGTGAGTGAGTTTTCCATCGCATGTGTACAGTTTCCGTGTTTCTTTGATTGCTATAGAGGGATTACAACACTGGCAAGTGATGCGAAATGGAGGCAATAACTTCAAAGTGGAGACAGGTCATCATGGATGTCAGGATGTAACTCAAACAGATATGGTTCAAGGTAAACTCTCTTCTGTGAGTGCGGTGAGGTGAAATGGGTTTTAACGTCGCGTCCAAGATTATTGCACTTATATAGCGATGTGCATGCACGTGTGTGTGTGTGCGTGTGTGTGGCTGCTTGTACTAGTCCGGACTGATGCCGATTTATAGTGCTAGCTCACTGAGATACCATGCCGCAGTTTAACATGAATATCCCACTCAGACACAGTATACTGACTCCGAGCCGACCAGTCCTTGCTTTAGCCCCTCAATGCCGAGCGCCAGACAGGGTAACAACAAGTACCATCTTTCAACGTCTTTTGGTATGACGCGGTCGGGGATCGAACCCCGGACCTTCCGCTCTCCGGGCGGACGCTCTACCACTAGACCACGGAGGCGGTCTCTCCTGTGAGTGAGCGATGTGGGTTTAATGAACTGTATTTAACAGGGTGTTAACTGACTATATAACTCGAGTGTTCACCCTTGCCGAACTAGGCTTGAATTAGGGGGTTATGTTTTGGCTGGACTAACGAGTCCGGTTTGCAAACTGCCGTGCAGATGTCGGTCGATTGTAGGTTTTGCAAAACATGTCTATGGTCAACATGCCGTCAACAGGCTTTTTCCAAATCTTTTCATGTTTTTTTAATCAAGGTGCCCACGTGATGGTATGCATTTCGCAAAATAAGGCCCGTTTCATTTCTTGAATATCGATCAGATCGTCTTCTCTAGGCGCCGCCATTTTCTTTAAAGCAAATGCAAGTGATATGAGAGGTGGAATCTGATTGGTCAGTAGGAGGGACATAGACGGGACAGAGCTCGTAATAGCCACTGGTGGTGCTACGATTGAGCCCAGAAATTTCAGTCCAGATCGGCAAGGGCTTAAACTGGTCACGTAAATGTTGTTCATAGTAAGTGGATCGGGGATGCTAAATACAGCTCGTATGCTAATCTGTTCTGCTCCATCACTTTTGTTTAATTCTTCAGAGTGGCCAGAGCGGAATATAAATAAGTGGGCCACGTCGTATGGGCATTGTGAGAAAATGCAGAGAATTAACCTCGGGGAGGAGGGTGTGGTCGCGGAAGTGTTGGACACGATCAAACCAACCATCTACATCTCCGAGTGGTAGGTTGAGAGCCTTTTTTTTTTTATGGATTAACGTTAACACATCCGAGCCAAAACATTTGCAAACACTAAGTAAAAGATAAACATTGTCCAAAGTTTTGTTTTTGTCAAATCGTAAAGTTTATAAAACATTAAGGTATTGATAGTTATGTGTTTTTTATTTTACCTGTATTTTCATATCAAAACACTCTTAACGAAATACATTAACATTTGTTACCATAACAACGAAATACTATTACAATGATTAAAATGATAACGTAGAGTCCTCTCATATCCCCTTAGAATTGGTTAGAATTGATTTTCGGCCACCCATGCTTGTCGTAAGAAATATGTTCGTTTTGCACACAGGTTGGTTTGGTTGGATGGTTTGTTGTTTAACGCCGCACTCAGCAATATTACAGCTATATGGCGGCGGTCTGTAAATAATCGAGTCTGGACCAGACGATCCAGTGATTAATATCATGAGCATCGATCCACGCAATTGGGATCGATGACATGCATCAACCAAGTCAGCGAGCCTGACCACCCGATCCCGTTAGTCGCCTTTTACGACAAGCATAGTCGCCTTTTACGTCAAGCATGGGTTGCTGAAGACCTATTCTGCCCCGGTGTTCACGGGTCTGCAACACAGGTATGAGTTGGTATTTGTACATAAACTAAAGAAAAATGAGTATATCTGACACCAAAGTTATGTATTTAGTATAGTATTGACACAACCCTGATTAATATTACTTTATGAAGGTAGGCCCAGGTTATCTTTATATTAAAGGTTCGCTGCACGACAAGACTGCGCATGTCACTATGAGCTGGAGGTGAGGCTGTTGTCTGGTGACGAGCAAGAGCTGGACAGATTCACCTTTGAGGATAATGTCCCACAGTGGACTTCAGGAGAGTGGACAAAGGTAGTTCCCCTGGCAACTTAGCTGTGTAGAGTTGAATCCCTTGGGCTAGCCAGGATCTTATGACTTTGGGTTGAAATGTCAGATTCACGGTATTCTTCGTTTGTCAGCATGTTCGTTTCCTCAACAACATTGGAAACGTCTAAGAACAGCATATCTTTGACCATGAAGCTTTCATGCTGTGAAGATAAAACACTATCCCAAGCTGCGCGGGGTGTTATAACATTTGTCACTCTTGTGAAGCACACGTGTGGTGATAATGGGCCACGGAGTATAATCAGCTCTATCTTGGATGTTTGTTTGTTTGTTTGTTGTTTAACGCCGCACTCAGCATTATTCCAGCTATATGACGGCGGTCTGTAAAATATTCGAGTCTGGACCAGACAATCCAGTGATTGACGTCATGAGCATCGATCCACGCAATTGGGATACGATGGCATGCATCAACCAAGTCAGCGAGCCTGACCACCCGATCCCGTTAGTCGCCTTTTACGACAAGCATAGTCGTCTTTTACGGCAAGTATGGGTCGATGAAGACCTATTGTACCCCGGAATCTTCACGGGTCCTATCTTGGATGTGAATTCACATTCGGCACGGTTACAGGGCGTCATTCTGCCTTCCAAATATCAGTGCCTAACACCACTGAGTCCCCATGTTCCCTAGATATGCACTAAGGCTGCAAATGTATTTTGATATTTATAGCCGATACAATGATCTAGATCTTTGGTATTTTCTTATGTATTATGCACACTGTTTCCCTCCCCAAAGGAGTACTGTCTACAGGGGGTAGCATATTATACACACAGAGTGAAAACAAAATAACTATTATTGTCAGAACTGATTATTTATGTTATTTACAGGACCCATCATCAGACACCTTGAAATGAATCTGAGTCGTCAGAAAATGAATACATATATGACGAAATGCCATCATGTGACATCATCATAAGTCAAAGTCAAAGTTCTTGTTATTTGATTATATATTTGACAATACTATATTTTGCGAACATTGGCTCTTACTTTTTTCATGTATAAAATATAACTGGTAATTTACCACAATTCTACACAATAACAAGATATCATATTTTGTACGTGTTACAATACCTGTTTTAGAATTGAAAAAATAATTCTGTTTTAAAAGGATATATTCAAATAAATGATCGCTGTTTTGTTTTTCAGATGCAGCATGTGTTTAAAGACTATAAGGCTGGCGTTAGGTTCATTGAATTCCGACATCTTGGGGTTGATAGGCAGTTTTGGGCCGGACATTACGGACCAAAGTTTACTCTCTCATCTGTGAAATTTATGTTTGACTAATGCAGAATAGTTAATCTCAGACTCTGTATTTTCAGAACTAACCTGAGAGAGCAATATCGACTGGTCGCCATAGCAACCGTTAGTTATCATGGTAACCACAAACATGTGATATTTGGAGATGGAGGTGAATACATGTATCCAACTGATATTCCTGAATAATTTATCGTCAAAATATTATCTGTAGGAATGAAAGACACTTCAGGAAGTGAAATTTGATTAATAGAATAATAACACATAATAACTACAGATTTATATAGCGCTGGTATCCAGTTCGAAGAACTGCTCAAAAGCGCTACATTTGAGTCTACACAAAAAAGAGGCATTACACAGCTAGGAAAACACAAAGCCTCAATACTCCAAGAAAGATTTGGTGAAAAGATAAGTTTGAGTCTTGATCGGAACAAAGTAGGACTGTTAATGTTCCTGATATCCAATGGCAGCCTATTCCATAGCTCAAGGGCAACTTTGGTGAAACTCCGACCTCCAAAAGTCGCCGTTCTAACACTAGGCACAGAGAGCAGGGACTGGCAGCTTGATCTGAGAGATCTCCCAGGCTAGTTCTCTTCAAGAAGCTCGCTGATATAAGTTAGTCTTTGATTGTGTCTCGCATTGAACACAATCAGCATCACTTTATACTGGATTCTCTCATTGATTGTGAGCCAGTGGTGGTTCCGTAAAATCGGTGTGATATGGTCAAACTTTTTGGATTTAGTAACAAGCCTGGCAGCACAGTTTTGACCTCTTTGAAGTTTTGTCAAAAGGTTATGAGGAAGGCCGATAAGTAGAAGCTCGCCTATTGTATGTTATTTGAGAAGCTTGACATATTGTGAAGGTGGTAGTGGTTTGATTTGTTGACAATTTGTGTTATTACTGTATTGCTTAAAGTTTAGGTATCATGGAAAATATTTATAGATTTTTCTTACATCCTTATGTAGGTAGTGTGCAGTACTATAGGATGACCGAGAAAACAAGTGTGAATACCAAACCTTAGTGAGTGAGTGAGTATAGTTTTACGCCGCTTTTAGCAATATTTCAGCAATATCACGGCGGGGGACACCAGAAGTGAGCTTCACACATTGTACCCATGTCGGAAATCAACCCGGGTCTTCAGCGTGACGAGCGAACGCTTTAACCACTAGGCTACCCGACCGCCCCATCAAACCTTAGTTGTTGCGCCATATTTTGATGTCTGTGTTTGTCAGAACCAAAACGAATCTTAATTAGCACGGATGGCTTGCCGGCAAGCTGATTAGGTATTAGAATTGTAGGGAGACCTGTATATATATAATACAGGTATGGATTCCATGTTTGTCAAGAGTAGTGAGTGAGTGAGTATGGTTTTACGCCGCTTTTAGCAATATTCCAGCAATATCACGGCGGGGGACACCAGAAATGGACTTCACACATTGTACGCATGTCGGGAATCGAACCCGGGCCTTCGGCGTGACGAGCGATCGCGTTAACCACTAGGCTACACGACCGCCCCTTTGTGCAGAGTATGGTTGGTGGGGACGTGTCAAGTAGCCTTGATTTAACGTGAATTACATTATTCCATCCCAAGAATAATGGAGTTCATTTGTGGATAGGAGAATGTCAAAGAGTTAAAAACGGTGAAGAAAAGGTTTGCTTGAACGGAGACTTGCCTGTTTGTGTAATTTTGGAGGTAGCTTGTGCGATGTGTAATGTTGGGGGTAATTCCTCCAATAAGACCATATATAGAACCTCGGTGTATAAAGGCTCCTCCTCCGATGTATTTGCATTTCAGCCTTTGATATTGACAAGACAGAAGTGCAAATAAACCATATTTACGAAATCTGAACTGTTTTGGAAGCTAGCATCTAACTTGTTGTTGTGGTTCACGTGCCAGTGTAAACAAGCATTTGTATAAAACGATAATCAAATCGACACATTTGGCATAATGTTTTTAACAATATGGTTATATGTGAATAAATGGGCTAAAGTACTGCTTGTCTAATGTGATGCATGTATATATGATCAATTCTTATGTCAGGCATGTCATGTATATATTCAGTTTATATCATCACGCCAGTAAACAAAACTGATACGACAATTTCAATCTTCTCGTTGTTTGTTTCACATAAATTCATCAGCATATGAGCTTCAACATCATGATTATGTTTCTAGGTTTGTCAGCACCATATCCGTGCTCGTAGGTTTCACCGAAGTGGTAAACGTCTGCCGGAGACTTGTATTACTTCGGGCTTTCCTCCCGCATAAAGTTTGTTTGTTTTTGTTTGTTTGTTTGTTGTTTAACGCCGCACTCAGCAATATTACAGCTATATGACGGCGGTCTGTAAATAATCGAGTCTTGACAAGACAATCTAGTGATTGACAACATGCGCATCGATCTACGCAATTGGGATCGATGACGTGCATCAACCAAGTCAGCGAGCCTGACCACCCGATCCCGTTAGTCGCCTTTTACGACAAGCATAGTCACCTTTTACTGCAAGCATGGGTGGCTGAGGACCTATTCTAACCCGGATTTTCGCGAGTCATTTGAAAGTAGTTTTTAAAGATATTTTTGAGCACGCACAAATCAATCAATCTTGAACGTCTGTTAAAGTTAAGTAAATACTAAAAAAAAACATCCAGCAGGTGTACGCCGACAAACGGCCCCGTTGGCAGATGACTAAATATAATGTATAAGAATATAAGAAAAGTCTGATTGACTTTACACTAGATGCTTTCAAGACACGAACAACAGATCACAGAATACCAAATGTAACGTTAAAATGATATAAACCATTTTAATTTAAATTCGGTTGAAACACAACATTGTATTTGCATCCTATCGGAATGACCGTGATCGTTTCTTATCAAGAGCACTAATTTATTTGGCGAGTGAGAGTTGTTTCCCTTTGACTACAACGTAGCGAATATATGTGGAGTCTAATGGTATACGATAACCTTTATCCAGTGGACCAAAACGGTGCAAGGAAATGTTGTAGCATCCCTACGTATTGGTGCCAATACTTATACATGTACTGTCATAAAGAAATATGGGGAAATAAGTCAGATAGAGCAAGACTGGTACCCTGCCCTTCACCTCCTATAGCGGCTGCAGGCAAAGAGAGCAAGCGCTCTGGGGCAGGTAAACCAGTCTAGAACAGGACGTGGCTCCTGTTATGATCGCTGCCGAATAACAAACATGTTTAGTGTAATAATTTACAGTTAATTATTTATGCATAAGCGAGACAAAGATATGGTTTCTTTTAAAAGTTTCGTTACATCTTTCCAACGACTACTCATCCCCATGGCCCATGTGGTTTTCTCAAACCATAACAAATAAGACATTACTTCTCAAATTATCTATTTTGCTCTCACGAAGCGTTGTGTAAGCCACGTCGCAGTTGCGGGACATCCTGTACTGTATGTCTGTTTCCTTGCTCTAAGTTCAGGATTTCCTTCCCACATCTGGCAAAAGGATGTTTGTTCAATGTGTGATGCAATCTATCTGCTTTTGGGGTATAATGCACATATTTCCTGTACACAGGGACAGTATACATGAGATATCGTAAAGGATGTCATAAATCAATCCTGAACTTTGTTCTAGTTTTTTGTTTAGAAGACATGCACAAGTAATCTACGTTAAATGCAAACAGTATCTGTATCTATTGAATCAACTGACATAGAGTCCAAAGGCGTTTCACTTGTCCTTGTTATTGTTCACTATCCGCGGGATAGCATTGTTATCGCACGCTGAAGTCTAAAATAATATGGTTCCAGCAATATCAGTTGAATGATTTCACTGTGTAGCATTTAGACTAGTTATTGTTTAAGTTGAGCATTGTTATTTCTAAGTTTAAGCAGTCCACTGGTATCGTTCTAGCTTTGTTTACAACTTATATATTTCGGCTGTAGTTGTATTATTAAACCCAATGAAAAGAACGTCGTAAAATGTGAGTTAGTTTGTAAGTATTACGACATACTTGCGACATATTTGCCACGTCCCGCAACGTCATTGCTACTTATTTACGCTTATATTTTTAAACACATTTTCGTTTTCCTTTGGAATCATCCTTTCGAATTCTTTATATTAATTTTTAGTGCTATCTATCTATAAAGTTGGTTGGTTTGTTGTTTAACGCCGCACTCAGCACTATTCCAGCTATATGACGGCGGTCTGTAAATAATCGATTCTGGACCAGACAATCCAGTGGTCAATATCATGAGCATCGACCCACGTAATTGGGATCGATGACATGCATCAACCAGGTCAGCGAGCCTGACCACCCGATCCCGTAAGTCGTCTTTTACGACAAGCATAGTCACCTTTTACGGCAAGCATGGGTTGCTGAAGACCTATTCTACCCCGGATCTTCACGGGTCCTATCTATAAAGGACAACGGCTTCATTGATCAGTTGTACATAACAATAATGTGAGGCAGCAGCATTAATCACAACATCAACATTCATTGCAATATGGGTTTAACTGTTTATCTTTAAAAGAAAATAATATAATTTCAATCTCGGGAATTTCCTGTTTATTTTACCCAGCTTATTTTTACCTCGTGGTCCGAGTTTCAAACATGTTTGTTTTTTGGCTATTACTTGTCAGCGCCTGCAAGTTTCAATGCAATCCAAATACCACAACATTTATACAAAAGTGTTATCCTGTAGTATACAAGGTACTGACCTACTTTCTGTGTTTGTTTGTTTAAAGCCGCACTCTGCAATATTCCAGCTAAATGACGGCGGTCTTTAAATAATCGAGCCTGGACCAGACAATCCAGTGATTGATGTCATGAGCATCGATCCACACAATTGGGATACGATGACATGCATCAACCATGTCAGAGACCCTTACCACCCTTAGTCCCCTCTTACGACAAGCATAGTCGCCAATTACGGCAAGCATGGGTTGCTGAAGACCTAATCTACCCCGGATCTTCACGGGTCACTGGCCTACTAGATATACTGAAATTATTTCATGTTTTTTAAATATTAAAATGTTTACTCATTTGGGGAAAAACCAAATAGAATGATGAATAGATGAGTAAAACAATATTGGTTTCCCAATGAAAAATGTAATAACCCAATTAAAATAGAAACCTTCGTGTAAAAAACTCATTTTTAGCATTAAATCGGTTCATATTTTTCACATTTACCGAGAGTTCAATTTCCATAATAAACGCACCATGGGTAATATCATTTGCAATATGACGTCACTAGTGCCAACTGATATAGTAATGACGTCATAAGACTTTATAAAACCCGTTTCACGTGGTGTAGATAGAAGTGTGTGATTCTAGCTTCTCATATGCGAAGGCTACTGTTTTGTTCGGTTGTTTGAGTGTACTGAAAACTTTATTCAAAAGAAAGATTTTATGGAAGCTTTACTATTTTATGTTATTGGTAGCTTTGGAAGAGTTGCTTCCCTTTACTTGTATGTTTCAGAAATGGCGGAGACCCGTGAAGATTCCGGGGTAGAATAGGTCTTTAGCAATCCATACTTGCCGTTAAAGGCGACTATGCTTGTCGTAAAAGGCAACTAACAGGATCGGGTGGTCAGGCTCGCTGACTTGGCTGATACATGTCATCGATCCTAATTGTGTGGATCGATGCCCATGCTGTCAATCACTGGATTGTCTGGTCCAGACTCGACTACTTTACAGACCGCCGTCATATAGCTGGAATATTGCTGAGTGAGGCGTTAAACAACCAACAAACAAACAAACAGAAATGGCGGACTTTTGTTGTAGTCGATTTGTGACGTACTAGATTAAGATTTTTATCTGAAGAAGAATTGTTGTATTTGAAGAAGGAATAGAAACGATGCAAGTATAACGTACTGTAAAGTTCGCGATGATGGTTGGAAGGGTCCGTTGCGTGAATTGCGCTTATTCGTTCATTTGTGTTGGGCATATTGGCTCTTGCTGAGTTGCTGTAGTTTTCCGCGAGAGATACCATAGGTCTCATCAAGATTCTAGCTGGGTAGATTTTGTAAACAAACGCCCTAAAGTTGAAGTAACTCCTGTGTTTGATGTTACCAGATTCATAACTATCAAGTTATAACAGAAAGAAGTGGTTGGTCATTGGATTTACTTCTCAGCTTCGAGAACGCCATTAGACAATGCTAACAGTGACGTCATGCATATGCGCATACAGTAGTTGATTAGTTGGTTGGTTGTTTAACGCCACACTCAGCAATATTCCAGCTATATGACGGCGGTCTGTAAATAATCGAGTCTGAACCAGACAATCCATTGATTAATATCATGAGCATCGATCCACGCAATTGGGATCGATGACATGAATCAACCAAGTCAGCGAGCCTGACCACCCGATCCCGTTAGTCGCCTTTAACGGCAAGTATGGAATCTTCACGGGTCGCGCGTACAGTAAGGGAGGTAACTCTCAAACCATCAATACGTAACAACTCCGGTAAGTTTTCTGTATACTAGTACTTATTCAACAGATAAAATCTAAGCACAGAAGTATGCAAGAAATGTGTTTAATATGTGTTCATTGTTACTCTAGATATTCATTAATATCCGCTTTTGTGTCTTTTTCACATGTTCACTTCCATGTTATATCTATACTCCGTGATCAGCTGATCATTTCAGTATGCTGTTAATTCACGTAATTTTGGTGAAGAGTGAGTGTGAAGTAATTTCAATGTTTTGTTTTAGTTTTACAGACATCCTCGTTTAAGAGCTGGGACAATGCCTATGAATATCACTACCCCTCAAATGCCCGAGGGCAGTCAGTATGTGGAGGGCCCATCCAAAAGACAGAACCATGAAGCCCACTCGTTGCACACCCGCGCATCCAGCAGGGTAGCGAAAGCCACAAAAATACATTGTTGCAACATTCTATTTTTAATAGTGTTTTGACCCGTGAGGATTCCGATGTAGAATAGGTCTTCAGCAACCCAAGCTTGCCGTAAAAGGTGACTATGCTTGTCGTAAAGGGCGACTAACGGGATCGGGTGGTCAGGCTCGCTGACTTGGTTGATGCATGTCATCAAACCCAATTGCGTGGACCGATGCTCATGATATTAATCGCTGGATTGTCTGGTCCAGACTCGATTATTTACAGACCGCCGTCATATAGCTGGAATATTGCTGAGTGTGGCGTTAAACAACAAACCAACCAACCAACTAATAGTGTTTTTTTTTTTGTGGCTCATACTTTTTATTTAAAAATATTTCTGGTGACAACTTATAGTACATTGGCATATGAAATTAATGTTACCCGGGTTTTTTGTGATGGCTAAAGATGCAGATGACAGAAGTGTCCATGTTTCTATGTCACATCTTCCAAATATGTAGTGTGGAAGTCCTACCAGACACTGATGCCCAGAAGGTACAGGTACCCAGAATAGACTCAGCACATCCTGATGCACAGTCGCTGTTCAGTGTACATCAGAAACATGGGACACCGTGCTTCACAGTATGGGGTAATAAAATAACCATTTGACAGTAAATAATCTCACTATGTAAACACCATATACAAAGAATTTCTGTATTTCACTATTTTGTAGATCTGTTAAATTCTATAATTTTTTGTAACCTGTCTTTTGATGTAAAAGTGTAGTGTGGATGACATATAAAAGTACAGACCTGATACAATTAATTGACTGTAAACTGATGACATTTGTATTCCGACGCCAAGTAAGGCCGGAATTAAGCATGACAATACCATGCCTCACACAGCTGATGACCATCATCACCTACTTTTACAATTACTTTGTCAGTGTACATGTTATTTTGACAAATTTGAAAAAAAAAGCAAAAATTGTTCATTCATAAGTATGTGAATAACAGTCGATTGCACGTTTCCTACCATATCATGAGCATCTGCATGTGTTAATGAATCGCTTTCAAAAAGTGATGATTCAAGGTGTTCGCGAAAAGGTGAGTGTATCCTGCTCCACCGGTGCCTGAAGAAATTCCTTGTGTTGAGATCCAACAATATTGTATGAAAATAATGTTTATTGTCATGCAGAGCCACAAATAATTAAGCCGCCACATAGCTGGAATATTGCTGAGTGCGGCGTTAAACAACAAACAAAACAAACACAAACAATTTAAACATGTGTTTGTGTCTTGTGAGGTACAGTGCTCGAGACACCAAGAGAACCATACAATTGAAATAATCCACCAACAATTTGCCACCGAGCAATTCAGCAAGTGCTTGTGCTATTTCCTACAGCTGCTTTTCCCCGGCGTTCGCCCATGCTGCCAACTCCCTCATCCTGCATCTGTCACACTGTATTACAGAAACTTTGGGGGGAAAACAGCAAAAGCCGATTGACATTTCAATAAAAAAAGGTTTATTTTATTGCGCGCAGAGAAAAACAATACATACCGGTACGTCAGATGGAAATCGTTCACTGCTCACCTGGACAACACAAGATGTAATAACTTTCCTCTGATTCTTCGACAATGTCTGCAAATCTCAAAAGTGAACCTCGTGTACACAAGGTGGTGACAATGTTAAGGTTTGTAAACCATCCACTGGGTGTGATTTTATGTAAGCTTCAAATGTTATTTTAGAAATAGACGCACCAACTCACGCTGGGGTGAAGGAAGCGCAGAGCATTTCCTTGGCACGCTTGCGCGCAGAGGCAGGGAAAGTTGATCTCCACCTATCATGGACGATCCATTAACAGATAGATTATGAAATGTAAAACTGTCATTTATTAGTCCAACTAAACAAAACATTACAAAAATAAAATTACCATTGTTTCGTCATAAAGGGCGAATAACGGGATCGGGTGGTCAGGCTCGCTGACTTGGTTGATGCATGTCATCGATCCCAATTGCGTGGATCGATGCTCATGATATCAATCAACCAATCCCGTGGGAAGCATCTGTAAGAATCAACTTACATTCATGATATAAGTGTATGGTAAATATACCAGAGGCGACTAACGGGATCGGGTGGTCAGGCTCGCTGACTTGGTTCATTCATATCATCGTATTATTTAGATCGATGCCCATGATGTCAATTGCTGGATTGTCTGGTCCAGACTCGATTATTTACAGACCGCCGTCATATAGCTGGAAAATTGCTGAGGGTGGCGTTCTGTAACGATAAAAATTGCAAAGTGCGTTTTTATTGTTTGTTTGTTTGTTTTTGTTCAAGTAATAATTGAGCGATTGATATATATTCTGGAGTTGATCCAAAAATGATTCTTGCCCCGGGACGTGCATTTCATAGCCCGAGTCGGCAAAGTGCGAGGTGCACGTGCGAGAGTGAGTGAGTGAGTGAGTTGGGTTTAACGCCGCTTTTAACATTATTCCAGTTATATCGCGGCGTGTCAGCTTAATGTGGGAGGAAAGCCCGAAGTAATGTAGGTCTCAGACGTTTACCACTTCGGTGAAACCCACGAGCACGGGTATGGTGCTGACAAACCTAGAAACATAATCGGGGTGAATCGGGATTCGAACCCACAATCATAGGTTTCTGGCGTGCCCAAGGGACGCAACGCTGCACAGCGAATCGCGGCGCTTAAGACGACTGGGCCATCCGTGCCCCCTCTGACAACAGGATGAACCGAGTATGACGTTGTGTACATATCATGACTACATTTAATATATGTGTATATACATCTGATGTAACAGCCAAATCTGAGATGAACGTTTATAAAATAAGTACATCTGACTTCAAACGTCTTTTTGTTTTGTTATATCTTGATGTTTAGCTATGGGTCATTCCATTATCAATCAAGGTAGCAGTATTGCACTTTGTTGTGCACTCAACCAGAAGGTTGTTATTTCAAGGTGTCAAGGTGAGAAGTTATTGCAAAATGGCAAATGCACAGGTAAGCGTTAAGTTCATCCCTAATTCGCGAGGTGGACAGAGTTTAGTGCATGGTGGACATAAGTTCAGAGTCAAGACAAGAAGACGAGACACAGTGCACTGGAGGTGTTGTCAGGCTGGATGTCCTGCAACCATCAACACTGCCAACAATCTCATCACCACCTACAGGAACATCCATAACCATAGATTTTCCCGACGAAGCCAAGTTGAAAGTCGACGTCTTCCTTGCCTCCATGATAGATACAGTTCAAGTTGAACCTAGGCCGGTGCCTAGTATCTATCTACTCCCTGTGTTCGACTCCTTTGCTCCAAGCGATCTGGAGACGTAACAGATTGGTACATGGCACATGCTCTGTTGGGGAATAATCATCTGGCTGATATGGGGGTCGAGGGAAATGGGGTATGATATGGAAGCTGCCATATAATAACCTTTTAAATCATATACCATAACATGAAATTGTAAAATGTATCTATTTGCAAGTGATTGCGAAACACTTTCACCTTGTTTGGAAGTCATTGTCAAGAGAAAGCTAGCGGAGCAGACGACGCACTAACGTAACTCTGATTTCTTACCTGGGGGCACGGGTAGCCCAGTCGTCTAAGGCGCTGGATTCGCTGTGCAGAGTTGCGTCGCTTGGACACGCCAGAAACCTATGATTGTGGGTTCGAATCCCGGTTCGCCCCGATTATGTTTCTAGGTTTGTCAGCACCATACCCGTGCTCGTGGGTTTCACCGAAGTGGTAAACGTCTGAGACCTGCATCACTTCGGGCTTTCCTCCCACATTAAGCTGACACGCCGCGATATAACTGGAATACTGTTAAAAGCGGCGTTAAACCCAACTCACCTCACACCTAATTTCTTACCTCCCGGGCTGATGTCGATATTGGGATACGATGACATGAATCAACCAAGTCAGCGAGCCTGACCACCCGATCCCGTTAGACGCCCTTTACGACAAGCGTCGCCTGTTATGGCAAGCATGGGTTGCTGAAGATCTATTCTACCCCGGATCTTCACGGGCGATGGGCTGATATCGATTGCCCTTTCAAAGTGCATAGACAAGGCAAACCAGTCCTGGCAGGGGATGTAATACGGGTCTCGTTATGTACTCCCTGTGATATGACCGTCCACACGCTGGTTCTGTCACACAAACAAAATGCCTTGCCGCCTCATATCATTGATTATTATATGATAGGACCCTTCTCATACCTCCATGTCAGAATAATAGGTGATAAATTTTCTTTAGCTCGCCATGAGCAATTAAGGCTTCGAGAGGCAGAATAAATCCTTCATACAACGATCTAAAGCAAACAGCTGCACGCTTTCCCCCCAGAGTCAGTGGAAGTCACGTGACATCAACCTCAACCTCAGCTCAATCGAACAGCTGTTTTCTAACAATTTTGAATTACTTTGAATAGTTTTACAATGTCATATTAAATCATGTCGGAAAGATTAATTCGTTGTAGGAGGATCACTCGGTGTACAAAGGGGTATTATGCCTCCCACATTGAATAGTTTTACAACGTCATATTAAATCATGTCGGAAAGATTAATTCGTTGTAGGAGGATCACTCGGTGTACAAAGGGTATTATGCCTCCCACTATATACCACTCCGGCTCGTGGTTTAAAAACTACAGACTAATTGTTTGATTGGCATCCAGAAGTTGGCAAAATAAGTAAGAAAAACATACAACTTCTGGTTTATCTACCGCCTAGCAGTTACCCCCATCAAAGAACACAAGACTTCACCAGCCAAAGCAGACATCAAATCAGCCCTCTCAGACCACCTGCAATAATTCCCTAGCCTCCAAATTCAGTTTGACAAAGTCCAAAATCCTCTCAACAAAACATCAGGACTTCACCAAACGAAAACACTCAGAAGCGGTAGAAATCGGCCGTCACAACAGAGATCAAGGGTATTGTATCTAGAATGCCTTCGAAGATCTAATTAAGCAATATTCTATTTTAATTAGGACCCAATCAGCTTGTCACAACTGTATATCCCTTTAATCCTTATCCTCACTGTATATCTGGCTTCACTACCCGTGTGCCAATTGTTATTCGTACTGTTCATAAGTCTTCTTTCAATTATGTGCTTGTGATCTATTACCGTTGTTGTCAATGTTAATCTGCTGCTTATCACAACATGTCATGCATATATACCTCTCATCACTTGGTTGGTGTCACAAAAGCAGGCAAACAAATAACCTTCTTGTGGATCCCCGCCCACGTAGGAATTTACGGCAACGAAAGCGCCGATAAAGCAGCTAAATTATCTCTCAAAATACCAGAAATAAGCCTAAACCTACCAATCTCAAAATCAGAAATTAAAAGTGTAAACAACCAAAAAATAACCAAAAAATGGCATAATCAATATCAAAACTCAAATAGCCAAATCAAAAAAGTGCTCAGAAAACCACTAGCCAAACCTAAAATCCTACACCCCTAAAAAAAAATTGACAGATTAATTACAAAACTCCAAACAGGACACACGAACCTAAATAACCACCTTAAACAACTTAAAAGACACACCACAGGAAACTGCCCCCACTGCAAACAACCCGAAACCACAGAACACGTACTCATCCACTGCACCCACTACCAAACACACAGAACCACACTACAAACCAACCTCAATCTAAATAAGGTTCCTACTCTAGATGAAATACTAAACCCTCAAAATAAACTAGAAAACTTCAAGGCCATAGGCGTATTCCTAATCAAAACAGACCTAATTAAGCGCATCTAAAAACTAATTAATCTACCAATCCAAAATCCAATAAACATACAAACACCCACCTCACCCGGCTCCCTTAGTTCCCTCCTCCACCCACCTCGGCATTTATTCCAAATTTCAAAATTTCAAAAAATCAATATAAGCAACCCCTAAAATCCCCCTCTTGGGTTGCACACACCACTTTCACCCTTCTCGGAATACACCAAATGGTCCGGCCAGGCCCGTGTGCGAAATACGCTGCAGTCGGAAAGCGCACGTTAAATCTTCTATATCAGTCAGTCAGTTGGTGTCACTCCAGCTTGATAACGGTGTAAGAATGTACATCAAAACGTCGCTATATGCAGTAAACCCTCTTGGGTTGCACAGACCACCTTCGCCCTTTCGGAAACACATTAAATGACCTGGCCGGGCCCGTGTGCGAAATACGCATCGGTCGGAAAGCGCACGTTAAATCTCCAAAGTAAGTAAGTAAGTAAGTAAGTAAACCAGAAGTTGTAATCCATAAAGAGTACGCTTTCCTTATTGAGCATTAACATGAACGGTTTGATGTTTTAATTACAGTCGTGCCCCGCTTATACGGACTTCAGATATCCGGAAACCTCGGTTCCCGGACGATTTTCATTCAAAACGAAATAATTACTATACACTGTGTATACTTTCCAATAATATAATACCTTCTCTGTACCCCATATACGTCATGTCTCACCACGACGAGGCGTTTTATGGATCGGGTGGTCAAGTTCCGTGTCGTTGTACCCCGACGGCGTGGTTCGATACACATAATATCAATCACTAAATATATTTACAGACCGACGCCATATTACTGGAGTATGGCTTTAAACAACATCGATCACTATTTGATCCAGAGTTTGACACGGCCACTGAGCTCGTTGTCTGAGTGGTACGTCTGATTTTTCTCCGAATTGAGCTGTGTTGACTAGAACTTGTTATATAACCACGGATCATGGACTGGATAACAGAATATATAATAACTAAATGGATTTCAAATTGTATTGGCGCAGACCGAGCATAATCAATGTCACGAAGGAAAATGTATATATAAATAATTCAGAAGAGGTAATCCAAGAACACATTATCTCAGACACACACATCTCACACTGACACGTATACACTGGTGTAAACAGCATTGTTTTCAGAGTGGCAGTCAGTGATCATATTTCAATCAATCTTTATTCAAGCACTTAGGCGGCCACATGCCTATATTAGATATCACAAATGTGTTGCACACAATTTTTTCTATTATTTTCAAGTATGGTTCCAGCTGTTGTACATAAGCGTACAAGTTTTGAGTAGATTATTTAACAGTTGTCGGAATTTCACAATATTCATGAAAGAAGTATACAGGAATTAACATTTTCCCCCCAGTTGAGTACAACTGACATACCAGTAAAAATCTATATGCATCCTAATTAGCTAGGATATTACATATTTTTTTACATAATCGATCTGACCAAGGAGTCCTTGTATGTCGCCCACCCTCAATGCATAGTTCATGGGATGTACATCGAAACCATGCCAATGAATAACAATATTTCTTAATATTTACATCTCACAGATATTGTTCATTATACATATGTTTGAGTTTTCAACATTCTAGCCTTTTTAGGATATATATGCATGTTGGATAATGTCCAAGAAAATGATCACGATTGCAGATAAATATTTTTTAGCTTCTGTAGAAAAGACTTGATAAATACACTTTCACATTGTGCATACCACTATTGCACAACAATATTTTCACACCCAGTTATTCTTTCCACTCGTATCACATAACAT
Source organism: Haliotis rufescens (assembly GCF_023055435.1). Classification (NCBI taxonomy): domain Eukaryota; kingdom Metazoa; phylum Mollusca; class Gastropoda; order Lepetellida; family Haliotidae; genus Haliotis; species Haliotis rufescens. The sequence continues at coordinate 24,847,129 of NW_025964383.1, read as the reverse complement.
CATGATATTATTGTTACATTTCGTTGTGTATCTCGATGAATGTATTTTCCGGAGTTTCACTCAGTACTTTACACCTCTTAGTTGTGAATAATGAGTGAGTTGGGTTTAACGCCGCTTTTAACATTACTCCAGTTATATCGCGGCGTGCCAGCTTAATGTGGGAGGAAAGCCCGAAGTGATGCATGTCTCAGACGTTTACCAGTTCGGTGAAACCCACGAGCACGGGTATGGTACTGACAAACCTAGAAACATAATGGGGATTCGAACCCACAATCATAGGTTTCTGGCGTGCCTAAGGGACGCAACTCTGCATAGCGAATCACGACGCCTTAGACGACTGGGCCACCCTTACCACCTGTGAATAATGAATAGAGGATATCTACGACAATCACCACAAACCATTGCGTTAGATGTGATGATTGTTACACCAAGAAATCTTTTATATGCACTCAAGTGAACCTTTTCGATATCATTGAAGGGTTGTAATCCCCATATTTCAGCACCGTACATTAAGATTGGGTTAATTTTAAAATAGAAATTCTAATTTAATGTTGTACTGGATATTTATTGAGAAAGTTATTCTGTCCATATTTAGCTAATCTAAACACACAACAACAGAAAACGTTGAAGGAAACGGGCAGTGCATGACAAGTAGTTGATATGGATATGGATATATACGTTTCTATACGGGAGTTATGACATACTGCTAACGAGAAGGAATATTTCCTATTTTGATGCCCAATTCCCATAATTATTTTCCATGACACAATGGCAAAGTGAAAGGTGATACTGAGAATAAAATTCCTTAAAATACCACACTTGCTTACAAAATACACGAACGTTTTACAAACATTTTTAGACCATTTTTATTTTGTTATTGCATACATAAGCCACGCCCACTCATGAATATTGTGGACTTAACACCATTGTAGGTTTAAGGGCACAACACACGTACCTATAATTCAACCATCTGGATGAAATTAATTGTTTTCGTTTAGGAAACCATCAAGTGAGCAATCCACTGCTAAAACTTGATTTATCCCCCTCGCTACCCCCCCCCCCCCCCCCCCCCCCCCCCCGCTACTTCCAACTTGTGTGCGACAGGTGTGGACGATGTTACAACACGTCAATAACACAACAAAGCGACTAAATATTTATGTTGGTACATTCAAACTGACCATGTTGTAAATGTTAAACTGATTGAAGGTTTTCTAGGATATGTTAAATATCAGATTTCATTACAATTCCTCTGACTGTTATGTGTTCACGGTGTCTTTTGTTTGACCTGCATTACACAGTAATAACACCCATTGTACAAGGAAGTGCAGATATTTGTCCAATGATAAGCTGATGTTGCAGACGTGGTCAGGATTCGTCTCAGGTATAGTCGCTCGACTGAATGTCTGGAGTTGAAGGTAGGTAGTTTGTGATTATTACAAGCGACAAGTCTGATGTCAGCATAATCCGCGTTGATATGTAGAGGATACATACATACTTGTCCCATTTAATGATCTGAGAGAGGTTATTGTGGGATACGTTTGACAAGCCGTTGCCACAATCTGACACATCAAACTTCGGAATCCGCCATTGTGTTATTATAGTCACCTACTGAGTATTCTGCATTTACACAAAGGACCGCATGAGAACTGATTATAAACATATTATAAACGAGTCCATCCAAAACAATGATGATACAGAGAACCCAGTCTCCTCTGATAATATCATAATTTTGTGTCACTTGTTGGTATAAAATAGGCTGGAACAGTCTCAATTTATTAAATCACCTGACTGAAAATAACCTAAGCTTATGTCAAGGCCCGTTTGTCCAGTGATGCTGGATCTTCATTGGTCCACTGAAGATGACACTTCACATGCTTGTTTCCACCATATATGACACGTGAATTTGTTCAAGCATTTCAAATCCGAATTTCAATTTGACCGCCATGGCAATCATATTAATAAATCTATGTATGACCACTATTCAGCCATTACTTGTCTTCAAAATGGAAAGTTGAACATGTATTCTTAACATATATGCTTCGTGTTCTGCAATATTTAAAAAGTTGGCATTGATTTGACCTTTCACTTGACCACACTGAAAACAGAAACTTGATATGGCCATAGCTCAGCTCAATCCATGATTCCAGGGTAGAAGAGGTCTTCAGAAACCCATGCTTGCCGTAAAAGGCGACTATGCTTGTCGTAAGAGGCGACTAACGGGATCGGGTGGTCAGGCTCGCTGACTTTGTTGGTGCATGTCATCGATCCCAATTGCGTGGATCGATGCTCATGATATTAATCACTGGATTGTCTGGTCCAGACTCGATTATTTACAGACCGCCGTCATATAGCTGGAATATTGCTGAGTGCGGCGTAAAACAACCAACCAACCAACCAACCAAACGTGCTTTAATCCTCCCAAAGGCATATGTTGCTCTGCTTATGTGTTCTCCTCTGAATTTGACAAACTATATTTGGGCATGTGTGTTTCTCGCTATCATGACATCATATTCTGTTCACATCTTTAGATTTTACTGTTAGATTTTATTCCCCAGTATATTAACCCTTACACCAAGTCCAATGGATTGTGGAGTTTATTGTCATTTTCAAGGATTTCTTTTGACGTCTACGAATGTCGTAAGAGGCGACTAACGGGATCGGGTGGTCAGGCTCGCTGACTTGGTTGATGCATGTCATCGATCCCAATTGCGTGGATCGATGCTCATGGTGTCAATCACTGGATTGTTTGGTTCAGACTAGATTATTTTCAGGCCGCCGTCATATAGCTGGAATATTGCTGAGTGCGGCGTAAAACAACGAACCAACCAATCACCTTTTGACGTCATTAGTGACATAATTGACATATAGTGCTACTGGCTGAAACCAAATTGTTTTTCTTTCTTTGGGTACATGTTTCCTTCTGCACAAGGACATTTGCTGTTGATGTTAGTTTGAAGGAAATGATAGCTACAATCATATATAATCATGGACAGTGGGTGCAGTGAGACATTTTATGAGGACATTTAGACAGAAGTCAGTAACGCTCTTGCTAAGTATCACATGGCCACTATATAAACGAGAAGGGTAAAGATGAAGTGGTTTTTGTCACTTTTATTTATTTGAGTATGAGAAAGCAGGCTCTTTCAACGAACATTACAAAGGGAGTTACACGACTCTTGCTCAAAAGTTGTTTGAACCAGGCTGCAACGTTCATGGCCTCAGTTGAGTTTTATGGTCTGTGTGTTTGTATGTCGTTTAACGCCGCACGAAGCAATATTCCAGCTATATGATGACGGTCCGTGAATAATCGGGCAGTCAAGTGAATGACATCATGAGCATCGATCTACGCAATTAGGATACGATGTCATACATCAACCAAGTCAGCAAGCCTGACCACCCGATCCCGTTGGTGGTGTCTTGCGACAAGTATAGATCGCTAGATCTAACCGGCATATTCGCTGGTTTTGTGGGGACCTGTGGAGGAATTTCCAAATTTGACGCATCAGTGGCAAAAATAATATCCGATACAATTCCATATTTCGAGTTGTGCCATATTTTCCCGTGTTTCGGGTGAACAATTACTTTTTCTTTGCATCTGTTTGCGATGGGTGCTGGCGGTTGGGCAAGATACAATGTACGCTCACCTTTTCATGAAAACCTGATATCATCACTATTTTAAGGTGATTCATTAACACATGCTTATGACATGGTCGGAGTCGTACAATGGACTCTGCTTTTGAAAGAGATTTCTTCTGGTTATGGAAATGGTTTTTTTCGTCTTTTATTTAAGAAATTAGCAGAACCTTTTGACATCGTTCTGAAAGATGCTTTTAAATGAAATAAACAATGCTCATTTTAACACTTGCATGTATTTCAGACTATACTATGACAAACTAAATATATAAATAATTCTAAACTTGTCTGAAAAGGCTTTTTGGAAAGGCTTAACATTTGAACATTAGCAAGTCAGTAGCTTAACGTTGCCAACTGTAGAGTAAACTACGGTTATAACGAACTCGAGGGGACCACTAATATTAGTTCGTAATAACCGTAGTTCGTTATAAGCAGACATACAGTATATATACAACAACTGGTCGGGACTAAAATATAAGTTCGTTATATCGGTCAGTTCATTATAAGTGTGTTCATTATAAAAGTAGATTACTGTATTTAGAATACTTGCTAAGTAGTTATCATTTGATTTCCATTTCCCTTTTATTCCTTAACACCTGTACCTAAAATACAGAATGCTGGACACTGGAACATACTTCGAGTATTTATGTTCATGGTATTCCTGAAGTAATTACTATGTTTCAGTTCCGTCAGTATTGACTCAATAACTGTAAATGTAAGTATTTGCGTTCAAAGTAACTGCCCATATACGGAAGTTCATGAAATCAGTAGTTCACCTCCTCCGATATATATTTCAATTTTAACTGATTCAATAACTGATTGCAGAATAGTGTGGATACATAATTAGATACAATCCTATTCAAAAGTAACCCCTACATTCGTCTATCGACAATACGGATATCACCCTAGCGATAATGGTATGCTCTTAGAATGTGTCAATCGATTCAGACACAAAGTACCCAATGCAGTGTTCCCGTCGGTGTCAACGTGACCTCAAATGTTTGATAAGCCACAGACCTGTACAATCATTACAAGCCTGTTACTGGGCGTTGTGGTTAAAGCGTAAACACGTAGCTTGCCATGATTCCCGGGTATTTCCAGAGTCCAACAGCCGGAATAACGCTAATTGTGACGCAAACCTCGGCTTAATCACTCTGTCTAACCTGTTTTGTATTGTATTGTCTTGAAAGCACATACAATTCACAGGTAAAATTAATAAACACTTGAGTGGCTATTAGAAGCTGAGTGAAAGTTGCTTCATGCATCCCTCTTCACTTTACTTTAGAATATTGTCACATGTACAGATTGCTGTCTTGATAATATTTACCATTCCTTCAAATGTCTATTGACTCTTTGCTCTGGCTACAACACCGAGTTTGTGTTCAGCTTTTACAAGTGATGAGATAATCCAGATGGTCAGATTACCCAATGATAACACTGACAACGAATAACTGCTCATTATCGATCGTGGAATACATAGAGGAATCACGGGGCGGAATAGGTCCCAAGATCCCCATGCTTCTTGTACTAGTCGACAGATGAGGTACAGGTGGTTGCAATGTGTGACCAGTCTGAACCTGGATAGTATACAGGCGAATGTGATGCGACTTGAATGTTGCCACCTGCGACCTAAAACATAATAAATTCAATTAGACTACATTATGATCTTAGGCAGCTTAGTTCAGATCTATCTACTACTATGTCGTTTTATAAACAGTGCAACTGTGTCATGAGATGAGTTCAGCTGATTTTGTGTAAAGATGTCCACGGGTCTATATCAAGAGTATCTATCTTTTTCTATGATATATATTACTAAAATCGTTGCTTAATCAATTTGTCTAACTATTATAGAAAGAAGTGTGTTGGCGGGCATCTTTTTGCGCAAGGTGTACTTTTATGCTCCCACGTCAAATTGACACTGTACAATTGAGACATATACGGAAATCACCCACCCTAAAGGTATAACGAATAAAATATTTAAATAACATATGGATAAAATGTTCATACACCATGTATATGTCAATGAGCACATTTTTAGCAAGTCAAACGTGCACATTTACGTGCAGTGAGTAGTTAGAAAAGTATGAAATGGTGACAGAACAAACGTGCGCCTCAATCATCAAAGAAAACGTGAGCGAGGAAAATGCTAAAACACTGGAGTCGCAAATCCCCGGATACTATTCAAGTGAGGTCGCCAGACGTCGTTCAACACTTACACAGCTTTCCGTTTTCAAAAGACAAGCATGGTTTAAATTTAAATGTTTGATATGCATTAATACACAGGCACATGCTTCCTAAGTGATGTATTTCTGTAATGGTTTGTTGTTATGAACGTCTGTGTGAACACTGGCTATTTTCTGCTCGAATGCTAAACTAGTGTATTCTTATTAATGGCTCTGGCTGCCACCGTGTTGCCCCCTCCCCACACTTCCTGAGATTAAACTGCATGAATGTCACCAAATAAGAAGAATGCGTTAAAATATCTTTGCCTTAGAATGCTTTTGGAATGCCATTGAATTACTTAGGAATGTAGCAGGGGTAGATTCCTTTAGATACATTCTAGCATCTTGACAACGGAGGGAAAATCTGGATGGCGTGATGTCGTCTATTATTAATATTCTAGCAGGTAAGGGCAATACAGAACTCCCCAAAGCAATAAGCCAAAAACAGAGGCACTGACATCGTATAAACATGAAGCTCTATTTCCCCCAATGAAACTCTGAAATATATCATCATACAGTTGGAACAGGTAAGAGTCATTGATAAAAAAATGACAAAAATAAAAAGTTGCAGTTTAAATGTTAAATTTCTTTAAAAAACGTAGTTTATTCTTTACTTACTATTATATAATTCATTGCAGAACTGTTCCTTTCGGAACAGATGGAACATATTAAACAGTTTTCAACACCACAGTGAAGGCGAAATAGGCCTCATTAGCACAGAAGGGGAGAGGGTTCTCTCAACATTCACTGAAGTTGAAGGTCCTTCTTCTATCGGTGTGGCCACCCCTCTGTCGTTCCCACCCTGTATGTTTAGCAATCTCGGTATGTCGGCAGCTCTCAGGGTGTTCCTCTGTTTGTTGGGGCTGTATGGTGTTGCGGTACCTCCATTTCTGCTGCTGTGACTTTCCAAGGGAGTGCAAGAGTAAGGTGCTGGATGGTAGGGTGGAGGTGGATAGTTGGGGGAATGCGGTGTGTATTCCACACGCAGATCCTTTTCCTTCTTTTGTTCAAGTATTCGTCGTCACATTCCCTCGCTTCTCCTTTCTACCACTGGTGCACCAGGCCTGTTCCCTGAAGGAGTTATGTGCTACAATTGATTTGTGCTGCATTTATATGTTTTCATCTGTAAATAACAATATTAACACGATGAGCCAAACAGACCTGACTGGATCACACGAGCCCCCTCTACTATATTTTAATTCTAAGCTGTTATAATAAAAGAGGGGGCAAGGGCCCTGAGCTGATGATGATCCTAACAAGCCTGACTGTGCCAGGATGACCCAAACCCGCTTTGCTGCATTTTTTATTTTAATCTGTACACAATAATACCAATAATATAGCTAAAGGGATACTGTGACAAGTGAGGTTCGAACCATATGCCGTTTATCCTTAACATATAATAATAGAAATGCCATAACTTAAAAAAAGTCATCTCTTTGATAGGGCTTCTGAGTCACTCCTACAATGTTCACTTCGTGGTGTCCGGAGAGCTATGGTGTTCCGTCACCTCTTTATCTAATTTTCTTCTCTCCGCAATCATCTGTTTCCTGGATAATTTCTTGGATTTGCTTTCTTTTATCGAGGAGACAGTTGACAGCCTCAGGTGCAGAGCTTATGCTCCTTCCCCCTCCATTAACACGTCTCTTCTTTATGTGTACATACACCTTATTGGTGTTTGGATATATTGTCACATCTACGGCATCTCTACATCAGTATCTAACTCCCAGTGTCACCATGATGCTGCTGAACATCGAGATCCAACTCCTCTAAATATACCTGATGTCTTTGCAAAACAATGAAATGCCATCGTGGTATCACTTTTACTGTTTTTCCGTACTACATAAGGTAAGTTTTTTTAAACACCTTATTTGTCATATTTACAATAGAAATGATATACTTTCAGATTGTAAAAGTATAAATGTACTGTACACATGCATATGGTTCAAAATATAATTTATTTCGTCGCCAGAGAATATCTTCCCTTTCTCCTGAATACCAATTTTCTTTTTATAAATGTCCAAAGAAATTTATGAGAAAAGATCATTTATTAAAGCACGTTTCTCGTCACCTTGTAGAGACGTTCAAATGTTCCTCCTATCTAAGACAGTTCAGTTTCAAAAGATATATTATTTACTTCTGTGTGAAAGATTGAACTTTCTGATGTTGGGAAAAGTGATATTTTCATTGCAGTGAACATAACACTTGATATTTCACTCCCCGTCACTCGATGAGAGAAACGATACTTCGCTCGACACATGAAATATGCTCTATGTATTCAAATCCACGCAAGGACGTGCAATATTTCACTTATTAATTGTGACAAATGTGATCACTGAGAAGTACTTAACATGGCACATTTTAAACGTTCCCTTCCCTCCCCTAGTTTTTGTTCTCTGTGTGCCTTAACCGGTTCCAGTAACAGTAAGCGTTATTAAAATGTAAAGTCATACCATTGTAACCAAACGGGAGGGGTAGAGGCAGGGGTCGACCCAGTGCTCGGTCGGGAGGTGACTCAACCAGATAAGCAGTTCACGTGAAGCTCTCAATGGAGAAACGCGAATTTGAATACGTTCCAGTGGTGGAGAGGGTGGTGATTTATTATTATATTTAGCTGACATTAAAACCAGTATTATCTCTTCCTTACAAAACGAGACAATAGAGAAAGGAGCTGTAAAATGGGGCCTCTGTGTTCAGGTCAAATTTTCTAGACTGGGTGAAGATGGACGAATTAACTTTGTTGAACCATATTTCCACACGAGAATCGCTACTCGAACAGATGATTCAACAATGCAATACGATAATAGCATTGTGTGTAGATAAGACGAATACGAGGGAGATGTTCAAATTTGAACTTTGAAGAAGTTCTATTCGTATAACTCAATGTTGTCCATTTCGTCCTTTTTTGTAGCCGGGTCGTCCTGTATTCCATTACCATTAGAATTAAGACATAGAAGAACACGTGTGCTCAATATCGAGAAAACAGACAACCGATGTTTTTAATGTATTCAGTGATAGCTCATCAGAATATACCACCCCTACTTCTCATCGAGAGAGAGTCCATCACTACTTACCTCAAATTTCTACATTTAAATCTCAAAACAACCTGTCTATCAATGTGTTTGAACATGAGACACCTGATGACACCTAGGATAAAGGGGTTATCTATCCTGTACATAATAGCAATTCAGAAACAGATCTCCCTTCTCTAAGTTGCATATATCTCTTGTTATTAGCTGAAGGGAAAAACTCACTTTTGTTACAAACTTATCCGATTTGGTCAAGACGAGTGAAGGTGGCGTAAGAAGATTTGTTTGTAGACGATGTCTATGGCCATTTTCATCTATCGTGGGATTGAAAAAAACCACCGCTAGGTTCTTGGTCGTGATAAGAAATAAGATGAAGTGTTGGCGGTGGCTGGACATACGGCAAACATCATTTCCAGTGTTCGTTTCACTCGATACTTAAAACCTTGATATACAGGACTATGGCCACCACGATTGTTGGGGATGAACTAGACAAACACAGGTGCATTTACAATGAAGTTCCCATATACTATATCATTAATTAGTTGTTAACTGGTCACTACAAGTGACTTAGTTATTTAAATTTCATTTAACAGAGTTAGCTTTCAAAGGTTTCGATAGACACTCGTTGAGCGTTTTGGGCAGTAACTGTTAATACCCTGAAGTGTGATGGCCAATTCAGGATACACATCTGTGAATAAAAAAATATATGTTTGTCTGTCTGTGTCAAAGACGATCCAACTTTGTTGGAATCTGTTTGTATCTGTGACAACTTACAGCTGGTGACATTTGGTCAAACTGACAAGTGATTATGAATTTTAATGTTCACATAATTATAGTTGTATAATCAAATTGTAAATATATATCGTCATAAAAATTATGTATATATTCAGCATGGAGAAATGTCAGTGCGGGATATTGTCCGAGCGGGGAATTGTCCTACTCTCTTGAGAAATATATATTGTCTGCGAGTGAGTTTAAATGTTACGCACTACCAGAAATTATTTCCATCTTGTTGGACTACATATAGCATCTCTGCTTTACTTGAAATGTATATGTTCTAATAATACAAATGCTTGAATGCCTCAGCAGTAAACAAATCAGTCAAACAATAGATGAAAAAGCTGATATATTTGGACCACAGTACACAGTATACAACATGTACTACGGTTATAACAAACTCGAAGGGACCACTAATTGTAGTTTGTAATAACTATAGATCGTTATAAGCATATATTCAACTTTTATACAACAAATAGTTGGGACTAAAATAAGCGTTATAAGCGTGTTCGTTATAAACGTTGTTTACTGTATAATGATTGTTACCGTTTCACAACTAAAGACATGGAGTCATATGTAACCAAAATCATGGTCCTGTTGAGACGATTGACAGTTAGAACTTTGGAGAAAATGACAGTAACTAACTTTAACATTCCCCAGTAACATTTATCAAAGACATCATCACCCACTTCCGTCCGAGAGACAGTTTTCAGCTATATCTTGTGGGATCAATAGCTTTTAACATGTCCAAGAATAAAGTCACTATAAGGCACTTGGTTAGTCAAAACTGGGCGCCCATGATTTTGGGTTTGACAGCAACATAACTATACTCGTAGATTTCAGCGATAGATGTGAGATTTGTTTCCTAGATGTTATCAAAATAAGCCAAATGTCTTAAAATTCCAGATTGTTAAATAGTACAAAATAAGTGTGTGAAAAATATCGACGTTTTTTGGTTTTATTGAACACAATATATGCACTGAAATTGTAAATAATCTACCTTGCTGCCATGTTATGTAAATATGTTTAAATATGATCTTCACATGCCACTGTCTGTGGCCTGAAAAGCAACTAAAGTTATGTCTTATGACCTCAACAATCCCTGCTGACGCTATCATAACGTTCAATATCCACCTGCCACACCAAGCGTGGATAAACCTCACTGACGCAATTAAGCAAATAAATATGTGTTATGGGCAAATATTTAACTGTTTTATTGGCAAATACCAAGCTTGTATATATTTTTGTAGATATGAAACATTCTAATTAATTGTGGATAATTGAATCCAAGAATACAATATTGCATAGACACTACGAAGTTGGTTAAATATACTACCTGTGTAAAACATTATGAAGCTGAGAACTTAGGAGACAAGTGTTACTCGCATTACTCGCGCAGCTACCATGTAGTGTCTGTGATTGCTTTTCGCATCGCTGTGGAGTAACAAAAGAAGAAGTGTCCACAGGGTAAATAATATACATGTACATACATTTTTTAAAGTAATTTCAACACATTTATATGAATAATAAGCTGATTATTAAATCCATGGATATGTTGTGTTGCACGTTCATCGTTTTGTTTCCATGTTTACATTATAACCTGTTACAGAGTAAGAGAAGGTTTTGAAAATGGGATTCCTCCAGACAAGTTCTAAAATAACAACTGTTGTTTATCAAACGGAGAGCTTCTTATGAAAAACATTGACTACTTATTTCTTCTCTCACTTTCCAACTTAATTCAGTTCCTATTTTTTCAGTTCTCCGAAACTGTTTAGAGTAACGTTAACATGATCACAAGGTAATGCACCTGTGCGATCTGTCACATCCATCACTTGTTTGATGCTTTCTCCATGTTAAGTCAATTCCACCATTCTCCACTATTCAGAATGCAAATGGTTTGCTAACTGTTTCAATCTTAAGCAAAATGTATCCCATCTTTGTGAGATGTGTATGCAATCTATGCACTAAATTAATTCTCATTCATATATATATTGATGGGTGTGGAGAATTGACCCTCTATTCGTAGTGAATTGTGTGAAAATGTCTGTGTGGGGAGGTGTCCAATCTATAATTCATTCATAATGACAAGGTATTGAATTAAAAACAATTTTGGCTTGTTCATTTCATGGACTAGCAAATAGGTAATAACATAATGAAATGATAAAATCTTTCCCCGGGGTCGTACCGACGTTTATGTTCATAAAGAAAGAACGAGGGTATTTATTTGACATAAATAATTCAACGCTGACGAAGAGCCAACGCGCAAATACAACCAACTACACTACACTATCGAAATGAGTGAGTGAGTATGGTTTTACGCCGCTTTTAGCCATATTCCAGCAATATCACGGCGGGGGACACCAGAAATGGGCTTCACACATTGTACCCATGTCGGGAATCGAACCCGGGTCTTCGGCGTGACGAGCGAACGCTTTAACCACTAGGCTACCCGACCGCCCCCTATCGAAATGAAACAGGCGGTTGGATGTGCAGGGATGTCGTGACTACAAAACGTGACGTACAAGGTGAACAACTTCATGTTGATGGGGGTAATGTAATGTAATTTCAGTAGTGATAAATACAAGATTAATACCCAATGTGTGACATGTTTCATTGTGTGTAATCGTCTCCTGAAACAAGGACATGCATTGTTGTTCATGCTGTCAACCACGTGCACTTGTGCGAATGGGTATGCCTCGGTAATCTACAGGTCACTGAAATATAGCTGAAATATTGATGTCACATGCACACAATCACATCTTCAAAAACCAGGGCGTATGTGCGGAAGCAAAGTAAAATATTACAAACATTCTAATATTTTCCCAAGAAAACCCTCTATTGGTGGATGAAACTATAGCTCTCAGCATCATATTTCTTCCTAATTACTTTATTCTTAATCTAAACATCTATCGTTCTTGTTCCAGTTTTAAGTCGGTTTCTCTTTTCAATCATATTTGCAATTTATTTGTAAGATATGGTCCGATTCATTCTGGCATATGTGGTTCTATTGTCAACAGGGGGGCACGGGTGGCCCAATCGTCTAAGGCGCCGCGATTCGCTGTGCAGAGTCGCGTCCCTTGGACACGCCAGAAACCTATGATTGTGGGTTCGAAACCCGGTTCGCCCCGATTACGTTTCTAGGTTTGTCAGCACTATACCCGTGCTCGTGGGTTTCACCGAAGTGGTAAACGTCTGAGACCTGCATCACTTCGGGCTTTCCTCCCACATTAAGCTGACACGCCGCGATATAACTGGAATACTGTTAAAAGCGGCGTTAAACCCAACTCACTCACTCTATTGTCAACAGTAGGGAGATTCGGCATAATTTTATTTACACACGTCAAGTTGGAGTTTAAAATTGCTCCTGTTGCCCGTCTCCCAATCGCAAGCCTCTCCCCACTCTCTGTGGTCAGCCTTGCTCCAAGGCTGTACTGAATGATAAGTCCTACAATTAGTTCTGTAGTTCTATAATTATAATAGGCAAGTCTAGATAAGCGTAATCATCACCTCATGCATGTTTAGAGTTCTACAAACTCTGCACTGCGATATTTTGTTCCATAATAAAAATTAGCGAATATGTCATAGTCGAGTGAACGTGAACTACCTGATGACTGGGTTTAAAACATTTCTTTCTTGTTAACGCAAACTATAATATCACAATTAAGTATATGCAATAATTTTGTGTTCTCTAACAGATAACCAGATAAACCGATTTTCTGTTGAGTCCTGTATCAATCTGACAATTTTGTATCTGTTATTCGTCGAGAGCCTATGAATGCGTGTTGTAGTTAATCCCATATGCTGTGTGTACGTTTAATCTTTCCACGTTCATGGGTACATTATCGTTGTACATTATGTGGGCACTCTTATACATTCGTGTGAAAAACAACAAATACAGCACAAGGGACATTTTCGCCCTCATGCATGTTTGACATTACACACATTTTAAGGTTAAAAAAAAAAAAAAAAAAAAAAATACAGCTTAATATATATCGGTATATCGGAATCGGAATTGGTCCCTAGCAAACTTAAACTAATAGTGCGAGGCAATTCATGACTGAAAGCAAGTAGTTGTGGGCGTGTCAACGTGCGCTGATGGCGTGAATCGACACACACACTTTTTCAAACTGTTGCCATTTCAAATAGAGGCCCCGTACATACGTCGTTCAAACCAGCTCACTCACTCTGTTTGGAATAGGGGGCACGGGTGGCCCAGTCGTCTAAGGCGCCGCGATTCGCTGTGCAGAGTTGCGTCCTTTGGGCACGCCAGAAACCTATGATCGTGGGTTCGAATCCCGGTTCGCCCCGATTATGTTTCTAGGTTTGTCAGCACCATTCCCGTGCTCGTGGGTTTCACCAAAGTGGTAAACGTCTTAGACCTGCATCACTTCGGGCTTTCCTCCCACATTAAGCTGACACGCCGCGATATAACTGGAATACTGTTAAAAGAAGCGTAAAACCTAACTCACTCACTCACTGTTTGGAATATTTAGCGCAAAATGTATATTAACCAGCTGTGAGTTGAGATATTAAGCAGTCGAATAAGTAACTGATTAGGTTCTTGTTCGCTTAGGAATGTATTAGCCTTGTTAGATGATATAACTAAAGGCCAGCTGCGATAACGGGCGGTGGGCGGTGGCTCCGACCGATCGAACGGCCAAACCGGACTTGTGGTATGAGCGTACTGACTCACGGGAACGTTTTTCCATGAACACAACGAAACGCAGGCCCACAAGTACATGATGGCAAACATATATCTTCTCTTGGAATGCCATTAAAACTATATATTTTGTATGAACTTTTATACTTTCAGACTACATGATTCGGTGAATTAAATAACAAACTGCTTTTGAATCAAACATGGATAGACCAACCAGGAAAGATATCGATGGAAGCAGTTAAATTCACAGCACAATCGAAAATAGTGTTTGATAATGCTTGGTGCGTGATCATGTACATGTCCATTGCAGTAATGTATATACAAGTTTCGAATATAGTAAATAAACGATAGTGTTAACTATGATATATCCTATTGAATTCAAATGGAGCCCAAAACGATGCTTGATTTCACTGCCAGAACTGAGGCAATCTTGACTTGCCAAATCATTCTTGACTTTAGTTGGAGTCCCTTTCAAATATATTCTCTTGGGTCTGGGGGACACACAACGCTGTGAGTACCGCATGGAGAAGTGACAAGTAGAGGGAAACCCGCCTTGGTCAGACTGGGCCAATGTAATGATCGGTATCCTCCCATTAGTTTCGCGTCCCATTTGTCACACACCTTAAAACAACATAGGTCATGGCGGCAGGCACTGACTGGTCTACCCTATGTTACCTAAGTATTAGAATGGAGTGATGTAAGAAAAGTAGAAAAGTACTTTATGTAAATAATACTGTTGAAATGTAAACTTGTACTTTCTTTATGTGAAGTACATACACACAAAGACATAACCTGTTATAAACATATAAGCATTCTTTATTTGCACTGGTAGTAGCACTGATGCATTAATTGAATTT
Source organism: Haliotis rufescens (assembly GCF_023055435.1). Classification (NCBI taxonomy): domain Eukaryota; kingdom Metazoa; phylum Mollusca; class Gastropoda; order Lepetellida; family Haliotidae; genus Haliotis; species Haliotis rufescens. The sequence continues at coordinate 24,831,954 of NW_025964383.1, read as the reverse complement.
ATTGTCTCTGAATAGTCTTTATGTACTCCAACCCTGCATTGAAGCCTACAGCAAAGTCGGTGGAGTACGTGTTCCCTTCAAACAAACACAGGCATACTGTGATAAATGAAACATCTTCGTGTGCATAAATAGGAATCCCAAAGTCTACTTCGTTTGCAGAAACAGTTCCAGATAGCAGTACTCTCTGTTATTGCGTTCAACATGTATAGAAAATTACATAATGAGATATTGACATGGTCCCAGCTGGCAAACAAGAGCTTACTTCATCTATTCATCTGAGGCAACAGCGTATTTTTGCGAACAACTGCAAAACAAATTTCAATGATCCTTTTATATAGATTTCCACCTCTATTGTCAACGTTTACGTCAAAAGGTATTTGTTTCGTTGAAAAATGAAAAGTGGTAATTCTCTACTATTGATTGTTGACATTTCTATGCTTGATTACGACAAAAGTATCAGTAAATATTTTACAACATCTGGTGCCAGATGACACCAAAAAATAAGTGTATGCCCAAAGTGTGATACTGAGCGGGCCACACATTTCAGCACGAATGTGTTTTAAATAATGTTTTATTCAGGAAACAATAGTTAGAATTAGTTACCCGAACAGACAAAATGTTTACATTTCCCTTTAAAATAACACATGTTTTAACCTAAAATTTGTTAAACAAACACATGTTTGTGTTTACCGTTATACTTGCCCATGTAGCCTTAGTACACTTGTAAAATATATAAATGTTGTGTACATCCATGTGTGGAATTGAATACAATATGGAAATAAGACGAGACATTACAAAACGATATACAATATAAGGTGTTGAAGATCTCCTATGGTTGACCATGAAATACAGTTTTTACACGTGCACATACATTAGCTCCATAATAAATTATATGTTTCATATTTTTTTGTTATCTTTAAATACCCATATTAAATTAACCAACATCCCAGAAATACAATTGTCGTAGTTAAAATTATAAATCTACCCAATAGAATCCTTATGGAGCCCAGAACAATGACTGATTTCAGGACCAGAACTTAGGCAATCCAGACTTGTCACATCATTCTTCACTTGTAGTCAGTTTCAAATTTATTCCCTAGGATCTTGGGACAGATAGACAAACATGCAGTCAATGGAAACATTTCTTTGAAATATGCATATTCTTTTTCGAAAGAACTTTTCCTCTTCTACTGTTTTGGAATCAACTAAAGTTGACTTGCTTAGTTTCATCTAGACTTGCTTAGTCTTTTAGTAAAAAGAATACCTAAAAATGTAAATTCCAACGAACTATTCGTCTGTTTTCAAAAAGTGTTATTGTGATTTGATGTTCATAATATTGCTACGCTAGACAATGGCGACACAAAATTGTACCAGCATCACATATATGAATATTACTTGCTTGAACTCGAGGTACTTTGATCACTTTGAAGTTGAAGCATGACAAGTAGTGACAGTAGTGACAGTAGTGACTGGTATCTGATGGGAGCAAACAGGTGTGGAGTCACTGTCTCTGATGGCTCGATTTGCTTAAGGGCCTGTCACACAGCCAATTAGGCCGCTGGAGCTAAACCGGTGTCACGAAATATATTCGCCCCCAGAATAAAATCCCCCCCCCCCCCCCCCCCCCCTCTCCCCGGCGAATTTATACCGGTACAGTTCCGCCCCTCTGGAAATAAACTCTCCCCCGCCCTGCGAAATAAAATCTCCCCTCAGAATATTCCCTCCCCCGGTCGTTTTATAAATACATGTGTTTGGCTTGTGTTGGGTCCGACTTGTCTCAGACTGTCAAAATCCACTTAAAACACACAGATGTATCATCAAATGTGTTTACATCTATAGACAAGCCAAGCAAGCACTTCTGATAGAGACGATGTTGAGAATGTGGGGTGAAAAGGGCTTCACTTTGAGCACTGTGTTTTCTTTAACTAACTCAATATGAGACGATAAAGTGGTATATAGGTAGATATAATACTAGTCGTTAGGGATGAAGAATGTTTAGTACCTTTAGAAGTTCTAGGACAGTTATTAACACGTGTCGTGTCAGCCCTATGACATTCGCGATTGTCCACTTCGAGAAAACATCCTGTGTTGGTTTAACATGAATTTGTAAAGGTTAATTAGGGATGCCCAGCACGTTAATTATTGAAAGACGAGTAGTCAAAACACTGTCATTTCCTGCCCAGGACATCACACTCCTACACGCTAAGGTCGGTGAGAAACATTCTCATCGTTGAAGAAGTTTACGTTGTAAGCATTTAATTTTCTTTGATTTAATTTTTTAATTTATTTTGGAAGTAAAACCCATCATTTTACATTTGAGATATTTGAGCTGCTTTTAACTTACAGGTTTTATCAAATATTCCCGAGTCATTCAAGTTATCCTATGCACAGAACAGTGTCAGCTTTTTATCGCTGTTATCACTACAACGCAGAGTCTATTGGGCCAATAAACAGAATCTTCCATTAACTATGTTACCTTTCCAATATCTTGCCCAGAGTTTTGTCTCTCCCAATGTGTCCGCCGATAGCCCTGGCGTCTGTAGAGGTGTCACATCCTTCATGGCACATCTTCCCGATCCGTATTCGCTCTGCGTGGTCGGTGACAACTCTCAAGTCGCGAACTGAAAGTAGAAGACACTGTTATTAACTCTACTCTATTCTATTCTCATGACAGATTTTAGTGTACAGAGCCACTCATTTGTTCGGGAGAGACAGTTAAATAATATACTACTGCATAGCAAACACAACTTGCTGAATATACTGATTTGTAAACATATGATTTCTGAATCGAGTTTCGTAGAATCAGTATGACATACAGAGTGTAATAATTTCTTTATTATCCATAATTTAAAAGCTATATTGTGGGGAATGAGTTACATATAGAGAGCCGCTGTCTTTCAACAAATGGGCAATGGTGGCATGGTCTGGCGTCATCATGTACTCCATATCACGCCATAATGCGGTGGCCGTGACTACAATACTATACACATGTCATTAATGGTAGACACGTCTGAAAGAACAATTTGTTTTTAAAATCGGAGCGGATGGAGCGAATCCAACGAAATAAATATTCATTTTGTGACCTTTAGCATTGAATAAAGCACATGGGAAGTTATCGACCTCACGCCAGATGTCGAATGTAAGATAAGGGGAGGTAACTCCGTATCATTACAACTATCTCAACAACTAACGCAAAACTGGTGGAAATCCTACCTTCTGACGGGTTTCTAGCTATCTTGTGCTTATGCTTCGAATTTAGGATCTTGAAGTTAGAAGCCTTCCTTCTGAAGTTTGCCTTCAGTCCTTTGATACCTGTACACCAACCTGGATATGTTCGTGTGGAGAGGTAGGAACGGATCTCATACTTCATCTTATCAGAATCCATTTTTCAAATCGACGCAATACGCGTACAACTTACTTATATTGGAGATTTAACGTGAGCTTTCCGACTGCAAGCGTATGTCGCACACAGGCCCGGCCAGGCCATTTAATGTGTTTCCAAAAAGGGGAAAAGTGAGTTTGTGCAACACAGGAGGGGGGCTTAGGGGTTGCTTATATAGTAATTTTGAAATTTTGAGATTTGGAATGAATGCCAAGAGTGGGTGGAGGACGAACTAAGGGAGCTGTGTGTGTTGGGTGGTTGTTACATTAGGTAGTTTTGGTTTTAATATTTTATTTGGGGTTTAAATGCGACTAATTAGTCCTGTTTTAATTATGTATATGCCTAAGGCTTTGAATTTTTCTAATAATTTTGTTGATTAAGGATTTATTCTAGTGTAAGTGCGGTTTTAAGATTTAGGGTGGTCTGTAGTGTTGTTCGGTGTGTTTGGAAGTGTGTGCAGCGAATGAGTACGTGTTCTGGTGTTTCTTGTTGTTTGCAATGTGGGCAGTTTCCTGTTGTGTGTAGATTAGCTATTTTACGGTGATTATTTAGTTTGGTGTGGCCTGTTTGTAGTTTAGTAATTATTCTGTCGATTTTTTTGGATGGGTGTAGTATTTTTGGTGTAGTTAGGTGTTGTTGGTACTTTTAGTACTTGATTTGGCTATTTGAGTTTTGGTATATATTTTGTCATTTTTTGTTAATTTTTTGTTTAGTGACACTTTTATTTCGATTTTGAGCTGGGTAAGTTTTATTTCTGGGAGTTTAAGGGATAATTTTGCTGCTTTATCTGCATTTTCATTTCCAAAGATTCCTACGTGGGCGGGGGTCCAAATGAACTCTATTTGTTTACCTGCCTTAGTTAAGTTGTTTGTGCTTTTGAGTATTTGATTTATTAGTTTGGGGCGGTTTTTAGTGTTTATATTTTTGAGGGCTTGTAGTCTAGTGAGTCGGTTAGGATGAGGATGTTTTGGTGTTTTTTAGATTGCTGATTGTGTAGTGCTGTAGTGACTGTCATCAATAGAACAAAATGCAATTTTCAATGCATAACTTGTATTTTGAGAAATACCATGTAGTTTGGGCCACGGTTTTATTCCGAAAATTGTGAATATCAGTATTTCGAAGTATTTTATCTTCTTCGGTGATTCAGCCGTCAAATGATGCTGTTTTAATTAGAGGTTGGTATTGTGATTTGAAACCTCTGAAAATTCTTGATGTGCATTGGTCAAAGTCAGAGTAAGAATTCCACAAAAACACGAAGCATGTCGTATAAAGTTAATGATTAGTTTTACACAGTTAATGGTCTTTTATGTTTGCATATAAGGCAGTAAGCAAACAATCGCTTTTGTCAGTCATGACAGTATCTTTTCTACTAGGCATTCTGTTTTGTGTCTACATTGCACTTCGTCTCTTGCTCAAAAGTTGTTTGTCCAGGGTTACACCATCCAGGGCCGTAGTAAAGCTTTCACAATAGTTACAGCCTTGTGTGTCTACATTGCACTTCGTCTCTTGCTCAAAAGTTGTTTGACGAGGGTTACACCATCCAGGACCGTAGTATAGCTTTCACTATAGTTACAGCCTTGTGTGTCTACATTGCACCTCGTCTCTTGCTTCGTATCTTTTCTACTACGCATGCTGTTCAAACTATGTGCTATAAGAAAGCTGTTCAATGTTAATTTTCATGTATAACATGTCAATACAATGAATATAAGTTTCGTTTTGTTTTGTTTCAGCCATGGCTTCATACAAGAAGATATTCGTTATGATGTTATTGATAGCACCTTTTGTAGCTCTTGTTACGTACATTGGCGGCCCTCGCGTTATGACTTTTGACATGCTCAGCAACATGTCAAGTCATATGTTCCAAATCTATCCGCCAGCAATCGGCATATCGGTTTATCCTTTACCTAAAAACATCACACCATTCGATCAACATTCGAGTATCTTATCGCATTTGTTGACAGGACACTGGAAAACACGTCCTTTGACAAAAAGGGAAGATGAAGATATTTTGAACTTTCTGTCTGACGTGAATGTCCGATACACCCTACCTAAGAATTATCAAAGGATTGATGGCCTCTGTGGAAATGTTACCCACAACGGATCTAAAACTGCTGAGTGGATAAGAGCCTTGTGTGATCCTAAAGGAACAACCCCGTGCTGCTTCAACAATAAATGTGCCATGAAGTCTGTGGAGGAATGTGTGTGTCCTGATTGCTACGACATGAGGCAGCAGAAACATGCTGAATATTCCACCTGGACTCCTTCAGAACCAAGACACGGCTACAAGGAACACAGCCCCCAAGAAGCTTGCAGCATCCTCAGTGGTAGCACCATTCTGTTTGTTGGGGATTCTCTGGTTCGTCATGTATATACAGCTATGGTGCTGCTTGTTACGGGGAATATGAAAGATGGAGCCATGAATGAAAATGTACCACAGAGTAAGTTTAAATGATTCAATGTGTGAGATCTTGAGGTTTGAAATTGCTTGGTTTTGTTTTTTGTATAACTTCGCATTCCTGCAATATTCCAGCTATATGACGGTGGTCTGTAAATATTCGAGTCTGGACCAGACAATCCAGTGATTGATATCATGAGCATCAATCCCCGCAATTGGGATCGATGGCATGTATCAACCAAGTCAGCGAGCCTGACCACACGATCCTGTTAGTCGCATATAAACATTTACATGTACATAGCTCCCCGGCTGCGTCATACAAAAAGACGTTAAAAGATGGTACTTGTTGTTACTCTGTCTGGCGCTCGGCATTAGGGGCTAATAGAAGGACTGGTCGGCTCGGAGTCAGTATACTGTGTCTGAGTGGAGTATTCATGTTAAACTGCGGTATCTCAGTGTGCTAGCACTATAAATCGGCATCAGTCCGGACTAGTACAAGCAGCCAAACACACGTACATGCACCTCGCTATATAAGTGTAATAATCTTGGACGCGACGTTAAACCCCATTTCACCTCACCAATAACAAAGTTGAAGGAAAAGAAGGAAACATGCGAATCGATGAAACTATATCACTGAGGATATCAATGAAACACGTCAGAGGAAAATGCTATTTTTCTGAATTTTCTGAATATAATATTTCCATACTCACACATCTATGAATACTTTCCTATATTATGTATGCACATAGACGTCAAAAGCTTAATTGATAAAATATTATTCGATCAATATTTATCAAAAAACAACGTATCAATGTCAGTTGTTTAACGACCGATTCAGTTGTGTTCAGAAGCAGCTGTTGTATAAACCGCTCCATTGATAATATAAACATTTTTTAATGTTGATCCTTTGTCTTGACTTGTTGATCTTGTGTTTCAGATGTTAGAAAGGTGTGTAGCGGAATGTATATGTTCACAGAAAAATTGTGTCGACTGCATTTGAAGCATCAGCTTCGTTCCTGCAATGGCACAGTTAACCTGGAACTGAAGGTCTTCTTCTCTGCAACATTTGGCCCACACTTGAAACAAAGAGTCGCAAATATAAACAGCAAGTCATTACTTTTTGTAGGTATAGGTCCACACAATTATTTTAACCATAAAGAAGTTCAAGAGAAGTTTCTGTTACCAACACTGACCTACATGCGCAACAATACGAGACCTTGGCCAAAAGTACTGTGGGCAGCGAGTCATGCTCCGGGTGCGTTGAAGTCCCCGAAAGTATTGGCCCAGTCGTACGACAGTGTAAAACGATACAATGGCAATATGGAGCCTTTCCTGCGAGCTTGGAAAGTACCTATTTTCGATACCTTTAACATGACGGATGGAATGACGAGCTTTGATGGTCAGCATTATGGACTTGGGATGAATGTAGTGAAAGCGAATGTAATATTGAGTTACCTAAATGAATTGAAAAATAAAGGATTGTGGTGAAACCTCTTGTTGGTGTCTATTATTTAGTTTTAGTTTTGCTTGGCCATAAAAAAGAATAAGAAGATCCTTGATATATTTTTATGTATAAAAGTCTAAAATCATATACATACCAGAGATCATAATTTCAGGCACTTGTTCCGTTCAACTTGTTCCATTACTATATTATATTTCAAGTAGATTCATGGTGCTGACAAACCTAGAATCAGGGCAAACTTGAATTAGAACCCACGATGATAAGTTTCTCGGGCGGGCCCGATGGCCGCAAGTCTGCACGGCGAATTCTGATACGTAACATGATAAATGATTCTCAACCTTTGAAACGTTAATTTCACATACATGTACTTATGAAAAAGTAATATGATATGTTCGAATTCAAGTTGGCCTTGATTCTAAGTTCGACTCATGCTTATGGGTTTACCTAGTGGTTAAAGCGTTCCCTTGTCATGGCGAAGACCCGGGTTCGATTCCCGACATTGGAACAATGTGTGAAGCTAATTTCTGGTGTCACCCGCCATGATATTGCAGGAATATTGCTTAAAGCGGCGTAAAATCAAACTCACTCACTCACTCACTCACTCACTCATGTAGGACCCGCTTCACCTCGGGACATCCGCCCACATCAAGACATGACGTGATCCAGGACATAACTGAAACTGTTCGAAGTGACGTTAAATCAAACTCGCCCACCATTGGTGAGCTGAGAAGAAAAGGTATGGAAAAAGACACTGAAAGAATGGCGTCTTTTGTCATCTGAAAGTATCCGATCGTTAAACCTCCAATCATTACGGATGTTGTCGAGGCATATGAAAAAGGGATATACCAAAAGAAAAGATGAATGTGTTGAATGTCTTTCAGTGTTTTTTTAATTATTTTCCAAATATCTTGTACATCATGCATATTTATGAATATATTTATGAATACATACACACAGCTTCCCTTAGCATTAGCTTGCTTCATCTGCTGAGCCTCGGTCTGTGGGAAACCTGATTTGGGATGTTGTACCGGATACCTGCAATGATCTTGTCGACTTCCTGTTTCTATCCTTTATCGACCGCCTCCGTGGTCTAGTGGTAGAGCGTCCGCCCGGAAAGTGGACGATGCGGGGTTGGGTCCCGGCCGCGTCATACCAAAAGATGTTAAAAGATAGTACTTGTTGTTACCCTGTCTGGCGCTTGGCATTAAGGTCGGCTCGGAGTCAGAATACTGTGTCTGAGTGGGATATTCATGTTAACTTGCGGCATGGTATCTCAGTGGGCTAGCACTAATCGGCATAAGACAGACAGACAGACAGACAGCCATACACAAAAGCACGCACGCACGCACGCACACGCACGCACATACAAATATATATATATATATATGGTCATTGTAACAGAATCTTTACCAGGGGTATGGGAGACAACTCTGCTTGTCTTGTTTACATTGTGATTTGCAGTTCGCTTCAATTGTGCTCAATGTTATAATTCTTCTCACTGTGATGTTTTCCACTGAAAATCCATTTGTTATAATTCATGTGTAATTTACTGGTATCTGTAATTGATAATAGTACACTCATTGTTCTGTAGTACATCTCCAAGTCAAACACTTGGTATTTCAAGTAGAGTTTCTTTTAAACTCATTTCCAAGCACATGTTGCTTCAAGTAAAATTACTATTCGTGCATTGTAAATATGATTATTATATTTTAATGATAGGATTTTTTATTTTCCTGTTCATCGAAAGTTAATACTGATCATGTGAACTAGTGTCAGATGGATGTTGAGAACAGGTAATTAGATACCATATTGTAACGATTGAGCTGGACGTTATATCCGTAGCGCCATGCCAAGTTTTAAACTTGACAGCAATACATTTTTGCCAGCCATGTTTTTACGAATACGGAAATAAGGACCCGAATTCCTCATTGTGTTTTCAGTCAATATAAGTGATTGATGAGCTGAGTAACATTTGGTTTAGCGTGCCAGGATCATAAGATCATAAGAGGAGCGGGCCTTATATTTGGACTGAGGCGGACTGAGGCGGATCCAACTTGTTGAAATTCTGGAAAGACTGGGAATTGCAGATATATCAACGGAAAACAAGGGAAAATTGCTGCCCACATCAGGGTCCGTCATCGCGCAATACAAGGCAGATGAGAGCAAACGTCTTACCAACTTTGGTCTATTACTAACCTTCTGTAAAGAAGAAACCAAGCCTGAGAGAGTGAGTGAGTGAGTGAGTATGGTTTAACGCCGCTTTTAGCAATATTCGAGCAATATCACGGCTGGGGACCCCAGAAATGGGCTTCACACATTGTACCCATGTCGGGAATCGAACCCGGGTCTTCAGCTTGACGAGAGAACGCTTTAACCATTAGGCTACCCGACCGCCCCAAACCAAGCCTGAAGTAACACAAACAGGTGCGCCAAATCCCCCACTTCAAGCTACCCTGAGAAATTTTTTTTTAAAGCGCATGGCCTGATCAATGGAAAACTTGGTATACGTTTCATCAACCTTTTCCGATACATTGACTCCGGAATGAAACTCGGCTATTCAGGCCCTGAAATCACCGAAGGAGTAATCAGAGCTATCGGCACCACAGATTCATTCCGGGAGTACCTTGAAGGGAATAGTAATATTCCAGTAACATCAGAGCGGGGGACACCAGAAATGGGTTCACACATTGTAGCCATGTGGGTAATGGAACCCAGGTCTTCGGCACGACGGGCGAACGCTTTTACCACTAGGCTTTCCCACGGCCCCTAAAGTCACAGCAATCACCCGATTAGTAGTTAACCTCTAGGACTCGCTTCACCTCGGGACATCCGCCCACATCAAGACATGACGTGATCCAGGACATAACTTAAACTGTTCGAAGTGACGTTAAATCAAACTCGCCCACCATTGGTGAGCTGAGAAGAAAAGGTATGGAAAAAGACACTGAAAGAATGGCGTCTTTTGTCATCTGAAAGTATCCGATCGTTAAACCTCCAATCATTACGGATGTTGTCGAGGCATATGCAAAAGGGATATACCAAAAGAAAAGATGAATGTGTTGAATGTCTAGTGGTAGAGCGTCCGCCCGGAAAGTGGATGATGCGGGGTTTCGGTCCCGGCCGCGTCATACCAAAAGATGTTAAAAGATAGTACTTGTTGTTACCCTGTCTGGCGCTTGGCATTAAGGTCGGCTCGGAGTCAGAATACTGTGTCTGAGTGGGATATTCATGTTATATGGGATATCTCAGTGTGCTAGCACTATAAAATCGGCATAAGACAGACAGACAGACAGACAGACAGCCACACACAAAAGCACGCACGCACGCACGCACGCACGCACGCACGCACGCACACACACACACACACACACATACACACAAACATATGTATACATATACATATATATATATATATATATATATATATATATATATATATATATGGTCATTGTAACAGAATCTTTACCAGGGGTATGGGAGACAACTCTGCTTGTCTTGTTTACATAGTGATTTGAAGTTCGCTGCAATTGTGCTCAATGTTATAATTCTTCTCAATGTGATGTTTTCCACTGAAAATCCATTTGTTATAATTCATGTGTAATTTACTGGTATCTGTAATTGATAATAGTACACTCATTGTTCTGTAGTACATCTCCAAGTCAAACACTTGATATTTCAAGTAGAGTTTCTGTTAAACTCATTTCCAAGCACATGTTGCTTCAAGTAAAATTACTATTCGTGCATTGTAAATATGAATATTATATTTTAATGATAGGATTTTTTATTTTCCTGTTCATCGAAAGTTAATACTGATCATGTGAACTAGTGTCAGATGGATGTTGAGAACAGGTAAATAGATACCATATTGTAACGATTGAGCTGGACGTTATATCCGTAGCGCCATGCCAAGTTTTAAACTTGACAGCAATACATTTTTGCCAGCCATGTTTTTGCGAATACGGAAATAAGGACCCGAATTCCTCATTGTGTTTTCAGTCAATATAAGTAATTGATGAGCTGAGTAACATTTGGTTTAGCGTGCCAGGATCATAAGATCATAAGAGGAGCGGGCCTAATATTTGGACTGAGGCGGACTGAGGCGGATCCAACTTGTTGAAATTCTGGAAAGACTGGGAATTGCAGATATATCAACGGAAAACAAGGGAAAATTGCTGCCCACATCAGGGTCCGTCATCGCGCAATGCAAGGCAGATGAGAGCAAACGTCTTACCAACTTTGGTCTATTACTAACCTTCTGTAAAGAAGAAACCAAGCCTGAGAGAGTGAGTGAGTGAGTGAGTATGGTTTAACGCCGCTTTTAGCAATATTCGAGCAATATCACGGCTGGGGACCCCAGAAATGGGCTTCACACATTGTACCCATGTCGGGAATCGAACCCGGGTCTTCAGCTTGACGAGCGAACGCATTAACCATAAGTCTACCCGACCGCCCCAAACCAAGCCTGAAGTAACACAAACAGGTGCGCCAAATCCCCCACTTCAAGCTACCCTGAGAAATTTTTTTTTAAAGCGCATGGCCTGATCAATGGAAAACTTGGTATACGTTTCATCAACCTTTTCCGATACATTGACTCCGGAATGAAACTCGGCTATTCAGGCCCTGAAATCACCGAAGGAGTAATCAGAGCTATCGGCACCACAGATTCATTCCGGGAGTACCTTGAAGGGAATAGTAATATTCCAGTAACATCAGAGCGGGGGACACCAGAAATGGGTTCACACATTGTAGCCATGTGGGTAATGGAACCCAGGTCTTCGGCACGACGGGCGAACGCTTTTACCACTAGGCTTTCCCACCGCCCCTAAAGTCACAGCAATCACCCGATTAGTAGTTAACCTCTAGGACTCGCTTCACCTCGGGACATCCGCCCACATCAAGACATGACGTGATCCAGGACATAACTTAAACTGTTCGAAGTGACGTTAAATCAAACTCGCCCACCATTGGTGAGCTGAGAAGAAAAGGTATGGAAAAAGACACTGAAAGAATGGCGTCTTTTGTCATCTGAAAGTATCCGATCGTTAAACCTCCAATCATTACGGATGTTGTCGAGGCATATGCAAAAGGGATATACCAAAAGAAAAGATGAATGTGTTGAATGTCTAGTGGTAGAGCGTCCGCCCGGAAAGTGGATGATGCGGGGTTTCGGTCCCGGCCGCGTCATACCAAAAGATGTTAAAAGATAGTACTTGTTGTTACCCTGTCTGGCGCTTGGCATTAAGGTCGGCTCGGAGTCAGAATACTGTGTCTGAGTGGGATATTCATGTTATATGGGATATCTCAGTGTGCTAGCACTATAAAATCGGCATAAGACAGACAGACAGACAGCCACACACAAAAGCACGCACGCACGCACGCACGCACGCACGCACGCACACACACACACACACACACACAAACATATGTATACATATATATATATATATATATATATATGGTCATTGTAACAGAATCTTTACCAGGGGTATGGGAGACAACTCTGCTTGTCTTGTTTACATAGTGATTTGAAGTTCGCTTCAATTGTGCTCAATGTTATAATTCTTCTCAATGTGATGTTTTCCACTGAAAATCCATTTGTTATAATTCATGTGTAATTTACTGGTATCTGTAATTGATAATAGTACACTCATTGTTCTGTAGTACATCTCCAAGTCAAACACTTGATATTTCAAGTAGAGTTTCTGTTAAACTCATTTCCAAGCACATGTTGCTTCAAGTAAAATTACTATTCGTGCATTGTAAATATGAATATTATATTTTAATGATAGGATTTTTTATTTTCCTGTTCATCGAAAGTTAATACTGATCATGTGAACTAGTGTCAGATGGATGTTGAGAACAGGTAAATAGATACCATATTGTAACGATTGAGCTGGACGTTATATCCGTAGCGCCATGCCAAGTTTTAAACTTGACAGCAATACATTTTTGCCAGCCATGTTTTTGCGAATACGGAAATAAGGACCCGAATTCCTCATTGTGTTTTCAGTCAATATAAGTAATTGATGAGCTGAGTAACATTTGGTTTAGCGTGCCAGGATCATAAGATCATAAGAGGAGCGGGCCTAATATTTGGACTGAGGCGGACTGAGGCGGATCCAACTTGTTGAAATTCTGGAAAGACTGGGAATTGCAGATATATCAACGGAAAACAAGGGAAAATTGCTGCCCACATCAGGGTCCGTCATCGCGCAATGCAAGGCAGATGAGAGCAAACGTCTTACCAACTTTGGTCTATTACTAACCTTCTGTAAAGAAGAAACCAAGCCTGAGAGAGTGAGTGAGTGAGTGAGTATGGTTTAACGCCGCTTTTAGCAATATTCGAGCAATATCACGGCTGGGGACCCCAGAAATGGGCTTCACACATTGTACCCATGTCGGGAATCGAACCCGGGTCTTCAGCTTGACGAGCGAACGCATTAACCATAAGTCTACCCGACCGCCCCAAACCAAGCCTGAAGTAACACAAACAGGTGCGCCAAATCCCCCACTTCAAGCTACCCTGAGAAATTTTTTTTTAAAGCGCATGGCCTGATCAATGGAAAACTTGGTATACGTTTCATCAACCTTTTCCGATACATTGACTCCGGAATGAAACTCGGCTATTCAGGCCCTGAAATCACCGAAGGAGTAATCAGAGCTATCGGCACCACAGATTCATTCCGGGAGTACCTTGAAGGGAATAGTAATATTCCAGTAACATCAGAGCGGGGGACACCAGAAATGGGTTCACACATTGTAGCCATGTGGGTAATGGAACCCAGGTCTTCGGCACGACGGGCGAACGCTTTTACCACTAGGCTTTCCCACCGCCCCTAAAGTCACAGCAATCACCCGATTAGTAGTTAACCTCTAGGACTCGCTTCACCTCGGGACATCCGCCCACATCAAGACATGACGTGATCCAGGACATAACTTAAACTGTTCGAAGTGACGTTAAATCAAACTCGCCCACCATTGGTGAGCTGAGAAGAAAAGGTATGGAAAAAGACACTGAAAGAATGGCGTCTTTTGTCATCTGAAAGTATCCGATCGTTAAACCTCCAATCATTACGGATGTTGTCGAGGCATATGCAAAAGGGATATACCAAAAGAAAAGATGAATGTGTTGAATGTCTAGTGGTAGAGCGTCCGCCCGGAAAGTGGATGATGCGGGGTTTCGGTCCCGGCCGCGTCATACCAAAAGATGTTAAAAGATAGTACTTGTTGTTACCCTGTCTGGCGCTTGGCATTAAGGTCGGCTCGGAGTCAGAATACTGTGTCTGAGTGGGATATTCATGTTATATGGGATATCTCAGTGTGCTAGCACTATAAAATCGGCATAAGACAGACAGACAGACAGACAGACAGCCACACACAAAAGCACGCACGCACGCACGCACGCACGCACGCACACACACACACACACACACAAACATATGTATACATATATATATATATATATATATATATATATATATATATATGGTCATTGTAACAGAATCTTTACCAGGGGTATGGGAGACAACTCTGCTTGTCTTGTTTACATAGTGATTTGAAGTTCGCTTCAATTGTGCTCAATGTTATAATTCTTCTCAATGTGATGTTTTCCACTGAAAATCCATTTGTTATAATTCATGTGTAATTTACTGGTATCTGTAATTGATAATAGTACACTCATTGTTCTGTAGTACATCTCCAAGTCAAACACTTGATATTTCAAGTAGAGTTTCTGTTAAACTCATTTCCAAGCACATGTTGCTTCAAGTAAAATTACTATTCGTGCATTGTAAATATGAATATTATATTTTAATGATAGGATTTTTTATTTTCCTGTTCATCGAAAGTTAATACTGATCATGTGAACTAGTGTCAGATGGATGTTAAGAACAGGTAAATAGATACCATATTGTAACGATTGAGCTGGACGTTATATCCGTAGCGCCATGCCAAGTTTTAAACTTGACAGCAATACATTTTTGCCAGCCATGTTTTTGCGAATACGGAAATAAGGACCCGAATTCCTCATTGTGTTTTCAGTCAATATAAGTAATTGATGAGCTGAGTAACATTTGGTTTAGCGTGCCAGGATCATAAGATCATAAGAGGAGCGGGCCTAATATTTGGACTGAGGCGGACTGAGGCGGATCCAACTTGTTGAAATTCTGGAAAGACTGGGAATTGCAGATATATCAACGGAAAACAAGGGAAAATTGCTGCCCACATCAGGGTCCGTCATCGCGCAATGCAAGGCAGATGAGAGCAAACGTCTTACCAACTTTGGTCTATTACTAACCTTCTGTAAAGAAGAAACCAAGCCTGAGAGAGTGAGTGAGTGAGTGAGTATGGTTTAACGCCGCTTTTAGCAATATTCGAGCAATATCACGGCTGGGGACCCCAGAAATGGGCTTCACACATTGTACCCATGTCGGGAATCGAACCCGGGTCTTCAGCTTGACGAGCGAACGCATTAACCATAAGTCTACCCGACCGCCCCAAACCAAGCCTGAAGTAACACAAACAGGTGCGCCAAATCCCCCACTTCAAGCTACCCTGAGAAATTTTTTTTTAAAGCGCATGGCCTGATCAATGGAAAACTTGGTATACGTTTCATCAACCTTTTCCGATACATTGACTCCGGAATGAAACTCGGCTATTCAGGCCCTGAAATCACCGAAGGAGTAATCAGAGCTATCGGCACCACAGATTCATTCCGGGAGTACCTTGAAGGGAATAGTAATATTCCAGTAACATCAGAGCGGGGGACACCAGAAATGGGTTCACACATTGTAGCCATGTGGGTAATGGAACCCAGGTCTTCGGCACGACGGGCGAACGCTTTTACCACTAGGCTTTCCCACCGCCCCTAAAGTCACAGCAATCACCCGATTAGTAGTTAACCTCTAGGACTCGCTTCACCTCGGGACATCCGCCCACATCAAGACATGACGTGATCCAGGACATAACTTAAACTGTTCGAAGTGACGTTAAATCAAACTCGCCCACCATTGGTGAGCTGAGAAGAAAAGGTATGGAAAAAGACACTGAAAGAATGGCGTCTTTTGTCATCTGAAAGTATCCGATCGTTAAACCTCCAATCATTACGGATGTTGTCGAGGCATATGCAAAAGGGATATACCAAAAGAAAAGATGAATGTGTTGAATGTCTAGTGGTAGAGCGTCCGCCCGGAAAGTGGATGATGCGGGGTTTCGGTCCCGGCCGCGTCATACCAAAAGATGTTAAAAGATAGTACTTGTTGTTACCCTGTCTGGCGCTTGGCATTAAGGTCGGCTCGGAGTCAGAATACTGTGTCTGAGTGGGATATTCATGTTATATGGGATATCTCAGTGTGCTAGCACTATAAAATCGGCATAAGACAGACAGACAGACAGACAGACAGCCACACACAAAAGCACGCACGCACGCACGCACGCACGCACGCACACACACACACACACACACACAAACATATGTATACATATATATATATATATATATATATATATGGTCATTGTAACAGAATCTTTACCAGGGGTATGGGAGACAACTCTGCTTGTCTTGTTTACATAGTGATTTGAAGTTCGCTTCAATTGTGCTCAATGTTATAATTCTTCTCAATGTGATGTTTTCCACTGAAAATCCATTTGTTATAATTCATGTGTAATTTACTGGTATCTGTAATTGATAATAGTACACTCATTGTTCTGTAGTACATCTCCAAGTCAAACACTTGATATTTCAAGTAGAGTTTCTGTTAAACTCATTTCCAAGCACATGTTGCTTCAAGTAAAATTACTATTCGTGCATTGTAAATATGAATATTATATTTTAATGATAGGATTTTTTATTTTCCTGTTCATCGAAAGTTAATACTGATCATGTGAACTAGTGTCAGATGGATGTTGAGAACAGGTAAATAGATACCATATTGTAACGATTGAGCTGGACGTTATATCCGTAGCGCCATGCCAAGTTTTAAACTTGACAGCAATACATTTTTGCCAGCCATGTTTTTGCGAATACGGAAATAAGGACCCGAATTCCTCATTGTGTTTTCAGTCAATATAAGTAATTGATGAGCTGAGTAACATTTGGTTTAGCGTGCCAGGATCATAAGATCATAAGAGGAGCGGGCCTAATATTTGGACTGAGGCGGACTGAGGCGGACTGAGGCGGATCCAACTTGTTGAAATTCTGGAAAGACTGGGAATTGCAGATATATCAACGGAAAACAAGGGAAAATTGCTGCCCACATCAGGGTCCGTCATCGCGCAATGCAAGGCAGATGAGAGCAAACGTCTTACCAACTTTGGTCTATTACTAACCTTCTGTAAAGAAGAAACCAAGCCTGAGAGAGTGAGTGAGTGAGTGAGTATGGTTTAACGCCGCTTTTAGCAATATTCGAGCAATATCACGGCTGGGGACCCCAGAAATGGGCTTCACACATTGTACCCATGTCGGGAATCGAACCCGGGTCTTCAGCTTGACGAGAGAACGCTTTAACCATTAGGCTACCCGACCGCCCCAAACCAAGCCTGAAGTAACACAAACGGGTGCGCCAAATCCCCCACTTCAAGCTACCCTGAGAAAATCTTTTTAAGGCGCATGGCCTGATCAATGGAAAACTTGGTATACGTTTCATCAACCTTTTCCGATACATTGACTCCGGAAAGAAACTCGGCTATTCAGGCCCTGAAATCATCGAAGGAGTAATCAGAGCTATCGGCACCACAGATTCATTCCGGGAGTACCTTGAAGGGAATAGTAATATTCCAGTAACATCAGAGCGGGGGACACCAGAAATGGGCTTCACACATTGTAGCCATGTGGGTAATGGAACCCAGGTCTTCGGCACGACGGGCGAACGCTTTTACCACTAGGCTTTCCCACCGCCCCTAAAGTCACAGCAATCACCCGAATCTATTGATTCCAAAAGAATGAACTCGTCCCTTCGGCGAATTGTTTGTGATAGAAAGTTGATATATACTGGATAATCGGATTGATTGCTGCTTGGACACTGTCCCATCATTACACTGCCCCTGCTATATTGTGTACGTCAAAGAACGAAATGCCCTTAAAAACTGCTCACTGACCGAAATAGTTTGCTTAGTTTACTTACGTACTTAGTGAATTGCACTGTCCACTCAGGCACTAACTTGTTACGATATTTCACTAATCAGTTAGTAAATATTTGCTAATTAGACTAGTACATGTGGCCTATCATTGACTAGGGCAGTTTACTAATCAGTTAGTAGACATTACTATTCAAATAATCTTCTTCTCATAATTTACTAACAGCAATAGTATATTTACAAAGCTTGTATGTTTTACTACACTTTAACAAAGGCTCGTTCCTTTGTCATTTTGCAATCCCTGTTGACACCTGCTGAATACAATTGGCAAACAAAACAGTAGAAAACATGAAAAATTCAGGTGAAAGATAACAAAAAACGATTTTTCAGTTGCATTTTACGTTTACTTATACAATGCTACGTAAACATTCTTCATTAAGTACATGCTGTAAAGTTTTTGTGATTTCATGAATAAAAACAAATTTATGGCGTCAATCGCTCCTTTCCTTAAAAATAATAGAGTTGAGACCTGGTACAAGGATATTCCCCTACTTAAAACACATCCCCACTTTCACACTTTGACCAAACATTGTCTCGTGGAATTTTATTTGCTTAATTCAACAGAACTCTTTGTCGGCTGTATTTATTCTGTGTGAGTCGCCCTTGCGTGATGTACGAGGAATACGTTTTCTGCCGCTGTTGCACGTGCACCAAGATCCCTCGTGAACTGATATTTAAAATGCATGATACACGGCTCATCATGGGGTCCTTTTGTTTGTTTGTTGTATAACGCCGCAATATTCAAGCTGTATGACGGTTGTCTGTAAATAATCAAGTTGGGGCAAGACAATCCAGTGATTAATATCATGAGCATCGATCCACTCAACTGAGAAGCGATGACATGCATCAACCGAGTCAGCGAGCCTGACCACACGATCCCGTTAGTCTCATATAAACATATACATGTACATATCTCCCCGGCTGCGTCATACAAAAAGACGTTAAAAGATGGTACTTGTTGTTACCCTGTCTGGCGCTCGGCATTAGGGGCTAACAGAAGGACTGGTCGGCTCGGAGTCTGTATACTTTGTCTGAACGGAGTATTCCACATAGTCACCATTCCCGGCAAACATCGGTTGCTGAAGACCTATTCTTCCCCAGATCTTCCCGGGTCTCGTGGGGTCCTGAAGTAATATTTCATCAATCGCTTATAATTAAATGCTGACGGGGATTATAGGATAGATTGAGATCTGAATCTATTTGCTTTAAATATGATCATTGATGTAGTAGCCTGCTGTAACAACATTATAAACATAATATTTTTTGCTTTTAAGGCTTTTACGGGGGGCCTCTGCTCCATTATTTTTAGGGAATAGAGAGTTACTCGGACATTCCCCCCTGCATGGGATACCCCTTCTCTCCACCACTGCCACGTGCAATCTACCAGGTAGGATATATAGTAAATAAGCTGTTTACCAACCTTCTGCCCCTGTCACTCAATAACTTTGTATAATTCTCTGGACTGATTTCTCATTTTGGCCGATTCACTTACTGTGTACCTTTGGTATAAAACCCAACTAAACGCTTATAGCTGTGTTCCCTATGTAGCAATGTTCCAGGTTACAACTCCCACCCACCAGATCATGTTTCATGTTGACAGTGCCTGACATGAATAACCGGTGTAGAGCCAGGAAAATACGTGTGGCTATTTTCGCTTGGTGATCTCGTCATATATCATTTTGTTGCTGCATGTGCATTAACACGGAACAGCATGTCACCACTTTGTCACGTCAGCGAAGTTGTAAGATGAATGGGACAGTAAACAACATATACACCCTGATCTTTGATCCACAGATGTCCCGTCAAGTTTCAGGATCTAGAATTCAAAGTTGACGTAAACAATTCGTTGCACATGATGCAGAACGGTAACGTGATTTGTCATGACGCATATCCTATTTGCCAGGGACGTTTTTCTCCCCCGTTGAATTCTTTGCAAGCAGTAGAATGTTCTAGCTGCTGTGTGTCTTTTCAAATGGAAACGTTAAGTGTGTTGTTTGTGATTTTTCTCCGACCTTCTCATGGCTTTACATCGTACAGAAGTTCTTATACGTACAATGCAGAGCCGCGTTTGCGTCTGTGTACGGCAGGGTCGGTGTCGAAGTCGTCCTTCGGATACAACATGTACGCAACGAATGGTATGTAAACCGCAAGAGGTTCTTTTGACAATCTTTGATGTATTTTTAACCATTTATTTCACAAAAAGTAAATCGGTTTAGAAAGGAGTTTACAGTATCATTTATCCTTTGAATCTGTATGTTGTTACATTTATGAGTTTACAAACACCAAGGTGTCTTTACCGCTGTTGGGTACGGCCCAGCCAAAGGTAAGGTTTGATGGTATTCCAAGGTAAGTATCTGGTTTGGGAACAAGGGGTATAAAAAAAATCCACTGTCGAAACATTTGACAGAGTTTAAGAAGGTCATGGCAGAATCAGCAATAGCCTTAAAAAGCATGTTATGAAGGCGTGAAACGTTGCTATGTATTTGTACCAAGTGGGGATTAGATAGTAAAAGAGGATATAGCATCACGTTCCCAGTTACCAACGTTGTCAGAGACGATGTGTCGGGTATCCAACTCGGCTTAGTTGATTCCGTGTCATTGTGTTCAGATGCTCTGGGACGATGCCCATGATTAGAATCACTGGTTTGTCTGGACCAGACTCCACTATTTACAGGCCGCCATGGTAGGCTAGATAGAATATTGCAATAGTACGGCTTCAAATAAGGCAACAAAAATAACATGTAGTAAAATATAGAGTTGATGGACATTATTTCATATAATACTTCATAGTTCAAAAGAAAGCTTGAGGTACCGGTAGACACTTTTGTAGAAATAAATAAAGTAAAAGGCAATAAATAGTACTTTCAAATGTCATATGAATGATCTCGGGACATAAGTCTGGCCAGTTCAGTTGAAATGTTGAACAAACACTAGACAAGATCGTAGTAGTTGACATAGAGAAACATATTCTCCATATATATTGGGTATTTTGGTAATCTAATTCGTTAAATCCATTTTATAAATCAAAATACCCTGTGTTTTAGCTGGTGACAAGGTAATATCAGTAATCGACTGAGTATGTTGAAATACCATGGATATATCTACAGACATTCAATATTCAATCACATCACTTTACTATAATGCCAACGTGGTTATTTTTCCATTTTGTCTAATGTACAAAAGGTGGCATTATCCCCGCGTTGTTCTGTATTGGTTGGTTTGTTTTGTTGTTTAACGCCGCACTCAGCAATATTCCAGCTATATGACGGCGGTCTGTAAATAATCGACCAGACAATCCAGTGATTAATATCATGAGCATCGATCCACGCAATTGGGATGGATGACATGCATCAACCAGGTCAGCGAGGCTGACCACCCGATCCCGTTAGTCGCCTTTTACGACAAGCATAGTCACCTTTTACTCGTTGTACTGTAAGTTATACTTACCAATGTTTATGTATCGTAGAATAGTCAGTTGATGGAACTATTGGCAGTGGACAACATACAACCCTGTTCATGTACCTTTTCTGCACGTAAAGTTGCACATGTAAATAAAAGCATAAGTATGAAATAAACAAATTCCAAAAGGGAGAGATTTCTCATTTCTTCTTTGTACTGATCTGACAATAGGATTGGCGCAAGAAGGATTGTTTGGATTAAACCGACATCAAAGGCGTGGTTGAATGATAATGTAAAGGAACTTTCCGCAGAGTGACCAGAGAATTCCGCAGAGTGACCAGAGACAAGTTTTACTTCCTTTATCATGAGCTTTAAAGTCCTTATCCAAAGAGTCGTCACGTCAGTCAGGGCGTTAGGGTAGCCTTGTGGTTAAAGCGTTCGCTCGTCACGCCGAAGACCCGGATTCGATTCACCACATGGTAACAATGTGTGAAAAACATTTCTGGTGTCACCCGCCGTGATATTGCTGGAATAGTGCTAAAAGCGGCGTAAAACCATACTCGCTCACTCACTCAACACGTAAACCCGTGAAACAGAAAGATGAAGTTCATATAGCAATACATTTGCTGGTTTCGCCTGCTGAGTCTCGGAATGTGGGAAACCTATTTTCACAAGTTTGCACAAGATGATCTTGTCGTCTTCCGAAACCTTAAATTGCTGTACACTATTTGATAATGATCCATAATACTGACGGATTCGCACACTCGACTGTGCTTTTGGCAGATACTATTCATGGATATGAAAAGGCTTTTGTCGCTTTTATTTCTCTAGCAGGCATTCTCAGTGAACCAATTTAATTCTCAAAGTGGATCATTTGTGGATAGACAAAGTTAAGAAAATTCAAGATATAAGACAAAGTTGAATTTAATGGAACAATTTGATATATAAATGTGAGAACACTATGACCAACGGAATATCAGCCGTAATACACCAATAAGTCTGATATCGCGACATGTTGTTGATATCGAAAGTGACCTTATCTATATTATATAATAAATTATTCATATCAGTTTTATCAAAACTTCATCCACGTCCACAGAGAAGGGAAAATAGAATCATGCGATTTATATAAATTCCCGATTAGTATGGGGTATTCACATATATGCCTTGTTCAAAGTATTGAATATATATCAGTTGTACATATTGACAGGTCCATGATGTCAATCACTGAATTGTCTGGTCCAAACTCGATTATGTACTGACCGCCGTCATACAGCAGGAATATTGCTAAGTACGGCTTTAAACAACAAACAGACACGCAAAAACATATTGACAGTCAAGCACTTATAATTATGTCTTGTTACTTGTTCATATAAAATCAGATTATGTAGTATTTACCTGTCAAATGTTTTCGATATAAGTAATACCTATATCGACAAAAGCATGTATGAATAGTTATATGATACACACTCAAACTGGGCTAATTATGCTAATATTGCAGGTCCACTGCGGTGGCACCGGATCTCAACCTGCTGTGGGGGAGCGAAGCAGTCTCCCGTACCTCTGAGTACCCGAGGCGCAGCGTGTGGTCAGCCCTACACTCTCACATACAGTCAGTCTCAGGCTGCAAGTGTATCGTCAGTCACATATAACAATGGTAGGTTTTCAGTTTGGTGTTAGCTGAATATATAAGTTACCTCTAGCCATATAGATCGACACGTCCATACCACGAACAACATGCTGAACGTGTGTTTGCAATAAAATAGAATAACAGAATGTTAACGTTCAGGAATACAGATGCGCCGACCACAGACAATCTCCAGTCACACAAAACACCAGTGTGATTAACTGATGAGGACATCATATTTGATGTCAAATGACTTGTACTCATCTCAGATTGTTACGCCATCATTTCTGTAGGTTCCCCTGCAACAATGGTGTCCAAGACCAATATCAGAAACGTCTGCTGAGATCTGATGGTTGTTTTAAAATAAATACGAGTTAAGGTTAGCACAGATTAACACGACTGTGCAGCTTATGGTTTGTTATCAAGTACCAAAGGTTGGAACAAGTGACATTCATATTTGATGCGATAGAGAGCTGTGATTCGAACCGAGTGCGAAATCTTGAATAAGGACCAACATGGCATGTGTCATTCCTTGTCTATATGTATGGAGGGTGTGATTATTTTCTATACGGCTATATTGTGTTGTACACGCTATCATCGAGTTCATGTTCAAGACCATAAATCATGTTTAAGTGACAAGTGCACATTCGGATTTATATTTCTTCAAACTCGATTCGTCAGTGTTTCAGAAGAGCACATTTTATAGTGTTTTCAGGCTTATAAAAGGGATACGACCTATTTCGAACCAGGGACTATTTTGTGGCAGAAGTATTAGTACAAAGATACGGAACGCAAGACAGGGACATGTTCTCTTTCAATACCAATTCAATGTCTCCTACATATCCACAGGACAAACAGCTACAATGACCTTCCCGAAAAGGAGACTCTCTCTCAGTGACGTACCCCGTCGTCAGGGCTGCACGTTCCTCCTGGGGGAGATACACTACCATGCTGGCATCACAGGGGACACAGGCTCCGAACACTGGCTGGAACACACAGGATACGGGGCCGAGGTAGGTAGAGTGGGTGAACCTAGGTCAGAGATAGGCGAACGACGAAATCGGGCGGATGCAATGAGTCACATGTGGCATCAGGAACTACTTTACTAAAGGTTGCTTCTGGAATGTTACAAGCTGGAAGTTCTTGTTAACCTCGGGAATGAATATGGAGGAAAGGCCTAGGTATGGACATGGAATTTCAGTCTCTGAATTTAAAGTCCCAGAACCTGCCTTTAGTAACGGATTATTTTGATATACATTGAGGCCATTCTTTATAATGATGATATTCCCCTATTGGTGGAATTCACAAGGCTATCCCTAACTTAAACTTGATTTGTTTTTTGTGCAGCGTAACTCTGTTCAGAGAGGGCTTCCTAAGGTTGTATAACCTGTACATCTCTCCCGTTCACAATGTCATTTAACTATACAAAACAACGAAACCCTTGCAGATGATGTCCCATGGCACATTCTTCCGAACCCTTGCTCAAAACGATCGCCCAGCCAATGCTATGGGACCAATCCACTCTCTAATCATAAAACGGGACCTGAGCAGTGTGTAAACCATTAGACATTGTCCAGAAGCAGGTTGACTGCATCTAGTGAATTTTTACTTACCATGTTGGTGGAAGAAGGATACAGCCCATACTGCCTGTAAACAGCTATGGTGAACAAATAGAGAGACATAACTGTCAATAATTTAGTATTGACGTGGCAGATGAATGTTGAGATATGAGCAGGTAGGGCACATCAGGACACTATTCATATTAGCTGAAAGCAGCTAAATGCTACAGTGGATATGCTGTAACTATATATATATGTGAATTGTTAATGTAGACTGGAAAAACCCACTGAATTATTAAAAGAAAGATAATAATGTTAATGTGTACAGAAATGTAATATGTATTATGGAATAAATGTTATGTTAATGTATATGTAATAACCCTTAAACAAATGATCTAGTTGTTATAATGAGTAATTTATAGTTCCTTATTTTCGTGAGGATTACACTGCTATGTTGTCGCTGTTTCAGGTCCATCTGGTGCACTACAACAGGAAGTATAGCGGTATAGTGGAGGCGACGTCAAAACCGGATGGACTTGCCGTTATTGCTATCCTTATACAGGCGAGCAGCACGTTCCATGTAGTATTTTTATTTTGTAAACCACATTTTTAAGATTACTGTAAGAAAGTGGTGTAGTATCCCTGTCTCATGTTTTGGATGACATCATGCCTGATAACTGAAAAGATTGATCCACTCTATGGGGAAAAACAAGGAAAAGGTATATAAGGGTCCTTTTTGTGGTAATAGCCAGTACCTATTTGGCAAGTTATCGCGTTTGTTGTTTTAGAAAGCAAGAACATCACCAAACAGCGAGTTAAGAAGATATGTCCGCTTGGTGTCGAGGTTAAAGGCAAACGGTACAGTGTTTATTTTACATACGAACCAAACCAACTCAGAATATGAAATATCACTGTCTATAAGTGTATCCAAGAAGATATGCTTTACACTTTATTTGTTTGTTTGTTTGTTGTGTTACGCCGCACTCAGCAATATTCCAGCAAAATGACGGTGGTCTGTAAATGATAGAGGCTGGACCAGACAATCCAGTGATTGTCATCACGAGCATCAATCCACGCAATTGGGATGCGATGACATACATTATGCAGCAAGCCTGATCACCCGATCCCATTAGTCGCATCTTACGACAAGCATAGTCGCTTTTTACGGCATGTTTGGGTTGCTGTACTACACAAACTACTTGATATAACTGTATTGCCCAGCCCTATATTGTGTTTCATTGTAATTACCACATACAATATTGTTTACAACACATATAATGTTTCTATGTTTGTAGCGTCCTATACATGGTATATGTGTTATGATGTATATTCCCTCCTACAGATGCGAAACTCAGGACGACTATAAGGCCCCTCCTGCTGCTCCCCCACAGTAAAGAGTTCTTCATATATGAGGGTTCGCTCACGTCTCCGCCATGCTCGGAGTCAGTACTATGGGTCGTTATGAGGCAACCATTACAGCTGAGTTCACGAGGGGTATGTCATGGAACGTCCGCCTGTGGATGACGTTGATCTGTATTTGATGTTCATAGGATACATGTAGAAACGAGAAGCTTTTCATATCGTAACCAAGAAATGATAAATGAGACATTTTCTCTTGATGTCCCTTATACCAAGCCGTGACTACTAAGGAATATTACTGGGCGTAAAATTCTTTGCAAGTATATATCCAGAGGTAATATGAAACAGTACTACAGATTCTGCTGTATGTATACCTGAGATGAAATACCTGCTTTCAGCAATTTTCAGGCTGTGTAGTCCGCTACTAGCATAACTAAAATTGTTCAAAGGAGCCATCTTTCCCTACGGATTCCGCTTCCAGTACATTCCTGCTATTTTATATGGAGCATTTGTAGGATATCAGAATGAGAGAGTGAGTGATTTTTTTCTAACGCTGTCGTCAGCATTATTTTAGCTATATGACGACAGCCTGTAAATAACTGAGTCAGTGGCTGCAAGTAACGATCACTTATAAGACACGGTGACACCATCAAACTGGCGAGCCTGACCAGACTGTCTTCTTTAGGCAACACTTCCGACAAGCGTAGGGAACTGCGGACCTATCCTTCCCCGAAATCCTGACAGCTACATGTACCAAAATATTCATTTATGTACGGTAGCAGTTTGTAATCCATGGTATCTGTTCCACGGCGACGTGTGGAGCATCTACATGCTATGTAACGTATTAATAGTATTCATTATATCTGAAACGACTATGCAAGGCATATTCAATGTAAGAACACGAGACTATTATGTCTCATTATCGTGATTATTTCAGGCAGCAACTTCTTAACAGTACTACCTAACCCACCCTACCCCTTTTCTTTATAGCTGCAGATGCTGAGGAACCTTCCAAGAAAAGGTGGGCGGGTGTTGGCGACATATACAAACGTCCGCCCCGAACAAGAACTTAACAACAGGCTTGTGGAAACCAATTTCCCTTGTTCAGACAACCTCGATGCCTTCAATACACCGACAGAACACGGAGGACATTTATAGATATGAACATTGGAAAATGTGACGAATATGTGTGTGTTAAAGAGTTTAGGAGCTTATATTAACAAAAATATGTCAATACATTTGTTTGGCATTTCCAAATTTGACGCCTCAGTGACACAACTTATATCCTATGCAATTCCCTATGTGTACCTTATGTTCCTGTCTTTTGTAATTGAACAACTGACTTGCCTTTGCATGTATTTGTGATGGTTGCCTCCAGTGAGGAAGGATATGTTCACCTTCTCGTGAACACCATGAACATGTGTTTGTTGCTTTAATTTATGAAAAAGGTTGATTACTTTTCATTACATGAGATTGATTATGTTGTGTAAGTTTAACATCTATTTATATGTTTGAATAGGATATCGAAATACTTATATATATTCCATGCCATACATACTCTTATCTCATCAGCAACCCATGCTTGTCGTAAGAGACGACTAACGGGATCAGGTGGTCAGGCTCTCAAACTTTGTTGATGCATGGCATCGTATCCCAATTGTGTAGATGGCTGCTCAAAATATCATTCACTGGATTGCCTGGTCCAAACTCGATTACTGACAAAATCGCCATCATATTGCCAAGTGCAGCGTTAAACAACAAACAAAGAACAAACATGATGAAATGATATATCAGGTATTTATGTTTTAATTGCTATTTAATATTTTTGTAGCTACAATGAAATCCCGTTATAGTTTTTGAACATTCAACGTAATAGTTTTGCTGAATGACACCTCAGTATGTTATGTGGTTTATAAGCCGGCACCATTGTGAACAAAATGTCATCTTCAGTTGTTGAACCATAGCGTTAATCACTGTTTGATTGTCCACTGCTCTCAGTGGTGTATTCTGTACTGTACACGTTTTCTTACTGATACCCAAGGTGATTCTAAAGAACAATCCTTGTAACCTGTTTTGTTTTCTTTCCTACCATGACACACCGAAGACCCAATATTTCCCTTAGCCGGATACAATGTGTAAAGTCCATATTTGGTGCCCCCTTGGGAACCCATGGAAGATAAGAATGTGTCCTCAGCACCCCATTGCTGGTCGTAAAAGACGACCGAATTGGGCAACCTGTTTAGAATCGAAACTGTGATACTCTAGTTATTATACTGTCCATCGCTGACAGGTTTTATTCCGTATAAATATTTATTATGTCTAAGTTCTCGTCACGATATGGCTGAAATATTGCCAATGTGACGTTAAATTCTAACTCACTCACTCACCATATTTGGTGTCCTCCGCCGTGCTATTGCTGGAATTTTGCTAAAATGCGGCGTAAAACCTTACACACTCGCAAAGTCACTTCCATAATGAAACCGTCGTATATAGGAAATTACTAAAGGTATAAACTACACGTACGTATGATATTAGCTGTTATGTGTAAGAGTGATCTAAACTTCTCACACATCATTCAAATCTAGCTTCAAAGTCACTGTTTGTATTGGAATACATGGCACTGTTTACATATGCATATATATTGTTGTGTCAATGGATGTACACCCAGCTAGTTTTGTTTTCTTTCCTACCGTGACACGCCAAAGTCCCGGATCGTTCCAGGCTGCATTGGTACAATGTGTGAATTCCAGATTTGGTGTCCCCCGCTGTGATATTGCTGGAATATTGCTGAAAAGTGGTGTAAAACCATACTCACTCACTCACTCCTAGCAATAAAACAGTCGTATGTAGATAATTACTAAAAGTATGAATTACACATCCGTACGATTACATCTGTTACGTGTATCTAAACTGCTCATACATCGTTCAAATCAAGGTTCAAAGTCACTATTTATATAGGTATACATGCCTCACTTTATACATATTATTGTCTATAGACACATATGAAACTGTCCACATATGCATGAATATTTTTGTGTTTGATCGGAGAGAGATGTACACCCTGCTGGTCACAGATGCAATGTATATCGTTGTGTTTGATCGTATAGAGATGTACACCCAGCTGGTCACAGATGCAATGTATATCGTTGTGTTTGATCGTATAGAGATGTACACCCAGCTGGTCACAGATGCAATGTATATCGTTGTGTTTGATCGTATAGAGATGTACACCCAGCTGGTCACAGATGCAATGTATATCGTTGTGTTTGATCGTATAGAGATGTACACCCAGCTGGTCACAGATGCAATGTATATCGTTGTGTTTGATCGTATAGAGATGTACACCCAGCTGGTCACAGATGCAACAGTGGAAGTCTCATTCCCTTCAGAAATCATCCCCTGATGATGTTTTCGTTTTCAGGAAAAATATAACGATAAAACCTGAAAAGAAAAGGGGCTCAGGTTACGTGTCAGATACGAAGGATCTTTCTGTCTGATTAGTAGGCAATAGTTTGCAGTGTAAAAACTTTTGACTGTTTGATTGGCATTCCACAAGTTGCTGACTAAAGAAAACAACTTAATGCATAACAACTTCTGGTATATTGCATATAGCGAGGTTTACGATGTAGATTTTCACACCCCTATCAAACCAGAATGACTACACAAACCAAGCTAGCTTGGTAACGGTGTAAGAATCAACATTGAAAAGTCGATATATGCTATACACCAGAGGTTGTCAGATGTTCGAGATGGACAGCAGTTTGAGACAAGTTAAAATGAATTAAACATCGGGGAGTAAACTTTAATGTATAATGCTTTTACAGGTCATAATTTCGTATACATGGGGTTTTATTGATGTCTTACCGGCCGCGGTGAATCCAGTTGACAGAAAGAACAAGCCATGCCAGCCAATGGAATCTTTGAGGATTTGCCCAAGGAAGGCACTTGTGGCTCCAGTTATGATCTGATGAGACAGCAAGTCAAATAGTTGACATATTGGTCATCTAAGCACAACTAGAAGTATCAGATCCTGAGATCAACGTCAGATATATTATCACAGGGTAAGCAAGAGGGGTGTTTCACATTTTCACTGATGTGTGGAACCGAATTCGGGTTTACACTGTACAGCTTCAGCTTAAACCGTCGTTTAAAGAAGTGATAGTGTAGACTCTCAGTGCCAGCATAAATGTGCATCTATACAATTAATCCTTTAATCTCATACAAAGTAACAAAATAAATACTAATGTAACATGCAGGAAGTATGACTTACTGGTGTTAGAAGCACCAACGTATGATTAAGGCTTTAAGTGTGACTAAAGGTTGCAGTCAGCAATGGTAGAGTGTTTATAATCAGAAACAGACAATTTACTCCTTTAGGCAGCTTGATTTGTCAGGTCACGTTTACCCGCACCTCACTGCAAGCATGGGGAACTGTGGATATATTTTGTCAACGAATCTATCATATTGCCTTACCTGGGATGTGAAAAGAAGTCCAAAGTTGACACCGACATACGTGTTCCCATACATCCTGGCAATGGCAGGTGGCATGATGGAGAAGATTCCGGAGAAAGCAAAAAAGATGAGGCACACCCATATGAAGAACATCACCCTCCCAGCATACTCACACCCCAGAAACGAGGCTATGAGGCAGGCGAAGGCAATATATATACATCGGGCTGCAATCTGGTAATAAAAAACAGCACATGAAAAAGCCATGTATAACCGATCATATATCATAATGGAAATTAACAAAGGATAATGATAAAGGAAGACTTAAGGTCATGTCATTCAAAACAAAGCCAAATAAACAGTACAGGCGGTGTCTCCCTAGTTTGGATTCCTATGAAATATTGTCATTTGTAAGTCTCACTTTTAAGCCGAAGCTCACACAAAAGGTGCAGTTCTCTTCTAGATTCTGCTAAGAAGTAGCACTCATTTTATATTCCCTTTTATAATTTTCACACCTCTTATTTGTTTTCCGATATCAAATATATTTTAATTGATTCCAGATTCACATTCTAATTATTTGATTTCCTGTTACCTTTCCTCTAATTTTCTCGAGATAATAAGATAATTAGATAAATAGCCTACTCATCAAAATCGATTATTTAAGATTACATACCTTTTCCTTGACTGACACTAAATAAAGCAGGTTATATAGAGGTTATCACGCAAGTGTGTTTGGGGATGGTAAATCTCCTGCATTAGCAACAAACATTGTATTTAGCGAGCCTTGGCGATATCATATAATGTCATTCTTCAATTCTGTGCTTGAAAATCGCTTCCCCTCACTCACAAGCATTACCTTAACATTGCGAGTTTTCCTGGAATGCGCTCATTAATATTTATTACGTCACAGGGTAAGAGATGTGTCAGTCGGACAGTGACAGTAGCCAATATAGTTCCAATATAGCCAATATCTTATACATGTCGAAGCAACATATATTGTTTTTACTTGCCTTTCGCGGCAGTCCATCGGTCTGTCCGCTAGAGTAACTGCCCTTTGTCAAAGGGAAGCTACTCTAACCCTAGTCTATGAGACGTCACGGCCACGTTCAGACTGTTGACAGTCGGTCTGTCCTGTCATAACGTTAAGCGCAGCCAGACGTACACACAGCGACAAAACGAAACAAGGTAACAATTCAAACATATTTCGGCCAAATCCAACTATTTTAATTTGTGGAAAAGATTTCAAGCACAGATATTGCTACTGATCCCGCTTGGCTGGGCCAGGTGCCCTCGCAAAATTGTTTTGAAATTTATATCTCCAAAGTGGCCAAAACTTATAAAATGCCTTAGCTACGTCACAGTTACACACTGATTTTCAGTATATTAGACTGTTCTTTTGATAATGATAGAATTATCCCAGGGCCTTTAGTTTATCCAGATTCCCGATGGTTAATTCTGACTCGATCGCCGAATGACAAGGGCGACGCCATGTTTGTTTATAAACACTGAAAGTAGTCCCTACGTGACCTTTGATATTTGCATCTCTATCCGCATATGACCCCAACGGATATCGTTTTTATCTGTTGGCTTTATCCTGCCGACCAACCTACCCATTATATGATAAGAAGTGGTATTACCTTAAAGGAGAACCGATCCATGATATATCCCCAGAATATGCTGCCCCCAGCATTGAAGACTGATGACACAGACCCAACAATGGCCAGAAAGTGGTCATCATCAATGAATGTCTGTCCGTAATTCTGTATGAACATAAAAAGCGAAATTAAAGATTTATCATTTTGAATAATGTGACAATGGATGGCTAAAACATCAGAATTATCAACAATTCAAGGCCGATGATTTTATAAACATTTGTTATGTAATAAATATACCTTATATTGTGATGAAACAAACACAATCCCTTCTCCCCCAAAGAGAAATATCAGCCACAGGAGGTAGAAGTTCTTGGACTTGAGGACCTTCTGTGGTTGAACTTCTTCAGCAGCAGCACTGTTCAGGAATAGTGAGTGAGTTAAAATATAACGTCAGGTCGTCATCAGACAAATAAATGTGTGCAAACGTGTACAATGCTATTCTATCGTGAAGAGTCTCCACGTTAATCAAATCACGCCCTCACTCCATAATTGGTACATACAAGCGATTGAGGGAAGAGCGAGGGTGGTGGGGTCTATTGTCTGACACGATTCTTCTTCTTCTGAAAAGATCTTTTGATTATTTTAATAAACATTTAATTATTACAGCTATTGTTGTGAAGCCGATGATACCGCTATAGCATATTTGCATCGACAAACAGACCCATTGTTATACATGAAAGGCCTGTAAAGTTTACAGGTAATAACATCTGTATGCATTGAGATTTTATCTGGGACATCGGCCGTGAAATGGCTGTTTTTCACACGGTCGACCCAGACACAACTGCCGCGGTTGAATAAGTACAAAGTTATGCCATATAGTAGATCAAACCACAATGGATTACATGTGTCACTTGTTTGTACTTGAACGCTACAGTATAAACCAGGTCGCGATGTAGTGGATCAAAACACATTGAGTTACAGGTGTCACTTGTTTGTACTGGAACGCTACAGTATAAACCAGGTCTCCATGTAGTAGATCAAAACACATTGAGTTACAGGTGTCACCTGTTTATACTTGAACACTACAGTATAAACCAGGTCTCCTTGTAGTAGATCAAAACACATTGAGTTACAGGTGTCACCTGTTTATACTTGAACGCTACAGTATAAACCAGGTCTCCATGTAGTAGATCAAAACACATTGAGTTACAGGTGTTACTTGTTTATACTTGAACGCTACAGTATAAACCAGGTCGCAATGTAGAATATCAAAACACATTGAGTTACAGGTGTCACCTGTTTATACTTGAACGCTACAGTATAAACCAGGTCTCCATGTAGTGGATCAAAACACATTGAGTTACAGGTGTCACCTGTTTATACTTGAACGCTACAGTATAAACGGGGTCTCCATGAGTAGATCAAAACACATTGAGTTACAGGTGTTACTTGTTTATACTTGAACGCTACAGTATAAAACCAGGTCGCAATGTAGAATATCAAAACACATTGAGTTACAGGTATCACCTGTTTATACTTGAACGCTACAGTATAAACCAGGTCTCCATGTAGTAGATCAAAACACATTGAGTTACAGGTGTCACCTGTTTATACTTGAACGCTACAGTATAAACCAGGTCTCCATGTGATAGATCAAAACACATTGAGTTACAGGTGTTACTTGTTTGTACTGGAACGCTACAGTATAAACCAGGTCGCAATGTAGAATATCAAAACACATTGAGTTACAGGTGTTACTTGTTTGTACTTGAACGCTACAGTATAAACCAGGTCTCCATGTAGTAGATCAAAACACATTGAGTTACAGGTGTTACTTGTTTGTACTGGAACGCTACAGTATAAACCAGGTCGCAATGTAGAATGTCAAAACACATTGAGTTACAGGTGTTACTTGTTTGTACTGGAACGCTACAGTATAAACCAGGTCGCAATGTAGAATATCAAAACACATTGAGTTACAGGTGTAACTTGTTTGTACTTGAACGCTACAGTATAAACCAGGTCTCCATGTAGAATATCAAAACACATTGAGTTACAGGTGTTACTTGTTTGTACTGGAACGCTACAGTATAAACCAGGTCTCCATGTAGTAGATCAAAACACAGTGAGTTACATGTGTCACTTGTTTGTACTGGGACGCTACAGTGTAAACCAGGTCTCCATGTAGTAGATCAAAACACATTGAGTTACAGGTGTCACTTGTTTGTACTTTGACGCTACAGTATAAACCAGGTCTCCATGTAGTAGATAAAAACACATTGAGTTACAGGTGTCACCTGTTTATACTTGAACGCTACAGTATAAACCAGGTCTCCATGTAGTAGATAAAAACACATTGAGTTACAGGTGTAACTTGTTTATACTTGAACGCTACAGTATAAACCAGGTCGCGATGTATTAGATCAAAACACATTGAGTTACAGGTGTCACTTGTTTATACTTGAACGCTACAGTATAAACCAGGTCTCCATGTAGTGGATCAAAACACATTGAGTTACAGGTGTCACTTGTTTATACTTGAACGCTACAGTATAAACCAGGTCTCCATGTAGTAGATCAAAACACATTGAGTTACAGGTGTCACTTGTTTGTACTTGAACGCCTATGCAATGGAGATACGTTTGAAGTAGGTCTTCACACGCATAAAGATAGGTTAATATATACCAAGGGACGACAGGTAGAAGGATTACGATCAAAGCGTGTCAGTGTTTATGGTGGCTCTAAATTGTCAATGTAATGCATTATGTGGTGAATATATTTTCACGACGTTTGAAGGCTACATTCATGGTAGCAAGATAACATAAACAGTGTTAGGTCTCAGTGACATGTGTTTCTTCTTATCAGCCAGGACAACAGGGTATACAATAGGGTCGACATGTAGTGCAGCTAGATGGAATGTGTTCATTGCGCTGGGGTTTCGTGACCTATTACTCATTGCATAATATGTACCAGTCAAAGGCAATGCATTAAGCATGTTTATTCTGTTTGCAAAAAAACAAACATGTGCTATTGATATACAATACCCACTGTAAATAAAGCACCCCGGGATAAACATCAGCTACAGAATGTTTGGGTCGACATACAAATGTATTTACATCTACAGATACGCATTCACCGTTTTAAATGAAGAAATGAATGACACCCCAAACTGTACAAGAAGATGCTTATGCATGGGGATATTGGAACATGTTCCTATAAACTGATTTCAAGAAACGTGTGATGTATGTGATGGAAAATAAACATAAAATGTCAAGGCCAGAGAATAACCAGTCTCGATTCTCCGCCGAAACAGATTCCATTGAGCGTAAAAGGCAAAGTAGCAGTGAAAAATGTATGAAAGGATCACTGAGTGAGTGAGTGACTTGGGTTTAACACCGCTTTTGACAGTATTACAGTCATATTACAGCAGCTTAATATGGGAGGAAACCCGAAGTGATGCAGGTCTCAGACGTTTACCACTTCGATGAAACCCACGAGCATGGGTATGGTGCTGACAATTTTAGAAACATAATTTACCAAATTTGGTTGAAGTTAAAAAAGGTATTTTAATTTTGAATTCCGTCTGTTGAGTACAAGTTCAGCGATTCTGTTGCTTATAGGTAAAGAATAACTCACTCTATGTCTTTTGTTTGAACGGCTGCAGCTTCAGGAGAAGCTGACTTCGTCATCTCCATGTCACCAGAGAATCCTTCGTTAATGTTACTCATTTCATCAACAGTCTTGTAGCTTGTTACCCCGACCTCAATCTGAAAAAATAGATGATGTAATTTGTCATTCAACAGTCGTTTTATCTAAATATTTCACAATTAAAAGGATTGTGATTTTTTGTTTGTTTGTTGTTTAACGCCGCACTGAGCAATTTTTCACTCTAAAGTCAGCGAGCCTGATACAATAATACCCCCTACATATTCCAGCGATATCTGGGCGGGGAACACGAGGAAAGGTCTTCACACATTGTACCTGCGTGGGGAATCGAACGAGCCTTCGGCGTGACGAGCGAACGCTTCCACCACTAGGCTACCCCACCGCCCCACCGTGTCACATGAACTGAAGATGATCTCCCAAAGAGAACTCATGTACCGTTGTTAATGCTGATGTAATATTTCTCTGTGTGGTACCTGGCTGTCCTCGGGCGGGTCAACCAACATCAGACAGGAAAACAGCTGTACCACCGCGTATGTTCCCCCGAGCACCAGGAAGCAGTGGGGGACACGGTCCAACACCACGTCCTGAGAGAAGTAACTGAAGATGCAGAAGGTACACGCTGTAAGAAGGCCATATCAGTGTTGCAAACATTGCCTCTATGTCTATAGGTAAAACATTTGTGAGATTCATATGCCCACCATGGCTACGTTTTTAAAAAGGTGAACTATATAGGGTAAGTTGGGGGTTGGTCAGGCACATGATCCAGTATGTTATTGATAAACATTGAGGGAAATCTCAATCTTTTAAATATCCAACCTTAAAAGCAAACAACAATCTCCTAATGATGTTCGGCACTTTGTAATAATATTAATTATACTACTACTACTACTACTACTACTACTACTACTACTACTACTACTACTACTACTGCTGCTGCTGCTGCTGCTGCTGCTGCTGCTGGTACGACTTCTACTATTACTACTACTGCTGCTGTGGTGGTCGGGTAGCCTAGTGGTTAAAAGCGGCGTAAAACCATACTCACCCACTCACTACTGCTGCTGCTACTACTACTATTGCTACTTCTTATAATAATTATTAAGACAGAAAGACTGTAGCTATCAACACATGTTTTCTTACTTCTCTCCACCGTTGTTGTCATCAGGGCTGTAGTTTTCTGGGTTGACATAGGCAGTGATAACCTGGTTAAACACCAGAGCGCCAGCTCCAAACCCTGCTATGATGGAACCACTCACAAGTCCCCTCCAGTCCGGCAGCCACTGAGAACATAATTCATCCAGGTGGGGTGGAATGGGTTTAACTTAACTTAATGCTCTCATGTTTATTTCATGCACATGCAGGCAGGGTAACAACAAGTCCCATCTTTTGACGTATTTTAATATAACACTGCCAGGGGGTCAAACCACTGACATTCAGCTCCCCTAAAAGAGCTAAAGATGATGCGCTTTGGCCATTGGCCACCGGGGTCCCACGTATAACAAGCTGTCTAGGGAAGATATTCAGTGCTGGGGGATGGTTGAGTGCTTCTTACAGTATTCATGTTTCATCATGTTGGAATGAATGCGAGAAAATTATTTCAATTACCATAATAAATCTCCGTTGTACGATTCCGACTGTATCATAAGCATGTTTTAATGAAATACAGTCCCCCTGATGATAATACCAGGTGTTTTTGAACATGTGAGCATATCCTGAACAGTGGCACACGTCACAAACACATATAAAGGCAAGTCAATTGTTAACCTAAGAAAATACGGGAACATACAACTGTATAGTACAAGTCAACATAGGGAATTGCAAAAAGCATCATTGTGTACACTGATGCGTCAGATTTGGAAATGTCCTCAAAATGTAATTTTTTTTAAAACTTTACCGAAGCCTTGAATGTTGGCACTCGTATGACACTCTTTGAACACTTCGTAGGCAAAACGTTAGCCCCCGATTTTTGCCCAGACCTCGAAATGTAGACACCAAAGGCTGGAGCTGCTGGAATATTGCTCAACATGAAGGGAAAGCAGACTCTGGGAAAGTTAAGTCATCACTCATGTCATACAGTCCCGTGTGTATATACTTTCTTGTCCTGATGAATCTTTATACAACGATCTACGTATGAAATAGATTAGACGGTTTCACAGGTCTCTTATTTCCCAGTTCAAAAGAGAAGGCCTTTAGTGACATTTGTTGAAGCCTACGAGCACGGACAAGAAGCTGTATTATGAGGTCGGAGATAAAACACGTGTTCCACAGCTCAAACTGACAATAACATGTGTACAAGGCATATTTTCGGTCATTCGTGACCAACTCGTGTTATTCCGGGACAAGCTCCTTGCAGGTTACGGAAAGGGGCGAGTGGTGACGAATGATTTTCGGTGAACGGGTAACACACGGACAGGTCGCGTTTACGGATGGTGAGAAGCGGTCCGCAACACAATATTTTAAGATAGAAACACTTGTCTTCAATAATGTAGTTTGATCATACAGTATTTGATTTGGTGCGTAAAATATCATTGCACGTTTATCAAATCAAATATATGGATGAATACAAGACGGTACATTTTGCGATGCGTCATTGAAATAGTGAAATATTCATATAGTATTTGACCAACCTTCATGGCGCAGCCCAATGGTATAGGATATGCTATTCCTGTCCCCATACCAAACATCACGCCGTACGTAAAGACTGTAGCTATGTACGAATTCTGGATCGCGAAGTAGGACAGCATTACGCCAAGACTGCATGGATGAACAAGAGGACACATAATCATATAAATACATATTAATATTTTCACTAAGTCAAACTATTCAATGTTAAACTAAAGGTTAAATGATCGGTTGTATGTCTTATGCAGCTACAATGTATTTATACGTAATAACACTTCACATTAGTTTACAGTTCCGTGAATCTACTGACCTCATGATCCATGATCCTATGAGAGTCGTTATTCTTGGTCCAAGCTTCCTCTCAAGTAGCCCTCCTCCAAACATTGTGATTCCTTGACCAATCATCATACACGCCTGTACCCATATCCCATCTACATAGCGGAGATCACTGGGGGAGGACCGTCTCCGTATGTACGATATTATATATGGGCTGAAGTTCCCTGGAATTGGAAATACATATTCAGTAGTTCAATGTAGTTAACAAATGTTCCCTAACTCAACGATATATTCCACATGTGGAGCTTTATGGAACAGATCGCGTCCTGGTTTGTATTTGAGAGTTTGCGTTTAATGTATTTGTGTTCTGTGTTATAACATAATGATTGTTTAAGCGTATATGGAATGTGGGGAGTGATATGACAAACATAACTTTGGTATAACAAAGAGGTCGTAAAGGATCGAGACGGAATGGAAGAATCGGAGTGCCATGTACAACAATAATGACAGATGTTACATGGGTCAACAGACTCTATACTACCAACTTGTTCCGTGCATGTCGCATTTACAACGACAATGACACCAGGTGTTACATGGGTCAACAGACTCTATACTACCAACCTGTTTCGTGCGTGTCCCATGTACATCAATTATGACACCAGGTGTGAAATGGGTGAACAGACTCTATACTAACAACCTGTTCCGTGCATGTCGCATGTACAACGACAATAACACCAGGTGTTACATGGGTGAACAGACTCTATACTACCAACCTTTTTCGTGCATGTCGCATGTACAACGACAATAACACCAGGTGTTACATGGGTGAACATACTCTATACTACCAACTTGTTCCGTGCGTGTCGCATGTACAACGACAATATCACCAGGTGTTTCATGGGTCAACAGACACTAAACTACCAACTTGTTCCGTGCGTGTCTCATGTACAACAATTATGACACCAGGTGTTACATGGGTCAACAGACTCTATACTACCAACTTGTTCCGTGCGTGTCCCATGTACAACAATTATGACTCCAGGTGTTACATGGGTGAACATACTCTATACTACCAACTTGTTCCGTGCGTGTCTCATGTACAACAATTATGACACCAGGTGTTACATGGGTCAACAGACTCTATACTACCAACTTGTTCCGTGCATGTCGCATGTACAACAATTATGACACCAGGTGTTACATGGGTCAACAGACTCTACACTACCAACTTGTTCCGTGCATGTCGCATGTACAACAATTATGACACCAGGTGTTACATGGGTGAACAGACTCTATACTACCAACTTGTTCCGTGCGTGTCCCATGTACAACAATTATGACAGGTGTTACATGGGTGAACATACTCTATACTAACAACCTGTTCCGTGCATGTCGCATGTACAACGACAATAACACCAGGTGTTACATGGGTGAACATACTCTATACTACCAACTTGTTTCGTGCGTGTCTCATGTACAACAATTATGACACCAGGTGTTACATGGGTCAACAGACTCTATACTACCAACTTGTTCCGTGCATGTCGCATGTACAACAATTATGACACCAGGTGTTACATGGGTCAACAGACTCTACACTACCAACTTGTTCCGTGCATGTCGCATGTACAACAATTATGACACCAGGTGTTACATGGGTGAACAGACTCTATACTACCAACTTGTTCCGTGCATGTCCCATGTACAACAATTATGACAGGTGTTACATGGGTGAACATACTCTATACTAACAACCTGTTCCGTGCATGTCGCATATACAACGACAATAACACCAGGTGTTACATGGGTGAACATACTCTATACTACCAACTTGTTTCGTGCGTGTCTCATGTACAACAATTATGACACCAGGTGTTACATGGGTCAACAGACGCTATACTACCAACTTGTTCCGTGCATGTCGCATGTACAACAATTATGACACCAGGTATTACATGGGTCAACAGACTCTACACTACCAACTTGTTCCGTGCGTGTCGCATGTACAACAATTATGACACCAGGTGTTACATGGGTGAACAGACTCTATACTACCAACTTGTTCCGTGCGTGTCCCGTGTACAACAATTATGACAGGTGTTACATGGGTGAACATACTCTATACTAACAACCTGTTCCGTGCATGTCGCATGTACAACGACAATAACACCAGGTGTTACATGGTTGAACATACTCTATACTACCAACTTGTTTCGTGCGTGTCTCATGTACAACAATTATGACACCAGGTGTTACATGGGTCAACATACTCTATACTACCAACTTGTTCCGTGCATGTCGCATGTACAACAATTATGACACCAGGTGTTACATGGGTGAACATACTCTATACTACCAACTTGTTTCGTGCATGTCCCATGTACAACGACAATAACACCAGGTGCTACATGGGTCAACAGACTCTATACTACCAACTTGTTTCGTGCATGTCGCATTTACAACGACAATGACACCAGGTCAACAGACTCTATACTACCAACTTGTTCCGTGCGTGTCCCATGTACAACAATTATGACAGGTGTTACATGGGTGAACAGACTCTATACTACCAACTTGTTCCGTGCGTGTCCCATGTACAACAATTATGACAGGTGTTACATGGGTGAACATACTCTATACTACCAACTTGTTCCGTGCGTGTCCCATGTACAACAATTATGAC
The DNA here is from genome assembly GCF_023055435.1 of Haliotis rufescens. Lineage (NCBI taxonomy): Eukaryota > Metazoa > Mollusca > Gastropoda > Lepetellida > Haliotidae > Haliotis > Haliotis rufescens. The sequence goes on along the minus strand of NW_025964383.1, from coordinate 24,790,350 downwards.
AGGTGTTACATGGGTGAACATACTCTATACTAACAACCTGTTCCGTGCGTGTCTCATGTACAACAATTATGACACCAGGTGTTACATGGGTCAACATACTCTATACTACCAACCTGTTTCGTGCGTGTCGCATGTACAACAATTATGACACCAGGTGTTACATAGGTGAACAGACTCTATACTACCAACTTGTTCCGTGCGTGTCCCATGTACAACAATTATGACACCAGGTGTTACATGGGTGAACAGACTCTATACTACCAACTTGTTCCGTGCATTATGTAAATACAACAGTAGTGACACCATGTATTACATGGGTCAACAGATTCTACACTACCAACTTGTTCCGTTCGTGTCGTATATACAACAGTGAAAACACTAGGTGTTACATGGGTCAAACGATTCTACACTACCAACTTGTTCCGATCGTGTCGTATATACAACAGTGAAAACACTAGGTGTTACATGGGTCAAAAGATTCTACACTACCAACTTGTTCCGTTCGTGTCGTATATACAACAGTGAAAATACCAGGTGTTACATGAGTGAACAGACTATACTACCAACTTGTTCCGTGCGTATCGTATATACAACAGTGATAACACCAGGTGTTGCAAGGGTGAACAAACTCTAAACTACCAACTTGTTCCGTGCGTGCGATGGATGTGTATCCCCGAATAAGTGACAATTATGTCAGCTACATGCACACGCCTGGGCCATACATCATACTCCTTGCAAAGTAACACATGTTACCTGACGGATTTGACACTGATCTCACGACGGATTGCAAGGCATGTACGCATGTACATCTAGGTCACGGGCATTGATAACTAAAGTTATGACATTCGCAATAACAAATACAGCAACACGTGTATTTTTGTTCATAAAAGAATATTATCTTTATACTCACCGTATGAATAAAGTGTGCCGAGTGTGAGATGTATTAAACATCCAGCAACAATAATAACACACCCTCGAAGGTTACACTGTCTTCTCCGAACTATTGCGCCGGGAATGTTGGTTGGCTTTACAAATACGCCCTGGTTGTCTCCTCCCGCGTTCGCACTGTTCTGTTCTTGCACGTGCATCGTGTTGTCCTCACTGACGTCCGTGTCGTTTTCTTTAATCATCTGCATGTCAGTATGGTTTATATTTTCATGTAGCACTACCTTCTACCACCGAGAGTCTATCTTACCTGGTTGCAACAGAGCAAAAACAGCGTTGTTTACACTCAGCCCCGCAACACGCCGGTCAGCTAGCGGAGTAGGATTTAATTTGACATACATAGTGTGTTTTTAATATGTAAGTGGCGTGGTTAACACGTACACGGGGCGGTGGGTATCCTTGTGGTTAAAGCGTTGGCTCGTCACGCTGAAGACCCGGGTTCGATTCCCCTCATGGGTACAATGTGTGAAGCCCCTTTTCCGGTGTCCCCCACTGTGATATTGCTGGAATATTGCTAAAAGTGGGATAAAACCAAACTCACACACCACAATTAACCCGTATTAACATTAAAATACAGTATTTATGTAATCCTTATTGAATGTTAATGTACCTGATGAACCTGATATTTGCATCAAAGACTATTTGGATCTATTTTTATCACTGAATTTTTCGTTACACTTATATGAAATAGAATGTATATATATATATATATATATATATATATACATACATACATACATACATACATACATACATACATACATACATACATACATATATATATATATATAAAAGTCAAATTATTTCATCTAAGCATACTGTTTTATTTGAATTAAGTATATTTCATATTTTATGTTACAGTAAACAGTTTATTGAATATAATCATTATCATTTCTCAAATATTCACAAAACATGTTTGATAATCAACATTTGACCCGTATTTACGTAAACATAGTAATCTGACCTTTTTTATGTGCACACGCGACCTCAAAACGAATGGCGTAGAAGAAACAATTTCGATGACAATCATAATTTTGGGCATCTACCAAAATACTGTCAAAGTTTGGTAAGTGTTTCTTTGTTTTAATCTGCATCAGGTAAAGTACTACTTCCCTAGAAACATAGCTCCATTAAGTGGGTTCTACCCTTCTGATCACTATAATCAGGATCAGAGTGTCCCGCAAGGGAGTATTTTGTCTGTCGCTTTATTTAGTATAAAAATAAAAAGTCTTTCAAAGGTTTGAAGTGATTCAGTAGATGGATCACTTTTCGTGTATGATTTTAATGTTTCTTGTGGAAAAAATATGCATACAATAGAGAGGCAGTTACAAATCTGTCTCAATATAATTCATCAATGGGTTCAAATTTCCCAAATCAAAAACTAATTGTATACATTTCTGCAGAAAATATAAGCCGCATAAGGACCCTGATCTTTTTTAAATGGCACCCCTATCAAAGTTGTAAAGGAGGCCAAGTTCTTCGGCCTTATTTTCGATAGCCATTTTACTTTCCTTCCGCAAGTTAATTACCTTAAAGCTTAACGTCTGAATGCACTCGATTTATTCAAAGTAGTTTCTAATTCTCAGTGGGGAGAGGATCAAACAATCCTCTTATACTTGTATAGATGACTGATGCGTTCAAAATTCGATTACGGCTCCATTGTCTATGGTGGAAGAATAATTTAAAAAAAACTAGCTACTATCCATCATCAGGGTCTTAGGCTTTGCTTTGGAGCCTTAGAACTTCTCCAATTCAAAGTCTATATGTAGAAGCGGGTGAACCTTCTTTTAAACAACGCCGTCTGAAAATTATCTTTAATTATCAGTCAAATCCTCTATACTAATAGCGTCTTTATTCCTCTTTATCAAGATATTTACAATAAAACATCATCTCTTGTTCCACCACTTGGAGTCAGAATCCAGTCTGCCATATCAGCTTCTAATATTAAACTGTAAGATATAGATCCGCTCAACTGTTTTCATCAACTCAAGGTAGACCTTACATTAACCAAATTAAAGAAATCAGATACTAATCTACCATCAATTAAGAAACACTTACGGCACTTATAAATCTACATTTACTGATGGATCCAAGGATGGTGGTGCTGTTGCTAGAGCCACTCTCATTGGATCCAGAACATTATCTTCACGATTTCCAGATAACGATTCCATATTCATAGCAGAAGCAAACGCCATTTTAACAGTACTAAAATATATCAACAAGCAATCTTAACATAAACAGTTCATGATTCTTTCAGATTCACTTTCATTAAAATATGTCATTTAAACTTCAACTTCCAATAAAAAATCTTGAATTATTTAATGATCTTGCTACTGGCCAATATGACATCATCTTTTGTTGGTTACCCAGCGATGTTGGTATAACTGGTAACACAATGGCCGATGCTGCTGCACTCAACAAATCTGTGACACTACTTCTCATCCCGTACAGTGATTATAAGCCTGTTATTAGATGTTACATACGAGATCAGGTGCAACAGAAGTGGAACCCCCAAGTCGGTATCAATAAATATACATGAAATTAAACCAAATACCGTAAAACACCATTACCTTTGCTCTTCTTAAACACTAACTGATCGCGTTTGAGAAATGTATTCTACACATTCTACAGAATCTACAGAAATGATGGCGTAACCAACTGAGATGAGTACAAGTCATTTGACATCAAATATCATGCCCTCATCAGTTAATCATACTGGTGTTTTGTATGACTGGAGACACAGCTGTGACCTGTGGTCGGTGTATCTGTATGTGCATCTGTGTGTCTGAACCTAAACATTCTGTTATCCTATTTCATTGGAGACACACGTTCAGCATCTTGATTGTGGTATGGACGTGTGGACGTATATGGCTAGGGGAAACTTATATATTCAGCTGACACCAAACTGAAAACCTACCATTATTATAAGTGAGTGACGATACACTTGCAGCCTGAGACTGGCTGTATGTGAGAGTGTAGGGCTGACCACATGCTGCGCCTCGGGTACTCAGAGGTACGGGAGACTGCTTCGCTCCCCCACAGCAGGTTAAGATCAGGTGCCACCGCAGTGGACCTGCAATATTAGCATAATGTACACCAGTTTGAGTGTGTATCATATACCCATTAAAACATACTTGTACCGAAACCATTTGACAGAAATGTGCTTTTTTCTTGAACATTGACACACACTAATTTATCATTAGCTAATTGGTTGGCAGTCCCTTCCTGGTCACTCTGACCTGCCTCTTCTGAAAAAAAGTACCAAAAGTGTTCTTTGGACTTCATCAAATCTAGGCCATAGGTTGGTAAATACTACGTAATCTGATTTTATCTGAACAAGTAACAATGCATATTAAAACGTGCTTGACTGTGAATATGTTTTGCTTGCTTTATTGTTTAAAGCCGTACTCAGCAATATTCCTGCTATATGACGGCGGTCAGTAAATAATCGAGTCTGGACCAGACAATCCAGTGACTGATGTCATGGAACTGTCAATATGTACAACTGATATATAGTCAATACTTTGAACAAGGCATATATGTGAATAACTCATACTAATCGGGAATTGATACAAATCGCATTGTTCTATATTCCCTTCTCTGTGGACGATGATGAAGTCTTTGATAAAACTGATATGAATACAGAACAATAGATAATGTCACTTTCGATATCAACAACATGTCCCTGTATTAGATTTATTGGTATTACGGCTGATATTTTTACATCTTTGAAATGTGGAACAGACGAGTGCACTGGCATATTGTAATAAAGTGTACAGTTTGTTTATTTTAAACTTCCATCGCTCATAGTGTTCTTACATTTAAATATCAAAAGGTTCCATTAAATTCAACTTTGTCTTATATCTTGAATTTTCTTAACTTTGCGTATCCACAAATCTTCCACTTTGAGAATTAAATTGGTTCACTGAGAACGCTTGCGAGAGAAATAAAACCGACAAAAGGTTTACCATATCAATATATCGGCGAAACCGCATTATCGGTGGTTCATATTGGGAAAGGGAGGTCACTCTAATTTCAAACGGGAGCTATCTCCGTTGTTTTCGTATTTGCTAGAAATGGCGCTGTACGTTGTTTGTCCTACTATTAAATGCCCAGCTTATCCCTAAGGTGAAACGTATTCTTAATTAAATGTTTGAATGCATTATATATTTATGCTTCCATCCGTACATCTTCTAAGATTGGTTTAGTGCAGATAACCATTTACTAAAATGTGGGCACACATTTTCCCCGTCATCTATGGTGATCGAAATAAGTGGGCCCACATTTGTATTTCGCCTAGCTACGTCAGGTTATTTCGTTAGTTCTGATACTCAATTCCTAAATGTGGGCAGACGTTCTTCTTCATATAGATTGCAACAGGAGGGACCACATTTATTAATCGCGAAATTCTACTTAAATATTGATAATCATTTTCTCAAATGTGGGCCCACATTGTTCCCGTCATATATGGTGATCGAAACAAGTGGGCCCACATTTGTATATCGCCTAGTGGGTAAACGTTCTTCCGTCATAGTGATTGCAGGAGGAGGGACCACATTAAAAAATCGCTAAGCTTCATTAGCTTGGCTTACTTAAAACCATTTTCTAAAATGTGGGCCCACATTGTTCCCGTCTTATAGTGATCGAAAAATGTGGGCCCACCTCGAACTTTCGATTAGGCAAACGGAGTTAGCTCCCTTTTCGAACCACACATAATGCGTTTTCGCCAATATATCAATGAATAGTATCTGTCAAAAGCACAGTCGAGTGTGCGAATCCGATTGTATCATGAGTATGTGCTAATGAATCATTATCAAATAGTGTACAGTAATTTAAGATTTCGAAAAACAAGATCATTTCAGACATCTCGTGCAAACTTCAAAACAGGTTTCCCACATTCCGAGACGCAGTAGACGAAACCAGCAAATGTATTGCTACAGGTACCTCATCCTTCTGTTTCAGGGGTTCACGTGTTGAGTGAGTGAGTGAGTGAGTGAGTATGGTTTTACCTCCGCTTTAGCAATAGTTCGGCAATATCACGGCGGGTACCGTTGACACCAGAAGTGGCTTTCACACATTGTACCCATGTGGTGAATCAAATCCTGGTCTTCGGCGTGACACAAGGCTACCCTAACGCCCTGACTGACGTGGTACGACTCTGTGGATAAGGACTTTGAAGCTCATGATAAAGGAAGTAAAATTTTTCTCTGGTCACTCTGCAGTATTCTCTGGTCACTCTGCGGAATTCTCTGGTCACTGGTCATTCCTTTACAAGATCTTAACCACGCCTTTGATGCCGGTTTCATCCAAACAATTCAGTCTTGCGCCAATCCTATTGTCAGATAAGTACAAAGAAAAACTGAGAAATCTCTCCCCTTTGGAATTAGTTGTCACCAAGTACAACGTCTCTAGTCTCATATTGCACATCATATTTATGCTTTTATTTACACGTGCAACTTTACATGCAGAAAAAGGCACGTGAACAGGGTTGTATGTTGTCCACTGCCAATAGTTCCATCAACTGACTACTCTACGATACATAAACATTGGTAGGTATAACTAACAGTACAACGAGTAAAAGGTGACAATGCTTGTCGTAAAAGGCGACTAACGGGATCGGGTGGTCAGGCTCGCTGACTTGGTTGATGCATGTCATCCATCCCAATTGCGTGGATCGATGCTCATGATATTAATCACTGGTTTGTCTGGTCCAGATTCGATTATTTACAGACCACCGTCGTATAGCTGGAATATTGCTGAGTGCGGCGTTAAACAACAAACCAAACCAACCAATACAGCACAACGCGGGGATAATGCCACCTTTTGTACATTAGACAAAATGGAATAATAACCACGTTGGCATTATAGTATAGTGATGTCATTGAATATTGAATGTCTGTAGATAATTCATGGTATTTCAACATACTCAGTCGACTAGTGATATTATCTAGTCACCAGATAAAACACAGGGTGTTTTGTTTTCTAAAAGGGATTTAACGAATTAAATTACAAAAATACCCAGAATAAATTGATGCATATGTTACTCATTTTGTTTTTCAACTACTACGATCTCGTTTAGTGTTTGTTCAACATTTCAACTGAATTTGCCAGACTTCATGGCATTTGAAAGTACTATTGCCTTTTACTTTATTTGTTTCTACAAAAGTGTCTGCCGGTACCCAACAGCGGTAAAGACACCTTGGAATACCATCAAACCTTACCTTTGGCTGGGCCCTTCCCAACAGCGGTAAAGACACCTTGGAAGACCATCAAACCTTACCTTTGGCTCGGCCGTTCCCAACAGCGGTAAAGACACCTTGGAATACCATCAAACCTTACCTTTGGCTGGGCCCTTCCCAACAGCGGTAAAGACACCTTGGAATACCATCAAACCTTACCTTTGGCTGGGCCCTTCCCAACAGCGGTAAAGACACCTTGGAATACCATCAAACCTTACCTTTGGCTGGGCCGTACCCAACAGCGGTAAAGACACCTTGCAATACCATCAAACCTTACCTTTGGCTGGGCCGTACCCAACAGCGGTAAAGACACCTTGGAATACCATCAAACCTTACCTTTGGCTGGGCCGTACCCAACAGCGGTAAAGACACCTTGGAATACCATCAAACCTTACCTTTGGCTGGGCCGTACCCAACAGCGGTAAAGACACCTTGGAATACCATCAAACCTTACCTTTGGCTGGGCCGTACCCAACAGCGGTAAAGACACCTTGGAATACCATCAAACCTTACCTTTGGCTGGTAACAGCGGCTGGGACATAAACAGAGACCTTGGTGTTTGTAAACTCATAAATGTAATAACATACAGTTCCAGAGGGGAAATGATCCTGTTAATTCCTTTCTAAACCGATTTACTTTTTGTGAAATAAATGTTTGAAAAAGTACATCAAAGATTGTCAAAAGAACCTCTTGCGGATTACATACCATTCGATGCGTACATGTTGCAAAGAATTCAACAGGGGAGAAAAACATCCTTGGCAAATAGGATATGCCTCATGACAAATGTCGTCACCATTCTGCATCATGTGCAACGAATTGTTTACGTCAACTTTGAATTCTAGATCCTGAAACTTGACGGGACATCTGTGGATCAAAGATCAGGGTGTATATGTTGTTTACTGTCCCATTCATCATACAACTTCGCTGACATGACAAAGTGGTGACATGCAATTCCGTGTTGATGTACATGCAGACACAAAATGATACAGGACAAGATCACCAAGCGAAAATAGCCACACATATTTTCCTGGCTCTACACAGATTATTCATGTCAGGCACTGTCGACATTAAACATGATCTGGTGGGTGAGAGTTGGGATGTCACCTGGAACAGTGCTACATAGGGGATACAGCTATTTGCATTTAGTTGGGTTTTATACAAAGGGTACACAATAAGTGAATCGACCAAAATGAGAGAACAGTCCAGAGAATTATACAAAGTTATTGAGTGACAGGGGCAGAAGGTTCGTAAACAGCTAATTTACTATACTCAAAAACAAAAGTTCCTGTGACACCAATATTTGGGTGTATTTTTCAAACAAGTAAAGTTTGGTTTCCAATTCTGTAGAACATGTATTGAATCAAGTCACAAAAACGCAACTGCTACAGAAAAGCATGCATTCCATGCAAAAGATGACTTTTATGCAAGCCCCATGCATTTCACTACCCAAGAATGGCTATAAAAACATGTGCGTTAACGGGATTTCACAGGCATTGTTTAGCATCGTGCTGACATCAACCACTCAGAAAAACAACAAAATTACGCAATTATTCAACATTACGAAATGCCACGCCTGTCCGAAAATGAGCGTCTGCGAGCCATTGGTATGCTTGGAGCAGGATCGAGTCAACGTGATGTTGCAAGACAATTTAACGTCCACAGAAACACCATTTGGTGTTTATGGCACCGTTGGCAACAGACGAATGCAGTCAGAGACCATCCTCGGAGTGGCAGGCCACGCGTAACCAATAATCGACAAGACAACTGGATTCGAACATGACACCTACGAAATCGATTCCAGCCAGCAACAGTGACTGCAAGATCTAGAAGCATCCCTGGCCTTCGACGAATATCTTCACAAACCGTACGTCGCCGCCTGAGATGTGCAGGCATTTTCGACAGAAGACCCGCCAGACGTCCCATTTTGACAGGAAACCACCGTCAAGCACGTCTACAGTGGTACAGACAGAGTCTACGCTGGACGGCCATGCAGTGGTGACAAGTTCTATTCACTGACGTGTCTCGTTTTCACCTCAGCCACAGCGATGGACGGATTCGAGTGTACCGACGTCGAGGTGAACGTAACGTCAATCATTGTGAAGAAGATCGGTTCGGGGGCGGCAGCGTTATGGTATGGGGTGGGATTACAGCAAGACAGAGGTCCCGTTTGATAGTGGTAGAGGGAAATCTCAATGGACAGCGTTACCGCGACGAGATCATCGGCCCTGTTGTTCTTTTTTTTGCGTCGTCATGGCCCAGGCATTACCTTTAAACATGACAACGCCCGGCCTCATATAGCTCGACTTGTTCAGGATTCCCTTCAACAAAACAACATGAATGTCATCCCCTGGCCGGCCCGCTCCCCTGATCTCTCACCAATCGAGCACATGTGGGATTAGATGGATCGGCGCCTTCGACGTCAACCACGACACTCCAGGAACTTCGAAAGAGGCGACTAACGGGATCGTTTGGTCAGGCTCAATGACTTGGTTGATGCATGTCATCGTTTCCCAGTTGAGGAGATCGATGCTCATGATATTAATCAATGGATTGTCTAGTCCAGACTTAGATTATTAACAGACCGCCTTCATGCAGCTGGAATATTGCTGAGTGCGGCGTTATACAACAAACAAACAAACAAAAGGACCCCACGAAATTATGATGAGCCGTGTACCATGCATTGTAAAGATCAGCTCGCGACGGAGCTTGGTGCACGTGCAACAGCGGCAGAGAACGTATTCCTCGTGCATCACGCAAGGGCGACTCACACAGAATAGATTCAGGCAACAAAGAGTTCTGGTGTATTTTGCAAATATTTTCCGCACGACAAAGGTCCGTAAAAGTGTAAAAGCAGGGATGTGTTTTAAATATGGGAATAAACTCGTCACTCGGGGCCTCGGGGCCATTATTTTTAAGGAATCGAGAGCATGACGTCACAAAATTGTTTTCATTTGTATTCGGGATTAAACACACTGAGTCTGAGTGTTAGCTATATAATGGCCTTGTAATGTGGTTAATGTAATTTATTTTATAATGACTGATAAAATTTAGAATGTAAATCATCTGGATCAACTTAAATTGCTACTAAAAATCATTATAGGTTATCTTTCACCTGAATTTTCATGTTTTTACTTGGTTTTTGAGACCTGTGAAGATCCGGGGTAGAATAGGTCTTCAGCAACCCATGCTTGCCGTAAAAGGCGACTATGCTTGTTGTAAGAGGCGACTTGGTTGACTGGATTGTCTGGTCCAGACTCTGATATTTACAGACCGCCGTCATATAGCTGGAATATTGCTGAGTGCGGCGTAAAACAACCAACCAAACAACAAACTTGCAGTTAGTAAATTATGAGAAGAAGAGTCTTTGAAAGATGGTTAGTAATCTATGCTACCTGATTAGTAAACTGCACTAGTCTACGATCCACCTATACTAGTCTAATTAGCAAATATTTACTATCTCGTTAGTAAAATCTCATAACAAGTTTGTTTGTTTGTTTGTGTGTTGTTTGACGCCGCACTCAGCAATATTACATCCATATGAGGGCGATCTGTAAATAATGGCGTCTGGACCCTTGGTGGACATTGAAATTCGCTAAGTAACTGGGTAACTAATAACTTTTCTGGTCAGTGAGCAGTTATTTGGAGCATTTCGTTCATTGACACTCACCAGACTGCAGGGGCGGTGTGATGATGTGACAGTGTCCAAGCAGCAATCACCCCGATTATCCATTTTATATCAACATTCTATCGCGAACAATTCGCCGAAGTGACGAGATAATTCGTCTGGAATCAAAATATCCAGATGACTTAAGGAGCGGTGGGGTAGCCTTGTGGTGAAAGGCGTTCGCTCGTCATGTAGAAGACCCGGTTTCGATTCCCCACATAGATACAATGTGTGAAGCTCATTCTGGTGTCCAAAAGCAGCGTAAAACCATACTCACTCACGCTCTGATTTAAACCATGTTGTGATTGAAACATAATTTCTCTTTAATTTTGCATAAAGACATATAGTTGCGTCAATTTCAAAGTACACGTTCAGAATGGCCCGTAAACTCAGAATCTCAGAATCAACTACAAGAACAAAGGCGTGACGTCATCATAATAGATTAAAAAAGGTTTTGTCGTTTTTATTTACACTTGAGTCATCAAACACCGATAAACAATCATATTTCTCGTCGGTATGTCTCGGAATAACAAGGGTAAACACAAATGGCATCACTGCAGCCCAGAGCTTGTATGAATTCCATCTTCGCACTTAATTTCACCGCAGCATGGCGATGACGAGGTAAAACAGATTATCCAGTTGGTAAATTCATTTGGTTCCCATTCGGTCTTATACAGACTCCCTGCACAAACTAACACTGAGAACAACATATCCCTAAGTAGCAAGTATTTGGGTAACTATGGTATGGAATTATATACAGGAAAATTATCCGATATGCATCAAGAAAATATCTCCAGCAACACACATACTATCACAATATTACCTTGATGTGTGCAGTTTAGGAGTATTGGAAAGTGACTGTTCGTGTTTTGTATTGACACATTAAAGAAAATTACGACATGAGTGTTTATGTTTGTTTGTTTGTTGTTTAACGCCGCACTCAGCCATATGACGGCGGTCTGTAAATAATCGAATCTGGACCAGACAATACAGTGATTGACACCATGAGCATTGATTCAGGCAATTGGGACACGATGACATGCATCAACCAAATCAGCGAGCCTGACCACACGATCCCGTTAGTCGCCTCTTACAACAAGCATAGTCGCCTTTTACCGCAAGCATGGGTTACTGAAGACCTATTCTGCCTCCTCAAGGAGCCCAGGTTCCCCGCCACCACAGGGAGCCCAAGGTTCTCCCGCCATCTCAAGGACCCCACCTTTCCCCGCCATCTCAAGGAGCCCAGCTTTCCCCCTCATCTCAAGGACCCCAGCTTTCCCCGTCATCTCAAGGACCCAAGCTTTCTCCGCCATCTCAGGGACCCCAGCTTTCTCCGCCACCTCAGGGAGCCAAGACTCCACCGCCACCCCAGGGAGCCCAGCTTTTCCCGCCGCCCCAGCTTTCCCCGCCACCTCAGGGACCCCAGCTTTCCCCGCCATCTCACGGACACCAGCTTTACCCGCAACCCCAGGGACCCCACGTTCCTTGGCTACGAGTATACACTCAGCAGAAAAATAGTCCGTAGACCAATACCACAACATACAATGCACATTACATTTCATTAAACATATGACAGATACAAACTAAGACTAAAAGTAATTCGGTTCTGGTGGCAGCGGTGTTGAGGCTGCTTGGCACGAGCGTCCCCGGAAGTGTATAACACACGTCCTAGTACACATCACTAAACTGTCCAAAACACTCTGTGTAACAGTTTTATTATGAAAGTAATGGTCGCTCGCATCTTAAAAGTTGTGGCCATCTGTGTAACTGGTTGTGAGAATATTTCCATTTTCCTACGCTGTTCATGCGCTAAAGTCTCGTGTAGGAGTCTCTCTTAAGACAGATGTGATCACGGAATGAAACACATTACATTCTCAATATACTTCATTGTCTTCAGGTTGAAATGTACGTTCTTTTCCAGGTATATGACATCAATATTCTTTCCACTTATGTACAGGCTGTTGTTGTAGTAGACAAGGCTTCTAATGCTATCACTGAAATCCAACATTTCCGTTGTAGTATTAGTTGATAAAGATCGCTTTATCACCTTCTTGTTGTCGCTGAAATATAGGACACCGTGTACAGTGTCAATAGTAACAGCAGAAACGTAATGTGTCATGTCTATCTGATGCAGCCTATTCCCATTATAATCAACAGACCACAAACCATCACCTTTTTTACAGAAATAGATCATCTTCTTCCTGGAGTCTACAGCAATGCCATTGGGAATGTATGATCCGCGAAAACGCAAGTTCACAATGCCGCGAAAGTTTTTCCCAAATGTTGACATACGACTGATTGTCCACGTCGGATGGTATGTGGTAAGGAAGATGAGTCGTCTGTCAACATCGACTGTCATTCCGTACGATTGGATTCCCTCTCGTAGTGTTGTGACACCCGACACGTCCAGCCTTGAGGAGAAGATGCCTGGTGGTGACATTCTACTGAAAATCAGTCTCCTGGACACAGGCTCGTATGTTACAGCCTCAATGTATTTTGTGTAAAGATGAGGATACGTCTTCATGTCGTTTTTATCTATGGTAATCTGATGGGGATGTTGTGAGGAGACAGAGCCATATCGTACAATCAATATTCTCGTCTTGTCTTGAAACTCTCGTGTTGTAGGTGTTGTAGCCACTGACGTGAAGGGATGTCCAGATGGAGTCGTGGGTGTGTAATGTTGGGTGGGTTGTGTACTGTCAGCATTGGTCTGGAGGTCACGTGTCTTGTTGACGTAATTCAGATGAAAGTCTCCCAGTGTCTGCACATCTTCTGCATGACTAGCGTTAATCACAATTAAGTCATTTCTCAAACGTACATTCTGTTTTACAAGGGTCTCAACTGTTCGTTGGGTTTCATTAATCTGTGCGTGTACGTCAGCACTCTGTCCTATGACGATTAACACGTGATCTTTAAGAAAACTCACATCCTTTTCAACATGGGTCACGTGATGGCGTGTCAGGTTCAACTCTGTCTTTAGTTCACTCACCTGCTGTTCACATGCATCTTTGTCTTTCACAGTGTCCAGTGGTTGTCTTGTTTTAGTCTGTCCGACCTCCCTCAACTGTCTTGTGAGACTCAGTGTCTGTCGCTCCATCTGCTGATATCCACGCTTGAGGTGTCTAATCTGGGACATGACGTGACTGTTTACCGTGGCATCCAACGACTCTATTTGACTACGTATATAGGAAGGTACAATCTTCTCCGTCAAATCCAATCTCAGCAGTAACTCCAAAATGTCCATCTTGTTTATGACTCTCGTCTCCATTCCTGGAACATCAGATTTCAAGTGGTTCAGTTCCACTTTCAGGTGGTTAATTTCTTTCTCAAGCAAACTCATCTGATTGACAACTGCTGCGATATTTTCGTGTCCATGAACCACAGATGAGGCTGCTACAAGCAGCACCGACACACCCAAACTCGCCATGTCAGATGGTAATTGTAGAACTGTGTCACAGTCGTGTAATCCAGAGCTAGGCGTCACGTGACTATCGCATTACATCTAACCTGGCAGCGGGCCAAACGGAAACACTGGAATCTAACATGGCAACAGTCTAGAGTTCACTTGAGTTTCCCATCACGGGACCACACGGATAGTATCCATGAAGTCAGCTCACTGCCATTTTATCAATCAGTGGTGGGTGTACGGGATCGATCGATCCAATAACATGTTCATCTCAATGTACCAAAAGACGTTAAAAGATGGTAATTGTTGTTACCCTGTCTGGCGCTCGGCATTAAGGGGTTAAAACAAGGACTGGTCGGTCGGATATTCATGTTAAACTGCGGCATGGTATCTCAGTGAGATAGCACTATAAATCGGCATCAGTCGGACTAGTTCAAGCAGCCACACACACACGTGCATGCACGTCGCTTTATAAGTGCAATAATCTTGGACGCGACGTTAAACCACATTTCACCTCAACCTCATCTCAATGTGTGACCTGACAAATTTAAATTTGATAATTTCATAACTTTAAAGATACCATGTGTTCTGCAAATACATATATGTACGGAATATTAGTAAAATGATGCATAATATTACATAACTTCATTTGTTTATAGTACTTGGTCATTTCACATTACATCAGGAAATATATAACTTCTAACACATGAGTATGTGAGTTGCTTAATCTACAATGTCACCACATCACGGGTCAGCGAAACCGGTTCAGTGTCAATTCCGAAATAAGTGAGTACGCTAACTTGTCATCTTCGTATAATTTCAGAGACATGTGTATTGACAAAACCAGCCACTTACTGACAGGTTGCATGAAAAACAATTCTTTGAACGAAACCTTAGATTTAACTATATTTTGTTTTAAAAACAAACTGTTATGACACGTTTCTTTTCAGTGGTGCTACACCCTTCATTGGCAGCTCACTTACACCGCTACCAATCAATCAATCAATCAATCACATTATTTCTTTTAAAAAACGGAGGCACGGGTGGCCCAGTCGTGTAAGGCGCCGCGATTCGCCATGCAGAGTTGCGTCACTTGGGCACATCAGATACCTATGATTGTGGGTTCGAATCCCGGTTTGCCCCGATTTTGTTTCTAAGCTTGTCAGCACGATACCCATATCCGTGCTCGTGGGTTTCACCGAAGTGGTAAACGTCTGAGAACTGCATCACTTCGGGCTTTCCTCCCACATTAAGCTAACATGCCGCGATTTAACCGGAATACTGTTAAAAGCGACGTTAAACCCAATTCACTCACTCTTTGAGGTGGTACAGGAGAAAAGGTTCTTTACATGATAATAATTTATGTTTAACAAGATGTCGGTTATGCTGTACAATCATTAGGTAACAGATTCAGCACACACATTAATACACTCATATCCAAGGTACTTTTTGCAAAGTATTTGATAATTTTTGCAAGGTTCTTGATTTCTTTTACATTTCTGGTACAAAGCATTTCATGATGCTTGGAAATATATCTGAGATAAATTAGGATTTTGATTCATGGAAAGCTTCATATTTATAACATAGACGTTAAGAGTCAGAGACTGGTAGTGGTATATACTGTATAAAACTATATACCTTTCCTCACATGAAAGTTAAAGATCATCTACTGACGTATTAATCAATAAACCATTAATGCGCGACGGCGAGTTAGCGTATGATAAACGGTTTGGGCAACGTTGAAACGTGTTTCAATTGCCATTATAAATCCGCATTTCTGTTATTAGTTAAACGATAGTATTTGTAAAACAAACAACATATTCAAGGTCAGAAGAATGCATGGGTAAGTGAGTGAGTTTTGGTTTAACTCCGCTTTTAACAGTATTCCAGTTATATCGAGGCGTGTCAGCTTAATGTGGGAGGAAAGCCCGACGTGATACAGGTCTCAGACGTTAACCACTTCGGTCCAAAACCACGAGCACGAGTATGGTGCTGACAAACCTAAAAACATAATCGAGGCGAACCGGGATTTCTGGCGTGCCCAAGGGACGCAACTCTGCACAGCGAATAGCGACGTCTTAGACGACTGGGCCACCCGTGCCCTCAGAAGATTGCATGGAGAAACCTCGGTGAACGATAAAAACGATATACAAGGTATGAATGAACACCCTTGTCTGTGTTATTCCAACAGTGACAAAGGGCAATTGTGAGGTTTTACGCCGCTTTTAGCAATATTCCAGCAATATCACGGCGGGGGACACCAGAAATGGGATTCACACATTGTACCCATGTCGGGAATCGAACCCGGGTCTTCGGCGTGACGACCGAACGCTTGAACCACTCGGAGGCCTGTCAACAAACTAGAAATATAATTTTATCAAAGATTTTAAAGATCACATTGAAGATATCATTACCTATTCATTTGTTCCTTCGTATAATGAAAATGCCTGGATAATTTACGAGGAAAATAAAAAAAACCTTCCAAATACCTATTGATTGTAAGTATATGCAAAGCCCTTGTCTTATAAAACTATAATTCATCAGGTGAATATAGGGATCGATAAATCAATTCTGTCACGACAAAGACAGTCAACTCTCCATCGTGAATTGCTCGTGGGTTCCCCAAAGATTTAGTGAACACTGAGTTTGGTGTCAATTTAGGAAATGTATAATTGCCATAGTGAGTGAGAGAGTTGGGTTTAACGCCGCTTTTATCAGTATTCCAGTTATGTCACGGCGTGTCAGCTTAATGTCATCTTCCCGAGGCAAGGGAGTTAACTGACCATAAAAGTCCAGTTTCCATTTATGTGGGAGCAAAGCCCGAAGTGATGCAGGTCTCAGACGTTTACCACTTCGGTGAAACCCACGAGCACGGGTATGGTGTTGACAAACCTAAGAACATAATCGGGGCGAACCGGGATTCTCCATCATAGGTTTCTGGCGCGCCGAAGGCTCGAAACTCTGCAAAGCGAATCGCGGCGCCTCAGACGACTGGGCCACCCGTGCCCCCCCCCCCCCCCCCCCCGTTCCTCATAGGAGTAAACGACCAAAATAATATGTCTCCCATTAATTTGGGCTTCCCTCCCACAATAAGCTAACAAGCCATGATGCAAATAACTGTTTAAACCGGCGTTAAACCCAATATGCAATCCGACTAAGAATCGGCAGTCAGGTGACTACACGCGACTATATTTTGCAGCGTGTTCAGTGTACGTACATTACCGGCACGAAGTGTAAGAAAAGTGTGTGCAGATGAAGTATTTAAAAAACCTCCGACCAAAATCACTGCTAAATATGACCGCTTGCAGTCACCTGACCATGGACCCTTACCCGGATTGTAACCACGTGATCAAAAGGAAGTTTATCCCAATTTGGCTTGTTTCTATTTTATGAGTTACAAATCGGTAGCCATCAATAGAAAGTTTCTCAAACCTGATTACAATTCATCTGGTTTGTTTATTTGTTGTTTAATGCCACACTCAGATATAAACAAACTTTATGACGGCGGTCTGTAAATAATGAAGTCTGGACCAGACAATCCAGTGACTAACACCATGAACATCGACATGCATCAACCAAGTCAGCGAGCCTGACCATCCGATCCCTTCAGTCGCCTCTTACGACAAGCATTCTTGCTCAAGGCCTATTCTAACCCGGATCTTCAGCTGACCTACTTTATAAGTATCAGCACAAAGGCTTCCCTCGTCGTTTATTGATCATCGCGATATTTCGTTATTCTAACATTCGGGATTCCTTAACATGAGCATCTTGTCTGTTATTTACGTGCAATATGTCATGATTATTCAGAACAAATACCATAACCCCCAAACAAAGTCCCCGTTGATCATGGTCTCCGTGATATCCTGAAATGTCCAGAAGATGTATCCCATTACAAACGAACTGGACAGGTTTAAAACGGGGAAGGATCTCCGTTCTTTAATGAGGTCGATTTTTGGGTGCGGTTGGTTTAAACGCGGCTGTGAACAATATTTCAAATATAGCCATTTCATTTTCAAGAAGGTAGGGTGTGTGTGGGGAGTTCTAATGTAATAATCAAGCCCTTATTTTACCGAAAATATGTTATGTGCCCTTTTCTTGTATTGACGTATCGAGAAGTCAGTGTATTGGAAAGAGTACTTGAGCTCCTAAACATTAAACAAAATGATGGTCGTTTATCGTTTCGTTCTCCCGCAATTTGCAAATTATCATTCTCATTCTGTATCAGCAATCATCCTCTTTTCCGGATCGCGTGGCGTGACGCAGCAGGTTCAACCGCCACCTCAGAGAGACCAGGTTCCCTCGCCATCTCAAGGAGCCCAGATTCCCCCGCCGCTCCAGGGACTGCAGGTTCCCCTGCGACCTTAGGGAGCCCAGGTTCCCCCGCCACCCAAGGGAGCCCAGGTTTCCCCGCCACCTCAGGGAAGCCAAGGTTCCCCCGCCGCCCCAGCTTCCCCCGCTAACTCAGGCAGCCCAGGTTCACCCGCCATCCCAGGTACCCCAGGCACCCCAGGTTCACCCGCCTGCTCAGGCACCCCAGGTTCACACGCCTCCCCAGGTTCACCCGTCTCCCCAGGTTCACCCGCCACCCCAGACACCCCAGGTTCACCCACCACCCCAGGCACCCCAGGTTCACCCGCCTCCCCAGGTTCACCCGCCACCCCAGGCACCCCAGGTTCACCCGCCACCCAAGACACCCCAGGTTCACCCGCCTCCCCAGGTTCACCCGCCACCCCAGGCACCCCAGGTTCACCCACCACCCCAGGCACCCCAGGTTCACCCGCCTCCCCAGGTTCACCCGCCACCCCAGGCACCCGAGATTCACCCGCCACCCCAGGGACCCCAGGTTCAGCCGCCTCCCCAGGCGCCCCAGGCACCCCAGGTTCACCCGCCACCCCAGGCACCCCAGGCACCCTAGGCACCCCAGGTTCACCCGCCACCCCAGGTACCCCAGGTTCAGCCGCCTCCCAAGGCGCCCCAGGCACCCCAGGTTCACCCGCCACCCCAGGCGCCCCAGGCACCCCAGGTTCACCCGCCACCCCAGGCACCCCAGGTTTACCCGCCACCTCAGGGAGCCCAGGTTCACCCGCCACCCCAGGCACCCCTGGTTCCTCCGCCACCCCAGGGAGCCCAGGTTCCCCCGCCTCCCCAGGTTCACCCGCCACCTCAGGGAACCCAGCTTTTCCCACATCCCAGGGAGCCCAGGATCCCACGCCACCTCAGGGACCCTTGGGTTCACCCGCCACCTTAGGGAGCCCATCTTTCCCCAAACCTCTTAGGGAGCCCAGCTTTCTCAGCCACCACAGGCACCCTTGGTTCACCCGCCACCTCAGGGAACCCAGGTTTTCCCACATCCCGGGGAGCCCAGGATCCCACGCCACCTCAGGGACCCTTGGGTTCCCCCGCCACCTCAGGAAGCCCAGCTTTCTCAGCCACCTCAGTGAGCCTAGGTTCCCCCGCCACCTCAGGAAGACCAGCTTCCTCAGCCGCCCAGGCACCCCAGGTTTCCCCGCCACCTCAGGGAGCCTATACTTCCCCCGCCACCTCAGGGGGCCCAGCTTTCTCAGCCACCTCAGGGAGACCAGATTTCTCCGCCACCCCAGATTTCCCCGCCACTACAGGGAGCCCAGTTTTTTCTGCCACCCCAGCTCTCCCTGCCACCTCAGGGAGCCAAGCTTTCTCCGCCATCTCAGGGACACAAGGTTCACCCGCCACTTCAGGGTCCCTTGCTTTTGCCTCGCCACCCCAGGGAGCCCAGGTCCTGCAAGCTCCCCAGGCAAAACAGGTTCCCCCGCCACCTCAGGGATCCCAGCTTTTCC
This sequence comes from Haliotis rufescens, assembly GCF_023055435.1. Taxonomy (NCBI): domain Eukaryota; kingdom Metazoa; phylum Mollusca; class Gastropoda; order Lepetellida; family Haliotidae; genus Haliotis; species Haliotis rufescens. The sequence goes on along the minus strand of NW_025964383.1, from coordinate 24,770,280 downwards.
CGCCACCCCCGGTTCCCTAACTATGGGTTATCATTCAGCAGAAGGAAATTCGGTAGACCAATACTACAACATGCATTACACATTACATTTCAATAATCATATGACATAGATACAAACTAAGACTAAAAGTAATTCGGTTCTGGTGGCAGCGGTGTTAAGGCTGCTAGGCACGAGCGCCCCCTAAAGTGTTCAACATACGTCCTACACTCTGTGTAACAGTATTATTATCAGAATATTGGTCGCTCTATCTAAAAACTTGTGGCAATCTGTGTAACTGGTTGTGAGAATATTTCCATTTTCCTACGATGTCCCTGGGCTAAAGTATCGTGTAGGAGTCTCTTTTAAGACAGATGTGATCACGGAATCAAACACATTACATTGTAACTATACTTCATTGTCTTCAGGTTGAAATGTACGTCGTTTTCCAGGTATATGACATCAATATTCTTTCCACTTATGTACAGGCTGTTGTTGTAGTAGACAAGGCTTCTTATCCTATCACTGAATTCCAACATTTCCGTTGTAGTATTAGTTGATAAAGATCGCTTTATCACCTTCTTGTTGTCGCTGAAATATAGGACATCGTGAATAGTGTCAATAGTAGCAGCATAAACGTAACGTCTCATGTCTATCTGATGCAGCCTATTCCCATTATAATCAACAGACCACAACCCATCATCATCTTTACAGAAATAGATCATCTTCTTCCTGGAGTCTACAGCAATGCCACGGGGATTGGATGTTCCGTGATTACGCAAGTCAACAATGCCCTGAAAGTTTCTCCCAAATGTTGACATACGACTGATTGTCTTCGTCGGATGGTATGTGGTAAGGAAGATGAGTCGTCTGTCAACATCGACTGTCATTCAGTACGACGTGATTCCCTCTCGTAGTGTTGTGACACCCGACACGTCCAGCCTTGAAGAGAAGATGCCATTTGGTGAATATCTACTGAATATCAGTCTCCTGGACACAGGCTCGTATGTTACAGCAACAACGTGTGATGTATGCAGATAAGGATACGTCTTCATGTCGTTTTTATCTATGGTAATCTGATGGGGATGCTGTAAGGAGCCAGATATATATTGTACAACCAATATTCTCGTCTTGTCTTGAAACTGTCGTGTTGTAGGTGTTGTGGCCACTGACGTGAAGGGACGTCCAGATGGAGTCGTGGGTGCGTAATGTTGGATGGGTTGTGTTCTGTCAGCATTGGTCTGAAGGTCACGTGTCTTGTTATCGTAATTCAGATGAAAGTCTCCTAATGTCTGCATATCTTCTGCATGACTAGCGTTAATCACAATCAAGTCATTTCTTAAACGTACATTCTGTTTTACAAGGGTCTCAACTGTTCGTTGGGTTTCATTAATCTGTGCTTGCACGTCAGCACTCTGTCGTATGGCGAGTAACACGTCATTTTTTACTAAACTCACATCCTTTTCAACATGGGTCACGTGATGGCGTGTCAGGTTCAACTCTGTCTTTAGTTCACTCACCTGCTGTTCACATGCATCTTTGTCTTTCACAGTGTCCAGTGGTTGTCTTGTTTTAGTCTGTCCGACCTCCCTCAACTGTCTTGTGAGACTCAGTGTCTGTCGCTTCATCTGCTGATATCCACGCTTGAGGTGTCTAATCTGGGACATGACGTGACTGTTTACCGTGGCATCCAACGACTCTATTTGACTACGTATATAGGAAGGTACAATCTTCTCCGTCAAATCCAATCTCAGCAGTAACTCCAAAATGTCCATCTTGTTTATGACTCTCGTCTCCATTCCTGGAACGTCAGATTTCAAGTGGTTCAGTTCCACTTTCAGATGGTTAATTTCTTTCTCAAGCAAACTCATCTGATTGACAACTGCTGCGATTTTTTCGTCTCCATGAACCACAGATGAGGCTGCTACAAGCAGCACCAACACACACAAACTCACCATGTCAGCTGGTAATTGTATAACTGTGTCAGAGTCGTGTAATCCGGAGTTAAGTGTCACGTGACTATCGCATTACATCTAACCTGGCAGCGGGCCAAACGGAAACACTTGAATCTAACATGGCAACAGTCTCAGAGCAGTGTTCACACGGGTAGTATCCATGAAGTCAGCTCACTGCCATTTTATCAATCAGTGGTGGGTGTACGGGATCGATCGATCCAATAACATGTTCATCTCAATGTACCAAAAGATGTTAAAAGATGGTACTTGTTGTTACCCTGTCTGGCGCTCGGCATTAAGGGGTTCAAACAATGACTGGTCGGTCGGAGTCAGTATACTGTGTCTGAGTGGGATATTCATGTTAAACTGCGGCATGGTATCTCAGTGAGCTAGCACTATAAATCGGCATCAGTCGGACTAGTACAAGCAGCCACACACACACGTGCATGCACGTCGCTTTATAAGTGCAATAATCTTGGACGCAACGTTAAACCCCATTTCACCTCACCTCATCTCAATGTGTGACCTGACAAATTTAAATTTGATAATTTCATAACTTTAAAGATACCATGTGTTCTGCAAATACATATATGTACGGAATATTAGTAAAATGATGCATAATATTACATAACTTCATTTGTTTAAAGTACTTGGTCATTTCGCATTATATCAGGAAATATATAACTTCGAACACATGAGTGTGTGAGTTGTTTAATCTACAATGTCACCACAGCACGGGTCAGCGAAACGGGTTCAGTGTCAATTCCGAAAAACGTGAGTACACTAAGTTTTCATCTTCGCATAATTTCAGAGACATGTGTATTGACAAAACTAGCCACTTACTGACAGGTTGCATGAAAAAATTCTGTGAACGAAACCTTAGAATTAATCTATATTTTGTTTTAAAAACAAACTGTTATGACACGTTTCTTTTCAGTGGTGCTACACCCTTCATTGACAGCTCACTAGCACCGCTACCAATCAATCAATCACATTATTTCTTTTCAAAAACGGAGGCACGGGTGGCCAGGTCGTGTAAGGCGCCGCGATTCGCTGTGCAGAGTTGCGTCACTTGGGCACACCAGAAACCTATGATCGAATCCCGGTTTGCCCCGATTATGTTTCTAAGCTTGTCAGCACCATACCCGCGCTCGTGGGTTTCACCGAAGTGGTAAACGTCTGAGACCTGCATCACTTCGGGCTTTCCTCCCACATTAAGCTAACATGCCGCGATATAACCGGAATACTGTTAAAAGCGACGTTAAACCCAATTCACTCACTCTTTGAGGTGGTACAGGAGAAAAGGTTCTTTACATGATAATAATTTATGTTTAACAAGATGTCGGTTATGCTGTACAATCATGAGGTAATAGATTCAGCACACACATTAATACACTCATATCCAAGGTACTTTTTGCAGTGAGTGAGTGAGTGAGTGAGTGAGTGGGTGGGTGGGTGGGTGGGTGGATGGGTGAGTGAGTGAGTGAGTGAGTGAGTGAGTGAGTGAGTGAGTGAGTGAGTGAGTGAGTGAGTGAGTGAGTGAGTGAGTGAGTGAGTGAGTGAGTGAGTGAGTGAGTATGGTTTTACGCCGCTTTTAGCAATATTCCAGCAATATCACGGCGGGGGACACCAGAAATGGGATTCACACATTGTACCCATGTCGGGAATCGAACTCGGGTCTTCGGCGTGACGACCGAACGCTTGAACCACTCGAAGGCCTGTCAACAAACTAGAAATATAATTTTATCAAAGATTTTAAAGATCACATTGAAGATATCATTACCTATTCATTTGTTCCTTCGTATAATGAAAATGCCTGGATAATTTACGAGGAAAATATAAAAAAACCCTTCCAAATACCTATTGATTGTAAGTATATGCAAAGCCCTTGTCTTATAAAACCATAATTCATCAGGTGAATATAGGGATCGATAAATCGATTCTGTCACGACAAAGACAGTCAACTCTCCATCGTGAATTGCTCGTGGGTTCCCCAAAGATTTAGTGAACACTGAGTTTGGTGTCAATTTTGGAAATGTATAATTACTATAGTAACTGGGCCACCCGTGCCCCCCGGTTCCTCATAGAAGTAAACGACCATAATATTATGTCCCCCATTACTCCCACAATAAGCTAACAAGCCGTGATGCAAAAGACTGTTTAAACCGGCGTTAAACCCAATATGCAATCCGACTAAGAATCGGCAGTCAGGTGACTACACGCGACTATATTTTGCAGCGTTTTCAGTGTACGTACATTACCAGCACGAATCGGGAAGAAAATATGTGCAGATGTAGTATTTAAAAAACCTCCGACCAAGATCACTGCTAAATATGACCGCTTGCAGTCACCTGACCATGGACCCTTACCCGGATTGTAACCACGTGATCAAAAGGAAGTTTATCCCAACTTGGCTTGTTTCCATTTTATGAGTTACAAATCAGAAGCCATCAGTAGAAAGTTCTTAGAACTGATTACAAATCATCTGCTTTGTTTATTTGTTGTTTAACGCCACACTCAGATATAAACATACCATATGACGGCGGTCTGTAAATAAATCAAGTCTGGATCAGACAATCCAGTGACTAACACCATGAACATCGACATGCATCAACCAAGTCAGCGAGCCTGACCATCCGATCCCTTCAGTCGCCTCTTACGACAAGCATTCTTGCTCAAGGCCTATTCTAACCCGGATCTTCAGCTGACCTACATTATAAGTATCAGCACAAAGGCTTCCCTCGTCGCTTATTGATCATCGCGATATTTCGTGATTCTAACATTCGGGATTCCTTAACATGAGCATCTTGTCTGTTATTTACGTGCAATATGTCATGATTATTCAGAACAAATACCATAACCCCATAACAAAGTCCCCGTTGATCATGGTCTCCGTGATATCCTGAAATGTCCAGAAGATGTGACCCATTGCAAACGAACTGGACAGGTTTAAAACGGGGAAGGATCTCCGTTCTTTAATGAGGTCGATTTTTGGGTGCGGTTGGTTTAAACGCGGCTTTGAACAATATTTCAAATATAGCCATTTCATTTTCAAGAAGGTAGGGTGTGTGTGGGGAGTTCTAATGTAATAATCAAGCCCTTATTTTACCGAAAATATGTTATATGCCAATTTCTTGTATTGACGTATCGAGAAGTCAGTGTATTGGAAAGAGTACTTGAGCTCCTAAACATTAAACAAAATGATGGTCGTTTATCGTTTCGTTCTCCCGCAATTTGCAAATTATCATTCTCATTCTGTATCAGCAATCATCCTCTTTTCCGGATCGCGTGGCGTGACGCAGCAGGTTCAACCGCCACCTCAGAGAGACCAGGTTCCCCCGCCATCTCAAGGAGCACAGATTCCCCCGCCGCTCCAGGGACTGCAGGTTCCCCTGCGGCCTTAGGGAGCCCAGGTTCCCCTGCCAAACTAGGGAGTCCATGTTCCCCGCCACCCAAGGGACCACCGATTCCAACGCCATCCCATGGAGTCCAGATTCCCCCGCCACCCAAGGTTTCCCCGCCACCCCAGGGAGCCCAGGTTCCCCCGCCAACTCAAGGAGCACAGATTCCCCCGCCGCTCCAGGGACTGCGAGTCCCCTGCGACCTCAGGGAGCCCAGGTTCCCCTGCCAAACTAGGGAGTCCATGTTCCCGGCCACCCAAGGGACCACCGATTCCAACGCCATCACAGGGAGTCCAGATTCCCCCGCCACCCAAGGGAGCCAAGGTTTCCCCGCCACCCCAGGGAAACCACGTTCCCCTGCTACCCCAGGGAGCCCAGGTTCCCCCGCCATCCAAGGACCACAGATTCCCCCACCACCCCAGGCACCCTAGGTTCACCCGCCTCCCCAGGTTCACCCGCCACCCCAGGCACCCCAGGTTCACCCGCCACCCAAGACACCCCAGGTTCACCCGCCTCCCCAGGTTCACCCGCCACCCCAGGCACCCCAGGTTCACCCACCACCCCAGGCACCCCAGGTTCACCCGCCTCCCCAGGGACCCCAGGTTCAGCCGCCTCCCCAGGCGCCCCAGGCACCCCAGGTTCACCCGCCACCCCAGGCACCCCAGGCACCCTAGGCACCCCAGGTTCACCCGCCACCCCAGGTACCCCAGGTTCAGCCGCCTCCCCAGGCGCCCCAGGCACCCCAGGTTCACCCGCCACCCCAGGCACCCCAGGCACCCTAGGCACCCCAGGTTCACCCGCCACCCCAGGTACCCCAGGTTCAGCCGCCTCCCAAGGCGCCCCAGGCACCCCAGGTTCACCCGCCACCCCAGGCGCCCCAGGCACCCCTGGTTCACCCGCCACCCCAGGCACCCCAGGTTTACCCGCCACCTCAGGGAGCCAGGTTCACCCGCCACCCCAGGCACCCCAGGTTCCTCCGCCACCCCAGGGAGCCCAGGTTCCCCCGCCTCCCCAGGTTCACCCGCCACCTCAGGGAACCCAGCTTTTCCCACATCCCAGGGAGCCCAGGATCCCACGCCACCTCAGGGACCCTTGGGTTCAACCGCCACCTTAGGGAGCCCATCTTTCCCCAAACCTCTTAGGGAGCCCAGCTTTCTCAGCCACCACAGGCACCCTTGGTTCACCCGCCACCTCAGGGAACCCAGGTTTTCCCACATCCCGGGGAGCCCAGGATCCCACGCCACCTCAGGAAGCCCAGCTTTCTCAGCCACCTCAGTGAGCCTAGGTTCCCCCGCCACCTCAGGAAGACCAGCTTCCTCAGCCGCCCAGGCACCCCAGGTTTCCACGCCACCTCAGGGAGCCTATACTTCCCCCGCCACCTCAGGGGGCCCAGCTTTCTCAGCCACCTCAGGGAGACCAGATTTCTCCGCCACCCCAGACTTCCCCGCCACTACAGGGAGCCCAGTTTTTTCTGCCACCCCAGCTTTCCCTGCCACCTCAGGGAGCCAAGCTTTCTCCGCCATCTCAGGGACACAAGGTTCACCCGCCACTTCAGGGTCCCTTGCTTTTGCCTCGCCACCCCAGGGAGCCCAGGTCCTGCAAGCTCCCCAGGCAAAACAGGTTCCCCCGCCACCTCAAGGATCCCAGCTTTTTACCGCATCCCCCGGTTCCCTAACTATGGGTAATCATTCAGCAGAAGGAAATTCGGTAGACCAATACTACAACATGCATTACACATTACATTTCAATAATCATATGACATAGATACAAACTAAGACTAAAAGTAATTCGGTTCTGGTGGCAGCGGTGTTAAGGCTGCTAGGCACGAGCGCCCCCTGAAGTGTTCAACATACGTCCTACACTCTGTGTAACAGTATTATTATCAAAATAGTGGTCGCTCTATCTAAAAACTTGTGGCAATCTGTGTAACTGGTTGTGAGAATATTTCCATTTTCCTACGATGTCCCTGTGCTAAAGTATCGTGTAGGAGTCTCTTTTAAGACAGATGTGATCACGGAATCAAACACATTACATTGTAACTATACTTCATTGTCTTCAGGTTGAAATGTACGTCGTTTTCCAGGTATATGACATCAATATTCTTTCCACTTATGTACAGGCTGTTGTTGTAGTAGACAAGGCTTCTTATCCTATCACTGAATTCCAACATTTCCGTTGTAGTATTAGTTGATAAAGATCGCTTTATCACCTTCTTGTTGTCGCTGAAATATAGGACATCGTGAATAGTGTCAATAGTAGCAGCATAAACGTAACGTCTCATGTCTATCTGATGCAGCCTATTCCCATTATAATCAACAGACCACAACCCATCATCATCTTTACAGAAATAGATCATCTTCTTCCTGGAGTCTACAGCAATGCCACGGGGATTGGATGTTCCGTGATTACGCAAGTCCACAATGCCCTGAAAGTTTTTCCCAAATGTTGACATACGACTGATTGTCTTCGTCGGATGGTATGTGGTAAGGAAGATGAGTCGTCTGTCAACATCGACTGTCATTCCGTACGACGTGATTCCCTCTCGTAGTGTTGTGACACCCGACACGTCCAGCCTTGAAGAGAAGATGCCATTTGGTGAATATCTACTGAATATCAGTCTCCTGGACACAGGCTCGTATGTTACAGCAACAACGTGTGATGTATGCAGATAAGGATACGTCTTCATGTCGTTTTTATCTATGGTAATCTGATGGGGATGCTGTAAGGAGCCAGATATATATTGTACAACCAATATTCTCGTCTTGTCTTGAAACTGTCGTGTTGTAGGTGTTGTGGCCACTGACGTGAAGGGACGTCCAGATGGAGTCGTGGGTGTGTAATGTTGGGTGGGTTGTGTACTGTCAGCATTGGTCTGAAGGTCACGTGTCTTGTTATCGTAATTCAGATGAAAGTCTCCCAATGTCTGCATATCTTCTGCATGACTAGCGTTAATCACAATCAAGCCATTTCTTAAACGTACATTCTGTTTTACAAGGGTCTCAACTGTTCGTTGGGTTTCATTAATCTGTGCGTGCACGTCAGCACTCTGTCGTATGGCGAGTAACACGTCATTTTTTACTAAACTCACATCCTTTTCAACATGGGTCACGTGATGGCGTGTCAGGTTCAACTCTGTCTTTAGTTCACTCACCTGCTGTTCACATGCATCTTTGTCTTTCACAGTGTCCAGTGGTTGTCTTGTTTTAGTCTGTCCGACCTCCCTCAACTGTCTAGTGAGACTCAGTGTCTGTCGCTTCATCTGCTGATATCCACGCTTGAGGTGTCTAATCTGGGACATGACGTGACTGTTTACCGTGGCATCCAACGACTCTTTTTGACTACGTATATAGGAAGGTACAATCTTCTCCGTCAAATCCAATCTCAGCAGTAACTCCAAAATGTCCATCTTGTTTATGACTCTCGTCTCCATTCCTGGAATGTCAGATTTCAAGTGGTTCAATTCCACTTTCAGATGGTTAATTTCTTTCTCAAGCAAACTCATCTGATTGACAACTGCTGTGATATTTTCGTGTCCATGAACCACAGATGAGGCTGCTACAAGCAGCACCAACACACACAAAGTCGCCATGTTAGCTGGTAATTGTGTAACTGTGTCAGAGTCGTGTAGTCCGGAGCTAAGTGTCACGTGACTATCGCATTACATCTTACCTGGCAGCGGGCCAAACGGAAACACTTGAATCTAACATGGCAACAGTCTCAGAGCAGTGTTCACTTGAGTTTCCCATCACGGGACCACACGGGTAGTATCCATGAAGTCAGGTTCACTGCCATTTTATCAATCAGTGGTGGGTGTACGGGATCGATCGATCCAATAACATGTTCATCTCAATGTACCAAAAGACGTTAAAAGATGGTACTTGTTGTTACGCTGTCTGGCGCTCGGCATTAAGGGGTTCAAACAAGGACTGGTCGGTCGGAGTCAGTATACTGTGTCTGAGTGGGATATTCATGTTAAACTGCGGCATGGTATCTCAGTGAGCTAGCACTATAAATCGGCATCAGTCGGACTAGTACAAGCAGCCACACACACACGTGCATGCACGTCGCTTTATAAGTGCAATAATCTTGGACGCGACGTTAAAAACCATTTCACCTCACCCCATCTCAATGTGTGACCTGACAAATTTAAATTTGATAATTTCATAACTTTAAAGATACCATGTGTTCTGCAAATACATATATGTACGGAATATTAGTAAAATGATGCATAATATTACATAACTTCATTTGTTTATAGTACTTGGTCATTTCACATTATATCAGGAAATATATATCTTCTAACACATGAGTATGTGAGTTGTTTAATCTACAATGTCACCACAGCAAGGGTCAGCGAAACGGGTTCAGTGTCAATTCCGAAATACGTGAGTATGCTAACTTGTCATCTTCGCATAATTTCAGAGACATGTGTATTGACAAAACCAGCCACTTACTGACAGGTTGCATGAAAAAAAATTCTTTGAGCGAAACTTTAGAATTAAACTATATTTTGTTTTAAAAACAAACTGTTATGACACGCTTCTTTTCAATGGTGCTACACTTTCATTGACAGCTCACTGACACCGCTACCAATCAATCAATCAATCAATCACATTATTTCTGAGGGACTGGTGGCCAGGTCGTGTAAGGCGCCGCGATTCGCCATGCAGAGTTGCGTCACTTGGGCACACCAGAAACCTATGATTGTGGGTTCGAATCCCGGTTTGCCCCGATTATGTTTCTAAGCTTGTCAGCACCATACCCATACCCGTGCTCGTGGGTTTCACCGAAGTGGTAAACGCCTGAGACCTGGATCACTTCGGGCTTTCCTCCCACATTAAGCTGACACGCCGCGATATACCCGGAATAATGTTAAAAGCGGTGTTATGACCAACTCACTCACTCTTTGAGGTGGTACAGGAGAAAATGTTCTTCACATGATAATAATCTATATTTAACATGATGTCGGTTATGCTGTACAATCATTAGGTAACTCATTCAGCACACACATTGATACACTCATACCCAAAGGTAGTTTTTGCAAAGTATTTGATAATTTTTGCAAGGTTCTTGATTTCTTTAACATTTCTGGTACAAACCATTTGATGATGCTTGGAAATATATCTTTGAGATAAATTAGGGTTTTGATTCAAGGAAAGCTTCATATTTATAACATATACGTAAATAGTCAGAGACTGCTAGTGGTATATACTGCATAAAACTATATACCTTTCCTCACATGAAAGTTTAAAATCATCTACTGACGTATTAATGAATAAATCATTGCTGCGATGGCGAGATAGCGTATGATAAACGGTTTGGGCAACGTTGAAACGTGTTTCAATTGCCATTATAAATCCGCATTTCTGTTTTTAGTTAAACGATAGTATTTGTAAAACAAACAACATATTCAAGGTAAGTAGAATGCATGGGTGAGTGAGTGAGTTTGGTTTAACTCCGCTTTTAACAGTATTGCAGTCATATCGAGGCGTGTCAGCTTAATGTGGGAGAAAAGCCCAAAGTGATGCAGATCTCAGACGTTTACCACCGGTGAAACCCACGAGCACGGATATAGTGCTGACAAACCTAGAAACATAATCGGGGCGAACCGGGATTTTATTGTATGTATGTGCGTGTGTGTGTATACATATATATGTGAGTCAAGGCCGTGTTCGCAAGCCGGGAGGAGTGAAACAGATGACGCTGGGAGGAGGAACGACCGGGGAAGTTGACCGCAATGTGTGTTTTCATGTCACTGTGCCCTAGTTCCAACATTTAATAAGGGAGGTAATCAATACATCCTCCAAATCTACTGGGTAAGTCTAGTGTTTCACCCGCTGGCTTGTCACATACAACTTGTGTTACGTTATCCCATGCGTTGAACCCATTCTTGTCCCCCGCCCTGATATTGGTGGAATAATGTTATACATGCACAACACCCCAGTCACTTGTCCACATTTTGCCCAGTGAATATCCGGGTCAGAATTGGTCTCCAACGAACGGTACTCAGCAATATTCCAGCTGTGTGACTGCTGTAAATAATAAAGTCTGGACCAGACAATCCCGTGATTGACATCATGAGCATCGATCTACGCAATTGGGATACGATGGCAATCTTTCCGAGGCAAGGGAGTTAAATAAAATAAAACATGCAACTGTTATCAAATTTCATAAATAACAATGAGTAAACTTTCTATTGAAATTTATATTTTGTTTTCATTTAAATCCGTCTAAAAAATAATCTCATTATAACTAGACCCGTAAAGATCCGGGGTAGAATACGTCTTCAGCAACCTATGCTTGCCGTTAAAAGCTACTATGCTTAACGTAAGAGGCTACTAACAGGTTGATGCATGTCACCGTATCCCAATTGTGTGGATTGATGCTCATGATATCAATCACTGGATTGTCTGGTCCAGACTCGATTATTGTGAGACCGCCGTCATATAGATGGAATGCTGATGAGTGCGGCGTTAAACAACAAACAACAAACATACAAACAAACAAACATATTAACTGACAATATATTAACAATATCCATGTTGCGAATAAAAAAATACGAGCGAAATGCTTTAAAAACTAGGTGACCTGTGCAATCCTGAAACGCAATACCATTACAATGGATGTCACGACTTGCTCATATGTAGCAGCGTCGCTCGTTTCCTGTTCTGGTGTTAGCTGAAGTGACAGCTTCCTCAACTGTCACTCCAAACACTTTACATGATTACATCAACACTCAGCCACGTGTATAGGTCAGGGATATGTCGCAGGTTCGTCCGACACTGAGCCTTGCTGATGTCCTGGGTAATGTCGCCAATGCAGGTTCGTCCGACACTGAGCCTTGCTGACGTCCTGGGTAATGTCGCCAATGCAGGTTCGTCCGACACTGAGCCTTGCTGACGTCCTGGGTAATGTCGCCAATGCAGGTTCGTCCGACAATGAATCTTGCTGACGTCATGGGTTGTGTCGCCAATGCAGGTTCGCCCGACACTGAGCCTTGCTGACGTCCTGGGTAATGTCGCCAATGCAGGTTCGTCCGACACTGAGCCTTGCTGACGTCCTGTGTTGTGTCACCGAGGCAGGGTCATCCGACACTGAGCCTTACTGACGTCCTTGGTTGTGTCCCCGATGCAGGTTCGTCCGACACTTAGCCTTGATGACGTCCTGTGTTGTGTCACCGAGGCAGGATCGTCCGACACTGAGCCTTGCTGACGTCCTGGGTAATGTCGCCAATGCAGGTTCGTCCGACACTGAGCCTTGCTGACGTCATGGGTAATGTCGCCAATGCAGGTTCGTCCGACACTGAGTCTTGCTGACGTCCTGGGTAATGTCGCCAATGCAGGATCGTCCGACAATGAATCTTGCTGACGTCATGGGTTGTGTCGCCAATGCAGGTTCGCCCGACACTGAGCCTTGCTGACGTCCTGAGTAATGTCGCCAATGCAGGTTCGTCCGACAATGAATCTTGCTGACGTCATGGGTTGTGTCGCCAATGCAGGTTCGTCCGACACTTAGCCTTGCTGATGTCCTGGGTAATGTCGCCAATGCAGGTTCGTCCGACACTGAGCCTTGCTGACGTCCTGGGTAATGTCGCCAATGCAGGTTCGTCCGACACTGAGCCTTGCTGACGTCCTTGGTAATGTCGCCAATGCAGGTTCGTCCGACAATGAATCTTGCTGACGTCATGGGTTGTGTCGCCAATGCAGGTTTGCCCGACACTGAGCCTTGCTGACGTCCTGGGTAATGTCGCCAATGCAGGTTCGTCCGACACTGAGCCTTGCTGACGTCCTGTGTTGTGTCACCGAGGCAGGGTCATCCGACACTGAGCCTTACTGACGTCCTTGGTTGTGTCCCCGATGCAGGTTCGTCCGACACTTAGCCTTGCTGACGTCCTGTGTTGTGTCACCGAGGCAGGATCGTCCGACACTGAGCCTTGCTGACGTCCTGGGTAATGTCGCCAATGCAGGTTCGTCCGACACTGAGCCTTGCTGACGTCCTGGGTAATGTCGCCAATGCAGGTTCGTCCGACACTGAGCCTTGCTGACGTCCTGGGTAATGTCGCCAATGCAGGATCATCCGACACTGAGCCTTGCGGACGTCCTGGGTGATGTCGCCAATGCAGGTTCGTACGACACTTAGCCTTACTGACGTCCTGGGTAATGTCGCCAATGCAGGTTCGTACGACACTGAATCTTGCTGACGTCCTGGGTAATGTCGCCAATGCAGGTTCGTCCGACACTGAATCTTGCTGACATCCTGGGTTGTGTCATGGATGCAGGTTCGTCCGACACTTAGCCTTGCTGACGTCGTGGGTTGTGTCATGGATGCAGGTTCGTCCGACACTTAGCCTTGCTGACGTCCTGGGTTGTGTCACCAATGCAGGTTCGTCCGACACTTAGCCTTGCTGACGTCCTGGGTTGTGTCATGGATGCAGGTTCGTCCGACACTTAGCCTTACTGACGTCCTGGAATGTGGCACCAATGCAGGCTCGTCCGTCACTGAGCCTTGCTGACGTCCTGGGTTGTGTCATGGATGCAGGTTCGTCCGACACTTAGCCTTGCTGACGTCCTGGGTTGTGTCACCGGTGCCGGTTCGTCCGACACTGAATCTTGCTGACGTCCTGGGTTGTGTCACCAATGCAGGTTCGTCCGACACTTAGCGTTACTGACGTCCTGGAATGTGTCACCAATGCAGGTTCGTCCGTCACTGAGCCTTGCTGACGTCCTGGGTTGTGTCACCACTACAGGTTCGTCCGACACTTAGCCTTGCTGACGTCCTGGGTTGTGTCACCAATGCAGGATCGTCCGACACTTAGCCTTGCTGACGTCCTGGGTTGTGTCACCAATGCAGGATCGTCCGACACTGAGCCTTGCTGACGTCCTGGGTAATGTCACCATTGTTACTGAACCAAACTAATGCTTTCAGTGGGATTGTTACTGAACTAAACTAATGCCTTCAGTGGGATTGTTACTGAACTAAACTAATGAATTTAGTGGGATTGTTACTGAACTAAACTAATGCATTTAGTGGGATTGTTACTGAACTAAACTAATGCATTTAGTGGAATTGTTACTTAACTAAACTAATGCATTTAGTGGAATTGTTACTGAACCAAACTAATGCATTTAGTAGGATTGTTACTGATTTAAACTAATGCATTTAATGGGATTGTTACTGAACTAAACTAATGCATTTAGTGGGATTGTTACTGGTCTAAACTAATGCATTTAGTGGGATTGTTACTGAACTAAACTAATGCATTTAGTGGGATTGTTACTGAACCAAACTAATGCATTTAGTGGGATTGCTACTTCACTAAACTAATGCATTTAGTGGGATTGTTACTGAACCAAACTAATGCATTTAGTGGGATTATTACTGATCTAAACTAATGCATTGAGCGAGATTGTTACTGATCTAAACTAATGCATTTAGTGGGATTTTACTGAGCTAAACTAATGCATTTAGTGGGATTGTTACTGAACTAAACTAATGCATTTAGTGGGATTGTTACTGAGCCAATTTAATGCATTTAGTGGGATTGTTACTGAACCAAACAAATGCATTTAGTGGGATTGTTACTAAAATAAACTAATGCATTTAGTGGGATTGTTGCTGAACCAAACTAATGCATTTAGTGAGATTGTTACTGAACTAAACTAATGCATTTAGTGGGATTGTTACTGAACCAAACTAATGCATGTAGTGGGATTGTTACTGAACTAAACTAATGCATTTTGTGGGATTGTTACTGAACCAAGCTAATGCATTTAGTGGGATTGTTACTGAACTAAACTAATGCATTTAGTGGGATTGTTACTGAACCAAACTTATGCATTTAGTGGGATTGTTACTGAACTAAAGTAATGCATTTAGCGAGATTGTTACTGATCTAAACTAATGCATTTAGCGAGATTGTTACTGATCTCAACTAATGCAATTTGTGGGATTGTTACTGAACTAAACTAATGCATTTAGTGGGATTGTTACTGAACTAAACTAATGCATTTAGTGGGATTGTTACTGAACTAAACTAATGCATTTAGTGGGATTGTTACTGAACTAAACTAATCCATTAAGTGGGATTGTTACTGAATCAAACTAATGCATTTAGCAAGATTGTTACTGATTTAAATTAATGCATTTAGTGGGATTGTTACTGATTTAAACTAATGCATTTAGTGGGATTGTTACTGAACTAAACTAATGCATTTAGTGGGATTGTTACTTCACTAAACTAATGCATTTAGTGGGATTGTTACTGAACTAAACTAATGCATTTAGTGGGATTGTTACTTCACTAAACTAATGCACTTAGTGGGATTGTTACTGATTTAAACTAATGCATTTAGTGGGATTGTTACTGAACTAAACTAATGCATTTAGTGGGATTTTAACAGGATAGATAGCAAATGTTCTGTTGTGGTGGTTTCTTTGTTACATATGCGCAGACAGATAAAGATAGAATGAAATCTTTTACTACTGTAGCTCAGCTGCCCTCATATAATTGGCCACAAAGACATTCTTAACATCTGAATCATGTGTAGTCAAATAAAGACTGTATCGATTGACATGCTTAAGAGGTTAATCTTGAATTAGGTTAAGGTCTAAAGCTGCAATGGAAAAAAAAACTGGCTAGTTCAAGAAACACTGCCTTAATGATTTAAAAAAAACATTCATTTCTTTATGGCCAACCAACTTGTTAATTAATATTAATGACCCACAATAATTAACACTCATCAGATATTGCAACAATCTGCATCTTTAGCCACAAGTCCAAACCTGACTGTGGTTTATTTGTTATTAAACGCATTCCAAAATTTCACGTATATGATGGGAGACAGTAATCATTGAGTCTGAACCAGACAATCAAGTGATTGATATTGTGAGCAAACGATCCACAGTGTCGTGGTACGATGACACAGAATCAATTAAGTCACTGAACCTAACCACCCGATCCTTTTGGTCGCCTCTTTGGCTAAAAAAATAATAGTATTGGTTCTCAGGCACCGCCTGCATCATCATAAAGTTTGCCCCAAGTTTTGTTTTTATTTCCATTTAAATTTTTTTTTTAAAAATCCTAAAATATTCCAAGACCAACGGCACTCAAACACTGTATTCCAGTATTTTACATCAAGGAATACATTTATGTAGAGAGGCCCTTTCCCTGCATGATTGTACACAATGTTTATTTGGTTACACAACTGTTTATTTGGTTACACAACTGTTTATTTGATTACATAACTGTTTATTTGGTTACATAATTGTTTATTTGGTTACATAACTGTTTATTTGGTTACACAATTGTTTATTTGGTTACATGACTGTTTATTTGGTTACACAATTGTTCATTTGGTTACACAACTGTTTATTTGGTTACATAACTGTTTATTTGGTTACACAATTGTTTATTTGGTTACACAACTGTTTATTTGGTTACATAACTGTTTATTTGGTTACACAAGTGTTTATTTGGTTACACAACTGTTTATTTGGTTACACAACTGTTTATTTGGTTACGCAACTGTTTATTTGGTTACATACTAATTTGAAAAAAAGGACAAAAAAAGACACTCTTTTATTTTTTTTTAGCCTTAGGACCAGCATTAGTTGATGTTGACCTTTCCTAACCCAGAACCTACACGGGTACTTTTGGTTTGACAAGATCAGTTGATAAGAATCCATATGCTCAGACTAAAATCTACTGAACACAAAGCTAAGATGGAAGCTCGAACCAGAATATTCAAATATTCAAAAGTAAAGAACGATGACAACAGGTTACGTGTTTTATTCAGAAACACAAGACTTGTAGAATTTTCCTATTCGGAATATTCTATAAGTAATACGTTACCACTGTTATACCGAGGCTGTTGTCTCCCACAACTGCTGGTATAGCGAAATCTACCACAGAGATCTCAATTACCTCATGCAGCACGTGCGTAGCCACCTAGCTGCCATGTGACACCCTTCACTCTTGTCTCGTGCGAGAGCAAGTGCTCGGGGGACGGACGGACGGACGGACGGGCGGGCAGCAGCCCAGTGGTAACGTATTACTTATAGAATATTCCGAATAGGAAAATTCTACAAATTACATTAAGTAATACGTTACCACTGTTATACCGAGGCTGACTACCACAGTAGGCGGTGGGGAGCACCTACAACCCGAATCCTGACTGCTAGCGTTCCTTCCGATCAGCGGAAGTAAACACCAATGCGGAAGCACTCGATGCGCATGCACCTAGCTAGGCGTTACCCTATAGGAATACCAAAGCACTGTATAGCGCATACCTTAAGGCTCAATCGTCATTGCCAAAACGATTGGTGACTCCAAACGGCCCCACTGGATAGGTATTTCATCGCCGCAGCGGATGAGAACACTGTATCCGCGTGAGCTAAATCTTAGATCAGGTTAAACAGTCGAAAAGAGGGAAATTAATTTCATTCAGGCCGTATATCCCAGAGCAAGCCTACTTCAAGTATGCATTAGGCGCGTGACCTAATTCCAGTATTTATAAGCATGCATCACAAGGTTGGGATACACGACAGACAATTAAATACATAATTGTCAAAATACAAATAAGGACAAAGCAGACAAAAAGCCGCCCTCACCTGTGGTGTGAGTGCGCTGGTTTGCGGGACCCCAACTCCTGTACCCACGGCAGTGGGAACACTGGAGTCGACCCAGATTGACCACCGTGCAAGGTCTGACGCCTGAGGAGTTCGGAATTGCGCTGGGCACACCCCTTAGGTGACCGCTTGCGCCGCGATCAGCGGCCCAAGACGGTGCACACTCTCCACGTCGTCATCAGCGACCTGTTTGAGGTAATGATTGGCAAAAACCGAGTCAGAACGCCAGTAACAACCTCGTAATATTCTGCGAACAGAGATATTCGAGTGTAGGGCAAATGTTGCCGCTAGCGCCCAGATCTCGTGCGGGTTTGACCCCGCTACCGGTAACCCCCGAGACCGGTACGCCAGATTGACGACAGAACGAAGCCATAACGCAATCGAGTTGCGAGTTATGTCAGCAGTGCGATTAGGGTTACACGATATGAACAGACGGTCACGCCCTTGTCTGCGTTCATTCGAAGCCTTAAGATAATACTTAAGGGCCCTAACCGGACACAGCGATCTGTCCTCAGTATCAGCAGGATGTAAGATTTCCTTGAGTGATCTAACAGTGAATTCTCTCTCCGTTTGGCCCATGTCAAAGGAGAGGAGAAATGCTGTTTACCAAGTCACATGCCGGAATGAAGCACTACTCAAGGGTTCATACGGAGCTTCCGTAAGTGATTTCAACACTAAGGAAAGATCCCAGGCCGGTGCCCGAAGGCGGCCTTTCTGAAGATCTTGCTGTTTGAAACCCTTGATAATACCCCGAATCACCGGCTCTTATGAGAGGCTGGTACCCATAGCAACGTCCCCTACCGTAGCAACGGAAGAGACATAGTTGGCAATGGAATCCCCGGAGAGTTTCCGGGTCACTCGCAAGTGAGACATGAAACGAGCAATATCCTGCACAGATACCTTATCTGGCGAATGAATGTGATGTTTACAACACCACTTCGTGAAAATAACCCAACGTGCATTATACACCTTCTGGGTAGAATCACGATGCATACTAACGTATGCCCGAGACGCCCGACGAGAAAAACCTTTACTTCTCAGACGCTCGGTGACAACATCCACGCGTGCAGATTGAACTGCCCTGCGTTTGGATGAAGCTGACGGGTGTGAGGGTGGATCAGGAGATCCGGTCTCACAGGCAGTGGGAGTGGCGACTGCGTGACCTTGGTCAGCAAGTCGGGATACCACGATCTGTTCGGCCACAAGGGCGCGATCAGTAACATTCGACAGCGAACTCCTCGGAGCCGGCTTAGAATGAGTGGTATCAACGCCGTCGGTGGGTAAGCATAAGCGTCCATGCCCGTCCAGTCTAACGCGAGAGCATCGTGATCGATGGCCCTCGGGTCCGGGACTGGTGATACAAACAACGGGAGTTGATTGTTGAACCCGGTT
Source organism: Haliotis rufescens (assembly GCF_023055435.1). NCBI lineage: Eukaryota > Metazoa > Mollusca > Gastropoda > Lepetellida > Haliotidae > Haliotis > Haliotis rufescens. The sequence continues at coordinate 24,750,929 of NW_025964383.1, read as the reverse complement.
GCGAACAGGTCGACCATCGGACGACCAAAACGTTCGCACAGCCACTGAAACACTACTGGGTTGAGCATCCACTCTACATGTGGGGCTCGGATCCCGAGGCCTCGATAGAGCGTCGGCCAGTACGTTCCGCACACCTGGGATGTGACGGGCGCGTAGCTGGCACGGGACACTGTCCACCAGAGCGTAAAGCTCGAACTTGAGATCGAGTAGCGAGTGACAGTGGGTTCCCCCCACTTTGTTCACATAGGACACTACCGTCGTGTTGTCGGTCGCCAGCATGAGCCGGGCGTCGACGAGACGATGCTTTCAGTGATTGACTGCGTTTATCACTGCCTTGAACTCGAGACAATTGATGTGAAGACCTAGTTCGTCTACGCCTCACAGCCCCGAGTTCACCTCCCCCTCTAGAGGCGTCTGTATACAGGTTCAACCTTGCCCGGTAGGGCCGCATAGAGAATCCTGATAAGACATTGTAAGGGACCGTCCACCACTCCAGATGCGGGCGGAGCCGATCTACGAGGGCGACGGTCGCACTGTTCTCCTCCTGTGCTAACAACTGGATTGGAAACCGTTGCAGCGGGCGGAGTTGGAGACGACCCCGATCGGTGCAGTCCAGGGCGGACACAAGTAGCCCTAACAGCTGTTCCCAAAAGTGAACAGTCTGTGGCACTGCTAAGACTTTGGCAATCATCGCCTGAATCTTGTGCCACCGGTCTGGGGGGACAAAGAGGCGATGGGTCACCGTGTCGAACCGACCTCCGAAGAACTTCAAGTTCTGTGAGGGGGTTAACTCGCTCTTGGGGAGATTGACAATCCACCCCAATTGCTCCAAGAGCCAAAGTGCAAAATCGAGCTGACGAGACAGCACGTCCGTCATTCAATTTGCAACAAGCGAGTCGTCCAGTTACGCGAAGTACCTGACACCCCTCCTGTGGAGGAACCCCACTATGGGGGTGGCGAACCGGGTGAACAGCCAGGGAGCGGACGTGTGAATCATTCTGAGTTCGGCACTGTCCTACTTGGGAACGAGAAATATCCTGGAGTAAAACCCCGGTGTTATTTCTGGTAGAGCTAACTCCCGTACTGCCCCTTCTCCACCAACCTGCCGATGGCATCGGCGAGGATGGGAAGATCGGTTTCCGAATCGAAACCTGCCAACGGGGCAACGGTGAGCGGCGGATTCGCTTTGAGATCTAGCCGATAGCCAACCGAATCGTGTTGACCACCCACGGGTCGTGGAAGCGCCTTTGTCGTCTAAGGCGCTGGATTCGCTGTGCAGAGTTGCGTCGCTTGGGCACGCCAGAAACCTATGATTGTGGGTTCGAATCCCGGTTCGCCCCGATTATGTGTCTAGGTTTGTCGGCACCATACCCGTGCTCGTGTGTTTCACCGAAGTGGTAAACGTCTGAGACCTGCATCACTTCGGGCTTTCCTCCCACATTAAGCTGACACGCCGCGATATAACTGGAATTCTGTTAAAAGCGGCGTTAAACCCAACTCACCTCATACCTAATTTCTTACCTCCCGGGCTGATGTCGATATTGGGATACGATGACATGAATCAACCAAGTCAGCGAGCCTGACCACCCGATCCCGTTAGACGCCCTTTACGACAAGCGTCGCCTGTTACGGCAAGCATGGGTTGCTGAAGATCTATTCTACCCCGGATCTTCACGGGCGATGGGCTGATATCGATTGCCCTTTCAAAGTGCACAGACAAGGCATACCAGTCCGACAGGGGGTGTAAATACAGGTCACGTTATGTACTCCCTGTGATATGACCGTCCTCGTGCTGGTTCTGTCACACAAACAAAATGCCTTACCGCCTCATATCATTGATTATTATATGATAGGACCCTTCTCATACCTCCATGTCAGAATAATAGGTGATAAATTTTCTTTAGCTCGCCATGAGCAATTCAGGCTTCGAGAGGCAGAATAAATCCTTCATACAACGATCTAAAGCAAACAGCTGCACGCTTTTTCCCCCCAGAGTCAGTGGAAGTCACGTGACATCAACCTCAACCTCAACCTCAGCTCAATCGAACAGCTGTTTTCTAACAATTTTGAATTACTTTGAATAGATTTACAATGTCATTAAATCATGTCGGAAAGATTAATTCGTTGTTGGAGGATCACTCGGTGTACAAAGGGTATTATGCGTCCCACTTTGAATAGTTTTACAATGTCATATTAAATCATGTCGGAAAGATTAATTCGTTGTAGGAGGATCACTCGGTGTACAAAGGGTATTATGCCTCCCACTATATACCACTCCGGCTCGTGGTTTAAAAACTACAGACTAACTGTTTGATTGGCATCCAGAAGTTGGCAAAAGAGTAAGAAAAACATACAACTTCTGGTTTACCCGCATCAAAGAACACAAGACTTCACCAGCCAAAGCAGACATCAAATCAGCCCTCTCAGACCACCAGCAATAATTCCCTAGCCTCCAAATTCAGTTTGACAAAGTCCAAAATCCTCTCAACAAAACATCAGGACTTCACCAAACGAAAACACTCAGAAGCGGTAGAAAACGGCCGTCACAACAGAGATCAAGGGTATTATATCTAGAATGCCTTCGAAGATCTAATTAAGCAATATTCTATTTTAATTAGGACCCAATCAGCTTGTCACAACTGTATATCCCTTTAATCCTTATCCTCACTGTATATCTGGCTTAACTACCCGTGTGCCAATTGTTATTCGTACTGTTCATAAGTCTTCTTTCAATCATGTGCTTGTGATCTATCACCGTTGTTGTCTATGTTAATCTGCTGCTTATCACAACATATCATGCATATATACCTCCCATCACATGGTTGGTGTCACTCCAGCTTGATAACGGTGTAAGAATGTACATCAAAACGTCGCTATATGCAGTAAACCAGAAGTTGTTATCCATAAAGAGTACGCTTTTCTTATTGAACATTAACATGAACGGTTTGATGTTTTAATTACAGTCGTGCCCCGCTTATACGGACTTCAGATATCCGGAAACCTCGGTTCCCGGACGATTTTCATTCAAAACGAAATAATTACTATACACTGTGTATACTTTCCAATAATATAATACCTTCTCTGTACCCCATATACGTCATGTCTCACCACGACGAGGCATTTTATGGATCGGGTGGTCAAGTTGGGTGACTTCCGTGTCGTGTACCCAGACGGCGTGGTTCGATGCTCATAATATCAATCACTAAATTTATTTACAGACCGACGCCATATTACTGGAGTATGGCTTTAAACAACACCGATCACCGTTTTACACGGCCACTGAGCTCGCTGTCTGAGTGGTACGTCTGATTTTTCTCCGAATTGAGCTGTGTTGACTAGAACATGTTATATAACAACGGATCATGGACTGGATAACAGAATATATAATAACTAAATGGATTTCAAATTGTATTGGCGCAGACCGAGCATAATCAATGTCACGAAGGAAAATGTATAATAAATAATTCAGAAGAGGTATTCCAATAGCATATTATCTCAGACACACACATCTCACAATGACACAGGCCTATCTCAGACGTTTACCACTTCGGTGAAACCCACGAGCACGGGTATGGTATTGACAAACCTAGAAACATAATGGGGATTCGAACCCACAAATAGGTTTCTGGCGTGCCTAAGGGACGCAACTCTGCATAGCGAATCACGACGCCTTAGACGACTGGGCCACCCGTGCCACCTGTGAATAATGAATAGAGGATATCTACGACAATCGCCACAAACCATTGCGTTAGATGTGTTGATTGTTAAACCAAGAAATCTTTAAAATGCACTCAAGGGAACCTTTTTGATATCATTGAAGTGTTGTAATCCCCATATTTCAGCACCGTACATTAAGATTGGGTTCATTTTAAATTAGAAATTCTAAAAGAATGACTTGTAACTTATATCTCCAAGAATGTTTATATGATTCATTATACCAAATAAAACTCTCTTGGCCTGGGTTGATATTTCTCTTGCATGACTGTGAAGACCAATTCAGATTGTTACTGACATAAACACCCAAAGATTTATAGTGTGTAGTTACATCCAAAGTTTCAGTTTTAAAGGACTATTTTCTTCTTTTTTGGTACGTTTACGGCTATTTTTTAACACAATCATGCTAGTTTTGACACTATAAGCAGCGAGTTTCCATTTTCCACAGTCATTTTCCAATACATATTTTTGCTTTTGCAAGTCAACAACTGTGCTTGAGAACACAGGTACCACAGATCCCTACTTCTCGTAATGACACGACTACGCCGGTGTCAAAAACGTTGTTAACACAAAGCAGTGATTATCGTATGTAAGTGTTGGTATTGATTCATGAAGACGGAATATGGTGATACAACTGTATCTATTTATAACTAATAATTACCCACGCTAAACTTTACCAGGGAACTATAGGTAGCGTGTCTCCTTACTTACCGCGTATGGTAAAGAACGCAGTTGATTTGAATTCTGTATATGGGGGGGGGGGGTGGGGGGGGGGGGGGTAATGTCGTGGTGTGGGGCGGCATCAGTCATAACCATCGAACAGAGCTCCATGTTTGTCATGGAAGAGTTAATGCCCCTTACTACAGGAATAACATTGGCAAAGCACGTCTTCCCATTCTTTCATCAGCACCAGGATATGCACACCTTCCAGAAAGATAATGCAAGAGTGCCCACAGTACCTAGCGAACAATAATGTGCCTCTGCTTCCATGGCCAGCCCTCTCACCCGATCTATCGCCAATTGAACATCTGTGGGATTACCTGGGTCAACGCCTCTCACGTCGTCCGCAAGTACAGAACCTGAGAGAACTGGAAGATACACTACGTCAAGAGTGGAATGCCCCAGAACACTATTCGCAGACTAATTCGATCAATGAGAAGACGTTGCATGGCCTGTGTTGCTGTCAATGGCGGACATACCAGATATTGACTTTTCATTTTAACCCTATGTGTCTTCCTTACACTGAAGACGTAATCGTAATTACTGTGTGGTATTCCTGTTTCCTTTGTCGTCTTTCTTAATAATCCGTCTATGTCTGTTCTAATCAAAATCGGTCATTGCTCAAGTTGTTTTTGTAATATTTCAAGATTTATTGCTGGTGCGTTTTCAATGCTGTTCAGTATATTGACGTTACTTTCAAGATAATGAAAGGACTTGGTCGCGCTTGTCCCAGGGGTCATGACATCACACTGGCATTACGACAATCATAAACACTACAGGCCATGTTCATGATCATAAGTCGGGTGTATTTAAAAGCCACGTTGACAGTTTCTTCAGTGATCCGTTCTCATTATTCTCACCACTATATTGACTTTTCAGCATAGTGGATTCTATTTCGGCGGATAGCATTGTGTGCTGTATAAAGTCGACCTTAATGCTGGTCCACCATTTTCCGGTCTAAGTAACTGCAGGTACTGCTGACAGATATGCTTCACATTTATGATGTGGTAGGTCTTTCTATTCAAAACTCTTTAGAATCTATGATAAAGATACTAATATGAATCTACACGCGATATCAACAATAGATCAACCATAACTAACTTGCAGCATCTAATACATTGGAATTGCAAAGGTATTATTATGATAATTATAATGACTATTTACCAATCATAAGCCATCAGCATTTTGTCTTAAAAATACATATAAAATATATAGATTCGGATTCAAAGTTTGAAATCAACACTGCTGCATGGGAACACAAGGCATCTCCAAACCCAAAGCAATACCTTCAACAAGAAATGTCCTTATTATTGTGTCAGTTTCTTAATGATAGATCCATTAATGTTTTCATTATGAAATATTAACCAAAGATGATTTCAGTTGTCCTTTCATTTTAAAAAAAAAAAAATTATATCTGAGTAAACAATACACTTGTATTACCTTCATAATTTTTTTTGCCATGGTGCCATTATATGTTACAATAAATTATCTGAAGGTTTAGCTTGACAATTGAAAGAGGCATATGTCAGTTGCCGCCATCATATACCTGTTAGAAGATATTATTCACTTTCTTTAAGATGTTTTCATAAACATGTCTTAATGATGTTTCTCTTCACTAAATGTATACAGAAAGAAAATGTAGTGTCACACATGCAGAGAATTGCTGCAAGAGATGCGCCGTGAGTTTTGTTAGCAGATAACTTGGAATGACTTTCAATCCAGATATAGCAATAACTGGGTTTTTATTCCAGTTGCTTTCCCATAGTGTTTGATTTACTGCTAACCTGTATTTGTGGGTTTCACCAAAACAAAACAAACTAAAACAATGGATTATTGAAGTACCATTAAAACACGATTAACTTATTGCAATCCTGAATGGACTCTAGGTTAGAACTAGTCCCTAGCAACCTATGCTTGACTTTATGGATGCTGGCCTATGTTGACATTGGATTGATCTAGACTTGCCCATTATGAGTATAGAATTAATTTACGTCCATGGACTTTTCTTTCAGTACATCCTTGGAGCAAGGCAAGAAGCCTGTATACAATACTTCGCATGCATACCAAAAATGCAAAACTCAATTCCAGCTTATTGATTAAAAAACATAATACTTTATCTGACCCTAACATGAACACCAAAACATAAACACTAGTTCCAACTGGGAAGACCTGCAAACAAAACTAAAACGAATTCAATTTATTTGTTATGGATTTACAAAACTTATATTGATCAATCATCTTGTGTGTGGGTGACACATAACTTTCTCTTCCTCTTTCATATGAGCATTACTGGCCTGGATTAGAATTTGAAATTTTGAATTTAATGTTGTACTGGATAATTTTTGAGAAAGTTATTGTGTCCATATTTACCCCATCTAAACACACCACAACAGAAAATGTTGAAGGAAACGGGCAGTGCATGACAAGTAGTTGATATGGATATGGATATATACGTTCCTATACGGGAGTTATGACATACTGCTAACGAGAAGGAATATTTCCTATTTTGATGCCCAATTCCCAGTATTTATTTTCCATGACACAATGGCAAAGTGGAAGGTGATACTGAGAATAAAATTCCTTAAAATACCACACTTGCTTACAAAATACACGAACGTTTTACAAACATTTTTAGATCATTTTTATTTTGTTATTGCATACATAAGCCACGCCCACTCATGAATATTGTGGACTTAAGACCATTGTAGGTTTAAGGGCACAACACACGTTCCTATAATTCAACCATCTGGATGAAATTAATTGTTTTCGTTTAGGAAACCATCAAGTGAGCAATCCACTGCTAAAACTTGATTTATCCCCCTCGCTAACCCCATCCCCACCCCCCACCCCCCACCCAACCCACCCCCCTCGCTACTTCCAACTTGTGTGCGACAGGTGTGGACGATGTTACAACACGTCAATGACACAAAAAAGCGACTAAATATATTTGTTGGTACATTCAAACTGACCATGTTGTAAATGTTAAACTGATTGAAGGTTTTCTAGGATATGTTAAACATCAGATTTCATTACAATTCCTCTGACTGATATGTGCTCACGGTGTCTTTTGTTTGACCTGCATTACACAGTAATAACACCCATTGTACAAGGAAGTGCAGATATTTGTCCAATGATAAGCTGATACTGCACACGTGGTCAGGATTCGTCTCCAGTATAGTCGCTCGACTGAATGTCTGGAGTTGAAGGTAGGTAGTTTGTGATTATTACAAGCGACAAGTCTGATGTCAGCATAATCCGCGTTGATATGTAGAGGATACATACATATTTGTCTCATTTAATGATCTGAGAGAGGTTATTGTGGGATACGTTTGACAAGCCGTTGCCACAATATGACACATCAAACTTCGGAATCCGCCATTGTGTTATTATAGTCACCTACTGAGTATTCTGCATTTACACAAAGGACTGCCTGATTATTATAAACGAGTCCATCCAGGACAATGATGATACAGAGAACCGAGTCTCCTCTGATAATATCATAATTTTGTGTCACTTGTTGGTATTAAATAGGCTGGAACAGTCTCAATTTATTAAATCACCTGACTGAAAATCATCTGAGTTTATCCGTTTGTCCAGTGATGCTGAATCTTCATTGATCCACTGAATTCAATTCATTGATTCAATTTGACCGCCATGGCAATCATATTAATAAATCTATGTATGACCACTATTCAGCCATTACTTGCCTTCAAAATGGAAAGTTGAACATGTATTCTTAACATATATTCTTCGTGTTCTGCAATATTTAAAAATTTAGCATTGATTTGACATTTCACTTGACCACACTGAAAACAGAAACTTGATATGGCCATAGCTCAGCTATTTCTGCTCAATCCGTGAAGATTTCCAAATTTGACGCATCAGTGACAAAAATGATATCCGATACAATTCCATATTTCGAGTTGTGACATATATTCCCGTGTTTCAGGTGAACAATTACTTTTTCTTTGCATCTGTTTACGATGGGTGCTAGTGGTTGGGCAAGATACAATGTACGCTCACCTTTTCATGAAAACCTGATATCATCACTATTTGAAAGTGATTCATTAACACATGCTTATGACATGGTGGGAATCGTACAATGGACTCTGCTTTAGGTAGAGATATCTTCAGGTTATGGAAATGTTTTTTGTCGCCTTTTATTTAAGAAATTAGCAGAACCTTTTGACATCGTTCTGAAAGATGCTTTTAAATGAAATAGACAATGCTCATTTTAACACCTGCATGTATTTCGGACTATACTATGACAAACTAAATATATAAATAATTCTAAACGTGTCTGAAAAGGCTTTTTGGAAAGGCTTAACATTTGAACTTTAGCAAGTCAGTAGCTTAACGTTTCCAACTGTACAGTAAACTACGGTTATAACGAACTCGATGGGACCACTTATATTAGTTCGTAATAACCGTAGTTCCTTATGAGCAGACATACAGCATATATACAACAACTGGTCGGGACTAAAATATAAGTTCGTTGTATCGGTCAGTTCATTATAAGTGTGTTCGTTATAAACGTAGATTACTGTATTTGGATTACTTGCTTAGTAATTATCATTTGATTTCCATTTCCCTTTTATTCCTTAAGATAAACACCTGTACCTAAAATACAGAAAGCTGGACACTGGAACATGCTTCGAGTATTTATGTTCATGGTATTCCTGAAGTAATTACTATGTTTCAGTTCCGTCAGTATTGACTCAATATCTGTAAATGTAAGTATTTGCGTTCAAAGTAACTGCCCATGTACGGAAGTTCATGAAATCAGTAGTTCACCTCCTCCGATATATTATTTCAATTTTAACTGATTCAATAACTGATTGCAGAATAGTTCGGATACAAAATTAGATACAATCCTATTCAAAGGTAACCCCTACATTCGTTTATCGACAATACGGATATCACCCTAGCGATAATGGTATGTTCTTAGAATTTGTCAATCGATTCAGACACAAAGTACACAATGCAGTGTTCCCTTCGGTTTCAACGTGACCTCAAATGTTTGATAAGCCACAGACCTGTACAAACATTACAAGCCTTTTGCTGGGCGTTCTGGTTAAAGCGTTAAAACGGGGTGTTCTCACTTTGCCAGCAGCTATTGTTCTAGTTTAAAGATCAGTAGCCCGTGATAATCCCTACAACAATGTTTAGACTGTTTCACTTTCACTGACTAACTAATGCCAGACTACAGCCTGTCTAGGAAGATATAACACAAAAATGTTTGTAGTAGTATAGGTTTTTATTTATTATTAATTAAAAATTGCATTTATGTACACATGTACACATTTTCAGGACAATATAATACAGTAGTATTCATTATTAATTCAAAATTCCATTTATGTTCAGATGTGCAAATTTTCAAGACAATCTAATACAGTATAACTTGCAAAATTTATGTTTGGCTACAGCAAAATCACTTAGAGTCTGATAAGGTGAGATACAGTATCACCATACTCGATGTGAGATTTAAAACGTAGCTTGCCATGATTCCCAGGGTTTTCCAGAGTCCAACAGCCGGAATAACGCTAATTGTGACGCAAACCTCGACTTAATCACTCTGTCTAACCTGTATTGTATTGTCTTGAACGCACATACAATTCACAGGTAAAATTATTAAACGCGTCACTGGCTATTAGAAGCTGAGTGAAAGTTGCTTCATGTACCCCTCTTCACTTTACTTTAGAATATTGTCACATGTACAGATTGGGGTCTTGATAATAATTTCCATTCCTTCAAATGTCTATTGACTCTTTGCTCTGGCTACAACACCGAGTTGTGTGCAGCTTTTACAAGTGATGAGATAATTCAGATAGTCAGATTACCCAATGATAACACTGACAACGAATAACTGCTCATTATCGATCGTAACTGTATCAACACCAGTCACCTGTTTGAATCACGGGGTGGAATAGGTCCAAAGATCCCCATGCTTCTTGTACTAGTCGACAGATGAGGTACAGGTGGTTACAACGTGTGACCAGTCTGAACCTGGATAGTATACAGGCGAATGTGGTGCGACTGAAATGTTGCCACCTGCGCCCTAAAACATACTAAATTCAATTAGACTACATTATGAACTTAGGCAGATCTATCTACCACTATGTCGTTTTATAAACAGTGTAACTGTCACTGCAAACACGAAAACGTCGTTTTTTTTCGTATATGGTCATTGGACGGAAAAACGACTAAAAATTCATTAAAATTGATTAATTGGTGAGCGTCTAGAAAGTGTCCAGAAAAGGGTCGAGTTTTTCAAGCATAAAATGGACGGAAAAACGATGCTTTTTGCTCCGCCTCGTACAACTGATAACGGCCAATCAGATGGCGCTGGTCTCCCGACGCACGTGATTCCTAAGGCATCCTTTCGAAAGCTTTAGGTTTCGTATTTCTGGCATGCCTTGCTCTAGTATCTGTCGCGCGCAGTGCAGCGAGATTTGCTGATAAGCCAGTTTTAGGATATGTAACATGTTAATGGAATTCAGGCACGCGCCAAGAAGTCAAACCAAACAATGTTACCAAGTTTATTGTGGTAACATATCACTCGGCTATGAACAGTTACCCCTATCGGATAATGGGTTGTGTTTAATTTGGTTATAATAATAACTAATTTTTTAATGTGAAGTTATACGGCTAGGACGAGAGGTCGATCACATGACGTTCTTCACGTGACTGTATTCTTGAAATGGCGTAAACACTGACTAATTCGACATACAGAAGCGTGGTTGCACGCCCGTTTAAGGATACCCTCGCTTTGTTTTTTCTCTGGGATAGGTTGTAGCGAGGGTATCCTTAAACGGGCGTGCAACCACGCTTCTGTATGAATTCGTATTTGGGAATTCCAAGGGTTTTCCCCAGGAATGTAGAAGTAGCCATTTCAAGAATACAGTCACGTGAAGAACGTCATGTGACCGACCTCTCGTCCTAGCCGTATATCTTGTAAACTTCACATTAAAAAATTAGTTATTATTATAACCAAATGAAACACAACCCATTATCCGACTACTTACAGAATCGTGGTTGCACGCCCGTTTAAGGATACCCTCTCTACAACCCATCCCAGAGAAAAAACAAACGAAAAAACATCCAAACTATCGTAATAACAACCTACAGCAATCTATGAATTTACCTTAGTCTCTATTTGACACATCTTTACAATCACCTTTCAACGATCGGCCAGTTCATCAGTCATGACAAAGCCTTGAAATAGCCACAGGTTAATTAACAACTTCGGATATATCTTCCGTCACGTTTATCGTGTCAGCCATTTTGACGTATTGTACTTGATGTAAATGTATTACGACGCTCTGTCATTGTAATTGACTTACTGAGGTAATTCTGAAAAAGATCTTCTCATCTGATGAGGATATTGTTTGGAATATATTTCTTGTAAATATACTAAAACATGGGGGGGGGGGGGGGCATTTTATTCCGGGATGGCCTATTAAAGCTAGCAGTAAGTCAAGGCACCATGCGTGTATATGATCTGTTATTATATGTGTTTAGATTACGGTTTGGGGCGTTTATAAAATACACTGACTCAAGTATATTCTATTCAAATCAATTTGATAATTGAATATGCTTTCTTTATATTACATAACAGCACTGCTCAACATTTGAACAGTTGCAGTAACACACTACGGTAATCACATTAAACACCATTTTCAACTGTACAGTATTTCAATATTCCAGTTACATCACGATGTATCAGACTGATGTGGGATTAAAATCCGAATTGGTTCAGGCCATCCAACGAGTGTTCGGGAAAAGGTGAGCGTATCCTGCCACACAAGTGGCACCCGTCACAAACACATGCAAGGACAAGTCAATTGTTCACCTGAACAAAACACGGAAACACACAATGATGCCCGTCCTCACTTTTACCGAGCATGTAAATTATATTGTCCGTCAAAAACATGGACGAGTATAAACAATATGTTTATTCACGTAATACTCCGTAATACTCGAAGCATTATTGTTAATCACAACGTATAGTATCGGCATGCAGTTGAACTCATCACCCATCCCATTATTGATAATCCTTCTTGAAGATCTATGAAATCAGAAGCTGCAACACTTTATCTTTTAATTGGCATGTCAGATTTCTATTTCATAACTCAGATTTATTTGCACGGATCACTATGGAAGGGACATTGTCGCGTTGTCGCATTGGCGCATTGGCGCCCTTACAAAAACAAGCAAAACGTGTCAAAATTAACAAAATCACGACAATTGGCCATTTGTCGCATCGTCGCGTTTTTGCATTTTAGCTCTTTGAATAATCCTTTTCTTTATTTTACAAAAGGGCGACGATGCCGTAACGCGACATTTTAAAGGTCCAAATATGTCCCGTTGCCGCATTGTCGCAAATGTGTATAAAAGGCGTACCTCGTGTCCTCGTTGCAACCCTCATGAGGTGTTTGCCGAAGGGAGAGGGGAAGGAAATGTGTGCTCCAGCCCAGCGCAGAGCTCGCGACACACTGTATACTGCATGTTGTATACAGTATATTTCAGTTGATATACTGTATACTGCATGTGATACTTATTAGCGGAAATGTTACAACTTTCAAGATTCAAGATTCAATTTGCATTTATTTCATATACAACAGACCGCCGTCATATATCACTGGAATACTGCTGAGAGCGGCGTTAAAACAATTTGCTTTCATAATGGAGCGCTGCAGTCATTTAAAATAGATCCGTAAACATATGTAGCACCAACTCACTCACTTTGTTTCGAATATTCAGCAGAAAATATATTATTAACTAGGTCTTTGGGAAGAGATATGAGATTTTTATAAGTAGTCACATAGGGATGATAAAGGACCCCTCGCTGATTAGGTTCTTGTTTACTTAAGAGCAGAGTTGGCCATGCTAGATGATATAACCAACATCCAGGAGCTCCGGCGGGGGGCAATCTGGTCTTGTTAGTGTATGGTATGAGCTGTGGCGTTGACCCAAGAGAATAATGTAAAAGATGAGACCAACTCAAGTCTATAATGATTGGGAAAGTCTAGATTTCCTTAGCCCTTGCCTGAAATTAAGAACTGTTCTAGGCTCCATTTTAATTGTATTATGTTCATTTTGTAGATATGGATGGACCAACCAGGAGAGAAATTGATAGAATATTATTATCACATGTTACCACTGATCCAGTTAAATTCATCACACAATAATATACTAGTATTTGACATTACGGCATTTGATTATTAGGGCATGATCATGTACATGTTCACTGTAGTAATGTACACACCAGTCAACTTGATTATAATTTTTATTATAGTGTAGCGCGGCATCAACGATTACTTTATGATATCCTCACTTGTCATCGATGTATTGACATCGAACAATGGACGACAATTCGAAATTCTTATAAATAGCTTCAATAGGGACAGCGCCGGTGTCAGTACAATTTTCCTAGTTAAAAATATGTCTCTACAAAATATAATCTGAAGCAGACAAGAACAATATTTTTTTATTAATGCTTACTTTCATGGATAGAATTGAGGCAATCTAGGCTTGCCAAATCGTTTTAGACTTGAGCTGGATTCCTTTTAAATTTATTCTCTATGGTCTGGGAGACGAACGGGCGTCAGTATCGCATGGAGAACTGGGACAGCCTGAATCAGTGTAATCGGATATGTTGTGGAGTTTCGGTTTGGGGCTGTTTGCTGAATAGAACAAGGGCTCACGAACAAGGGCACAATGTAGAGATTAAATCATTACCACCTCTCTTTATATCAGATATGTTATTGTGATTTGAAATCTCTTTTGGAGAATTGCGAGTTATGTATACTCTGTATTCTTTCGTCATGGTAGCATATATATGTTCTATGTTGCTTTTTGAATCATCCACAAATAATGATAACTACAATGTAAACCTCTCTTTGAAGATATACAGTAATACTACTGTAGGACATATCTGAAAAATGGGACTTATTGACAAATATTTCTTTCTTAAATACTACCCGTTACAGGCATTCTGATCATTATATTATACTTTGTACTGTTTAAAAGTCAAATAATGGCAAATTGTATCTTTCTACATTTTGAATTAATTATAATTTCTGCAATAAAAACTTAGCATCAGATAGTGATATAAACGAATATGATCTATACTGTGATAAATGAATTATCAATTTCGTAGTATGAATTAGATAAACAGAAATATGACAGTAAAACAAATTATTTTAATCTGTTCGTGTGAGTAGATAACGAGAGATCTAGGCAACTTACTAACGTAGCCATTTGTGAAAAATGAAATATTAAAAGTTTAGGGGGTTGAACATGTACATTGAATGACAGGGAAGAAAGCAACGCAATAATTAAATTATGAATCAAATTATGTTATAAATATAACAAAATATATAGAAATATAAGTTTAATTTCTCATTGTTGGAAGGTGTTTAATAATAGATTTTGTTTGTTTGTTGTTTAACGCCGCACTCAGCAATATACCAGCTATATGACGGTGGGTCGTAAATAATCCAGTCTGGACCAGACAATCCAGTTATTATCACCAAGAGCACCGATCTACGCAATTGGGATACGATGACATGCATCAACCAAGTCAGCGAGCCTAACCACCCGATCATGTTAGTCGCCTTCGAACAAGCATGGGTTGTTGAAGGCCTATTCTAACCCGGATCTTCATGGGTAATCTTTTTAATAATAAGGTACGATGAAATGTCCATAATAGGTGTGTATAAGTAGATGGCTAATATGTCCATACACGCCAATTAAATGGGTTAGACTGCATATGGTTCAATGATGAGTTCTTTCACAAGTCCATATTTCAAGACATGTATTTGATATTCATAATAAATCCACAAAAGCTACACAATGGCGACAAAACTGTACCAGCATCACAGATACCAATAAAACATGAGATCCATATAATTACTTGAAAGTTAGAACATCTAAATAGAAAATTGGAAGGATAAACTTCCGACATTTTTCGTATTGTGTTTTCGTTTGGAGAGAGAAGTTGTGATTGGTATCGGATGGGTGCAAACAGGTGTATCCTTCCGCCCAGGCCTTATGGCAATGCTATAGCCCAAAATGAAACAAGCCTAGATGTTCAACAGGTTCAGGCTGAAATTTCCATCTCACTTGGGCTCCTTTTAAATTTAGATATAGTTTCTCGTGTCGATATGTGTCAAAAGAAATGAAATGTTTGCGCATGTCAGCGTCGATCCTACAATATCCTTTTATGCAAAATACATATATACTGATGAATTAACGTAGTAATACTACGCAAATATATGTCCAGATGTATACACAATTTTCATCTCGTGATCTTTATTCGTGCTTTTAGCTCTTTTTCTACATTAGATTATGGGGTGTTACATCACACCAGAAGGCCAGGTCCAAATTCAAGTCATAATTTCATGGTCCGTCTTGTATGTTGGAAACCAATATCGCAATATGGCTGAATATTGCTAAACGTTGTATTAACCCGATTACTCACATAATTATTCCATTTTCTACAGTCATCTACGAACGCTATCTTAAAGGAGGTATATCTATATCATCCAAATGTCCATACATATATGTCCACATATATAATTATGTATAAAGCAAGTCGTCCTGCACTCTTCCTTAATAGTAGTTTTTGTTTGATTGTTTGTTGTTAAACGCTGCACTCAACAATATACCAGCGATATGACGGCGGTCTGTAAATAATCCAGTCTGGGCCAGACAATCGAGTTATTGACATCAAGAGCACCGATCTACGCAATTGGGATACGATGACATGCATCAACCAAGTCAGCGAGCCTGACCACCCGATTACGTTAGTCGCCTTAGTACAAGAATGGGTTGTTGAAGGGTATTTTTTCAATAATAAGGTACAATGAAATTCTGTATATGCCCATAATAAGTGTGTATAAGTAAATGGATAATATATCCATACCCGCCAATTAAATGGCTGCATATGGTTCTCTGATGAACTCTTTTACAAGTCTATATTTCAAGACATGTATTTGATATTTATAATAACTCCGCAATAGCTACACAATGGCGACAAAACGGTACCAGCATCACAGATATCTATATAATTACTTTTAAGTTAAATCATGTATCTAAATAGTAAATTAGAAGGATTAAAAATATACACTGCCGACATTTTTCGGGGTTTTTTTTCGTGTGGAGATAGGAGTAGTGACAGTAGTGACTGGTATCTGATGGGTGCAAACAGGTGTCGAGTGGCTGTTTCAGATGGCTCTAATTTCGTAGCTCTAAAGATCACGACGGCGATACAGACCGTGAAGTAGTTTGTCTTACAGTCCCTGAACCATATTATTTTCCCTTCCGCCCCGGCCTTACTGCAATACTATAGCCCCAAATGAAATAAGTCTAGATGTTCAACAGGTTCAGGCTGAAATTACCATCTCACTTGGGCTCCTTTTAAATTAAATATGGTTTCTCGTTCTAACCAAAATAATATATTTTCAGAGACTAAGCGTTAGTCTAACCGTGAAATACAACTGTCCAAAAGATCCCATGCATGTCTATATTTCTTCAGACAGAGTCTCCATGCTCTTATTGATATGTATCAAAAGACAAATGACTTAAATGTTACAGCACTGGTGAATAGGTTATATGCGCATGTAAGCGTCGATCTACAATATCCTCTGCGCAAAATACATATATGCTGATGAATTAACGTAGTAATACTACGCAAATATATGCCCAGATGTATACATAAGTTTCATCTCGTGATCTTTATTCGTGCTTTTAGCTCTTTTTCTACATTAGATTATGGGGTGTTACATCACACCAGAAAGCCAGGTCCAAATTCAAGTCATAATTTCATGGTCCGTCTTGTATGTTGGAAACCAATATCGCAACATGACTGATTATTGCTAAACGTGGTATTTACCCAATTACTCACATAATTATTCCATTTTCTGCGTGCACGTTCTACAATCATCTACGATCACTATCTTTGAGGAGGTATATCTATATTCATCCAAATGTTGTTACGAGTGGAAGTGGAACGAAGGGATACACTCCAAATCCATTCGCACAATTAAAGGATCGCACAACAATTAAGACAGATATTTATTAACAATGCATGATAGATTACCAATACAGCTAAGTTTACTATGGGAGAATTAGGCTTCGGCTACCATGTACAATAATATCACCATCAAAGGGCTACAGCAAATTGCATACTTATATAGTCACCCTGATTTCCATGTTTGATTGTTCATTCCACTCCTTGTTCCACGAAAACACATATATCCATAGTTCCACATAAGTTCACAATGCAAGTTTTCCAAGGCACACATTTGCAAATATCAGCATGATTTCTAGTTCAGTTTCACAAGCCCCGACATGGGATACAATCTCTCACACAGTGTTCTGAACTTTAACGTTAAAAATGAGGAGGTTAAAATATAGGTCTGGCCAACACCCAAGAAACAGAAAAAAACTAACTATTTTTGAATCACCCCAACCTTATACTATAATGCTGATTAGCTACAAGCTTCACATATGACATAATTACTTAACCCGCTCAGGCAGCCAGCTCCCCAGGTGTACCATTCAAGCAAAATTACGCAAACCCAAGCCTTCTTGTTTCAATTCAAGTCTAAATTCATCTGATATACTAACAAACATATAAAAGCATACACCCATACACATAACAATGTACATACATATATGTCCGCATACATATGTATTAAGCAAGTCACACATTCTTCCTTAAAAGATAATGCTAAGCATTTCCTCTGTATGTATTTACATATGTAAAAATCGTTTTTATGTCAACGCTGATGCAGTGAACGTACCACAGATGTGATGCTAGAATAACATCTAATCTCTGAAATGAACATATTTTACAGAAAAAAAACAGTTGTTAAACAATAGTTATAAAATATAACAAGAAGGAGCCAAGAGACTTTCTTCATTTTGCCAAATTTTGGGCTGTATTGAACATATTTGTTTCGGGGTCTGTATGACAGACACACCTAAGTATAAAGATAAGTACATGTTAGTATAGATGTGGTATATATTCAAATATGTTTGTGATTAACCCGACCTTGAAAAATATTGAAGGGTGAGTGGTATCTATTTATGTCATTAACTATTCATGTCATTTATTTCGAATTAGAATGATAGCACATCAGAAAAGAATCGCACTTTAATATACGTATCTTGTTAGCCCAAGAGTGTTTTAAGTAAGAGCAACATGTATATCGAGAGTATAGGTTTGGTGCGTGACTTACCCCACATTACTGTCAGAAAGTGTGCATGCTCTGTTCATCGGGAATAAATGACATAAGGCGATTCATGCGGGTAAATACGATTTACTTCAGAACTAGTATAGATTACTTTAGGTTAGGAGAAAATGTATGCACGCTTCGTGCTCAGGGGGTTGTTTGGGCGGGTTTAAAGGATACGGGTCCTGGCTTGGTCTTTGTGTTGGACGTGTAGCTTGCATTTCCAGGTTTGACGTATCAATGACCAAAATGATGTCTGATGCAATTCTCTATTTTGACTTGTACCGTGTGTTTCCGTGCCTTTTCGGGTGAACAATTGGTTTGCCTTTGCATGTGTTTGTAGCGGGTGCCACTAGTGGACCGGGATGAGCTTGCCGTTTTGCGAGCACCCAGTGTCATCATTTTATAAGGTGAATAATGAAACATGCATGCTCCTGGTGTTGTCGGAATCGTGCAGTTGGCGCTACTTTTGGCAAGGGTTTCTTGTGATGATGGAACGGCTTATGTGGTTTTTGTCAACTGATATAATCAACTGTGATATGTCAGGGTATATGGTCATGTAATTAAGAAACAAACCGCGAGTGGGAGTTGTTTATTGTACGATAAACAACGACCACGACTCGTTTATTTCTTATATGAGATATCGACATTACGTACGACCGCGGCAATGCCAGATAAATCTATTTTATGAACAGGAGGGTTTGAATTGGGTCTTTCCCGCATATTCTCACAATTTTCTCGTCTGTACCTTTTCTCCCAATACCGATTAACATTTCGCTCTCACTTTCTGATGCGATTGTTCAGGCATTGCATTTATCTACCTTCCCCAGCTACATCTATTGGGAACAACTCACTGGACACTTCCCTCTCACTAATAACATCAAAGTTACGACGTTTTCAAGTTGCAAGTGCATGTTCGAATCTCCATAAATGACGTCATGATAGAACAAGGTTTTATCGTGAAATAAATATCGCTTCCTTCTTCTTTGTTCTTTGTGATTTATCGCGAAGCTGTCTTATATCATTAAATGTCAATTTCTCATTGCTTTATCATGACGTATACGTGTCATAACCAATCATGTAGCAATAGCAAACACAAATATAGTTGACCTCGACATAGAATAGTATCATGATATATAATTATCCTTTGGTGTGCAACATTTCCGGTTGATAAATCTAACATATGCTTACTTTTAAGAATAGCGACTATACATTTTTATATTACTTTATCAGGTCTCTGTAACATTTGCAAAAAAACCACAAATTTAATAATACAACTGAACCTAAATGTATGTTGTAATATCCTTAAGTTGCTGAGTGCGGCATTAGACCATAAACAAAACATAATATCTTTAAGAATTATGTTAATAATGTCAATGCTAAAAAACAATCTCCACAATATCCATACCTCTTTCTCTATGTTTCATGTGAAACATAATAACTCTTTTTAATGATCTGAAGGAATAATAATGACAATAATATCAAAATAATATCATCATTATTTATGTTATTTATCCTCAACTGAAGTAGTCCTCAACACTATACGTTCAGAGAAGAAACCCATGAACATATTATCAATGTAACATACATTAATGGAAATTAGATGAACAGTTGATTGAACAAATGATATTAATCGGCCGAACGTCTATCAGCCAATACTACATTATTGAATTGTGAGACTACAGTGATTTTTGCAAGGCTACTCTCATAAATGTCATGACGCATTTGAGGCCAGGGTTCTTCTATACTCTATGCTCCATGTGCTGACTTATTATTGCGTTAATTTCATGATTTACAGTATTCATGAAGGACATTTCACGTGGGACCAACAGAGGGAAATATGACTATCGACTATTTTTTAATATTTAGCTAGCTCAAACGATCTATTGGTTTGATTTATATTTATGGTATCCACAAAATAAGTAGGATCCATTTTTGTTGTTCTTTGTGTAACGCCGCACGTAGCAATATTCCAGTTATATGACGGGTTGTCTGTACATAATCGAGTCTGGACCAGACAATCCAGTGATTGATATCACGACCACCGATCCACGCAATTGAGATACAATGACATGCATCAACCAAGTCAGCGAGCCTGACCACCCGATCCATTTAGTCGCCTCTTACGTCAAGCATAGTCGCCTATAACGGCAAGCATGGGTTGCTGTAAATCTATTCTTAACCGGATCTTCAAAGGTAAAGTGGGATTCAACTGATATGTTAAGATGAAATAAAACTGAATTATATGTGCTGTTTACATATCAAAGTTTGCCAAATTGTTACAAAATGTTTGGCCCCAGCAAGGCTACGTATTCACAACTTATTGTGGTAGGCACAGTATAACTCATGAGTATTGACTGAGGGAGGGCCGTATTCCTCCTTGTGGGTCACCTGCTTGGCAACATGGGACGGGAAAACTGCAGGGGGTGAGGGCAGTTAAGTTGATGGTACAGACAGATAACAGAGATCATTTTACAAATGTGAAACCTCATTCCACAAAGGAAGAGGCGAAAGCTGAAACCTGGTGAGATTTAGAGAACAAAGGCAGTTATTTCTAGTTTCTTACTGACTCTCGGAGATACGTTTAATAAAAATTCGTCTGTGCGACACGGCTACCAGTCACTAAATTTGGGTCACAATCTTTCTGTCTTCTTTCATTCGTCATCTGAAATACCACCCCTTCGTGCACTTGTGCTTCCTACTCAAGTTACCAAACACATCCTGTTTACGTACACCTGCAAGATATATATTACGCCGAGGAGAATTTACAATTATACCACTAGCAACGATACAATGGCGTACAAAGACTTACAATGAGTCAAGCATCCGTCACTCGATTTCTATTTTGATTGATTGTTTGATTGATAGATTGATAGATTGATAGATTTATAGATTGATAGATTGATACATTGATAGATTGATAGATTGATACATTGATACATTGATACATTGTGAATGAGTGAGTTAGTGAGTGAATGAGTGAGTGAGCGAGTGAGTGCCTGTTTCACTGATATGTCCGGATCTGGGTACGAGACACCGGCTTAGCGTCACCGATCTAGATATATCTATGCAGGAATAGGTCATCCATGCGGATAGCGTAATCTCGATAAATGTATTCAGGAACCATTCGTAAACAACATTAATTGAAAATGCTACCGAAGAATCAAACAACTTTAAGATTTGGCTTCTGTGGTGGAATCATTCTAGTATTTCTCCTTCTTGAATGTTGTCACGCAGTTCATTCAGACAGATCTCGAAGATATGTTAATATCTATGCGAGGACAGCGGATTAGATATCGCGAGGCCGGTTCACAATCCGTAAAAGCCTGTGACATGCCATGAATAGCCCATTGCATCTCCTGTACAAAGACTTTCTTTTGTACGTGTTGTCACAGAGCCACAAACTTAGGTCAATGGATCAGATAAAAGCAGGACTGCTGGAATCGGTTGAGGTGAAGTTCCCATGACATAAACTCCTACTTGACAACCGCTTTAAGAAAGTGCCGCCATTCATGTACACAGTCCGGGCCTGTAATCTAACACGCGAGAACTGACCAATAAAATCTGAGAAGTAGGAATACCGGTCGATGCTGTTGCTTGATTGACAATGTCAATCAAGAAAGGGAGGAGCTAAATGATATCGTTCTCTCCCAGTAAATTCCGATGTCAAATAACGACGTCATTTGGACGGAAAAACGATGGTTTGAAAGCGTCCAAATAACGTCGTTTTTCCGTCCAATGACCTAAACGGAAAAAAAACGACGTTTTCGTGTTTGCAGTGTGTGTCATGAGATGATTTCAGCTGATTTTGTGTAAGGATGTCCACGGGTCTATATCAAGAGTATCTATCTTTTTCTATGATATATATTACTAAAATCGTTGCTTAATCAATTTGTCTAACTATTATAGAAAGAAGTGTGTTTGCGGGCATCTTTTTGCGCAAGGTGTACTTTTATACTCCCACGTCAAATTGACACTGTACAATCGAGACATATACGGAAATCACCCACCCTAAAGGTATAACGAATAAAATATTTAAATAACATATGGATAAAATGTTCATACACCATGTATATGTTAATGAGCACATTTTTAGCAAGTCAATATTAAAACGTGCACATTTACGTGCAGTGAGTGGTTAGAAAAGTATGAGATGTTGATCACAGAACAAACGTGCGCCTCAGTCATCAAAGAAAACATGAGCGAGGAAAATGCTAAAACACTCGAGTCGGAAGTAGTCATGTACGCAGAACAATGGAGGCGCAAATCCCCGGATACTATTCAAGTGAGGTCGTTCAACACTTACAGAGCTTTCCGTTTTCAAAAGACAAGCATGGTTTAGATTTAATTGTTTGATATAAATTTATACACAGGAACATGCTTCCTAAGTGATGTATTTCTGTAATGGTTTGTTGTTATGAACGTCTGTGTGAACACTGGCTATTTTCTGCTGGAATGCTAAACTAGTGTGTTCTTATTAATGGCTCTGGCTGCCACTGTATTGCCCCCTCCCCACACTTCCTGAACGTGTTGTGCACCGTATTGCCCCCTCCCCACACTTCCTGAACGTGTTGTCCACCGTATTGCCCCTTCCCCACACTTCCTGAACGTGTTGTCCACCGTATTGCCCCCTCCCCACACTTCCTGAACGTGTTGTTCACCAGTAATTGGTTGCACAGGTAGACCCCAGTTTTTCTACCTCAGATAAAATTGCATGAATGTCACCAAATAAGAAGAATGCGTTAAAATAACTTTGCTTTAGAATTCTTTAGGAATGCCATTGAATTACTTAGGAATGTAGCAGGGGTAGATTCCTTTAGATACATGCTAGCATCTTGACCACGGAGGGAAAATCCGGATGGCGTCATGTCGTCTATCATTATCATTCTAGCAGGTTAAGGCAATACAGAACTCCCCAAAGAAACAAGCCGAAATATTCCTAGTACAACAGAGACACTGACATCGTATACACTCGACATAGTCTTATACATGAAGCTCTATTTTCCATAATATCTGTCTCTTACACGCTCGTTGTGTATTCGAATATGATCTTTATCAGATTTTAAAAAGTATAAACTTCTAACCAAAATGAAACTCTGAAATATATCATCATACAGGTTGAACAGGTAAGAGTCATTGATAGAAAAGTAATGAAACTATTATATACACCTGGAACTTAATTAAGCGCCACCCATATTTATATCAATGAGTCAACCTTGCTGCAACCTACCGAAAAATTCCTTTTACATACGTGTGTCTAGTGTTGTTCACTGCTTAAAAGGGACACTAATCACAGAGAAAACATGAGTTTGAAGCATACTGATGAATTTTATTTTCAAATGGTGACATTTTAGAAAAATACGTAATTTGCACCAAAAACAAAGTGAAAATTACTTTTGTCACACAGCGGTTACTGAAATGGTTACATCAAATTTGAATCAGTGCAATCCTGGAACAATGTCTAAAGAAGCCGTAAACACAGTTTATGTCAATATTTGGTGTATCCTCCTTGTGCACGAGTTACGTCAGTCAAACGCTTCCTCATTCCCTGAATCAAACGTTGAACTTGACGTTGAGGTATTCTAGCCCACTCCTCATGCAAAGCAGCATCGAGTTCACGTAAATTTTGGACAGGTGGGTCTCTTTCCCGAACTTGACGGCCTAAAATGTCCCAAAGATGCTCTTTGGGATTGAGATCAGGACTTCATGCTGGCCAATGAAATGTCTCAATCGCATTCTGACGTAAACATTCGCGGACAGCACGTGATCTGTGAGGTCGGGCGTTGTCATCCATGAATATCGGTCTTGTGGCCAATGGATGGTTATCAAAATGGGGAATAACTGCCGTCTCCAAGATGTCACGCTGATATCGAGGTCCGTTAAGAGTGCCATGCACACTGATCAAGTCCAGTTTACATGAGAAAGATACACAACCCCACACCATTACGGACCCACCACCAAAAGGAATGGTTTCAAGGATGTTCCGTTCGGCCATGGCTGTATTCGGCTGCCTCCAGACACGTGTACGCCCGTCCATCGTGTGCAGGCAGGAACAGGCTTTCATCAGAAAAATGAACTCTCCTCCATGATCGAATGTTCCAATTCCGACGTTGAGTTGACCAAGCCAAACGAGCTCGTCTGTGTTCCTGTGTTACAAGTGGACGTTTGATTGGTCTTCTGGCTCTATACCCCACTGCCTCCAAACGATTTCGGACGGTTCTGGTTGAAATTGCTCGGCCACCTAGCCACTGTGATCTTAAAACAGTAGCGTTGTCAAACGGACGTCGCCTAAAAAGCCGTAATAACGCTGCATCTTCCTGCCTGGATGTCTTTCGAGGCTGACCTGGCCGTGGTCTATCCTTAACTTCATTTGTTGCACGGTATTTTTGCACTAATCTTGCAATTACAGAATGGTGACGTCCAAGTTGCCGTCCAATTTCCCTAAAAGACAATCCTGCATTATTCATTCCAATAACCTGCCATCTTAATGCTTCTGGCAGTCTACGACGTGGCATGATGGTGTTTTACAACGATCAGACAGTCTTTGTCAAGAAATGTGAACCTTTCAAGGTGTGCAAAGGTAAAAACCCATACTTGATTTCAGAAAATTCAAGGGTATTGTGCTTCACCTGCAGTGCATGCAACAGCAATCGCGTTGATCGTGACATTGTCAGTGTGATGGTGTGGGGAAACGGCCATAATGTCTAATAAATAATCGTTGTTTGCTTATTTTCGGTATTCATAATTCTGTGTCATATTTGGTTCGGTGGCGCTTAATTAAGTTCCAGGTGTATATAATTCATTGCAGAACTGTTCCGTTCAGAACAGATGCAACATATTAAACAGTTTTTAACACCACAGTGAAGGCAAGATGGGCCTCATTAGCACAGAAGGGGAGAGGGTTCTCTCAACATTCACTGAAGTTGAAGGTTCTTCTTTCTATCGGTGTGACCATCCCTCTGTCGTTCCCACCCTGTATGTTTGGCGATCTCTGTATGTCGGCAGCTCTCAGGCCTAGGGTGTTCCTCTGTTTGTTGGAGCTGTATGGTGTTGCGCTACCTCCATCTCTGCTGCTGTGACTTTCCAAGGGAGTGGTAGAGTAAGGTGCTGGATGGTAGGGTGGATGTGGATAGTTGGGGGAATGCGGTGTGTATTCCACACGCAGATCATTCTCCTTCTTTTGTTCAAGTATTCGTCGTCCCATTCCCTCGCTTCTCCTTTCTACCACTGGTTCACCAGGCCTGTTCCCTGAAGTAGTTATGAGATACAATTGATTTGTGCTGCATTTATATTTTTTCATCTGTAAATAATAATATTAACACGATGAGCCTAACAGACCTGACTGGATCACACGAGCCCCCTCTGCTATATTTTAATTTTAAGCTGTTATAATAAAAGAGGGGGCAAGGGCCCTGAGCTGATGATGATCCTAACAAGCCTGACTGTGCCAGGATGACCCAAACCCGCTTTGCTGCATTTTTTATTTTAATCTGTACACAATAATACCAATAATATAGCTAAAGGGATACTGTGACAAGTGAGGTTCGAACCATATGCCGTTTATCCTTAACATATAATAATAGAAATGCCATAACTAAAAAAAAGTCATCTCTTTGATAGGGCTTCCGAGTCACTCCTACAATGTTCACTTCGTGGTGTCCGGAGAGCTATGGTGTTCCGTCACCTATTTATCTAATTTTCTTCTCTCTGCAATCATCTGTTTCCTCGATAATTTCTTGGATTTGCTTTCTTTTATCGAGGAGACAGTTGACAGCCTCACGTGCAGAGCTTATGCTCCTTCCCCCTCCATTAACGCGTCTCTTCTTTATGTGTACATACACCTTATTGGTGTTTGGATATATTGTCACATCTACGACATCTCTACATCAGTATCTAACTTCCAGGGTCACCATGATGCTGCAGAACATCGAGATCCAACTCCTCTAAATATACCTGATGTCTTTGCAAAACAATGATAGGTTCAATGTGTATGTATGTGAGAATAATTTAAGTTCGTAATTCTGTGAATTCATTATGAATTTCACATTGTATTAGACTATCATGATCTGAGTTAAGAATAGTAGGAAAATATCATTTTTAATTTAAAAGTTTAAATTCTTAAAGAACAAAAGCAAAAAATCGTGACAGGAGGGATCATTGATACGGTGTAAGTATTTGTGGAAGAGCTATTTTTAACTGAAACCAATCACATGGTGCAAGAAATTTCAAACATTCAGAATTTTTCAATCAATGATCAGTTATGTCGAAACTTAAATACATATGTTCTGAATGAAATGCCATCGTGGTATCACTTTTACTGTTTTTCCGTACTACATGAAGTCACTCTCCTTTATAGATAAGGTAAGTTTTTTTAAACACCTTATTTGCCATATATACAACAGAACTGATATACTTTCAGATTGTAAAAGTATAAATGTAGTGTACACATGCATATGGTTCAAAATATAATTTATTTCGTCGCCAGAAAATATCTTTCCTTTCTCCTGAATACAAATTTTCTTTTTATAAATGTCCAAAGAAATTTATGAGAAAAGATCATTTATTAAAGCACGTTTCTCGTCACCTTGTAGAGACGTTCAAATGTTCCTCCTATCTAAGACAGTTCAGTTTCAAAAGATATATTATTTACTTCTGTGTGACAGATTGAACTTTCTGATGTTGGGAAAAGTGATATTTTCATTGCAGTGAACATAACACTTGATATTTCACTCCCCGTCACTCGATGAGAGAAACGATACTTCGCTCGACACATGAAATATGCTCTATGTATTCAAATCCACGCAAGGACGTGCAATATTTCACTTATTAATTGTGACAAATGTGATCACTGAGAAGTACTTAACATGGCCCATTTTAAACGCTCCCTTCCCTCCCCCAGTTTTTGTTCTCTGTGTGCCTTGCCCGGTTAAGTAACAGTAAGCGCTATCAACATGTAAAGTCATACCATTGTAACCAAACGGGAGGGGTAGAGGCAGGGGTCGACCCAGTGCTCGGTCGAGAGGTGAGTCAACCAGACAAGCAGTTATGCATGTCTCGACTGGCTGTTCACTAGACTAACATTTAATCTCTGAAATCTTATATTACACAATATCCTTCTTTATTCTATGCTGATTTCAGATAGTGCTCTCTTGGGCTGGCTAGACTTGCTTTTGTATGCATTTCTAGATTATTTTTTTATAAAATAAATTTATTCCACGGTCATGGTGCAGGACTAGCTGTTCACGTGAAGCTCTCAATGGAGAAACACGCGAATTAGAATACGAGAAAGGATTTGTAACATGGGGCCTCTGTGTTCAGGTCAAATTTTCTAGACTGGGTGAAGATGGACGAATTAACTTTGTTGAACCATATTTCCACACTTGCATGAGAATCGCTACTCGAACAGATGATTCAACAATGCAATACGATAATAGCATTGCGTGTAGATAAGACGAATACGAGGGAGATGTTCAAATTTGAACTTTGAAGAAGTTCTATTCGTATAACTCAATGTTGTCCATTTCGTCCTTTTTTTGTAGCCGGGTCGTCCTGTATTCCATTACCATTAGAATTAAGACATGTGTGCTCAATATCGAGAATACAGACAACCGATGTTTTTAATGTATTCAGTGATAGCTCATCAGAATATACCACCCCTACTTCTCATCGAGAGAGGGTCGATCACTACTTACCTCAAATTTCTACATTTAAATCTCAAAACAACCTGTCTATCAATGTGTTTGAACATGAGACACCTGATGACACCTCGGTTAAAGGGGTTATCTATCCTGTACGTAATAGCAAATCAATCAATCAATCTTTATTGTATGAAAGGCCATTGGCCCATATACACATACAGATAAACAATATCATTTACAGCTGTACAGCGCATTATATAATTATTGGATAACTAATATGATGCTTGACATGTAATAGAGGAATTGTAATAACAGTGGTAATAACCACAGTGGCAGTAGTAGTATAAAATACAAAAGGAATGGAATAGCATAGCACGACGTTCAATACAAAAGAATCTATCAGTAATATACTCATCATGTCATGACAATTTGACAATTTAAATGTATATGCATTTCTATTAGAAACAAACAGACAAAAATGAAATGTAGATACTCCTGATCTAGATGCGAAAGTTTCAAAACAACTATTTTTTTCTGGACATATCGGATTCACTAAGTAATTTACTACGCACTCGTAGACTTTGATAGATGTATTGTAATATCTTAGTTAATTTTTGACTAGGGATACCATTAAAAGATAGTATTTTGTTCATGGAATAGTGGTTCTTAGTGATATCAGGCATATATTTCAATCTTAGGTTGTCGTAAATTGGACATATAAACAAAAAGTGTAATTCGTTTTCAAAATGGTTTTCGCAGAATGGACAAAAACGCATATCCTTAGGAATAGAGGAGAAGCACATCAAATCATTTAACCCTAGCCTAAGTTTAATAAATGTGTCTCTAATTTTTCTCTCTGTTTTAGTATGCAGGTAAACCCCTGGTGTTAGACAATATTTAAAGGTATTATAGACGTCGTAGCGTGTACTGTTATCTAGTGACGACCTCCAGTTTTAAGTAAACATATCAATTGCTACCTGCTTAAAAGAGCTAAGAAAATACATTTTGTCTCCAACGCTTTGATTTAGCCAAACATATTCAAATCCGTGAGAGAAGAGTAAATGCTTAATGTTTGATGCCCAGGTTACGTAACCAACACTATCACGATAGACAAGCATTTCGTAGCATTTTCTTGGGATTCGTTCCCGCGACATCTCTGTTATTTTGAGCCAGTATCTGAGTAAACGTAAATATGAACAAATATATAACAGGTATCTACCACATTCGCCATAGACCATATGATTTGGAGCTGATTTAGAAACATTTAGAAATCTTTTACATGCAGTTAAGTGTACCTTTTCAATATTGTAATAGGTTTCAAAACCCCAGACCTCTGATCCATATAATAAGATTGGTTGAACTTGAGCATCACACATTTTGAAGAAAATAGTAGGTGAGATAACACGCAATTTATCTAGAACGACAAATAGATTTATTAGGGCCTTTTTTGCTCGTAGGGCGAGATCGTTAACTAGATGTTTAAGATTAAGGTTAAACGGTAAAACAACACCGAGGTATTTATACATGTTTGTAACATTTATAGGGTGGTTATTAAAGAACCATTTATCTCTCGATGCAAGAGGACCGCCTCTCCTAAATACG
This sequence comes from Haliotis rufescens, assembly GCF_023055435.1. Lineage (NCBI taxonomy): Eukaryota > Metazoa > Mollusca > Gastropoda > Lepetellida > Haliotidae > Haliotis > Haliotis rufescens. Next base: position 24,721,012 of record NW_025964383.1, on the reverse strand, counting down.
ATAATATTAGTTTTTCCAAGTTAACAGATAGCTTCCATGTAACAGTGTAACTGTATAGTATATCAATTTATTCTGGAGTCCGATAATAGAGTCAGAGAAGGAATCACGTCATCGACAATAAGTTATATAAGTAATTCATAAAGGTCAGGGTATAATTGCACTCCGTGTTTACCGTTTTGTTGAACATCGAAGGAAAGCTCATTAATGAAGAATGAAAATAGGAGAGGACTCAAGATACAACCTTGTTTAACTCCCATGGGGCAATCAAAATAATCGGTGACTCCACTATTATGTCGTACACAAGATTTTACATTTTCATACATTGATTTTAAAATAGTAAACATTTTCCCACCAACACCAGCTGCCCTAAGACAATCCCAAAGTTTACATCGGTCAACAGTGTCGAAAGCTTTTTTAAAATCTACAAACGCAATATAGAGTTTTCATTTTCGGCATCCGAGATATCTCTGAACAATAGCATAAAGTGAGAAAATATTATCAGCAGGTGAATATGATTTTCTAAAGCCAGCTTGAGTTGGTGGGATTTTGTCAAAAACATTAGCCCAGGTAGTAAGACGATTGTTTAGAATTATAGCAAACAGTTTACCTAAGATGCTTGTTAGAGGGGTTGGTCACGTCTCCCTTTTTAAATACAGGCACAATGACAGATCTAGACCATGCATTTGGGAATATACCCTTTCTGAATATTTCGTTAAAACATTTGTGCAAAAAGGGAGTGATGATATGTTTTGAACTTTTTAACATTTCAGCTAGGACATCATCGGGGCCTGGAGATTTACCTGGTTTAAGTGTATTAATGGCATTGTGTATTTCAGCGACTTCAATTTCCGATTCTAAAATATCTCGCTCAACATCAGATAAATTTACATCATTAACAACATCATGGATGTTATCGTCGAAAATATGGTTATTTCCAAAAACCTGTTTGAAATGGAGAAGCCATTCAGGACCTGTAATATTATTACGTGCAATGACTGGATTACGTAGAGATTTTATCTCTTTCCAAAAATGCTTTGAGTTCTTTAATGAGTTGCTTAATTTATTCAATTTCAGATGTCTTAAAGAGTTAAGGTGTTGTCTGCATTCTGTTTTATATTTGTTTCTTAGTTTACAATAATTTCTTCCATTTAGTTCTGATCTATTTCGACGAAACTCGCGAAGGGCTCTTCTGGCTGATCTCTTGTGTTCTTTACATTTACCGTTTAAACTGAACAGTTTTTTAGGAACTAAATTTGAACACGAGCGTAGTTTCATACATTTGCCGGACTCCAAAAGAATGTTTATAAAGAGATCGACCGCATCATGCATATTTCTCCTCAAAGTATGAAACAGGGTGTCAGACACCTCATCAAAAGTATGGCTTAGACATCGTAAGAAGTCAGGTTTTTTAGATTCATTCCATCTAAAACTGTCAGAAAATATATCCTCTGATAATGGTTCCAATACAGGATTATAAAATGCACACTGTAGTTCTAAAGGAGAGTGTTCGGAGTCTGTGCTCTCCCCAACAGTTAGGCAATCAACAAATCTGAAGAATTCAGCTGACGCTATAAAATAGTCAACAATGCTACTGCCATTACTACTTACACATGTTAGTTCACCACTTCTGTCGCCATTCACTCTGCCATTCATGATATACAGGTTATATACATAACATAAATTAAGAAGAAAGCGACCAAATTTGTTAACCACATCATCAAGTGACGATCGTTTACTAATGTCACAAGGATCGTCTTCAGGAAAAAATATCTGGATCACCGTGATTTAATTCAGGTTCTGGAGGGTTATTTTCAGTACCTGTTCGAGAATTGAAATCCCCACACAGTAATATAAAGAAATCAGATAGGTACTCTGATAGGTCGAGAAGAAAGTTATCAATTTTATCAAATAAGCAAGCTTTTGGATTTTTCACGTAATACGTTGAGTTTTCAGGGGGAATATATAAACAGAAGATCAGAATATCTTTTGTTAAACCGAACGGAGTTTTCTTAATTTCTATGGTCAAAAGATTGTCAATATCATTGTGACGTAACTCACATATCATAATGTTCAATATCCACCTGCCACACCAAGCGTGGATAAACCTCACTGACGCAATTAAGCAAATAAATTTATTACTTGCCCGTGAAGAGATCACCCGTTTAATAAACATACAGCTGTATTACACATTGTGTAATACCAAAACGCGTGCTTATGTACTCTCGGAACACGTTTCACGAACAAATATTGAAAGCTCTCAACATCCCTTGGCTTATTCAACGACATTGCTTGTGGAGATGATAGATCACTGAGAGGAGCTTATGCACACTGGATGACCCCAGCAACCTTGTTGCTAGGTTGACGTCACATGGCATTGTTTCGCCGAAGGATCTTGCAACAAAATTCCACAAATTACGTCATCGGGTATTGTGACGTGATTGTAAACTTTGAGGCGCAAGGCCCCGTTCCACAAGGCGATCGTACGGTAGCGCGGCGACAGTCGTTGGTCTAAGTTAAAGTATATGAGTTGCGATAACCTTAACGCTACGATAATTTTGTGGAACGGACGCCTGAATTCTAAAGTTGGACCGTTGGATGGTATTAAATTCATACGTTTCAACTTTTGACGTATTTGAAGTATTACTGAAGTATTACTGTGTTAAACTCAGTTGGATTATGCCGTGGATCGTGTAGGTGTCAGCCTATTCACACTCAACAGTATAATTCTAAAAACGTTATAAATGGCCAGTAATAAATAAAATACTAAACTCGCTCCCGTGTAAAACCAATTTTATGAAACTCGTGAATAGTTATGGTATCTGAGTCGCTTTCGCTCGTCAGATACCAGAACTATTCACTCGTTTCATAAAATTGGTATTACACGGGAGCTTGTTTAGTATTCTATATATGTGTTATGGGCAAATATTTAACTGTTTTATTGGCAAATACCAAGCTTGTATATATTTTTGTAGATATGAAACATTCTAATTAATTGTGGATAATTGAATCCAAGAATACAATATTGCATAGACACTACGAAGTTGGTTAAATATACTACCTGTGTAAAACATTATGAAGCTGAGAACTTAGGAGACAAGTGTTACTCGCATTACTTGCGCAGCTACCATGTAGTGTCTGTGATTGCTTTTCGCATCGCTGTGGAGTAACAAAAGAAGAAGTGTCCACAGGGTAAATAATATACATGTACATACATTTTTTAAAGTAATTTCAACACATTTATATGAACAATAAGCTGATTATTAAATCCATGGATATGTTGTGTTGCACGTTCATCGTTTTGTTTCCATGTTTACATTATAACCTGTTACAGAGTAAGAGAAGGTTTTGAAAATGGGATTCCTCCAGACAAGTACTAAAATAACAACTGTTGTTTATCAAACGGAGAGCTTCTTATGAAAAACATTGACTACTTATTTCTTCTCTCACTTTCCAACTTAATTCAGTTCCTATTTTTTCAGTTCTCCGAAACTGTTTAGAGTAACGTTAACATGATCACAAGGTAATGCGCCTGTGCGATCTGTCACATCCATCACTTGTTTGATGCTTTCTCCATGTTAAGTCAATTCCAACATTCTCCACTATTCAGAATGCAAATGGTTTGCTAACTGTTTCAATCTTAAGCAAAATGTATCCCATCTTTGTGAGATGTGTATGCAATCTATGCAATAAATTAATTCTCATTCATATATATATTGATGGGTGTGGAGAATTGACCCTCTATTCGTAGTGAATTGTTGGAAAATGTCTGTGTGGGGAGGTGTCCAATCTATAATTCATTCATAATGACAAGGTATTGAATTAAAAACAATTTTGGCTTGTTCATTTCATGGACTAGCAAATAGGTAATAACATAATGAAATGATAAAATCTTTCCCAGAGGTCGTACCAACGTTTATGTTCATAAAGAAAGAACGAGGGTATTTATTTGACATAAATAATTCAACGCTGACGAAGAGCCAACGCGCAAATACAACCAACTACACTACACTATCGAAATGAGTGAGTGAGTATGGTTTTACGCCGCTTTTAGCCATATTCCAGCAATATCACGGCGGGGGACACCAGAAATGGGCTTCACACATTGTACCCATGTCGGGAATCGAACCCGGGTCTTCGGCGTGACGATCGAACGCTTTAACCACTAGGGTACCCGACCGCCCCCTATCGAAATGAAACAGGCGGTTGGATGTGCAGGGATGTCGTGACTACAAAACGTGACGTACAAGGGGAACAACTTCATGTTGATAGGGGGTAATGTAATGTAATTTCAGTAGTGATAAATACAAGATTAATACCCATTGTGTGACATGTTTCATTGTGTGTAATCGTCTCCTGAAACAAGGACATGCATTGTTGTTCATGCTGTCAACCACTTGTGCGAATGGGTATGCCTCGGTAATCTACAGGTCACTGAAATATAGCTGAAATATTGATGTCACATGCACACAATCACATCTTCAAAAATCAGGGCGTATGTGTGGAAGCAAAGTAAATTATTACAAACATTCTAATATTTTCCCAATTAAACCCTCTATTGGTGGATGAAACTATAGCTCTCAGCATCATATTTCTTCCTAATTACTTTATTCTTAATCTAAACATGTATCGTTCTTGTTCCAGCATTAAGTCGGTTTCTCTTTTCAATCATATTTGCAATTTATTTGTAAGATATGGTCCGATTCATTCTGACATATGTGGTTCTATTGTCAACAGGGGGGCACGGGTGGCCGAGTCGTCTAAGGCGCCGCGATTCGCTGTGCAGAGTCGCGTCCCTTGGACACGCCAGAAACCTATGATTGTGGGTTCGAAACCCGGTTCGCCCCGATTATGTTTCTAGGTTTGTCAGCACTATACCCGTGCTCGTGGGTTTCACCGAAGTGGTAAACGTCTGAGACCTGCATCACTTCGGGCTTTCCTCCCACATTAAGCTGACACGCCGCGATATAACTGGAATACTGTTAAAAGCGGCGTTAAACCCAACTCACTCACTCTATTGTCAACAGTAGGGAGATTCGGCATAATTTTATTTACACACGTCAAGTTGGAGTTTAAAATTGCTCCTGTTGCCCGTCTCCCAATCGCAAGCCTCTCCCCACTCTCTGTGGTCAGCCTTGCTCCAAGGCTGTACTGAATGATAAGTCCTACAATTAGTTCTATAGTTCTATTATTATAATAGGCAAGTCTAGATAAGCGTAATCATCACCTCGTGCATGTTTAGAGTTCTAAAAACTCTGCACTGCGATATTTTGTTCCATAATAAAAATTAGCGAATATGTCATAGTCGAGTGAACGTGAACTACCTGATGACTGGGTTTAAAACATTTCTTTCTTGTTAACGCAAACTATAATATCACAATTAAGTATATGTAATAATTTTGTGTTCTCTAACAGATAACCAGATAAACCGATTTTCTGTTGATTCCTGTATCAATCTGACAATTTTGTATCTGTTATTCGTCGAGAGCCTATGAATGCGTGTTGTAGTTAATCCCATATGCTGTGTGTACGTTTAATCTTTCCACGTTCACGGGTACATTATCGTTGTACATTATGTGGGCACTCTTATACATTCGTGTGAAACAACAAGTACAACACAAGGGACATTTTCGCCCTCATGCATGTTTGACATTACACACATTTTAAGGTTAAAAAAAAAGAAAAAAAAAAAGATACAGCTTAAAATATATCGGTATATCGGAATCGGAATTGGTCCCTAGCAAACTTAAACTAATAGTGCGAGGCAATTCATGACTGAAAGCAAGTAGTTGTGGGCGTGTCAACGTGCGCTGATGGCGTGAATTGTTGTTCTTAGTGCAGTTCTTATAAGACAACTGTCCTATAACGGGAATATTGCTGAGTGCAGCACACACACTTTTTCAAACTGTTGCCATTTCAAATAGAGGCCCCGTACATACGTCGTTCAAACCAGCTCACTCACTCTGTTTGGATTAGGGGGCACGGGTGGCCCAGTCGTCTGAGGCGCCGCGATTCGCTGTGCAGAGTTGCGTCCCTTGGGCACGCCAGAAACCTATGATCGTGGGTTCGAATCCCGGTTCGCCCCGATTATGTTTCTAGGTTTGGCAGCACCATACCCGTGCTCGTGGGTTTCACCGAAGTAGTAAACGTCTGAGACCTGCATCACTTCGGGCTTTCCTCCCACATTAAGCTGACACGCCGCGATATAACTGGAATACTGTTAAAAGCGGCAATAAACCCAACTCACTCACTCACTGTTTGGAATATTTAGCGCAAAATGAATATTAACCAGCTGTGAGTTGAGATATTAAGCAGTCGAATAAGTAAGATAAAGGACCCTTCACTGATTAGGTTCTTGTTCGCTTAGGACATGTATTAGCCTTGTTAGATGATATAACTAAAGGCCAGCTGCGACGGGCGGTGGGCGGTGGCTCCGACCGATCGAAGGGCCAAACCGGACTTGTGGCATGAGCGTACTGACTCACGGGAACGTTTTTCCATGAACACAACGAAACGCAGGCCCACAAGTAAACGATGGCAAATATATATCTTCTCTTGGAATGCCATTAAAACTATATATTTTGTATGAACTTGTATACTTTAGACTACATGATTCGATGAATTAAATAACAAATTGCTTTTGAATCAAACATGGATAGACCAACCAGGAAAGATATTGATGGAACCAGTTAAATTCACAGCACAATCGATAATACACAATTGATAATACTTGGTGCGTGATCATGAGCATGTACATGTCCATTGCAGTAATGTATATACAAGTTTTGAATATAGTAAATAAACGATAGTGTTAACTATGATATATCCTATCGAATTCAAATGGAGACCAGAACAATGCTTCATTTCACTGCCAGAACTGAGGCAATCTTGACTTGCCAAATCATTCTTGACTTTAGTTGGAGTCCCTTTCAAATTTATTCTCTTGGGTCTGGGGGACACACAACGCTGTGAGTACCGGTTGAGAAGTGACAAGTAGAGGGAATCCCCCTTAGTCAGACTTGGCCAATGTAATGATCGGTATCCCCCATTAGTTTCACGTCCCATTTGTCACACACCTTAAAACAACATAGGTCATGGCGGCAGGCACTGACTGGTCTACCCTATGTTACCTAAGTATTAGAATGGAGTGATGTAAGAAAAGTAGAAAAGTACTTTATGTAAATAATACTGTTGAAAAGTAAACTTGTACTTTATTTATGTGAAGTATATACACACAAAGACATAACCTGTTATAAACATATAAGCATTCTTTATTTGCACTGGTAGTAGCACTGATGCATTAATTGAATTTATTGTCTCTGAATAGTCTTTATGTACTCCAACCCTGCATTGAAGCCTACAGCAAAGTCGGTGGAGTACGTGTTCCCTTCAAACAAACACAGGCATATTGTGATAAATGAAACATCTTCGTGTGCATAAATAGGAATCCCAAATGTCTACTCCGTTTGCAGAAACGTTTCCAGATGGCAGTACTCTCTGTTAATGCGTTCAACATGTACATGTACAGATAATTACATAATGAGATATTGACATGGCCCCAGCTGGCAAACAAGAGCTTACTTCATCTATTCATATGAGGCAACAGCGTATTTTTGCGAACATCTGCAAAACAAATTTCAATGATCCATTAATATAGATTTCCACCTCTATTGTCAACGTTTACGTCAAAAGGTATTTGTTTCGTTGGAAAATTAAAACTGGTTATTCTCTACTATTGATTGTTGACATTTCTATGCTTGATTTCGACAAAAGTATCAGTTAATATTTTACAACATCTGGTGCCAGATGACACCAAAAAATAAGTTTATGCCGGAAGTGTGATACTGAGCGGGCCACACATTTCAGCACGAGGTAAACGAATGTGTTTTAAATAATATTTTATTCAGGAAACAATAGTTAGAATTAGTCACCCGAACAGAATAAATGTTTACATTTCCCGTTAAAATAACACATGTTTTAACCTAAAATTTGTTGATCAAACACATGTTTCTGTTTACCGTTATACTTGCCCATGTAACCTTAGTACACATGTAAAATGTATAAATGTTGTGTACAGTCATGTGTGGAATTGAATACAATATGGAAATAATTCACTTTTTCTATATCTGTCCAAAAACCATAATATCAGAAACACTATGTATTTCTACACACATGGGTATGATTTAAAAACGATATTACATGGCAGTAGTTTAGTTAGCAGTTCTACAAACATGACTATTCTTAAATCAGTTCACGATTTCATTGTCAAAAGCAAAAGATTCGAGTAGCTTAATTTTATGCATGTAGTAATGGAAAACTGCTATACCTTATTTCACAGACACCACTTGTATTGGCTTCACATATTTCATTTGTGCATTTAGTATGTTTATGTTAAGCACTATCTTACATATAATCTGATATATAACCAGCTGTTGTAAAGTTATTACCCGGAGAGGTATTTACATAAGCAAGTTTTGCTTGTTTACCGATCCAGATTTCTTTTGAAATAAAAATATGTTTAAACCATATGGAAATAAGACGAGACATTTCAAAACGATATACAATATAAGGTGTTGAAGATCTCCTATGGTTGACTATGAAATACAGTTTTTACACGTGCACATACCTTAGCTCCATAATAAATTATATGTTTCATATTATTTTGTTATCTTTAAATACCCATATTAAAATCAACCGACATCCCAGAAATACAATTGTCGTAGTTAAAATTATAAATCTACCCAATAGAATCCATATGGAGCCCAGAACAATGACTGATTTCAGGACCAGAACTTAGGCAATCTAGACTTGTCACATCATTCTTCACTTGTAGTCAGTTTCAAATTTATTCCCTAGGATCTGGGGACAGATAGACTAACATGCAGTCAATGGAAACATTTCTTTGAAATAAGCATATTCTTTTTCGAAAGAACCTTTCCTCTTCTACTGTTTTGGAATCAACTAAAGTTGACTTGCTTAGTTTCATCTAGACTTGCTTAGTCTTTTAGTAAAAAGAATACCTAAAAATGTAAATTCCAACGAACGATTCGTCTGTTTTCAAAAAGTGTTATTGTGATTTGATGTTCATAATATTGCTACGCTAGACAATGGCGACACAAAACACATGACAAGTAGTGCGGGTAGTGACTGGTATCTGATGGGAGCAAACAGGTGTGGAGTCACTGTCTCTGAATAAAATCCCCCCCCCCCCCCCCCCCCCCCCTCCCCCCCCTCTCCCCGGCGAATTTATACCGGTACAGTTCCGCTCCTCTGGAAATAAACTCTCCCCCGCCCTGCGAAATAAAATCTCCCCTCAGAATATTCCCTCCCCCGGTCGTTTTATAAATACTTGTGTTTGGCTTGTGTTGGGTCCGACTTGTCTCGGACTGTCAAAATCCACTTAAAACACACAGATGTATCATCAAATGTGTTTACATCTATAGACAAGCCAAGCAAGCACTTCTGATAGAGACGATGTTGAGAATGTGGAGTGAAAAGGGCTTCACTTTGAGCACTGTGTTTTCTTTAACTAACTCAATATGAGACGATAAAGTGGTATATAGGTAGATATAATACTAGTCGTTAGGTATGAAGAATGTTTAGTACCTTTAGAAGTTCTAGGACAGTTATTAACACGTGTCGTGTCAGCCCTATGACATTCGCGATTGTCCACTTCGAGAAAACATCCTGTGTTGGTTTAACATGAATTTGTAAAGGTTAATTAGGGATGCCCAACACGTTAATTATTGAAAGACGAGTAGTCAAAACACTGTCATTTCCTGCCCAGGACATCACACTCCTACACGCTAATGTCGGTGAGAAACATTCTCATCGTTGAAGAAGTTTATGTTGTAAGCATTTAATTTTCTTTGATTTAATTTTTTAAATTATTTTGGAAGTAAAACCCATCATTTTACATTTGAGATATTTGAGCTGCTTTTAACTTACAGGTTTTATCAAATATTCTCGAGTCATTCAAGTTATCCTATGCACAGAACAGTGTCAGCTTTTTATAGCTGTTATCACTACAACGCAGAGTCTATTGGGCCAATAAACAGAATCTTCCATTGACTATGTTACCTTTCCAATATCTTGCCCAGAGTTTTGTCTCTCCCAATGTGTCAGCCAATAGTCCTGGCGTCTGTAGAGGTGTCACATCCTTCATGGCACATCTTCCCGATCCGTATTCGCTCTGCGTGGTCGGTGACAACTCTCAAGTCGCGAACTGAAAGTAGAAGACACTGTTATTAACTCTACTCTATTCTATTCTCATGACAGATTTTAGTGTACAGAGCCACTCATTTGTTCGGGAGAGACAGTTAAATAATATACTACTGCATAGCAAACATAACTTGCTGAATATACTGATTTGTAAAGATATGATTTCTGAATCGAGTTTCGTAGAATCAGTATGACATACAGAGTGTAATAATTTCTTTATTATCCATAATTTAAAAGCTATATTGTGGGGAATGAGTTACATATAGAGAGCCGCTGTCTTTCAACAAATGGGCAATGGTGGCATGGTCTGGCGTCATCATGTACTCCATATCACGCCATAATGCCCTGGCCGTGACTACAATACTATACACATGTCATTAATGGTACACACGTCTGAAAGAACAATTTGTTTTTAAAATCGAAGCGGATGGAGCGAATCCAACGAAAAAGTTATTCATTTTGTGACCTTTAGCATTGAATAAAGCACATGGGAAGTTATCGACCTCACGCCAGATGTCGAGTGTAAGATAAGGGGAGGTAACTATCTCAACAACTAACGCAAAACTGGTGGAAATCCTACCTTCTGACGGGTTTCTAGCTATCTTGTGCTTATGCTTCGAATTTAGGATCTTGAAGTTAGAAGCCTTCCTTCTGAAGTTTGCCTTCAGTCATCTGATACCTGTACACCAACCTGGATATGTTCATGTGGAGAGGTAGGAACGGATCTCATACTTCATCTTATCAGAATATGCGTACAGCTCACTTATATTGGAGATTTAACGTGCGCTTTCCGACTGCAAGCGTATGTCGCACACAGGCCCGGCGAGGCCATTTAATGTGTTTCCAAAAAGGGGAAAAGTGAGTTTGTGCAACCCAGGAGGGGGCCTTAGGGGTTGCTTATATAGTAATTTTGAAATTTTGAGATTTGGAATGAATGCCAAGAGTGGGTGAAGGACGAACTAAGGGAGCTGTGTGTGTTGGGTGGTTGATAGTGGTAGTTTGTTTTTTTTTAGTACTTTTAGTACTTGATTTGGCTATTTGAGTTTGGGTATATATTTTGTCATTTTTTGTTGATTTTTTGTTTAGTGACACTTTTGATTTCGATTTTGAGCTGGGTAAGTTTAAGCTTATTTCTGGGAGTTTAAGGGATAACTTTGCTGCTTTATCTGCATTTTTATTTCCAAAGATTCCTACGTGGGCGGGGGTCCAAATGAACTCTATTTGTTTACCTGCCTTAGTTAAGTTGTTTGTGCTTTTGAGTATTTGATTTATTAGTTTGGGGCGGTTTTTAGTGTTTATATTTTTGAGGGCTTGTAGTCTAGTGAGTCGGTTAGGATGAGGATGTTTTGGTGTTTTTTAGATTGCTGATTGTGTAGTGCTGAGGCCATGCCCATGAGTTCGGCCATGAATATGGACTGGTTGTTTGGGAGTCGATAAGATAAGGATAAGGGTGTTTTTGGTTGGTTGTGCGATGTGGACTCCAAAACCTGTTTGTTTTGAGATTGGATCTGAGGATCCGTCTGTGTATATGTGACACTAATTTGGCCAATTTTCGTGTATGTATGCTAGGTGGTGTGGTGGTTTAAGCGATGTTAGGATCGGTCTGTTTATTTAGCGTATCGGCTAGCGTTGTGTCTAGTTTTGGTATTTTAAGTTTTGGAGTGAAGATATTGGATGATTTATTGTTTTGTTTAAGATTATTTATTTTGTGTTCATTTAGGTAATTGGTTATTCTTTGGGAAATTGGAGTAAGTAGTCGATTTTTCCGGGCTAGGGCTTGGTTTGTAGGGCTAATATTATTTTTTATTAAGTTTTCGATTAGAGGGTTTGATTTGGACGTCAAAGTTTAGAAGTTTAGGGTAAGTTGTTCCATCCGTAGTTTAAGTGGCATTTCTCCTGTTAAGGCCTAGAGTGAGGTTGAGGAGGTGCCATGTTGAGTTCGTGTAATAAGTTTTAGGGCCTGATACTGGACTGAGTCTAGTTTTGTGATGAGAGAGTTGTTTAGGGTGTCGTAAATGGCACTGCCATAGTCTAGTTTGGATCTAATTAGTGAAATATAGAGTGAGAGGAACTACAAACAGGCCACACCAAACAAAATAATCACCGTAAAATAGCTAATCTACACACAACAGGAAACTGCCCACATTGCAAACAACAAGAAACACCAGAACACGTACTCATTCACTGCACACACTACCAAACACATCCAACAACACTACAGACCACCCTAAATCTTAAAACCGCACTTACACTAGAATCAATCCTTAATCAACAAAATTATTAGAAAAATTCAAAGCCTTAGGCAAATACATAATTAAAACAGGACTAATTAGTCGCATTTAAACCCCAAATGGTTGAAAAATGTAAATATCTAATACAAAGTGATTATGTCCCTCTGCTAGTCAAACTCTCAAACTATATTTAAAACTCTCTGAGTTTATTTTGACTTGCATTTATTATGTGGTCATATATGTTGAAATGATTGTACTTGCATCACCCTTGCGAGCTACAAGTCGGATAACCCAGAACCTCTTCCATTCAAGAAATGATGGTACAAGTGTCATCAGACTTGAAGGTGTTTATTCTGTAGATGGAGGTTCTCATAAAGGGTAAAAGGCTGTAGCAAATGCAAACACAAATGATTACTTAACCTGGTTGCTAGTATATAATATCATGTGTTTAACAAAAAGTGTCCTCATTTTAGGATAATTATGGTAGTTTGCTTTACAAAAATAAATAAATCTCTGGATAAGATTCTTCATGCTACCGGTAGGGCAGGACATGCTTACCCTTTTCGCGAACACCTCGTGTCATCACTGATTTTCAGTGATCCATTCATACACATGTAATTTTCACCGCTGTTTTTGCCTTTTACGCCCATTGGAAACTCTTTTGGCATATAATCGAGACTGATTATTCATTGGCGTTGACATTTTATATTTATATTTACACATTGTGTGATAATTTGTCTTTTGAATACAAGCAGTTATTTGAAACCTGAAATATTTTGAAATGGCCGTTTGTGTTTTTGTTTTTTTTGTTATTATTTAATGCCGCTCTCAGCAATATTCCAGCTATACGACTGCAGTATGTAAATAATGAAGTCCTGTCTTGACAATCCAGTGATAGACATCATGAGCATCGATCCATGCAATTGGGATCGATGACATACATCAAGCAAGGCAGCGAGCCTGACCACCCGATCCCGTTAGTCGCTCTTTACGGCATGCTTGAGTTGCTGAAGACATATTCTACCACGGATCTTCACGGGTCGACCGTTTGTGCAACGTGGGCTAATTGTTTGGGAGGAATATAAAAACATCAGATCCGTTAACAAGATGACAGAATGTCTTGTACTAATGACTGTCACCAATAGAACAAAATGCAATTTTTAATGCATAACTTGTATATTGAGAAATACCATGTAGTTTGGGCCACGGTTTTATTCCGAAAATTGTGAATATCAGTATTTCGAAGTATTTTATCTTCTTCGGTGATTCAGCCGTCAAATGATGCTGTTTCAATTAGAGGTTGGTATTGTGATTTGAAACCTCTGAAAATTCTTGATGTGCATTGGTCAAAGTCAGAGTAAGAATACCACAAAATACACGAAGCATGTCGTATAAAGTTAATGATTAGTTTTACACAGTTAATGGTCTTTTATGTTTGCATATAAGGCAATAAGCAAACAATCGGTTTTGTCAGTCATGAGAGTATCTTTTCTACTAGGCATTCTGTTTTGCGTATACATTGCACTTCGTCTCTTGCTCAAAAGTTGTTTGACCAGGGTTACACCATCCAGGACCGTAGTATAGCTTTCACAATAGTTACAACCTTGTGTGTCTACATTGCACTTTGTGTCTTGCTCAAAAGTTGTTTGACCAGGGTTACACCATCCAGGGCCGTAGTAAAGCTTTCACTATAGTTACAACCTTGTGTGTCTACATTGCACTTTGTGTCTTGCTCAAAAGTTGTTTGACAAGGGTTACACCATCCAGGGCCGTAGTAAAGCTTTCACAATAGTTACAGCCTTGTGTGTCTACATTGCACTTCGTTTCTTGCTCAAAAGTTGTTTGACCAGGGTTACACCATCCAGGGCCGTAGTAAAGCTTTCACTATAGTTACAACCTTTTGTGTCTACATTGCACTTCGTCTCTTGCTCAAAAGTTGTTTGACCAGGGTTACACCATCCAGGGCCGTAGTAAAGCTTTCACTATAGTTACAGCCTTGTGTGTCTACATTGCACTTCGTCTCTTGCTCAAAAGTTGTTTGACCAGGGTTACACCATCCAGGGCCGTAGTAAAGCTTTCACTATAGTTACAGCCTTTTGTGTCTACATTGCACCTCGTCTCTTGCTTCGTATCTTTTCTACTACGCATGCTGTTCAAACTATGTGCTATAAGAAAGCTGTTCAATGTTAATTTTCATATATAACATGTCAAAACAATGAATATAAGTTTCGTTTTGTTTTGTTTCAGCCATGGCTTCATACAAGAAGATATTCGTTATGATGTTATTGATAGCATCGTTTGTAACTCTTGTTACGTACATGGGCGGCCCTCGCGTTATGACTTTTGACATGCTCAGCAACATGTCAAGTCATATGTTCCAAATCTATCCGCCAGCAATCGGCATATCGGTTTATCCTTTACCTAAAAACATCACACCATTCGATCAACATTCGAGTATCTTATCGCATTTGTTGACAGGACACTGGAAAACACGTCCTTTGACAAAAAGGGAAGATGAAGATATTTTGAACTTTCTGTCTGACGTGAATGTCCGATACACCCTACCTAAGAATTATCAAAGGATTGATGGCCTCTGTGGAAATGTTACCCACACCGGATCTAAAACTGCTGAGTGGATAAGAGCCTTGTGTGATCCTAAAGGAACAACCCCGTGCTGCTTCAACAATAAATGTGCCATGAAGTCTGTGGAGGAATGTGTGTGTCCTGATTGCTACGACATGAGGCAGCAGAAACATGCTGAATATTCCACCTGGACTCCTTCAGAACCAAGACACGGCTACAAGGAACACAGCCCCCAAGAAGCTTGCAGCATCCTCAGTGGTAGCACCTTTCTGTTTGTTGGGGATTCTCTGGTTCGTCATGTATATACTGCTATGGTGCTGCTTGTTACGGGGAATATGAAAGATGGAGCCATGAATGAAAATGTACCACAGAGTAAGTTCAAATGATTCATTGTGTGAGATCTTGAGGTTTGAACTTGCTTGGTTTTGTTTTATGTATATCTCCGCATTCAGCAATATTCCAGCTATATGACGGTGGTCTATAAATATTCGAGTCTGGACCAGACAATCCAGTGATTGATATCTTGAGCATCAATCCACGCAAATGGGATCGATGGCATGCATCAACCAAGTCAGCGAGACTGACCACACGATCCCGTTAGTCTCGCATAAACATATACATGTACATAGCTCCCCGGCTGCGTCATACAAAAAGACGTTAAAAGATGGTACTTGTTGTTACCCTGTCTGGCGCTCGGCATTAGGGGCTTACAGAAGGACTGGTCGGCTCTGAGTATGTATACTGTGTCTGAGTGGAGTATTCATGTTAAACTGCGGCATGGTATCTCAGTGTGCTAGCACTATAAATCGGCATCAGTCCAGACTAGTACAAGCAGCCACACACACGTGCATGCACATCGCTATATAAGTGCAATAATCTTGGACGCGACGTTAAACCCCATTTCACCTCCCCTCACCCATAGCAAAGTTGAAGGAAAAGAAGGAAACATACGATTAGATGAAACTATATCACTAAGGATATCAATGAAACACGTCAGAGGAAAATGCTATTTTTCTGAATTTTCTGAATATATTATTTTCATACTCACACATCTATGAATACTTTCCTATATGCACATAGACGTCAAACGCTTAATGGATAAAATATGATTTGATCATTATTTGAAATAAACATATTCGAGATAATTCTTTTGGAATACCGTGCACGAAAACAAACGTATCAATGTCAGTTGTTTAACGACCGATTCAGTTGTGTTCAGAAGCAGCTGTTGTATTAACCGCTCCATTGATAATATAAACATTTTTAATGTTGATCCTTTGTCTTGACTTGTTGATCTTGTGTTTCAGATGTTAAAAAGGTGTGTAGCGGAATGTATATGTTCACAGAAAAATTGTGCCGACTGCATCTGAAGTATCAGCTTCGTGCCTGCAATGGCACAGCTAACCTGGAACTGAAGTACTTCTTCTCTGCAACATTCGGCCCGCACTTGAAACAAAGAGTCGCAAATATAAATAGCAAGTCATTACTTTTCGTAGGTATAGGTCCACACAATTTTTTTAACCATAAAGAAGTTCAAGAGAAGTTTCTGTTACCAACACTGTCCTACATGCGCAACAATACGAGACCTTGGCCAAAAGTACTGTGGGCAGCGAGTCATGCTCCGGGTGCATTGAAGTCCCCGAAAGTATTGGCCCAGTCGTACGACAGCGTTAAACGCTACAATGGCAACATGGAGAGTTTCCTGCGAGCTTGGAAAGTTCCTATTTTCGATACCTTTAACATGACGGATGGAATGACGAGCTTTGATGGTTCGCATTATGGACTTGGGATGAATGTAGTGAAAGCGAATGTAATATTGAGTTACCTAAATGAATTGAAAAATAAAGGATTGTGGTGAAACCTCTTGTTGGTGTCTATTATTTAGTTTTAGTTTTGTTCGGCCATAAAAAAGAATAAGAAGATCCTTGATATATTTTTATGGATTAAAGTCTAAAATCATATACATACCAGAGATCATAATTTCAGGCACTTGTTCCGTTAAACTTGTTCCATTAATATATTATATTTCAAGTAGATTCATGGTGCTGACAAACCTAGAATCAGGGCAAACTTGAATTAGAACCCACGATCATAAGTTTCTCAGGCGGGCCTGATGGCCGCAAGTCTGCACGGCGAATTCTGATACGTAACATGATAAATGATTCTCAACCTTTGGAACGTTAATTTCACATACATGTACTTATGAAAAAGTATATGATATGTTCGAATTCAAGTCGGCCCTGATTCTAAGTTTGACAGCACCATACTCATGCTTATGGGTTTACCTAGTGGTTAAAGCGTTCCCTCGTCATGGCGAAGACCCGTGTTCGATTCCCGACATGGGAACAATGTGTGAAGCTAATTTCTGGTGTCACCCGCCATGATATTGCATGAATATTGTTTAAAGCGGCGTAAAATCACTCACTCACTCATGAGTTTCACCAAAGTAGTTAACCTCTAGGACCCGCTTCACCTCGGGACATTCGCCCACATCAAGACATGACGTGATTCAGGACATAACTGAAACTGTTCGAAGTGACGTTAAATCAAACTCGCCCACCATTGGTGAGCTGAGAAGAAAAGGTATGGAAAAAGACACTGAAAGAATGGCGTCTTTTGTCATCTGAAAGTATCCGATCGTTAAACCTCCAATCATTACGGATGTTGTCGAGGCATATGCAAAAGGGATATACCAAAAGAAAAGATGAATGTGTTGAATGTCTAGTGGTAGAGCGTCCGCCCGGAAAGTGGATGATGCGGGGTTGGGTCCCGGCCGCGTCATACCAAAAGATGTTAAAAGATAGTACTTGTTGTTACCCTGTCTGGCGCTTGGCATTAAGGTCGGCTCGGAGTCAGAATACTGTGTCTGAGTGGGATATTCATGTTATATGGGATATCTCAGTGGGCTAGCACTATAAAATCGGCAAAAGACAGACAGACAGACAGACAGACAGACAGCCACACACAAAAGCACGCACGCACGCACGCACGCACGCACGCACGCACGCACGCACGCACACACACACACACACACACACACACACACACACACGCACACACACACAAATATATATATATATATACTGTCATTGTAACAGAATCTTTACCAGGGGTATGGGAGACAACTCTGCTTGTCTTGTTTACATAGTGATTTGAAGTTCGCTTCAATTGTGCTCAATGTTATAATTCTTCTCAATGTGATGTTTTCCACTGAAAATCCATTTGTTATAATTCATGTGTAATTTACTGGTTTCTGTAATTGATAATAGTACACTCATTGTTCTGTAGTACATCTCCAAGTCTAACACTTGATATTTCAAGTACAGTTTCTGTTAAACTCATTTCCAAGCACGTGTTCCTTGAAGTAAAATTACTATTCGTGCATTGTAAATATGAATATTATATTTTAATGATAGGATTTATTATTTTCCTGTTCATCGAAAGTTAATACTGATCATGTGTCAGATAGATGTTGAGAACAGAGAGAATTTAACAGGTAAATAGATACCATATTGTAACGATTGAGCTGGACGTTATATCCGTAGCGCCACGCCAAGTTTTAAACTTGACAGCAATACATTTTTGCCAGCCATGTTTTTACGAATACGGAAATAAGGACCCGAATTCCTCATTGTGTTTTCAGTCAATATAAGTTATTGATGAGCTGAGTAACATTTGGTTTAGCGTGCCAGGATCATAAGATCATAAGAGGAGCGGGCCCTATATTTGGACTGAGGCGGACTAAGGCGGATCCAACTGGTTGAAATTCTGGAAAGACTGGGAATTGCAGATATATAAACGGAAAACAAGGGTAAATTGTTGCCCACACCAGGGTCCGTCATCGCGCAATGTAAAGTAGAAACCAAGCCTGAGAGAGTGAGTGAGTATGGTTTAACGCCGCTTTTAGCAATATTCGAGCAATATCACGGCTGGGGACCCCAGAAATGGGCTTCACACATTGTACCCATGTCGGGAATCGAACCCGGGTCTTCAGCTTGACGAGAGAACGCTTTAACCATTAGGCTACCCGACCGCCCAAAACCAAGCCTGAAGTAACACAAACAGGTGCGCCAAATCCCCCACTTCAAGCTACCCTGAGAAAAAAATGTTAAGGCGCATTGCCTGATCAATGGAAAACTTGGTATACGTTTCATCAACCTTTTCCGATACATTGACTCCGGAAAGAAACTCGGCTATTCAGGCCTTGAAATCATGGAAGGAGTAATCAGAGCTATCGGCACCACAGATTCATTCCGGGAGTACCTTGAAGGGAATAGTAATATTCCAGTAACATCAGAGCGGGGGACACCAGAAATGGGCTTCACACATTGTAGCCATGTGGGTAATGGAACCAGGTCTTCGGCACGACGGGCGAACGCTTTTACCACTAGGCTTTCCCACCGCCCCTAAAGTCACAGCAATAACCCGAATCTATTGATTCCAAAAGAATGAACTCGTCCCTTCGGCGAATTGTTTGTGATTGAATGTTGATATATACTGGATAATCGGATTGATTGCTGCTTGGACACTCTCCCATCATTACACTACCCCTGCTATGTTGTGTATGTCAAAGAACGAAATGCCCTCAAAAACTGCTCACTGACCGAAATAGTTTGCTTAGTTTACTTACGTAATTAGTGAATTGCACTGTCCACTCAGGCACTAACTTGTTACGATATTTCACTAATCAGTTAGTAAATATTTGCTAATTAGACTAGTACATGTGGCCTATCATTGACTAGGGCAGTTTACTAATCAGTTAGTAGACATTACTATTCAAATAATCTTCTTCTCATAATTTACTAACAGCAATAGTATATTTACAAAGCTTGTATGTTTTACTACACTTTAATAAAGGCTCGTTCCTTTGTCATTTTGCAATCCCTGTTGACACCTGCTGAATACAATTGGCAAACAAAACAGAAGAAAACATGAAAAATTCAGGTGAAAGATAACAAAAAACGATTTTTCAGTTGCATTTTACGTTTACTTATACAATGCTACGTAAACATTCTTCATTAAGTACATGCTGTAAAGTTTTTGTGATTTCATGAATAAAAACAAATTTATGGCGTCAATCGCTCCTTTCCTTAAAAATAATAGAGTTGAGACCTGGTACAAGGATATTCCCCTACTTAAAACACATCCCCACTTTCACACTTTGACCAAACATTGTCTCGTGGAAAATTATTTGCTTAATTCAACAGAACTCTTTGTCGGCTGTATTTATTCTGTGTGAGTCGCCCTTGCGTGATTTACGAGGAATACGTTTTCTGCCGCTGTTGCACGTGCACCAAGATCCCTCGTGAACTGATATTTAAAATGCATTATACACGGCTCATCATAATTTCGTGGGGTCCTTTTGTTTGTTTGTTGTATAACGCCGCACTCAGCAATATTCAAGCTGTATGACGGTTGTCTGTAAATAATCAAGTTGGGACCAGACAATCCAGTGATTAATATCATGAGCATCGATCCACTCAACTGAGAAGCGATGAAATGCATCACCCGAGTCAGCGAGCCTGACCACACGATCCCGTTAGTCTCATATAAACATATACATGTACATATATCCCCGGCTGCGTCATACAAAAAGACGTTAAAAGATGGTACTTGTTGTTACCCTGTCTGGCGCTCGGCATTAGGGGCTAACAGAAGGACTGGTCGGCTCGGAGTCTGTATACTGTGTCTGAGCGGAGTATTCCACATAGTCACCATTCCCGGCAAACATCGGTTGCTGAAGACCTATTCTTCCCCGGATCTTCCCGGGTCTCGTGGGGTCCTGAAGTAATATTTCATCAATCGCTTATAATTAAATGCTGACGGGGATTATAGGATAGATTGAGACCTGAATCTATTTGCTTTAAATATGATCATTGACGTAGTAGCCTGCTGTAACAACATTATAAACATAATATTTTTTGCTTTTAAGGCTTTTACGGGGGGCCTCTGCTCCATTATTTTTAGGGAATGGAGAGTTACTCGGACATTCCCCTTCTGCATGGGATACCCCTTCTCTCCACCACTGCCACGTGCAATCAACCAGGCAGGATATATTGTAAATAAGCTGTTTACGAACCATCTGCCCCTGTCACTCAATAACTTTGTACAATTCTCTGGACTGTTTTCTCATTTTGGCCGATTCACTTACTGTGTACCTTTGGTATAAAACCCAACTAAACGCTTATAGCTGTGTTCCCTATGTAGCAATGTTCCAGGTTACAACTCCCACCCACCAGATCATGTTTCATGTTGACAGTGCCTGACATGAATAACCGGTGTAGAGCCAGGAAAATACGTGTGGCTATTTTCGCTTGGTGATCTCGTCATATATCATTTTGTTGCTGCATGTGCATTAACACGGAACAGCATGTCACCACTTTGTCACGTCAGCGAAGTTGTAAGATGAATGGGACAGTAAACAACATTTACACCCTGATCTTTGATCCACAGATGTCCCGTCAAGTTTCAGGATCTAGAATTCAAAGTTGACGTAAACAATTCGTTGCACATGATGCAGAACGGTAACGTCATTTGTCATGACGCATATCCTATTTGCCAGGGATGTTTTTCTCCCCCGTTGAATTCTTTGCAAGCAGTAGAATGTTCTAGCTGCTGTGTGTCTTTTCAAATGGAAACGTTGAGTGTGTTGTTTGTGATTTTTCTCCGACCTTCTCATGGCTTTACATTGTACAGAAGTTCTTATACGTACAATGCAGAGCCGCGTTTGCGTCTGTGTACGGCGGGGTCGGTGTCGAAGTCGTCCTTCGGATACAACATGTACGCATCGAATGGTATGTAAACCGCAAGAGGTTCTTTTGACAATCTTTGATGTATTTTTAACCATTTATTTCACAAAAAGTAAATCGGTTTAGAAAGGAGTTTACAGTATCATTTATCCTTTGAATCTGTATGTTGTTACATTTATGAGTTTACAAACACTAAGGTGTCTTTACCGCTGTTGGGTAGGGCCCAGCCAAAGGTAAGGTTTGATGGTATTCCAAGGTAAGTATCTGGTTTGGGAACAAGGGGTATAAAAAAAATCCACTGTCGAAACATCTGACAGAGTTTAAGAAGGTCATGGCAGAATCAGCAATAGCCTTAAAAAGCATGTTATGAAGGCGTGAAACGTTGCTATGTATTTGTACCAAGTGGGGATTAGATAGTAAAAGAGGATATAGCATCACGTTCCCAGTTACCAACGTTGTCAGAGACGATGGGTCGGGTATCCAACTCGGCTTAGTTGATTCCGTGTCATTGTGTTCAGATGCTCTGGGACGATGCCCATGATTAGAATCACTGGTTTGTCTGGACCAGACTCCACTATTTACAGGCCGCCATGGTAGGCTAGATAGAATATTGCAATAGTACGGCTTCAAATAAGGCAACAAAAACAACATGTAGTAAAATATAGAGTTGATGGACATTATTTCATATAATACTTCATAGTTCAAAAGAAAGCTTGAGGTACCGGTAGACACTTTTGTAGAAATAAATAAAGTAAAAGGCAATAAATAGTACTTTCAAATGTCATATGAATGATCTCGGGACATAAGTCTGGCCAGTTCAGTTGAAATGTTGAACAAACACTAGACAAGATCCTAGTAGTTGACATAGAGAAACATATTCTCCATATATATTGGGTATTTTGGTAATCTAATTCGTTAAATCCATTTTATAAATCAAAATACCCTGTGTTTTAGCTGGTGACAAGGTAATATCAGTAATCGACTGAGTATGTTGAAATACCATGGATATATCTACAGACATTCAATATTCAATGACATCACTTTACTATAATGCCAACGTGGTTATTTTTCCATTTTGTCTAATGTACAAAAGGTGGCATTATCCCCGCGTTGTTCTGTATTGGTTGGTTTGTTTTGTTGTTTAACGCCGCACTCAGCAATATTCCAGCTATATGACGGCGGTCTGTAAATAATCGACCAGACAATCCAGTGATTAATATCATGAGCATCGATCCACGCAATTGGGATGGATGACATGCATCAACCAAGTCAGCGAGGCTGACCACCCGATCCCGTTAGTCGCCTTTTACGACAAGCATAGTCACCTTTTACTCGTTGTACTGTAAGTTATACTTACCAATGTTTATGTATCGTAGAATAGTCAGTTGATGGAACTATTGGCAGTGGACAACATACAACCCTGTTCACGTACCTTTTCTGCACGTAAAGTTGCACATGTAAATAAAAGCATAAGTATGAAATAAACAAATTCCAAAAGGGAGAGATTTCTCATTTCTTCTTTGTACTTATCTGACAATAGGATTGGCGCAAGAAGGATTGTTTGGATTAAACCGACATCAAAGGCGTGGTTGAATGATATTGTAAAGGAACTTTCCGCAGAGTGACCAGAGAATTCCGCAGAGTGACCAGAGAATTCCGCAGAGTGACCAGAGACAAGTTTTACTTCCTTTATCATAAGCTTTAAAGTCCTTATCCAAAGAGTCGTCATGTCAGTCAGGGCGTTAGGGTAGCCTTGTGGTTAAAGCGTTCGCTCGTCACGCCGAAGACCCGGATTCGATTCACCACATGGTAACAATGTGTGAAAAACATTTCTGGTGTCACCCGCCGTGATATTGCTGGAATAGTGCTAAAAGCGGCGTAAAACCATACTCGCTCACTCACTCAACACGTAAACCCGTGAAACAGAAAGATGAAGTTCATATAGCAATACATTTTGCTGGTTTCGCCTGCTGAGTCTCGGAATGTGGGAAACCTATTTTCACAAGTTTGCACAAGATGATCTTGTCGTCTTCCGAAACCTTAAATTGCTGTACACTATTTGATAATGATCCATAATACTGACGGATTCGCACACTCGACTGTGCTTTTGGCAGATACTATTCATGGATATGGAAAGGCTTTTGTCGCTTTTATTTCTCTAGCAGGCATTCTCAGTGAACCAATTTAATTTTCAAAGTGGATCATTTGTGGATAGACAAAGTTAAGAAAATTCAAGATATAAGACAAAGTTGAATTTAATGGAACAATTTGATATATAAATGTGAGAACACTATGACCAACGGAATATCAGCCGTAATACACCAATAAGTCTGATATCGCGACATGTTGTTGATATCGAAAGTGACCTTATCTATATTATATAATAAATTATTCATATCAGTTTTATTAAAACTTCATCCACGTCCACAGAGAAGGGAAAATAGAATCATGCGATTTATATAAATTCCCGATTAGTATGGGGTATTCACATATATGCCTTGTTCAAAGTATTGAATATATATCAGTTGTACATATTGACAGGTCCATGATGTCAATCACTGGATTGTCTGGTCCAAACTCGATTATGTACTGACCGCCGTCATACAGCAGGAATATTGCTAAGTACGGCTTTAAACAACAAACAGACACGCAAAAACATATTGACAGTCAAGCACTTATAATTATGCCTCGTTACTTGTTCATATAAAATCAGATTATGTAGTATTTACCTATGAAATTTGATGATGAACAATTTTGTTCCTTTTTTCAGAAGAGTCAGGTCAGAGTGACAGAGAAGGGACAGTTTTGTGTGTGTGTAAAGAGATTGCAGAAAGCAAATTCTGTCAAATGTTTTCGATATAAGTAATACCTATATCGACAAAAGCATGTATGAATAGTTATATGATACACACTCAAACTGGGCTAATTATGCTAATATTGCAGGTCCACTGCGGTGGCACCGGATCTCAACCTGCTGTGGGGGAGCGAAGCAGTCTCCCGTACCTCTGAGTACCCGAGGCGCAGCGTGTGGTCAGCCCTACACTCTCACATACAGTCAGTCTCAGGCTGCAAGTGTATCGTCAGTCACATATAACAATGGTAGGTTTTCAGTTTGGTGTTAGCTGAATATATAAGTTACCTCTAGCCATATAGATCGACACGTCCATACCACGAACAACATGCTGAACGTGTGTTTGCAATAAAATAGAATAACAGAATGTTAACGTTCAGGAATACAGATGCGCCGACCACAGACAATCTCCAGTCACACAAAACACCAGTGTGATTAACTGATGAGGACATCATATTTGATGTCAAATGACTTGTACTCATCTCAGATTGTTACGCCATCATTTCTGTAGGTTCCCCTGCAACAATGGTGTCCAAGACCAATATCAGAAACGTCTGCTGAGATCTGATGGTTGTTTTAAAATAAATACGAGTTAAGGTTAGCACCGATTAACACGACTGTGCAGCTTATGGTTTGTTATCAAGTACCAAAGGTTGGAACAAGTGACATTCATATTTGATGCGATAGAGAGCTGTGATTCGAACCGAGTGCGAAATCTTGAATAAGGACCAACATGGCATGTGTCATTCCTTGTCTATATGTATGGAGGGTGTGATTATTTTCTATACGGCTATCATCGAGTTCATGTTCAAGACCATAAATCATGTTTAAGTGACAAGTGCACATTCGGATTTATATTTCTTCAAACTCGATTCGTCAGTGTTTCAGAAGAGCACATTTTATAGTGTTTTCAGGCTTATAAAAGGGATACGACCTATTTCGAACCAGGGACTATTTTGTGGCAGAAGTATTAGTACAAAGATACGGAACGCAAGACAGGGACATGTTCTCTTTCAATACCAATTCAATGTCTCCTACATATCCACAGGACAAACAGCTACAATGACCTTCCCGAAAAGGAGACTCTCTCTCAGTGACGTACCCCGTCGTCAGGGCTGCACGTTCCTCCTGGGGGAGATACACTACCATGCTGGCATCACAGGGGACACAGGCTCCGAACACTGGCTGGAACACACAGGATACGGGGCCGAGGTAGGTCGAGTGGGTGAACGTAGGACAGAGACAGGCGAACGACGAAATCGGGCGGATGCAATGAGTCACATGTGGCATCAGGAACTACTTTACTAAAGGTTGCTTCTGGAATGTTACAAGCTGGAAGTTCTTGTTAACCTCGGGAATGAATATGGAGGAAAGGCCTAGGTATGGACATGGAATTTCAGTCTCTGAATTTAAAGTCCCAGAACCTGCCTTTAGTAACGGATTATTTTGATATACATTGAGGCCATTCTTTATAATGATGATATTCCCCTATTGGTGGAATTCACAAGGCTATCCCTAACTTAAACTTGATTTGTTTTTTGTGCAGCGTAAATCTGTTCAGAGAGGGCTTCCTAAGGTTGTATAACCTGTACATCTCTCCCGTTCACAATGTCAATAAACTATACAAAACAACGATGCCCAGAAACCCTTGCGGATGATGTCCTATGGCACATTCTTCCACACCCTTGCTCAAAACGATCGCCCAATTCAGCCAATGCTATGGGACCCATCCACTCTCTAATCATTAAACGGGACCCGAGCAGCGAGTAAACATTGTCCAGAAGCAGGTTGACTGCATCTAGTGAATTGTTACTTACCATGTTGGTGGAAGAAGGATACAGCCCATACTGCCTGTAAACAGCTATGGTGAACAAATAGAGGTGAGGTGAGGTGAAATTGGGTTTAACGTCGCGTCCAAGATTATTGCACTTATATAGCGACGTGCATGCACGTGTATGTGTGTGTGTGGCTGCTTGTACTAGTCCGGACTGATGCCGATTTATAGTGCTAGCTCACTGAGATACCATGCCGCAGTTTAACATGAATACCCCACTCAGACACAGTATACTGACTCCGAGCCGACCAGTCCTTGTTTTAGCCCCTTAATGCCGAGCGCCAGACAGGGTAACAACAAGTACAATCTTTTAACGTGTTTTTGTATGACGCGGCCCGGGATCGAACCCTGGACCTTCCGCTCTCCGGGCGGACGCTCTACCACTAGACCACGGAGGCGGTCGAACAAATAGAGAGACATAACTGTCAATAATTTAGTATTGACGTGGCAGATGAATGTTGAGATATGAGCAGGTAGGGCACATCAGGACGCTATTCATATTAGCTGAAAACAGCTAAATGCTAAAGTGGATATGCTGTAGAGATCTATATATGTGAATTGTTAATGTAGACTGGAAAAACCCACTGAATTATTAAAAGAAAGATACTAATGTTAATGTGTACAGAAATGTAATATGTATTATGGAATAAATGTTATGTTAATGTATATGTAATAACCCTAAAACAAATGATCTAGTTGTTATAATAAAGAATTTATAGTTCCTTATTTTCGTGAGGATTACACTGCTATGTTGTCGCTGTTTCAGGTCCATCTGGTGCACTACAACAGGAAGTATAGCGGTATAGTGGAGGCGACGTCAAAACCGGATGGACTTGCCGTTATTGCTATCCTTATACAGGCGAGCAGCACGTTCCATGTTGTATTTTCATTTTGTAAACCACATTTTTAAGATTACTGTAAGAAAGTGGTGTAGTATCCCTGTCTCATGTTTTGGATGACATCATGCCTGATAACTGTAAAGATTGATCCACTCTATGGGGAAAAACAAGGAAACGGTATATAAGGGTCCTTTTTGTGGTAATAGCCAGTACCTATTTGGCAAGTTATCGCGTTTGTTGTTTTAGAAAGCAAGAACATCACCAAACAGCGAGTTAAGAAGATATGTCTGCTTGGTGTCGAGGTTAAAGGCAAACGGTACAGTGTTTATTTTACATACGAACCAAACCAACTCAGAATATGAAATATCACTGTCTATAAGTGTATCCAAGAAGATATGCTTTACACTTTATTTGTTTGTTTGTTTGTTGTGTTACGCCGCACTCAGCAATATTCCAGCAAAATGACGGTGGTCTGTAAATGATAGAGGCGGGACCAGACAATCCAGTGATTGTCATCACGAGCATCAATCCACGCAATTGCGATGCGATGACATACATTATGCAGCAAGCCTGACCACCCGATCCCATTAGTCGCATCTTACGACAAGCATAGTCGCTTTTTACGGCATGTTTGGGTTGCTGAAAACCTATTCTTCCCCGGATCCTCACAGGTCGCTTCCATTGTACTACACAAACTACTTGATATAACTGTATTGCCCAGCCCTATATTGTGTTTCATTGTAATTACCACATACAATATTGTTTACAACACATGTAATGTTTCTATGTTTGTAGCGTCCTATACATGGTATATGTGTTATGATGTATATTCCCTCCTACAGATGCGAAACTCAGGACAACTATAAGACCCCTCCTGCTGCTCCCCCACAGTAAAGAGTTCTTCATATATGAGGGCTCGCTCACGTCTCCGCCATGCTCGGAGTCAGTACTATGGGTCGTTATGAGGCAACCATTACAGCTGAGTTCACGAGGGGTATGTCATGGAACGTCCGCCTGTGGATGACGTTGATCTGTATTTGATGTTCATAGCATACATGTAGAAACGAGAAGCTTTTTATATCGTAACCAAGAAATGATAAATGAGACATTTTCTCTTGATGTCCCTTATACCAAGCCGTGACTACTAAGGAATATTACTGGGCTTAGAATCCTTTGCAAGTATATATCCAGAGGTAATATGGAACAGTACTACAGATTCTGTTGTATGTATACCTGAGATGAAATACCTGCTTTCAGCAATTTTCAGGCTGTGTAGTCCGCTACTAGCATAACTAAAATTGTTCAAAGGAGCCATCTTTCCCTATGGATTCCGCTTCCAGTACATTCCTGCTATTTTATATGGATCATTTGTAGGATATCAGAATGAGAGAGTGAGTGATTTTTTTCTAACGCTGTCGTCAGCATTATTTTAGCTATATGACGACAGCCTGTAAATAACTGAGTCAGTGGCTGCAAGTAACGATCACTTATAAGACACGGTGACACCATCAAACTGGCGAGCCTGACCAGACTGTCTTCTTTAGGCAACACTTCCGACAAGCGTAGGGAACTGCGGACCTATCCTTCCCCGAAATCCTGACAGCTACATGTACCAAAATATTCATTTATGTACGGTAGCAGTTTGTAATCCATGGTATCTGTTCCACGGCGACGTGTGGAGCATCTACATGCTATGTAACGTATTAATAGTATTCATTATATCTGAAACGACTATGCAAGGCATATTCAATGTAAGAACACGAGACTATTATGTCTCATTATCGTGATTATTTCAGGCAGCAACTTCTTAACAGTACTACCTAACCCACCCTACCCCTTTTCTTTATAGCTGCAGATGCTGAGGAACCTTCCAAGAAAAGGTGGGCGGGTGTTGGCGACATATACAAACGTCCGCCCCGAACAAGAACTTAACAACAGGCTTGTGGAAACCAATTTCCCTTGTTCAGACAACCTCGATGCCTTCAATACACCGACAGAACACGGAGGACATTTATAGATATGAACATTGGAAAATGTGACGAATATGTGTGTGTTAAAGAGTTTAGGAGCTTATATTAACATATATATGTCAATACATTTGTTTGGCATTTCCAAATTTGACGCCTCAGTGACACAACTTATATCCTATGCAATTCCCTATGTGTACCTTATGTTCCTGTCTTTTGTAATTGAACAACTGACTTGCCTTTGCATGTATTTGTGATGGTTGCCTCCAGTGAGGAAGGATATGTTAACCTTCTCGTGAACACCATGAACATGTGTTTGTTGCTTTAATTTATGAAAAAGGTTGATTACTTTTCATTACATGAGATTGATTATGTTGTGTAAGTTTAACATCTATTTATACGTTTGAATAGGATATCGAAATACTTATATATATTCCATGCCATACATACTCTTATCTCATCAGCAACCCATGCTTGTCGTAAGAGACGACTAACGGGATCAGGTGGTCAGGCTCTCAAACTTTGTTGATGCATGGCATCGTATCCCAATTGTGTAGATGGATGCTCAAAATATCATTCACTGGATTGCCTGGTCCAAACTCGATTACTGACAAAATCGCCATCATATTGCCAAGTGCAGCGTTAAACAACAAACAAAGAACAAACATGATGAAATGATATATCAGGTATTTATGTTTTTATTGCTATTTAATATTTTTGTAGCTACAATGAAATCCCGTTATAGTTTTTGAACATTCAACGTAATAGTTTTGCTGAATGACACCTCAGTATGTTATGTGGTTTATAAGCCGGCACCATTGTGAACAAAATGTCATCTTCAGTTGTTGAACCATAGCGTTAATCACTGTTTGATTGTCCACTGCTCTCAGTGGTGTATTCTGTACTGTACACGTTTTCTTACTGATACCCAAGGTGATTCTAAAGAACAATCCTTGTAACCTGTTTTGTTTTCTTTCCTACCATGACACACCGAAGACCCAATATTTCCCTTAGCCGGATACAATGTGTAAAGTCCATATTTGGTGCCCCCTTGGGAACCCATGGAAGATAAGAATGTGTCCTCAGCACCCCATTGCTGGTCGTAAAAGACGACCGAATTGGGCAACCTGTTTAGAATCGAAACTGTGATACTCTAGTTATTATACTGTCCATCGCTGACAGGTTTTATTCCGTATAAATATTTATTATGTCTAAGTTCTCGTCACGATATGGCTGAAATATTGCCAATGTGACGTTAAATTCTAACTCACTCACTCACCATATTTGGTGTCCTCCGCCGTGCTATTGCTGGAATTTTGCTAAAATGCGGCGTAAAACCTTACACACTCGTAAAGTCACTTCCATCATGAAACCGTCGTATATAGGAAATTACTAAAGGTATAAACTACACGTACGTATGATATTAGCTGTTATGTGTAAGAGTGATCTAAACTTCTCACACATCATTCAAATCTAGCTTCAAAGTCACTGTTTGTATTGGAATACATGGCACTGTTTACATATGCATATATATTGTTGTGTCAATGGATGTACACCCAGCTAGTTTTGTTTTCTTTCCTACCGTGACACGCCAAAGTCCCGGATCGTTCCAGGCTGCATTGGTACAATGTGTGAATTCCAGATTTGGTGTCCCCCGCTGTGATATTGCTGGAATATTGCTGAAAAGTGGTGTAAAACCATACTCACTCACTCACTCCTAGCAATAAAACAGTCGTATGTAGATAATTACTAAAAGTATGAATTACACATCCGTACGATTACATCTGTTACGTGTATCTAAACTGCTCATACATCGTTCAAATCAAGGTTCAAAGTCACTATTTATATAGGTATACATGCCTCACTTTATACATATTATTGTCTATAGACACATATGAAACTGTCCACATATGCATGAATATTTTTGTGTTTGATCGGAGAGAGATGTACACCCTGCTGGTCACAGATGCAATGTATATCGTTGTGTTTGATCGTATAGAGATGTACACCCAGCTGGTCACAGATGCAATGTATATCGTTGTGTTTGATCGTATAGAGATGTACACCCAGCTGGTCACAGATGCAATGTATATCGTTGTGTTTGATCGTATAGAGATGTACACCCAGCTGGTCACAGATGCAATGTATATCGTTGTGTTTGATCGTATAGAGATGTACACCCAGCTGGTCACAGATGCAATGTATATCGTTGTGTTTGATCGTATAGAGATGTACACCCAGCTGGTCACAGATGCAATGTATATCGTTGTGTTTGATCGTATAGAGATGTACACCCAGCTGGTCACAGATGCAATGTATATCGTTGTGTTTGATCGTATAGAGATGTACACCCAGCTGGTCACAGATGCAACAGTGGAAGTCTCATTCCCTTCAGAAATCATCCCCTGATGATGTTTTCGTTTTCAGGAAAAATATAACGATAAAACCTGAAAAGAAAAGGGGCTCAGGTTACGTGTCAGATACGAAGGATCTTTCTGTCTGATTAGTAGGCAATAGTTTGCAGTGTAAAAACTTTTGACTGTTTGATTGGCATTCCACAAGTTGCTGACTAAAGAAAACAACTTAATGCATAACAACTTCTGGTATATTGCATATAGCGAGGTTTACGATGTAGATTCTCACACCCCTATCAAACCAGAATGACTACACAAACCAAGCTAGCTTGGTAACGGTGTAAGAATCAACATTGAAAAGTCGATATATGCTATACACCAGAGGTCGTAAGATGTTCGAGATGGACAGCAATTTGAGACAAGTTAAAATGAATTAAACATCGGGGAGTAAACTTTAATGTATAATGCTTTTACAGGTCATAATTTCGTATACATGGGGTTTTATTGATGTCTTACCGGCCGCGGTGAATCCAGTTGACAGAAAGAACAAGCCATGCCAGCCAATGGAATCTTTGAGGATTTGCCCAAGGAAGGCACTTGTGGCTCCAGTTATGATCTGATGAGACAGCAAGTCAAATAGTTGACATATTGGTCATCTAAGCACAACTAGAAGTATCAGATCCTGAGATCAACGTCAGATATATTACCACAGGGTAAGCAAGAGGGGTGTTTCACATTTTCACTGATGTGTGGAACCGAATTCGGGTTTACACTGTACAGCTTCAGCTTAAACCGTCGTTTAAAGAAGTGATAGTGTAGACTCTCAGTGCCAGCATAAATGTGCATCTATACAATTAATCCTTTAATCTCATACAAAGTAACAAAATAAATACTAATGTAACATGCATGTTGTATGACTTAGTATGACTTACTGGTGTTAGAAGCACCAACGTATGATTAAGGCTTTAAGTGTGACTAAAGGTTGCAGTCAGCAATGGTAGAGTGTTTATAATCAGAGACAGACAATTTACTCCTTTAGGCAGCTTGATTTGTCAGGTCACGTTTACCCGCATCTCACTGCAAGCATGGGGAACTGTGGATATATTTTGTCAACGAATCTATCATATTGCCTTACCTGGGATGTGAAAAGAAGTCCAAAGTTGACACCGACATACGTGTTCCCATACATCCTGGCAATGGCAGGTGGCATGATGGAGAAGATTCCGGAGAAAGCAAAAAAGATGAGGCACACCCAGATGAAGAACATCACCCTCCCAGCATACTCACACCCCAGAAACGAGGCTATGAGGCAGGCGAAGGCAATATATATACATCGGGCTGCAATCTGGTAATAAAAAACAGCACATGAAAAAGCCATGTATAACCGATCATATATCATAATGGAAATTAACAAAGGATAATGATAAAGGAAGACTTAAGGTCATGTCATTCAAAACAAAGCCAAATAAACAGTACAGGCGGTGTCTCCCTAGTTTGGATTCCTATGAAATATTGTCATTTGTAAGTCTCACTTTTAAGCCGAAGCTCACACAAAAGGTGCAGTTCTCTTCTAGATTCTGCTAAGAAGTAGCACTCATTTTATATTCCCTTTTATAATTTTCACACCTCTTATTTGTTTTCCGATATCAAATATATTTTAATTGATTCCAGATTCACATTCTAATTATTTGATTTCCTGTTACCTTTCCTCTAATTTGCTCGAGATAATAAGATAATTAGATAAATAGCCTACTCATCAAAATCGATTATTTAAGATTACATACCTTTTCCTTGACTGACACTAAATAAAGCAGGTTATATAGAGGTTATCACGCAAGTGTGTTTGGGGATGGTAAATATCCTGCATTAGCAACAAACATTGTATTTAGCGAGCCTTGGCGATATCATATAATGTCATTCTTCAATTCTGTGCTTGAAAATCGCTTCCCCTCACTCACAAGCATTACCTAAACATTGCGAGTTTTCCTGGAATGCGCTCATTAATATTTATTACGTCACAGGGTAAGAGATGTGTCAGTCGGACAGTGACAGTAGCCAATATAGTTCCAATATAGCCAATATCTTATACATGTCGAAGCAACATATATTGTTTTTACTTGCCTTTCGCGGCAATCCATCGGTCTGTCCGCTAGAGTAACTGCCCTTTGTCAAAGGGAAGCTACTCTAACCCTAGTCTATGAGACGTCACGGCCACGTTCAGACTGTTGACAGTCGGTCTGTCCTGTCATAACGTTAAGCGCAGCCAGACGTACACACAGCGACAAAACGAAACAAGGTAACAATTCAAACATATTTCGGCCAAATCCAACTATTTTAATTTGTGGAAAAGATTTCAAGCACAGATATTGCTACTCATCCCGCTTGGCTGGGCCAGGTGCCCTCGCAAAATTGTTTTGAAATTTATATCTCCAAAGTTGCCAAAACTTATAAAATGCCTTAGCTACGTCACAGTTACACACTGATTTTCAGTATATTAGACTGTTCTTTTGATAATGATAGAATTATCCCAGGGCCTTTAGTTTATCCAGATTCCCGATGGTTAATTCTGACTCGATCGCCGAATGACAAGGGCGACGCCATGTTTGTTTATAAACACTGAAAGTAGTCCCTACGTGACCTTTGATATTTGCATCTCTATCCGCATATGACCCCAACGGATATCGTTTTTATCTGTTGGCTTTATCCTGCCGACCAACCTACCCATTATATGAAAAGAAGTGGTATTACCTTAAAGGAGAACCGATCCATGATATATCCCCAGAATATGCTGCCCCCAGCATTGAAGACTGATGACACAGACCCAACAATGGCCAGAAAGTGGTCATCATCAATGAATGTCTGTCCGTAATTCTGTATGAACATAAAAAGCGAAATTAAAGATTTTATCATTTTGAATAATGTGACAATGGATGGCTAAAACATCAGAATTATCAACAATTCAAGGCCGATGATTTTATAAACATTTGTTATGTAATAAATATACCTTATATTGTGATGAAACAAACACAATCCCTTCTCCCCCAAAGAGAAATATCAGCCACAGGAGGTAGAAGTTCTTGGACTTGAGGACCTTCTGTGGTGGAACATCTTCAGCAGCAGCACTGTTCAGGAATAGTGAGTGAGTTAAAATATAACATCAGGTCGTCATCAGACAAATAAATGTGTGCAAACGTGTACAATGCTATTCTATCATGAAGAGTCTCCACGTTAATCAAATCACGCCCTCACTCCATAATTGGTACATACAAGCGATTGAGGGAAGAGCGAGGGTGGTGGGGTCTATTGTCTGACACGATTCTTCTTCTTCTGAAAAGATCTTTTGATTATTTTAATAAACATTTAATTATTACAGCTATTGTTGTGAAGCCGATGATACCGCTATAGCATATTTGCATCGACAAACAGACCCATTGTCATACATGAAAGGCCTGTAAAGTTTACAGGTAATAACATCTGTATGCATTGAGATTTTATCTGGGACATGGGCCGTGAAATGGCTGTTTTTCACACGGTCGACCCAGACACAACTGCCGCGGTTGAATAAGTACAAAGTTATGCCATATAGTAGATCAAACCACAATGGATTACATGTGTCACTTGTTTGTACTTGAACGCTACAGTATAAACCAGGTCGCGATGTAGTGGATCAAAACACATTGAGTTACAGGTGTCACTTGTTTGTACTGGAACGCTACAGTATAAACCAGGTCTCCATGTAGTAGATCAAAACACATTGAGTTACAGGTGTCACCTGTTTATACTTGAACGCTACAGTATAAACCAGGTCTCCATGTAGTAGATCAAAACA
The DNA here is from genome assembly GCF_023055435.1 of Haliotis rufescens. Taxonomy (NCBI): domain Eukaryota; kingdom Metazoa; phylum Mollusca; class Gastropoda; order Lepetellida; family Haliotidae; genus Haliotis; species Haliotis rufescens. The sequence goes on along the minus strand of NW_025964383.1, from coordinate 24,685,557 downwards.
CATTGAGTTACAGGTGTTACTTGTTTATACTTGAACGCTACAGTATAAACCAGGTCGCAATGTAGAATATCAAAACACATTGAGTTACAGGTGTTACTTGTTTGTACTGGAACGCTACAGTATAAACCAGGTCGCAATGTAGTAGATCAAAACACATTGAGTTACAGGTGTTACTTGTTTGTACTGGAACGCTACAGTATAAACCAGGTCGCAATGTAGAATATCAAAACACATTGAGTTACAGGTGTTACTTGTTTGTAATTGAACGCTACAGTATAAACCAGGTCGCAATGTAGAATATCAAAACACATTGAGTTACAGGTGTTACTTGTTTGTACTGGAACGCTACAGTATAAACCAGGTCGCAATGTAGAATATCAAAACACATTGAGTTACAGGTGTAACTTGTTTGTACTTGAACGCTACAGTATAAACCAGGTCGCAATGTAGAATATCAAAACACATTGAGTTACAGGTGTTACTTGTTTGTACTGGGACGCTACAGTATAAACCAGGTCTCCATGTAGTAGATCAAAACACAGTGAGTTACATGTGTCACTTGTTTGTACTGGGACGCTACAGTATAAACCAGGTCTCCATGTAGTAGATCAAAACACAGTGAGTTACAGGTGTCACTTGTTTGTACTTAGACGCTACAGTATAAACCAGGTCTCCATGTAGTAGATAAAAACAGTGAGTTACAGGTGTCACCTGTTTATACTTGAACGCTACAGTATAAACCAGGTCTCCATGTAGTAGATAAAAACACATTGAGTTACAGGTGTCACCTGTTTATACTTGAACGCTATAGTATAAACCAGGTCGCGATGTAGTAGATCAAAACACATTGAGTTACAGGTGTAACTTGTTTATACTTGAACGCTACAGTATAAACCAGGTCTCCATGTAGTGGATCAAAACACATTGAGTTACAGGTGTCATCTGTTTAAACTTGAACGCTACAGTATAAACCAGGTCTCCATGTAGTAGATCAAAACACATTGAGTTACAGGTGTCACTTGTTTATACTTGAACGCTACAGTATAAACCAGGTCTCCATGTAGTAGATAAAAACACATTGAGTTACAGGTGTCACTTGTTTGTACTTGAACGCCTATGCAATGGAGATACGTTTGAAGTAGGTCTTCACATGCATAAAGATAGGTTAATATATACCAAGGGACGACAGGTAGAAGGATTACGATCAAAGCGTGTCAGTGTTTATGGTGGCTCTAAATTGTCAATGTAATGCATTATGTGGTGAATATATTTTCACGACGTTTGAAGGCTACATTCATGGTAGCAAGATAACATAAACAGTGTTAGGTCTCAGTGACATGTGTTTCTTCTTATCAGCCAGGACAACAGGGTATACAATAGGGTCGACATGTAGTGCAGCTAGATGGAATGTGTTCATTGCACTGGGGTTTCGTGACCTATTACTCATTGCATAATATGTACCAGAAAAGGCAATGCAGTATGCATGTTTATTCTGTTTGCAAAAAAACATATGTGCTATTCATATACAATACCCACTGTAAATAAAGTACCCCGGGATAAACATCAGCTGCAGAATGTTAGGGTCGACATACAAATGTATTTACATCCTACATACACGCATTCACCGTTTTAAATGAAGAAATGAATGACACCCCAAACTGTACAAGAAGATGCTTATCCATCGGGATATTGGAACATGTTCCTATAAACTTATTTCAAGAAACGTGTGATGTATGTGATGGAAAATAAATATAAAATATCAAGGCCAGAGAATAACCAGTCTCGATTATCCGCCGAAACAGATTGCATTGAGCGTAAAAGGCAAAGTAGCAGTGAAAAATATATGAAAGGATCACTGAGTGAGTGAGTGACTTGGGTTTAACACCGCTTTTGACAGTATTACAGTCATATTACAGCAGCTTAATATGGGAGGAAAGCCCGAAGTGATGCAGGTCTCAGACGATGAAACAATTTTAGAAACATAATTTACCAAATTTGGTTGAAGTTAAAAATGGTATTTTAATTTTGAATTACGTCTGTTGAGTACAAGTTCAGCGATTCTGTTGCTTATAGGTAAAGAATAACTCACTCTATGTCTTTTGTTTGAACGGCTGCAGCTTCAGGAGAAGCTGACTTCGTCATCTCCATGTCACCAGAGAATCCTTCGTTAATGTTACTCATTTCATCAACAGTCTTGTAGCTTGTTACCCCGACCTCATCCTGAAAAAATAGATGATGTCATTTGTCATTCAACAGTCGTTTTATCTAAATATTTCACAATTAAAAGGATTGTGATTTTTTGTTTGTTTGTTGTTTAACGCCGCACTGAGCAATTTTTCACTCTAAAGTCAGCGAGCCTGATACAATAACACCCCCTAAATATTCCAGCGATATCTGGGCGGGGAACACGAGGAAAGGTCTTCACACATTGTACCTGCGTGGGGAATCGAACGAGCCTTCGGCGTGACGAGCGAACGCTTCCACCACTAGGCTACCCCACCGCCCCACCGTGTCACATGAACTGAAGATGATCTCCCAAAGAGAACTCATGTACCGTTGTTAATGCTGATGTAATATTTCTCTGTGTGGTACCTGGCTGTCCTCGGGCGGGTCAACCAACATCAGACAGGAAAACAGCTGTACCACCGCGTATGTTCCCCCGAGCACCAGGAAGCAGTGGGGGACACGGTCCAACACCACGTCCTGAGAGAAGTAACTGAAGATGCAGAAGGTACACGCTGTAAGAAGGCCATATCAGTGTTGCAAACATTGCCTCTATGTCTATAGGTAAAACATTTGTGAGAGTCATATGCCCACCATGGCTACGTTTTTAAAAAGGTGAACTATATAGGGTAAGTTGGGGGTTGGTCAGGCACATGATCCAGTATGTTATTGATAAACATTGAGGGAAATCTCAATCTTTTAAATATCCAACCTTAAAAGCAAACAACAATCTCCTAATGATGTTCGGCACTTTGTAATAATATTAATTATACTACTACTACTACTACTACTACTACTACTACTACTACTGCTGCTGCTGCTGCTGCTGCTGCTGCTGCTGGTACGACTTCTACTATTACTACTACTGCTGCTGTGGTGGTCGGGTAGCCTAGTGGTTAAAAGCGGCGTAAAACCATACTCACCCACTCACTACTGCTGCTGCTACTACTACTATTGCTACTTCTTATAATAATTATTAAGACAGAAAGACTGTAGCTATCAACACATGTTTTCTTACTTCTCTCCACCGTTGTTGTCATCAGGGCTGTAGTTTTCTGGGTTGACATAGGCAGTGATAACCTGGTTAAACACCAGAGCGCCAGCTCCAAACCCTGCTATGATGGAACCACTCACAAGCCCCCTCCAGTCCGGCAGCCACTGAGAACATAATTCATCCAGGTGGGGTGGAATGGGGTTTAACTTAACTTAATGCTCTCATGTTTATTTCATGCACATGCAGGCAGGGTAACAACAAGTCCCATCTTTTGACGTATTTTAATATAACACTGCCAGGGGGTCAAACCACTGACATTCAGCTCCCCTAAAAGAGCTAAAGATGATGCGCTTTGGCCATTGGCCACCGGGGTCCCACGTATAACAAGCTGTCTAGGGAAGATATTCAGTGCTGGGGGATGGTTGAGTGCTTCTTACAGTATTCATGTTTCATCATGTTGGAATGAATGCGAGAAAATTATTTCAATTACCATAATAAATATCCGTTGTACGATTCCGACTGTATCATAAGCATGTTTTAATGAAATACAGTCCCCCTGATGATAATACCAGGTGTTTTTGAACATGTGAGCATATCCTGAACAGTGGCACACGTCACAAACACATATAAAGGCAAGTCAATTGTTAACCTAAGAAAATACGGGAACATACAACTGTATAGTACAAGTCAACATAGGGAATTGCAAAAAGCATCATTTTGTACACTGATGCGTCAGATTTGGAAATGTCCTCAAAATGTAAATTTTTTAAAACTTTACCGAAGCCTTGAATGTTGGCACTCGTATGACACTCTTTGAACACTTCGTAGACAAAACGTTAGCCCCCGATTTTTGCCCAGACCTCGAAATGTAGACACCAAAGGCTGGAGCTGCTGGAATATTGCTCAACATGAAGGGAAAGCTGGGACTCTGGGAAAGTTAAGTCATCACTCATGTCATACAGTCCCGTGTGTATATACTTTCCTGTCCTGATGAATCTTTATACAACGATCTACGTATGAAATAGATTAGACGGTTTCACAGGTCTCTTATTTCCCAGTTCAAAAGAGAAGGCCTTTAGTGACATTTGTTGAAGCCTACGAGCACGGACAAGAAGCTGTATTATGAGGTCGGAGATAAAACACGTGTTCCACAGCTCAAACTGACAATAACATGTGTACAAGGCATATTTTCGGTCATTCGTGACCAACTCGTGTTATTCCGGGACAAGCTTCTTGCAGGTTACGGAAAGGGGCGAGTGGTGACGAATGATTTTCGGTGAACGGGTAACACACGGACAGGTCGCGTATACGGATGGTGAGAAGCGGTCCGCACCACAATATTTTAAGATAGAAACACTTGTCTTCAATAATGTAGTTTGATCATACAGTATTTGATTTGGTGCGTAAAATGTCATTGCACGTTTATCAAATCAAATATATGGATGAATACAAGACGGTACATTTTGTGATACGTCATTGAAATAGTGAAATATTCATATAGTATTTGACCAACCTTCATGGCGCAGCCCAATGGTATAGGATATGCTATTCCTGTCCCCATACCAAACATCACGCCGTACGTAAAGACTGTAGCTATGTACGAATTCTGGATCGCGAAGTAGGACAGCATTACGCCCAGACTGCATGGATGAACAAGAGGACACATAATCATATAAATACATATTAATATTTTCACTAAGTCAAACTATTCAATGTTAAACTAAAGGTTAAATGATCGGTTGTATGTCTTACGCAGCTACAATGTATTTATACGTAATAACACTTCACATTAGTTTACAGTTCCGTGAATCTACTGACCTCATGATCCATGATCCTATGAGAGTCGTTATTCTTGGTCCAAGCTTCCTCTCAAGTAGCCCTCCTCCAAACATTGTGATTCCTTGACCAATCATCATACACGCCTGTACCCATATCCCATCTACATAGCGGAGATCACTGGGGGAGGACCGTCTCCGTATGTACGATATTATATATGGGCTGAAGTTCCCTGGAATTGGAAATACATATTCAGTAGTTCAATGTAGTTAACAAATGTTCCCTAACTCAACGATATATTCCACATGTGGAGCTTTATGGAACAGATCGCGTCCTGGTCTGTATTTGAGAGTTTGCGTTTAATGTATTTGTGTTCTGTGTTATAACATAATGATTGTTTAAGCGTATATGGAATGTGGGGAGTTATATGACAAACATAACTTTGGTATAACAAAGAGGTCGTAAAGGATCGAGACGGAATGGAAGAATCGGAGTGCCATGTACAACAATAATGACAGGTGTTACATGGGTCAACAGACTCTATACTACCAACTTGTTCCGTGCATGTCGCATTTACAACGACAATGACACCAGGTGTTACATGGGTCAACAGACTCTATACTACCAACCTGTTTCGTGCGTGTCCCATGTACATCAATTATGACACCAGGTGTGAAATGGGTGAACAGACTCTATACTAACAACCTGTTCCGTGCATGTCGCATGTACAACGACAATAACACCAGGTGTTACATGGGTGAACAGACTCTATACTACCAACCTTTTTCGTGCATGTCGCATGTACAACGACAATAACACCAGGTGTTACATGGGTGAACATACTCTATACTACCAACTTGTTCCGTGCGTGTCGCATGTACAACGACAATATCACCAGGTGTTTCATGGGTCAACAGACACTAAACTACCAACTTGTTCCGTGCGTGTCCCATGTACAACAATTATGACACCAGGTGTTACATGGGTCAACAGACTCTATACTACCAACTTGTTCCGTGCGTGTCCCATGTACAACAATTATGACTCCAGGTGTTACATGGGTGAACATACTCTATACTACCAACTTGTTCCGTGCGTGTCTCATGTACAACAATTATGACACCAGGTGTTACATGGGTCAACAGACTCTATACTACCAACCTTTTTCGTGCATGTCGCATGTACAACAATTATGACACCAGGTGTTACATGGGTCAACAGACTCTACACTACCAACTTGTTCCGTGCATGTCGCATGTACAACAATTATGACACCAGGTGTTACATGGGTGAACAGACTCTATACTACCAACTTGTTCCGTGCGTGTCCCATGTACAACAATTATGACAGGTGTTACATGGGTGAACATACTCTATACTAACAACCTGTTCCGTGCATGTCGCATGTACAACGACAATAACACCAGGTGTTACATGGGTGAACATACTCTATACTACCAACTTGTTTCGTGCGTGTCTCATGTACAACAATTATGACACCAGGTGTTACATGGGTCAACAGACTCTATACTACCAACTTGTTCCGTGCATGTCGCATGTACAACAATTATGACACCAAGTGTTACATGGGTCAACAGACTCTACACTACCAACTTGTTCCGTGCATGTCGCATGTACAACAATTATGACACCAGGTGCTACATGGGTGAACAGACTCTATACTACCAACTTGTTCCGTGCGTGTCCCGTGTACAACAATTATGACAGGTGTTACATGGGTGAACATACTCTATACTAACAACCTGTTCCGTGCATGTCGCATGTACAACGACAATAACACCAGGTGTTACATGGTTGAACATACTCTATACTACCAACTTGTTTCGTGCGTGTCTCATGTACAACAATTATGACACCAGGTGTTACATGGGTCAACATACTCTATACTACCAACTTGTTTCGTGCATGTCCCATGTACAACGACAATAACACCAGGTGCTACATGGGTCAACAGACTCTATACTACCAACTTGTTTCGTGCATGTCGCATGTACAACGACAATAACACCAGGTGTTACATGGGTGAACATACTCTATACTACCAACTTGTTTCGTGCGTGTCCCATGTACAACGACAATAACACCAGGTGCTACATGGGTCAACAGACTCTATACTACCAACTTGTTTCGTGCATGTCGCATGTACAACGACAATGACACCAGGTCAACAGACTCTATACTACCAACTTGTTCCGTGCGTGTCCCATGTACAACAATTATGACAGGTGTTACATGGGTGAACAGACTCTATACTACCAACTTGTTCCGTGCGTGTCCCATGTACAACAATTATGACAGGTGTTACATGGGTGAACATACTCTATACTACCAACTTGTTCCGTGCGTGTCCCATGTACAACAATTATGACAGGTGTTACATGGGTGAACATACTCTATACTAACAACCTGTTCCGTGCGTGTCTCATGTACAACAATTATGACACCAGGTGTTACATGGGTCAACATACTCTATACTACCAACCTGTTTCGTGCGTGTCGCATGTACAACAATTATGACACCAGGTGTTACATAGGTGAACAGACTCTATACTACCAACTTGTTCCGTGCGTGTCCCATGTACAACAATTATGACACCAGGTGTTACATGGGTGAACAGACTCTATACTACCAACTTGTTCCGTGCATTATGTAAATACAACAGTAGTGACACCATGTATTACATGGGTCAACAGATTCTACACTACCAACTTGTTCCGTTCGTGTCGTATATACAACAGTGAAAACACTAGGTGTTACATGGGTCAAACGATTCTACACTACCAACTTGTTCCGTTCGTGTCGTATATACAACAGTGAAAACACTAGGTGTTACATGGGTCAAAAGATTCTACACTACCAACTTGTTCCGTTCGTGTCGTATATACAACAGTGAAAATACCAGGTGTTACATGAGTGAACAGACTATACTACCAACTTGTTCCGTGCGTATCGTATATACAACAGTGATAACACCAGGTGTTGCAAGGGTGAACAAACTCTAAACTACCAACTTGTTCCGTGCGTGCGATGGATGTGTATCCCCGAATAAGTGACAATTATGTCAGCTACATGCACACGCCTGGGCCATACATCATACTCCTTGCAAAGTAACACATGTTACCTGACGGATTTGACACTGATCTCACGACGGATTGCAAGGCATGTACGCATGTACATCTAGGTCACGGGCATTGATAACTAAAGTTATGACATTCGCAATAACAAATACAGCAACACGTGTATTTTTGTTCATAAAAGAATATTATCTTTATACTCACCGTATGAATAAAGTGTGCCGAGTGTGAGATGTATTAAACATCCAGCAACAATAATAACACACCCTCGAAGGTTACACTGTCTTCTCCGAACTATTGCGCCGGGAATGTTGGTTGGCTTTACAAATACGCCCTGGTTGTCTCCTCCCGCGTTCGCACTGTTCTGTTCTTGCACGTGCATCGTGTTGTCCTCACTGACGTCCGTGTCGTTTTCTTTAATCATCTGCATGTCAGTATGGTTTATATTTTCATGTAGCACTACCTTCTACCACCGAGAGTCTATCTTACCTGGTTGCAACAGAGCAAAAACAGCGTTGTTTACACTCAGCCCCGCAACACGCCGGTCAGCTAGCGGAGTAGGATTTAATTTGACATACATAGTGTGTTTTTAATATGTAAGTGGCGTGGTTAACACGTACACGGGGCGGTGGGTATCCTTGTGGTTAAAGCGTTGGCTCGTCACGCTGAAGACCCGGGTTCGATTCCCCTCATGGGTACAATGTGTGAAGCCCCTTTTCCGGTGTCCCCCACTGTGATATTGCTGGAATATTGCTAAAAGTGGGATAAAACCAAACTCACACACCACAATTAACCCGTATTAACATTAAAATACAGTATTTATGTAATCCTTATTGAATGTTAATGTACCTGATGAACCTGATATTTGCATCAAAGACTATTTGGATCTATTTTTATCACTGAATTTTTCGTTACACTTATATGAAATAGAATGTATATATATATATATATATATATATATATATATATATATACATACATACATACATACATACATACATACATACATACATATATATATATATATAAAAGTCAAATTATTTCATCTAAGCATACTGTTTTATTTGAATTAAGTATATTTCATATTTTATGTTACAGTAAACAGTTTATTGAATATAATCATTATCATTTCTCAAATATTCACAAAACATGTTTGATAATCAACATTTGACCCGTATTTACGTAAACATAGTAATCTGACCTTTTTCATGTGCACACGCGACCTCAAAACGAATGGCGTAGAAGAAACAATTTCGATGACAATCATAATTTTGGGCATCTACCAAAATACTGTCAAAGTTTGGTAAGTGTTTCTTTGTTTTAATCTGCATCAGGTAAAGTACTACTTCCCTAGAAACATAGCTCCATTAAGTGGGTTCTACCCTTCTGATCACTATAATCAGGATCAGAGTGTCCCGCAAGGGAGTATTTTGTCTGTCGCTTTATTTAGTATAAAAATAAAAAGTCTTTCAAAGGTTTGAAGTGATTCAGTAGATGGATCACTTTTCGTGTATGATTTTAATGTTTCTTGTGGAAAAAATATGCATACAATAGAGAGGCAGTTACAAATCTGTCTCAATATAATTCATCAATGGGTTCAAATTTCCCAAATCAAAAACTAATTGTATACATTTCTGCAGAAAATATAAGCCGCATAAGGACCCTGATCTTTTTTAAATGGCACCCCTATCAAAGTTGTAAAGGAGGCCAAGTTCTTCGGCCTTATTTTCGATAGCCATTTTACTTTCCTTCCGCAAGTTAATTACCTTAAAGCTTAACGTCTGAATGCACTCGATTTATTCAAAGTAGTTTCTAATTCTCAGTGGGGAGAGGATCAAACAATCCTCTTATACTTGTATAGATGACTGATGCGTTCAAAATTCGATTACGGCTCCATTGTCTATGGTGGAAGAATAATTTAAAAAAAACTAGCTACTATCCATCATCAGGGTCTTAGGCTTTGCTTTGGAGCCTTAGAACTTCTCCAATTCAAAGTCTATATGTAGAAGCGGGTGAACCTTCTTTTAAACAACGCCGTCTGAAAATTATCTTTAATTATCAGTCAAATCCTCTATACTAATAGCGTCTTTATTCCTCTTTATCAAGATATTTACAATAAAACATCATCTCTTGTTCCACCACTTGGAGTCAGAATCCAGTCTGCCATATCAGCTTCTAATATTAAACTGTAAGATATAGATCCGCTCAACTGGTTTCATCAACTCAAGGTAGACCTTACATTAACCAAATTAAAGAAATCAGATACTAATCTACAATCAATTAAGAAACACTTACGGCACTTATAAATCTTCATTTACTGATGGATCCAAGGATGGTGGTGCTGTTGCTAGAGCCACTCTCATTGGATCCAGAACATTATCTTCACGATTTCCAGATAACGATTCCATATTCATAGCAGAAGCAAACGCCATTTTAACAGTACTAAAATATATCAACAAGCAATCTTAACATAAACAGTTCATGATTCTTTCAGATTCACTTTCATTAAAATATGTCATTTAAACTTCAACTTCCAATAAAAAATCTTGAATTATTTAATGATCTTGCTACTGGCCAATATGACATCATCTTTTGTTGGTTACCCAGCGATGTTGGTATAACTGGTAACACAATGGCCGATGCTGCTGCACTCAACAAATCTGTGACACTACTTCTCATCCCGTACAGTGATTATAAGCCTGTTATTAGATGTTACATACGAGATCAGGTGCAACAGAAGTGGAACCCCCAAGTCGGTATCAATAAATATACATGAAATTAAACCAAATACCGTAAAACACCATTACCTTTGCTCTTCTTAAACACTAACTGATCGCGTTTGAGAAATGTATTCTACACATTCTACAGAATCTACAGAAATGATGGCGTAACCAACTGAGATGAGTACAAGTCATTTGACATCAAATATCATGCCCTCATCAGTTAATCATACTGGTGTTTTGTATGACTGGAGACACAGCTGTGACCTGTGGTCGGTGTATCTGTATGTGCATCTGTGTGTCTGAACCTAAACATTCTGTTATCCCATTTCATTGGAGACACACGTTCAGCATGTTGATTGTGGTATGGACGTGTGGACGTATATGGCTAGGGGAAACTTATATATTCAGCTGACACCAAACTGAAAACCTACCATTATTATAAGTGAGTGACGATACACTTGCAGCCTGAGACTGGCTGTATGTGAGAGTGTAGGGCTGACCACACGCTGCGCCTCGGGTACTCAGAGGTACGGGAGACTGCTTCGCTCCCCCACAGCAGGTTAAGATCAGGTGCCACCGCAGTGGACCTGCAATATTAGCATAATGTACACCAGTTTGAGTGTGTATCATATACCCACCCGAAACCATTTGACCGAAATGTGCTTTTTTCTTGAACATTGACACACACTTATTTATCATTAGCTAATTGGTTGGCAGTCCCTTCCTGGTCACTCTGACCTGCCTCTTCTGAAAAAAAGTACCAAAATTGTTCTTTGGACTTCATCAAATCTAGGCCATAGGTTGGTAAATACTACGTAATCTGATTTTATCTGAACAAGTAACAATGCATATTAAAACGTGCTTGACTGTGAATATGTTTTGCTTGCTTGATTGTTTAAAGCCGTACTCAGCAATATTCCTGCTATATGACGGCGGTCAGTAAATAATCGAGTCTGGACCAGACAATCCAGTGACTGATGTCATGGAACTGTCAATATGTACAACTGATATATAGTCAATACTTTGAACAAGGCATATATGTGAATAACTCATACTAATCGGGAATTGATACAAATCGCATTGTTCTATATTCCCTTCTCTGTGGACGATGATGAAGTCTTTGATAAAACTGATATGAATATAGAACAATAGATAATGTCACTTTCGATATCAACAACATGTCCCTGTATTAGATTTATTGGTATTACGGCTGATATTTTTACATCTTTGAAATGTGGAACAGACGAGTGCACTGGCATATTGTAATAAAGTGTACAGTTTGTTTATTTTAAACTTCCATCGCTCATAGTGTTCTTACATTTAAATATCAAAAGGTTCCATTAAATTCAACTTTGTCTTATATCTTGAATTTTCTTAACTTTGCGTATCCACAAATCTTCCACTTTGAGAATTAAATTGGTTCACAGAGAACGCTTGCGAGAGAAATAAAACCGACAAAAGGTTTACCATATCAATATATCGGCGAAACCGCATTATCGGTGGTTCATATTGGGAAAGGGAGGTCACTCTAATTTCAAACGGGAGCTATCTCCGTTGTTTTCGTATTTGCTAGAAATGGCGCTGTACGTTGTTTGTCCTACTATTAAATGCCCAGCTTATCCCTAAGGTGAAACGTATTCTTAATTAAATGATTGAATGCATTATATATTTATGCTTCCATCCGTACATCTTCTAAGATTGGTTTAGTGCAGATAACCATTTACTAAAATGTGGGCACACATTTTCCCCGTCATCTATGGTGATCGAAATAAGTGGGCCCACATTTGTATTTCGCCTAGCTACGTCAGGTTATTTCGTTAGTTCTGATACTCAATTCCTAAATGTGGGCAGACGTTCTTCTTCATATTGATTGCAACAGGAGGGACCACATTTATTAATCGCGAAATTCTACTTAAATATTGATAATCATTTTCTCAAATGTGGGCCCACATTGTTCCCGTCATATATGGTGATCGAAACAAGTGGGCCCACATTTGTATATCGCCTAGTGGGTAAACGTTCTTCCGTCATAGTGATTGCAGGAGGAGGGACCACATTAAAAAATCGCTAAGCTTCATTAGCTTGGCTTACTTAAAACCATTTTCTAAAATGTGGGCCCACATTGTTCCCGTCTTATAGTGATCGAAAAATGTGGGCCCACCTCGAACTTTCGATTAGGCAAACGGAGTTAGCTCCCTTTTCGAACCACCCATAATGCGTTTTCGCCAATATATCAATGAATAGTATCTGTCAAAAGCACAGTCGAGTGTGCGAATCCGATTGTATCATGAGTATGTGCTAATGAATCATTATCAAATAGTGTACAGTAATTTAAGATTTCGAAAAACAAGATCATTTCAGACATCTCGTGCAAACTTCAAAACAGGTTTCCCACATTCCGAGACGCAGTAGACGAAACAAGCAAATGTATTGCTACAGGTACCTCATCCTTCTGTTTCACGGGTTCACGTGTTGAGTGAGTGAGTGAGTGAGTATGGTTTTACCTCCGCTTTAGCAATAGTTCGGCAATATCACGGAGGGTACCGTTGACACCAGAAATGGCTTTCACACATTGTACCCATGTGGTGAATCAAATCCTGGTCTTCGGCGTGACACAAGGCTACCCTAACGCCCTGACTGACGTGGTACGACTCTGTGGATAAGGACTTTGAAGCTCATGATAAAGGAAGTAAAACTTTTCTCTGGTCACTCTGCAGTATTCTCTGGTCACTGTGCGGAATTCTCTGGTCACTGGTCATTCCTTTACAAGATCTTAACCACGCCTTTGATGCCGGTTTCATCCAAACAATTCAGTCTTGCGCCAATCCTATTGTCAGATAAGTACAAAGAAAAACTGAGAAATCTCTCCCCTTTGGAATTAGTTGTCACCAAGTACAACGTCTCTAGTCTCATATTGCACATCATATTTATGCTTTTATTTACATGTGCAACTTTACGTGCAGAAAAGGTACGTGAACAGGGTTGTATGTTTTCCACTGCCAATAGTTCCATCAACTGACTATTCTACGATACATAAACATTGGTAAGTATAACTTACAGTACAACGAGTAAAAGGTGACAATGCTTGTCGTAAAAGGCGACTAACGGGATCGGGTGGTCAGGCTCGCTGACTTGGTTGATGCATGTCATCCATCCCAATTGCGTGGATCGATGCTCATGATATTAATCACTGGTTTGTCTGGTCCAGACTCGATTATTTACAGACCGCCGTCATATAGCTGGAATATTGCTGAGTGCGGCGTTAAACAACAAACCAAACCAACCAATACAGCACAACGCGGGGATAATGCCACCTTTTGTACATTGGACATTGGGTGTTTTGGTTTCTAAAAGGGATTTAACGAATCAAATTACTAAAATACCCAATATAAATTGATGCATATGTTACTCTATGTATTTATCAACTACTACGATCTCGTTTACTGTTTGTTCAACATTTCAACTGAATTTGCCAGACTTCATGGCATTTAATAGTACTGGTGCCTTTTACTTTATTTGTTTCTACAAAGGTGTCTGCCGGTATCTCAAAGCTTTCTGTTGAACTATGAAGTATTATTTGAAATAATGTCCATCAACTCTATATTTTACTACATGTTGTTTTTGTTGCCTTGTTTGAAGCCGTACTGTCGCAATATTCTAGCCTATCATGGCGGCCTGTAAATAGTGGAGTCTGGTCCAGACAAACCAGTGATTGTAATCAAGGGCATCGTCCCAGAGCATCTGAACACAATGACACGCAATCAACCAGGCCGAGTTGGATACCCGACCCATCGTCTCTGACAACATTGGTAACTGGGAACGTGATGCGGAAACGTAGCTTTATCCTCTTTTACTGTCCAATCCCCACTGGGTACAAATACATCGCAACGTTTCACGCCTTCATAACATGCTTTTAAAGGCTAATGCTGATTTTGCCATGACCTTCTTAAACTCTGTCAGATGTTTCGACAGTGGATTTTTTATACCCCTTGTTCCAAAACTAGTTACTTACCTTGGAATACCATCAAACCTTACCTTTGGCTGGGCCGTACCCAACAGCGGTAAAGACACCTTGGAATACCATCAAACCTTACCTTTGGCTGGGCCGTACCCAACAGCGGTAAAGACACCTTGGAATACCATCAAACCTTACCTTTAGCTGGGCCGTACCCAACAGCGGTAAAGACACCTTGGAATACCATCAAACCTTACCTTTGGCTGGGCCGTACCCAACAGCGGTAAAGACACCTTTTAATACCATCAAACCTTACCTTTGGCTGGGCCGTACCCAACAGCGGTAAAGACACCTTGGAATACCATCAAACCTTACCTTTAGCTGGGCCCTACCCAACAGCGGTAAAGACACCTTGGAATACCATCAAACCTTACCTTTAGCTGGGCCGTACCCAACAGCGGTAAAGACACCTTGGAATACCATCAAACCTTACCTTTGGCTGGGCCGTACCCAACAGCGGTAAAGACACCTTTTAATACCATCAAACCTTACCTTTGGCTGGGCCGTACCCAACAGCGGTAAAGACACCTTGGAATACCATCAAACCTTACCTTTAGCTGGGCCCTACCCAACAGCGGTAAAGACACCTTGGAATACCATCAAACCTTACCTTTAGCTGGGCCGTACCCAACAGCGGTAAAGACACCTTGGAATACCATCAAACCTTACCTTTGGCTGGTAACAGCGACGGGGACATAAAAAGACACCTTGGTGTTTGTAAACTCATAAATGTAATAACATACAGTTCCAGAGGGGAAATGATACTGTTAACTCCTTTCTAAACCGATTTACTTTTTGTGAAATAAATGTTTGAAAAAATACATAAAAGATTGTCAAAAGAACCTCTTGCGGATTACCATTCGATGCGTACATGTTGTATCCGAAGGACGACTTCGACACCGACCCTGCCGTACACAGACGCAAACGCGGCTCTGCATTGTACGTATAAGAACTTCTGTACGATGTAAAGCCATGAGAAGGTCGGAGGAGAATCATAAACAACACACTTATCGTTTCTATTTGAAAAGACACACAGCTGCTAGAACACTTTACTGCTTGCAAAGAATTCAACGGGGGAGAAAAACATCCATGGCAAATAGGATATGCCTCATGACAAATGTCGTCACCGTTCTGCATCATGTGCAACGAATTGTTTACGTCAACTTTGAATTCTAGATCCTGAAACTTGACGGGACATCTGTGGATCAAAGATCAGGGTGTATATGTTGTTTACTGTCCCATTCATCATACAACTTCGCTGACATGACAAAGTGGTGACATGCAATTCCGTGTTGATGTACATGCAGACACAAAATGATACAGGACAAGATCACCAAGCGAAAATAGCCACACATATTTTCCTGGCTCTACACAGATTATTCATGTTAGGCACTGTCGACATTAAACATGATCTGGTGGGTGAGAGTTGGGATGTCACCTGGAACAGTGCTACATAGGGGATACAGCTATTTGCATTTAGTTGGGTTTTATACAAAGGGTACACAATAAGTGAATCGACCAAAATGAGAGAACAGTCCAGAGAATTATACAAAGTTATTGAGTGACAGGGGCAGAAGGTTCGTAAACAGCTAATTTACTATACTCAAAAACAAAAGTTCCTGTGACACCAATATTTGGGTGTATTTTTCAAACAAGTAAAGTTTGGTTTCCAATTCTGTAGAACAT
The DNA here is from genome assembly GCF_023055435.1 of Haliotis rufescens. Lineage (NCBI taxonomy): Eukaryota > Metazoa > Mollusca > Gastropoda > Lepetellida > Haliotidae > Haliotis > Haliotis rufescens. Next base: position 24,669,044 of record NW_025964383.1, on the reverse strand, counting down.
GTATTGAATCAAGTCACAAAAACGCAACTGCTACAGAAAAGCATGCATTCCATGCACAAGATGACTTTTATGCAAGCCCCATGCATTTCACTACCCAAGAATGGCTATAAAAACATGTGCGTTAACGGGATTTCACAGGCATTGTTTAGCATCGTGCTGACATCAACCACTCAGAAAAACAACAAAATTACGCAATTATTCAACATTACGAAATGCCACGCCTGTCCGAAAATGAGCGTCTGCGAGCCATGGTATGCTTGGAGCAGGATCGAGTCAACGTGATGTTGCAAGACAATTTAACGTCCACAGAAACACCATTTGGTGTTTATGGCACCGTTGGCAACAGACGAATGCAGTCAGAGACCATCCTCGGAGTGGCAGGCCACGCGTAACCAATAATCGACAAGACAACTGGATTCGAACATGACACCTACGAAATCGATTCCAGCCAGCAACAGTGACTGCAAGATCTAGAAGCATCCCTGGCCTTCGACGAATATCTTCACAAACCGTACGTCGCCGCCTGAGATGTGCAGGCATTTTCGACAGAAGACCCGCCAGACGTCCCATTTTGACAGGAAACCACCGTCAAGCACGTCTACAGTGGTACAGACAGAGTCTACGCTGGACGGCCATGCAGTGGTGACAAGTTCTATTCACTGACGTGTCTCGTTTTCACCTCAGCCACAGCGATGGACGGATTCGAGTGTACCGACGTCGAGGTGAACGTAACGTCAATCATTGTGAAGAAGATCGGTTCGGGGGCGGCAGCGTTATGGTATGGGGTGGGATTACAGCAAGACAGAGGTCCCGTTTGATAGTGGTAGAGGGAAATCTCAATGGACAGCGTTACCGCGACGAGATCATCGGCCCTGTTGTTCTTTTTTTTGCGTCGTCATGGCCCAGGCATTACCTTTCAACATGACAACGCCCGGCCTCATATAGCTCGACTTGTTCAGGATTCCCTTCAACAAAACAACATGAATGTCATCCCCTGGCCGGCCCGCTCCCCTGATCTCTCACCAATCGAGCACATGTGGGATTAGATGGATCGGCGCCTTCGACGTCAACCACGACACTCCAGGAACTTCGAAAGAGGCGACTAACGGGATCGTTTGGTCAGGCTCAATGACTTGGTTGATGCATGTCATCGTTTCCCAGTTGAGGAGATCGATGCTCATGATATTAATCAATGGATTGTCTAGTCCAGACTTAGATTATTAACAGACCGCCTTCATGCAGCTGGAATATTGCTGAGTGCGGCGTTATACAACAAACAAACAAACAAAAGGACCCCACGAAATTATGATGAGCCGTGTACCATGCATTGTAAAGATCAGCTCGCGACGGAGCTTGGTGCACGTGCAACAGCGGCAGAGAACGTATTCCTCGTGCATCACGCAAGGGCGACTCACACAGAATAGATTCAGGCAACAAAGAGTTCTGGTGTATTTTGCAAATATCTTCCGCACGACAAAGGTCCGTAAAAGTGTAAAAGCAGGGATGTGTTTTAAATATGGGAATAAACTCGTCACTCGGGGCCTCGGGGCCATTATTTTTAAGGAATGGAGAGCATGACGTCACAAAATTGTTTTCATTTGTATTCGGGATTAAACACACTGAGTCTGAGTGTTAGCTATATAATGGCCTTGTAATGTGGTTAATGTAATTTATTTTATAATGACTGATAAAATTTAGAATGTAAATCATCTGGATCAACTTAATTTGCTACTAAAAATCATTATAGGTTATCTTTTACCTGAATTTTCATGTTTTTACTTGGTTTTTGAGACCTGTGAAGATCCGGGGTAGAATAGGTCTTCAGCAACCCATGCTTGCCGTAAAAGGCGACTATGCTTGTTGTAAGAGGCGACTTGGTTGACTGGATTGTCTGGTCCAGACTCTGATATTTACAGACCGCTGTCATATAGCTGGAATATTGCTGAGTGCGGCGTAAAACAACCAACCAAACAACAAACTTGCAGTTAGTAAATTATGAGAAGAAGAGTCTTTGAAAGATGGTTAGTAATCTCTGCTACCTGATTAGTAAACTGCACTAGTCTACGATCCACCTATACTAGTCTAATTAGCAAATATTTACTATCTCGTTAGTAAAATCTCATAACAAGTTTGTTTGTTTGTGTGTTGTTTGACGCCGCACTCAGCAATATTACATCCATATGAGGGCGATCTGTAAATAATGGCGTCTGGACCCTTGGTGGACATTGAAATTCGCTAAGTAACTGGGTAACTAATAACTTTTATGGTCAGTGAGCAGTTATTTGGAGCATTTCGTTCATTGACACTCACTAGACTGCAGGGGCGGTGTGATGATGTGACAGTGTCCAAGCAGCAATCACCCCGATTATCCATTTTATATCAACATTCTATCGCGAACAATTCGCCGAAGTGACGAGATAATTCGTCTGGAATCAAAATATCCAGATGACTTAAGGAGCGGTGGGGTAGCCTTGTGGTGAAAGGCGTTCGCTCGTCATGTAGAAGACCCGGTTTCGATTCCCCACATAGATACAATGTGTGAAGCTCATTCTGGTGTCCAAAAGCAGCGTAAAACCATACTCACTCACGCTCTGATTTAAACCATGTTGTGATTGAAACATAATTTCTCTTTAATTTTGCATAAAGACATATAGTTGCGTCAATTTCAAAGTACACGTTCAGAATGGCCCGTAAACTCAGAATCTCAGAATCAACTACAAGAACAAAGGCGTGACGTCATCATAATAGATTAAAAAAGGTTTTGTCGTTTTTATTTACACTTGAGTCATCAAACACCGATAAACAATCATATTTCTCGTCGGTATGTCTCGGAATAACAAGGGTAAACACAAATGGCATCACTGCAGCCCAGAGCTTGTATGAATTCCATCTTCGCACTTAATTTCACCGCAGCATGGCGATGACGAGGTAAAACAGATTATCCAGTTGGTAAATTCATTTGGTTCCCATTCGGTCTTATACAGACTCCCTGCACAAACTAACACTGAGAACAACATATCCCTAAGTAGCAAGTATTTGGGTAACTATGGTATGGAATTATATACAGGAAAATTATCCGATATGCATCAAGAAAATATCTCCAGCAACACACATACTATCACAATATTACCTTGATGTGTGCAGTTTAGGAGTATTGGAAAGTGACTGTTCGTGTTTTGTATTGACACATTAAAGAAAATTACGACATGAGTGTTTATGTTTGTTTGTTTGTTGTTTAACGCCGCACTCAGCCATATGACGGCGGTCTGTAAATAATCGAATCTGGACCAGACAATACAGTGATTGACACCATAAGCATTGATTCAGGCAATTGGGACACGATGACATGCATCAACCAAATCAGCGAGCCTGACCACACGATCCCGTTAGTCGCCTCTTACAACAAGCATAGTCGCCTTTTACCGCAAGCATGGGTTACTGAAGACCTATTCTGCCTCCTCAAGGAGCCCAGGTTCCCCGCCACCACAGGGAGCCCAAGGTTCTCCCGCCATCTCAAGGACCCCACCTTTCCCCGCCATCTCAAGGAGCCCAGCTTTCCCCCTCATCTCAAGGACCCCAGCTTTCCCCGTCATCTCAAGGACCCAAGCTTTCTCCGCCATCTCAGGGACCCCAGCTTTCTCCGCCACCTCAGGGAGCCAAGACTCCACCGCCACCCTAGGGAGCCCAGCTTTTCCCGCAGCCCCAGCTTTCCCCGCCACCTCAGGGACCCCAGCTTTCCCCGCCATCTCACGGACACCAGCTTTACCCGCAACCCCAGGGACCCCACGTTCCTTGGCTACGAGTATACACTCAGCAGAAAAATAGTCCGTAGACCAATACCACAACATACAATGCACATTACATTTCATTAAACATATGACAGATACAAACTAAGACTAAAAGTATTTCGGTTCTGGTTGCAGCGGTGTTGAGGCTGCTTGGCACGAGCGTCCCCGGAAGTGTATAACACACGTCCTAGTACACATCACTAAACTGTCCAAAACACTCTGTGTAACAGTTTTATTATGAAAGTAATGGTCGCTCGCATCTTAAAAGTTGTGGCCATCTGTGTAACTGGTTGTGAGAATATTTCCATTTTCCTACGCTGTTCATGCGCTAAAGTCTCGTGTAGAAGTCTCTTAAGACAGATGTGATCACGGAATGAAACACATTACATTCTCAATATACTTCATTGTCTTCAGGTTGAAATGTACGTTGTTTTCCAGGTATATGACATCAATATTCTTTCCACTTATGTACAGGCTGTTGTTGTAGTAGACAAGGCTTCTAATGCTATCACTGAAATCCAACATTTCCGTTGTAGTATTAGTTGATAAAGATCGCTTTATCACCTTCTTGTTCTCGCTGAAATATAGGACATTGTGTACAGTGTCAATAGTGACAGCAGAAACGTCACGTCTCATGTCTATCTGATGCAGCCTTTTCCCATCATAATCAACAGACCACAAACCATCACCTTTTTTACAGAAATAGATCATCTTCTTCCTGGAGTCTACAGCAATGCCATTGGGAATGTATGATCCGCGATAACGCAAGTTCACAATGCCGCGAAAGTTTTTCCCAAATGTTGACATACGACTGATTGTCCACGTCGGATGGTATGTGGTAAGGAAGATGAGTCGTCTGTCAACATCGACTGTCATTCCGGACGATTGGATTCCCTCTCGTAGTGTTGTGACACCCGACACGTCCAGCCTTGAGGAGAAGATGCCTGGTGGTGACATTCTACTGAAAATCAGTCTCCTGGACACAGGCTCGTATGTTACAGCCTCAATGTATTTTGTGTAAAGATGAGGATACGTCTTCATGTCGTTTTTATCTATGGTAATCAGATGGGGATGTTGTGAGGAGACAGAGCCATATCGTACAATCAATATTCTCGTCTTGTCTTGAAACTCTCGTGTTGTAGGTGTTGTAGCCACTGACGTGAAGGGATGTCCAGATGGAGTCGTGGGTGTGTAATGTTGGGTGGGTTGTGTACTGTCAGCATTGGTCTGAAGGTCACGTGTCATGTTGACGTAATTCAGATGAAAGTCTCCCAGTGTCTGCACATCTTCTGCATGACTAGCGTTAATCACAATTAAGTCATTTCTCAAACGTACGTTCTGTTTTACAAGGGTCTCAACTGTTCGTTGGGTTTCATTAATCTGTGCGTGTACGTCAGCACTCTGTCCTATGACGATTAACACGTGATCTTTTAGTAAACTCACATCCTTTTCAACATGGGTCACGTGATGGCGTGTCAGGTTCAACTCTGTCTTTAGTTCACTCACCTGCTGTTCACATGCATCTTTGTCTTTCACAGTGTCCAGTGGTTGTCTTGTTTTAGTCTGTCCGACCTCCCTCAACTGTCTTGTGAGACTCAGTGTCTGTCGCTCCATCTGCTGATATCCACGCTTGAGGTGTCTAATCTGGGACATCACGTGACTGTTTACCGTGGCATCCAACGACTCTATTTGACTACGTATATAGGAAGGTACAATCTTCTCCGTCAAATCCAATCTCAGCAGTAACTCCAAAATGTCCATCTTGTTTATGACTCTCGTCTCCATTCCTGGAACATCAGATTTCAAGTGGTTCAGTTCCACTTTCAGGTGGTTAATTTCTTTCTCAAGCAGACTCATCTGATTGACAACTGCTGCGATATTTTCGTGTCCATGAACCACAGATGAGGCTGCTACAAGCAGCACCGACACACCCAAACTCGCCATGTCAGCTGGTAATTGTAGAACTGTGTCACAGTCGTGTAATCCAGAGCTAGGCGTCACGTGACTATCGCATTACATCTAACCTGGCAGCGGGCCAAACGGAAACACTGGAATCTAACATGGCAACAGTCTAGAGTTCACTTGAGTTTCCCATCACGGGACCACACGGATAGTATCCATGAAGTCAGCTCACTGCCATTTTATCAATCAGTGGTGGGTGTACGGGATCGATCGATCCAATAACATGTTCATCTCAATGTACCAAAAGACGTTAAAAGATGGTAATTGTTGTTACCCTGTCTGGCGCTCGGCATTAAGGGGTTAAAACAAGGACTGGTCGGTCGGATATTCATGTTAAACTGCGGCATGGTATCTCAGTGAGATAGCACTATAAATCGGCATCAGTCGGACTAGTACAAGCAGCCACACACACACGTGCATGCACGTCGCTTTATAAGTGCAATAATCTTGGACGCGACGTTAAACCACATTTCACCTCAACCTCATCTCAATGTGTGACCTGACAAATTTAAATTTGATAATTTCATAACTTTAAAGATACCATGTGTTCTGCAAATACATATATGTACCGAATATTAGTAAAATGATGCATAATATTACATAACTTCATTTGTTTATAGTACTTGGTCATTTCACATTACATCAGGAAATATATAACTTCTAACTCATGAGTATGTGAGTTGTTTAATCTACAATGTCAGCACAGCACGGGTCAGCGAAACGGGTTCAGTGTCAATTCCGAAATACGTGAGTACGCTAAGTTTTCATCTTCGCATAATTTCAGAGACATGTGCATTTTCAAAACTAGCCTGTTACTGACAGGTTGCATGAAAAAAATTCTTTTAACAAAACCTTAGAATTAAACTATATTTTGTTTTAAAAACAAACTGTTATGACACACTTCTATTCAGTGGTGCTACACCCTTCATTGGCAGCTCACTGACACCGCTACCAATCAATCAATCAATCACATTATTTCTTTTCAAAAACGGAGGCACGGGTGGCCAAGTCGTGTAAGGCGCCGCGATTCGACATGCAGAGTTGCGTCACTTGGGCACACCAGAAACCTATGATTGTGGGTTCGAATCCCGGTTTGCCCCGATTATGTTTCTAAGCTTGTCAGCACCATACCCATATCCGTGCTCGTGGGTTTCACCGAAGTGGTAAACGTCTGAGACCTGCATCACTTCGGGCTTTCCTCCCACATTAAGCTAACATGCCGCGATATAACCGGAATACTGTTAAAAGCGACGTTAAACCCAATTCACTCACTCTTTGAGGTGGTACAGGAGAAAAGGTTCTTTACATGATAATAATTTATGTTTAACAAGATGTCGGTTATGCTGTACAATCATTAGGTAACAGATTCAGCACACACATTAATACACTCATATCCAAGGTACTTTTTGCAAAGTATTTGATGATTTTTGCAAGGTTCTTGATTTCTTTACATTTCTGGTACAAAACATTTCATGATGCTTGGAAATATATCTGAGATAAATTAGGATTTTGGTTCATGGAAAGCTTCATATTTATAACATAGACGTAAATAGTCAGAGACTGCTAGTGGTATATACTGTATAAATAGAGGTTATCACGCGAGTGTGTTTGGGGATGGTAAATATCCTGCATTAGGAATAAACATTGTATTTAGCGAGCTAAATACATAGTGTTTATTCCTAATACAGGATATTTACCATCCCCAAACACACAAGCGTGATAACCTCTTTATCATATAATGTCATTCTTTAATTCTGTGCTTCAAAATCGCTTTCCCTCTCTCACATACATAACCGAAACATTGCGAGTTTTTCTGGAATGCGCGCATTAATATTTATTACGTCACAGGGTAAGTGATGTGTCAGTCGGAAAGTGACAGTAGCCAATATAGTTCCAACTGAAATCTGTTTCTTATACAGTGGCGAAGCAACATATACGCAAAACAACAATTGTTTTTAATCGCCTTTCGCGGCAATCAATCTGTCTGTCCGCTAGAGTAACTGCCCTTTGTCAAAGGGAAGCTACTCTAACCTCACACTCCGTCGCAGTGGTGACTCAGCATAACACCACTGCCACAGGCTAATTTGCATATCACGTGACCGGACTTTTCTCTTGTTTGTAAACAAACGCGCTTTTTCAGAAATCAGTATAGAACGGACTAATGCAAGTATTTGGGGGCGCTTTACATATTGTTTTGCATAACTACATAGATATGCTACTACAACTGCGACAGTGAGTTGCATGACAATATATATTTATGCATCAAAGTGACCGTGTCGCTAGCTCTCAGTTGGGCTTCGATGACAGCACGTGGAGCCGTACAACCAATGTAAACATAGGATAACTACGCCAAAACAAGTAGATTTTTACGTATTTGCATACTTTCTCAATGAAAGTTAACCATTCTTTGACATTTGTTTATGAAAATGTGTAGACTTGTCAAACATGAAACGGATGAAAAGCATATGCAATATTTTGAATGGACTGTGAAAGATGTGACGAATCGTCACATGGCGCTGGCCTGTGGCAGAGGTACTATGCTAGCTGGCTGCCGGCCGCATGGAACTCTGGGTAGGAGAGTGCTCTAACCTTAGTCTATGAGACGTCACGGCCACGGTCAGTCGTTGTTGACAGTCGGTCTGTCCTGTCATAACGTTAAGAAGTGTAGTCAGATGTACACACAGCGACAAAACGAAACAATGTAACAATTCAAACACATTTCGGACAAATCCAACTATTTTAATTTGGGGAGAAGGTTTCAAGCCGCAGAGGTCTACAAGCACTGATATGGCTACTGATCCCGCTTGGCTAGGCCTCGTGCCCTCGCAAAATGTTTCGAAATTTGTATCTCTAAAGTTGCCCAAACTCATAAAATGCCTTAGTTTATCACAGTTAGAGACTGATTTCAGTATATTAGACTGTTCTTTTGATAATGATAGCAATTATCCCTGTAGTTTATCCAGATTCCCGATGGTTAATTCTGACTCGATCGCCGAATGATGAGGGCGACGCCATGTTTGTTTATAAACAGTCCCTACTTGACCTTTGATATTTGCATCTCTATCCGCATATGACCCCAACGGATATCGTTTTTATCCGTTGGCTTTATCCTGCCGAGAAACCTACCCATTATATGATAAAACTATATACCTTTCCTCACAGGAAAGTTAAAGATCATCTACTGACGTATTAATCAATAAACCATTAATGCGCGACGGCGAGATAGCGTATGATAAACGGTTTGGGCAACGTTGAAACGTGTTTCAATTGCCATTATAAATCCGCATTTCTGTTATTAGTTAAACGATAGTATTTGTAAAACAAACAACATATTCAAGGTCAGAAGAATCCATGGGTGAGTGAGTGAGTTTGGTTTAACTCCGCTTTTAACAGTATTCCAGTCATATCGAGGCGTGTCAGCTTAATGTGGGAGGAAAGCCCGACGTGATACAGGTCTCAGACGTTAACCACTTCGGTCCAAAACCACGAGCACGGGTATGGTGCTGACAAACCTAAAAACATAATCGAGGCGAACCGGGATTTCTGGCGTGCCCAAGGGACGCAACTCTGCACAGGGAATAGCGACGCCTTAGACGACTGGGCCACCCGTGCCCTCAGAAGATTGCATGGAGAAACCTCGGTGAACGATAAAAACGATATACAAGATATGAATGAACACCCTTGTCTGTGTTATTCCATCATTGACAAAGGCCAATTGTGGCAAGCGACTGGTGTGTGTATTGATTGATTGATTGATTGATTGATTGAGTGAGTGAGTATGGTTTTACGCCGCTTTTAGCAATATTCCAGCAATATCACGGCGGGGGACACCAGAAATGGGATTCACACATTGTACCCATGTCGGGAATCGAACCCGGGTCTTCGGCGTGACGACCGAACGCTTGAACCACTCGGAGGCCTGTCAACAAACTAGAAATATAATTTTATCAAAGATTTTAAAGATCACATTGAAGATATCATTACCTATTCATTTGTTCCTTCGTATAATGAAAATGCCTGGATAATTTACGAGGAAAATAAAAAAAACCTTCCAAATACCTATTGATTGTAAGTATATGCAAAGCCCTTGTCTTATAAAACCATAATTCATCAGGTGAATATAGGGATCGATAAATCGATTCTGTCACGACAAAGACAGTCAACTCTCCATCGTGAATTGCTCGTGGGTTCCCCAAAGATTTAGTGAACACTGAGTTTGGTGTCAATTTTGGAAATGTATAATTACTATAGTAACTGGGCCACCCGTGGCCCCCGGTTCCTCATAGAAGTAAACGACCATAATATTATGTCCCCCATTACTCCCACAATAAGCTAACAAGCCGTGATGCAAATAACTGTTTAAACCGGCGTTAAACCCAATATGCAATCCGACTAAGAATCGGCAGTCAGGTGACTACACGCGGCTATATTTTGCAGCGTGTTCAGTGTACGTACATTACCAGCACGAATCGGGAAGAAAAGTGTGTGCAGATGTAGTATTTAAAAAACCTCCGACCAAGATCACTGCTAAATATGACCGCTTGCTGTCACCTGACCATGGAGCCTTACCCGGATTGTAACCACGTGATCAAAAGGAAGTTTATCCCAACTTGGCTTGTTTCCATTTTATGAGTTACAAATCAGAAGCCATCAGTAGAAAGTTCTTAGAACTGATTACAAATCATCTGCTTTGTTTATTTGTTGTTTAACACCACACTCAGATATAAACATACCATATGACGCCGGTCTGTAAATAAATCAAGTCTGGACCAGACAATCCAGTGACTAACACCATGAACATCGACATGCATCAACCAAGTCAGCGAGCCTGACAATCCGATCCCTTCAGTCGCCTCTTACGACAAGCATTCTTACTCAAGGCCTATTCTAACCCGGATCTTCAGCTGACCTACATTATAAGTATCAGCACAAAGGCTTCCCTCGTCGCTTATTGATCATCGCGATATTTCGTGATTCTAACATTCGGGATTCCTTAACATGAGCACCTTGTCTGTTATTTACGTGCAATATGTCATGATTATTCAGAACAAACACCATAACCCCATAACAAAGTCCCCGTTGATTATGGTCTCCGTGATATCCTGAAATGTCCAGAAGATGTGACCCATTGCAAACGAACTGGACAGGTTTAAAACGGGGAAGGATCTCCGTTCTTTAATGAGGTCGAGTTTTGGTTGCGGTTGGTTTAAACGCGGCTTTGAACAATATTTCAAATATAGCCATTTCATTTTCAAGAAGGTAGGGTGTGTGTGGGGAGTTCTAATGTAATAATCAAGCCCTTATTTTACCGAAAATATGTTATGTGCCCTTTTCTTGTATTGACGTATCGAGAAGTCAGTGTATTGGAAAGAGTACTTGAGCTCCTAAACATTAAACAAAATGATGGTCGTTTATCGTTTTGTTCTCCCGCAATTTGCAAATTATCATTCTCATTCTGTATCAGCAATCATCCTCTTTTCCGGATCGCGTGGCGTGACGCAGCAGGTTCAACCGCCACCTCAGAGAGACCAGGTTCCCTCGCCATCTCAAGGAGCACAGATTCCCCCGCCGCTCCAGGGACTGCAGGTTCCCCTGCGACCTTAGGGAGCCCAGGTTCCCCCGCCAAACTAGGGAGCCCAGGTTTCCCCGCCACCTCAGGGAAGCCAAGGTTCCCCCGCCAACTCAAGGAGCACAGATTCCCCCGCCACTCCAGGGACTGCGAGTCCCCTGCGACCTCAGGGAGCCCAGGTTCCCCCGCCAAACTAGGGAGTCCATGTTCCCGGCCACCCAAGGGACCACCGATTCCAACGCCATCACAGGGAGTCCAGATTCCCCCGCCACCCAAGGGAGCCAAGGTTTCCCCGCCACCCAAGGGAGCCCAGGTTCCCCCGGCACCACAGGGAGCCCAGGTCCCCCGCCACCCAAGGGAGCCCAGGTTTCCCCGCCACCTCAGGGAAGCCAAGGTTCCCCCGCCGCCCCAGCTTCCCCCGCTAACTCAGGGAGCCCAGGTTCACCCGCCACCCCAGGTACCCCAGGCACCCCAGGTTCACCCGCCTGCTCAGGCACCCCAGGTTCACCCGCCTCCCCAGGTTCCCCCTTCTCCCCAGGTTCACCCGCCACCCCAGACACCCCAGGTTCACCCACCACCCCAGGCACCCCAGGTTCACCCGCCTCCCCAGGTTCACCCGCCACCCCAGGCACCCCAGGTTCACCCGCCACCCCAGACACCCCAGGTTCACCCGCCTCCCCAGGTTCACCCGCCACCTCAGGGAACCCAGGTTTTCCCACATCCCGGGGAGCCCAGGATCCCACGCCACCTCAGGGACCCTTGGGTTCCCCCGCCACCTCAGGAAGCCCAGCTTTCTCAGCCACCTCAGTGAGCCTAGGTTCCCCCGCCACCTCAGGAAGACCAGCTTCCTCAGCCACCCAGGCACCCCAGGTTTCCCCGCCACCTCAGGGAGCCTATACTTCCCCCGCCACCTCAGGGGGCCCAGCTTTCTCAGCCACCTCAGGGAGACAAGATTTCTCCGCCACCCCAGATTTCCCCGCCACTACAGGGAGCCCAGTTTTTTCTGCCACCCCAGCTCTCCCTGCCACCTCAGGGAGCCAAGCTTTCTCCGCCATCTCAGGGACACAAGGTTCACCCGCCACTTCAGGGTCCCTTGCTTTTGCCTCGCCACCCCAGGGAGCCCAGGTCCTGCAAGCTCCCCAGGCAAAACAGGTTCCCCCGCCACCTCAAGGATCCCAGCTTTTCCCGCCACCCCGGTTCCCTAACTATGGGTAATCATTCAGCAGAAGGAAATTCGGTAGACCAATACTACAACATGCATTACACATTACATTTCAATAATCATATGACATAGATACAAACTAAGACTAAAAGTAATTCGGTTCTGGTGGCAGCGGTGTTAAGGCTGCTAGGCACGAGCGCCCCCTGAAGTGTTCAACATACGTCCTACACTCTGTGTAACAGTATTATTATCAAAATAGTGGTCGCTCTATCTAAAAACTTGTGGCAATCTGTGTAACTGGTTGTGAGAATATTTCCATTTTCCTACGATGTCCCTGTGCTAAAGTATCGTGTAGGAGTCTCTTTTAAGACAGATGTGATCACGGAATCAAACACATTACATTGTAACTATACTTCATTGTCTTCAGGTTGAAATGTACGTCGTTTTCCAGGTATATGACATCAATATTCTTTCCACTTATGTACAGGCTGTTGTTGTAGTAGACAAGGCTTCTTATCCTATCATTGAATTCCAACATTTCCGTTGTAGTATTAGTTGATAAAGATCGCTTTATCACCTTCTTGTTGTCGCTGAAATATAGGACATCGTGAATAGTGTCAATAGTAACAGCAATAACGTCACGTCTCATGTCTATCTGATGCAGCCTTTTCCCATTATAATCAACAGACCACAACCCATCATGATTTTTACAGAAATAGATCATCTTCTTCCTGGAGTCTACAGCAATACCTAGGGGACTGTTTGTTCCGTGATTACGCAAGTCCACAATGCCCTGAAAGTTTCTCCCAAATGTGGACATACGACTGATTGTCTTCGTCGGATGGTATGTGGTAAGGAAGATGAGTCGCCTGTCAACATCGACTGTCATTCCGTATGATTTGATTCCCTCTCGTAGTGTTGTGACACCCGACACGTCCAGCCTTGTGGAGAAGATGCCACGTGGTGACATTCTACTGAATATCAGTCTCCTGGACACAGGCTCGTATGTTAGCGCATGAACGTATGATGTATGCAGATAAGGATACGTCTTCATGTCGTTTTTATCTATGGTAATCTGATGGGGATGCTGTAAGGAGCCAGATATATATTGTACAACCAATATTCTCGTCTTGTCTTGAAACTGTCGTGTTGTAGGTGTTGTAGCCACTGAAGTGAAGGGACGTCCAGATGGAGTCGTGGGTGAGTAATGTGGTATTGGTTGTGTTCTGTCAGCATTGGTCTGAAGGTCACGTGTCTTGTTATCGTAATTCAGATGAAAGTCTCCTAATGTCTGCACATCTTCTGCATGACTGGCGTTAATCACAATCAAGTCATTTCTTAAACGTACGTTCTGTTTTACAAGGGTCTCAACTGTTCGTTGGGTTTCATTAATCTGTGCGTGCACGTCAGCACTCTGTCGTATGGCGAGTAACACGTCATTTTTTACTAAACTCACATCCTTTTCAACATGGGTCACGTGATGGCGTGTCAGGTTCAACTCTGTCTTTAGTTCACTCACCTGCTGTTCACATGCATCTTTGTCTTTCACAGTGTCCAGTGGTTGTCTTGTTTTAGTCTGTCCGACCTCCCTCAACTGTCTTGTGAGACTCAGTGTCTGTCGCTTCATCTGCTGATATCCACGCTTGAGGTGTCTAATCTGGGACATCACGTGACTGTTTACCGTGTCATCCAACCACTCTATTTGACTACGCATATAGGAAGGTACAATCTTCTCCGTCAAATCCGATCTCAGCAGTAACTCCAAAATGTCCATCTTATTTATGACTCTCGTCTCCATTCCTGGAACGTCAGATTTCAAGTGGTTCAGTTCCACTTTCAGATGGTTAATTTCTTTCTCAAGCAAACTCATCTGATTGACAACTGCTGCGATATTTTCGTGTCCATGAACCACAGATGAGGCTGCTACAAGCAGCACCAACACACACAAACTCGCCATGTCAGCTGGTAATTGTATAACTGTGTCAGAGTCGTGTAGTCCGGAGCTAAGTGTCACGTGACTATCGCATTACATCTAACCTGGCAGCGGGCCAAACGGAAACACTGGAATCTAACATGGCAACAGTCTCAGAGCAGTGTTCACTTGAGTTTCCCATCACGTGACTACACGGGTAATATCCATGAAGTCAGCTCACTGCCATTTGATCAATCAGTGGTGGGTGTACAGGATCGATCGATCCAATAATACATTCATCTCAATGTGTGACCTGACAAATTTAAAGTTGATAATTTCAAAACTTAGAAATACCACATGTTCTACAAATATATATATATATATATATATATATATATATATATATATATATATATATATGTACGGATTATTAGTTAAATGATGCATACTATTACACAACTTCATTTGTTTATAGTAATTAGTCATTTCCCACTATATCAGGAAAGATATAACTTCTAACACATGAGAGTGTGAGTTGTTTAATCTGCAATGTCACCATAGCACGGGTCAGCGAAACAGTTCAGTATCAATTAGGAAGTACGTGACTACGTTTTCCTCTTCGCATAATTTCAGAGACATGTGTATTGACAAAACCAGCCAATTACTCACAGGTTGCATGGAAAACAACTCTTTGATCGAAACCTTAGAATTATACTATATTTTGTTTTAAAAACAAACTATTATGACACGTTCCTCTTCCTTGTCACTGGCAGCTCACTAACACCGCTACCAATCAATCAATCAATCAATCAATCAATCAACCAATCAATCAATCAATCAATCAATCAATCAATCAATCGATCGATCAATCAATCAATCAATCAATCAATCAATCAATCAATCAATCAATCAATCAATCAATCAATCAATCAATCAATCAATCAATCAATCAATCATTCATTCATTCATTCATTCATTCATTCATTCATTCATTCATTCATTCATTCATTCATTCAATCCATCAATTAATCAATTAATCAATCAATTAATCAATCAATTAATCAATCAATTAATCAATCACATTATTTAGGTGGCCACATCGTCTGAGGCGCCGCCATTCGCCGTGCAGTGTTGCGTCACTTTGGCATGCCAGAAACCTATGACTGTGGGTTTAAATCCCTGTTCGCCCTATGTTTCTAGGTTTGTCAGCACCATACCCGTGCTCGATAGTTTCACCAAAGTGCTAAATGTCTGAGACCTACATCACTTCGGGCTTTTTTCATCCCACATTAAGCTGACACGCCGTGATATAACTGGAATACTGTTAAAACCGACGTTAAACCCAACTCACTCACTATAGCAATTATATATTTCCAAAATTGACCCAAACCCTCAGACGTTTATCACTTCGGTGAAACCCACGAGCACGGGTATGGTGCTGACAAACCTAGAAACCTAATCGGGGCGAACCTGGATTCGAACCCATAATCATAGGTCTCTGGCGGGCCTAAGGGACGCAAATCTGCACAGCGATTTGCGTTGCCTTACATGACTGAGCTCCCCCGTGTCCCCGTTCCCCCTAAAACGACCATATGTGCCCCATTACTTCGGGCTTTCCTCCCACATTAAGCTAACAAGCTGTGATGCCAAAAAAATACTGTCCAAACCGGCGTTAAACCCAATTTACAATCCGACTAAGAATCGTCAGTCAGGTGACTGCAAACGACTATATCTTGCAGCGTGTTCAGTGTACCACATTTCCAGCACGAAGTGAAATTAAAGTAGGTGCTGATGTAGTACTTAAAAAACACTATCGACAAAGAACGCTGCTAAATATGACCCCACGTGATCAAAAGGATGTTTATCCCAATTTGGTTTGTTTCCATTTTATGAGTTACAAATGAGAAGCCATCAGAAGAAAAGTTCTGAGAACTGATTACAAATGATCTGGTTTGTTTATTTGTTGTTTAACGCCACACTCAGATATACACATACTATATGACGCCGGTCTGTAAATAATTCAAGTCTGGACCAGACAATCCAGTGACTTACACCATGAACATCGACATGCATCAACCAAGTCAGCGAGCCTGACAATCCGATCCCTTCAGTCGCCTCTTGCGACAAGCATGGGTTGCTCAAGGCCTATTCTAACCCGCATCTTCAGCTGACCTACTTTATAAGTATCAGCACAAAGGCTTCCCTCGTTGTTAATTGATCATCGCGATATTTCGTGGTTCTAACATTCGTGATTTCTTAACATGAGCACCTTGTCTGTTATTTACGTGCAATATGTCATGATTATTCAGAACAAATACCATAACCCCACAACAAAGTCCCCGTTGATCCTGGTCTCCGTGATATCCTGAAACGTCCAGAAGATGTGTCCCGTTACAAACGAACGGGACAGGTTTAAAACGGGGAAGAATCTCCGTTCTTTAATGAGGTCGATTTTTGGGTGCGGTTGGTTTAAACGCGGCTTTGAACAATATTTCAAATTTTGCCATTTCATTTTCAAGAAGGTAGGGTGTGTGGGGGGAGTTCTATTTTAATAATCAAGCCCTTATTTTACCCAAAATATGTTATGTGCCCATCTCAGGTATTGACGTATCGAGAAGTCAGTGTATTGGAAAGAGTACTTGAACTCCTAAACATTAAACAAAATGATGGTCGTTTATCGTTTCGTTCTCCCGCAATTTGCAAAATATCATTCTCATTATGTATCAGCAATCATCCTCTTTTCCGGATCGCGTGGCGTGACGCAGCAGGTTCAACCGCCATCTCAGAGAGACCAGGTTCCCCGCCATCTCAAGGAGCATAGATTCCCCCGCCGTTCCAGGGACTGCAGGTTCCCCTGCGACCTCAGGGAGCCCAGGTTCCCCCGCCAAACTAGGGAGCCCATGTTCCCCGCCACCCAAGGGACCACCGATTCCAACGCCATCCCAGGGAGTCCAGATTCCCCCGCCACCCAAGGGAGCCAAGGTTCCCCCGCCATCTCAAGGAGCACAGATTCCCCCCGCCGCTCCAGGGACTGCAGGTTCCCCTGCGACCTCAGGGAGCCCAGGTTCCCCCGCCAAACTAGGGAGCCCATGTTCCCCGCCACCCAAGGGACCACCGATTCCAACGCCATCCCAGGGAGTCCAGATTCCCCCGCCACCCAAGGGAGCCAAGGTTCCCCCGCCATCTCAAGGAGCACAGATTCCCCCCGCCGCTCCAGGGACTGCAGGTTCCCCTCCGACCTCAACTAGGGAGTCCAGATTCCCCCGCCACCCAAGGGAGCCCATGTTGCCCCGCCTCCCGAGGGTGCCAAGGTTACCCAGCCTCCCCAGGGAGCCCAGGTTTTCCTCCCACCTCAGGGAACACAGGTTCCCCCACCATCCCAGGGAGTCCAGATTCTCCCGCCGACCCAGGAAGCCCAGATGACCCCGGCTCTCCAGGGAGCCCATGTTGCCCTGCCGCCTCAGGGAGCCCAAGTTCCACCACCGACCCTGTTAGCCGAAGTTTCCCCGCCGACCCAGGGAGCCCAGGTTCCCCAGGGAGCCAGGGAGCCCCTATTGCCCCGCCGCTCCAGGGGCCCTGGTTACCCCACCTCCCCATGGAACCCATGTTCCCCAGGGAGAAGAGATTCTCCCGCCTCCCCATGGAGCCCAGGTTCCCCCGCCGTCCCATGGAGTCAAGGTTCCCCCGCCATCTCAAGGACCACAGATTCCTCCGCCGCTCCAGGCAGCCCAGGTTCCCCCGCCACCTCAGGGAAACCACGTTCACCTGCTACCCCAGGGAGCCAAGGTTCCCCCGCCATCCAAGGACCACAGATTCCCCCACCACCCCAGTAAGCCCAGGGTCCCCCACCAACCCAGGGACCACAGATTTACCCGCCGCTCCAGGGACCACAGATTCCAACGTCATCCCAATGGAGCCGAGGCCACCCGTAAAACCCTTAAAAACATATTATGTATGTAATGTTGTTACAGCAGGTTACAAAAAGAATGTTCCTATTTAAAGCAATTAGATTAATCTTTGAAGAGATAAAAATCAGGTAAACATATATTAATGTTCAGGTCTCCATATTTCCTATAATCCCCGTCAGCATGTATTTACAACGTGTGGGCGATTGATAAAATGTTACTTTTGGAACCAACTTGACCCGTGAAGATCCGGGTAGAGAATAGGTCTTCAGCAACCAATGTTTGCGGTAAAAGACGACTTTCCTTGTCGCCGTCATGTAGCTGGAATATTGCTGAGTGCGGCGTTAAACAAAACACAAACAGACAAATAATTACGGTTAGGTAGTATTAAACTGAAAATGCCACTGAAAATATTGATATGTTATCTATCACCTGTATTTTCCATGTTTTTTACTTGTATTTTGCAAATTGTATTCATCAGCTATCAATAGGGATCGCGAAACAAGCCTTTATTAAAGTCTAGTAAACCATACAAGCTCTGTAAATATACTATTGCAAATTAGTAAATACTGAGAAGAAGATTCTTTGAAAAGCGGATAGTAATCTTTAATAACTGATAAGTAAACTGCACTAATCTACGATAGACCACATGTACTAGTCTAGTTAGCAAATATTTACTTACTGATCGGTAAAATCTCGTAACAACCTTGAGTCTGATTGGGCAGTGAATTTCGCTAAGTAACTTGGTAACTGTTTCTGTCAGTGAGTAGTTATTTGGAGAATGTTCATTGACATTGACTACACTGCAGGGGCGGTGTAATGATGTGACGGTGGCCAAGCAGCAATCACCCCGATTATCCATTTTATATCAACATTCTATCGCGAACAATTCGCCGAAGTGAAGAGATCATTCGTCTGGAATCAAAAGATTCAGGCGACTTCATGGGCGGTGGGGTAGCCTAGTAGGCCTCCACTCGTCATATCGAAGACCCGGGTTCGATTCCCCACATAGATACAATGTGTGAAGCCCATTCTGGTGTCCCCAGTCGTGATTTTGCTAAATATTGTTAAAAGCAGCGTAAATAGAGGTTATCACGCGAGTGTGTTTGGGGATGGTAAATATCCTGCATTAGGAATACATAGTGTTTATTCCTAATACAAGATATTTACCATCCCCAAACACACAAGCGTGATAACCTCTTTATCATATAATGTCATTCTTTAATTCTGCGCTTCAAAATCGCTTTCCCTCTCACAAACATTACCGAAACATTGCGAGTTTCCCTGGAATGCGCGCATTAATATGTATTACGTCACAGGGTAAGTGATGTGTCAGTCGGACAGTGACATTAGCCTATATAGTTCCAACTGAAATCTGTTTCTTATACAGTGGCGAAGCAACATATACGCAAAACAACAATTGTTTTTAATTGCCTTTCGCGGCAATCCATCGGTCTGTCCGCTAGAGTAACTGCCCTTTGTCAAAGGGAAGCTACTCTAACCCTAGTCTATGAGACGTCACGGCCATGGTCAGACGTTGTTGGCAGTCGGTCTGTCCTGTCATAACGTTAAGAAGTGTAGTCAGATGTACACAGAGCGAAAAAACGAAACAAGGTAACAATTCAAACATATTTCGGCCAAATCCAACCATTTCAATTTGTGGAGAAGGTTTCAAGCCGCAGAGGTCTACCAGTCATGGCTACTGATCCCGCTTGGCTAGGCCTCGTGCCCTCGCAAAATTGTTTCGAAATTTATATCTCCGAAGTTGCCAAAACTTATAAAATGCCTTAGCTGCGTCACAGTAAGACACTGATTTTCAGTATATTAGACTGTCCTTTTGATAATGAAAGCAATTATCTCTGTAGTTTATCCAGATTCACGATGGTTAAATCTGACTCGATCGTCGAATGACGAGGGCGACGCCATGTTTGTTTATAAACAGGTAAAGTAGTCCCTACTTGACCTTTGATATTTGCATCTCTATCCGCATATGACCCCAACGGATATCGTTTTTATCCGATGGCTTTATCCTGCCGAGAAACCTACCCATTATATGATAAAACCATATTCACTCACGCTCTGATTTAAACCATGTTTTGATTGAAACATAATTCCTCTATAATTTTGTATAAAGACATGTAGTTGCGTCAGTTTCAAAATGCACGTTCAGAATGACCCGTAAAATCAGAATCAACTGCAAGAACAATGGCGTGATGTCATCATAATAGATTAAGGAAAGGGTTTGTCGTTTTTATTTACACTTGAGTCATCAAACACCGATAACCAATCACAATTCTCGTCGGTATGTGTTTAAGTGAATGTTTATGGTCATGTATGCTGCAGTGGCATCACAGTTTTCCAAGGATCTCTGTGCCTTAATTAGGTCTGTTTTGGGTGCGGTGGGTTTTGACGCGGCTTTGAACAATATTTCAAATACAATGTATAGCCATTTGATTTTCAATGAGGTGTGTGTGTGTTGGGGGGTGGGGGGTGGGGGTTGGGGGGTGGTGGTTGGTGGTCGGGGAGAGTTCTAATATAATAATCAAGCCCTTATTTTGCCGAAAATATGTATTGTGCCCTTTTCTTGAATAATCGAGAAAGAAATCAAAATCCACCCACCCCTCTTTGAAAATCAAATAGTTGCTCTCTAATAACTCAACATAAATCAGGATACTTCCAAAGTAGTCACGAATGTCGTTTCTCGCAAATTATCATTCTCATTCTGTATTAGCAATTAATTCTCTTTTTTGGATCGCCTGTGTACAGTATTATTATGACCCTCGCCACCTTAGAGAGCCCAGCTTACCCCGCAACCTCAGGGAGCCCAGGTTCCCCCGCCACCTCAGGGAAGCCAAGGTTCCCCCGCCGCCCCAGCTTCCCCCGCTAACTCAGGGAGCCCAGGTTCACCCGCCACCCCAGGCACCCCAGTTTAACCCGCCTCCCCAGGTTCACCCGCCACCCAAGGTACCCCAGGCACCCCAGGTTCACCCGCCTGCTCAGGCACCCCAGGATCACCCGCCTCCCCAGGTTCACCCGCCACCCCAGGCACCCGAGGTTCACCCGCCACCTCAGGGAGCCCAGGTTCCCCCGTCTGCCCAGGTTCACCAGACACCCCAGACACCCCAGGTTCACCCATCACCCCAGGCACCCCGGGTTCACCCGCCTCCCCAAGTTCACCCGCCACCCCAGGCACCCCAGGTTCACCCGCCACCCCAGGGACCCCAGGTTCACCCGCCTCCCCAGGCGCCCCAGGCACCCTAGGTTCACCCGCCACCCCAGGCACCCCAGGCACCCCAGGTTCACCCGCCACCCCAGGTACCCCAGGTTCAGCCGCCTCCCCAGGCGCCCCAGGCACCCCAGGTTCACCCGCCACCCCAGGCACCCCAGGTTCACCCGCCACTTCAGGGAGCCCAGGTTCACCCGCCACCCCAGGTTCCTCCGCCACCCCAGGGAGCCCAGGTTCACCCGCCACCCCAGGTTCCTCCGCCACCCCAGGGAGCCCAGGTTCCCCCGCCTCCCCAGGTTCACCCGCCACCTCAGGGAACCCAGCTTTTCCCACATCCCAGGGAGCCCAGGATCCCACGCCACCTCAGGGACCCTTGGGTTCACCCGCCACCTTAGGGAGCCCATCTTTCCCCAAACCTCTTAGGGAGCCCAGCTTTCTCAGCCACCACAGGCACCCTTGGTTCACCCGCCACTTCAGGGAACCCAGGTTTTCCGACATCCCGGGGAGCCCAGGATCCCACGCCACCTCAGGGACCCTTGGGTTCCCCCGCCACCTCAGGGAGCAAAGCTTTCTCAGCCACCTCAGGGAGCCTAGGTTCCCCCGCCACCTCAGGGAGACCAGCTTCCTCAGCCGCCCAGGCACCCCAGGTTTCCCCGCCACCTCAGGGAGCCTATACTTCCCCCGCCACCTCAGGGGGCCCAGCTTTCTCAGCCACCTCAGGGAGACCAGATTTCTCCGCCACCCCAGATTTCCCCGCCACTACAGGGAGCCCAGTTTTTTCTGCCACCCCAGCTTTCCCTGCCACCTCAGGGAGCCAAGCTTTCTCCGCCATCTCAGGGACACAAGGTTCACCCGCCACTTCAGGGTCCCTTGCTTTTGCCTCGCCACCCCAGGGAGCCCAGGTCCTGCAAGCTCCCCAGGCAAAACAGGTTCCCCCGCCACCTCAAGGATCCCAGCTTTTCCCGCCACCCCGGTTCCCTAACTATGGGTAATCATTCAGCAGAAGGAAATTCGGTAGACCAATACTACAACATGCATTACACATTACATTTCAATAATCATATGACATAGATACAAACTAAGACTAAAAGTAATTCGGTTCTGGTGGCAGCGGTGTTAAGGCTGCTAGGCACGAGCGCCCCCTGAAGTGTTCAACATACGTCCTACACTCTGTGTAACAGTATTATTATCAAAATAGTGGTCGCTCTATCTAAAAACTTGTGGCAATCTGTGTAACTGGTTGTGAGAATATTTCCATTTTCCTACGATGTCCCTGTGCTAAAGTATCGTGTAGGAGTCTCTTTTAAGACAGATGTGATCACGGAATCAAACACATTACATTGTAACTATACTTCATTGTCTTCAGGTTGAAATGTACGTCGTTTTCCAGGTATATGACATCAATATTCTTTCCACTTATGTACAGGCTGTTGTTGTAGTAGACAAGGCTTCTTATCCTATCACTGAATTCCAACATTTCCGTTGTAGTATTAGTTGATAAAGATCGCTTTATCACCTTCTTGTTGTCGCTGAAATATAGGACATCGTGAATAGTGTCAATAGTAGCAGCATAAACGTCACGTCTCATGTCTATCTGATGCAGCCTATTCCAATTATAATCAACAGACCACAATCCATCATCATCTTTACAGAAATAGATCATCTTCTTCCTGGAGTCTACAGCAATGCCACGGGGATTGAATGTTCCGTGATTACGCAAGTCCACAATGCCCCGAAAGTTTCTCCCAAATGTTGACATACGACTGATTGTCTTCGTCGGATGGTATGTGGTAAGGAAGATGAGTCGTCTGTCAACATCGACTGTCATTCCGTACGACGTGATTCCCTCTCGTAGTGTTGTGACACCCGACACGTCCAGCCTTGAAGAGAAGATGCCATTTGGTGAATATCTACTGAATATCAGTCTCCTGGACACAGGCTCGTATGTTACAGCAACAACGTGTGATGTATGCAGATAAGGATACGTCTTCATGTCGTTTTTATCTATGGTAATCTGATGGGGATGCTGTAAGGAGCCAGATATATATTGTACAACCAATATTCTCGTCTTGTCTTGAAACTGTCGTGTTGTAGGTGTTGTGGCCACTGACGTGAAGGGACGTCCAGATGGAGTCGTGGGTGTGTAATGTTGGGTGGGTTGTGTACTGTCAGCATTGGTCTGAAGGTCACGTGTCTTGTTATCGTAATTCAGATGAAAGTCTCCCAATGTCTGCATATCTTCTGCATGACTAGCGTTCATCACAATCAAGTCATTTCTCAAACGTACGTTCTGTTTTACAAGGGTCTCAACTGTTCGTTGGGTTTCATTAATCTGTGCCTGCACGTCAGCACTCTGTCGTATGACGATTAACACGTGATCTTTTAGTAAACTCACATCCTTTTCAACATGGGTCACGTGATGACGTGTCAGGTTCAACTCTGTCTTTAGTTCACTCACCTGCTGTTCACATGCATCTTTGTCTTTCACAGTGTCCAGTGGTTGTCTTGTTTTAGTCTGTCCGACCTCCCTCAACTGTCTTGTGAGACTCAGTGTCTGTCGCTTCATCTGCTGATATCCACGCTTGAGGTGTCTAATCTGGGACATGACGTGACTGTTTACCGTGGCATCAAACGACTCTATTTGACTACGCATATAGGAAGGTACAATCTTCTCCGTCAAATCCGATCTCAGCAGTAACTCCAAAATGTCCATCTTGTTGATGACTCTCGTCTCCATTCCTGGAACGTCAGATTTCAAGTGGTTCAATTCCACTTTCAGGTGGTTAATTTCTTTCTCAAGCAAACTCATCTGATTGACAACTGCTGCGATATTTTCGTGTCCATGAACCACAGATGAGGCTGCTACAAGCAGCACCAACACACACAAACTCGCCATGTCAGCTGGTAATTGTATAACTGTGTCAGAGTCGTGTAGTCCGGAGCTAAGTGTCACGTGACTATCGCATTACATCTAACCTGGCAGCGGGCCAAACGGAAACACTGGAATCTAACATGGCAACAGTCTCAGAGCAGTGTTCGCTTGAGTTTCCCATCACGTGACCACACGAGTAAAATCAATGAAGCCAGCTCACTGCCATTTCATCAATCAGTGGTGGGTGTACAGGATAGATCGATCCAATAATACATTCATCTCAATGTGTGACCTGACAAATTTATAGTTGATAATTTCAAAACTTAGAAATACCACATGTTCTACAAATACATATATATGTACGGATTATTAGTTAAATGATGCATACTATTACACAACTTCATGTGTTTAAAGTAATTAGTCAATTCCCATTATATCAGGAAAGATATAACTTCTAACACATGAGAGTGTGAGTTGTTTAATCTGCAATGTCACCATAGCACGGGTCAGCGAAACAGTTCAGTATCAATTACGAAATACGTGAGTACGCTAAGTTTTCCTCTTCGCATAATTTCAGAGACATGTGTATTGACAAAACCAGCCACTTACTGACAGGTTGCATGGAAAACAATTCTTTGATCGAAACCTTAGAATTATACTATATTTTGTTTTAAAAACAAACTATTGTGAAACGTTCCTCTTCCTTGTCACTGGCAGCTCACTAACACCGCAATCAATCAATCAATCAATCAATCAATCAATCAATCAATCAATCAATCAATCACATTATTTCTCTAAACAACGGGGGCACAGGTGGCCACATCGTCTGAGGCGCCGCCATTCGCCGTGCACTGTTGCGTCACTTTGGCATGCCAGAAACCTATGACTGTGGGTTTAAATGCCTGTTCGCCCCATGTTTCTAGGTTTGATAGTTTCACCCAAGTGGTAAATGTCTGAGACCTGCATCACTTCGGGCTTTTTTCCTCCCACATTAAGCTGACACACTATAGCAATTATCTATTTCCAAAATTGACCCAAACCCCCAGACGTTTACCACTTCGGTGAAACCCACGAGCGCGGGTATGGTGCTGACAAACCTAGAAACCTAATCGGGGCGAACCTGGATTCGAACCCATAATCATGGGTTTCTGGCGGGCCTAAGGGACGCAAATCTGCACAGCGAATTGCGGTGCCTTACATGACTGAGCTCCCCCGTGCCCCCGTGCCCCCGTGCCCCCGTTCCCCCCAAAACGACTATATGTCCCCCATAACTTCGGGATTTCCTCCCACATTAAGCTAACAAGCTGTGATGCCAAAAACTACTGTTCAAACCGACGCTAAACCCAATTTACAATCCGACTAAGAATCGTCAGTCAGGTGACTGCAAGCGACTATATTTTGCAGCGTGTTCAGTGTACGTACATTACCAGCACGAAGTGTAAGAAAAGTATGTGCAGATGTAGTATTTAAAAAACCTCCGACCAAGATCACTGCTACATATGACCGCTTGCAGTCACTTAACCATCGACCCTTACCCGGATTGTAACCACGTGATCAAAAGGATGATTATCCCAACTTGGCTTGTTTCCATTTTATGAGCGGTAGACATCAATAGAAAGTTTCTGAGAACTGATTACAATTCATCTGGTTTGTTTATTTGTTGTTTAACGCCACACTCACATATAAACATACTATATAACGCCGGTCTGTAAATAAATCAATTCTGGACCACACAATCCAGTGACTAACACCATGAACATCGACATGCATCAACCAAGTCAGCGAGCCTGACCACCCGATCCCTTCAGTCGCCTCTTACGACAAGCATGCTTGCTCAAGGCCTATTCTAACCCGCATCTTCAGCTGACCTACTTTATAAGTATCAGCACAAAGGCTTCCCACGTCGTGTATTGATCATCGCGATATTTCGTGATTCTAACATTCGGGATTCCTTAACATGAGCATCTTGTCTGTTATTTACGTGCAATATGTCATGATTATTCAGAACAAATACCATAACCCCACAACAAAGTCCCCGTTGATCATGGTCTCCGTGATGTCCTGAAATGTCCAGAAGATGTGTCCCATTACAAACGAACGGGACAGGTTTAAAACGGGGAAGGATCTCTGTTCTTTAATGAGGTCGATTTTTGGTTGCGGTTGGTTTAAACGCGGCTTTGAACAATATTTCAAATATAGCCATTGCATTTTCAAGAAGGTAGGGTGTGTGTGGGGGTGTGAATTGAAGAGATATTGGGTGGTTATTATTTCATTTCAATGTTTATTATTCATTGTTTAAAAGTCCACCGTAGCCTTAAAGATTGTAGCTGAGGCTCCCCCGCCACCCAAGGGACTCGAGCTTGTCCCGCCACCTCAGGGAGCCACCTCAGGGAGCCCAGGTTCCCCAGCCGCCCCAGGGAGCCTAGGTTGAACCGCCACGCCAGGCAGACCAGGCTGCCCCGCCGCCCCAGTGAGCCCAGTTTACCCCGCCTCCCCAGGTAGCTCAGGTTTAACCGCCGCCCCAGGGAGCCCAGGTTCTCCCGCCTCTGCAGGGAGCCCAGGCTGCCCCGCCGCCCCAGTGAGCCCAGTTTACGCCGCCTCCCCAGGTAGCTCAGGTTTAACCGCCGCCCGAGGGAGCCCAGGTTCCCCCTCCTCCCCAGGTTCATCGCCGCTCCAGGAAGCCAAGGTTCCCCCGCCACCCCAGGGAGCCAAGGTTCGACCTCCGCCCCAAGGGAGCCAAGGGTCCCCCGCCATTCCTAGGACCACAGATTCCCCAGCCACCCCATGGAGCTCAGGTTCCCCCGCCACCTCAGGAACCCAGGTTCCCAAACCACTTCAGGGAGTCAAGGTTCCCCGGACACTTCAGGGAGCCCAGGTTGCCCCGCCGTCATAGGGAGGCCAGGTTCCATAGGTTCCACAGGTTTCGCAGGTTCCACAGGTTTCGTAGGTTCCACAGGTTTCGCAGTGCGGTAGGCTAATAGTACAAGGTATGACCTACTGACGTGATACTGAGGAGCGGGAGGTGTGATAGACTAATACTACTAGCAAGGATCTATAGATATACACTCAGCAAAAGGAAATTCGGTGGCCCAATGCCACAACATACAATATACATTACAATAAACATATGACGTAGATACAAACTTAGACTAAAAGTAATTCGGTACAGGTGGCAGTTAAGGCTGCTAGCGCCCCCTGAAGTGTTCAACATACGTCCTAGTAAACATAACTGAACTCAACAAAACACTCTGTGTAACAGTATTATTATGAAAGTAATGGTCGCTCATATCTAAAACCTTGTGGCCATCTGTGTAACTGGTTGTGAGAATATTTCCATTTTCCTACGATGTTCATGGGCTAAAGTCTCGTGTAGGGGTCTCTCTTAAGACAGATGTGATCACGGAAGCAAACACATTACATTGTAACTATAATTCATTGTCTTCAGGTTGAAATGTACGTGGTTTTCCAGGTATGTGACATCAATATTCTTTCCACTTATGTACAGGCTGTTGTTGTAGTAGACAAGGCTTCTAATGCTATCACTGAAATCCAACATTTCCGTTGTAGTATTAGTTGATAAAGATCGTTTTATCACCTTCTTGCTGTCGCTGAAATATAAGACATTGTGAATAGTGTCAATAGTAACAGCATAAACGTCACGTCTCATGTCTATCTGATGCAGCCTTTTCCCATTATAATCAACAGACCACAATCCATCATTATATTTACAGAAATAGATCATCTTCTTCCTGGAGTCTACAGCAATGCCACGGGGATAGTTTGTTCCGTGATTACGCAAGTCCACAATGCCCTGAAAGTTTCTCCCAAATGTGGACATACGACTGATTGTCTTCGTCGGATGGTATGTGGTAAGGAAGATGAGTCGTCTGTCAACATCGACTGTCATTCCAAGTGACGTGATTCCCTCTCGTAGTGTTGTGACACCCGACACGTCCAGTCTTGAGGAGAAGATGCCACGTGGTGAATATCTACTGAATATCAGTCTCCTGGACACAGGCTCGTATGTTACAGCCCGAACGTGTGACGTATGCAGATAAGGATACGTCTTCATGTCGTTTTTATCTATGGTAATCTGATGGGGATGTTGTGAGGAGACAGAGCCATATTGTACAACCAATATTCTCGTCTTGTCTTGAAACTGTCGTGTTGTAGGTGTTGTGGCCACTGACGTGAAGGGACGTCCAGATGGAGTCGTGGGTGTGTAATGTTGGATGGGTTGTGTACTGTCAGCATTGGTCTGAAGGTCACGTGTCTTGTTGACGTAATTCAGATCAAAGTCTCCCAACGTCTGCACATCTTCTGCATGACTAGCGTTCATCACAATTAAGTCATTTCTCAAACGTACGTTCTGTTTTACAAGGGTCTCAACTGTTCGCTGGGTTTCATTAATCTGTGCTTTCACGTCAGCAGTATGTCGTATGACATGTAACACGTTATCTTTTAGTAAACTCACATCCTTTTCAACATGGGTCACTTGACGACGTGTCAGGTTCAACTCTGTCTTTAGTTCACTCACCTGCTGTTCACATGCATCTTTGCCTTTCACAGTGTCCAGTGGTTGTCTTGTTTTCGTCTGTCCGACCTCCCTCAACTGTCTTGTGAGACTCAGTGTCTGTCGCTTCATCTGCTGATATCCACGCTTGAGGTGTCTAATCTGGGACATCACGTGACTGTTTACCGTGGCATCCAACGACTCTATTTGACTACGTAAGTAGTATATAGTGAGGGCGCAGGAACCCCTTTTGGTTGAGGGAGGTTGAGGGAAAATAGGGAAGGTGATTGGCTGATCCAAGTCACGTGATCGGATAGGATGACTCATGCATCAACAGCGCGTCACAGGTGAGGGGGAATGAAAGGTGTGTGTTTATAAGGCAGAAAAGAATTCATAAGAAAACAAAAGTAAAAGGTTATGAATAGAGCTATGTGTATAGCGTGCTGCCTTGAATAGACAGACCGTACCCGTCAGCCCAGTTTGAATTGAGCGCGCTTGACAACTGACGTGGCCTCGTCGTTTAACCCGCGCTCGCTAGAGCGTGCGACCTGGTTTTGATGAATGCAGGGTGTGTGTTGAAAGTATAAGTACCACAATGGAGACGGGTTAAGTCAACACGATATACGTCGGGTAATGTAGGAAAAAAAACAACCTGTACGTCTAGCTGGATCAGATCCATCTTATACGGTCTACACGTTGTACACCACGAACGTTAGACAACCTGTATAGAAAAAAAATAAAAAAATACATAGAGACAAAATAGATAAGACTACGCAATCAGTAAGCTAGCAGTGTCGTTTAATTACATTTAGCGCGCAAGAACGAGGTAGTCACGTCACCCTGCATTGACTATAACGCTGAAGGCAGCCGGATTTCGAATCACCCCGCGCTGCGTACTATTGTGAACCATTTGTATAGAGGGCGTTCACTTATTCAGCCCTATCCCGACTAGCATAGTTGATGTTTCAACGCTAGCGTTTCCATTTAACGCGATGACAAATAAACCGTACGGTTTGAGTTTTAACCGTGTATCATGATGTGCACAGTTTTACTTCAGAACGTGCTATTTTGACAATTGATAGTTAGAACCATGTCTATGTTCAATAGAAAACTGATGAGTACATGTAGCAATGTGACGGCACGAAGCTAGGTTTGTTGGGAAAGTGATGGAAGCAATCTATAGGACATTTTCATGTTTACAATACTCACCCTTAATTCGAAGAGAGAACAGAGTTTATCATGGAAAAATGTTTCACGAGGAAAATGTTTTATTGGAAATATAGGTTTATTCATAGCTAATGTATAGCAGAGAGACTAAGCCACCGACCGCCCATAACAATGTCAACATACCCCGGCCTTACAATTAATGTCAACATACCAGCCTCGCCTGAAGCTTCCCATTCATAAATGGTGTGAGCAGTGTCCCGTATTTATGATACGTTAGGGAAGATGTGTTGTACATTTGTTATTTTAAAAGGGAGTTATTTCAGAGAGGATATATATGGGTATTCCCCCCTCATTAAACTTTTCTTTCGTTGGTGTCTATTAAACGCATCCGGAATTTAATACATTTGAATGATGTAGGAAAGTATGTGCGTGAAGATGTTGTACCTATATCCGAACACGAATGTATGACACCTTTCTATAGATCAATTACGGTTCTAACCACGATACGCAACATGACTATGAGCGTGGTTAGCAGTTTATATTTATAAACACATCGTAAATGACAGATTTCTGATGAATGAACTCGCCCGCACACATGTCTATGGGGTTATGTTCGCCCGAACTGTAAACAGTGACACATTTGATTACAGGAAGGGTGTGTGGAATGCACTCGTCCTTGTAAGGGTAAAATACGCGTTTAAACACACCATTTAAATGATGATGACATTACTTTTTAGATGTATTGCTATCAGTGAGTGAGTGAATTTAGTTTTACGCTACACTCGGCATTATTCCAGCTCTAGGACGGTGGTCTGTCAATAAACGAGCTTGGACCAGACAATCCAGTGATCAACAGCATGAGCAGCGATCTGTGCAACTAGGAACCGATGGCACGTGTCATCCGAGTCGGCGAGACTGACCAACCGATCCCCGTCAGTCGCCGATAAGCATGGGTTACTGAAGGTCCATTCTATAACCCGGGACCTTCACGGGTGTAGTATGACGAAGATTATATACTAATATGCAAAAAACTGAGAAAAAACAAACAAACAATTCATTCGTATCATTTATTGATTCGAGTCAATCGGTTCCATACAAAGCCGTGATATACGAATGGACAATAGTATTCACTCTGGAACATTATTTAGTCACTCATATACACATGCTGCTGCTGCTCGAAGGCCCTATTGTTTAAACAGCGAGTCCATGTTTTGAAACACATTTCGCACTGTTGAATGTTTCCTTTTCTACGCTGTTTTAAGGTTGAATGGTTGTCTATAGTCTATGCTTTATCCATTGCTTGTAACGATTTCCGTCCAGGAGGTACCAGTTTCACCATTCCTCTCACGTAGAGGGAAATTCGGCGTTTCTTATCGTTCAAACGCCTCAGTTTACGAGGTGTTTTCAAAATATGAATCAAACTAGACGCGTGGCGTTGACTCGGCATTCTCTTCTTACTGTTAGACTGATATAGTAGTGATGGGTATTTATGCCTAATCGTTCTGCACACGATCATCATCATCCTCCTCGTCATCACCGTCGTTATCCTCTGCAACGCTATCAGATTCAGTCTCACTTTCTATTTCCGGCATATCCATCAAAGGCAGGATCTCTTTCATCTTGGGTTTTAGGAGGAGTTTGATTTTATTTTTGAGAACGGATTGTTCCGTGGAAGGATTCATGTCTCCCAGGTTGTATAGCATGTTTTGAAACAGAGGTGCCTCTTTAAAGTACGTGGTATATTCCATCGCATAGTTGAGAGTACTACGCACTAGATCCTCCCACCTCAGTTTCAATCTTCTCTCAATCCATTCTTGCGTTCGTCCCTGTCGCTAGTACTGTTTTTTCTGCAGTTTCATCTTGTCATGAAACGTATCATACACCTGCTTCCAGATGCGTTGTAAGCCTACATTTTGCCACTCCTCGGCTTCCATATTAGTGAATGTTGACTTCCCACGTGGAGGTTTGACGGCAAGACCACTGCCTTTCTGTGAAGAGGCTAGGTCGTCAAAGTCACTGTCATCGTCATCACTCTCGAGTCTGGCACGGTTTCTCTTAGGTTGAAGGCTATTGGCCGGACACCAGTGTTTGATATGTCGCTGTAGATCGTGCATGTTATCTATCAGCACCCCGCAATCTGCGCAAGCCGTGGCCATAGTCAATGATGTCTCACTACTCGTGTCTGAATCGGTTTCAATTGGAGTGAGCTGATGTTGGGGCAATCTCTCTTCTTGTGTCAGAGGACTATCCAGAGATTCTGTTGTAGTCAAATTCTCCCTACGCAGATCAGGTTCAGACTGTGCTGTTGTTCTCCTGTTTTCCTCATTTATGAGGTTAACATGCAGTCGATCCTTATCTTTGGTGGTAGGTTTTAGATCGATGGTGAGTTGTCCATAGGGTGTTTCAGCAACCTTTTCATACATAGCCATAAAGTGATCCATATGTTCGGGGAAAATTCTACGAGCGAAGAGTTTGATTTGCTGTTTATCTATGAGGGAATGAAACAGGGTGACATAATGCGCGTTCAAAGCAATGTCTCTCGATTCCTTACCTCTCGGAAACAGATTTTGTATCAAGAGAAAGATCAATACATTCTTGTGATGTGAGGTTTGAGTAAACAGCCGCGAAATACGCTTGTCGTGCTTTGCTTCGGCCAGGAAATCATCCAGGACCAACACGTTCTGTTGACGAGCATCAAAGTAATCCTCGTCCAAGATATCGTAGGGAATTCCTTTTACAAAGGTCAGCTGAGGCAGCTGCTCACCGAGGTCCTGATGTAATGGCTGCCATTGAGTATAACACCAAACGATGCGGGTAGGTTGGGGTTGGATAAGGCCATGCCGGAGTAAATGAGAGGTAAACACAGACTTTCCACAACCACTGGGTCCCACAACGAGCGCATTTGAGGGAATAAGGAACTTGAATTGTTCTCGAAGATCAGATATACATGGTAAATGAGGCAGCCACGAGTGGACTTGCGATGGCGGCGGCGGCGGCGGCGGCGGCGGCGGCGGCGGATGTGCTTGTAACGGCGGGTTGGCTTGACGCGGTGGCGGCGTTAGCAGGTGGGCTTGTAATGGCGAGTGGACTTGCGGCGGCGGGTGGGCTTGTAACGGCGGCGGTATGCTATGTTTATTTCTCCTGTTTCGTAACATGACATCTCTCCTTGAAAACATTTCTTCACAGACCGGACAGGTGGCAACCCCCATGGTGATCCAATATGGTGTGCGATTAGAGGGTATGAAGCTTTAATATGACGCTTCAAGGCAGCAAGTGCCCGTTCCACCACAGCCTTCACCTCCGACACATGTTGTATTTTCACGGGTTGGGGTGTTGTCTTCGATCCCTGTTGGGTTGTCATCGTTTTCATTTTAGGTGTTACCTGTCTCTTCTTTGTCTTCAGCGTCGACTTCTTGGCTGCTTGTGGTTTCTTTCTCTGTTGTGATTTTCTCAACGTAGTCTTCCTAAATATATCTCTAGGGTCAAGTCTAATCTCTGATGCTTTCTTCATGTTGTTCACGTCCAATCCGTTTGCTGGCGAGAGTAAAACTGTTTGTCGGGCTACACTACTGTAGAGTTTATACTGTCTTACACGTGCAGGGATTCTTGGAAGACACTCTTTTCTTCACAGCACACTTGTGAGTATGTTAAAAAAGCGATCATATTAGTATATAGTCTTCGTCATACTACACCCGTGAAGGTCCCGGGTTATAAAAATCGACCTTCAGTAACCCATGCTTATCGGCGACTGACGGGGATCGGTTGGTCCGACTCGGATGACACGTGCCGTCGGTTCCTAGTTGCACAGATCGCTGCTCATGCTGTTGATCACTGGATTGTCTGGTCCAAGCTCGTTTATTGACAGACCACCGTCCTAGAGCTGGAATAAAGCCGAGTGGGGCGTAAAACTAAATTCACTCACTCACTGATACCAATTATACATCTAAAAAGTAATGTCATCATCATTTAAATGGTGAGTTTAAACGCGTATTTTACCCTTACAAGGACGAGTGCATTCCACACACCCTTCCTGTGTCATACATTCGTGTTCGGATATAGGTACAACATCTTCACGCACATACTTTTCCTACATCATTCAAATGTATTAAATACCGGATACGTTTAATAGACACCAACGAAAGAAAAGTTTAATGAGGGGGGAATACCCATATATATCCTCTCTGAAATAACTCCCTTTTAAAATAACAAATGTACAACACATCTTCCCTAACGTATCATAAATACGGGACACTGCTCACACCATTTATGAATGGGAAGCTTCAGGCGAGGCTGGTATGTTGACATTAATTGTAAGGCCGGGGTATGTTGACATTGTTATGGGCGGTCGGTGGCTTAGTCTCTCTGCTATACATTAGCTATGAATAAACCTATATTTCCAATAAAACATTTTCCTCGTGAAACATTTTTCCATGATAAACTCTGTTCTCTCTTCGAATTAAGGGTGAGTATTGTAAACATGAAAATGTCCTATAGATTGCTTCCATCACTTTCCCAACAAACCTAGCTTCGTGCCGTCACATTGCTACATGTACTCATCAGTTTTCTATTGAACATAGACATGGTTCTAACTATCAATTGTCAAAATAGCACGTTCTGAAGTAAAACTGTGCACATCATGATACACGGTTAAAACTCAAACCGTACGGTTTATTTGTCATCGCGTTAAATGGAAACGCTAGCGTTGAAACATCAACTATGCTAGTCGGGATAGGGCTGAATAAGTGAACGCCCTCTATACAAATGGTTCACAATAGTACGCAGCGCGGGGTGATTCGAAATCCGGCTGCCTTCAGCGTTATAGTCAATGCAGGGTGACGTGACTACCTCGTTCTTGCGCGCTAAATGTAATTAAACGACACTGCTAGCTTACTGATTGCGTAGTCTTATCTATTTTGTCTCTATGTATTTTTTTATTTTTTTTCTATACAGGTTGTCTAACGTTCGTGGTGTACAACGTGTAGACCGTATAAGATGGATCTGATCCAGCTAGACGTACAGGTTGTTTTTTTTCCTACATTACCCGACGTATATCGTGTTGACTTAACCCGTCTCCATTGTGGTACTTATACTTTCAACACACACCCTGCATTCATCAAAACCAGGTCGCACGCTCTAGCGAGCGCGGGTTAAACGACGAGGCCACGTCAGTTGTCAAGCGCGCTCAATTCAAACTGGGCTGACGGGTACGGTCTGTCTATTCAAGGCAGCACGCTATACACATAGCTCTATTCATAACCTTTTACTTTTGTTTTCTTATGAATTCTTTTCTGCCTTATAAACACACACCTTTCATTCCCCCTCACCTGTGACGCGCTGTTGATGCATGAGTCATCCTATCCGATCACGTGACTTGGATCAGCCAATCACCTTCCCTATTTTCCCTCAACCTCCCTCAACCAAAAGGGGTTCCTGCGCCCTCACTATATACTACTTACGTATATAGGAAGGTACAATCTTCTCCGTCAAATCCGATCTCAGCAGTAACTCCAAAATGTCCATCTTGTTTATGACTCTCGTCTCCAATCCTGGAACGTCAGATTTCAAGTGGTTCAATTCCACTTTCAGATGGTTAATTTCTTTCTCAAGCAAACTCATCTGATTGACAACTGCTGCGATATTTTCGTGTCCATGAACCACAGATGAGGCTGCTACAAGCAGCACCAACACACACAAAGTCGCCATGTCAGCTGGTAATTGTATAACTGTGTCAGAGTTGTGTAATCTAGAGCTAGGCGTCACGTGACTATCGCATTACATCTAACCTGGCAGCGGGCCAAACGGAAACACTGGAATCTAACATGGCAACAGTCTCAGAGCAGTGTTCACTTGAGTTTCCCATCACGTGACCACACGGGTAGTATCCATGAAGTCAGCTCACTGCCATTTTATCAATCAGTGGTGGGTTTACGGGATCGATCGATCCAATAACATGTTCATCTCAATGTACCAAAATACGTTAAAAGATGGTACTTGTTGTTACCCTGTCTGGCGCTCGGCATTAAGGGGCTAAAACAAGGACTGGTCGGTCGGAGTCAGTATACTGTGTCTGAGTGGGATATTCATGTTAAACTGCGGCATGGTATCTCAGTGGGCTAGCACTATAAATCGGCATCAGTCCGGACAAGTACAAGCAGCCACACAAACACACACACGTGCATGCACGTCGCTATATAAGTGCAATAATCTTGGACGCGACGTTAAACCCCATTTCACCTCACCTCATCTCAATGTGTGACCTGACAAATTTAAATTTGATAATTTCATAACTTTAAAGATACCATGTGTTCTACAAATGCATGTATGTACGGATTATTAGTTTAATGACACATAATATTACATAACTTCATTTGTTTAAAGTACTTGGTCATTTCGCATTATTTCAGGAAATATATAACTTCTAACACATGAGTATGTTGGTTGCTTAATCTACAATGTCACCATAGCACGGGTCAGCGAAACGGGTTCAGTGTCAATTACGAAATACGTGAGTCCACTAAGTTTCCATCTTCGCAAAATTTCAGAGACATGTGTATTGACAGCCGAAACAGATTCCTTTCGACCAAAAAGGCAAAAGTATATAAATGGATCACTGCAAATCAGTGACGACACCAGGTGATAGCCAAAAGGTAAGCATGTCCTGTTCCACCGGCAGAACCTGCCTTCATACCAGTTCCTATAAATAGTGCATCGGAGGCCTGGCAACAAACTAGAAATATAATTTTATCAAAGATTTTAAAGATCACATTGAAGATATCACGGCCTATACATTTGTTCCTTCGTATAATGAAAATGCCTGGATAACTTACGAGGAAAATAAAATAAACTTCCAAATATCTATCGATTGTAAGTACATGCAAAGCCCTTCTCTTTATAAAAGATATTCATCAGGTGAATATGGGATCGATAAATCGATTCTGTCACGACAAAGACAGTCAACTCTCCATCGCGAATTGCTCGTGGGTTCCCCAAAGATTTAGTGAACACTGAGTCAATTTTGGAAATGTATAATTACTATAGTGAGTGAGTGAGTGAGTTGGGTTTAACGCCGCTGTTAACAGTTTTCCAGTTATATCACGGCGTGTCAGCTTAATGTCATCTTCCCGAGGCAAGGGAGTTAACTGACCATAAAAGTCCAGTTTCCATTTATGTGGCAGCAAAGCCCGAAGTGATGCAGGTCTTAGACGTTTACCACTTCGGTGAAACCAACGAGCACGGGTATGGTGTTGACAAACCTAAGAACATAATCGGGGCGAACCGGGATTCGAATCCACAATCATAGGTTTCTGGCGCGCCGAAGGCTCGAAACTCTGCACAGCGAATCGCGGCGCCTCAGACGACTGGGCCATCCGTGCCCCCAGTTCCTCATAGGAGTAAACGACCAAAATAATATGTCTCCCATTAATTTGGGCTTCCCTCCCACAATAAGCTAACAAGCCATGATGCAAATAACTGTTTAAACCGGCGTTAAACCCAATATGCAATCCGACTAAGAATCGGCAGTCAGGTGACTACACGCGACTATATTTTGCAGCGTGTTCAGTGTACTTACATTATCGGCACGAATTGGGAAGAAAAGTGTGTGCAGATGAAGTATTTAAAAAAACCTTGTGACCAAGATCACTGCTAAATATGACCGCTTGCTGTCACCTGACCATCGACCCTTACCCGGATTGTAACCACGTGATCAAAAGGATGTTTATCCCAATTTGGCTTGTTTCTATTTTATGAGTTACAAATCGGTAGCCATCAATAGAAAGTTTCTGAGACCTGATTACAATTCATCTGGTTTGTTTATTTGTTGTTTTACGCCACACTCAGATATAAACAAACTATATGACGCCGGTCTGTAAATAAATCAAGTCTGGACCAGACAATCCAGTGAACATTGACATGCATCAACCAAGTCAGCGAGTCTGACCATCCGAGTGGCCTCTTACGACAAGCATGCTTGCTCAAGGCCTATTCTAACCCGCATCTTCAGCTGACCTACTTTATAAGTATCAGCACAAAGGCTTCCCTCGTTGTTAATTGATCATCGCGATATTTCGCGATTCTAACATTCGTGATTTCTTAACATGAGCACCTTGTCTGTTTTTTACTGCAATATTTCATGATTCATGGGAGTTCTAATTTAATAATCAAGCCTCTATTTTATCGAAAATATGTTATGTGCCCTTTTCTTGTATTGACGTATCGAGAAGTCAGTGTATTGGAAAGAGTGTTTGAGTTCCTTAACATTAAATAAAATGATGGTCTCAAATCAAAATCAACCCAACACCCCTTTGATAATCAAATGGTTGCTCCCGAATGACCAATAACTAATAACGGATACTTCCAAAGTAGACACGGTTGTCGTTTATCGTTTCGTTCTCCCGCAATTTGCCAATTATCATTCGCATTCGGTATTCCCCCATCACCCCAGAGAGCCCAGGTTCCCCCGCCACGCCACAGAGCCCATATTGCCCCGTCGCCCCATGGAGCCCAGGCTACCCCGCCTCCCCAGGGAGCCCAGGTTCCGCCGCAACCTCAGGGAGCCAGGGTTCCCCCGCCACCACAGAGCCCCTATTGCCCCGTCGTCCCAGGTTACCTCACCTCCCCAAGGAGCCCAGGTTTCCCTGCCACCCCAGGGACCACAGATTCCCCCGCAATCCGAGGGAGTCCAGATTCTCCCGCCACCCAAGGGAGCCCAGATTCCCCCGCCGCCCCAGGGAGCCCAGGTTTCCCCGCCACCCAAGGGAGCCGAGGTCCTGCAAACTCCCCAGGCAAAACAGGTTCCCCCGCCATCCCAGGTTCCCTAACTCTGTCATTTCGCATTATATCAGGAAATATATAACTTCTAACTCATGAGTATGTGAGTTGTTTCATCTACAATGTCACCACAGCACGTGTCCGCGAAACGGCTTCAGCGTCAATTACGAGATACCTCTGTACGCTAACTTCATCTTCGCATAATTTCAGGGACATGTGTATTGACAAAACTAGCAGGCTTACTGACAAGATGCATGGAAAGCAATTCTTTGAGCGAAACTTTAGAATTAAACTATATTTTGTTTCATAAACAAACTGTTATGACACGCTTCATTTCAGTGGTGCTACACCCTTCATTGACAGCTCATTAACACCGCTACCAATCAACCAACCAACCAGCCAACCAACCAACCAACCAACCAACCAATCAACCAATCAATCAATCAATCAATCAATCAATCAATCAATCAATCAATCAATCAATCAATCAATCAATCAATCAATCAATCACGTTACGGAGGCACGAGTGGCTAAGTCGTGTAAGGCGCCGCGATTCGCCATGCAGAGTTGCGTCATTTGGGCACACCAGAAACCTATGATTGTGTGTTCGAATCCCGGTTTGCCCCGATTATGTTTCTAAGCTTGTCAGCACTATACCCATACCCGTGCTCGTGGGTTTCACCGAAGTGGTAAACGTCTGAGACCTGCATCACTTCGGGCTTTCCTCCCACATAAAGCTAACACGCCGTGATATAACCGGAATACTGTTAAAAGCGGCGTTATGACCAACTCACTCACTGTTTGAGGTGGTACAGGAGAAAACGTTCTTCACATGATAATAATTTATATTTAACAAGATGTCGGTTATGCTGTACAATCATTAGGTAACTCATTCAGCACACACATTGATACACTCATACCCAAAGATAATTTTTGCAAGGTTCTTGATTTCTTTAACATTTCTGGTACAAAACATTTGATGATGCTTGGAAATATATCTTTGAGATAAATTAGGATTTTGATTCATGGAAAGCTTCATATCTATAACATATACGTAAAAAGTCAGAGACTGGTAGTGGTATATACTGTATAAAACTATATACCTTTCCTCACATGAAAGTTAAAAATCATCTACTGACGTATTAATCAATAAACCATTAATGCGCGACGGCGAGATAGCGTATGATAAACGGTTTGGGCAACGTTGAAACGTGTTTCAATTGCCATTATAAATCCGCATTTCTGTTATTAGTTAAACGATAGTATTTGTAAAACAAACAACATATTCAAGGTAAGAAGAATGCATGGGTGAGTGAGTGAGTTTGGTTTAACGCCGCTTTTAACAGTATTGCAGTCATATCGCTGCGTGTCAGCTTAATGTGGGAGAAAAGCCCAAAGTGATGCAGATCTCAGACGTTTACCACCGGTGAAACCCACGAGCACGGGTATGGTGCTGACAAACCTAGAAACATAATCGGGGCGAACCGGGATTTTATTGTATGTATGTGCGTGTGTGTGTATACATATATATGTGAGTCAAGGCCGTGTTCGCAAGCCGGGAGGAGTGAAACAGATGACGCTGGGAGGAGGAACGACCGGGGAAGTTGACCGCAATGTGTGTTTTCATGTCACTGTGCCCTAGTTCTAACATTTAATAAGGGAGGTAATCAATACATCCTCCAAATCTACTGGGTAAGTCTAGTGTTTCACCCGCTGGCTTGTCACACACAACTTGTGTTACGTTATCCCCTGCGTTGAACCCATTCTTGTCCCCCGCCCTGATATTGGTGGAATAATGTTATACATGCACAACACCCCAGTCACTTGTCCACATTTTGCCCAGTGAATATCCGGGTCAGAATTGGTCTCCAACGAACGGTACTCAGCAATATTCCAGCTGTGTGACTGCTGTAAATAATAAAGTCTGGACCAGACAATCCCGTGATTGACATCATGAGCATCGATCTACGCAATTGGGATACGATGGCAATCTTTCCGAGGCAAGGGAGTTAAATAAAATAAAACATGCAACTGTTATCAAATTTCATAAATAACAATGAGTAAACTTTCTATTGAAATTTATATTTTGTTTTCATTTAAATCCGTCTAAAAAATAATCTCATTATAACTAGACCCGTAAAGATCCGGGGTAGAATACGTCTTCAGCAACCTATGCTTGCCGTTAAAAGCTACTATGCTTAACGTAAGAGGCTACTAACAGGTTGATGCATGTCACCGTATCCCAATTGTGTGGATTGATGCTCATGATATCAATCACCGGATTGTCTGGTCCAGACTCGATTATTGTGAGACCGCCGTCATATAGATGGAATGCTGATGAGTGCGGCGTTAAACAACAAACAACAAACATACAAACAAACAAACATATTAACTGACAATATATTAACAATATCCATGTTGCGAATAAAAAAATACGAGCGAAATGCTTTAAAAACTAGGTGACCTGTGCAATCCTGAAACGCAATACCATTACAATGGATGTCACGACTTGCTCATATGTAGCAGCGTCGCTCGTTTCCTGTTCTGGTGTTAGCTGAAGTGACAGCTTCCTCAACTGTCACTCCAAACACTTTACATGATTACATCAACACTCAGCCACGTGTATAGGTCAGGGATATGTCGCAGGTTCGTCCGACACTGAGCCTTGCCGATGTCCTGGGTAATGTCGCCAATGCAGGTTCGTCCGACACTGAGCCTTGCTGACGTCCTGGGTAATGTCGCCAATGCAGGTTCGTCCG
This sequence comes from Haliotis rufescens, assembly GCF_023055435.1. NCBI lineage: Eukaryota > Metazoa > Mollusca > Gastropoda > Lepetellida > Haliotidae > Haliotis > Haliotis rufescens. The sequence goes on along the minus strand of NW_025964383.1, from coordinate 24,627,440 downwards.
ACACTGAGCCTTGCTGACGTCCTGGGTAATGTCGCCAATGCAGGTTCGTCCGACAATGAATCTTGCTGACGTCATGGGTTGTGTCGCCAATGCAGGTTTGCCCGACACTGAGCCTTGCTGACGTCCTGGGTAATGTCGCCAATGCAGGTTCGTCCGACACTGAGCGTTGCTGACGTCCTGTGTTGTGTCACCGAGGCAGGGTCATCCGACACTGAGCCTTACTGACGTCCTTGGTTGTGTCCCCGATGCAGGTTCGTCCGACACTTAGCCTTGCTGACGTCCTGTGTTGTGTCACCGAGGCAGGATCGTCCGACACTGAGCCTTGCTGACGTCCTGGGTAATGTCGCGAATGCAGGATCGTCCGACACTGAGCCTTGCTGACGTCCTGGGTAATGTCGCCAATGCAGGATCGTCCGACACTGAGTCTTGCTGACGTCCTGGGTAATGTCGCCAATGCAGGTTCGCCCGACACTGAGCCTTGCTGACGTCATGGGTAATGTCGCCAATGCAGGTTCGTCCGTCAATGAGCCTTGCTGACGTCCTGGGTAATGTCGCCAATGCAGGATCGTCCGACACTGAGCCTTGCTGACGTCCTGGGTAATGTCGCCAATGCAGGATCGTCCGACACTTAGCCTTGCTGACGTCCTGGGTGATGTCGCCAATGCAGGTTCGTACGACACTTAGCCTTACTGACGTCCTGGGTAATGTCGCCAATGCAGGTTCGTACGACACTGAATCTTGCTGACGTCCTGGGTAATGTCGCCAATGCAGGTTCGTCCGACACTGAATCTTGCTGACGTCCTGGGTTGTGTCATGGATGCAGGTTCGTCCGACACTTAGCCTTGCTGACGTCGTGGGTTGTGTCATGGATGCAGGTTCGTCCGACACTTAGCCTTGCTGACGTCCTGGGTTGTGTCACCAATGCAGGTTCGTCCGACACTTAGCCTTGCTGACGTCCTGGGTTGTGTCATGGATGCAGGTTCGTCCGACACTTAGCCTTACTGACGTCCTGGAATGTGGCACCAAATCAGGCTCGTCCGTCACTGAGCCTTGCTGACGTCCTGGGTTGTGTCATGGATGCAGGTTCGTCCGACACTTAGCCTTGCTGACGTCCTGGGTTGTGTCACCGGTGCCGGTTCGTCCGACACTGAATCTTGCTGACGTCCTGGGTTGTGTCACCAATGCAGGTTCGTCCGACACTTAGCGTTACTGACGTCCTGGAATGTGTCACCAATGCAGGCTCGTCCGTCACTGAGCCTTGCTGACGTCCTGGGTTGTGTCACCACTACAGGTTCGTCCGACACTTAGCCTTGCTGACGTCCTGGGTGATGTCACCAATGCAGGTTCGTCCGACACTTAGCCTTGCTGACGTCCTGGGTTGTGTCACCAATGCAGGTTCGTTCGACACTGAGCCTTACTGACGTCCTGGGTTGTGTCACCAATGCAGGATCGTCCGACACTTAGCCTTGCTGACGTCCTGGGTTGTGTCACCAATGCAGGATCGTCCGACACTGAGCCTTGCTGACGTCCTGGGTAATGTCACCATTGTTACTGAACCAAACTAATGCTTTCAGTGGGATTGTTACTGAACTAAACTAATGAATTTAGTGGGATTGTTACTGAACTAAACTAATGCATTTAGTGGGATTGTTACTGAACTAAACTAATGCATTTAGTGGAATTGTTACTGAACTAAACTAATGCATTTAGTGGAATTGTTACTGAACCAAACTAATGCATTTAGTGGGATTGTTACAGATTTAAACTAATGCATTTAGTGGGATTGTTACTTCACTAAACTAATGCATTTAGTGGGATTGTTACTTCACTAAACTAATGCATTTAGTGGGATTGTTACTGAACTAAACTAATGCATTTAGTGGGATTGTTACTGAACTAAACTAATGCATTTAGTGGGATTGTTACTGATTTAAACTAATGCATTTAGTGGGATTGTTACTGAACTCAACTAATGTATTTAGTGGGATTGTTACTGAACTAAACTAATGCATTTAGTGGGATTGTTACTGAACTAAACTAATGCATTTAGTGGGATTGTTACTGAACTAAACTAATGCATTTAGTGGGATTGTTACTGGTCTAAACTAATGCATTTAGTGGGATTGTTACTGAACTAAACTAATGCATTTAGTGGGATTGTTACTTCACTAAACTAATGCATTTAGTGGGATTGTTACTGAACTAAACTAATGCATTTAGTGGGATTGTTACTGAACTAAACTAATGCATTTAGTGGGATTGTTACTGAACCAAACTAATGCATTTAGTGGGATTGTTACTGAACTAAACTAATGCATTTAGTGGGATTGTTACTGAACTAAACTAATGCATTTAGTGGGATTGTTACTGGTCTAAACTAATGCATTTAGTGGGATTGTTACTGAACTAAACTAATGCATTTAGTGGGATTGTTACTTCACTAAACTAATGCATTTAGTGGGATTGTTACTGGTCTAAACTAATGCATTTAGTGGGATTGTTACTGAACTAAACTAATGCATTTAATGGGATTGTTACTGAACTAAACTAATGCATTTAGCGAGATTGTTACTGAACTAAACTAATGCATTTAGTGGGATTGTTACTTCACTAAACTAATGCATTTAGTGGGATTGTTACTGAACCAAACTAATGCATTTAGTGGGATTATTACTGATCTAAACTAATGCATTGAGCGAGATTGTTACTGATCTAACCTAATGCATTTAGTGGGATTGTTACTGAACTAAACTAATGCATTTAGTGGGATTGTTACTGAACTAAACTAATGCATTTAGTAGGATTGTTACTGGTCTAAACTAATGCATTTAGTGGGATTGTTACTGAACTAAACTAATGCATTTAGTGGGATTGTTACTGAACTAAACTAATGCATTTAGTGGGATTGTTACTTAACTAAACTAATGCATTTAGTGTTATTGTTACTGATTTAAACTAATGCATTTAGTGGGATTGTTACTGAACTTAACTAATGCATTTAGTGGGATTGTTACTGGTCTAAACTAATGCATTTAGTGGGATTGTTACTGAACTAAACTAATGCATTTAGTGGGATTGTTACTGAACTAAACTAATGCATTTAGTGGGATTGTTACTTAACTAAACTAATGCATTTAGTGGGATTGTTACTGATTTAAACTAATGCATTTAGTGGGATTGTTACTGAACTAAACTAATGCATTTAGTGGGATTGTTACTTCACTAAACTAATGCATTTAGTGTTATTGTTACTGATTTAAACTAATGCATTTAGTTGGATTGTTACTGAACTTAACTAATGCATTTAGTGGGATTGTTACTGGTCTAAACTAATGCATTTAGTGGGATTGTTACTGAACTAAACTAATGCATTTAGTGGGATTGTTACTGAACTAAACTAATGCATTTAGTGGGATTGTTACTTAACTAAACTAATGCATTTAGTGGGATTGTTACTGATTTAAACTAATGCATTTAGTGGGATTGTTACTGAACCAAACTAATGCATTTAGTGGGATTGTTACTGAACTTAACTAATGCATTTAGTGGGATTGCTACTTCACTAAACTAATGCATTTAGTGGGATTGTTACTGAACCAAACTAATGCATTTAGTGGGATTATTACTGATCTAAACTAATGCATTGAGCGAGATTGTTACTGATCTAAACTAATGCATTTAGTGGGATTGTTACTTCACTAAACTAATGCATTTAGTGGGATTGTTACTGAACTAAACTAATGCATTTAGTGGGATTGTTACTGAACCAATTTAATGCATTTAGTGGGATTATTACTGAACTAAAATAATGCATTTAGTGGGATTGTTACTAAAATAAACTAATGCATTTAGTGGGATTGTTGCTGAACCAAACTAATGCATTTAGTGGGATTGTTACTGAACTAAACTAATGCATTTAGTGGGATTGTTACTGAACTAAACTAATGCATTTAGTGGGATTGTTACTTCACTAAACTAATGCATTTAGTGGGATTGTTACTGAACCAAACTTATGCATTTAGTGGGATTGTTACTGAACTAAACTAATGCATTTAGTAGGATTGTTACTGGTCTAAACTAATGCATTTAGTGGGATTGTTACTGAACTAAACTAATGCATTTAGTGGGATTGTTACTTAACTAAACTAATGCATTTAGTGGGATTGTTACTTAACTAAACTAATGCATTTAGTGTTATTGTTACTGATTTAAACTAATGCATTTAGTGGGATTGTTACTGAACTTAACTAATGCATTTAGTGGGATTGTTACTAAAATAAACTAATGCATTTAGTGGGATTGTTGCTGAACCAAACTAATGCATTTAGTGGGATTGTTACTGAACTAAACTAATGCATTTAGTGGGATTGTTACTGAACTAAACTAATGCATTGAGCGAGATTGTTACTGATCTAAACTAATGCATTTAGTGGGATTGTTACTGAACTAAACTAATGCATTTAGTGGGATTGTTACTGAACTAAACTAATGCATTTAGTGGGATTGTTACTGGTCTAAACTAATGCATTTAGTGGGATTGTTACTGAACTAAACTAATGCATTTAGTGGGATTGTTACTTAACTAAACTAATGCATTTAGTGGGATTGTTACTTAACTAAACTAATGCATTTAGTGTTATTGTTACTGATTTAAACTAATGCATTTAGTGGGATTGTTACTGAACTTAACTAATGCATTTAGTGGGATTGTTACTGGTCTAAACTAATGCATTTAGTGGGATTGTTACTGAACTAAACTAATGCATTTAGTGGGATTGTTACTGAACTAAACTAATGCATTTAGTGGGATTGTTACTGAACTAAACTAATGCATTTAGTGGGATTGTTACTGATTTAAACTAATGCATTTAGTGGGATTGTTACTGAACTCAACTAATGTATTTAGTGGGATTGTTACTGAACTAAACTAATGCATTTAGTGGGATTGTTACTGAACTAAACTAATGCATTTAGTGGGATTGTTACTGAACTAAACTAATGCATTTAGTGGGATTGTTACTGGTCTAAACTAATGCATTTAGTGGGATTGTTACTGAACTAAACTAATGCATTTAGTGGGATTGTTACTTCACTAAACTAATGCATTTAGTGGGATTGTTACTGAACTAAACTAATGCATTTAGTGGGATTGTTACTGAACTAAACTAATGCATTTAGTGGGATTGTTACTGAACCAAACTAATGCATTTAGTGGGATTGTTACTGAACTAAACTAATGCATTTAGTGGGATTGTTACTGAACTAAACTAATGCATTTAGTGGGATTGTTACTGGTCTAAACTAATGCATTTAGTGGGATTGTTACTTCACTAAACTAATGCATTTAGTGGGATTGTTACTGGTCTAAACTAATGCATTTAGTGGGATTGTTACTGAACTAAACTAATGCATTTAATGGGATTGTTACTGAACTAAACTAATGCATTTAGCGAGATTGTTACTGAACTAAACTAATGCATTTAGTGGGATTGTTACTTCACTAAACTAATGCATTTAGTGGGATTGTTACTGAACCAAACTAATGCATTTAGTGGGATTATTACTGATCTAAACTAATGCATTGAGCGAGATTGTTACTGATCTAACCTAATGCATTTAGTGGGATTGTTACTGAACTAAACTAATGCATTTAGTGGGATTGTTACTGAACTAAACTAATGCATTTAGTAGGATTGTTACTGGTCTAAACTAATGCATTTAGTGGGATTGTTACTGAACTAAACTAATGCATTTAGTGGGATTGTTACTGAACTAAACTAATGCATTTAGTGGGATTGTTACTTAACTAAACTAATGCATTTAGTGTTATTGTTACTGATTTAAACTAATGCATTTAGTGGGATTGTTACTGAACTAAACTAATGCATTTAGTGGGATTGTTACTGGTCTAAACTAATGCATTTAGTGGGATTGTTACTGAACTAAACTAATGCATTTAGTGGGATTGTTACTGAACTAAACTAATGCATTTAGTGGGATTGTTACTTAACTAAACTAATGCATTTAGTGGGATTGTTACTGATTTAAACTAATGCATTTAGTGGGATTGTTACTGAACTAAACTAATGCATTTAGTGGGATTGTTACTTCACTAAACTAATGCATTTAGTGTTATTGTTACTGATTTAAACTAATGCATTTAGTTGGATTGTTACTGAACTTAACTAATGCATTTAGTGGGATTGTTACTGGTCTAAACTAATGCATTTAGTGGGATTGTTACTGAACTAAACTAATGCATTTAGTGGGATTGTTACTGAACTAAACTAATGCATTTAGTGGGATTGTTACTTAACTAAACTAATGCATTTAGTGGGATTGTTACTGATTTAAACTAATGCATTTAGTGGGATTGTTACTGAACCAAACTAATGCATTTAGTGGGATTGTTACTGAACTTAACTAATGCATTTAGTGGGATTGCTACTTCACTAAACTAATGCATTTAGTGGGATTGTTACTGAACCAAACTAATGCATTTAGTGGGATTATTACTGATCTAAACTAATGCATTGAGCGAGATTGTTACTGATCTAAACTAATGCATTTAGTGGGATTGTTACTTCACTAAACTAATGCATTTAGTGGGATTGTTACTGAACTAAACTAATGCATTTAGTGGGATTGTTACTGAACCAATTTAATGCATTTAGTGGGATTATTACTGAACTAAAATAATGCATTTAGTGGGATTGTTACTAAAATAAACTAATGCATTTAGTGGGATTGTTGCTGAACCAAACTAATGCATTTAGTGGGATTGTTACTGAACTAAACTAATGCATTTAGTGGGATTGTTACTGAACTAAACTAATGCATTTAGTGGGATTGTTACTTCACTAAACTAATGCATTTAGTGGGATTGTTACTGAACCAAACTTATGCATTTAGTGGGATTGTTACTGAACTAAACTAATGCATTTAGTAGGATTGTTACTGGTCTAAACTAATGCATTTAGTGGGATTGTTACTGAACTAAACTAATGCATTTAGTGGGATTGTTACTTAACTAAACTAATGCATTTAGTGGGATTGTTACTTAACTAAACTAATGCATTTAGTGTTATTGTTACTGATTTAAACTAATGCATTTAGTGGGATTGTTACTGAACTTAACTAATGCATTTAGTGGGATTGTTACTAAAATAAACTAATGCATTTAGTGGGATTGTTGCTGAACCAAACTAATGCATTTAGTGGGATTGTTACTGAACTAAACTAATGCATTTAGTGGGATTGTTACTGAACTAAACTAATGCATTGAGCGAGATTGTTACTGATCTAAACTAATGCATTTAGTGGGATTGTTACTGAACTAAACTAATGCATTTAGTGGGATTGTTACTGAACTAAACTAATGCATTTAGTGGGATTGTTACTGGTCTAAACTAATGCATTTAGTGGGATTGTTACTGAACTAAACTAATGCATTTAGTGGGATTGTTACTTAACTAAACTAATGCATTTAGTGGGATTGTTACTTAACTAAACTAATGCATTTAGTGTTATTGTTACTGATTTAAACTAATGCATTTAGTGGGATTGTTACTGAACTAAACTAATGCATTTAGTGGGATTGTTACTGGTCTAAACTAATGCATTTAGTGGGATTGTTACTGAACTAAACTAATGCATTTAGTGGGATTGTTACTGAACTAAACTAATGCATTTAGTGGGATTGTTACTGAACTAAACTAATGCATTTAGTGGGATTGTTACTGATTTAAACTAATGCATTTAGTGGGATTGTTACTGAACTCAACTAATGTATTTAGTGGGATTGTTACTGAACTAAACTAATGCATTTAGTGTTATTGTTACTGATTTAAACTAATGCATTTAGTGGGATTGTTACTGAACTTAACTAATGCATTTAGTGGGATTGTTACTGGTCTAAACTAATGCATTTAGTGGGATTGTTACTGAACTAAACTAATGCATTTAGTGGGATTGTTACTGAACTAAACTAATGCATTTAGTGGGATTGTTACTTAACTAAACTAATGTATTTAGTGGGATTGTTACTGATTTAAACTAATGCATTTAGTGGGATTGTTACTGAACCAAACTAATGCATTTAGTGGGATTGTTACTGAACTTAACTAATGCATTTAGTGGGATTGCTACTTCACTAAACTAATGCATTTAGTGGGATTGTTACTGAACCAAACTAATGCATTTAGTGGGATTATTACTGATCTAAACTAATGCATTGAGCGAGATTGTTACTGATCTAAACTAATGCATTTAGTGGGATTGTTACTTCACTAAACTAATGCATTTAGTGGGATTGTTACTGAACTAAACTAATGCATTTAGTGGGATTGTTACTGAACCAATTTAATGCATTTAGTGGGATTATTACTGAACTAAAATAATGCATTTAGTGGGATTGTTACTAAAATAAACTAATGCATTTAGTGGGATTGTTGCTGAACCAAACTAATGCATTTAGTGGGATTGTTACTGAACTAAACTAATGCATTTAGTGGGATTGTTACTGAACTAAACTAATGCATGTAGTGGGATTGTTACTTCACTAAACTAATGCATTTAGTGGGATTGTTACTGAACCAAACTTATGCATTTAGTGGGATTGTTACTGAACTAAAGTAATGCATTTAGCGAGATTGTTACGGATCTAAACTAATGCATTTAGTGGGATTGTTACTGAACTAAACTAATGCATTTAGCGAGATTGTTACTGAACTTAACTAATGCATTTAGTGGGATTGTAACTGGTCTAAACTAATGCATTTAGTGGGATTGTTACTGAACTAAACTAATGCATTTAGTGGGATTGTTACTGAACTAAACTAATGCATTTAGTGGGATTGTTACTTAACTAAACTAATGCATTTAGTGGGATTGTTACTGATTTAAACTAATGCATTTAGTGGGATTGTTACTGAACTAAACTAATGCATTTAGTGGGATTGTTACTGAACCAAACTAATGCATTTAGTGGGATTGCTACTTCACTAAACTAATGCATTTAGCGAGATTGTTACTGAACCAAACTAATGCATTTAGTGGGATTATTACTGATCTAAACTAATGCATTGAGCGAGATTGTTACTGATCTAAACTAATGCATTTAGTGGGATTTTACTGAACTAAACTAATGCATTTAGTGGGATTGTTACTGAACTAAACTAATGCATTTAGTGGGATTGTTACTGAACCAATTTAATGCATTTAGTGGGATTATTACTGAACTAAAATAATGCATTTAGTGGGATTGTTACTAAAATAAACTAATGCATTTAGTGGGATTGTTGCTGAACCAAACTAATGCATTTAGTGGGATTGTTACTGAACTAAACTAATGCATTTAGTGGGATTGTTACTGAACCAAACTAATGCATGTAGTGGGATTGTTACTTAACTAAACTAATGCATTTTGTGGGATTGTTACTGAACCAAGCTAATGCATTTAGTGGGATTGTTACTTCACTAAACTAATGCATTTAGTGGGATTGTTACTGAACCAAACTTATGCATTTAGTGGGATTGTTACTGAACTAAAGTAATGCATTTAGCGAGATTGTTACTGATCTAAACTAATGCATTTAGTGGGATTGTTACTGAACTAAACTAATGCATTTAGCGAGATTGTTACTGATCTCAACTAATGCAATTTGTGGGATTGTTACTGAACTAAACTAATGCATTTAGTGGGATTGTTACTGAACCAAACTAATGCATTTAGTGGGATTGTTACTGATTGAAACTAATGCATTTAGTGGGATTGTTACTGAACTAAACTAATCTATTAAGTGGGATTGTTACTGAATCAAACTAATGCATTTAGCGAGATTGTTACTGATTTAAACTAATGCATTTAGTGGGATTGTTACTGATTTAAACTAATGCATTTAGTGGGATTGTTACTGAACTAAACTAATGCATTTAGTGGGATTGTTACTTCACTAAACTAATGCATTTAGTGGGATTGTTACTTCACTAAACTAATGCATTTAGTGGGATTGTTACTTCACTAAACTAATGCATTTAGTGGGATTGTTACTGATTTAAACTAATGCATTCAGTGGGATTGTTACTGAACTAAACTAATGCATTTAGTGGGATTTTAACAGGACAGATAGCAAATGTTCTGTTGTGGTGGTTTCTTTGTTACATATGCGCAGACAGATAAAGATAGAATGAAATCTTTTACTACTGTAGCTCAGCTGCCCTCATATCATTGGCCACAAAGACATTCTTAACATCTGAATCATGTGTAGTCAAATAAAGACTGTATCGATTGACATGCTTAAGAGGTTAATCTTGAATTAGGTTAAGGTCTAAAGCTGCAATGGAAAAAGAAAAAGGCTAGTTCAAGAAACACTGCCTTAATGATTTAAAAAAACATTCATTTCTTTATGGCCAACCAACTTGTTAATTAATATTAATGACCCACAATAATTAACACTCATCAGATATTGCAACAATCTGCATCTTTAGCCACAAGTCCAAACCTGACTGTGGTTTATTTGTTATTAAACGCATTCCAAAATTTCATGTATATGTATATGAGACAGTAATCATTGAGTCTGAACCAGACAATCCAGTGATTGATATTGTGAGCAAACGATCCACAGTGTCGTGGTACGATGACACAGAATCAATTAAGTCACTGAACCTAACCACCCGATCCTTTTGGTCGCCTCTTTGGCTAAAAAAATAATAGTATTGGTTCTCAGGCACCGCCTGCATCATCATAAAGTTTGCCCCAAGTTTTGTTTTTATTTCCATTTAAATTTTTTTAAAAAAAATCCTAAAATATTCCAAGACCAACGGCACTCAAACACTGTATTCCAGTAGTTTACATCAAGGAATACATTTATGTAGAGAGGCCCTTTCCCTGCATGATTGTACACAATGTTTATTTGGTTACACAACTGTTTATTTGGTTACACAATTGTTTATTTGGTTACATGACTGTTTATTTGGTTACACAATTGTTTATTTGGTTACACAACTGTTTATCTGGTTACATAACTGTTTATTTGGTTACACAATTGTTTATTTGGTTACACAACTGTTTATTTGGTTACATAACTGTTTATTTGGTTACACAAGTGTTTATTTGGTTACACAACTGTTTATTTGGTTACACAACTGTTTATTTGATTACATAACTGTTTATTTGGTTACATAATTGTTTATTTGGTTACATAACTGTTTATTTGGTTACACAATTGTTTATTTGGTTACATGACTGTTTATTTGGTTACACAATTGTTCATTTGGTTACACAACTGTTTATTTGGTTACATAACTGTTTATTTGGTTACACAATTGTTTATTTGGTTACACAACTGTTTATTTGGTTACATAACTGTTTATTTGGTTACACAATTGTTTATTTGGTTACACAACTGTTTATTTGGTTACATAACTGTTTATTTGGTTACACAATTGTTTATTTGGTTACACAACTGTTTATTTGGGTACACAATTGTTTATTTGGTTACACGACTGTTTATTTGGTTACATAACTGTTTATTTGGTTACACGACTGTTTATTTGGTTGCACAACTGTTTATTTGGTTGCACAACTGGTTATTTGGTTGCACAACTGTTTCTTTGGTTACATAACTGTTTATTTGGTTACACAACTGTTTATTTGGTTGCACAACTGTTTATTTAGTTACATAACTGTTTATTTGGTTACACAATTGTTTATTTGGTTACATAAATGTTTATTTGGTTACACAATTGTTTATTTGGTTACACAACTGTTTATTGGGTTACACAATTGCTTTTTTGGTTCCACAACTGTTTATTTGGTCACACAACTGTTTATTTGGTTACACGACTGTTTATTTGGTTACACAACTGTTTATTTGGTTACACAACTGTTTATTTGGTTACACAACTGTTTATTTGGTTACATACTAATTTGAAAAAAAGGACAAAAAAAGACACTCTTTTATTTTTTTTTAGCCTTAGGACCAGCATTGGTTGATGTTGACCTTTCCTAACCCAGAACCTACACGGGTACTTTTGGTTTGACAAGATCAGTTGATAAGAATCCATATGCTCAGACTAAAATCTACTGAACACAAAGCTAAGATGGAAGCTCGAACCAGAATATTCAAATATTCAAAAGTAAAGAACGATGACAACAGGTTACGTGTTTTATTCAGAAACACAAGACTTTTAGAATTTTCCTATTCGGAATATTCTATAAGTAATACGTTACCACTGTTATACCGAGGCTGTTGTCTCCCACAACTGCTGGTATAGCGAAATCTACCACAGAGATCTCAATTACCTCATGCAGCACGTGCGTAGCCACCTAGCTGCCATGTGACACCCTTCACTCTTGTCTCGTGCGAGAGCAAGTGCTCGGGGGACGGACGGACGGACGGACGGGCGGGCAGCAGCCCAGTGGTAACGTATTACTTATAGAATATTCCGAATAGGAAAATTCTACAAATTACATTAAGTAATACGTTACCACTGTTATACCGAGGCTGACTACCACAGTAGGCGGTGGGGAGCACCTACAACCCGAATCCTGACTGCTAGCGTTCCTTCCGATCAGCGGAAGTAAACACCAATGCGGAAGCACTCGATGCGCATGCACCTAGCTAGGCGTTACCCTATAGGAATACCAAAGCACTGTATAGCGCATACCTTAAGGCTCAATCGTCATTGCCAAAACGATTGGTGACTCCAAACGGCCCCACTGGATAGGTATTTCATCGCCGCAGCGGATGAGAACACTGTATCCGCGTGAGCTAAATCTTAGATCAGGTTAAACAGTCGAAAAGAGGGAAATTAATTTCATTCAGGCCGTATATCCCAGAGCAAGCCTACTTCAAGTATGCATTAGGCGCGTGACCTAATTCCAGTATTTATAAGCATGCATCACAAGGTTGGGATACACGACAGACAATTAAATACATAATTGTCAAAATACAAATAAGGACAAAGCACACAAAAAGCCGCCCTCACCTGTGGTGTGAGTGCGCTGGTTTGCGGGACCCCAACTCCTGTACCCACGGCAGTGGGAACACTGGAGTCGACCCAGATTGACCACCGTGCAAGGTCTGACGCCTGAGGAGTTCGGAATTGCGCTGGGCACACCCCTTAGGTGACCGCTTGCGCCGCGATCAGCGGCCCAAGACGGTGCACACACTCCACGTCGTCATCAGCGACCTGTTTGAGGTAATGATTGGCAAAAACCGAGTCAGAACGCCAGTAACAACCTCGTAATATTCTGCGAACAGAGATATTCGAGTGTAGGGCAAATGTTGCCGCTAGCGCCCAGATCTCGTGCGGGTTTGACCCCGCTACCGGTAACCCCCGAGACCGGTACGCCAGATTGACGACAGAACGAAGCCATAACGCAATCGAGTTGCGAATTATGTCAGCAGTGCGATTAGGGTTACACGATATGAACAGACGGTCACGCCCTTGTCTGCGTTCATTCGAAGCCTTAAGATAATACTTAAGGGCCCTAACCGGACACAGCGATCTGTCCTCAGTATCAGCAGGATGTAAGATTTCCTTGAGTGATCTTACAGTGAATTCTCTCTCCGTTTGGCCCATGTCAAAGGAGAGGAGAAATGCTGTTTACCAAGTCACATGCCAGAATGAAGCACTACTCAAGGGTTCATACGGAGCTTCCGTAAGTGATTTCAACACTAAGGAAAGATCCCAGGCCGGTGCCGGAAGGCGGCCTTTCTGAAGATCTTGCTGTTTGAAACCCTTGATAATACCCCGAATCACCGGCTCTTATGAGAGGCTGGTACCCATAGCAACGTCCCCTACCGTAGCAACGGAAGAGACATAGTTGGCAATGGAACCCCCGGAGAGTTTCCGGGTCACTCGCAAGTGAGACATGAAACGAGCAATATCCTGCACAGATACCTTATCTGGCGAATGAATGTGATGTTTACAACACCACTTCGTGAAAATAACCCAACGTGCATTATACACCTTCTGGGTAGAATCACGATGCATACTAACGTATGCCCGAGACGCCCGACGAGAAAAACCTTTACTTCTCAGACGCTCGGTGACAACATCCACGCGTGCAGATTGAACTGCCCTGCGTTTGGATGAAGCTGACGGGTGTGAGGGTGGATCAGGAGATCCGGTCTCACAGGCAGTGGGAGTGGCGACTGCGTGACCTTGGTCAGCAAGTCGGGATACCACGATCTGTTCGGCCACAAGGGCGCGATCAGTGACATTCGACAGCGAACTCCTCGGAGCCGGCTTAGAATGAGTGGTATCAACGCCGTCGGTGGGTAAGCATAAGCGTCCATGCCCGTCCAGTCTAACGCGAGAGCATCGTGATCGATGGCCCTCGGGTCCGGGACTGGTGATACAAACAACGGGAGTTGATTGTTGAACCCGGTTGCGAACAGGTCGACCATCGGACGACCAAAACGTTCGCACAGCCTCTGAAACACTACTGGGTTGAGCATCCACTCTACATGTGGGGCTCGGATCCCGAGGCCTCGACAGAGCGTCGGCCAGTACGTTCCGCACACCTGGGATGTGACGGGCGCGTAGCTGGCACGGGACACTGTCCACCAGAGCGTAAAGCTCGAACGTGAGATCGAGTAGCGAGTGACAGTGGGTTCCCCCCAGTTTGTTCACATAGGACACTACCGTCGTGTTGTCGGTCGCCAGCATGAGCCGGGCGTCGACGAGACGATGCTTCCAGTGATTGACTGCGTTTATCACTGCCTTGAACTCGAGACAATTGATGTGAAGACCTAGTTCGTCTACGCACCACAGCCCCGAGTTCACCTCCCCCTCTAGAGGCGTCTGTATACAGGTTCAACGTGGCCCGGTAGGGCCGCATAGAGAATCCTGATAAGACATTGTAAGGGACCGTCCACCACTCCAGATGCGGGCGGAGCCGATCTACGAGGGCGACGGTCGCACTGTTCTCCTCCTGTGCTAACAACTGGATTGGAAACCGTTGCAGCGGGCGGAGTTGGAGACGACCCCGATCGGTGCAGTCCAGGGCGGACACAAGTAGCCCTAACAGCTGTTCCCAAAAGTGAACAGTCTGTGGCACTGCTAAGACTTTGGCAATCATCGCCTGAATCTTGTGCCACCGGTCTGGGGGGACAAAGAGGCGATGGGTCACCGTGTCGAACCGACCTCCGAAGAACTTCAAGTTCTGTGAGGGGGTTAACTCGCTCTTGGGGAGATTGACAATCCACCCCAATTGCTCCAAGAGCCAAAGTGCAAAATCGAGCTGACGAGACAGCACGTCCGTCATTCAATTTGCAACAAGCGAGTCGTCCAGTTGCGCGAAGTACCGGACACCCCTCCTGTGGAGGAACCCCACTATGGGGGTGGCGAACCGGGTGAACAGCCAGGGAGCGGACGTGTGAATCATTCTGAGTTCGGCACTGTCCTACTTGGGAACGAGAAATATCCTGGAGTAAAACCCCGGTGTTATTTCTGGTAGAGCTAACTCCCGTACTGCCCCTTCTCCACCAACCTGCCGATGGCATCGGCGAGGATGGGAAGATCGGTTTCCGAATCGAAACCTGCCAACGGGGCAACGGTGAGCGGCGGATTCGCTTTGAGATCTAGCCGATAGCCAACCGAATCGTGTTGACCACCCACGGGTCGTGGAAGCGCCTTTGTCGTCTTCCCTGTCGTGTACCCAGACGGCGTGGTTCGATGCTCATAATATCAATCACTAAATTTATTTACAGACCGACGCCATATTACTGGAGTATGGCTTTAAACAACACCGATCACCGTTTTACACGGCCACTGAGCTCGTTGTCTGAGTGGTACGTCTGATTTTTCTCCGAATTGAGCTGTGTTGACTAGAACATGTTATATAACAACGGATCATGGACTGGATAACAGAATATATAATAACTAAATGGATTTCAAATTGTATTGGCGCAGACCGAGCATAATCAATGTCACAAAGGAAAATGTATAATAAATAATTCAGAAGAGGTATTCCAATAGCATATTATCTCAGACACACACATCTCACAATGACACAGGCCTATCTCAGACGTTTACCACTTCGGTGAAACCCACGAGCACGGGTATGGTATTGACAAACCTAGAAACATAATGGGGATTCGAACCCACAAATAGGTTTCTGGCGTGCCTAAGGGACGCAACTCTGCATAGCGAATCACGACGCCTTAGACGACTGGGCCACCCGTGCCACCTGTGAATAATGAATAGAGGATATCTACGACAATCGCCACAAACCATTGCGTTAGATGTGTTGATTGTTAAACCAAGAAATCTTTAAAATGCACTCAAGGGAACCTTTTTGATATCATTGAAGTGTTGTAATCCCCATATTTCAGCACCGTACATTAAGATTGGGTTAATTTTAAATTAGAAATTCTAAAAGAATGACTTGTAACTTATATCTCCAAGAATGTTTATATGATTCATTATACCAAATAAAACTCTCTTGGCCTGGGTTGATATTTCTCTTGCATGACTGTGAAGACCAATTCAGATTGTTACTGACATAAACACCCAAAGATTTATAGTGTGTAGTTACATCCAAAGTTAAAGTTTTAAAGGACTATTTTCTTCTTTTTTGGTACGTTTACGGCTATTTTTTAACACAATCATGCTAGTTTTGACACTATAAGCAGCGAGTTTCCATTTTCCACAGTCATTTTCCAATACATATTTTTGCTTTTGCAAGTCAACAACTGTGCTTGAGAACACAGGTACCACAGATCCCTACTTCTCGTAATGACACGACTACGCCGGTGTCAAAAACGTTGTTAACACAAAGCAGTGATTATCGTATGTAAGTGTTGGTATTGATTCATGAATACGGAATATGGTGATACAACTGTATCTATTTATAACTAATAATTACCCACGCTAAACTTTACCAGGGAACTATAGGTAGCGTGTCTCCTTACTTACCGCGTATGGTAAAGAACGCAGTTGATTTGAATTCTGTATTTCAACTTCCTACTCCTATGGCAATCTGACTCCCAATTCGAGGTCCAGTCGGCTAAGGCGCTGCAATTGGCTGTGATTTGTGTTCCTTAGAAACCTATGATGATGGGTTTAAATCCCTTATCTTGTTTCTTGGTTAGTAAGCACCACATCCGTGCTCGTGCTTTTCACCAAAGTGGTAAACATGTATCACCTCAGACGTTCCTCTCATATCAAACCGTGATATAAGGGAAATACTTTTCAAAACACATTCTCTCACACACGCCCTATTCCTTGAGAAAACAGCCATGCCCTGAGGCAACGCTGAAGCGCTGCTTGAGGGCGAAAGCAAAAATATACTGAACAGCATTGAAAACGCACCACAATGAAAATGGATGTATGTTCATCCGGGCGTAAGTCATATGAAAATATATAAGTGAATGAGTTAAATACGACGTTCTGGACGAAGCATGAAGAAGAACAGATCGTCAAAACACATTCCTAATTTTTTTTGTGAGCGAAATCGCCAAAACGCTACAAATTGCGTGCACATCATTGAAAACGTGTTTTGTTTCACGGGAAGCATGCAGAATAGGGCTATAAAAGACAGACTTTTAAAAGCCACATCACTTGTTGCTGCAGACGTAAAGGGTACTGCCACAAGAAATGCCAAGATTAACAGAAAAGGAACGTGAACGTGCCTTGGGCATGCTTCAAGTTGATACGTCAAGTAGAGTCGTTGCAGAACGGTTTCAATGCCGTGGAGAACGTTACCACACTGACTGCGTTGTACAGACAGGTCGATGGGGGTGGGGGGTTGGGGTGGGGGGTGGGGGGGGGGGGAGGGAGGGGGGGGGGGGGGGTAGTGTCGTGGTGTGGGGCGGCATCAGTCATAACCATCGAACAGAGCTCCATGTTTGTCATGGAAGAGTTAATGCCCTTTACTACAGGAATAACATTGGCAAAGCACGTCTTCCCATTCTTTCATCAGCACCAGGATATGCACACCTTCCAGAAAGATAATGCAAGAGTGCCCACAGTACCAAGCGAACAATAATGTGCCTCTGCTTCCATGGCCAGCCCTCTCACCCGATCTATCGCCAATTGAACATCTGTGGGATTACCTGGGTCAACGCCTCTCACGTCGTCCGCAAGTACAGAACCTGAGAGAACGGGAAGATACACTACGTCAAGAGTGGAATGCCCCAGAACACTATTCGCAGACTAATTCGATCAATGAGAAGACGTTGCATGGCCTGTGTTGCTGTCAATGGCGGACATACCAGATATTGACTTTTCATTTTAACCCTATGTGTCTTCCTTACACTGATGACGTAATCGTAATTACTGTGTGGTATTCCTGTTTCCTTTGTCGTCTTTCTTAATAATCCGTCTATGTCTGTTGTAATCAAAATCGGTCATTGCTCAAGTTGTTTTTGTAATATTTCAAGATTTATTGCTGGTGCGTTTTCAATGCTGTTCAGTATATTGACGTTACTTTCAAGATAATGAAAGGACTTGGTCGCGCTTGTCCCAGGGGTCATGACATCACACTGGCATTACGACAATCATAAACACTACAGGCCATGTTCATGATCATAAGTCGGGTGTATTTAAAAGCCACGTTGACAGTTTCTTCAGTGATCCGTTCTCATTATTCTCACGACTATATTGACTTTTCAGCATAGTGGATTCTATTTCGGCGGATAGCATTGTGTGCTGTATAAAGTCGACCTTAATGCTGGTCCACCATTTTCCGGTCTAAGTAACTGCAGGTACTGCTGACAGATATGCTTCACATTTATGATGTGGTAGGTCTTTCTATTCAAAACTCTTTAGAATCTATGATAAAGATACTAATATGAATCTACACGCGATATCAACAATAGATCAACCATAACTAACTTGCAGCATCTAATACATTGGAATTGCAAAGGTATTATTATGATAATTATAATGACTATTTACCAATCATAAGCCATCAGCATTTTGTCTTAAAAATACATATAAAATATATAGATTCGGATTCAAAGTTTGAAATCAACACTGCTGCATGGGAACACAAGGCATCTCCAAACCCAAAGCAATACCTTCAACAAGAAATGTCCTTATTATTGTGTCAGTTTCTTAATGATAGATCCATTAATGTTTTCATTATGAAATATTAACCAAAGATGATTTCAGTTGTCCTTTCATTTAAAAAAAAAAAAAATTATATCTGAGTAAACAATACACTTGTATTACCTTCATAATTTTTTTTGCCATGGTGCCATTATATGTTACAATAAATTATCTGAAGGTTTAGCTTGACAATTGAAAGAGGCATATGTCAGTTGCCGCCATCATATACCTGTTAGAAGATATTATTCACTTTCTTTAAGATGTTTTCATAAACATGTCTTAATGATGTTTCTCTTCACTAAATGTATACAGAAAGAAAATGTAGTGTCACACATGCAGAGAATTGCTGCAAGAGATGCGCCGTGAGTTTTGTTAGCAGATAACTTGGAATGACTTTCAATCCAGATATAGCAATAACTGGGTTTTTATTCCAGTTGCTTTCCCATAGTGTTTGATTTACTGCTAACCTGTATTTGTGGGTTTCACCAAAACAAAACAAACTAAAACAATGGATTATTGAAGTACCATTAAAACACGATTAACTTATTGCAATCCTGAATGGACTCTAGGTTAGAACTAGTCCCTAGCAACCTATGCTTGACTTTATGGATGCTGGCCTATGTTGACATTGGATTGATCTAGACTTGCCCATTATGAGTATAGAATTAATTTACGTCCATGGACTTTTCTTTCAGTACAGCCTTGGAGCAAGGCAAGAAGCCTGTATACAATACTTCGCATGCATACCAAAAATGCAAAACTCAATTCCAGCTTATTGATTAAAAAACATAATACTTTATCTGACCCTAACATGAACACCAAAACATAAACACTAGTTCCAACTGGGAAGACCTGCAAACAAAACTAAAACGAATTCAATTTATTTGTTATGGATTTACAAAACTTATATTGATCAATCATCTTGTGTGTGGGTGACACATAACTTTCTCTTCCTCTTTCATATGAGCATTACTGGCCTGGATTAGAATTTGAAATTTTGAATTTTAATGTTGTACTGGATAATTTTTGAGGAAGTTATTGTGTCCATATTTACCCCATCTAAACACACCACAACAGAAAATGTTGAAGGAAACGGGCAGTGCATGACAAGTAGTTGATATGGATATGGATATATACGTTCCTATACGGGAGTTATGACATACTGCTAACGAGAAGGAATATTTCCTATTTTGATGCCCAATTCCCAGTATTTATTTTCCATGACACAATGGCAAAGTGGAAGGTGATACTGAGAATAAAATTCCTTAAAATACCACACTTGCTTACAAAATACACGAACGTTTTACAAACATTTTTAGATCATTTTTATTTTGTTATTGCATACATAAGCCACGCCCACTCATGAATATTGTGGACTTAAGACCATTGTAGGTTTAAGGGCACAACAAACGTTCCTATAATTCAACCATCTGGATGAAATTAATTGTTTTCGTTTAGGAAACCATCAAGTGAGCAATCCACTGCTAAAACTTGATTTATCCCCCTCGCTAACCCCATCCCCACCCCCCACCCCCCACCCAACCCACCCCCCTCGCTACTTCCAACTTGTGTGCGACAGGTGTGGACGATGTTACAACACGTCAATGACACAAAAAAGCGACTAAATATATTTGTTGGTACATTCAAACTGACCATGTTGTAAATGTTAAACTGATTGAAGGTTTTCTAGGATATGTTAAATATCAGATTTCATTACAATTCCTCTGACTGATATGTGCTCACGGTGTCTTTGTTTGACCTGCATTACACAGTAATAACACCCATTGTACAAGGTAGTGCAGATATTTGTCCAATGATAAGCTGATACTGCACACGTGGTCAGGATTCGTCTCCAGTATAGTCGCTCGACTGAATGTCTGGAGTTGAAGGTAGGTAGTTTGTGATTATTACAAGCGACAAGTCTGATGTCAGCATAATCCGCGTTGATATGTAGAGGATACATACATATTTGTCTCATTTAATGATCTGAGAGAGGTTATTGTGGGATACGTTTGACAAGCCGTTGCCACAATATGACACATCAAACTTCGGAATCCGCCATTGTGTTATTATAGTCACCTACTGAGTATTCTGCATTTACACAAAGGACTGCCTGATTATTATAAACGAGTCCATCCAAGACAATGATGATACAGAGAACCGAGTCTCCTCTGATAATATCATAATTTTGTGTCACTTGTTGGTATTAAATAGGCTGGAACAGTCTCAATTTATTAAATCACCTGACTGAAAATCATCTGAGTTTATCCGTTTGTCCAGTGATGCTGAATCTTCATTGATCCACTGAATTCAATTCATTGATTCAATTTGACCACCATGGCAATCATATTAATAAATCTATGTATGACCACTATTCAGCCATTACTTGCCTTCAAAATGGAAAGTTGAACATGTATTCTTAACATATATTCTTCGTGTTCTGCAATATTTAAAAATTTAGCATTGATTTGACCTTTCACTTGACCACACTGAAAACAGAAACTTGATATGGCCATAGCTCAGCTATTTCTGCTCAATCCGTGAAGATTTCCAAATTTGACGCATCAGTGACAATAATGATATTCCATATTTCGAGTTGTGACATATATTCCCGTGTTTCAGGTGAACAATTACTTTTTCTTTGCATCTGTTTACGATGGGTGCTAGTGGTTGGGCAAGATACAATGTACGCTCACCTTTTCATGAAAACCTGATATCATCACTATTTGAAAGTGATTCATTAACACATGCTTATGACATGGTGGGAATCGTACAATGGACTCTGCTTTAGGAAGAGATACCTTCAGGTTATGGAAATGTTTTTTGTCGCCTTTTATTTAAGAAATTAGCAGAACCTTTTGACATCGTTCTGAAAGATGCTTTTAAATGAAATAGACAATGCTCATTTTAACACCTGCATGTATTTCGGACTATACTATGACAAACTAAATATATAAATAATTCTAAACGTGTCTGAAAGGCTTTTTGGAAAGGCTTAACATTTGAACTTTAGCAAGTCAGTAGCTTAACGTTTCCAACTGTACAGTAAACTACGGTTATAACGAACTCGATGGGACCACTTATATTAGTTCGTAATAACCGTAGTTCCTTATGAGCAGACATACAGCATATATACAACAACTGGTCGGGACTAAAATATAAGTTCGTTGTATCGGTCAGTTCATTATAAGTGTGTTCGTTATAAACGTAGATTACTGTATTTGGATTACTTGCTTAGTAATTATCATTTGATTTCCATTTCCCTTTTATTCCTTAAGATAAACACCTGTACCTAAAATACAGAAGGCTGGACACTGGAACATGCTTCGAGTATTTATGTTCATGGTATTCCTGAAGTAATTACTATGTTTCAGTTCCGTCAGTATTGACTCAATATCTGTAAATGTAAGTATTTGCGTTCAAAGTAACTGCCCATGTACGGAAGTTCATGAAATCAGTAGTTCACCTCCTCCGATATATTATTTCAATTTTAACTGATTCAATAACTGATTGCAGAATAGTGTGGATACAAAATTAGAAACAATCCTATTCAAAGGTAACCCCTACATTCGTTTATCGACAATACGGATATCACCCTAGCGATAATGGTATGTTCTTAGAATTTGTCAATCGATTCAGACACAAAGTACACAATGCAGTGTTCCCTTCGGTTTCAACGTGACCTCAAATGTTTGATAAGCCACAGACCTGTACAAACATTACAAGCCTTTTGCTGGGCGTTCTGGTTAAAGCGTTAAAACGGGGTGTTCTCACTTTGCCAGCAGCTATTGTTCTAGTTTAAAGATCAGTAGCCCGTGATAATCCCTACAACAATGTTTAGACTGTTTCACTTTCACTGACTAACTAATGCCAGACTACAGCCTGTCTAGGAACACAAAAAATGTATGTAGTAGTATAGGTTTTTATTAATTATTAATTAAAAATTGCATTTATGTACAGATGTACACATTTTCAGGACAATATAATACAGTAGTATTCATTATTAATTCAAATTCCATTTTTGTTCAGATTTGCAAATTTTCAAGACAATCTAATACAGTATAACTTGCAAAATTTATGTTTGGCTACAGCAAAATCACTTAGAGTCTGATAAGGTGAGATACA
This sequence comes from Haliotis rufescens, assembly GCF_023055435.1. Lineage (NCBI taxonomy): Eukaryota > Metazoa > Mollusca > Gastropoda > Lepetellida > Haliotidae > Haliotis > Haliotis rufescens. Next base: position 24,604,250 of record NW_025964383.1, on the reverse strand, counting down.
GTATCACCATACTCGATGTGAGATTTAAAACGTAGCTTGCCATGATTCCCAGGGTTTTCCAGAGTCCAACAGCCGGAATAACGCTAATTGTGACGCAAACCTCGACTTAATCACTCTGTCTAACCTGTATTGTATTGTCTTGAACGCACATACAATTCACAGGTAAAATTATTAAACGCGTCACTGGCTATTAGAAGCTGAGTGAAAGTTGCTTCATGCACCCCTCTTCACTTTACTTTAGAATATTGTCACATGTACAGATTGGGGTCTTGATAATAATTTCCATTCCTTCAAATGTCTATTAACTCTTTGCTCTGGCTACAACACCAAGTTGTGTGCAGCTTTTACAAGTGATGAGATAATTCAGATAGTCAGATTACCCAATGATAACACTGACAACGAATAACTGCTCATTATCGATCGTGGAATACATAGAGGAATCACGGGGCGGAATAGGGCCCAAGATCCCCATGCTTCTCGTACTAGTCGACAGATGAGGTACAGGTGGTTGCAATTCGTGACTAGTCTGAACCTGGATAGTATACAGGCGAATGTGGTGCAACTGAAATGTTGCCACCTGCGCCCTAAAACATACTAAATTCAATTAGACTACATTATGAACTTAGGCAGATCTATCTACCACTATGTCGTTTTATAAACAGTGTAACTGTCACTGCAAACACGAAAACGTCGTTTTTTTCCGTATATGGTCATTGGACGGAAAAACGACTAAAAATTCATTAAAATTGATTAATTGGTGAGCGTCTAGAAAGTGTCCAGAAAAGGGTCGAGTTTTTCAAGCATAAAATGGACGGAAAAACGATGCTTTTTGCTCCGCCTCGTACAACTGATAACGGCCAATCAGATGGCGCTGGTCTCCCGGCGCACGTGATTCCTAAGGCTTCCTTTCGAAAGCTTTAGGTTTCGTATTTCTGGCATGCCTTGCTCTAGTATCTGTCGCGCGCAGTGCAGCGAGATTTGCTGATAAGCCAGTTTTAGGATATGTAACATGTTAATGGAATTCAGGCACGCGCCAAGAAGTCAAACCAAACAATGTTACCAAGTTTATTGTGGTAACATATCACTCGGCTATGAACAGTTACCCCTATCGGATAATGGGTTGTGTTTAATTTGGTTATAATAATAACTAATTTTTTAATGTGAAGTTATACGGCTAGGACGAGAGGTCGATCACATGACGTTCTTCACGTGACTGTATTCTTGAAATGGCGTAAACACTGACTAATTCGACATACAGAAGCGTGGTTGCACGCCCGTTTAAGGATACCCTCGCTTTGTTTTTTCTCTGGGATAGGTTGTAGCGAGGGTATCCTTAAACGGGCGTGCAACCACGCTTCTGTATGAATTCGTACTAGGGAATTCCAAGGGTTTTCCCCAGGAATGTAGAAGTAGCCATTTCAAGAATACAGTCACGTGAAGAACGTCATGTGACCGACCTCTCGTCCAAGCCGTATATCTGGTAAACTTCACATTTAAAAATTAGTTATTATTATAACCAAATGAAACACAACCCATTATCCGACTACTTACAGAATCGTGGTTGCACGCCCGTTTAAGGATACCCTCTCTTCAACCCATCCCAGAGAAAAAACAAACGAAAAAACATCCAAACTATCGTAGTAACAACCTACAGCAATCTATGAATTTACCTTAGTCTCTATTTGACACATCTTTACAATCACCTTTCAACGATCGGCAAGTTCAGGTTAATTAACAACTTCGGATATATCTTCCGTCACGTTTATCGTGTCAGCCATTTTGACGTATTGTACTTGATGTAAATGTATTACGACGCTCTGTCATTGTAATTGACTTACTGAGGTAATTCTGAAAAAGATCTTCTCATCTGATGAGGATATTGTTTGGAATATATTTCTTGTAAATATACTAAAACATGGTGGGGGGGGGGGGGGGGGGGGACATTTTATTCCGGGATGGCCTATTAAAGCTAGCAGTAAGTCAAGGCACCATGCGTGTATATGATCTGTTATTACATGTGTTTAGATTACGGTTTGGGGCGTTTATAAAATACACTGACGCAAGTATATTCTATTCAAATCAATTTGATAATTGAATATGCTTTCTTTATATTACATAACAGCACTGCACAACATTTGAACAGTTGCAGTAACACACTACGGTAATCACATTAAACACCATTTTCAACTGTACAGTATTTCAATATTCCAGTTATATCACGATGTATCAGACTGATGTGGGATTAAAATCCGAATTGGTTCAGGCCATCCAACGAGTGTTCGGGAAAATGTGAGCGTATCCTGCCACACAAGTGGCACCCGTCACAAACACATGCAAGGACAAGTCAATTGTTCACCTGAACAAAACACGGAAACACACAATGATGCCCGTCCTCACTTTTACCGAGCATGTAAATTATATTGTCCGTCAAAAACATGGACGAGTATAAACAATATGTTTATTCACGTAATACTCCGTAATACTCGAAGCATTATTGTTAATCACAACGTATAGTATCGGCATGCAGTTGAACTCATCAACCATCCCATTATTGATAATCCTTCTTGAAGATCTATGAAATCAGAAGCTGCAACACTTTATCTTTTAATTGGCATGTCAGATTTCTATTTCATAACTCAGATTTATTTGCACGGATCACTATGGAAGGGACATTGTCGCGTTGGCGCATTGGCGCATTGGTGCCCTTACAAAAACAAGCAAAACGTGTCAAAATTAACAAAAACACGACAATTGGCCATTTGTCGCATCGTCGCGTTTTTGCATTTTAGCTCTTTGAATAATCCTTTTCTTTATTTTACAAAAGGGCGACGATGCCGTAACGCGACATTTTCAAGGTCCAAATATGTCTCGTTGTCGCATTGTCGCAAATGTGTATAAAAGGCGTACCTCGTGACCTCGTTGCAACCCTCATGAGGTGTTTGCCGAAGGGAGAGGGGAAGGAAATGTGTGCTCCAGCCCAGCGCAGAGCTCGCGACACACTGTATACTGCATGTTGTATACAGTATATTGCAGTTGATATACTGTATACTGCATGTGATACTTATTAGCGGAAATGTTACAACTTTCAAGATTCAAGATTCAATTTGCATTTATTTCATATACAACAGACCGCCGTCATATATCACTGGAATACTGCTGAGAGCGGCGTTAAAACAATTCGCTTTCATAATGGAGCGCTGCAGTCATTTAAAATAGATCCGTAAACATATGTAGTACCAACTCACTCACTCTGTTTCGAATATTCAGCAGAAAATATATTATTAACTAGGTCTTTGGGAAGAGATATCAGATTTTTATAAGTAGTCATATAGGGATGATAAAGGACCCCTCGCTGATTAGGTTCTTGTTTACTTAAGAGCAGAGTTGGCCATGCCAGATGATATAACCAAAATCCAGGAGCTCCGGCGGAGGGCGAATCTGGTTTTGTTAGTGTATGGTATGAGCTGTGGCGTTGACCCAAGAGAATAATGTAAAAGATGAGACCAACTCAAGTCTATAATGATTGGGAAAGTCTAGATTTCCTTAGCCCTTGCCTGAAATTAAGAACTGTTCTAGGCTCCATTTTAATTGTATTATGTTCATTTTGTAGATATGGATGGACCAACCAGGAGAGAAATTGATAGAATATTAATATCACATGTTACCACTGATCCAGATAAATTCATCACACAATAATATACTAGTATTTGACATTACGGCATTTGATTATTAGGGCATGATCATGTACATGTTCACTGTAGTAATGTACACACCAGTCAACTTGATTATAATTTTTATTATAGTGTAGCGCGGCATCAACGATTACTTTATGATATCCTCACTTGTCATCGATGTATTGACATCGAACAATGGACGACAATTCGAAATTCTTATAAATAGCTTCAATAGGGACAGCGCCGGTGTCAGTACAATTTTCCTAGTTAAAAATATGTCTCTACAAAATATAATCTGAAGCAGACAAGAACAATATTTTTTTATTAATGCTTACTTTCATGGATAGAATTGAGGCAATCTAGGCTTGCCAAAACGTTCTAGACTTGAGCTGGATTCCTTTTAAATTTATTCTCTATGGTCTGGGAGACGAACGGGCGTCAGTATCGCATGGGGAACTGGGACAGCCTGAATCAGTGTAATCGGATATGTTGTGGAGTTTCGGTTTGGGGCTGTTTGCTGAATAGAACAAGGGCTCACGAACAAGGGCACAATGTAGAGATTAAATCATTACCACCTCTCTTTATATCAGATATGTTATTGTGATTTGAAATCTCTTTTGGAGAATTGCGAGTTATGTTTCTCTGTATTCTTTCTTCATGGTAGCATATATATGTTCTATGTTGCTTTTTGAATTATCCACAAATAATGATAACTACAATGTAAACCTCTCTTTGAAGATATACAGTAATACTACTGTAGGACATATCTGAAAAATGGGACTTATTGACAAGTATTTCTTTCTTAAATACAACCCGTTACAGGCATTCTGATCATTATATTATACTTTGTACTGTTTAAAAGTCAAATAATGGCAAATTGTATCTTTCTACATTTTGAATTAATTATAATTTCTGCAATAAAAACTTAGCATCAGATAGTGATATAAACGAATATGATCTATACTGTGATAAATGAATTATCAATTTCGTAGTATGAATTAGATAAACAGAAATATGACAGTAAAACAAATTATTTTAATCTGTTCGTGTGAGTAGATAACGAGAGATCTAGGCAACTTACTAACGTAGCCATTTGTGAAAAATGAAATATTAAAAGTTTAGGGGGTTGAACATGTACATTGAATGACAGGGAAGAAAGCAACGCAATAATTAAATTATGAATCAAATTATGTTATAAATATAACAAAATATATAGAAATATAAGTTTAATTTCTCATTGTTGGAAGGTGTTTAATAATAGATTTTGTTTGTTTGTTGTTTAACGCCGCACTCAGCAATATACCAGCTTTATGACGGTGTGTCGTAAATAATCCAGTCTGGACCAGACAATCCAGTTATTATCACCAAGAGCACCGATCTACGCAATTGGGATACGATGACATGCATCAACCAAGTCAGCGAGCCTAACCACCCGATCATGTTAGTCGCCTTCGAACAAGCATGGGTTGTTGAAGGCCTATTCTAACCCGGATCTTCATGGGTAATCTTTTTAATAATAAGGTACGATGAAATTCTGTATATGTCCATAATAGGTGTGTATAAGTAGATGGATAATATGTCCATACACGCCAATTAAATGGGTTAGACTGCATATGGTTCAATGATGAGTTCTTTCACAAGTCCATATTTCAAGACATGTATTTGATATTCATAATAAATCCACAAAAGCTACACAATGGCGACAAAACTGTACCAGCATCACAGATACCAATAAAACATGAGATCCATATAATTACTTGAAAGTTAGAACATCTAAATAGAAAATTGGAAGGATAAACTTCCGACATTTTTCGTATTGTGTTTTCGTTTGGAGAGAGAAGTTGTGATTGGTATCGGATGGGTGCAAACAGGTGTATCCTTCCGCCCAGGCCTTATGGCAATGCTATAGCCCAAAATGAAACAAGCCTAGATGTTCAACAGGTTCAGGCTGAAATTTCCATCCCACTTGGGCTCCTTTTAAATTTAGATATAGTTTCTCGTGTCGATATGTGTCAAAAGAAATGAAATGTTTGCGCATGTCAGCGTCGATCCTACAATATCCTTTTATGCAAAATACATATATACTGATGAATTAACGTAGTAATACTACGCAAATATATGTCCAGATGTATACACAATTTTCATCTCGTGATCTTTATTCGTGCTTTTAGCTCTTTTTCTACATTAGATTATGGGGTGTTACATCACACCAGAAGGCCAGGTCCAAATTCAAGTCATAATTTCATGGTCCGTCTTGTATGTTGGAAACCAATATCGCAATATGGCTGAATATTGCTAAACGTTGTATTAACCCGATTACTCACATAATTATTCCATTTTCTACAGTCATCTACGAACGCTATCTTAAAGGAGGTATATCTATATCATCCAAATGTCCATACATATATGTCCACATATATAATTATGTATAAAGCAAGTCGTCCTGCACTCTTCCTTAATAGTAGTTTTTGTTTGATTGTTTGTTGTTAAACGCTGCACTCAACAAAATACCAGCGATATGACGGCGGTTTGTAAATAATCCAGTCTGGGCCAGACAATCGAGTTATTGACATCAAGAGCACCGATCTACGCAATTGGGATACGATGACATGCATCAATCAAGTCAGCGAGCCTGACCACCCGATTACGTTAGTCGCCTTAGTACAAGAATGGGTTGTTGAAGGGTATTTTTTCAATAATAAGGTACAATGAAATTCTGTATATGCCCATAATAAGTGTGTATAAGTAAATGGATAATATATCCATACCCGCCAATTAAATGGCTGCATATGGTTCTCTGATGAACTCTTTTACAAGTCTATATTTCAAGACATGTATTTGATATTTATAATAACTCCGCAATAGCTACACAATGGCGACAAAACGGTACCAGCATCACAGATATCTATATAATTACTTTTAAGTTAAATCATGTATCTAAATAGTAAATTAGAAGGATTAAAAATATACACTGCCGACATTTTTCGGGGTTTTTTTTTCGTGTGGAGAGAGGAGTAGTGACAGTAGTGACTGGTATCTGATGGGTGCAAACAGGTGTCGAGTGGCTGTTTCAGATGGCTCTAATTTCGTAGCTCTAAAGATCACGACGGCGATACAGACCGTGAAGTAGTTTGTCTTACAGTCCCTGAACCATATTATTTTCCCTTCCGCCCCGGCCTTACTGCAATACTATAGCCCCAAATGAAATAAGTCTAGATGTTCAACAGGTTCAGGCTGAAATTACCATCTCACTTGGGCTCCTTTTAAATTAAATATGGTTTCTCGTTCTAACCAAAATAATATATTTTCAGAGACTAAGCGTTAGTCTAACCGTGAAATACAACTGTCCAAAAGATCCCATGCATGTCTATATTTCTTCAGACAGAGTCTCCATGCTCTTATTGATATGTATCAAAAGACAAATGACTTAAATGTTACAGCACTGGTGAATAGGTTATATGCGCATGTAAGCGTCGATCTACAATATCCTTTGCGCAAAATACATATATGCTGATGAATTAACGTAGTAATACTACGCAAATATATGCCCAGATGTATACATAAGTTTCATCTCGTGATCTTTATTCGTGCTTTTAGCTCTTTTTCTACATTAGATTATGGGGTGTTACATCACACCAGAAAGCCAGGTCCAAATTCAAGTCATAATTTCATGGTCCGTCTTGTATGTTGGAAACCAATATCGCAACATGGCTGATTATTGCTAAACGTGGTATTTACCCAATTACTCACATAATTATTCCATTTTCTGCGTGCACGTTCTACAATCATCTATGATCACTATCTTTAAGGAGGTATATCTATATTCATCCAAATGTTGTTACGAGTGGAAGTGGAACGAAGGGATACACTCCAAATCCATTCGCACAATTAAAGGATCGCACAACAATTAAGACAGATATTTATTAACAATGCATGATAGATTACCAATACAGCTAAGTTTACTATGGGAGAATTAGGCTTCGGCTACCATGTACAATAATATCACCATCAAAGGGCTACAGCAAATTGCATACTTATATAGTCACCCTGATTTCCATGTTTGATTGTTCATTCCACTCCTTGTTCCACGAAAACACATATATCCATAGTTCCACGTAAGTTCACAATGCAAGTTTTCCAAGGCACACATTTGCAAATATCAGCATGATTTCTAGTTCAGTTTCACAAGCCCCGACATGGGATACAATCTCTCACACAGTGTTCTGAACTTTAACGTTAAAAATGAGGATGTTAAAATATAGGTCTGGCCAACACCCAAGAAACAGAAAAAAACTAACTATTTTTGAATCACCCCAACCTTATACTATAATGCTGATTAGCTACAAGCTTCACATATGACATAATTACTTAACCCGCTCAGGCAGCCAGCTCCCCAGGTGTACCATTCAAGCAAAATTACGCAAACCCAAGCCTTCTTGTTTCAATTCAAGTCTAAATTCATCTGATATACTAACAAACATATAAAAGCATACACCCATACACATAACAATGTACATACATATATGTCCGCATACATATGTATTAAGCAAGTCACACATTCTTCCTTAAAAGATAATGCTAAGCATTTCCTCTGTATGTATTTACATATGTAAAAATCGTTTTTATGTCAACGCTGATGCAGTGAACGTACCACAGATGTGATGCTAGAATAACATCTAATCTCTGAAATGAACATATTTTACAGAAAAAAAAACAGTTGTTAAACAATAGTTATAAAATATAACAAGAAGGAGCCAAGAGACTTTCTTCATTTTGCCAAATTTTGGGCTGTATTGAACATATTTGTTTCGGGGTCTGTATGACAGACACACCTAAGTATAAAGATAAGTACATGTTAGTATAGATGTGGTATATATTCAAATATGTTTGTGATTAACCCGACCTTGAAAAATATTGAAGGGTGAGTGGTATCTATTTATGTCATTAACTATTCATGTCATTTATTTTCGAATTAGAATGATAGCACATCAGAAAAGAATCGCACTTTAATATACGTATCTTGTTAGCCCAAGAGTGTTTTAAGTAAGAGCAACATGTATATCGAGAGTAAAGGTTTGGTGCGTGACTTACCCCACATTACTGTCAGAAAGTGTGCATGAACTGTTCATCGGGAATAAATGACATAAGGCGAAATTTCCACGACTCGTTTATTTCTTATATGAGATATCGACATTACGTACGACCGCGGCAATGCCAGATAAATCTATTTTATGAACAGGAGGGTTTGAATTGGGTCTTTCCCGCATATTCTCACAATTTTCTCGTCTGTACCTTTTCTCCCAATACCGATTAACATTTCGCTCTCACTTTCTGATGCGATTGTTCAGGCATTGCATTTATCTACCTTCCCCAGCTACATCTATTGGGAACAACTCACTGGACACTTCCCTCTCACTAATAACATCAAAGTTACGACGTTTTCAAGTTGCAAGTGCATGTTCGAATCTCCATAAATGACGTCATGATAGAACAAGGTTTTATCGTGAAATAAATATCGCTTCCTTCTTCTTTGTTCTTTGTGATTTATCGCGAAGATGTCTTATATCATTAAATGTCAATTTCTCATTGCTTTATCATGACGTATACGTGTCATAACCAATCATGTAGCAATAGCAAACACAAATATAGTTGACCTCGACATAGAATAGTATCATGATATATAATTATCCTTTGGTGTGCAATATTTCCGGTTGATAAATCTAACATATGCTTACTTTTAAGAATAACGACTATACATTTTTATATTACTTTATCAGGTCTCTGTAACATTTGCAAAAAAACCACAAATTTAATAATACAACTGAACCTAAATGTATGTTGTAATATCCTTAAGTTGCTGAGTGCGGCATTAGACCATAAACAAAACATAATATCTTTAAGAATTATGTTAATAATGTCGATGCTAAAAAACAATCTCCACAATATCCATACCTCTTTCTCTATGTTTCATGTGAAACATAATAACTCTTTTTAATGATCTGAAGGAATAATAATGACAATAATAACAAAATAATATCATCATTATTTATGTTATTTATCCTCAACTGAAGTAGTCCTCAACACTATACGTTCAGAGAAGAAACCCATGAACATATTATCAATGTAACATACATTAATGGAAATTAGATGAACAGTTGATTGAACAAATGATATTAATCGGCCGAACGTCTATCAGCCAATACTACATTATTGAATTGTGAGACTACAGTGATTTTTGCAAGGCTACTCTCATAAATGTCATGACGCATTTGAGGCCAGGGTTCTTCTATACTCTATGCTCAATGTGCTGACTTATTATTGCGATAATTTCATGATTTACAGTATTCATGAAGGACATTTCACGTGGGACCAACAGAGGGAAATATGACTATCGACTATTTTTTTATATTTAGCTAGCTCAAACGATCTATTGGTTTGATTTATATTTATGGTATCCACAAAATAAGTAGGATCCATTTTTGTTGTTCTTTGTGTAACGCCGCACGTAGCAATATTCCAGTTATATGACGGGTTGTCTGTACATAATCGAGTCTGGACCAGACAATCCAGTGATTGATATCACGACCACCGATCCACGCAATTGAGATACAATGACATGCATCAACCAAGTCAGCGAGCCTGACCACCCGATCCATTTAGTCGCCTCTTACGTCAAGCATAGTCGCCTATAACGGCAAGCATGGGTTGCTGTAAATCTATGCTTAACCGGATCTTCAAAGGTAAAGTGGGATTCAACTGATATGTAAAGATGAAATAAAACTGAATTATATGTGCTGTTTACATATCAAAGTTTGCCAAATTGTTACAAAATGTTTGGCCCCAGCAAGGCTACGTATTCACAACTTATTGTGGTAGGCACAGTATAACTCATGAGTATTGACTGAGGGAGGGCCGTATTCCTCCTTGTGGGTCACCTGCTTGGCAACATGGGACGGGAAAACTGCAGGGGGTGAGGGCAGTTAAGTTGATGGTACAGACAGATAACAGAGATCATTTTACAAATGTGAAACCTCATTCCACAAAGGAAGAGGCGAAAGCTAAAACCTGGTGAGATTTAGAGAACAAAGGCAGTTATTTCTAGTTTCTTACTGACTCTCGGAGATACGTTTAACAAAAATTCGTCTGTGCGACACGGCTACCAGTCACTAAATTTGGGTCACAATCTTTCTGTCTTCTTTCATTCGTCATCTGAAATACCACCCCTTCGTGCACTTGTGCTTCCTACTCAAGTTACCAAACACATCCTGTTTACGTACACCTGCAAGATATATATTACGCCGAGGAGAATTTACAATTATACCACTAGCAACGATACAATGGCGTACAAAGACTTACAATGAGTCAAGCATCCGTCACTCGATTTCTATTTTGATTGATTGTTTGATTGATAGATTGATAGATTGATAGATTGATACATTGATACATTGATACATTGATAGATTGATAGATTGATACATTGATACATTGATACATTGTGAATGAGTGAGTTAGTGAGTGAATGAGTGAGTGAGCGAGTGAGTGCCTGTTTCACTGATATGTCCGGATCTGGGTACGAGACACCGGCTTAGCGTCACCGATCTAGATATATCTATGCAGGAATAGGTCATCCATGCGGATAGCGTAATCTCGATAAATGTATTCAGGAACCATTCGTAAACAACATTAATTGAAAATGCTACCGAAGAATCAAACAACTTTAAGATTTGGCTTCTGTGGTGGAATCATTCTAGTATTTCTCCTTCTTGAATGTTGTCACGCAGTTCATTCAGACAGATCTCGAAGATATGTTAATATCTATGCGAGGACAGCGGATTAGATATCGCGAGGCCGGTTCACAATCCGTAAAAGCCTGTGATATGCCATGAATAGCCCATTGCATCTCCTGTACAAAGACTTTCTTTTGTACGTGTTGTCACAGAGCCACAAACTTAGGTCAATGGATCAGATAAAAGCAGGACTGCTGGAATCGGTTGAGGTGAAGTTCCCATGACATAAACTCCTACTTGACAACCGCTTTAAGAAAGTGCCGCCATTCATGTACACAGTCCGGGCCTGTAATCTAACACGCGAGAACTGACCAATAAAATCTGAGAAGTAGGAATACCGGTCGATGCTGTTGCTTGATTGACAATGTCAATCAAGAAAGGGAGGAGCTAAATGATATCGTTCTCTCCCAGTAAATTCCGATGTCAAATAACGACGTCATTTGGACGGAAAAACGATGGTTTGAAAGCGTCCAAATAACGTCGTTTTTCCGTCCAATGACCTAAACGGAAAAAAAACGACGTTTTCGTGTTTGCAGTGTGTGTCATGAGATGATTTCAGCTGATTTTGTGTATGGATGTCCACGGGTCTATATCAAGAGTATCTATCTTTTTCTATGATATATATTACTAAAATCGTTGCTTAATCAATTTGTCTAACTATTATAGAAAGAAGTGTGTTTGCGGGCATCTTTTTGCGCAAGGTGTACTTTTATACTCCCACGTCAAATTGACACTGTACAATCGAGACATATACGGAAATCACCCACCCTAAAGGTATAACGAATAAAATATTTAAATAACATATGGATAAAATGTTCATACACCATGTATATGTTAATGAGCACATTTTTAGCAAGTCAATATTAAAACGTGCACATTTACGTGCAGTGAGTGGTTAGAAAAGTATGAGATGTTGATCACAGAACAAACGTGCGCCTCAGTCATCAAAGAAAACATTAGCGAGGAAAATGCTAAAACACTGGAGTCGGAAGTAGTCATGTACGCAGAACAATGGAGGCGCAAATCCCCGGATACTATTCAAGTGAGGTCGTTCAACACTTACAGAGCTTTCCGTTTTCAAAAGACAAGCATGGTTTAGATTTAACTGTTTGATATAAATTTATACACAGGAACATGCTTCCTAAGTGATGTATTTCTGTAATGGTTTGTTGTTATGAACGTCTGTGTGAACACTGGCTATTTTCTGCTGGAATGCTAAACTAGTGTGTTCTTATTAATGGCTCTGGCTGCCACTGTATTGCCCCCTCCCCACACTTCCTGAACGTGTTGTGCACCGTATTGCCCCCTCCCCACACTTCCTGAACGTGTTGTCCACCGTATTGCCCCTTCCCCACACTTCCTGAACGTGTTGTCCACCGTATTGCCCCCTCCCCACACTTCCTGAACGTGTTGTTCACCAGTAATTGGTTGCACAGGTAGACCCCAGTTTTTCTACCTCAGATAAAATTGCATGAATGTCACCAAATAAGAAGAATGCGTTAAAATAACTTTGCTTTAGAATTCTTTAGGAATGCCATTGAATTACTTAGGAATGTAGCAGGGGTAGATTCCTTTAGATACATGCTAGCATCTTGACCACGGAGGGAAAATCCGGATGGCGTCATGTCGTCTATCATTATCATTCTAGCAGGTTAAGGCAATACAGAACTCCCCAAAGAAACAAGCCGAAATATTCCTAGTACAACAGAGACACTGACATCGTATACACTCGACATAGTCTTATACATGAAGCTCTATTTTCCATAATATCTGTCTCTTACACGCTCGTTGTGTATTCGAATATGATCTTTATCAGATTTTAAAAAGTATAAACTTCTAACCAAAATGAAACTCTGAAATATATCATCATACAGGTTGAACAGGTAAGAGTCATTGATAGAAAAGTAATGAAACTATTATATACACCTGGAACTTAATTAAGCGCCACCCATATTTATATCAATGAGTCAACCTTGCTGCAACCTACCGAAAAATTCCTTTTACATACGTGTGTCTAGTGTTGTTCACTGCTTAAAAGGGACACTAATCACAGAGAAAACATGAGTTTGAAGCATACTGATGAATTTTATTTTCAAATGGTGACATTTTAGAAAAATACGTAATTTGCACCAAAAACAAAGTGAAAATTACTTTTGTCACACAGCGGTTACTGAAATGGTTACATCAAATTTGAATCAGTGCAATCCTGGAACAATGTCTAAAGAAGCCGTAAACACAGTTTATGTCAATATTTGGTGTATCCTCCTTGTGCACGAGTTACGTCAGTCAAACGCTTCCTCATTCCCTGAATCAAACGTTGAACTTGACGTTGAGGTATTCTAGCCCACTCCTCACGCAAAGCAGCATCGAGTTCACGCAAATTTTGGACAGGTGGGTCTCTTTCCCGAACTTGAGGGCCTAAAATGTCCCAAAGATGCTCTTTGGGATTGAGATCAGGACTTCATGCTAGCCAAGGAAATGTCTCAATCGCATTCTGACGTAAACATTCGCGGACAGCACGTGATCTGTGAGGTCGGGCGTTGTCATCCATGAATATCGGTCTTGTGGCCAATGGATGGTTATCAAAATGGGGAATAACTGCCGTCTCCAAGATGTCACGCTGATATCGAGGTCCGTTAAGAGTGCCATGCACACTGATCAAGTCCAGTTTACATGAGAAAGATACACAACCCCACAGCATTACGGACCCACCACCAAAAGGAATGGTTTCAAGGATGTTCCGTTCGGCCATAGCTGTATTCGGCTGCCTCCAGACACGTGTACGCCCGTCCATCGTGTGCAGGCAGGAACAGGCTTTCATCAGAAAAATGAACTCTCCTCCATGATCGAATGTTCCAATTCCGACGTTGAGTTGACCAAGCCAAACGAGCTCGTCTGTGTTCCTGTGTTACAAGTGGACGTTTGATTGGTCTTCTGGCTCTATACCCCACTGCCTCCAAACGATTTCGGACGGTTCTGGTTGAAATTGCTCGGCCACCTAGCCACTGTGATCTTAAAACAGTAGCGTTGTCAAACGGACGTCGCCTAAAAAGCCGTAATAACGCTGCATCTTCCTGCCTGGATGTCTTTCGAGGCTGACCTGGCCGTGGTCTATCCTTAACTTCATTTGTTGCACGGTATTTTTGCACTAATCTTGCAATTACAGAATGGTGACGTCCAAGTTGCCGTCCAATTTCCCTAAAAGACAATCCTGCATTATTCATTCCAATAACCTGCCATCTTAATGCTTCTGGCAGTCTACGACGTGGCATGATGGTGTTTTACAACGATCAGACAGTCTTTGTCAAGAAATGTGAACCTTTCAAGGTGTGCAAAGGTAAAAACCCATACTTGATTTCAGAAAATTCAAGGGTATTGTGATTCACGTGCAGTGCATGCAACAGCAATCGCGTTGATCGTGACATTGTCAGTGTGATGGTGTGGGGAAACGGCCATAATGTCTAATAAATAATCGTTGTTTGCTTATTTTCGGTATTCATAATTCTGTGTCATATTTGGTTCGGTGGCGCTTAATTAAGTTCCAGGTGTATATAATTCATTGCAGAACTGTTCCGTTCAGAACAGATGCAACATATTAAACAGTTTTTAACACCACAGTGAAGGCAAGATGGGCCTCATTAGCACAGAAGGGGAGAGGGTTCTCTCAACATTCACTGAAGTTGAAAGTTCTTCTTTCTATCGGTGTGACCATCCCTCTGTCGTTCCCACCCTGTATGTTTGGCGATCTCTGTATGTCGGCAGCTCTCAGGCCTAGGGTGTTCCTCTGTTTGTTGGAGCTGTATGGTGTTGCGCTACCTCCATCTCTGCTGCTGTGACTTTCCAAGGGAGTGGTAGAGTAAGGTGCTGGATGGTAGGGTGGATGTGGATAGTTGGGGGAATGCGGTGTGTATTCCACACGCAGATCATTCTCCTTCTTTTGTTCAAGTATTCGTCATCCCATTCCCTCGCTTCTCCTTTCTACCACTGGTTCACCAGGCCTGTTCCCTGAAGTAGTTATGAGATACAATTGATTTGTGCTGCATTTATATTTTTTCATCTGTAAATAATAATATTAACACGATGAGCCTAACAGACCTGACTGGATCACACGAGCCCCCTCTGCTATATTTTAATTTTAAGCTGTTATAATAAAAGAGGGGGCAAGGGCCCTGAGCTGATGATGATCCTAACAAGCCTGACTGTGCCAGGATGAGCCAAACCCGCTTTGCTGCATTTTTTATTTTAATCTGTACACAATAATACCAATAATATAGCTAAAGGGATACTGTGACAAGTGAGGTTCGAACCATATGCCGTTTATCCTTAACATATAATAATAGAAATGCCATAACTAAAAAAAAGTCATCTCTTTGATAGGGCTTCCGAGTCACTCCTACAATGTTCACTTCGTGGTGTCCGGAGAGCTATGGTGTTCCGTCACCTATTTATCTAATTTTCTTCTCTCTGCAATCATCTGTTTCCTCGATAATTTCTTGGATTTGCTTTCTTTTATCGAGGAGACAGTTGACAGCCTCACGTGCAGAGCTTATGCTCCTTCCCCCTCCATTAACGCGTCTCTTCTTTATGTGTACATACACCTTATTGGTGTTTGGATATATTGTCACATCTACGACATTTCTACATCAGTATCTAACTTCCAGGGTCACCATGATGCTGCAGAACATCGAGATCCAACTCCTCTAAATATACCTGATGTCTTTGCAAAACAATGATAGGTTCAATGTGTATGTATGTGAGAATAATTTAAGTTCGTAATTCTGTGAATTCATTATGAATTTCACATTGTATTAGACTATCATGATCTGAGTTAAGAATAGTAGGAAAATATCATTTTTAATTTAAAAGTTTAAATTCTTAAAGAACAAAAGCAAAAAATCGTGACAGGAGGGATCATTGATACGGTGTAAGTATTTGTGGAAGAGCTATTTTTAACTGAAACCAATCACATGGTGCAAGAAATTTCAAACATTCAGAATTTTTCAATCAATGATCAGTTATGTCGAAACTTAAATACATATGTTCTGAATGAAATGCCATCGTGGTATCACTTTTACTGTTTTTCCGTACTACATGAAGTCACTCTCCTTTATAGATAAGGTAAGTTTTTTTAAACACCTTATTTGCCATATATACAACAGAACTGATATACTTTCAGATTGTAAAAGTATAAATGTAGTGTACACATGCATATGGTTCAAAATATAATTTATTTCGTCGCCAGAAAATATCTTTCCTTTCTCCTGAATACAAATTTTCTTTTTATAAATGTCCAAAGAAATTTATGAGAAAAGATCATTTATTAAAGCACGTTTCTCGTCACCTTGTAGAGACGTTCAAATGTTCCTCCTATCTAAGACAGTTCAGTTTCAAAAGATATATTATTTACTTCTGTGTGACAGATTGAACTTTCTGATGTTGGGAAAAGTGATATTTTCATTGCAGTGAACATAACACTTGATATTTCACTCCCCGTCACTCGATGAGAGAAACGATACTTCGCTCGACACATGAAATATGCTCTATGTATTCAAATCCACGCAAGGACGTGCAATATTTCACTTATTAATTGTGACAAATGTGATCACTGAGAAGTACTTAACATGGCACATTTTAAACGCTCCCTTCCCTCCCCCAGTTTTTGTTCTCTGTGTGCCTTACCCGGTTAAGTAACAGTAAGCGCTATCAACATGTAAAGTCATACCATTGTAACCAAACGGGAGGGGTAGAGGCAGGGGTCGACCCAGTGCTCGGTCGAGAGGTGAGTCAACCAGACAAGCAGTTATGCATGTCTCGACTGGCTGTTCACTAGACTAACATTTAATCTCTGAAATCTTATATTACACAATATCCTTCTTTATTCTATGCTGATTTCAGATAGTGCTCTCTTGGGCTGGCTAGACTTGCTTTTGTATGCATTTCTAGATTATTTTTTTATAAAATAAATTTATTCCACGGTCATGGTGCAGGACTAGCTGTTCACGTGAAGCTCTCAATGGAGAAACACGCGAATTAGAATACGAGAAAGGATTTGTAACATGGGGCCTCTGTGTTCAGGTCAAATTTTCTAGACTGGGTGAAGATGGACGAATTAACTTTGTTGAACCATATTTCCACACTTGCATGAGAATCGCTACTCGAACAGATGATTCAACAATGCAATACGATAATAGCATTGTGTGTAGATAAGACGAATACGAGGGAGATGTTCAAATTTGAACTTTGAAGAAGTTCTATTCGTATAACTCAATGTTGTCAATTTCGTCCTTTTTTTGTAGCCGGGTCGTCCTGTATTCCATTACCATTAGAATTAAGACATAGAAGAACATGTGTGCTCAATATCGTGAATACAGACAACCGATGTTTTTAATGTATTCAGTGATAGCTCATCAGAATATACCACCCCTACTTCTCATCGAGAGAGGGTCGATCACTACTTACCTCAAATTTCTACATTTAAATCTCAAAACAACCTGTCTATCAATGTGTTTGAACATGAGACACCTGATGACACCTCGGTTAAAGGGGTTATCTATCCTGTACGTAATAGCAAATCAATCAATCAATCTTTATTGTATGAAAGGCCATTGGCCCATATACACATACAGATAAACAATATCATTTACAGCTGTACAGCGCATTATATAATTATTGGATAACTAATATGATGCTTGACATGTAATAGAGGAATTGTAATAACAGTGGTAATAACCACAGTGGCAGTAGTAGTATAAAATACAAAAGGAATGGAATAGCATAGCACGACGTTCAATACAAAAGAATCTATCAGTAATATACTCATCATGTCATGACAATTTGACAATTTAAATGTATATGCATTTCTATTAGAAACAAACAGACAAAAATGAAATGTAGATACTCCTGATCTAGATGCGAAAGTTTCAAAACAACTATTTTTTTCTGGACATATCGGATTCACTAAGAAATTTACTACGCACTCGTAGACTTTGATAGATGTATTGTAATATCTTAGTTAATTTTTGACTAGGGATACCATTAAAAGATAGTATTTTGTTCATGGAATAGTGGTTCTTAGTGATATCAGGCATATATTTCAATCTTAGGTTGTCGTAAATTGGACATATAAACAAAAAGTGTAATTCGTTTTCAAAATGGTTTTCGCAGAATGGACAAAAACGCATATCCTTAGGAATAGAGGAGAAGCACATCAAATCATTTAACCCTAGCCTAAGTTTAATAAATGTGTCTCTAATTTTTCTCTCTGTTTTAGTATGCAGGTAAACCCCTGGTGTTAGACAATATTTAAAGGTATTATAGACGTCGTAGCGTGTACTGTTATCTAGTGACGACCTCCAGTTTTAAGTAAACATATCAATTGCTACCTGCTTAAAAGAGCTAAGAAAATACATTTTGTCTCCAACGCTTTGATTTAGCCAAACATATTCAAATCCGTGAGAGAAGAGTAAATGCTTAATGTTTGATGCCCAGGTTACGTAACCAACACTATCACGATAGACAAGCATTTCGTAGCATTTTCTTGGGATTCGTTCCCGCGACATCTCTGTTATTTTGAGCCAGTATCTGAGTAAACGTAAATATGAACAAATATATAACAGGTATCTACCACATTCGCCATAGACCATATGATTTGGAGCTGATTTAGAAACATTTAGAAATCTTTTACATGCAGTTAAGTGTACCTTTTCAATATTGTAATAGGTTTCAAAACCCCAGACCTCTGATCCATATAATAAGATTGGTTGAACTTGAGCATCACACATTTTGAAGAAAATAGTAGGTGAGATAACACGCAATTTATCTAGAACGACAAATAGATTTATTAGGGCCTTTTTTGCTCGTAGGGCGAGATCGTTAACTAGATGTTTAAGATTAAGGTTAAACGGTAAAACAACACCGAGGTATTTATACATGTTTGTAACATTTATAGGGTGGTTATTAAAGAACCATTTATCTCTCGATGCAAGAGGACCGCCTCTCCTAAATACGATAATATTAGTTTTTCCAAGTTAACAGATAGCTTCCATGTAACAGTGTAACTGTATAGTATATCAATTTGTTTCTGGAGTCCGATAATAGAGTCAGAGAAGGAATCACGTCATCGACAATAAGTTATATAAGTAATTCATAAAGGTCAGGGTATAATTGCACTCCGTGTTTACCGTTTTGTTGAACATCGAAGGAAAGCTCATTAATGAAGAATGAAAATAGGAGAGGACTCAAGATACAACCTTGTTTAACTCCCATGGGGCAATCAAAATAATCGGTGACTCCACTATTATGTCGTACACAAGATTTTACATTTTCATACATTGATTTTAAAATAGTAAACATTTTCCCACCAACACCAGCTGCCCTAAGACAATCCCAAAGTTTACATCGGTCAACAGTGTCGAAAGCTTTTTTAAAATCTACAAACGCAATATAGAGTTTTCATTTTCGGCATCCGAGATATCTCTGAACAATAGCATAAAGTGAGAAAATATTATCAGCAGGTGAATATGATTTTCTAAAGCCAGCTTGAGTTGGTGGGATTTTGTCAAAAACATTAGCCCAGGTAGTAAGACGATTGTTTAGAATTATAGCAAACAGTTTACCTAAGATGCTTGTTAGAGGGGTTGGTCACGTCTCCCTTTTTAAATACAGGCACAATGACAGATCTAGACCATGCATTTGGGAATATACCCTTTCTGAATATTTCGTTAAAACATTTGTGCAAAAAGGGAGTGATGATATGTTTTGAACTTTTTAACATTTCAGCTAGGACATCATCGGGGCCTGGAGATTTACCTGGTTTAAGTGTATTAATGGCATTGTGTATTTCAGCGACTTCAATTTCCGATTCTAAAATATCTCGCTCAACATCAGATAAATTTACATCATTAACAACATCATGGATGTTATCGTCGAAAATATGGTTATTTCCAAAAACCTGTTTGAAATGGAGAAGTCATTCAGGACCTGTAATATTATTACGTGCAATGACTGGATTACGTAGAGATTTTATCTCTTTCCAAAAATGCTTTGAGTTCTTTAATGAGTTGCTTAATTTATTCAATTTCAGATGTCTTAAAGAGTTAAGGTGTTGTCTGCATTCTGTTTTATATTTGTTTCTTAGTTTACAATAATTTCTTCCATTTAGTTCTGATCTATTTCGACGAAACTCGCGAAGGGCTCTTCTGGCTGATCTCTTGTGTTCTTTACATTTACCGTTTAAACTGAACAGTTTTTTAGGAACTAAATTTGAACACGAGCGTAGTTTCATACATTTGCCGGACTCCAAAAGAATGTTTATAAAGAGATCGACCGCATCATGCATATTTCTCCTCAAAGTATGAAACAGGGTGTCAGACACCTCATCAAAAGTATGGCTTAGACATCGTAAGAAGTCAGGTTTTTTAGATTCATTCCATCTAAAACTGTCAGAAAATATATCCTCTGATAATGGTTCCAATACATGATTATAAAATGCACACTGTAGTTCTAAAGGAGAGTGTTCGGAGTCTGTGCTCTCCCCAACAGTTAGGCAATCAACAAATCTGAAGAATTCAGCTGACGCTATAAAATAGTCAACAATGCTACTGCCATTACTACTTACACATGTTAGTTCACCACTTCTGTCGCCATTCACTCTGCCATTCATGATATACAGGTTATATACATAACATAAATTAAGAAGAAAGCGACCAAATTTGTTAACCACATCATCAAGTGACGATCGTTTACTAATGTCACAAGGATCGTCTTCAGGAAAAAATATCTGGATCACCGTGATTTAATTCAGGTTCTGGAGGGTTATTTTCAGTACCTGTTCGAGAATTGAAATCCCCACACAGTAATATAAAGAAATCAGATAGGTACTCTGATAGGTCGAGAAGAAAGTTATCAATTTTATCAAATAAGCAAGCTTTTGGATTTTTCACGTAATACGTTGAGTTTTCAGGGGGAATATATAAACAGAAGATCAGAATATCTTTTGTTAAACCGAACGGAGTTTTCTTAATTTCTATGGTCAAAAGATTGTCAATATCATTGTGACGTAACTCACATATCATAATGTTCAATATCCACCTGCCACACCAAGCGTGGATAAACCTCACTGACGCAATTAAGCAAATAAATTTATTACTTGCCCGTGAAGAGATCACCCGTTTAATAAACATACAGCTGTATTACACATTGTGTAATACCAAAACGCGTGCTTATGTACTCTCGGAACACGTTTCACGAACAAATATTGAAAGCTCTCAACATCCCTTGGCTTATTCAACGACATTGCTTGTGGAGATGATAGATCACTGAGAGGAGCTTATGCACACTGGATGACCCCAGCAACCTTGTTGCTAGGTTGACGTCACATGGCATTGTTTCGCCGAAGGATCTTGCAACAAAATTCCACAAATTACGTCATCGGGTATTGCGACGTGATTGTAAACTTTGAGGCGCAAGGCCCCGTTCCACAAGGCGATCGTACGGTAGCGCGGCGACAGTCGTTGGTCTAAGTTAAAGTATATGAGTTGCGATAACCTTAACGCTACGATAATTTTGTGGAACGGACGCCTGAATTCTAAAGTTGGACCGTTGGATGGTATTAAATTCATACGTTTCAACTTTTGACGTATTTGAAGTATTACTGAAGTATTACTGTGTTAAACTCAGTTGGATTATGCCGTGGATCGTGTAGGTGTCAGCCTATTCACACTCAACAGTATAATTCTAAAAACGTTATAAATGGCCAGTAATAAATAAAATACTAAACTCGCTCCCGTGTAAAACCAATTTTATGAAACTCGTGAATAGTTATGGTATCTGACTCGCTTTCGCTCGTCAGATACCAGAACTATTCACTCGTTTCATAAAATTGGTATTACACGGGAGCTTGTTTAGTATTCTATATATGTGTTATGGGCAAATATTTAACTGTTTTATTGGCAAATACCAAGCTTGTATATATTTTTGTAGATATGAAACATTCTAATTAATTGTGGATAATTGAATCCAAGAATACAATATTGCATAGACACTACGAAGTTAGTTAAATATACTACCTGTGTAAAACATTATGAAGCTGAGAACTTAGGAGACAAGTGTTACTCGCATTACTTGCGCAGCTACCATGTAGTGTCTGTGATTGCTTTTCGCATCGCTGTGGAGTAACAAAAGAAGAAGTGTCCACAGGGTAAATAATATACATGTACATACATTTTTTAAAGTAATTTCAACACATTTATATGAACAATAAGCTGATTATTAAATCCATGGATATGTTGTGTTGCACGTTCATCGTTTTGTTTCCATGTTTACATTATAACCTGTTACAGAGTAAGAGAAGGTTTTGAAAATGGGATTCCTCCAGACAAGTACTAAAATAACAACTGTTGTTTATCAAAAGGAGAGCTTCTTATGAAAAACATTGACTACTTATTTCTTCTCTCACTTTCCAACTTAATTCAGTTCCTATTTTTTCAGTTCTCCGAAACTGTTTAGAGTAACGTTAACATGATCACAAGGTAATGCGCCTGTGCGATCTGTCACATCCATCACTTGTTTGATGCTTTCTCCATGTTTAGTCAATTCCAACATTCTCCACTATTCAGAATGCAAATGGTTTGCTAACTGTTTCAATCTTAAGCAAAATGTATCCCATCTTTGTGAGATGTGTATGCAATCTATGCAATAAATTAATTCTCATTCATATATATATTGATGGGTGTGGAGAATTGACCCTCTATTCGTAGTGAATTGTGGGAAAATGTCTGTGTGGGGAGGTGTCCAATCTATAATTCATTCATAATGACAAGGTATTGAATTAAAAACAATTTTGGCTTGTTCATTTCATGGACTAGCAAATAGGTAATAACATAATGAAATGATAAAATCTTTCCCAGAGGTCGTACCAACGTTTATGTTCATAAAGAAAGAACGAGGGTATTTATTTGACATAAATAATTCAACGCTGACGAAGAGCCAACGCGCAAATACAACCAACTACACTACACTATCGAAATGAGTGAGTGAGTATGGTTTTACGCCGCTTTTAGCCATATTCCAGCAATATCACGGCGGGGGACACCAGAAATGGGCTTCACACATTGTACCCGTGTCGGGAATCGAACCCGGGTCTTCGGCGTGACGATCGAACGCTTTAACCACTAGGGTACCCGACCGCCCCCTATCGAAATGAAACAGGCGGTTGGATGTGCAGGGATGTCGTGACTACAAAACGTGACGTACAAGGGGAACAACTTCATGTTGATAGGGGGTAATGTAATGTAATTTCAGTAGTGATAAATACAAGATTAATACCCATTGTGTGACATGTTTCATTGTGTGTAATCGTCTCCTGAAACAAGGACATGCATTGTTGTTCATGCTGTCAACCACTTGTGCGAATGGGTATGCCTCGGTAATCTACAGGTCACTGAAATATAGCTGAAATATTGATGTCACATGCACACAATCACATCTTCAAAAATCAGGGCGTATGTGTGGAAGCAAAGTAAATTATTACAAACATTCTAATATTTTCCCAATTAAACCCTCTACTGGTGGATGAAACTATAGCTCTCAGCATCATATTTCTTCCTAATTACTTTATTCTTAATCTAAACATGTATCGTTCTTGTTCCAGCATTAAGTCGGTTTCTCTTTTCAATCATATTTGCAATTTATTTGTAAGATATGGTCCGATTCATTCTGACATATGTGGTTCTATTGTCAACAGGGGGGCACGGGTGGCCGAGTCGTCTAAGGCGCCGCGATTCGCTGTGCAGAGTCGCGTCCCTTGGACACGCCAGAAACCTATGATTGTGGGTTCGAAACCCGGTTCGCCCCGATTATGTTTCTAGGTTTGTCAGCACTATACCCGTGCTCGTGGGTTTCACCGAAGTGGTAAACGTCTGAGACCTGCATCACTTCGGGCTTTCCTCCCACATTAAGCTGACACGCCGCGATATAACTGGAATACTGTTAAAAGCGGCGTTAAACCCAACTCACTCACTCTATTGTCAACAGTAGGGAGATTCGGCATAATTTTATTTACACACGTCAAGTTGGAGTTTAAAATTGCTCCTGTTGCCCGTCTCCCAATCGCAAGCCTCTCCCCACTCTCTGTGGTCAGCCTTGCTCCAAGGCTGTACTGAATGATAAGTCCTACAATTAGTTCTATAGTTCTATTATTATAATAGGCAAGTCTAGATAAGCGTAATCATCACCTCGTGCATGTTTAGAGTTCTAAAAACTCTGCACTGCGATATTTTGTTCCATAATAAAAATTAGCGAATATGTCATAGTCGAGTGAACGTGAACTACCTGATGACTGGGTTTAAAACATTTCTTTCTTGTTAACGCAAACTATAATATCACGGGTGGCCCAGTCGTCTGAGGCGCCGCGATTCGCTGTGCAGAGTTGCGTCCCTTGGGCACGCCAGAAACCTATGATCGTGGGTTCGAATCCCGGTTCGCCCCGATTATGTTTCTAGGTTTGTCAGCACCATACCCGTGCTCGTGGGTTTCACCGAAGTAGTAAACGTCTGAGACCTGCATCACTTCGGGCTTTCCTCCCACATTAAGCTGACACGCCGCGATATAACTGGAATACTGTTAAAAGCGGCAATAAACCCAACTCACTCACTCACTGTTTGGAATATTTAGCGCAAAATGAATATTAACCAGCTGTGAGTTGAGATATTAAGCAGTCGAATAAGTAAGATAAAGGACCCTTCACTGATTAGGTTCTTGTTCGCTTAGGACATGTATTAGCCTTGTTAGATGATATAACTAAAGGCCAGCTGCGACGGGCGGTGGGCGGTGGCTCCGACCGATCGAAGGGCCAAACCGGACTTGTGGCATGAGCGTACTGACTCACGGGAACGTTTTTCCATGAACACAACGAAACGCAGGCCCACAAGTAAACGATGGCAAATATATATCTTCTCTTGGAATGCCATTAAAACTATATATTTTGTATGAACTTGTATACTTTAGACTACATGATTCGATGAATTAAATAACAAATTGCTTTTGAATCAAACATGGATAGACCAACCAGGAAAGATATTGATGGAACCAGTTAAATTCACAGCACAATCGATAATACACAATTGATAATACTTGGTGCGTGATCATGAGCATGTACATGTCCATTGCAGTAATGTATATACAAGTTTTGAATATAGTAAATAAACGATAGTGTTAACTATGATATATCCTATCGAATTCAAATGGAGACCAGAACAATGCTTCATTTCACTGCCAGAACTGAGGCAATCTTGACTTGCCAAATCATTCTTGACTTTAGTTGGAGTCCCTTTCAAATTTATTCTCTTGGGTCTGGGGGACACACAACGCTGTGACTACCGGTTGAGAAGTGACAAGTAGAGGGAATCCCCCTTAGTCAGACTTGGCCAATGTAATGATCGGTATCCCCCATTAGTTTCACGTCCCATTTGTCACACACCTTAAAACAACATAGGTCATGGCGGCAGGCACTGACTGGTCTACCCTATGTTACCTAAGTATTAGAATGGAGTGATGTAAGAAAAGTAGAAAAGTACTTTATGTAAATAATACTGTTGAAAAGTAAACTTGTACTTTATTTATGTGAAGTATATACACACAAAGACATAACCTGTTATAAACATATAAGCATTCTTTATTTGCACTGGTAGTAGCACTGATGCATTAATTGAATTTATTGTCTCTGAATAGTCTTTATGTACTCCAACCCTGCATTGAAGCCTACAGCAAAGTCGGTGGAGTACGTGTTCCCTTCAAACAAACACAGGCATATTGTGATAAATGAAACATCTTCGTGTGCATAAATAGGAATCCCAAATGTCTACTCCGTTTGCAGAAACGTTTCCAGATGGCAGTACTCTCTGTTAATGCGTTCAACATGTACATGTACAGATAATTACATAATGAGATATTGACATGGCCCCAGCTGGCAAACAAGAGCTTACTTCATCTATTCATATGAGGCAACAGCGTATTTTTGCGAACATCTGCAAAACAAATTTCAATGATCCATTAATATAGATTTCCACCTCTATTGTCAACGTTTACGTCAAAAGGTATTTGTTTCGTTGGAAAATTAAAACTGGTTATTCTCTACTATTGATTGTTGACATTTCTATGCTTGATTTCGACAAAAGTATCAGTTAATATTTTACAACATCTGGTGCCAGATGACACCAAAAAATAAGTGTATGCCGGAAGTGTGATACTGAGCGGGCCACACATTTCAGCACGAGGTAAACGAATGTGTTTTAAATAATATTTTATTCAGGAAACAATAGTTAGAATTAGTTACCCGAACAGACTAAATGTTTACATTTCCCGTTAAAATAACACATGTTTTAACCTAAAATTTGTTGATCAAACACATGTTTCTGTTTACCGTTATACTTGCCCATGTAACCTTAGTACACATGTAAAATGTATAAATGTTGTGTACAGTCATGTGTGGAATTGAATACAATATGGAAATAATTCACTTTTTCTATATCTGTCCAAAAACCATAATATCAGAAACACTATGTATTTCTACACACATGGGTATGATTTAAAAACGATATTACATGGCAGTAGTTTAGTTAGCAGTTCTACAAACATGACTATTCTTAAATCAGTTCACGATTTCATTGTCAAAAGCAAAAGATTCGAGTAGCTTAATTTTATGCATGTAGTAATGGAAAACTGCTATACCTTATTTCACAGACACCACTTGTATTGGCTTCACATATTTCATTTGTGCATTTAGTATGTTTATGTTAAGCACTATCTTACATATAATCTGATATATAACCAGCTGTTGTAAAGTTATTACCCGGAGAGGTATTTACATAAGCAAGTTTTGCTTGTTTACCGATCCAGATTTCTTTTGAAATAAAAATATGTTTAAACCATATGGAAATAAGACGAGACATTTCAAAACGATATACAATATAAGGTGTTGAAGATCTCCTATGGTTGACTATGAAATACAGTTTTTACACGTGCACATACCTTAGCTCCATAATAAATTATATGTTTCATATTATTTTGTTATCTTTAAATACCCATATTAAAATCAACCGACATCCCAGAAATACAATTGTCGTAGTTAAAATTATAAATCTACCCAATAGAATCCATATGGAGCCCAGAACAATGACTGATTTCAGGACCAGAACTTAGGCAATCTAGACTTGTCACATCATTCTTCACTTGTAGTCAGTTTCAAATTTATTCCCTAGGATCTGGGGACAGATAGACTAACATGCAGTCAATGGAAACATTTCTTTGAAATAAGCATATTCTTTTTCGAAAGAACCTTTCCTCTTCTACTGTTTTGGAATCAACTAAAGTTGACTTGCTTAGTTTCATCTAGACTTGCTTAGTCTTTTAGTAAAAAGAATACCTAAAAATGTAAATTCCAACGAACGATTCGTCTGTTTTCAAAAAGTGTTATTGTGATTTGATGTTCATAATATTGCTACGTTAGACAATGGCGACACAAAACACATGACAAGTAGTGCGGGTAGTGACTGGTATCTGATGGGAGCAAACAGGTGTGGAGTCACTGTCTCTGAATAAAATCCCCCCCCCCCCCCTCCCCCCCCTCTCCCCGGCGAATTTATACCGGTACAGTTCCGCCCCTCTGGAAATAAACTCTCCCCCGCCCTGCGAAATAAAATCTCCCCTCAGAATATTCCCTCCCCCGGTCGTTTTATAAATACTTGTGTTTGGCTTGTGTTGGGTCCGACTTGTCTCGGACTGTCAAAATCCACTTAAAACACACAGATGTATCATCAAATGTGTTTACATCTATAGACAAGCCAAGCAAGCACTTCTGATAGAGACGATGTTGAGAATGTGGAGTGAAAAGGGCTTCACTTTGAGCACTGTGTTTTCTTTAACTAACTCAATATGAGACGATAAAGTGGTATATAAGTAGATATAATACTAGTCGTTAGGTATGAAGAATGTTTAGTACCTTTAGAAGTTCTAGGACAGTTATTAACACGTGTCGTGTCAGCCCTATGACATTCGCGATTGTCCACTTCGAGAAAACATCCTGTGTTGGTTTAACATGAATTTGTAAAGGTTAATTAGGGATGCCCAACACGTTAATTATTGAAAGACGAGTAGTCAAAACACTGTCATTTCCTGCCCAGGACATCACACTCCTACACGCTAATGTCGGTGAGAAACATTCTCATCGTTGAAGAAGTTTATGTTGTAAGCATTTAATTTTCTTTGATTTAATTTTTTAAATTATTTTGGAAGTAAAACCCATCATTTTACATTTGAGATATTTGAGCTGCTTTTAACTTACAGGTTTTATCAAATATTCTCGAGTCATTCAAGTTATCCTATGCACAGAACAGTGTCAGCTTTTTATAGCTGTTATCACTACAACGCAGAGTCTATTGGGCCAATAAACAGAATCTTCCATTGACTATGTTACCTTTCCAATATCTTGCCCAGAGTTTTGTCTCTCCCAATGTGTCAGCCAATAGCCCTGGCGTCTGTAGAGGTGTCACATCCTTCATGGCACATCTTCCCGATCCGTATTCGCTCTGCGTGGTCGGTGACAACTCTCAAGTCGCGAACTGAAAGTAGAAGACACTGTTATTAACTCTACTCTATTCTATTCTCATGACAGATTTTAGTGTACAGAGCCACTCATTTGTTCGGGAGAGACAGTTAAATAATATACTACTGCATAGCAAACATAACTTGCTGAATATACTGATTTGTAAAGATATGATTTCTGAATCGAGTTTCGTAGAATCAGTATGACATACAGAGTGTAATAATTTCTTTATTATCCATAATTTAAAAGCTATATTGTGGGGAATGAGTTACATATAGAGAGCCGCTGTCTTTCAACAAATGGGCAATGGTGGCATGGTCTGGCGTCATCATGTACTCCATATCACGCCATAATGCCCTGGCCGTGACTACAATACTATACACATGTCATTAATGGTAGACACGTCTGAAAGAACAATTTGTTTTTAAAATCGAAGCGGATGGAGCGAATCCAACGAAAAAGTTATTCATTTTGTGACCTTTAGCATTGAATAAAGCACATGGGAAGTTATCGACCTCACGCCAGATGTCGAGTGTAAGATAAGGGGAGGTAACTATCTCAACAACTAACGCAAAACTGGTGGAAATCCTACCTTCTGACGGGTTTCTAGCTATCTTGTGCTTATGCTTCGAATTTAGGATCTTGAAGTTAGAAGCCTTCCTTCTGAAGTTTGCCTTCAGTCATCTGATACCTGTACACCAACCTGGATATGTTCATGTGGAGAGGTAGGAACGGATCTCATACTTCATCTTATCAGAATATGCGTACAGCTCACTTATATTGGAGATTTAACGTGCGCTTTCCGACTGCAAGCGTATGTCGCACACAGGCCCGGCGAGGCCATTTAATGTGTTTCCAAAAAGGGGAAAAGTGAGTTTGTGCAACCCAGGAGGGGGCCTTAGGGGTTGCTTATATAGTAATTTTGAAATTTTGAGATTTGGAATGAATGCCAAGAGTGGGTGAAGGACGAACTAAGGGAGCTGTGTGTGTTGGGTGGTTGATAGTGGTAGTTTGTTTTTTTTTAGTACTTTTAGTACTTGATTTGGCTATTTGAGTTTGGGTATATATTTTGTCATTTTTTGTTGATTTTTTGTTTAGTGACACTTTTGATTTCGATTTTGAGCTGGGTAAGTTTAAGCTTATTTCTGGGAGTTTAAGGGATAACTTTGCTGCTTTATCTGCATTTTCATTTCCAAAGATTCCTACGTGGGCGGGGGTCCAAATGAACTCTATTTGTTTACCTGCCTTAGTTAAGTTGTTTGTGCTTTTGAGTATTTGATTTATTAGTTTGGGGCGGTTTTTAGTGTTTATATTTTTGAGGGCTTGTAGTCTAGTGAGTCGGTTAGGATGAGGATGTTTTGGTGTTTTTTAGATTGCTGATTGTGTAGTGCTGAGGCCATGCCCATGAGTTCGGCCATGAATATGGACTGGTTGTTTGGGAGTCGATAAGATAAGGGTAAGGGTGTTTTTGGTTGGTTGTGCGATGTGGACTCCAAAACCTGTTTGTTTTGAGATTGGATCTGAGGATCCGTCTGTGTATATGTGACACTAATTTGGCCAATTTTCGTGTATGTATGCTAGGTGGTGTGGTGGTTTAAGCGATGTTAGGATCGGTCTGTTTATTTAGCGTATCGGCTAGCGTTGTGTCTAGTTTTGGTATTTTAAGTTTTGGAGTGAAGATATTGGATGATTTATTGTTTTGTTTAAGATTATTTATTTTGTGTTCATTTAGGTAATTGGTTATTCTTTGGGAAATTGGAGTAAGTAGTCGATTTTTCCGGGCTAGGGCTTGGTTTGTAGGGCTAATATTATTTTTTATTAAGTTTTCGATTAGAGGGTTTGATTTGGACGTCAAAGTTTAGAAGTTTAGGGTAAGTTGTTCCATCCGTAGTTTAAGTGGCATTTCTCCTGTTAAGGCCTAGAGTGAGGTTGAGGAGGTGCCATGTTGAGTTCGTGTAATAAGTTTTATGGCCTGATACTGGACTGAGTCTAGTTTTGTGATGAGAGAGTTGTTTAGGGTGTCGTAAATGGCACTGCCATAGTCTAGTTTGGATCTAATTAGTGAAATATAGAGTGAGAGGAACTACAAACAGGCCACACCAAACTAAATAATCACCGTAAAATAGCTAATCTACACACAACAGGAAACTGCCCACATTGCAAACAACAAGAAACACCAGAACACGTACTCATTCACTGCACACACTACCAAACACATCCAACAACACTACAGACCACCCTAAATCTTAAAACCGCACTTACACTAGAATCAATCCTTAATCAACAAAATTATTAGAAAAATTCAAAGCCTTAGGCAAATACATAATTAAAACAGGACTAATTAGTCGCATTTAAACCCCAAATGGTTGAAAAATGTATATATCTAATACAAAGTGATTATGTCCCTCTGCTAGTCAAACTCTCAAACTATATTTAAAACTCTCTGAGTTTATTTTGACTTGCATTTATTATGTGGTCATATATGTTGAAATGATTGTACTTGCATCACCCTTGCGAGCTACAAGTCGGATAACCCAGAACCTCTTCCATTCAAGAAATGATGGTACAAGTGTCATCAGACTTGAAGGTGTTTATTCTGTAGATGGAGGTTCTCATAAAGGGTAAAAGGCTGTAGCAAATGCAAACACAAATGATTACTTAACCTGGTTGCTAGTATATAATATCATGTGTTTAACAAAAAGTGTCCTCATTTTAGGATAATTATGGTAGTTTGCTTTACAAAAATAAATAAATCTCTGGATAAGATTCTTCATGCTACCGGTAGGGCAGGACATGCTTACCCTTTTCGCGAACACCTCGTGTCATCACTGATTTTCAGTGATCCATTCATACACATGTAATTTTCACCGCTGTTTTTGCCTTTTACGCCCATTGGAAACTCTTTTGGCATATAATCGAGACTGATTATTCATTGGCGTTGACATTTTATATTTATATTTACACATTGTGTGATAATTTGTCTTTTGAATACAAGCAGTTATTTGAAACCTGAAATATTTTGAAATGGCCGTTTGTGTTTTTGTTTTTTTTGTTATTATTTAATGCCGCTCTCAGCAATATTCCAGCTATACGACTGCAGTATGTAAATAATGAAGTCCTGTCTTGACAATCCAGTGATAGACATCATGAGCATCGATCCATGCAATTGGGATCGATGACATACATCAAGCAAGGCAGCGAGCCTGACCACCCGATCCCGTTAGTCGCTCTTTACGGCATGCTTGAGTTGCTGAAGACATATTCTACCACGGATCTTCACGGGTCGACCGTTTGTGCAACGTGGGCTAATTGTTTGGGAGGAATATAAAAACATCAGATCCGTTAACAAGATGACAGAATGTCTTGTACTAATGACTGTCACCAATAGAACAAAATGCAATTTTTAATGCATAACTTGTATATTGAGAAATACCATGTAGTTTGGGCCACGGTTTTATTCCGAAAATTGTGAATATCAGTATTTCGAAGTATTTTATCTTCTTCGGTGATTCAGCCGTCAAATGATGCTGTTTCAATTAGAGGTTGGTATTGTGATTTGAAACCTCTGAAAATTCTTGATGTGCATTGGTCAAAGTCAGAGTAAGAATACCACAAAATACACGAAGCATGTCGTATAAAGTTAATGATTAGTTTTACACAGTTAATGGTCTTTTATGTTTGCATATAAGGCAATAAGCAAACAATCGGTTTTGTCAGTCATGAGAGTATCTTTTCTACTAGGCATTCTGTTTTGCGTATACATTGCACTTCGTCTCTTGCTCAAAAGTTGTTTGACCAGGGTTACACCATCCAGGACCGTAGTATAGCTTTCACAATAGTTACAACCTTGTGTGTCTACATTGCACTTTGTGTCTTGCTCAAAAGTTGTTTGACCAGGGTTACACCATCCAGGGCCGTAGTAAAGCTTTCACTATAGTTACAACCTTGTGTGTCTACATTGCACTTTGTGTCTTGCTCAAAAGTTGTTTGACAAGGGTTACACCATCCAGGGCCGTAGTAAAGCTTTCACAATAGTTACAGCCTTGTGTGTCTACATTGCACTTCGTTTCTTGCTCAAAAGTTGTTTGACCAGGGTTACACCATCCAGGGCCGTAGTAAAGCTTTCACTATAGTTACAACCTTTTGTGTCTACATTGCACTTCGTCTCTTGCTCAAAAGTTGTTTGACCAGGGTTACACCATCCAGGGCCGTAGTAAAGCTTTCACTATAGTTACAGCCTTGTGTGTCTACATTGCACTTCGTCTCTTGCTCAAAAGTTGTTTGACCAGGGTTACACCATCCAGGGCCGTAGTAAAGCTTTCACTATAGTTACAACCTTGTGTGTCTACATTGCACTTCGTCTCTTGCTCAAAAGTTGTTTGACCAGGGTTACACCATCCAGGGCCGTAGTAAAGCTTTCACTATAGTTACAGCCTTTTGTGTCTACATTGCACCTCGTCTCTTGCTTCGTATCTTTTCTACTACGCATGCTGTTCAAACTATGTGCTATAAGAAAGCTGTTCAATGTTAATTTTCATATATAACATGTCAAAACAATGAATATAAGTTTCGTTTTGTTTTGTTTCAGCCATGGCTTCATACAAGAAGATATTCGTTATGATGTTATTGATAGCACCTTTTGTAACTCTTGTTACGTACATGGGCGGCCCTCGCGTTATGACTTTTGACATGCTCAGCAACATGTCAAGTCATATGTTCCAAATCTATCCGCCAGCAATCGGCATATCGGTTTATCCTTTACCTAAAAACATCACACCATTCGATCAACATTCGAGTATCTTATCGCATTTGTTGACAGGACACTGGAAAACACGTCCTTTGACAAAAAGGGAAGATGAAGATATTTTGAACTTTCTGTCTGACGTGAATGTCCGATACACCCTACCTAAGAATTATCAAAGGATTGATGGCCTCTGTGGAAATGTTACCCACACCGGATCTAAAACTGCTGAGTGGATAAGAGCCTTGTGTGATCCTAAAGGAACAACCCCGTGCTGCTTCAACAATAAATGTGCCATGAAGTCTGTGGAGGAATGTGTGTGTCCTGATTGCTACGACATGAGGCAGCAGAAACATGCTGAATATTCCACCTGGACTCCTTCAGAACCAAGACACGGCTA